>NW_026639660.1:2508032-3762048 GCF_028554395.1 Pezoporus wallicus
AAACAGGAAGAATGTGCCTAGCATCATCATGATTGAAGGCAGCGAAGTGTAATGTTTTTGGTTTCACAGTAGTATCCACAGCTTTCTGAAATCCTTCTTGCTAAGTCAGAGATGGATTTGCTTCAGGTAGAACCAAGGACTGCACTTTTTACAGGCTACTTGGATGTGGGGCTAAGCACAAGCCTCAAAAAGATTTGTTTGGCAGGAATGCTAGTTTCCAGAAGTTCAGTGGAACAAGTTCTGCTGGGCTGCTGAGGACGTGTAATTCACAAACCAGCTGGCACCACAGAATACAATGTTTTAAAATACAGGCTTATTTCAGTGGTCCTGAGATGGTACTGAGTTATTTTGCTTATATTCCTGCCAAGACAAATTATCTTGGTATTTTGTTTGCAAGATGTATATGTTTAAGTATGTGCATAAGGATGTTTGATCTGTTTTGTGATTCAACACGTATTTAGCCTGTGCAAATATTATGAACAAAGAGTTTTGTGTTGGTTTTGGCAGTAAATTCTCACTATCAATCATCTGATACAAAAATACAGATTTTGATTTGGTTTATCATTTTTATATGATAATTTTTAACAGGATAATTTGGCCTTATCTTTCTTTACAGCCCAAAATACAGCTACATTAAGGTTTGCTTTTTTTTTCAGTTCTGTGTATAATTTTTTAACAAACTTAAGTCTTGTTTTAATTCTCAAAAATTCTATGATAAAACTCACCCCTGTGGAGGGAAATGCTGTACTTAAATTTTCGTTTCTCATTAAGTTAAGAAGCCTACATATATCAGATACTAGTTCAAATGGTACCATAATTAGATGAGTTTGTAGATTTGAATTGCACATCTGAATTGTCCTGTTGTGGAAGGTACATAAACATTTGTTATTTTTGTTAATCTCCCCCCCTTCCCCCCCAAGAAATGAGAATAAATACTTGCCATGAAGACTTTTTTTTTAATAAATAATAATAAAAGGTATTTTAGGATCATTTTTACGATTTCCTTTTTTTTTTAATGTTTCTAGGTTACGTGGTGCGTCAGCAACTTTAAGAAACTCAAATTATATGTATATATTGATAGTATTCTTTAATTAGATGTGTTACTTTTTACTTGATTGTGTGCGCAGTTCGCTAACTAAATAGCATGTTATTTCCAGAAGCAGTCTCTTTTCTGGTTTGCTGAGCAGTCACAGAGTGTTTTAAGATAATTGAAATTAGTTTAATATATTTAATAGTTCAGGCATGTATTTCTTTGAAGTCATTAACGAAGAAAGAAAAAGAACTCTAGCAGTCATTTCAATGAAGCATGCAAATCAAGAAGCTTCTAAATAGAGCCCTAAGGATGTAATTTCAAACATAACCTTTCCTTCTTACAGTTTAGACTTGTTGGAATGACAGTATTCATCTTATGTTTTAAAGAAATCCCTTATGCAACGGGGGGGGGGAATAAGTACTGTGAAATGTGGTTTACTCTTGTGCCCAAGTAAAACACAAACCTGTAAGTCACAAACTTCAGTGACTTAGAATGTATGCATAATATATTGTACCAAAAACTGTGAACCAAAACTAAGGACTGGGACAGTATCAGAAAGAAGGCATGTGTAGCAGCTGCATTTTCTCAAAATTCACTCTGAAAAATATTTGTTAAAGCTTGTAGTTCTAGGGAAAGCAAAATTTGACATGTAGAGAAAGAAGCAAAGTGAATTTTTGAGGAGAAATAGGAGACATCCTTAAGAAACAGAGGAATGCCTCACAGACTTCAAATTTACCAACTGCAAATAGGAAAACAAGCTATTCCTAGACCTCTGGAATGCAGTCTGGGCTTTTGGTCACAGTATTTTTTCTATTTTTTTTTTTTTTAAATAGGCAAAGTGGTTTGGAATAGGAGATCAAGTTCTTCCAGACATTGTTGGTTCAGCCGTATGTCAGAAATTCTTCATAGCTGCTTTCTTGCAAGCTGAATTGAGCTGTAGCTGGACTTATTTCTATAGTAAGGAATCAGATCGCTTTCACATACTTCATCCATGTGTTGATCATGGGCTGAAGTCAGGGATACCATGTTCTTTAAGTTTGTTTGCATTTCACTGCCTTCCAGGGTGACAAATGTGGGTTTCAGAAATTACAGTTAGGAGCGAAGAGGAACTCTATTTTGGCATTTGAAGGCAGGGTAAAGGCCGCTGAAGGCAGCATCTACAGGTTTTAAGTCCAAAGGTACAAAGCTGTGTTTGACAGGTAACAAAGTCCTGAGATGAAATAACAGCTAGCTCGGAAATAAATGGGAGTTCTGCTGTTGACTTCAGTGGCATCAGGATTTTATGCTAGTGTCTGGGAAAACACATTGTATTAAAACCAGTTGAACTGTTTTGGTATTCTTTTGCATGTGTACCTAGCACTTTACAATCTTAAACCTTTCACTGATAAATACTTTGCCACATTTTATAATATTATGGTGGAGATCCTTGTTTTACAAAAGTGGAGAGGAGAAAAATGTGCCTGTTCTAAACATTTTATCCTTTTTGGAGTAAACTGTCTTGCTCAGTATAGTAAGGTCAGTAGGAAAACTGAGATTTTAAAGAGTTTAGTTTTCATCATTGTCCTCAGTGCACTAGATAAGATTACCTTATATCTAATTATTTTAGAAATAACAGCAGTGCATCATTATTAATTATAATTACAGCATTCATCAGGCTTATTAGTCACTATTCAGTTGAAATCTATGCTCACCTTTAGCCCTGTAATTTTTGCTGAAAATCCTGAACACTTCTCATGCAAAAAATATTAGTCTTTATATAATCTGGGATAATCAGGGATTTTGTACTGACACAAATAGGATTAGAGCTACTTTCTGTTTACCTTTTTAAGGCATTATACCATTTAGACACAAACATACAATTTCCCTGGATGTTATTTATCTGAAAATCCATGATGATGGAAACATAGTTAACGCTGCATCATATGTGTGCAGTTTTAATGAACAGAAAGTGATATGGCTGAATTTTGAGAAACAACTAAAATTCACTAATAACTTTTGGAAATTGCTGTCCTCTGGTCTTGCGTGAATTTACTACCTTTATTACTTAGAAAATGTGTTTTGTTGAAACTATTTGTAGATGTATGTCACGAATCTTGGAAACCTCCTGACCCCCAAAGTTAGACTCCTGGTAAGCGGACGTGCATGTTGTTGTCTCCCCTTTTCCTGGTTCTACCCACAGATGGAAGCATTCCATTTTTGTGATCACTTAAAAAAAAGGATAATCTTTACTACTTGATTTTGTCATATGAAAAAATAGATTGTGTGAGTTGTTTATCTAGTACAACTAAGAAGGTAGTTGTACATTTGAAAGCTTAGATGTTAAAAGTGGTTTTGGCCCAATACAAATGTTATCTCTATCTCCAAAGCTTTTCACCACTTGTGCTGTACCCCGATGGTGAAAAGATAACATGTATGTCTGCATCACTTCCAGGCTTCCCAGCTATGAAGCACACTTCACATCCCAGGGAGCATACTGTTGTTGCATCACTTGAATTTAGGTGGCTGCTGTGGAGAACTTGGATAAACTTTCTGGTTTTGCCTTCTTCTTTTTTTTTTTTTTTTTTTAGCCCCATCCCCCTTCCTGACTCTCTGTCTTTAGGATTGCTAAATTCTGTGGCATAGTTTAGTGAGAGCAGTCTGTGGGGTGTTTCAGGGAGAGTATTCTCTAGCCAGTACAGTCTGACAGAGCTTCCTGCTTCTGATTTAGTATACCAAAAAGAGCTGCTGCTGAGAAATACATGTACTGAAAGTCAAGTCTGGATTTAATCTTGACATTTTCTAGACTTGCTTGTCGTAAGGTACTACATATTTTATTCTTCTTGTCAAGTAAATTTAGCAAGCCTTCAGCGAATGTTTAAGATTCTTATTGTGCAATAACACCTCCCCATTCAAACACATAAAGACATAGCTTATTCTTGTGTAATAAGCACATGGCACTTTTTGCGTGTAGTATGATACTGATTTTGCCCAAATACTACATCTGCTAGTAGCTGCTTACATACAGAATCAGTGGGTATTACCTGCGGATAAAGTGCTCTGACTTGCCCTTTTGTTTGCACTTGTGTCAACAAAAGAAATTAGGAGAAAATTAAGGTTTGTTTACACTGTTTATTATGTAGGAAACTGATATACATAAGCATTTGGATTTCTGATTCTTTTCTCCTGTGATCTCATAATCAAATTAGAGGAATGTTCATCATCCATTTACATTGGCATTCTTGGAAGCAATTATGATCCGTCATATCTTGTGATAGTTCTTACCATAAACTGATTTATGAAGTATGTGGAAAAGGTATTTCTTTTTCAGTTAGAATTTATTACATTTCATGTTGAATTAAGGGTTATTTTGTATCTTTCTGTCATATAGTGCTTAAAGAATTTTCTCTGGAACACAACAGAGTCTGTCTTTTCCCTGCCTGGACACAAAGTGCCCTCTTTTGTCTTTGTGGGTATCAGTGCTTGTAAAAGTCTTCATTGTTGTTTCCCTTCAGCTCTTTACACTCAGTATGCTTTGAGTTTTATTTTGTAATCTAATTTGGTACACTGGAAACTTCAGCCAGGCTGATGCTAGAGTCTCTTGGTTGGTTGGTTGCAGTCAATGTAGACATCACTAATGTGTGTGACAAGTTCTGATTGCTTTTGATGCAGAGGCACATTGTCGTGCTCACCAGTGCTGGATTTCATCTACAGTCCAGGTACTCTGAGTCATCTCTCTTTCTGTCTAGCCACTATTAATTGCCTTGGTTTTTTTTTGTACCTTTTCCTACTTGTACATAGGTCTCATTTATAAACAGATTATAAACCTACATTGTATTTTTCTGACCCCTTCTGAGAAGCTCTGCTTATACCAGTGAGGTCCTACTTCTAAAACATTTCCTAGTCATAACAAGCTGTAGTGATAGAATGTTTTTGCAAATCCTCTGCATCTACACAAAAACTTGATGGTGTAGTTACTTGCTCATTGCATTTATATTTTTCATAATCATGACTTAATCTGTCAGAATCTGAAGGGTAGACCGAGGTTTTATGTTCTTTACTGGCATATTTACTTTTATTTAGTTATTTGGTTCTTCAATGACAGATTTCTGCTAAATTCAGACAAGGCTGTAAATATTTTCTCAGAGTGAATTTGTTTTGTGTAAATATATGCTTGCTAGTCTGGAAGACCAAATTAGATTTGAGGGTTTTCTGAACTACTGTGGCAAAATTTCATATACTTCTCTTACTTGTTCAACTAGAGCGAGGTATTTCTAAACCATATGTGTTAATAGACTCTGAAAGGACATATCATAATTAACATATGTCCAAGAAAAAAAAAAGAGTATCTGCTCTGATCCATATCTTTGCCTATTTTAATCTTGCAGCACTGTTTTATGACTTCAGGTTTCCTAGTAGCCTCTTATAAGATAACTCTTCATAGTCTTTTTTGAACTTCAAATAAATTCTATCAGCCAGCTGGGCTCTTTGTCTGCCGTTTTGTTTAACATGCTCAAGAATTTGAGTAGATTAGTGATGCATGGTTTAGCTTTGCAGCAGCTGTGCTCATTTGCCTTTATCATGTAATATCCATCATGGGAGTTTGTTTCTATTTTTAATGGACGTTTCAGTGTACTTTTCTAAAACCAAAGTCTGTCTCATGGGTAGACAGATTGGAAATTATCACCAGTTAATGTGTCTTTATCAGAGTAATTTTATATATTACACAGTGTTAGTGTAACATGCCACTGGCCCTATGAAAACAAGAGATTTTTCTGTGCAAAAAGTAATGCACAGGGAAGGGATATCATATGTTAATTAACTAAAGATTATGTACTGAACTTGTTCAGTGCTCTGGTTAAGTAAGCTTGCCATTAACTAGTGAATTTCACCTTGACTCACTGTTACAACATAGTAAATGCCTGATGGTTAGATATTTAACACACATTTGTGACATTGGCAGCAACTCTTAAAAGCTGAATTATTAGTTAGTTTGATACCCTGTCTGATTTCTAAAAGACACTGACAAATTATCTTACATGAATGAATGTTATCAAATGCAGTGTCCCAATGTTCTGGGGAACAAAACAAGAACAGATCAGTTACACACCTAGGTTTTTTAGTGGTTTGTTGGTTGGTTGGTTGGTTTTGCCTCCTTCAACTTTGCTGCTAAGAGAAGCCTGACAAGTTGAAGGTGCATGTATGGCTCAGCACCTGTGTAAAATAATTTGTATGCCACATTCATTCACCTGGGTTTGTGAAGTGCTTCACTAGTTGAGGGTTGGTGCAGGCATGCATGAGATAATGAATAATTTGTAGCTTCAAGTTGTTTGTTTGGTACCTGGTGAGAGGGGAAGTTTGTGAATTGCTGTTACTGTCAAACTACAGACTTCTGTCTTTTTCTTCTTCATCGCTGTCTTGTGTTGGATTTTCCTAGCCTTCATGCATACTACTTCCTTAAGTGTTGGTGTTCTTTGAGATTTGTTTTTTATACTTGTATCTGTTCTATCTTGGTGCTTTGGGAGTAGGATGGAGCAAACTTTTTGTGGTCATTCTAATGAAAAGACATAGTAGGCAAGCTTTCCTTTTTTTTCGCAGATAGAATTGCCATTTATACAATTTAATTACTTTTCAGAAGGAGTATTCTTCAAATGTAATCTTCTATGGAAAATGCTTATCTGCTGTTGTATAACTTGCAAGAACTATAGCTTTCATCAGGCTTTGTGGCAGCAGGTGTATTTTTGCTCTGTATCTGAACATTTAACCAACAGATATAATTCTTCAGCTTTAAGGCCTTTTTTTTTGCATTTTGACATTGAGGAAATGAATCATTGCTTGTGATTCTGGAAAACTCAGTGTATCTTTTCTCTTTAGAAACCTGGAAGAATGTTCATAATCTACACATTTCAGTTTATTGTGTTATATGTGGAAGATGGAATGAATCATTGGATTCATAGTTGTTCTTGGTTTGGAAACACTGTTGTTTCACAGAGCTTTAGTTCAGCTATTACATCAGCTTATGCTGGCAAAAGGATTTGAACTAATGAGCAATTCAGTTTATCCTGCAAATTCAGGGCAAGCTTTATTAGCAAACGCTTAAGAACAGATAATTCCTGAAAGTGTCTTCAACAAGGATTTTTACCACAGAAACTATATTTAAGTTGGACAAAACTGGTACTGGTGGATAAACATTAATGTTTTACATTTCTATGGGAAACTTTATAAGCAAATCAAATCACCTTGACAGTGATCAAATAAGACGCTTTCTGTGGTGTAACTAACAACCTTTTACATGGGTAAAAAGGTAAAAAATTAAAACTTGAAGGTGTTGTTTGAGAATAGATTAGTCGTAGCCAAATCGTGATCTCTGCAAATTTTCACCTGGGGAAAACTGTATAAACCTGCCTTGAAGTTATATCTTTATGATAATGAAAATCTAATGTGACCCTGGTAATTCTATAGCAGGCAAGTCTCAGTGCTTGTTTTGCAGTGTTTCAGAGACAGGATTTTCAAATTATACATTAAAATACATTTTTGTACATAAAATCAACTTGTGTGGAGGTTTTCTGATTGTGAAAAGCAAAGCTTGAATGCTTCCTCTGTCATCTCTTCGGACTGGGAAGATGTTGTGAAATAGGCCACACTTGATTAATGCTGGGTATGGTATGACTAATGTAAAGGGCTTTGAAGAAATCCTGTCTGTTCATCATCAGCATGGAAGTTAAACTTTTCATGTATCCTAAAAGAAAGAATGCCCCCCCCCAAAAAAAAAACACCCCCAAAAAACACCCCCCCCCCCCAAAAAAAAACAAACAACAAAACCCACCCCCAAAAAAAAACAATATATGAAAAGCAATATAAGGAGGAAACAGCTGGCAAAGGTCAGGCTGAGCTAGCAACTGAATTTTAATAATTTACATGGGGGGGGGGATTTAATTCTATTTTCATGGCTTTTGAACTGTCCTGCATATTTTCTTTACTATCTCATAGTTACAGAAAATGTTAGGTTTTCATCTCCTTTTGGTAGTTCATTGTGAGTTTGAAAGAAGATAGTGAAGAAAGAACTAATTTGTAGGTTTGTATAAAGCAATTGTGTTAGCAATTTAGAGATTTCTTTTTTCTAAGTATTGCTAGCTAGGAGCCAACTATGGGAGCATCAGACTTACAGTAAATAAAATTAAGAAAGCAGCCTGAGTCAGGCCTGTCTTATTTAGTCTAGACAGTACTTTTCATGCCAAACATTGCTGGTCTCATTTCTGCTTGCCAGAGTTACTCTGATACCTCACATTTGTGGCTTGCTTTTATCAGGCAAGGGAGCTTTCTTTTGCATGATAGCTGCAACTGTTTGTTCTCCTTCTGTAGTGCTGTTGTAACCTTACTACTCTTTGTATTGTTTGTTTCTAGAAAATGCAATTAGACGTTTGTCTGTCTAGTGTACATTTCAGCAATGGAAAGTTTTTGTCGAGTTTATTAAGTTAATGTCAGTTTTGACCATCTAATTACAAACTAGCCAGATAAATGAGTCACATAAGTCTGTAAAATGCAAAAATCTTATGTAGTCTTGGCTGTTTGATGCAAAATTTAAAGATTGGAACTAACAATTGCATCTTTTTAATCAGTGTGACAGGGAGTTTTAGTAGTACTTCAATATTTTGTATTGCAGCAATGCCCAGGGGTTCCACTTTGTGTTCAGATGTTCAGTAAGCAGCATGCTAAAGTTGGGAAGCAATGAAATATCTTCAGTTGTGGTGATGGTTGTTAGATAAGAACTATTTATCTTTTAAGTACAGTGGCTGTGAGTTGCTTATGCCTTTTTTTTGTTTTAAATTATAAAATTATTTATAAAATTATAAAAACCTGTTTTAGTGTCCCTGACCTACTTTGAATATCCACTGTGGTAGCAAGCTAGTACTAGCTATTCCTAGTGGCCTTGAGCAGTGTTGTGAAGAAATTGGTCTATCCTGCTACTTATTTATTAGTTTGGATATCCCAACACTGGGAATAAATTAAAGACCTCATTCAGTGCCAAGTATTTCTACCCTAGTAGATCGGAGATTAACTGCCAGAACAATCTGCTTTGGAACAGCTAAATGAATCTGAGCATAATAGCAGGCTTGGCTTTTGCTTTTTGCCAGGTGCCCCTGGCACAGGTGATGTGACCAGGTACAGCACCTGAGCCTCCATGCAAAGTAAGGACTGGCATGAGGAGCTCAGGGAGAGCTCCAGAACTCGGTAGAGGCCAAAATATAGGAAAGGGAAGAAGCAGAATTACTTGCAGGCTGGTAGTATTGTTTGGCAAGCTGGCACCAGCAGTCATGGCAACAATCACTGTGTTTTAGAGGATTGGGAATACACTGTGGTAGAACTGTTAAGATAACTTCCAAAGGCTTAATAGTGACTAGGGTGATGCTTGTTATCAAACTAGGCCTGAAATGTTTCCTTGTGACATGATTGTATTGTTTTCAGCGCTGATGTTTTAATGACCTTCTCTCTGTGAAGATCAGCCTCTCCTCTCTACAGATATCAGTTAGGAGGGATAGTTCTGAAGGTTTTGTCCACAGGGATCAATGCAAAGGAAAAAAACTCGGTCACACTCTGTTGCTGAGCCCACTAGAAATAGTGTCTTCTTACTTAGAAGTTCTACAGCACTGAAGGAACTCTTTATGTGCTGGTCTAGGAAATTAAAACTTAGGTACTTCACTAGCATCAATACTTACAGCGGTGGCAGAGATACATGACTGTTCTCATATACCTTCCATGACGTAGTTAGAGGAATATCCTTGATTTTAGTGGAAGACGCAGTATCTCAGTTAGCTATGCAGTATCTTTTGATTATAACATCTTCAAGAATTAGATCACATTGAGAAGAATTTGAGTATCAAAAGAACAGTCGGAACAGAAGGATCTCGTAAATGCTTTGATGTTTGACCCTATCAGCTCCTACTAGAACTGCACTTCTGGTGAGCAAGATCAGTCAGGCTGGTCAGATGCTTTCGGGTAGCTCACATCGACACTGGCAGCAGATGTCTAATCCACGCTTTTTAAACATTTGGAGTACTTTTGTACCTCTACTCAAGACCTTTGGTAGTTATACGCCACAACCATCAAAATCGAGCACAAATGTGCAAGACAAAGGGTCTAGACAAGTCTTAACTTTGGTTTCATGCAACTATTGTAAGCATACTCTTTTATACAAGAATAGGTTATTTGCTGTGTATTGAAATTTAAGACCAACAGCTTAAACATCAGATGAAGATGTTTCCTTTTAAAGAATTTAAGTTTCTGGAGTGAAGATCAAAGCTTTCCTGTGTACTACCGAGTAAAGCAGTCTTGCAAAACAGAACTTAATTTTAAACTGCCTTAACAATAGTAATGCTAATACTTAATACAAGCTAAATTAAGGAAGAAAATTGCAATACCTGGGAAGGAAGAGGCAACTTTTTATAAATCCTAGTGGTAAAACTTTCAGCCTCCAGTGTATGGCATTCCTGTCTTAGGTGTGTTGTATTGTTGAGTTATTGTGTTTTTTGGGGGGGAGGGTGAGTGTTGGTTGTTTTTTGGTTTCTTTTTGTTTGTTAGTTATTTGTGGTGGTTTTTTTTTGGTTTGTTTTTTTTTTTTTTATATTTTAATTTCAAGTGCTATGGTAGACTCTATCGTAGATTGACAGCCTTGGTCTACAGTGTGGCTGCATATATTGTAATGTAAGAGGTAACACTTCACAACATGTTACAGCCTTAACAGAAAACAGGCACTTGAATGGCAGCATCTGTGTCCAGTCAAAGATCACACCACTGAACTATGAATCATAAAATCATAGAAAACTTAGGGGTGGAAAGGACCTTAAGATCACCTAGTTCCAACCCCTGTGCCATGGGCAGGGATACCTCACACTAAACCATGTCACCCAAGGCTCTGCCCAACCTGGCCTTGAACACCGCCAGGGATGGAGCATTCACAGCTTCTCTGGACAACCCATTCCAGTGCATCACCACCCTCACAGTAAAGAACTTCTTCCTTATATCCGATCTAAACTTCCCCTGTTCAAGTTTTAACCCATTACCCCCTATCCTGTCACTACAGTTTCTAATAAAGAGTCCCTCCCCAACATCCTTATAGGCCTCTATCAGATACTGGAAGGTTGCTATGAGGTCTCCATGCAGCCTTCTCTTCTCCAGGCTGAACAGCCACAACTTTCTCAGCCTGTCTTCATACGGGAGGTGCTCCAGTCCCCTCATCATCCTCGTGGCCCTCCTCTGAGCTTGTTTCAATAGTTCCATGTCCTTTTTATGTTGAGGACACCAGAACTGCACACAATACTCCAAGTGAGGTCTCACAAGGGCATAGTGGAGGGGCAGGATCACCTCCTTCGGCCTGCTGGTCACACTCCTTTTGATGCAGCCCAGGATACAGTTGGCTTTCTGGGCTGCGAGTGCACACTGAAGCCGGCTCATGTTCATTTTCTCATCAACCAACACCCCCAAGTCCTCCACAGGGCTGCTCTGAATCTCTTCTCTGACCAACCTGTAGCTGTGCCTGGGATTGCTCCGACCCAGGTGTAGGACCTTGCACTTGTCATGGTTAAACTTCATGAATTTGGCATCAGCCCAGCTCACAAGAGTGTCAAGGTCCCTCTGGATGGCATTCCTTCCCTCCAGGGTATCAACCGAACCACACAGCTTGGTGTCATCGGCAAACTTGCTGAGGGCGCACTCAATCCCACTGTCCATGTCAGTGACAAAGATGTTAAACAAGACCGGTCCCAACACCCATCCCTAAGGGACACCACTTGTTACAGGTCTTCAGCTGCACATTGAGCCATTGACCACAACTCTTTGTGTGCGGCCATCCAGCCAGTTCTTTATCCACCGAGTAGTCCATCCATCAAATTGATGTCTCTCCAATTTATCGACAACGATGTCATGTGGGACAGTGTCGAACGCTTTACACAAGTCCAGGTAGATGACATCAACTGCTCTACCCCTGTCCATCAGTTCTGCAGCTCCATCACAGAAGGCCACCAAATTGGTCAGGCAGGATTTCCCCTTAGTGAAACCATGCTGGCTGTCACCAAGCACCTTGTTGTTTCTCATGTGCCTTAGCACGCCTTCCAGGCGAGTCTGCTCCAAGATTTTGCCAGGCACAGAGGTGAGACTGACTGGTCTGTAGTTCCCTGGGTCATCCATTTTCCCCTTCTTGGAAATGGGGGTTGTATTTCCTTTTTTCCAGTCTTCGGGAACTTCACCCGACTCCCATGATTTTTCAACTTAAATATGTGTGACTTTTGATAGTTACATATAGTAACTATAGTATCAGCTTCTGTAGTACTTTGACCTCTTGTCATGGCCTGCTTGTAAATCACATGGGAAGTATTCAGTATAGACCCTCTCATGCCCAGGTAAAGAAACAGATCTCCTTAGACATGGGCATTGAATGAGATCTGTGGGGGAAAAAAAAACAACCCTGGGTTGTGCAGGAAGGATTGCACTGACTTTTCAAACACATGAAATTCATATGTAAGCAGTGACTTACATATGTGAGTGACTTCAGCTTTTTCACAGGCTGAGGTCTTCCTGGTGATACTTCTTACCAGACTGTCGAATTCTAAGCCTGACCTCCAATGTCCCCAAAGCCTCTTTGATTTGCTGGTAGGAAACCTAAAGACAACAGGGGAAGTATAGCATTCTCTCTTAATCTGGGGAAAGGACTTCTACTGAATACAGTGAGACTGTAAGCACTGTATTAGAAAATTTGACTTGGAAATAGTCTGAGGAGTTATGTTTTTGTTGTACGTAAGAGTCATAGAATGTCTCTAATGAATGCACTTTTTCTCAAACTGATCCAGGTTAACAAGAGCATCTGTGTAGGACAAAACCCCATTGTCTGTTCTAACCACAAATCTGTTGGCTACTGTGGTTACTAAGCATCCTTGAATAATGTGACTAAAGAATAAGGCATTGCTTTGGAGATAGGTGCTGGCTCAGGCTCCACATGCTGGAAAACAATAGAGCTATCATCTGACTTCTCACTCTGCTGAAACTCTTCAGTCTCACCACTGTGGGGAAGTGCTGCTCAGCTGTCCTCTGTAATAAGAGGCCCATGCCTTACTCCCAGAAGATGGTTATTTACCCTGCACAACTGTGGCTCTGAGGGATGGTTGTTATCCCATAACTTTCTGTCCTGGGTTCAGCAGTAGCAGTCATTTTTCTCCTTCTTGGTAGCTGGTGCAGTGCTGTGTTTTGACTTTCAGCTCAGGAACAGAGCTGGTAACAATGATGTTTTGGTTTGGTCAAGGACTTTGTGAGCCTCATGCTCTGCCAGGGAGGAGGGGAAGTCGGGAGGAAGCAGAGACAGGACACCTGACCCAAACTAGCCAAAGAGGTATTCCATACCACAGCACGTCATGGCCGGGGTGGGGGGTAACTGGGAGTTACCCAGAAGGACACGGGCTTCCGGGTGGGACTCATTTCTTGGCCGGTGGTACTGTATTCTCTTCCCTTGTTATTTTCTCTTATCATTGTTGACAGTGGTGGTAGCAGTGGTGATTTGTGTTGTACATTGGTTGCTGGACTGTTCTTGTCTCAACCCATAGGAGTTGCACTCTTTTGATCCTTCTCCCCATTCCTCCGGGAGCGGGGAAGGGGAGAGCCGGGGGGGGGGGGGGGGGGGGGGGGGGGGGGGGGGGGCTCGATTGCTGTCAGCCTGGCACCACTCACTAGGAGTGAGTGAACAAGTTGCCTGACTGGGTTTAAACCACGACACTTTCCCTTTTAACTTTTGCAGACTGAACTTATTAGAGATCCTTAGTTGCAAAGAAAGTGAGAGAGGCTTACAGCATCCCACTCTGCCTTCATTTGAGCAAAGGACAATGTAGTGCTACTAGCCAATGAACTAGGTTAGCAATTGATACTACTCTCTGAGGAATGTGTTATCTTGACAGTGTGATCTACAATAAGTACAACTTCTTGAAAACTTTCTATTAGTAGTTTGTTACTTAAAGATGTGCTATTACTGCAGTAGAACTCTGCAGCCTAGAGCCCCGAAGTAATGAGCTTGTATATGGCCAAGAGCTCTGTGTTTTGCTTCCTTGCTTGTTTATTGCTGGATAGCACTGTGGAAGAGTGAAGGCCAATGTGTTAGTAAAGAAATGGTTCCAACTGCTGATGGTGTGTGGCTAAATAACCATGTTTTTTTTCTAAAGAAGTGGGAGAAGGGAATTTCTATTGAAAGTTGGCAAGTTTTTTGTGCAGTGAGAAACTGAGATCTTGGTGAAGAATAACAATACCAAGTAAGAAACTATGATTTGGCAGTGAGAGAATCAGCTTGAAGGCATCATCTTGTTTAACAGGAAGGGGAAATAGTTTTGCTGTTCATGGAAGCCATGTGGTTATGGGACGTTTGTCAGAGATGTTCAGTGCTGCAGGCAGAGAGAAAGTGAATGGGGACAGTAATGTGATACTGGGAAAGAGACACAGGCCTTCTGGTGAAATGGGAGCCAGGCTGAAAAAGAGGAAGAGAAGCAGTGCTCTGCTGTATGACTAGAGGTGTACGGTGGTGAAGGGAACAGGGTTTCTGGGGAAAAAAGTGGCAAAGCAGCTGGGCTTCCGTTCTACTTAACACACCTGGTGTGAAATGACAGTTGTAAGAAATGGAGAGAGGTTTCATGGCACTGCTGCTTCTCTGACTAGTCTGGAAATCTCTGTGTGTTAACAAAGTTGAGCTCTTCCAACTCATGATTTTGAGGAGGACTTTTTCTTATTCCTCCCTATTGTCCGAGGTGTTGTAAATTGCTGTATTGTAAAAGAAGTGATATAATTCCTATAGTCTCTATTTATTGTTTGTTGATCTGCAGGACAATGAGAATGCTAAATGCATGAAAAATCAGGTGCTTCATTGGAAGCTAGTAAGTTGAAGTTTCTCAAATGGTGTTTTGAGAACTTGGAGTATAGATGAATTTGTCTTTTGGGTTTTTCTTTTACCAGTAGTTTCTAAGTCTAATTTATTGACTTTTACATCATTCTCTCTCTTCTTTTTTATTTCTTCTTTTTTCCCTAAAACAGGATGATACCTCTATCATCTCAGACACTGATGATGAATCTTCACCATGGCCAAACACAGGAATATGTGATCAAACCCAAATATTATCCAGTAAAAAAAGTGATTTCAGGAGAACAGTCCACTGAGGGATCACTACCACTAAGACTGGGTCAGGATCAACTCGCATCACCTTTTCAATGTGAGTACAACTGCAAAAAGCATACTACTTTCTCCCCCCAACCCCTTTTTTTTTTATTTTTTATTTTAAGATCTTGAAAATTTCTTTTCACCTGAATTGCCATAACACTTCCAAACAGAAAAAGTTTAAAATAATTAAATGAGATAATTCTTAGATTAGCAAGTGCTCCAACATTCTGTATCCTGTTGAGAAGCAAAACAGATTTCCTAGATGAAGAAAAAAATTGAACCTGAGTCACTGATAAAATTTCATAGTGCTATTTCTAGATGATAGTTTTTTCTTTGGACAAAAGGTGCTTTGTGAACACCTGCTGGAGTAGGCATAACTGTAGTCAGTGTAAGATGACAGTTACCTTTACTTCAGTATGATAGATATCCTTCTTGGAAAGCTGGAGTCCAGGATTGTGGTCTCACTGGTGACTGGTTTTCTCTATATTTAATTTATTATGTGTTTATGAACTTCTGCACAGTATGGAGGCTGCATGAGAGTTTCTGCTTCATATATATAAAAAATGATTGTGTAGGTGCCCAGCTTGTGGCCTTGGCTCATGCCCCATGGTGTGGGGAGCTTGAGGACAAGTTTTGGCTTAAAAGATGAAGGGCTTGATGAATTATGGGTTAGGTATTACAGAATGTCTGCTGGCTTGATCTGGAGAAAAGTTCCTGCAGTTAAATAATGGACTGATTAACATGGAGACCAAGGTAGTTGCAGTCTCCTGACAGACTTCCTCTGCTGTAGCGCAGAGGAATACGTTCTGAGGATTAAGGAAAGAGCCTTTCATGTTAAATCTCTAAATACGGTTTCTTTCTGTATCTTTGCATTTCTGCATTGCAGATCTTCATGGTCTGTCCATCTATACTTAAATGCAACGGCCTGCTTCCTTTTTCTCAAGAGTAAGTTCATCGATGGTTAAATAGAATCTTGGCTCTAATGGGAATACAAGTGAGCAGCTGGAGGTCTTTGAACACTTTCAGCGTGGGGAAGTATACTGCTTGCGAAGCACTACATCACCTTCTTAGAAGCTTCAAAAAGATACTTAAGCACTCTGTCAACATTAACCAATAGGACATCTTGCAAATGAGATACTACTGTTTTTCTTTCTGCCAGCTGTAATTTTCTTACAAACAAGATATTAGTGGTCCCTGGGATTGGATTGTGTCCCTCTGTTCTAACTCGTCAGCCAGAGAGTATATAAATCCCAGGCTGTATAGTTCTCCCAGTACTTGGAGCAACTGTTGCTGGTTGGATTTGGGGGGGGGGGGGAGGGGGGAATCATCTTCATTTTTGCCCCCTTCTTTCAGGCTGTTTGAGTCAGTCTACTTTAGATACACTCAGTGCTGTTTGCAAGCACCAAGCTGCCAGTGTACAAATGGGTTGTGTGAGATAACTCCATGCTGCTCTAAGACAAAGGAGTCAGTACTTCTAGCTCTTTATAGCTTATTGGAGTTCCTCTGTTAATTACAGTACTTTGAAGGACATGACTAAGAGGAAGAAAGTCAGGAGCTGAAGACAGAGTACTTGTTATCAGATTCTAAGAAGCCCCTCTGATTAAGGATTAGATTAGGGTATGAAATTTCATGTCAGGTGTTCTGTGTTAACCACCAATATGCAGTTCCTAGCTTTGCCTTGAACTGAGGGCTGAGGTCCTGCAAATTATGTCATGCTTGCGGCAGGATTGACAATCATTGTCTAGTTAATATGAGAAAATTCATAAGTGGCTGATGATCTCCTGGTATTTTGTCACTGCTCTTAAATGTGTAATCTTGTTTCATGGCAGAACCTCTTATTCCGTTCAGCAAATGAATCAGTAATGGCAATGTGGAGATACTTAAAAATGAAGAGGGGAGCAATGTAGTAACTTCATTAAAAAGCAAACCAAGTTGGTACTGAATACTTCAAGGTTGTTTTTTTTTTTAATTTTTTTTTTCCTTACTAAATGTTTGGGTTTTTTTTTCAGAGAAGAGAAGAAATAGTAGTCAGATAATACTTAGTGGCATCACCCAAGAGTTCATAGTTATTAATTAACAAAATGCAAAGCAAATAATTTTTTTTCTTGAGCATTTCTATGCATTTTAAGATATTAAAACTGTGGCAGAGAGTGGCATCTGTGAAAGATGTGCTCCAGAGAATAAATCTATTTTTCCAGCTGTAGCTGAACTTGGCGTTGATTTCTCTGGGTTTCTATAGATTAATGAAAACCTGTGACACTTGAAACTGGAGCAAGTGTCAGTCCTGAGATACCCTTAGAGATAGTTCTGTCCTGGCAGAGGCAAATGAGATGTTGGCTAATAGTGTTTTGGGAAGAAAACTGCCAGCCCTGAGTAGGTTCTTCTGGGCATCTTCTGGTTCCCAGTTAGTAGTGTTTGAATGTCCTGCTATAGTGTTGCCAGATACACTTTTGGAGGTATTAGGGGAAAAAAAACATTGAAGATGAGTCACATTAAACTTTTTTTCAATTAAAATTTATATAAGGTTCTTCCTGGAACACTTATCCTGGTGTATTTACAAGCAGTTTAATGTCTCTGATAGCTTCCAGAACATGCAGTATAGTAGTCCTATTAAAGACAGCAAAATAGTCTTCTTTTTTGCTTTTTTAACTGAACTTTTACTGTAAAGTAATACATCACATCAACAGAGTTTGAAAATTCAGTCGTCCATTTGGCTTACAATAACAGCATTTAAAGTCACTCTGGGACATGAAATGCGATTACCTGCCAGTAACCATTTCTACTATCAAGCACTTTGATCTTTTTGCTGTAGAATGTAAGCCTTCTCCTAAGAGCAGCTAGTGTAATTAATCATAAAGCTCACAAAAAAATGTAGTTCTTCAGTGCTAAATTTTGAATTCTTGCTCTGCCTAATGAGGCGAGGCTGTTACAATTGTTCATAGGGATTTTTTTTTAAAGTCTTGTTTTCTAAAACCAAAGTGAACCAAACCCCCACCCTAGAAATAATGTTCAAGATCTTCAATTAAATATTTTTGGAGTTCACTGACTCATTCAAATTTTTAGAATGGTCACAATTTTACTGCATAATTAATTCTGTCTCCTTATGCTTAATATTGTAATACAGTTTTATTTGTATGGCTGTGTATTGCTTTTTTCAGAGGGCTCATGCCGTATTCAATACAGAAGGAGAGAGAAAAATCAGGGCTTATAAACATGGCATTGTAGAATTTTAAAGTGCTTTTCTTTAGAACTGAAACGCTATTCTGTTTGCATGCTTCTAAATCATCTGTTGTTAAAATTATTGCACTATAAAGCATCTATCTGATTCCGTTTAATCAGTATGCTAGTATATTTAAGCTACCAAAATTAATCTTCAGATATCTTTTTACGGAATTAGCAAATATTTAAGGATAAGGCTTGGGAAATTCAGAGCTGCCTCAAGCAGATGAAAATATCTCATGTTGCATAGGCTGACATCTGCAGCAAAAGTATACATATGGTTTAGCACCAGTAAGAAGATTGAATATGTAGCGATGAAAGTAAGTTTGCAGTGGAGTCACTATGATCAGCAAAGAAAAACTGCAAAGGATGAGATCATGTATATCTCAACATTTGTAATGTAAACATCAAAAATACTTTAATACATAGGTGAGGCCAGCCAAATAGCCTGTCTTATATAAGCTCACCATGAGCTCAGTAATTCTCAAGGGATGCATTGCTTTCTTAAAACCACATACCAGCACAGTTGATCTATAATCTGCCTGAATATTTGAAACCTCAGGGTAGAAATGGCATCGGCACAGAAATTTCAACTGTAAAATTCTATTTGCAACTTAGTAGCCTATAAAACAATGGGGAGATGCACCACTTTCAGTAGTGCAGGTACACCTACTTCAGACATTTTCCGCCACTCTTTTAATGGCACAGTTAAACAGTAACCACTAGTCAGCACGAACTGAGCGTGGATCCTATAAATATGAGTGCTGATCTTCCTGGCTTTATATGAGTAATGCTAAAGAAAAAAATTAGTTAAAGAGATTCTGTTCTGTTGCCATTGGTCTAAAATGTGTATGACAATAAGCAAATTATAAACTGAGATTGTGCTTTCTGGAATTCCTTTCAACACAGTTATTGTGGGAACTGTTTATTAGAGCAGTAAGAGGCTAGGAAGTTCTCTTTCCCTCTGTTCACTTCAGGTGTTAAATGATGGTTCAAAAAAGGCGTTTAAATATATGCCTCATTTTCTGGCCTGAGATGCTTGAGGGCTAGTTTTTAGCAGCATTGTGCGTGGTTCTATGAACAGCCCTTAAATCCTTGTGTAAAGAGGAAGCTGAAACAATCATATGAAAGTCATGTAACTGTTCCAACTATCAATACATTATAGTGTCTTATATTTTACAACATAATTTTACATGTGTTTAAGTACATGAAGTAAGCTTAATGTGGAAGAAAATGTCCCACCACTTAGAACTGTGATGTGCAGAATACTCTTGTGACAGTTTTGGCATAACAATAGCTTTCCTACTATTGGAAGCATAATACACTGATAACAGAGAAGCTCTTTTTTAAGCTGATATATAATTTACACATGCTGGCTTCACAGATTGATTTAAGCAAAAACAGGTGTCACTTTGAAATTCCAGTGTAAACTTTCCGTGGTATTGCACCATTCTGACTTCACTATGTGACACTTGTATCATAATAATAGTACTTCCCTGTCAGTATGGGTAAGCAGCTGTATGTAAATGTTTTATTGTTTTTAAAAAAATGCATACGGAGTTGATACATGTTCCATGTAAACTTGTCTGTGTGATTTGACCTTCTACCACAATTCAGTGTTTGCTGATTTCAGGAGAAAAGCTCCCTTAGGTCTTCAGTGGGTCACATATACCTTCCGCACTTCTTGGTATTTGCTTGTGGAACCACTGTGCATAAACAGCAAAGTAATTCTCTCACTGGCTTGTCTTAACTAGAGCATTGCATTGTGTTCTTTGTAGCTTCTGCCTACGTATGTATGTATGGATATTAGAGTTGAACAGTGGTAACTTCTCTGAACACAAGTTTTGTGAAATTTGGAGGTAAGGGAGGGGTGTTAGAGGCTATACTCTAATTAAACAAGGTATGGTCAGCATAATTAGGTGGTGAAAAGAGAATGAACAGTTAGAAAACTAACAAGCAGAAATAACAGAAAAAAATCACTGCACAGTCTATTTGGTGGAGGGAATGAAGAGTCCAGTTCACTTGGTCACTCATGGGAACTGCCATTCATCTCATGCTCCTGAGGTTGTACATAATCAAATACAAATAGGGAATGGGGTAAGTGTATAAATGTCAG
This sequence comes from Pezoporus wallicus, assembly GCF_028554395.1. Taxonomy (NCBI): domain Eukaryota; kingdom Metazoa; phylum Chordata; class Aves; order Psittaciformes; family Psittacidae; genus Pezoporus; species Pezoporus wallicus. The sequence continues at coordinate 2,528,559 of NW_026639660.1, forward strand.
GGACTTTATTGTTTTCTCAAACGCAAAACATTTCACACGTGTTCAAAGGCTTGCTACCCTTCAAGAAGCAATGGGGATTTTTTTTTTTTAGGGACATTTTAAAATGTTTAAGAAAAACTTTTAGTGCAGCCAGGGTCAAAAAATACTGTGGCTTTTTTGATGACAAAACCCAAACAATTCTAGTAAAGCTTCCTTTTTCTCCGTCCCATTTAAGAGCATTACCCATACTGCTATTGAAAGTCATGACAAATCATAACAGCCATTTAAACTTTGCATTTTATTCCAGAGGGACTTGGAAGACGCTGAACTCCAAATGTAAATTAAGTGGCTTAACTAGATTCATGCTAAAGCAGTTAACTCTATCAAATCAACAACAGCTTTACTTTTCTTTTGTTTTAAAGAGTGACAAATTCTGAAACAAATAACTTTAACAAATGAACATAGTTTATTTAGCAATTATAAATTATAAAGGACTGCATAGTTCTAAATCCCTGAAGATAAATCAGTTCTGTATAAATACAAACTGCTTCTCTCGATATATTGCAGCTGCAGGCATTTAAACAGTACCTTTTCTAAGGTGTCTTTGTGATTGTTTGTGTATCTGTAAAAGGTTCAGAATTGAGGTGGCCAGGAAACCAGCCTCCCCCAAAAAAGTACCATGTTTTTCTTTTTGGAATCCAAAAACATTTTTATGGCCTTGAGCTCACCAATAATTGAATGTCTGCGTGACAGGCAGAGGCTGCTGGAGCTTTTATGGGAACTAATTTAAATGTTACATTCACCCAAAAATGAATTATCATCTCTCTATGCTTTAAAATATGGAGGCCAAGACTGATAAACAGCAATGTGGGGAAAAATCTTGGAAAAACAGATTGGTGATCTGGCAAATGGAATTCAGATCAGTTCAAAATGTGTTATAGCTAGAGGAAAAGACAGTCTGAGACAAATGCATCTCAACTACTGTGACGAAAGAGAATTGGCTCCAAACCCAAAGATTTCTCAAGAAGAAAAAAGAGGCTTTCCAGAAAATTCTGTAGGGGAAAACCTCTATGTCATATCTGAAAAATAATAACTATGCTGGATATAGAGACTGATTGAACCCACTCAATTGAATTGTTATAAGTCCTATAGCTAGACTAACTCCAGAGTTGCTGTGATACAAGTCTTGGATACTAAGAATTGGTTTTGTCTGTTGCAAGTAGCTAAGTTTGGGTTTACTCACAGGAGGTATGAAAGTGCTCTTCTCTGTCAATGCCATCACCCATGCCAGAAGGAATGACCAAATGTTCATAAAACAAGTACTGCAAGAAGAAGGTCTTTTCATACTCAGTGAAACTAAGATTTCAGAATCAAAGACATCCTTTTGTCTGTCGTCATTTCTCCCGCCTTCAGAAAATTAATGGGAATAAAAATCTTGGCTTCATGCAGTGCTGAGAGAGATGATTTTTTAATGGTGATTCAGCACGTGGAGAGGGCTATGTTCGTTTATAACTTAATTCCATGACATTCTGTCCTTTGTCACTGTTTACAGTTTGTTGACTTCCTTAGTACTTTTCAGTTGCTTCCTTTTGGGAAATAGAATGTTAAGTGGATATACTCAGTAAAGACATACTAATTTAAGTTTTATTCTTTATTCTTCCTGGAAATGGTAAACATTTTTAGAGTCTTCTCATTTAAGGAAGTCGCAGGTAATGGAGGTGGGGTGTCTGTGTCTATCTCAATAACTTATTATCTAAAGAAGTGACAGTCTTCCAACTTAAAACTTGTAATACTATCCACAAGGCAGGGCAAAGTCTGTTGTCTTGATTGTGGAAGGAGTCTAGATAATTACTGTAGGCAAAATGTGTAATTGCAAATGAGCGAGATCAGGTGGGAGTGAGTCTCATTTTCAGTGTATAAAGGACTAATTCAGACCTTCTTGAAAGAGTCCTTTGTAATTAGCTATTAATATTTAAGTGTCAATGATGCTAATATGTGTTCATCTGTGCCCACCTGGGCTCCTGTACACCTGTACCTTTGTGTGTAAAGATGCTGGCTTCTCTATTGGAGTGTGCAATTCCTGCAGTAGCCTCCATCAGCAGAAAATTGCTCATGGCAGACTCTGAAGTCAGTGCTGCTTCATTACAGCTAAGTGTTGTGTAGGATGGCTTTCTGTCTTAGTGGTCTCTGTCTAAACGTGGCTTTTTTGACTTTTGTTCCTTTATCTCTCAAGTGAAAGCCTTTTGGATCCAGATATGCTTTATGTACCTCAGAATCTGGATAACTTGAATGGGAGTTAAAAAATGCTTGTGGACCTAAATCCTGTGCTAGGTTGCTTACAGCTGGAATTATTTCCAGCCCCAAACCTGAAACATGGATGTGAACTTTCAAGCATGAGACTCTTGAAGACCTTAGAGTTCTGCTTCAGAAGTGCTTTACTCTGAAAAAGACAAGCTGTCTTGGGTTCTAATGTTTTGCTTAATTCTCACACAAACTTGCAGCTGAAGCACTTGTCTGCCTGCCTGTACTTAGAAAAGCAGTCAACTAAGCCTTGTTAAACTCTCCTGCAGGATTAAGCTCCCCGAGGAGGTCTATAGCATAGTCATGATGGGATTTGGAAATAAAGAGTAGTGAATAATCACCCAGTTCCTCAAATAAGTGTGCCTGAGCCCTAAACGGATTTGAATGAAGCAGTATTACGTCCTCAGCATTTCCTGTTTAATGGGTTGGGCACATTCCTGTTCAGTGTGCTGGTTAGGCTGCTTGCTCTGTGCAATTAACTTCTCTCATCTCTTGTACAAGAGACCTAGGACTGATTAGTATATTACGGTATAACTAGAGGCTAAAATTTAAGCTTTGTAGAATTGTATGCAGTTGCAGATCTAGCCTACATGTAATACCTTTAAAACAAATAAAAAAAACCCAAAAGAATTATCCCCCAATAAATTTAATTGAATAGAGTTGAGCCTGTTCCATCAGAAATCTCAAACCACATTTGGAGCCTGTATTAATTTATTTGGGGTATTACCTTTTTCTGAAATATCCTGAACTATGTAAAGGAAAATGATAGTTATATTTCTCATTATCAACTATTGATTAGAGTTTTTGAAATTGCTTTAAACATGTAAAATGACTGTAGCTCGAAGTAGGATGTTTGTTGCCTGAGGATTGCATATAAGAGCAAGGGTAAAGAAACAAAAGCGCAATAGAAGCAAAAAGTTAAAAACTTCTTTAAGGACTCAAAAACTTAAGCAGGGGACATTTAGGTTAGATATAAGGATGAAGTTCTTTATTGTGAGAGTGGTGAAGCACTGGTGCAGGTTGCCCAGGAAAGCTGTGGATGCCCCATCCCTGGCAGTGTTCAAAGCCAGGTTGGACAGGGCCTCAAGCAGCCTGATCTATGGGAAGTGTCCCTGCCCATGGCAGAGGGGTTGGAACTGGATGATCTCAAACTCCCTTCCTACCCATTCTGTGATTCTAAGTCTTGAGAGTGAGGATTGTGGTTGGAGCATCTAAACAAGACAGGAGGAGGAAATGAAGATGTAGTGACATGGCTTATCAGAAGTAGGTATATAGAGAAGTGTGTATAATAGCAATGGTGGCAATAAGAATGGCAACAAAATAACCCTGTGGAGATCACTGTTCAGTTACTGGTGTAATAGGTAGCTGAATCTCCTTTTCCTCTTTGAAGCCCCATTGCTTTGTGTGAAGGCAATAGAACTGAGTACTTGAAAAATGGCAAAATATCAAAGATTACCTCTATTAACTGATAAAATACACGTAAGGTCATACAAATGCCACAGATTAAGGAGTTACAAAAATAACAAAAAGTAGAGGGAATGCTGGAATTAATTAACATGTCAACATTACTGAGGTGAGTAGCTCCAGAGAGGACGCCTTCAACACCGAAGCAAGGGGAAGGTCAGCGTCCAGGAGCCTCAACTGAGAGCGACAGGAGCCACCGAGGGAGCCTCAAGTCTTCGACAGGACCTGCCCAGGAGCCGGCAGCTCAGCTGACGCGAGCGAGCAGCTGACTCACACGGGGCGGAGCCAGGAGCAGCCCTGACTGAGTAAAAACCTGCCCCAGGGAGCGCGAGCGACCAGGAGCGCAGTGTGGCAGTTAGCGCGGGCAGGCGAGTGGGATGGTGAGCACTGACCTTATGACCAGAGCCTGGTCCGGGAGCTCTGCCCTGGCAGCCCTGGTGGTGGCCAGTGTAGGCACCCAGACAGAGCCGATGAGAGGGGAGGCTGCAGTGCAGAGCTCGGGGTGTAGAGAGTGCCTGCACTGGTCTCGTGAGGGAAAGGTACGCAATGGGCAGGGCTGCACTCGGTGCTCCCTGGTGGAGGTCCTCCTGCAGCAGGGGCTGAGCTGCGGGATGCTGTTAATAGGCTGCAAGGTGTCAGGGAAGCTGAGAGGAAGCAGGAATGCTTGCTCCAGGCCCAAACTGTGCAGGGGCCTCAAGCGTCCCCTGTAGCTCGTGAATGAAAGAAGGAGGCCGTTAACCCAGGAAGCTGGGAAATAGTAACAAAGAAAACCAACAAAAAAAGGAGTAAGAGGACAATTAAAAGCAAGAGGCTTCCTCCTAAATCCAGTGTCCCCACTCAGAACTGCTTTTCAGTTCTGCAGGGGGTTAGCGAGGAAATACACTCGCAACGCGAACAACCGGCTGATGCACTGGTAAGGAAGATCACTACTGGTGCTGCCAGGAAAAAGCAGTGCGTCATAGCAGTATGTGTCTCTACTGTGAAAGGAACAGAGGCACCCATCTGTCAGCCTGACCCCGTCTCAAGGGAGGTGTGTTGCCTACCAGGGGCACAAATCAGGGATGCTGCAGAGAGGCTGCCTGGTCTGGTATGTCTCACTGACTATTACCCACTTCTAGTTGTCCATGTGGGTGCTAGTAATATAGATAGCAGTAGCCTGGAGAACATAAAGAAGGACTACAGAGCCCTGGGAGAGGTTCTCTAGAGCTCAGGTAGTCTTTTCATCAATTCTCCAGGATACAGGGGAGGACCTAAAAAAGACTAGGAGGACTGGCCAGGTTAATAAATGGTTAGAACGGTGGAGCCATAGTCAGGGGTTAGGGTATCTAGAACATGGGACTCAATTTGGGAAGACAGGTCTAGTGGGGGCTGGTGGAGCTGGTCTGACAAGCAGTTTTGGTAGGAGGCTTGCCAGGAGGGTGGTCAAGGAAGCTTTAAACTAGATGTGTTGGGGGAGGGGGGCATCATTCGATCCCAACACACCCAGTCAGTTGCCAGCACCTATAATAAATGCTTGGAGCAATGTAGATATATCCCAGCCGCTCCAGCCAATGAGCCGGCTTCAGTTGGAGCTCAGCTCAGATGCCTCTATACAAACGCCCGTAGCATGGGGAACAAACAAGAGGAATTAGAGATGTGTGCATGTCTACAGGGGTATGATATAATAGGCATCACAGAAACATGGTGGGATGGCTCCTATGTTTGGAGTGTTGGAAGGGACGATTGCAGGCTCTTTAGAAAAGACAGGGCTGGCAGACGGGAAGGGGGAGTTGCTGTTTATGTTAGGGATAGGCTGGAGAGTATGGAACTCTGCCTGAGGACAGGTGATCAGTTAAGAGAGTTTGTGGGCCAGGGTTAAAGGGAGAACAGCGATGGGAGACATTACTGTGGGCATCTGTTACAGACTGCTTGATCAAGAGGACTCTGGATGAAGCACTCTATACCAGATAGGAACAGCCTCATGCTCGCAGGCCTTTGTTCTCAAGGGGGACTTCAACCGCCCTGATACCTGTTGGAGGGATGGTACGGCCTGGCACAAGCAATCCATGAGGTTCCTCAGTTGTGTGGAAGACAACTTCCTTCTGCAAGTAATAGAGGAGCCGACAAGGAGAGGTGCTATGCTTGACCTCGTGCTCACCAACAGGGAAGGGCTGGTTGGAAATGTGATGCTCCAGGGCAGTCTTGGATGCAGCAATCACGAGATGGTCAAATTTGAGATCCTCAGGACAGTGAGAAGAGCATGCAGCAAGCTCACTGCCCTGGACTTCAAGAGGGCAGACTTTGGTCTCTTCAGGAACCTGCTTAGGAAGGTTCCATGGGATACAGACCTAGAGGGCAGGGGGGCCCAAGTCTCTTGGTCAAGGATCACCTGCTACAAGCTCAGGAGTGTTGTGTCCCAACTAGAAGGAAATGCAGCAAGAGGGCCAGGAGACCTCCTTGGATGGATAAGGAGCTCCTGAGGAAAATCTGAGGAGAAAAAAGAGGCTTATAAAAAGTGGAAGCAAGGACAGGCGGCCTGGGAAGAGTACAGGGATGTTGTTCAGGAAGCTAGGGACCAGGTTAGGAAAGCTAAGGCCCAGTTAGAATTAAACTTGGCTAGGGATATTAGGGATAACAGGAAGGGATTCTACAGGCACATAGCAAATAAAAATCAGGCAAGGGAGAACGTAGGCCCCCTCAGGAAGCTCTCGGGAGAACTGGCTACACAGGATTTGGAGAAGGCTGAGGTTCTGAATGACTTCTTTGCCTTGGTCTTCACTGGCAAAGGCTCTGATCACACCACCCAAGTCTTGGAAGGCAGATGCAGGGACTGTGAGAATGAAGACCTTGCGCCCACTGTAGGAGAGGATCTGGTTCGAGACCATCTTAAAAATCTGGATGTGCACAAGTTCATGGGTCCTGATGAAATCCATCCGCGGGTCCTGAAGGAGCTGGCAAATGAAGTTGCAAAGCCGCTGTCCATCATATTTGAGAAATCATGGCAGTCAGGTGAAGCTCGTGATGACTGGAAAAAGGGAAATATAACCCCCATTTTCAAGAAGGGGAAAATGGATGACCCAGGGAATTACAGACCAGTCAGTCTCACCTCTGTGCCTGGCAAAATCTTGGAGTAGATTCTCCTGGAAGGCATGCTAAGGCACAGGAAAAACAACAAGGTGCTTGGTGACAGCCAGCATGGTTTCACTAAGGGGAAATCCTGCCTGACCAATTTGGTGGCCTTCTATGATGGGGCTACAGAACTGATGGACAGGGGTAGAGCAGTTGATGTCATCTACCTGGACTTGTGCAAAGCGTTCAACACTGTCCCACATGACATCCTTGTCTCTAAATTGGAGAGACATCAATTTGATGGATGGACCACTCAGTGGATAAAGAACTGGCTAGATGGCCGCACACAAAGAGTTGTGGTCAATGGCTCAACGTGCAGCTGGAGACCAGTAACAAGTGGTGTCCTTCAGGGATCGGTGTTGGGACCGGTCTTGTTTAACATCTTTGTCGCTGACATGGACAGTGGGATTGAGTGCGCCCTCAGCAAGTTTGCTGATGACACCAAGCTGTGTGGTTCGGTTGATACCCTGGAGGGAAGGAATGCCATCCAGAGGGACCCTGACACGCTTGTGAGGTGGGCTGATGCCAACCTCATGAAGTTTAACCATGCTAGGTGCAAGGTCCTACAGCTGGGTCGGAGCAATCCCAGGCACAGCTACAGGTTGGGCAGAGAAGAGATTCAGAGCAGCCCTGTGGAGAAGGACTTGGGTGTGTTGGTCGATGAGAAACTGGGCATGAGCTGGCTTCAGTGTTCGCTTGCAGCCCAGAAAGCCAACTGTGTCCTGGGCTGCATCAAAAGGAGTGTGACCAGCAGGTTGAAGGAGGTGATCCTGCCCCTCTACTCTGCTGTCATGAGACCTCGACTTGGAGTATTGTGTACAGTTCTGGTGTCCTCAACACAAAAAAGACATGGAACTGTTGGAACAATCCCAGAGGAGGGTCACGAGGATGATCAAGGGACTGGTGCGCATCCTATATGAAGTTAGGCTGGGAAAGTTGGGGCTGTTCAGCCTGGAGAAGAGAAGGCTGTTTGGAGACCTCCTAGCAGCCTTCCAGTATCTGAAGGAGGGCCTATAGGGATGCTGGGGAGGGACTCTTCATTAGGGACTGTGGTGATAGGACAAGGGGTAACGGGTTAAAACTTAAACACAGGAAGTTTAGATTGGGTATAAGGAGTAAGATCTTTCCTGTTAGGGTGGTAAGGCACTGAAATGGGTTGCCCCGGGAAGCTGTGAATTCTCCATCCTTGGCAGTGTTCAAGGCCAGGTTGGGCAGAACCTTGGGTGAGATGGTTTAGTGTGAGGTGTCCCTGCCCATGGCAGGGGGGTTGGAACTAGGTGATCTTAAGGTCCTTTCCAACCTTAACTATTTTATGGTTCTATAATGTGTAGCTTTAGCTGTCTAGACGTGGTAAATAATGTACAGCTTGACATACTGCTGGCTTGTTCAAAATGTTTGACTGCATGGGTATACACATGTACACCTCCCCTCATGCAGAACTCTGGGGAGTACTTTTAATTATCAGAGAAGTTATTGGATCTTGGATGTAAAAGAGCTGGGTCATCTTATTTTCATTACCTTGTCTAACTTTTCCCAATCCCTGTGAAATGTACACTGAGTGTGAGGTGTGCAAATATACCATAACAAAGTTTCTGGAAAGAGCCAAGATGCAGAGCTCTGCCTGAAGATTAGTATTATACATTGAAGTCAAAAATGAAATTACCTAGCAGCTGTGCCTTGCCGTTTTGAATCCATGTAATTTTCGGACTTGTTTGTGCTTGTCACTTACAGAAAGAATTAGGCTCATTTTCTGCTGGGTTTTCAGGTTTGAATGCAACAGGTTTTAGTCCCATTTTCAAAGCAGTATAAGGGCTGAGTTCAGTCCTGCCGAGGTCATGTAAGGTATGTTCCACATTTGGTTCACTGGAATGAAATCCATATCAACAGATAAAAAAGGGGTTTGGGACATCTTCACCCCTTTGGCCTAGCCTGCAGGCTGGTTCTGAGTGTGAAGGTCGCCATTAGGGGAGAAATATAAATTATACCAACACAAGCATTTTAGGTAAGCTGTATTAAGTAATTCTGCTGCTCTTCTCAATGCCCATCAGACCTCAGGTGCAGTATTACCTAATTTTGAACAGTGTATTTGAAGAAAGATGAGGACCAAGTGAGTAATATCAAAAGCAAACCAAGAAATAATGGAGGTCTGCATGATATGGCCTGTTAGACTGGAGAAGTTTAGAACGTTTTGGTCTGGAGAAATGAGACTGAGGGAGATTCATGGTAGCAGTTGTCAAATATGTTAGAAATTGATCCACAGAAGAATAAGGTTTTCTCAGAGTTTGCTGTTGGCAAATAATACCCTTGAATTGCAGCAGGGTAATGTGAGTTAGATATTGGGAATACCCTTATAATAAGAGAGATTGAGGCACTAGAATATGTTACTTAGGGAGGATGTGGAATCTGCATAATAGAAGATTTTTTTTGAATAGGCTGGACAAACTTTTTATGTGATCCTGCTGTTCCATCCTGTGTTGGGAGCAAGGAGAGAGGAGATTAGGTGACCTTTCAATCTCTTTCAGTCCCTTACATGCCTTGCAAAGGCTGTATTCCTCTTAGTGTGTATTCTGAAATCTAGGGAAGATCTGCATCTGCTCTGTATGTGAATCTAACGTGTCTTATCTCTCTCTCCTCCTTTTTGATCTCTTTCCTCTTCTCTCCACCTTACCTCTTAGCATTAGTAAATCTTCCAGATGCTGATGTACCTAAGTGTATGATAGCCAGATTTCAACTTGTTCTGATCTTTGGGAATCAGGTGGGGGTGAGTGTTTAAAATTGATGACGAAGACAGAACTTCCTCGTATATTGTCAAAAGTGTAAAAAGGTCATTTGACAATAGTTCTGAAAGTTTTTAGAAACTTTTGTTTCTAAAGACTTTAGTCTTTAAAACTATTGTTTTACTTACGTGGTTGATTTTTGTACAATGTCAGTTTTCCTTTTGGCTAAACAAGCATATCTAATAGTGAGGACTAAACCAGGTGGACTGGTAAAATAACTGGGAGAAACCTCTTTTAGGAAATAAGTAATTTCCTTCTGCTTCTTTCCTTTCCTTTTTTTTTTTTTTTTTTGTGTCTGCATTTGAGAATAAAGAAAGGGAGCTGGTCATCTGAGGATTAAAAATGTCATATTTATTTGCTATTTAAAAGCTTGTTAGCTTTTACTTGAGAAGATAGATTTTCGTGCCTAAAGTATTCTCATGCAGCATGGCTATAATTCAAAAACATGAAATTGCCTGACATAATCTAGTGTCTTTGGAAAAAGAATATAACCTTAAGACAGAATCTTTAGGTCTGGTGATGTTCTGTGTGGACACACATATGAAAACATACTGGGTTTACTGCAAAAGTAGGGTGTCATGAAAACAGGGTACTAATGGGAAGCCTACAGTTTGGTTAGTTCTGTTTCCTCAGAAGATTTGCCATAGGATTTGTCATAAGTGAAGGTATTAAGAAAAACCTCAAACACCAAAACATGAACCCCTTTAAAAGTAGAATCCATAAGAAGTTTTGTGGAAGGATTATGGGAGAGGTATGTGTAAGCCCTACCAGCCGAGTCCACAGTATAAGCCACTGCTTGTGATTTTGATCCTTCTGGTAAGATCATGGTGAAGCACAAAACATTGTATACGCAGTAACATAATAATTTTTTTCAACACATTAAAATATTTTCTTCTTTGCCCTACTTGACCTATGAGACAGTACAATGTAGCAGTCTTTTTAACTGAATACCAGTTCTGCTTTCGCTAGTGTTGCTAGCCTATTGTCTTCCCGCAAAACAGGGACATGCCACAAATCATCTGAGATCCACTGCAACTATTGAATACTGTCTAGTTGAATTTTTGCAGAATGCTGGAACTGTGAAGGCAGCCATAAAACCAAGAAAAAATGTGTTTATAGAAATTCTTTTAGAAAGAAACTAAGGCTAAGTAATGTTACAGACAAAGGGACCCAGGAGGTTGAGGAGGAACCCTTCCCCTTTAAGCAACCCAGGCATAACTTTTGTGAGCTGTTGTGATCATGTGGACCTAAAATCTGCTACCCCCCCTTATCTTAACTCAATCACCTTTTTTTATTTAGGCAGAAAAAAAATATTAGTTTGTCATGATGGACAGTGGGGGTAGAGGGATTCTGTGAAGAAAGCCTTTTGCTTGTATTTTCCATTTCTCCTGCAGTAGTTGCTAAATCACAGCGGGAGCTTGCTGTGTTCATAGTTTTATATCATAGTGACTTACAGAGATGGAAAGAAAATAACATACATGCGGTGCCAATTTTCAACTAAAATCTCATTGTTTTGCCCATGCATCTTTCTTTTTTTGAGTCTGACTCAAGAGACTTTCACAGATTGTGGAAACTACGGATACGTTCTTCCACTGATCTCCTTTGACAAATGTATCAAAAAGTTCTTAGGTATAAGTAAGCCTGTACTATGAGCCAGGATGATTATGCAGTTGGCTGTGCCTGAGCCTCCTCATTATGAATTTGTTGCCTAACTCAGGGATGAATCTTTAACCAGTATTGGTAATTCTGATTGTTCCATCTTTATTCAAGCAGCTATCTGAGTTTATCCCTAGTTCTGCCATATTTTTTTTCAGTATCTTTGCTGTTTATTTGGTGTTTGTATCTTCTGCTTTTGTTGTTTTTCATTAGACTAATTTATTTATCTGGTCTCACATTTGTATTTCTTCAGTCTGGTGTTATACTTAAGAGCAGAGTGAGGTGTTTCATTTCCACATGTTTAAAATTGGTTTTGAAGAGTTTATGATACATGTCTGTATGTATCTCTATAAAATATGATTCCAGGTATGTTGCAGTGCTGTAGCACCATAGTTTTTCTCCAGAAATGAATTTGAGATAATCTAAGTTGCAGATCTTGTCATGTCTTATGTCACAGTGGCATCATCAGTAAAGCTTCTGGAGTTTAAAGAGGAAAATAATCTGTATGCTACTGTAAAAATGCAGCTAAAAGATATTGAAGGATGTATTTTTTCATTTAGAATTAAATCATCCCCTCTTTGGAGGAGAGTGGGAGTGGGGAAAGAAGGGAGCGGGAGAAGATTCAAGGAAGTCCAAGAGTCTAACCTTGCAGTATTTCTGCCAAAAGCTTCCTTTCAGGAGAAGAGTTTTTGGTCTGGTTTCAATTTAAATCTGCGTGTATCATACTAACTATTAAGGTTGCTAAACCTTAGGATGCATGAGGATAGTACTGTTTGTAGAAGGATGAAGACAATTTTTCTCCCCTGATTCAACTCCTGGTTAATTTTCAGCTCAGGGGCCATCATTAGCTTTGTATCCCTCCCAAATGTCTCAAGAAGTATTGAGAAAGTTAAAAGATGTGGCCTGCTAGGCAAGGAGATGAAAATAATAGTTTCATTACGGTTTTCATAAATCTAAGAAAATCTTCCCATGTCAAAAGAATATGAATCTGTCTTATTTCTGGCTCTTTTGCAACTAATAAACGAGGAATATCTGTGAGAATTAATTTTTTTTTTTAATAGCAAAATCATTGCTGAATGATAATATGAATATTTATAGGGGTTAGGGCTTATGTAGCATTGTTTTTCAGTCTTCTCACTTCCCTAAACAGCTGCATTAAAATATTCTTTCATGGATACTCTTTACCTCTGTAGGTACTGGCCTGTGTTTGTGAAGGTACTGTTCAACTGCTCTTCCTGCACTGTTACTCCCAGACTTACGTGCTAATATGTTTTCACCCCAAAGTGATAAGAGGCGAATTTACAATTGCCTCATACTAAGGCACCCCTTCTATCAAAAAATAAAGCTATGCTACAGATTTTTTTTCTGGTAAAATCTGAACTATATAATAAACATTATTTTAAAAATAAGATATTATTTTCATTATAAAGATTATGTTCAAATTTTGCTACAGCTCAGCAGCATAGTACATAATACTAAGAAGGAGAATTAAATTATGATTTAGTTATTTTTAAGCTAAGCTGGAAACCTTGTGTGGGTCCCCCAATACTGGTTTTTACAGTGTAGGCAGGGCTGACTTTTGTGACTCAACTAACCATGTTTTTTTAATTAGATCACATCCTAAAGGAAAAATGTTAAAACATCTGAAAATATAAAATATAAAATGGATTGGGCTTTTCTAGGAAAATATGTATATAAAACTGCAAATAAAATACAAAGATGGCAGTATTGCTTGTGAAGCTGTCCTGCAGTTCATAAGCTACTTATGTTTGTTGATTAGGAAAGGTGTATTAATAATTCTCATTTGGCATCCAAGAATCCAGGGTGTCTTCTATGTTGACTAAAATCACAATACTAGCCTTTAATTGAGATATGTTATTCCTGTGTCTGTCTGGGCTGTGCTTTTTCCAGCTATTATTTAGGGAGAAATAAGGTGGAAGCATTTGTATTACAACTGCTGTTCAAATAGAGCAGTGCCTTTATTCTAGACAAAACAGTTGGCACAATTGTTTTATTTATGAAAAGACAAATATGAAGAATTTATATTCTTTTGAAGTGGGAAGATTTTTTTTTCATTTTCTTGAGATTTAAAAAAGAAAAAAAAATTGTCCAGAGGGTATTTCATAAACTGGGTTAGACAACTGTCCAGGAAATTCTTTATTTCTGTGACTTTAGGAAGGCGATTGGAGATTCTCCTCTTTATGGGCATCATTTTGTGGAATTGTTAGGTTTGATATGAAATTGTTAATTGTTTCCATGAAGATACTGTGATATATTTACAAGAGGTTTTTGAATTTATTAATAAGTAAGTGTGCAGAGGGCAAACCGTATGTTTGGTTTTTTTAAGAATTGCAAATGGAATATGTTCTGTTTCCCTAATTTTCCTAATGAGTAGTTTTAATGTCTTTTTCTTTTTTTTTTTTGTCTTCAGCTTTGCATGTCTTTTTAAATTAAATTCTGTAACAAGTTCTTTTAATTACCTTAATTTAAAATTAGTCTTTGCTTAGTCATTCTCACATTCAAATTTAAAAAATGACTGTGTGTATGTATACATGTGTGTGCATACATATGTATATAAAGAACTAATATTTTTTTTATCTTTGAGCTCAGAACCAGTGTTTTCAAGCATTGATACTTACTTTTTTCTCTGAACTATTTATTACTTATACAAAGGCTGACAGCATAGCTCAGTCTATAATACGTAAATCCTTATGAAAAGTAGTGCCAAAAATCTGTGAAAAAATGGGTCCAGGCAGCTGCGTCACAAGGTTTGACCACTTCGGGCTGGGGTGCCAGGAGATTTGAGACAGATGTTTTCAGACATGCCGCATGCCTAAAACATTTCCAGGGGTCGAGCTACAAATAGTGACTTAATAAGTGCAGAAACAGGAAAAGTATGCAGGAGGACACAAGAGTTTATTCACCCCTAGGTGCACAGCCAGCCTCTTTACATTACATCTGCCTGTCAGGGTTGGCTATTTAAGTTGTCATGCCCTTGGTATTGCTCTTTGTCTGCCTGTGAATAAAGTGCAGCATTGTGATTACTAATCCCACTCCAGTGACTTGACTTTAAATGTGGTTTTGGAGTGGATCCCGGAGTTCTGTTTGCTGAGCTTCCTACTCCTGTTTCAGAGACACCACTGGAGATCTATGAGAGAGCACTGCAGACTGCCCTCCTCCTGTAGACCTGTCGCCTTCTCTTCTCCCCCCGACCCCCCCTCCTGCCTTTTTTTTTCTTTCCCAAAACTTTCAGAAGGAAATCAATGGATACCAAAGTGATCTGTTTATTTTTCTTTTTTTCTTTGCCTCCACTGACAGTGGGAAATCACACTGGTCGTATCAAGGTGGTCTTTACACCCAGTATCTGTAAAGTGACTTGTACCAAAGGCAACTGTCAGAACAACTGTGAGAAGGGAAATACCACCACCCTCATCAGTGAAAACGGCCATGCTGCTGACACTCTGACAGCCACTAACTTCCGAGTAGGTAAGTACCCTGAAACTGTATTTGTCCTTAGCTGTCCTCTCTTGACTAACAGAGGGAGGAGATGTTTTGTTATTAATACCAGTTGTGCATCTGTTACTCTTTGTTTGGAGGGCTGTGCTGAGTAGGAACCATTGTATGTTAGACAAGCTTTCTGGTATCCTTTAGAAATGCTCCCAAAAGTTCCTTTTGTATCATAGAGAAAAACTCCCATATTTTTCATCTGAATTTTCAGCTGCAGGGGCTGTGAGATGCTAAGCTGCAGCTTTTGGTAAAATTCATCCCTCAGAGTTTGTGTTGGTAAACAGAGAAAATGTCAGATTCCACAAAAAGTTCTGTTTCCTCCTTTTTGCTTGTTGAATGGATATCAAATGCACATAAAATCTGGCTAACACAGTGAATCTGTCTTCAATAGATTGTTCAGGAGTTCCTTAAAACTACAACCCTTTTTAGGAATACATCAGCCTAAAACTTTTTCTTACTGCTGAAGAGTAAATCAGGTTACATATTTGTCATATTTTAGAAACTGAAATAATGTTAAGTCTAATTGCAGTTACTGAAGCCAGTCTCTTCTCTGTTTATTCTCTCTCAGTAAGAGTACCAGCAGTGTGTCAGTCTAAATGCTACAACTGCTTGACTGTGTTGAAACAAATTCTGAGAGCTATCTAGGATAATGATTAGCATATTTAAACTCTATTATATTAGTAGGAATTTGTGTGTAAGCATTAGTCTTGTAAGCTAAGAAAAATATAGATATATGGATACTTATCTAAACACTTTTAAACTTCTTGTTTCACTTTATGATATCCTTAGCTGCTCTTAATATAGTATTTTGTTGTTATCCTATAAATATCATAGTATTGTTTTTCGGGGGAAAAAAAAATTGATTATTTTGCCAATTTGTACTTAAAGAATGCCAGATATGAACACTGTAATTTTAGTCTCCGTCTAGTATAAACAACATGTCAGGCAGTGCTGAGGCTGGCCAATACTGCCCTTTTTTGAAGTGTGCTATATTTCAATCTCTGAGGGGGAAAAGCTATTCCAATTTATTCTTCTTTTCATCTGGACAGACAATACAAAGAGCAGTTCCCTCCCTAAACACTCCTGCTAGACTATCAGACTGTGAGTGAAAGCTCTTGGAATTAATAATATATTCCTTAATGATATGCATGTTTGTAAAAATATGTGTGTTTTGGACTAAAGCTAATAAACTCAGTGATTTAAAGGAGCAATACAGAGTATTTTGGGTTTGTTTATTGGCTGTTCTGAGGCACAAAAAAAAAGAAAAGGGTTTTGTGGAGGAATGGTAAATCAAATACTATGAACTTGTGTTTACTGTCAGTAGATTTTTACTAATGTTTTGGCAAGAACCACACTAAGTATGTTTTTTGTTTAATTTTCTGACTATTGTGAAAAGGTAGAGTTATTCTCCCCCCCCCCCTTCATTTGACCTTGTTTTTTAATTGAAATTATGAAATGCTTAGAAGGGGAAGTCATGTAATTTCTCTGCTATGTAAATCTGTGCTGTAACATGACCTTCTCTCAAATACTTGAAAACTTGGGGAGTGGAAATTGACCTGTGAAGACCTGTTCCACACCTTCCTTCCTGGCCTCAGGCCATGAAGCTCATGATGCACTGTGTACAATAGGCTGCTAGAAATATTCAACAAAAGCAGCCTATAATAGTATTTGATGGAAAGATAAGGGAGCATTATGTTTAGAAATGTATAAAAACAAGTCGCTACACACGTATAAGGTTTTTTAACCTGCCTGTGGCTACCTGTCTTCCTTATTACCTTTAAAAGACCAAAAGCATTCACCACAGCAATAAGTGTCATCATTTTTTTCAGAAGGGGAATGAGAAAGAGGTCATAGAGCCCTGTGACTTCAGGGCTCTCCTGTTAAAAATGCTGAGTAAACTTCTTAATAGCCAGAGAGGAAAGATTCTACACCTATACATTGAGTTCTTTTACTGATCACACATTTTCAGGAGCTTTTGCATCAGGGTTGAAAATATATACTACTGAAATAATATTTATTTCTGTTCTCTGATTAGCATCTCTCATTAGCTTAGGTTTGTCCTGATAGAGATGTCACCCGATATATAAAGCAGAAGTAACTTGGGCCTTCTGATATAATTTTGTTTTGTTATGTTTTTTAACATCTATATTATGTTTTACTTGTGCTTTTTGCTTTTAAGTCCCCATTTTAAACTTGTTTACTTACTGTTCATACAAAATGCATGGAAATTATGATTCTGAGAAATTGACATTTTGAAAGTACAATCATCAGACAAGACGTTATGTCAGAAAATGCATTCTTGAGGCAATGAACAGCACTTTTTCAGTATGTTTCTTTTTTAAAGTATCTCTTCTTTCTAAACCCAGAAAAGATAAACTCACATGCCCTGTTTGGAAAACTTAACTCCTATTACTAATAATGGATACCTACTATGAATGGGGCAATCAAGAAACTGCTTTAGGTGGTTATAGCTAAATGCATTTCTCTAGCAGGAGAAGCATTCTAGTACACAAGACTGAATTTTCTGAAAACAGATTGCAGTTAACCATCACTTTGCTTTGTCTTTAATAATCCATTATTTCTGATAGTGAAGCAGAGTAAATTTGTGTTTGTTTTAAACTTTCTGATGAACTTTGTAAACATGTTATTTTCAGAGAAAGCTGCAGTGCCTCTACTAAAGCTGCTCAAGCTTTCATCTGGGTTATTCAGATTCTTAAAAGTTGCTTAATTTCTCATTTCTACTGAAACTTGGTACCAGTGAGCCCAGGCAAGGAACAAATCCTGTTTCTTAGAAATTTCATGAGAAATGGATAAGCCATTAAAATCAAACCCCCATCAAGAAACAGACTGGGGAAATGCAGCTTTTCAGGTAGTGGAGATTTTGGCTGTTCTCATGAAAAGCTCTAGCGTTTCAGTTGAAGGTGATGAAAACTTGGTATTTAAAAGGAAGGGGTATCCTTGATTGCCAATCTACTCCACGGAAACCGGGTTTTCTTGCAGTTTCATTTTGTGAATGGGTTATGTTGCACAGTTAAACTAACCAATCTCTAATATCTCTGGCTTGGAGTATAAAAGCAGGTAATACAAGTGGAAACTTCTGCTGAATAGATGATTCTTATTATTCTATTGGATTGATGCATGTGCAGTTTGCATGGTATGTCAGTCCTGATACATCTACAGAGGATTGTAAAACAGGGTCGATATATGTGCATAGGAAAGGATGTGTATAGAATAACATGAGTTTCTTCTCATTCACTGTTGCAATTACTTAGTGATGTGTCCTGTTTCTCCACAGAATTATTCTACATTCCAAAATACCTGTTTTTGAAATGAATTTTCACTCTGTAAAGAATGGGAGGACAGTGACTAATTTGTAACTGTAAAATGAAGCAGTAAGGAATTAAGAAATGCCTGAATTAATATTCTTCATGCTCTTTAATTTTTTCTCATTTTGCATATGTATGTAATTATATATTTAGATTCTTTTTTTTCCACGACATCCTTACCACATTGCACAGAACTTAGTAAAGGAAGCAGTCATTTAATATGTGGTCTTATATTCACTATTCATTGCAGCCCTGTATCTCATTTCAAGCAGTTTATTCAAACTGTTATAAATGAGAAATTAAAAGTTACATGCATATCTTTTTGTAGGCATTTTGTACCTGAGCACTTGGCAGCATCTGTGTCAAAGAGGGAAAAAGAACCATAGAATGGTTAGGGTTGGATCTTAAGATTATCTAGTTGAACCCCCCTGCCATGAGCAGGGACACCTTCCACTAGACCAGGTTGCTCAAAGCCCCGTCCAGCTTGGCATTGAACACTTCCAGGGGTGCAGCATCCACAACTTCTTTGGGCAACCTGTTCCAGTGTGAGCTCACACTGCCAGCTCATGTTGAGCTTCTTGTCAACCAATACCCCAAGTCTTTGTCCTCGGGGCTGCTCTCAATCCATTCTCCACCCAGCCTGTATTTGTGCTTGGGACTGCCCTGACCGGCATGCAGAACTTTGCAGCCTTGTTGAACTTCATGAAGTTGGCATTGGCCCACCTCTCAAGCCTGTCAAGGCCCTTCTGGATGGCATCCCTTACCTCCAGCGTGTTGACTGCACCATACAGCTTGGTGGTGTTAGCAGACTTGCTGAGGTTGTACTCAATCCCACTGCCTGTGTCACAGAAAAAGATATTGAACAGTGCCAGTCCCATACTGCAGATGGAGACCAAGGAGAGTTAAGACTTTTTTTTCCCAAGACCATAGGACAGAATTGTGTCACAAATGGTGATAAAACTGTTGCTCTGCTAATCCCCCTTATATTGCTCTTCAGTGCTCATCAGTACCTCTTTTAACACTCTCTTCCCCTTTCCTTCTGATCCTTTTCCATATAACCTTCACAGTTGTCTCTCCTCATGGCTTTGTTGTGCATAACCTTAGTTTACTTAGGCTGTTACCAGGGATAAGGGAATATTTTGTTCTGTGCTTTTCTTTGGAAGAAGGGCAGGTTTCTAGGAACCCTGTACTTCTTGCTTCATTAAATCTGAATGAACCTTAATGTGTTTCTCCTACAGTTTCACTGGACTTTGTAGGCAGTAGTTGTGAGGTTGAGAATGATGTCATATGTGTGTGTTGTGGCCTGCAGTCTGTGTAAGCCAGTGTTCCTTGTGAGACTTGCTTATCCATCATGCTTTCTTCCTTTCTCATCTATAAAATATCCATTTGTCTCTGGTCCTATATCAACATGATAATAAAGGTCTGACAGAAATCTTTTTGTGACATGGTGTCCAAGGTAAAAATATATCTGGTCCTTCATAGTTTGAAGGACATAATTGATTTAATAATAAATTTTAAAACTATCAGCATGGATCACAGGGATCTGCATATCCTGTACCCTGTTGCAATAATCATAGAATCGTAGAATAGATAGGGTTGGAAAGGGCCTTAAGATCACCTAGTTCCAACCCCCCTGCCATGGGCAGGGACACCTCACACTAAACCATATCATCCAAGGCTCTGTCCAACCTGGACTTGAACACCGGCATGGATGCAGCATTCACAGCTTCTCTGGGCAACCCATTTCACTGCCTCAACACCCTAACAGGAAAGAACTTACTCCTTATATCCAATCTAAACTTCCCGTGTTTAAGTTTTAACCCGTTACCCCTTGTCCTATCACCACAGTCCCTAATGAAGAGTCCCTCCCCAGCATCCCTATAGGCCCCCTTCAGATACTGGAAGGCTGCTATGAGGTCTCCATGCAGCCTTCTCTTCTCTAGGCTGAACAGCCCCAACTTCCTTAGCCTGTCTTCATACTGGAGGTGCTCCAGTCCCCTGATCATCCTCGTGGCCCTCCTCTGAGCTTGTTCCAACAGTTTCCTGTCCTTTTTATGTTGAATACACCAGAACTGCAGACAATACTCCAAGTTGAGGTCTCCTGAGAGCAGAGTAGAGGGGCAGGATCAACTCCTTCAACCTGCTGGTCATGCTCCTTTTGATGCAGCCCAGGATACGGTTGGCTTTCTGGGCTGCAAGCGCACACTGAAGCCAGCTCATGTTCAGTTTCTCATCAACCAACACCCCCAAGTCCTTCTCCACAGGGCTGCTGTGAAACCCTTCTTTGCCCAACCTGTAGCTGTGATGGGATTGCTCAACCCAGGTGTAGGACCTTGCACTTGTCATGGTTAAACTTCATAAGGTTGGCATCAGCCCACCTCACAAGCGTGTCAAGATCCCTCTGGATGGCATTCCTTCCCTCCAGGGTATCAACCGAATTACACAGCTTGGTGTCATCAGCAAACTTGCTGAGGGCGCACTCAATCCCACTGTCCATGTCAGCGACAAAGATGTTGAACAAGACCGGTCCCAACACCGATCCCTGAAGGACACCACTTGTTACTGGTCTCCAGCTGCACATTGAACCATTGACCACAACTCTTTGTGTGTGGCCATCCAGCCAGTTCTTTATCCACTGAGTGGCCCATCCATCAAATTGATGTCGCTCCAATTTAGAGACAAGGATGTCATGTGGGACAGTGTTGAACGCTTTGCCCAAGTCCAGGGAGATGACATCAACTGCTCTACCCCTGTCCATCAGTTCTGTAGCCCCATCATAGAAGGCCACCAAATTGGTCAGGCAAGATTTCCCCTTGGTGAAGCCATGCTGGCTGTCGCCAAGCACCTTGTTGTTTTTCATGTGCCTTAGCATGCCTTCCAGGAGAATCTGCTCCAGGATTTTGCCAGGCACAGAGGTGAGATTGACTGGTCTGTAGTTCCCTGGGTCATCCATTTTCCCCTTCTTGAAAATGGGGGTTATATTTCCCTTTTTCCAGTCATCGGGAACTTCACCTGACTGCCATGATTTCTCAAATATGATGGACAGCGGCTTCGCAACTTCATTTGCCAGCTCCTTCAGGACCCATGGATGGATCTCATCAGGACCCATGAACTTGTGCACGTTCAGATTTTTAAGATGCTCTCAAACCAGATTGTTTCCTACAGTGGGCGCAAGGTCTTCATTCTCACAGTCCCTGCATCTGCCTTCCAAGACTTGGGTGGTGTGATCAGAGCCTTTGCCAGTGAAGACCGAGGCAATGTCGTCATTCAGAACCTTGGCCTTCTTCAAATCCTGTGTAGCCAGTTCTCCTGAGAGCTTCCTGAGGGGGCCTGCGTTCTCCCTTGCCTGTTTTTTATTTGCTATGTGCCTGTAGAATCCCTTCTTGTTATCCTTAATATCCCTAGCCAAGTTTAATTTTAACTGGGCCTTAGCTTTCCTAACCTGGTCCCTAGCTTCCTGAACAACATCCCTGTACTCTTCCCAGGCCGCCTGTCCTTGCTTCCACTTTTTATAAGCCTCTTTTTTCTCCTCAGATTTTCCTCAGGAGCTCCTTATCCATCCAAGGAGGTCTCCTGGCCCTCCTGCTGCACTTCCTTCTAGTCGGGATGCAACACTCCTGAGCTCGTAGCAGGTGATCCTTGAATATCAACCAACAGTCTTGGGCCCCCCTGCCCTCTAGGGCTGTATCCCATGGAACCTTACTAAGCAGGTTCCTGAAGAGGCCAAAGTCTGCCCTCTTGAAGTCCAGGGCAGTGAGCTTGCTGCACGCTCTTCTCACTGTCCTGAGGATCTCAAATTCGACCATCTCGTGATCGCTGCATCCAAGGCTGCCCTGGAGCATCACATTTCCAACCAGCCCTTCCCTGTTGGTGAGCACGAGGTCAAGTATGGCACCTCTCCTTGTTAGCTCCTCTATTACTTGCAGAAGGAAGTTGTCTTCTACACAATTGAGGAACCTCCTGGATTGCTTGTGCTGGGCTTTAGTGTCATTCCAGCAGATGTCAGAGTGATTGAAGTCACCCATGAGAACAAGGGCCTGTGAGCATGAGGCTTTTCCCATCTGTCTATAGAGTGCTTCATCCAGAGTCCTCTTGATCAAGCAGTCTGTAACAGATGCCCACAGTAATGTCTGCCATAGCTATATTCCCTTTAACCCTGGCCCGCAAACTCTCTATTAACTGCTCACCTGTTCCCAGACAGAGTTCCATACTCTCCAGGCTATCCCTAACATAAAGCACAACTCCCCTCAAATTTTCAAATTGCTCAAATTTTCATAGAATCATAGAATGGTTTGGGTTGGAAGCGACCTTAAGGATCATCTAGTTCCAGCCCATCCTTTTATATTGCCTAATGGATGTTGGCACTTCCCTATTGGAATTTTGTGTCAAAAAAAATTTCCTGTTTTACCCTGCTGACTCTGTACAAGTGTTTTTTGGATAATTGAGGTTGTCCAGAAGTTTCCCATTATGTATAGACAGCAACTCCCAGGAAGCAGCATAAACATTCCTCTCAAATCTTATTTGGTCTTCTGTTGAAAGTAATTAAAGAAAGTTTGATCAATATATTTTAAAACAATATGTTATTCAAAAGGAGCTTAGTAAAAAGGCTCACTATGTAATTATTATTCTTGCAGAATTTCCTGTATAAGGGTCTAGGAGCATAATTATTTAGAGCTATGAAAATGTAAAGCAATTACTTTACAAAACATTAATAGAATCTTAGAATTTTGTTCAGGCATACATGATCATGAATTTCTGTCAGTACTATTGAAGTTAGCATTGCTTTTTGTTATTGCATTTTATTTTGATTATATTTATAATCTTTTTTTTTAAATGGCAATGACCTGTAAGCGAGCCAGCACATTTTTATCCGTAGTTACTGAATGACAGGAAATCTAAGAGCAGTGAATGGCCTTTTCTTTCTGCAAGTTACTGTGTAATGAGAGACTATGACATTTGAGGAAGATTTTTCTTTATTGCATGGTATGAAAGGCATTGGTTGTAAATAATATTGGAGGGCAGATTTGATGACATGTGAAGACATATAAAAGACCAACAGCTTGTAGAAGTGTTTGTGTAGATTTATGAGCTTTACAGAATCTCCTGGCAGCTTGTGAGGTGTACACTTCATTTTTCTACCCCTCATATTTTACTCTTTGTTGTGCTGGGTTTAGTAAGAGTTGCCAGAATGGCAACATGTTAGAAGTGATTCTTTATTCTCTACTATGAAGTTGTTTTTACTACTTGGTGATGTTAGTCTGATCTGTGTAATATGTGCCCCAACAAAACATTTTTCATACGGCTTCAGCTGAGACTTAGCAGATATACATGTAGCTTCTCCAATGAAATATTTAAAATAATTGATAACAAATGTTATGCAGAGATTTTTTTAATTCCTTTTGTAACATAAGTGAGGAGAATTAATACATTTTAAATGCTTTGTCAGATATCCGAACTGATGAGCTTATTTTAGGAATAACCACTTAGCTCAATAACAGCATATGATAATTCATAATCTCTTTTCAGTAGCGTATTCTCTGTGGGTGAGAGAAGTGTTACTTTGAACTATTCTCGGGTTTTGCACTTGAACTTGCCATGGTGTCGTCCTTTTCTGAAGTAGTTATGATGAAAGAGCCATACCAGTTTAGTCCTTTGCTGTCTCTTTGGTGGCTACCTTGTAGCCTTATTTGGTAAAAGTTTTGGTTCTACTCCTGCTGCAGTAGTTACCATTTATGCGTTGTCAGGCTTTATTGTTTTATGCTTTTTTCTTTTCTTTTTCTTTTTTTTTTTTCCCCTGCCATGAAGTATTTTTTCTTTTAACAGACACTGGCAGGAATTTGAAAATTTCAGAATTCTCAAACAACTTGGTTAAAAGATTAACTTTTCAAATTTTCTGCAGCAGTTGTCAAGGAAGCTGATCAGTCTGTCAGAGTGTCTCTCCCAGGTAAAAATAAATAAAGAAATAGAAGCTTCAGGGCGTGAGAGTTTATTCACTGCTTTAGCTGGTAATTTGAAATTTAGTCTGTATTAACTGATGACAATGCTTGAAATACTTATTCATGCATCAGCACTGTAATAGCTGTAGCAAACTGAAGGCCGAGTATTTTTTCTCAGACACTGGACTGAATGGATGAAGTAAAAAGAAGGGCAAAATAACAGTGGAACTGCTCTAAGAATTGTTTGCATACTCTGTTTTATAGAAGGCAGTAGAAAAAAAGGCATTTTCCAGCCTGAAGAGCCAATGTAAAACAATTAGGGAGGAACCACTTATCATGAGCATCAATTTAACAGAAATAGTTTTTTTCCAATCTCCCTTTGTTGTATAAGGTAAATTGGAGCAGAGAGGAAAATGGGTTAATTTACTTACAATCCAGGTATTGTAGTGTAGGCCTTCATAATCTGAATCATTAGTGGTCTAAAATTCTACTCTGTAATGAAAATGTATCACTGCTGTTTGAGCAGTGCTCAGGGTCTTAATGCATTTTGAATCACTGGCCACCTATACTCACATTATAAAGAAAAATTGTATCTTAAGGATTTTGTTGTTGATATCCACATCTGTTGAGAAGGAATGCTTTCTGTCCCCCATGTGTTTATCAGTACTTGTCATCAACAAATAGTTCTGGTTTCTACCATACAGCTTAAGCATCTGTGAGCTCTTTCTTCATAACCTTAAAATAATTATTCAAATTTGGCATTTTCCAGTCTGAGTCTAACAGAGGCCAGATGCTAATTTAAAGAAAATGGATTGTTCAGCCAGATGATTTTAACAAGGCTAAACTTAGAAAAGCCAGTTAGCAACTCATTTCCACTCTCTTATTCACCTTAAGGACTTCAGACTATCACTGTGAAGCAAAAGTCCATCTGCTCTCAGAGCATTCATCTGACCGTATATTATAGCAAACACAGTTTTTGGATGTGCAGTCATAGGAAAAACCACAAATGGAAGTGGTACAAAATCCACACCTGCAGCCATTCAAAGCCACATGGAGTATGTTCCCTCAAAGCGAAAACAGAACGTAAAGTTAAAATGCATAATGCTTTATTGCAGTGTATATGGTTTTAATTTATAGGGACTAGTTTATGTACATCTGACTTGAAGTACTGTGAAAAAAGAACTAAGAGAGCATTTATTTGAATGATTACATTGTTGCGTATTCAAATAAACACACTACCTTGTACAGCTATCATTTTATTATCGCTAAACCAAATGTCTTTGCACATACCTCACTGAAGATCAAGTATATGCCAACTTTGGCTTAAAAAAGAAGAAAGTTGCCTTTGAATTATGCAAACACAGAAGAGTCTGACAAATTTCTTTGCTGTTTAAAATATGGCACTTATGGATAGATTTCTTTAGCAAATGGCTTTGTATTTAATGTGTCCTTTTGAACACCACACAACCAGAAGGAAGCAAGCAGCTATTGCTGCTCTACTGATTGCAGTCTTTCCTCATTCAGCCCCTCTACTGTCTATTTTGGTTTTGTTTATTCTGCTCCAGATAATTGCCCTGTATCTGCACAGTGTAGCCTGTATAGCTTTTCACCTATCCATTCCATCTATAATTAGTTCTTAGATTTGAGTATCACTGTAATTGAGAGGCCTGTTTTGTAATGTAGAGACACAGAACTCACAGAGAACATGAACTATATCTTCCTTACGCATACATTTAAATTCTGTAGATTTTTAATCTATCCATTAAAAAAACCCTGAATTCTTAAAAGGGAACTGTGAACTCTCAACAAGGGATTTACTTCACAAATGTGAAGCAAGTTAGTCTGTGAGAATTGTAAACTTTGGAGGTTTTTTTTTGTGTGGTTGGTTTTTTGTGTGGTTTTTGTGTGTGTGTGTGGTTTTTTGTTTTGTTTTTTTGTTGTTGTTTTGGGGGGGGGGGGGGGGGGGGGGTATTTTTACAAACCTCGTACAAAGTCTAGAGGGATTCCAGTTGAGAACAGAAGGAAAACTGTGTATTTGCTGCTTGCAAAGGATGATTTTAATGAGGTTGTGGTCAGATTTTAAGAAACCCAGTCACAGAGAGTGTTTCTTATCTGTATTTTATTCAGCTGAATACTTTGTTAATTTGTCATGTTGGTTGAGTTTTAAGTTTAATTTAAAGATTATAAGATGAGCTATGGAAGTAAAAATTTTTTGATATTATTCAGATACTTCAACTTTCAACAACTTTTCATGTCATAATTTAGGAACGTGAGCTCTTCAGCTTTTCCCTGAGAGGGACTGCCTCTGTCCATGGATTGTAGAGAGCACACACTTCCAATATATGTATATTTATTTATCAATTATGTGTGCTACTGTATATATTGTATATATATGTGTGGTTTATAACACATACATAAAATGGAAATTAAAAATGGATCAGATAAAGTAACCACAAAAATTATTTATTGATGGTACAAAACATATTTCTTTCAAGCATCCCAGTAGGTTGCCTTGCACACCACCTGGGCTGAGCAAACCCTGCTTTGGAGACCAGTGGAGAAGTTCAGCTTCATGACTTAAGCTGTAATATTACCTTTCTGCATATGCAATGTGTCCAACCATGTCCCTCTTATTTATTATTTTATTATATTAAATTCAGCCTATTATGTTAGGTGCTATGTATATATCTAGGTGCTAACGTACCTGTTTTCAGTCTAATTGGAAGATATATAAGTCCAAGAATGCCTGGTGGGAAAATAGGGGCAAAGGGATTTTTTTTGTACCTTTCAGCACACAGGGTCAGGTACAGCTGCAGCGTGAAGCTTGTCAATGGGGT
Source organism: Pezoporus wallicus (assembly GCF_028554395.1). Classification (NCBI taxonomy): domain Eukaryota; kingdom Metazoa; phylum Chordata; class Aves; order Psittaciformes; family Psittacidae; genus Pezoporus; species Pezoporus wallicus. The sequence continues at coordinate 2,555,450 of NW_026639660.1, forward strand.
TGTACATAGCTCAGGGGAGTTGGGTGCACGGTTTAATTACTTGGAACTGGACGTGACCAGTCAGAATGCTGACTATGTTTTACCTTCACACACCTTGTGCAACAGTTTATGCAGCTGTTATGTATTGTTAAAAGAACCACAATGAGAAGTATTGAAATGGTATGGTTTTTAGTGGCTTTCCAATTGTACATTCTCTGCAGAGTAACCTTTATCCTTCCTACTCACTAGCACTGACTCTGCTCCTTTCCTCCTTCAGAACTCCAGGGTTTGAGCCTCTTGCTTTTTGCTGGTCTCCTATGATCTAATTTATTACTCAAACTCTGAATAATATCCTTCCCAATATATTTATATTGTGTCACCTCTTCAAGGTCAACTCCCTTGAAAACTTTCCAATTTCTTGTGATGTAGCCAGTGCCAGAAAATCTTAGATAGCTAATGTTTTTTAACTAGTCCAGGGAAGTCTGGATTATGAGCTATTATTTGTATGTTAATGGGTATCCACTTGAAAGAGTCTATTCCTACTTTATCCTTCTCATAAACTTTTTCACACAAAAATGAGCACTGTGGTTACGTTAATCAGAGAGGAGTCTCCTGATACTTGGAAATGATGGAAATTTTTTTTAATGACTACAGTTTTTGTGTCTCTTCTTTTTTCTGTTCTAAACATAATTTTGTAATTGGAGGATGTCTTGTGGTATGGGATGCAGTGGATTGGTGTTCATAGACCCTTTGGATCTAAGGTTGGGGGGTTCATCCCACTCACCAAATCTTACTGAGGTGCCTGAGTCAGGACCTGAGTTGGTGATGAGAGACACCTTCATGGCAGGTTGGCTTATGGATGGCCTGAATGGCCTGCTGGGTGAGCCTCTCTTTATTGAAAATAGTGAGAAACCTCAAGAAACAACACACCTAACTTAGCTCAAGAAGGCACAAAATATTAAATGGGATGAATGTTAGCTTAAATACCTGTCATTCTGTTAGTTAAATGAATGTTATTCAGAAATGGTAAGGATGCTGATATACCTGGCCAGTGTCAGCTTTGCTGCTTTTGTGGTCTTCAGGACCGTTGCGTAACAAAGGCATGACCAATTGCTAACATGTTTCTTGGGACATTTTGCCATTTTGTCTGATGGTTATCAAGTAGTGTGATGTTTTAAAGGTCTGTTTCTCTAAAATTCAGCTTTGTCCTGTATGATCTGAACCTGCTTCCCAGCCTTCAGTATCAGGATCTCCCATAGCTGACACTGTAGTCTCCATTAAAGAATGATACCTCACCACTTATAACGCTTTCATAATGAAAAACCTGATGTCTAGTAGGACAAGCATGTAGACTGCAGCAGCTTAAATGTCAGCATCTGTGGATGAGGTGCATGTTGAAACTTACATTCCAGGCAGTGGAGATCTAGAAATTTGTTCAACTCTAATACAGACACAGAAAACTAAGGCAGTACCTACATGATTCTGGTTTTCCTTGGATGGTATCTCACAGCTTTCCATCCTCATGGACAGCATCCCTTACCCTTTTTCCATAACTAGACAGTTTTTTCTTTTCTAGTCTATACCTGATTTGTTAGTTACTGCATAATTTATGGCGAGTTGATACCGCCATTAGGCGATGCTAATCACTGGGCAACCTTTCAGCAGCTCACACAAAGCTCAATTGCTCATGGAGATAACGATCAACTAAGAAGCTGAGAGTACAGTCTCAGCTAAGAGAATGAATTTTAAATGGCAGGTTTCCTGTTGGGAGATATGAAAATGTAAAATGCCTTAAGATGTGGGTAATCTGATCTTGTGATGCTGACTTCTACTTGTCTTCCTTGGTAACTGCCATGTAGTGCTGCACTAAGTAGCATTACAGACAATCATCTAATTAGGCTTTAAGGTATTATGTGATTTGTTAAAGCTTGGTGTTGATAGTGATACATGGAGGAGTTTGAGAAGAACTAGTGAAATGCTTTTTCATTTTAAAAGATACAACTTCCAGAATTGTGAGAACAACAGTAAAGATTAGCTAGATTGCATTCTAGCAGTGAGTCTTTCTTTATTAGTGTTTTCTGTTTGTTACAAGTGTATTTTTCTACATCTGCAATAGAATAAAAAAAAACCAATAACCCACAAACAAACAAAAACAAAAAGCCCCACACTGCTGTAATACCTGGTTTTGGAACTACGTTTTCAACATGCATAGTGCAAAAAAAAAATCATATTTGTCTATGGAAAAGTGTAGGAAGTTTATTTTATGAAGTGGTATGACTGCAGCCTGAAAATGGTCATGGCTGCAACAGATGTATCAGTAAGGTTTTTCTTTACAAATGTAAACATACGCCAGCAGAACTGATAAATCATCAAATTTGCCTTAGACATGGTAACAGCTATTGGGCTTCTTTAGTGCAATGTCTCTTTTTTTAAATTATTAATATGGGCAACCTGGCATTTCATAGAGTAGGGAGAGTGACTGAAAGAGAGGACTGTTCAGGAATTTCTTTCTTTATTTCTGTTGAGAGGAAGACTTCTTCTAGAGCAAGTGCAATTCCCCAAGATTCTTGGCAGCATATTTTCAAGTGTAAAATAATGCCTGTCCAGATAGCTTTAGTGACTACTACTTGCTCTTCTACTCAGTGATTCTTAACTCTACTGAGTTCAGTTGTGAGACTAGATTCAAACTAGTAACAGTGCTTTGAATCCAGTCCTCAAAAATACTCATGTTTTTCTCTAAGTCTTCGTATAAGATTTTTCTTCAGTAAGGATACTTTGACAAGCAAAAATTTAAAGTAGAATTGATTAGGAATAAACAGGGTAGAAAAGTGTGAAAAGATTTGAATTACTTTTGTAAGTGTTCAGTTATGATTCGGCAAGGAACAAGAAAGGCACCAACCTGCATGTCCTTGGAAACTGGCAAAAAAATGCTGTGTTAAACCATCAGCAGGAGACGGAGGCTAAAACTCTTCCTCTTAGTTGTTCTGCCTGAATTCCTCACTCTGAAATAATGCGTATTCTATCTCTTCTGCCATTATATGGTAGAGCTAGTGTTGCATTTCTAGGTCAGTTTGCCTTCTCCCAAGAGCAATCAGTTTTAAAAGCCCCATGTTTAGAAGTTTCGGGTGCTCTTGGCAGGAAAAAAAAATTAAAAATATCCAAAGACTCGTGTATTCTTGTCAGTAGTTTCTGGATAAAGAAGTAGTTTTTTATTAAAGGAACGTGTGTACATCTGTATGTGGCATTTACACAGATCTCCTTACTCTGGGATTTTTGGAGGCAACCTGCTGCTTTGGACCTCTTCACAGAGTCAAATGTGGTTGCAGCTGGGTTAGAGTGGCATGAAGACAGTTGTGGTCACTTGAATGTGATTCATTTTCTTGCTCAAGAATGCCTTATTAGTTGAGTTCATACTTGACCTCTGATGTTTGCTTATATCTTTAATGTCAACAGTCTTAAAGTGTCATAATGCACTCAACTGCAAACCAACAAAATGACCCCTGTAATGCAGCTTAGCGTTAATATTGTTTTGTGGGAGAAAGAGGTGCTCTTCAGTTACTAGATATAATTCCCAAGAAATATTATCATTTTGCATTTATCCCTGGTGTTGTGGGTTGTTTTTTTTTTTAAATCGCTTCAGCAGTGCAAATGTAAGAAAATAATTTTACCTACAGAAAACAACATTTATATGCAAAAAGTTTGTACTTGGGAAGTGTTAAATTTGTTTCACGACTGTTCTTTGTGCTACCTCTTGATTTTCCTTGAGGCCTCTGTTTTGCGGGTTTTTTAATTCTCCAGAAAACGTGCATGATCCAGACAGGAATAACACCACAAAGCTTGTTTATTTTGGCAATAAATTGGTTTCCTTGTCTGGATAAACAGCAGTACTCTGGATCCCATTCCCAAGTGGCAGTGCATTACTTTGTTAAAGATCCTTTGGTAATAATAGCTTAAAAATATAGGACAATTTGCAATGAAGTCAGTGATCATGTTAGTTCACAATAGTTGAGAACCCAGTTTAGCAGCTGCATGTTCATATTTTTTCTTACCGTAACATTAGGTTTGAGGTAGGTTGCTGTTTGAAATATTTTCCTTCAATATTGCAGATCTTATTTCTTTCCAGAGGAAAACATCTGAATTGTCTTCAGTATCACACTCAGCCTTTTAGGATGATTTCTATTAAAGTATTACAGCATTCAGAGGAGAAATTGTTTGATAAGATCCTTGTTATAATAGTTACACATCTACTGATAAGCAGTGTGAAGGTGACAGTATAAGGGAGCACATTAAATAGAGTTCCTTTTTATCATTTTCTACTCGGAAGTCTGGCATAATGAAAAATGCCACCTTGAATGGCATAAAGCATATATTTTTCCCCCACTTCTGAATATTTCTAATTGTTTTATTTCTTGCTCATTGAACAAATGTGAATGTTAATGCACCCACTGAAGTGACTACTGTATTTTTTTGTGAAATTTAACGTGGGAGTTCATATGCAAAGAAACATACATAATAGCTTTGCATATATTATGTTGGTGATAGTTGTAAGCACAGAAGAACAGAATAAGGAGAAACAAAACCCTAGGAGTATAAAACCAAACTAGATTTTGGTGCTTCTATTCATCGTGCTACTCATCAAGTCTGATAAAAACAGCCTGCAGTAATAAGGGAATGTACCTTGAAGTAATGATGTTTGAAGTATGCCACTTACCTATGGTGTTCTGTTGTCTACTAATTTACAATTTTCAATGTAAAAATGTTGCATGTTTAAATTCATGGTATTTTGGGGAAATTTGTATTTGTGTAAGCCAACTTAGGGCTAGTTAAACTAGCAATAAACCAAATGAAGCTATTTATTAGAGAGATTTCTGTATGACAGCTGTTTCATTGTATTTTTTTTACTTTGTATCTTTTTGGTGTACCCAGCTGCGGAAGTGTGCACTCTTGTTCTATCCACATTTCCTGTACTGATTTTCCAAACCCACTTCTATATATCTTTCAAAATATATTTGCACGTTATTATGCATACTACAGGGGATTCGTCTACCAGAGTTCTTAAGCCATTGTTTGTGCACAGAGTAGCATTCAACAAAGGAAACCAGAGGAGACCCTTAAAACGTTTTTCCTTTCTTGTTGAATACTAGAAATATCATTTTAAAAGTGCTGTGATGGGAAGCTCATCCCCCTTCAATACTGCCATTTGTCACCCACCATGACTGCTCTCTCAGAGGTAGCAGAGACTAGCCATTTCTAGAGGATTGCTTATGTTTGGAACCAAGCCTGGTGCTGTCCTCGCAGTTTGGATCAGGGAATAGCAGTTGTAGGCAGCGAGGGATTTGTGGGTGGTAACTAGGTTATACACATGAGCAGGGCATCACTTTTCTGTTTTCAGTGGTGAGCAGAAAAGGGCGTTTTTCGTCTGCTGCTGGAGCTCTTGCCCTCAGATTCACTTTAAAAATTGTGTTTGGTTGTTGGGATAGAATGTTTCTCTTTAGATTTGTCGAAATACAGTGTTGCATATGGCAGTGCTTCCCTTCAGTAAATGGCCTCTCTTTCCTGTGGAAAAACATTTGGTGGAGCTGTGTGCTAGTCCCTGTGCTTTCTGTGTGCTTAGTAACAGCGTGGATGAAAGATGCCCAACAGCTGTGGGGCATGTAGTAATGCTGGGTAACTGTGTAGTACTTGGAAACAAAATTAATGTGCTGATTTGTGATGTATCCAGTAGAAATATTGTAATCTATTGAGCAGTTTAAGGTTTTCCTTAGCCTGTTGATGTAATTGAATAGTTGATAGCATGTAGGTAGAAAAGGCAAAAAGTGGTGAGGGAAAATGAGACAAAGTTGCATGTGCCCTGAGGTGTAAAAGAAAAGGAATATGGAAAGTCAGATTGAAGTACATTTCAAAACCAGTCAACGCTAGTTATACGAAAGGAGTTTCCATCCATCCAAAGGATTTGTTTGGATAAGTGTGGGCTAATTTTTAAGGATTAGGAGGGTTTAGGTGCTTGGAAATTTTGTTGCACATTATTTTGATTAAATGAAAACATTTGGGCTTGATTATATTAATCTGAAGCTGTTCAAGGTTATTTGTGTACCTTGAAAACAAATTAGATGATGTAATTACATGGACAAACTGAATATCAGTGGTTTCCCAGTTTCTTTGTTGATGATTTCAGGCCCTGTTCTGTTTCCAACTAATAGCCATGGCTCCTTTATCAGGATTCATGTTGCAAACATTCTTCTTTTAATATGCATTCAGCCTTTTAGAGACTCCCAGTGGAAACATCTCAACACACCTTCTCTGTTTGACTCAATTTGAATAGTGATACCCACCAAGCTGTCGCAGGCTGGGGGGAATTAAGGCCTTTGGATGCCAGAGAAATCAGGGTTTGTTATTACCAATTAATTACCCAAGGATAACAAAAATGCTTAGTGTGTTTGTAATCATTTAAACCTGTCCCTACATTTCTAAAGGCTATATATTCATTCAATAAAGATATTGTTAAATTTTGTCCAATCACATGTTGCCTGATCCTTAAGAGACAATTGAGAGACTTGGCTTATGGCAGACATAAGTGACAAATATGTTGCCTTTCTTAGCTCCATTAATATTTTATTTTGTTTGTGAGATATACCCATGTGTTATCTGAAATTTCTTGTAATCTTGTACGTGCCTATCTCCACATTCTCATCAGACTCTGAGCAGCGACAGGGTTTCACATCCTGATGGATATTTTTATCTTTTTCTCCCATTTTCAGAGGTAACAGCAATAGGCTAGTGAGAATCAAGCTCCAGTGTGCCCTTTGTCTGAATGCCAGTTGTGAACATACAACAGCTGGGCAATCCAGTATCTTCTGATGGTCCCTCCCAGCACTTGGGTCTGGTTTTTGTTGGGAATGTCCCCTATGCCTCTGGCAGTGTTCAGCCATTCTGTTTAAGTTCTTTAACCTCAATGACAAAACAGAACAAATCAAGAAACTTTCATCAGAAGCTGAGCTGTTCAAACATACCCTGGCTTTGTATCCTGTTCCTATCTTAAGTGGTCCTTTCCCCAGGGCTTTTTGATCTTTATTAACCTGAGATTCCCACAGCCTTGTTGAGGAAATGTAGTGTTTCCTTCCTCTGCCTTTTTGGAGGCTTACCTCCCTTCAGTTTGCATTTCTCAAATGGTCTGTGTGTAATTCCATCTCTGAAGTGTGTGCCTGTGTCATAATCAAATGTAGCCCTTTCTCCTGGCTATAAACTACATGAGGAAACACCGCAATTAGTGTGTGCATGTTTATTATTTAAAATTATCAGATAGTTTTTCAGTGTTTCTTCTTTTTCTAAAAGTTCTCATAATATTTACCATTTGAGATTATCAAGGTTTCAGTTTAGCCTGGTGATCATATCCTATTTCTTTTTACACAGCTGACTGTAACTTACAATTGTATGTTTCAGAATATTTTGTTACAGAATTTTATATTCTCAGGATAGATTTAATATATTCTTATTCAAAGTTCATTCCCCATACATTAGGCCAAACCTTTAAGAGATGTAAATCAATATAACAGTTCAGTTGACTGAGTGATTTTCATCATGTGATGATGTGGGCAGCTTGGAATTTTTATTTTCTGGTTTATGTAAATACTGAGACACTGAATTTTTTACCTCATACTAGACCTTTCAGTGGCATTTGTTTGGATTTATTTGCACAAGTTATTTGTGTGAATATCCATGGCAAAGTTATGAAAAGGGACATGAATTAACTCTTTTCTATCAGTATTTTACCTTCCCCCCCCCCCCCTTTTTTTTTAGCACTTTTAGTATTTTTTGCTTGAAAACAAAAGCTTTTCAGATGCCCATTCATTACCCAGTGGACTCCTGCAGGAGAGGAAGGCCTGAAGACCATCCTTTAATGCAGAGATATGCATGTGACATGGCCTTCCAGGCACCCACTGATTTACAGAAACAGGAGTTTGGAAGAAATTAATGTATTTTGGTGGAGATACTGGGTATATTAATACTGTTTAAAAGCTGGATTTTGCATGTTACCTGGTTGCCTTGAGTCCAGGAAGGTTGGGAAGAAGACCTGTAACATAGGCTTCTTGTACTCAAGGCATCCCTCAGTGAGACTGTTTTTATTTGCCTTTGTTTCACTGTACTTCTTTAAAACACCAAATTGCTGTCCCCTTAATGCTGCTTTAAACTGTTTTATTGTGTGATGTTACTTTTGCAGGAAAATCACCTTAGCTTTCAACCTTGCTCAGGCAGATCTCTACAAGTACCTGAACTACTTTGTTGTTGCCATTGCAGTGAACCTCCTCATTTATGGCTGCTCAGGGAGAAATGGTACCCGTGAGAAACAAGTAGCTGTCAGGCTTTGATTACTGCTGGGATCAAAAATCCTTCATTTTGCCCTAAAGTAACAGCCACTCTTTAAGGATGTCTTCTATTCATTCAGGTGAAATTCCAACAGCACTGGTACCCAGGAAAGTGAAGCCTGCACTGATGGTGGCAGCCTTCCAAAGTCAACTAGGCCTTTTAGCAGAGTGCTACAGCTTGAAGTACTTTCAGTCAGTTTATATGAAATGAAAATATGAGATAAGAAAAATATTAAATATACATCTGTAGAACAGAGTGGAAGAACAAATCTGGCTGTTTACGTTTGTATGTAGACCTATCTGGCAACGGGGCATTGCTGTTCCAGACCCTGTCAATACAATATGAGGGTGCTCTGTGACAAGCTGGGCTGATTGTGCTGTTTCTTGAGTACTCTTTTTGGGCCAAATGAATTACGCAGCTGGGTTGGAGCTCTTTGCGCTGCTGAATGCCTTACTTTGTCTTCTTGCAACACGCAACACAAGGGTACCTTTACCAGTACTGACGTTTTACGTTACTAATAATGGCAATAGGCTGTGGTTGTCCAGAGATTACTCTACTTGGAATAGTAAGTACTAGGTTCCCAATTAGGTTGCATTCTCCCCAGTTGCTCATTTTTATTGTAATTCGGTATAGACTGAGCAAGAAGTCCAGCAAAAGGCCATAATTACAGCAAAGTCTAGATTTTTATTTATTTATTTTTAGTCTGAATCTTATCCTAGAGCTGACAAATGGACACCTTGTGGTATTTCTGAAGAATTCTTTGGTTTCTCAAAAAATTACCTTAGTTTGTCTTGCACAAAAACTCAGTGTTTTTTCTGTTGTTTTTCCATCATTTAGTTCTTCAAAATGTTGACAGCTCAGCTAGATTATGGTTGATTATAAAGTCTCACGTTGTATTTTTAGAAAGTGCTGAACCATGCCTTATTACTGTCTGTAGCAGACTTAAGAAATGTTTTCATTTGATGTTGACATTTTTCATGTTTCACTTGATCATTTATATTGTTGTAATATGCAAGTACTAGCTGGTACAGAAGTAATTACCCTTGTCTTTATATTGCAGTTAAAATATTTTAATACTTTGGAATTTGTCTCTGAAATAATTTGAGTAGAATCAATATTTTTATTATCTGTGTGGGTGGGTATACAAATTAACTTGTTTTATTGGAGAGATAAATGTTAAGCAAAAATCTGGATACTCAGTATGATATGGTTTTCCAGAGTACAACCAAAACTTAAAGTGAAAATGGAAAATTTATCCTTAGTATTGTCTACTTCTTGGTGAGTTTTTGCACAGTCTTCCAGGGAAGTGTAGATGGTCCAGGATTTTTGAAAACGGACTAAATAAAAATACCTGTACAAAACTGTGATTAAGATGTGCAGCCAAGCAATACATTAATTTAACATCTTGCTTAATAGCCTAATGAACTAAAATAGCCAGAATTTCTAAGGGGAGAATGTGCTTAGCATGATTGTCATGGAGAGAAGATGCAAAATAAGCAGAGGTCAAAAGGAGGGTTTGTCATTGGAAGAAGGTGTGAACAGGCAGATCACAAGGAGGGGAAGGGAAGTGGTTCTACCACAAGGCAATTAAAAGCACATGTCAGATGGATATTCATTCCTCAGATGGTCTAGGAATTAAGGGCCCAGCCCTACTCATTTTATACTCAACTTGTGTGTGATATGTGGTCAGGTAATACTAAAGCTGAAGTCATTAACAAAATTTTTATTTCTTTTTTAATTTCAGTTATTTGCCACCTTCCGTGCATGAATGGAGGCCAGTGTAGCTCTAGAGATAAATGCCAGTGCCCTCCTAATTATACCGGTAAACTCTGTCAGATCCCTGTACAGACTGCCAATGCTCAAAAACTCTACCATCACCCACAACAAGTGAACAAGGCTGTAGGATCACAAATTATCCACTCTACTCATACTCTACCCCTGACGATGTCTGGACAGCAAGGTGTTAAAGGTAACATTTTTCTTGATAGACATTTTTACCTTTAGAGTTGACTTTATTAATTTTATGAATATTATTTAATTAATTTTATCTTAGGTATCCAACCAGTAAAGACAATGATCTGTCTACCTAGTGTGAATCTTGACACACAACTTAAGTCATGAGCTCACCAGAATGACTAGAAAGTATTTTGCTTAATGGCTGAAATAATAAGCAATAACAGTGCTATTGAAAAGAGTTTATAGGTAAACTTAATTTGCTTTCAGTGGAATCTAATGCAGATTACAGAGCCTAAGGATAATGCAGGGGCCTTCTTCAAGGAGTTCAGGCATGTTCAAAAAGAGGATGATTCTGGCTGAACAGAGTCCATAAATTGCAGTATACCTAGATAGAAAGTAGCATGTAGTTTTTTGATTTCTAGTGGAGGGAAGTGAAAATGCTTTTCAACATAACAGAATTTAAATCAATGTAAAAGTAAAACTACCATCCATGTTTATTTTTGTTGTATCACTTGGTAGAGTCTATAAGTTAGTTTTATGGTGAACTTTTTAGTGTAGGTAGGCCATGATATGATTCAATTAAATAGAACATTCTTTCCAGGTCATATAACAATATCATATAAAAACGGTAGGGATTTCCTACTGCTAATGCTGTGAAGGAGGCAGAGCATCAGAAACAGGAAAAGCTGTAATGTTAATCACATTTTGTCCAGGCAAATAATGTTTGTTTGAATTGCCAGATTGCTTTTTCTTTCTTGTCAAGGGTGTTTTTACAATTACCTCTCCAAGATTGTTGCCTCTGAGTGAAAACAAAATATATGGGGGAAAGATGTGAGGAGGCTCAGTTGTTGGCAACTAGTGGCTGAATAACTTTGCAAAAAGAGGCCAAACTATCTGTGTGTTTGTGATAAAATGTAATCTAATGTAGTATTTCTGTTTCCAGAAAGGGACATAGCTGTGAAGGAAGTGTTGACAGTATTCTCCTAGAAACACAATATTTTATAAACGTTTTTAAATATCTGCTCCATCTGTTCAATGGATTTGTTCTCTAGGGACTGCTACACAGTCCACTGGGAAATATTTTCCGCTGACTTGATGGAGTATTAGTCCCTAAAGCTACCCAGAACTTTTCTGATTCTAAAAGACAAAAAAAATGGGAGGAGAGGGAAAGGAGAATGGAATTTATAATTACCTAGACACTTAGCAAAGCAGCAATTTATTTCTGTGTCTCTTTCATTCCTGAACAAATTATTTTAGACAATATGGTGGACCATAAAATAATTTTAAGACACAGGGTTTTTTTCAGATTTGGAGGTGCTGTCTTAAAACACACAAAAGACTTCTCATTGCTGAAGAGTCTGACCTCTTAAATATTTTTTTTTTCCTGGCCCTCAAGTCCTCATCAGAACCATCAGCAGTCAGAATGCCTTTTCTTCTCTTTACATGCCCAAATGCAGATGTTGGATTGTTGACAGAGGAATGTTTCTTTTCTTCTTTCAAGGAAAGAATAAAACATTTTATCCTGAAATGGCTGGCAGAAATAAAAAATAATCAGCACATCTAGGCAATGATCCAAGACCTGGAGAGGATCGTGGTAATAATACTACATGGGAGGAACCAGCCTAAATTTGATGTTTTAAGCATCTGAACATCTCCAGGTGGATTAATGGATTAAAGCAGTGCATTTCAGAGATTTCTTTTGAGGGCTAATATATTTTGTAGATTTATCAGCTGGATGGAGAAACTAGTTGAAGAGATCTATCTTCATACATAAAAATGTATGTTAGTAGTTACATTGGGGTGAGTTTTGTTCTTTTCACAGCCAGACTATGCAAAACCAGTCTAATAGCGTAAGAAGGGCTTTATGGCTGCTCCTTGTAACACCAGACCTTTCCTTGTGAGTGTACCTGTAACAGAACTCATGCAGCATAAGTTTTGCTTGAAGGTTGTTTTCTGATACAGGCAAGATCTGAAGAGCTGTTAGGGCTCTGCTGCCACGTTTTGCTGACTTTCTGCTACTTTATTGCTGATGTTTCATCTGCAATATGTTTTTCATATTTTCATAAATGAAACAATGCAAGGCAGAGTAAAAATAGGTTTGTTTCTTTTAAGGAATTCCTGTGTGAGACTGATTAATACTAAAAATGTTCCTAGAGAAATAAAAGTAATATGAAAATCAAAAGCTATCTCTACAAAATTATGTAATTTTAAAACACCTAAATAAATGAAATACACTTCCTTGGAAGTGGAGCTGTGAGGTTGAAATAAGAACTGAAAATCAAGTTCCTAAGAAGCCCAGTCAAGTTCCAAAGAGCAGTCTGGCCTCCTGGACTCAAGGACACGATTCAGAAGACTCAACAATCCCGTATGTGTTGTAGGAAAAGTATGTCAGATGATAATTTTTGGTTCTTGATGTTTGGAAGGGCTGTTAGGTCTAATGGATTGGCTGGCCTCAAGTAGTCTGTGCAGTACATGCTGACCAGATAGACCCAGTCAGACAAAGTAAATGCTAACTGTTACGCAACTTACAAACTATAGAACTTTGTACACATCTCTCCTGTCTGTTCCCTCTCCCCTGTCAGTAATTTAAGTTACATGTTTAAAGGGCATCCAATGAAAAGAGTCTTGAGGGCCAGAAACAGTTCTGTGCACATTATATTGACAGGAGGGTCTCAGTCTATATACCCAGACTTAAAACTACAACTGTATTTAAAACCAGAAGTATCTGAAAAACATTTCCTCCCTCTTTATGTGCCAAATCCTGAATTCAAAGTTCAGCAAAGGGAGTGGTGATTTTAGATGGTTGAGTTGCTGGCAACTCTTTCAGGGGCAAACTCGGGACTTGGCAGGTATATAAAGGTGAAGAGATGAAATCTGAAGCTGTTTCTCTGTTCCAGAGAAAGATGATGGATCTGAAAAAGAAAATAAAGCTTACTATATATCCAAAAATAACCCAGTACAGTTTGAATTCTGGAACTTTGAATGGGATTCTTATTACACAGTATGACCACAAATATTAATGTCACACAAGCCAATTTGGACATCCGTGTTTGTGTAGCAGTCTTTACAGTCCTATAATGTCATTCTTTCCTGTGTGCAATTTTCATTTTCTTGCTTTGTTAATGAGTGTCTATGTGTTCTTTCATCCTTCCCTGTAACCCCTAAATTTGGATGTCATTTATATTTCACTCCCTTTATGGCACTCTGTAAAAATTCTGATGTACAAAAATAAATGTCTTAGAGGTGCCTAAAACACCTTTTTTGACATATTTTACTACCAATTTTTCTTATGTGTTTTTCCTTCAATTATTTTAGTGAAGTTCCCTCCTAACATAGTGAATATCCATGTGAAACATCCCCCTGAAGCCTCAGTTCAGATCCATCAAGTTTCAAGAATTGACAGCACATCAACAGGACAAAAAGCGAAAGTACCTCAGCCAGTACATCCACAGGTCTCTTACCAAGGTCTTCCGTATCAGAAGACCCAGAAAGGACATTCTGCTTACACAAATCAACAACCCATTCCTCATATGTTTCCTGTTTCAGTTAAAACTCAGCTTGGGCGCTGCTTCCAAGAGACTGTTGGGACCCAGGTAAGAAAATTGTGCTCAGGCTTTTGAGACAGGTAGTTTTAAAACAATATTATAGAGGAAGGAAAAATTTTCACTCATCCCTGGGAAAGGACACATTTGTTATTATTTTCCAAAAGAAAATGATTTTGAGGCTATAAAATTGTTACAAGACAGCATTGTTCTGAACATCCTTTTCCTTCAAGCTAGTATCCTTATTTTCTGTGGACTTGGATCCCTGATGTTCTGATTTTGGTTATTCTAGCCTATTCTTTGCTTCTCTATTTACAAGCTATTTCTGCAAATAAAAAACCACTACTTAAATCCTAGCTTTATCTTTCCTGATTGAGCAACTAAGGTTATACCATCTTCCGCACCTTGTACTGTCCTTTGGTTTAATGTTAATTTGTTTTTTTGCATGTGTATCTCAATAGCCAGTATTTTTCCAGGAGCTGCAGTTTGCATTGAAATTCCTATTCAACAACTTTGTATGTTTTACAGTATTGTAGGCTAATATTTTGAATCTGTTGAAATGTGACCATTGAATGGGATAAAAAAAACACCAGAAAAGCCAATGGAATGTTTGCTAGAGCAATAAAATCTTAGTTCAGTTTAAAGTAATATGTTCACATCAGTTTTTACGTTTGACTATTCAAAGTTGCACATCTTCCTTCAGCTCTTGAAAGCATTTTAATAAGTGACACAGCATTATCATCTTTGCATATCTGTGTAAATATAAAGAGAGAGGGGAAAAACTCGTATGTAAATAGATTGCTGAAAAGTTAGCAAGACCCTGTGATTTATTGCTTAGCACTGTGCTGAAATCTAATGTTTTGAGATCAATTTTTTTTTTGTTAGCTGAATGTGGGCCTCAGACTGAAATTTTTTGGGAGGTTTTAGAAAAATCATTTTTTTTTTTTTTTTTAGGGATGATGTTAAAGAATGAATATGCTGGTTTACTCAGGTTAAAAAAAATAATTTATGACTGTGAAGATTTGGTGAAGATTTGGATCATCTGTATGCTTTGAAGTAGAAGCTTAAATTTACTACAAAGATCAGTCTGCTTTTGGTCCTTCCAGTAACATGAACCCAAAGTTCGCTGATTTTCAAGCATCTGAAAATATTTTTCCAATATATTCCACAAATATTTGGATTTCACCTGCACCGAGCATGGTGAAATGCATCCCTGAAATGCATAACTGGAGCAAAATGTCCTTTACAAGTGTTCTAGCTGTCAGTGAATGCTGTGATGCCAAGCATTAGAATAGAAGGAAACTTCCTTGTGACTCCCAAGCAGCACTCATGCCCTGGAAATAAAAAAAAGGGTGGGGGAAGGGGAGGGTAGGGGAAGAAGAGACTTGACTCACAGGGGCATGGAGCTTTGGAGAGGATCGGTGATGGGGAACAGGAAGAAGCAGGATGCAGTCAGAAGCAGGGTGAGAGTAGGCAGGTGGCAGATCCCAAGATAGTGATAGCAGTTACCTTCTGAAACCTCATTCTGAAATCACAGTTTCTTCATCTGTCATCCTTTGCCAGCTCCAAAGAATAAATTTTTTTTTCTGGAAAATGTTTTCTCTTTTTCTCTTCCCCTTTCAGTGACTGGCTTCTCCAGGGTATTGTAGCATTCCTACTAGTGACATAATAAACTCTAGTCAGAAGTCAGTGGTGTGGAAGTAAAGATTCCAAAGTCTGTTTATTCTAGGTCACCACGTAAGGGTGTTTAAAAACTTAATTCTGAAAGAAATGCAATGGAAGATGTAGATTTTAAATGTTGTCATGGCCCAAGAATGTTTCTAGAAGAGCAGAGTTAACTTTGTGTATGGAACATTTAAGGCTAGTACTCACTAATTGTTAAATGCTTCATTTGGGATCCAGTGTTTATTTATACTGATGAGCTCTTCATCCTTGTCTGTTTCGGGAACAGTAAAACCATGGATTTGTTCTTTGAACAAGTGTGGAAGCACATGTTCAAATGAAAGTTCATGGATTTTACATGACAAATGAAGCAGGACCTGTGTCAAGCAACCTTTGTTTTTCTGTTGTTTCCTAAGAATGAGAGATCTAGCAAATACCGCATTGTAAAGTGCAATCATAAAATTCTGGAAATAATTATGATAATTAATAGTTGTTTGTTATTAATTTGTATTTCTGTTTACACTTATATCATAGAATCATAGAATGGTTTGGGTTAGAAAGGACCTTAAGATCATCTAGTTCCACCCACCTGCCATGGGCAGGGACACCTCACACTAGACTGTGTTGCCCAAGCCTCTGTCCAGCCTTGCCTTGAACACTGCCAGGGATGGAGCATTCACCACATCTTTGGGCAGCCTGTTCCAGTACCTCACCACCCTCTCAGTAAATAATTTCTTCCTTATATCTAACCTGAACTTCCCCTGTTTAAGTTTAAACTCATTACCCCTTGTCTTATCACTACAGTCCCTGATGAAAGGTCCTTCTCCAGCATCTTTGTAGGCCCCTTAAGATATTAGAAAGCTGCTATGAGGTCACCACACAGCCTTCTCCAGGATGAACTGCCCCAGTTCTCTTAGCCTGTCTTCGTATAGGAGGTGCTCCAGCCCCCTTATTGTCCTCAGGACAAAATTTCTTCCTCAGTGTTAGACTTGGAATTTTTTATCTCCTCTCTTCTGCTTGAGCAGTTTCCTGCCTGTTCTTTCTGCCACATGCATGAGTGGGATATTTCAAATGAAATAGTGTCATGGTTTAAGCCCAGTCGGCAACTCAGTCAGGCAGCCCCCTCTCTCACTCCTCCCCCTTCCTCCCTCCCCACTCCCAGAGGGTTGGGGAGGAGAATGGAAAGAATGTAACTCCCACGGGTTGAGATAAGAACAGTCCAGTAACTAAGGTATAACACAAAACCACTGCTGCTACCACCAGTAATAATAATGATAAGGGAAATAACAAGGGAAGAGAATACAGCTGCTCCCCACCCACCGACCAATACCCAGCCTGACCCTGGCAGTGATCTAGCCCTTCTGGGTAACTGCCCCCAGTTTATATACTGGGCATGATGTGCTGTGGTATGGAATACCTCTTTGGCTAGTTTGGGTCAGGTGTTCTGTTTCTGCTTCCTCCCGGCTTCCCCTCATCCCTGCCAGAGCATGAGACTCAGAAAGTCCTTGGTCAGAGTAAATGTTACTGAGCAACAACTAAAAAGGTCAGTGTTATCAGTGCTGTTCCCAGGCTGAAGGTCAAAACCACAGCGCTGCACCAGATACTAAGAAGAAAAAATGACTGCTACAGCTGAACCTAGGACACATAGCTAAAACTTTGTGTCCTGTGCATGCCCCTCACATTACAATGGTTTTGAAACTAAAGCTTACTCAACCAAAAGACAGTGACATGTTCCTTGTAAACTGGGAGAAAAATGAAAGTAAGCTTGCATTGCCCTCATACCTGACTTGGGATCCTGCTAAATGTTCAGTCTCCTATTTATAATTTTAATCTTTTTTTTCAGTATTTCTCTGGAAAAAATGTGGTTTCCATGCTCTCAAGAAAAGGTTGTGCCTCCCAGTTTAGAATAGTGCATGTTCTCATTTTTTTTTACAAATTTCATTGATCCCTTTTCAGTGTCAGTCTTGGAGAAGAGCATAGTAAGGATTTCTGAGACTTTTTGTTATTTAATTTAATGGTTCGGTTTAGAACGAGAATTGTAGTATGGCATTTTTGTAGAGCATTCATTGAGACCTTGCACAAATATAGGTTTAAGTGATTCATTCACCTGAATCTGAATTCTAAAAGAATTTGGTTTTCCATTTCTTTGATACTTGTTTTGATAAATGTGAGGATTCTCTATCTGTTCAGACAAGATGCTAAACTGATCTTTCCCTGTGAGTAGTGACGTGTCACAAGTCCTTTCTGGAGTTTATGCTGGTTAATATGAATATCTGTACTTTTTTTTCAACAATCATCAGTGTTTTACATTTATTTTTTGTAGGGTGGATTGTATGTTTGGCTTCAGAAATGTTTTATTAAATGTCCCAGGATCAGAGGGGACTTTACCATCTACAGAGCACATTGATGGAAGGATATGTGTGTGGCCTCTTGTAGGCAAATTGATCAAGTTAACAAAGACTTTGCTGAAATTACTTTTGCTCCAGGCTAAAAGTACAGGATGAAACCAGTATTAGAATCTCTGCTGTGATTTTTGTATGTATGTCACCTCTACCATTCTATGATTCTCTCCAACTTTGTTTTCTCCTTGAATTTCAGCTGGTCTTCAATTATAGGTCCTTTGCTTTTAATGCTTTGGGTTTCTTCCCAACTTTCTGTGGAATATTTTTCAACTCCCAACACATTCCTCTGCACCCCACCTTAGTTAAATTCCTTTAATGTATCTCATCAAAAAACAGTAGTCCTGTAAAAACAGTAGGATAGTTGCTGTACTCAAATCCCAAGAGAGCAGGGGCGTATTTTCTGCAGTGCATTTCCAGCAGTGTGCACAGTGTTAAAGTCAGCAACTGGAGCCACCCTGAACTAAAGCTTGGAGGACATTCTGGTACAAATAGTTGAAGAATCTAGTTGTATTCTCAGACCTTCAATCAATCCTAATTAACAACAGCTCTTGCAGACCTCCTGTTGATGTAGTTGTACTGTCTCATGCCCATGAGAAAAGATTAAGTGATATGTGAAAATGTCAGTCTACAAGCTTAGAAGGACAGGAGGAGAGAGATAGGGGCTAGAGGAATGAAATTTCGTACTTTTAGAATAAAGATGTATGGTTTAATAAATACATATACACATGTATGTATGTATTGCTTAATTGTGAGTGGTTTCTGAAGTGTCCTCAGCATTGAGAAATAGAGTGAAAAGAGCAACTGTAAAAGTAGTATTAATATTTCAAATTTTTAAAAGCAATATGGGAAACAAATAATGTTCTTGATGGTTCTCTTTTCCTGGCTGCCTCTATTTTCTCTAAGTGGAACACTTAGCAATTATTTCTCCTATGGGAGATGTTAGTGGTGATTGGTCCAGGATAGCTTACCATGTTATATGATAGCTTACTGTGATATGACCTGTAAAAGCTGTGGTTCATCAAATGCTTTCCTAGTACCAAAAAGATTTTTGCAGGTTGTATAATAAACTAACAGTTAAGCTACAGGCCAGAAACTTCTCGTTCATGAAAACATAGGAAATAAACCTTTACCTAAACTTGCACCTTATTATATAGAAAATTACATTGAGAAAACAGAGCCTTGAAGTTGTGAAACAGATGCAATGGAAACAGTAGGATAAAAAAAAACAAAACACTTAAGTTGGAGAATGGTGAATTTCGGGGGAGCTCTGTATATTACAGTGTCTTCAAAAGCTGGAGACTGGATGTGGTGTCCTGCAAGGTCCTTTACAGCCATGTAGTCCTATATTTCTGAAATCCAAGGAGTTGGTCATCTTAGACCACTGATTGTTTACATCATATTTAAAAAGCAAGCATATAAGATTATGATGTTTCTCTTCTGTAATTCCCCCTGTTTGGCTGATTTTTATTTTGATTCTACTAAAAATACTTTTATTATGACACAGATTATCTCTTTATTTCCTAAAATACTTCTACAGTGTCAGTGGTGCGCCTAGTAAAGATTGTGTTGGTAATCTTGAGTCCTGTTAATTTTGCATATAAGTATTGAGAAAAGAATGCAGATGCCTACCGTCTGTCAGAATTAATATAATTAAGCATCACTTTTTTTGCCAAGGTCACTTTGAAGTGTCTACTAAGATACTCGTGTTTTCATATAGTTACTGCATTTCAGTATTTAGACTAAAAAAAGTAACTTTTTCTTCAAAATTGGTTTGTCCCTTTATTTGCTTAACTGTAAAGAGGGAGACATTTTTTGCAAGCAGCATGAAATTGGAGAAGCTGGTATTTCCAAATTTCTCTAAAGCAGACTCTTTCTGACTAGATTTGCAAGTAATGCTGTTCATTTCAGCAGATATTTTCGAGTACCAGTTTTACTAAAGGAGATTTCTGGTCAACTCAGCATCTGTAATATAAGAACAAAATTAGAAAGGAGTTGTTATTCTAAAGAGACAGATACTGAAGTTGCTTATCTGGCTGAAGGCAACGTATGCCTGAATGTCCATAAAAGAAGCTGGCTAAGAAGTCATGTCTGTCTACACTTGTTCATCGCTCCTCACTGTCCCTCAGTTGTGCTGTGCAACTGCTGAGAGGAGCCACACTGTTCTCTAAAGTGATCACTGAAAGAATTTAAAAATTACTGTCTCTGATCCCTCCTTTTATTGAGGTATTTTAAATTCAGATCAGTTACAGGTTGCAGTGTTTTGGGTCTATGTCCCACTCCTTCCTTGTCCGTTGTTTGCTAAATAATGCTTTCTGCTTCCCTTGCAAAGTACTTTGAAAGGTGCTGCAGAAAAGATCTGTACTTGATAAGAATGCCTGAATTAGAGTAGCTCTGTTATTGAGGTGAAATCTGGTGTATTATAGTAATACTTTGACAAATCGTATTAAAGAAAAACATATTAGCTATAGCAGACTATAGAAGCTTATTTTTATATATTTTTTAAAATGAAGCTAAATAACATTAATGGTGAATACTTGTAAAAGCTTACTGAAAATTATAAAGGTTATCAATTTTTTCAGTGTGATCAAAACATATATGCATTCAAATGTGTCCTCGGTTCAGCATATGGTAACTCTTAATACACAACCTAAGGTATAGATACTACTACATGCAATGACTTTAGTGTATGTAGTCTGGAGGCAATGACAGTAGTAATATCCCAGTTGAAATCGTTCATTCAGTTGTATAAATATCATTGTTTAGTTCTAGCAAAACATTTCCTATGGAGGTAAATTTCAGGTATTTTCATTTTTTTGACAGGTGTATGAAATGAACTTCCCTATTCATATCCCTTAGGCAGGAAAAAATGATACAAGTAAAATTCTGTGCCTTATACTGGTACTTTTTTTCTTAAAGCAGTTTTAAAACTTTTTTTCTTTAGAATAGTCTTAAAAATACCATCCCATAAAATAACTGTCTGGAATTCCTTGAAGCTCATGGTTTGGCTTATGAACTTCTTAAACAAATAGACTGTCAGAAATCAGTGCGGATTCATTTCCAGGATTAATGCTTCATTCGCAATAGATTCTTTGCAAGACCAGTACCCTGAAATATCAGAAGATTAAAGATGTATCAGATACCAAAAACACCAAACATTGTTTTAATTACTCAAATATAAGAAAGCTGGATAATTTTTACTTGCCTACGAAGAATGTTCTGCTAAAGCCAAAACAAATTCTCTACCAGTTCTTTTAGAAAGTCTGGAAGTATTTAAGTTTTTCTCCTCTGCTTATGAGACAATGCTTGTTAGTGAACCAGCACTAACAGGCATTCATGGGGTAATAGTCTTCATTTGTAACTACCTGTCATTCAGCTGGTCAGTAAGCTAATTAAGCATGTTAATTAATTCTTTCAGTAATACTGTTTATTAAGTTTGAGGTTTCTTACTCTGTTTGTCGTGCCTATAGGAAAAAAAAGCAACAGTCCAAGGTCTGTGCCTGTTGAATAGTTTACAGAAAGTTAAACAGTGTATCCATTCATTTCTGCTATTGTGGTATGTGAAATGCAGGCTTTTGAGCTGAATCCTAGAGTCATTAGCTATTAACCCAGGCAAAGCACCTATCAATTTCAGTCATAATCATGTGACACTCCTTTATTTATGCCTGTTTTGTGGTTTTAACTAACAGTTTATGACAAGGATTTGTAGATGGGTCACGCAGGAGTGGGAGTCCCAGGACATGTGGTCCCTCGGCCAGAATTCTTTGCAGTTGCCCTGGGACTAATTGCCAGACTGGGCTCTCTACTGCACTTTACAGGGAGCTGAATAAATTTCTTCTGCTGCCTTAGCAGAGGGATTTTGAGGATATAATCCTTCCTTTTCCCTGGCGCTGAAGAACACATGAAAGCCTGGTGGCAGCGCTCAACTCCAATACTATTAAGCTCTCCAAGACTTGGAGACAGTGCAGAGGCTGGAGTCTGGACAGAGGACCAAAGATATGGTGTGGCTTGGGGTGGTCTTGTGCACTATCACAGGGTCAGCCAGAACTTCAGTCTATCAGTGGGAATATTCAGTATTTCCTTCAGTTATATAAAATATTGGCATAGAAGCCCAGGCATGCATGAGGAAAAATATGTGGATACAAAACAATACTTTCAGTGTCTGTGAGTGCTTTACCCAGGAAGAACTTTGTTTTATAGCAGTACCATGTGTGCTCATATTGCTGCTACTGCTGAGCCTCTTTTAGCACAGTTGAGCTCCTTTATACCAATCCTTCATGACTTCTTTGCATTCTGAACCAATAAGAATTATCTGTAAATCATTAGCTTCTGACAGAGGTATCATTCATGAAAATCTATTCTCTTTTCCAGAAGCCCTCAGGAATACAGGCCAGATTAGTTTAAAATGTGTGTGGATGATGGATAGAAAGGTATAAACCTACGCTTAGGGAATGTCATCATCTTCATGCACAGTGTGAGCTGTATGCTTGTCTTTAGCTTCCCTGCTTATTTTAAGTTCATATTTATGTGTTGAATGGTGAGACAAACTAAAAATAGTTACGGATTCCTCCAAGTGACCTTCCTAGTCACTTGTGACTCAGAGGCTGGAAGAGACTGTGTGAAGAACTAATGAGTTGTTCTCAGTGTGGAAGTGTGTAAGACTCTTGAAGTGGATAGAAATTACCTAAAAGGTTTTGAGATCTGTAGAAATAGCTTTGGTTCATTGATGCTTAGGGTTTTGAAAGGGAAGAGCATCTTAAGAAACTGTAGCTGGCTGGGAAATAGTTTGTGCAGTACCATGAGTATTGAAAGTATCTGAAGCATTATCAGATGTACTTCCAACACAGGTTTAGAGAAATCAGGGTTTATTAGTCGTAGACAAACTCTGTTTCTGCTTGGCTTAGGACTTTGCAGAGCAGTCATTTTTTTCTGATAAATAGCTCCAAAATGACACAGATCTAACACCACTGGGAGTCCCATATGGCAGTTGCTTTTCCTCCCTGGCCAGTTTCTACAATGATCTGCACATTAACAAAGTTATCATTGATTCTTTAAGCTTTAATTCACCAAAGAGGCAGTGAGAGCAGCAGCTTTAATCATTGCCAGTTTTTACTGACAGGACTACAAACCACAGTTGCCAGATGACTCAGACTTTGGCATACTTATTTTTGCTCATGGTTTTTATAAGAAAAATTTGAAAAAATTATGACCACAGAGATCATGATTTTCAGTAGAGTGCAAATGCTGTAGCACCACACCTAAACTAAAAGTGGGCTGTAGTCCATCTTCCTTCTCTTTTATTTTTTTTCTTCTACTTTGTTTTATATGCTTTTAATTTACTACTACTAAATGACACCTTTTCTGTTCTGGGGGGGGAAAGAAAAAAAACCAAAACCAACCAGTCTGTGATGGCATGTTGGCTCTCACATTAGTGGAGTCTTACCTTGACACAAGCTGCTGGGATGTGTCCTTGATGCTTGTGACCCTGCAGAGAAGCACTGAGTGTTAGATAATGTGCCTTGCTGCCCAAATGCTCCATTTCTGAGATCATAAGGGGAGGTGCAGCACCAGCCTTGATTCCTCCCATTTCTTTTCAGAGAGAGATTTGTGAAACTGAGGTACAAGGTGGGGACAAGAGTCAAGTGCAAAGTGGCTGGCTGACTCAAAACCAGCCACAGTATATGACTTTAGCAAGTGGCTTCTCTGTCTTTTCAGTAGCAGTCCCAATGCTAGAAAAGGAATTGAGCAACTGTAATTACAAAACTGAGTAGCTGTGATTATAAAGTAGAATGGTGCTTCCTAGAGCATGTTCATGTGAGATGCGAGTTGAGAAACCAGCATTGTGTAAAGATGCAGCATGAATTCTCTGGTTTTAGGACAGCCACTTGGAAGAGAAATTATGAATACTCTTTTGTTGGAGGATTTTTGAGCTTCTGGTAACGCAGTAAAATCTGTACATCATCTAGCCAAAGGCTGTTGAGCGAGCTAGTTCCAGTTTTGAAAACATCGAAGTTGCTGCAGCAGAAGGAGTTGAGCAGAATTCCCTGTTTGTGCAGCTTGATAACCTTTGTTAAGTGCCAGGCCAAGAGCTGCTTCTTTGAAACAGAACTTAACAGGCTCTGACTGACAAGAAATGGTCAATCTTGTACTAATCCAGCCAGTGCCCAAGACAGTGAAGTGCAAGACAGCCTGACAGACTCATATACAAATAGTGTATGTCTAGACCTGCATCTGAAAGGTGGGAGCTGCTTAGATAATTTATGGTCTTAACCATCCAGGTGATGACTGTTTCTCACCTCTTGGAACATGG
The DNA here is from genome assembly GCF_028554395.1 of Pezoporus wallicus. Classification (NCBI taxonomy): domain Eukaryota; kingdom Metazoa; phylum Chordata; class Aves; order Psittaciformes; family Psittacidae; genus Pezoporus; species Pezoporus wallicus. The sequence continues at coordinate 2,579,662 of NW_026639660.1, forward strand.
GAAAATGTCAGAAGACCCTCTGCAGACAGCAGTGTGAACGTGTGACTCCTGAAGTTCCACAATAACTGAGCACTTTCTATTAACCTGTTTGGCCACTCTGTTCTTTATGCTGTTCATGTGTCACTCAAAGCAGAAACGGTGCTAACTACTTCTGTATGGATGATGTGCAGAGGCACACCGTAACTTCAGTAAGTTGCCCTGGTACTAAAAACACGTTTCACAAGAGAGGTTTTTACTGGAACAGGATAGTCCCAGCTGCTCACACATTCTTTGACAGATGTCTAAGCTTCACATGCAGCAAGTACTGAGCTGCTGCAGGCTGCACTTTACATTTTGATGTTTAAACAGTGAAGTGGTGCTGCTTTTAATTTGTTGCTGAGATATTTCAGGAGGCATCTGGGGAGCATCTATGGAAAGAGGCAGAGAAGATGGCTGGGCTGAGGTCTTGCCACCCCTCCCAGTGAAAGGAGGGGATGTTCTGATGAGTCAGAGCCCTGACATTGTGGGGATAGCCTGTTAGTCACACTGTGAAGCTACACAGAGTAACACTGTACTTCAGAAACACCCCTGACTCATGGATGTATGGGAAAGTTGGAGGAAGCTATCAGTGCCTGAGCATTCACACAGGGGTGAATGGATGTATGGGAAAGTTGGAGGAAGCTATCAGTGCCTGTGCATTCACACCCAATGCAGAGTGACCAGATTACTAGCTGAAAGTGGAAGAAATCACAAGGCCACAGCCTATTCTGTAGGATGAGCCAGCAATCTTGAGCTGAGAGCTCAGCAGCAGTGAGCATTTGGTCAGAGGTTTGTATGCTGTCAGGAAGGAAAGTTAGATTAGGGAAGATCTGCTCACTCCATATTGAGGATTCACACTTTAGTGCATTTGAATTGTTCGCTGCAATTTGCATCAGCATTTGCTTTGACAGTATTAATAAGTGCAGTTGTTGTCTACATTTCATGTGCTTTGTGCACTTCTATTTTATACTTAATAAACAAGTTTAGGTGTACTTTTTAAATGTCTGCATCTCAGAAATAAATTCAAGCCTTCTTTACCATGCAAAATGAAAGAAAATTGCGACCGTAAATGATATAACTAGTACTGTGAAAGTTTCCAAAAATTAGTATTCTTATTAATAAAAAGCATAGTAACTGTATTCTTGATTGGGGTGAGAAGAGGAATATTGATGTGAGAATTTATTGCAAGATTAATATGAATATTTACATGGGGAAAGAGACACTTGTTCGGAATAACACAGACACCAGTAACTGGCTTTGATCATCTTATTTGTGTTACCTTCTTCAGTATCTGGGCAGCAGAATGTGTAATTACTATCTGGCAATTTTCAGTAAGTGTTCCTAAACATTAAACAGAAGTTGGCAGGAAGTTGAGGCTTTTTAATAGGAAATAACGTTCTAGAAATCCGCCATACTTTTTGTCTTTGAGAGTAATTAGGTATTTGAAACAATTTATACAGCTTTTGAAAAAGTGGATGAGTATGGTTTTATGAGGAAGAATGCAGGGGATAGGTGCCAATGGCAAGTTATTACATTGGAAATACCCTCACTTATTCCTATATAATACTGTTCTCTTTTTTCTCCTCCTTTTGAAATTGACACAGGGCAAGATGATAATGTCACCTAATTTACTTTTACCTGTGTAAAAGAATATTGTACTGGAAGTGATCATCATACAGTATTGCTAACAAGAGTATTCTTTACCTGACTATTCCAGTGTGGCAAAGCACTTCCTGGCCTTTCCAAACAAGAAGACTGCTGTGGAACCGTGGGTACTTCCTGGGGTTTTAACAAATGCCAGAAATGTCCTAAGAAGCCGTGTAAGTGCTATTTTGTTGTTATTCTCTGGATCAGTTTATGACTTTTTGTTCCCTCAACAAGTATTTTTTCCTTTTTTAGTGGGGTAGGGGAAGGAACATAGTAAAAGAATAGGCTATGGTTTGATCAGGGAGAAGCTGTAGAAACTGGAATTCTCCTGCATGCCAGCAGAGTTACAATATGCAGGCATTCAGTGCAGCCAGCAAAGTTAACGTCATTGGGATTTTTTTCCCTTCCTCCTCGTTTAAGTCAGTGATGCACTGTTGCGGTTTCTCAGTGCAGAAAGGATAATGACATTGAGTCATCCAGCCTCTTCCAGCTGGATTTATTTTTTTTAAAGTTTGCACAGAAATGTTAAATTATAGAGGCGCCAGTTACTGCTTGGAGAGAATGCAGTGACCTCTTGGGACTGCAGATGAACTTTCAAGTTCGGATCCAAAGTTTTCCAGGCTCTGAATTGTCAGTTGCATTTTTTTTGCTCTGTTTTTGAAATATCTTCCTCAACAATTAGACAATGACAAAAACTTCCGCACAATTTTGTTATGATTTGACATTGTATTATAATGAGAAAGAAATTTCTAATTATTTGCATGATAGGTGAAGCTAGTCTCTTGAACTTGGTGAATCACATTATTTCTTCACAGGAATAGTAGTACTTCTCTGTCACTTTGTATTCTCATCCCTAAATGAAAGATGAGAAGAGATAATGTAATCTCAGTTTTGCAGATGTAGTGGACTTGCAGTTAATGGGAAAAAATAATGCAAGGACTCACAGTCTTCTTACCTAGGTCTTCTAGGCACCTGTTACTCATACAGATAGCGATGCTAGAAATGTGTTCAGTGTTTGATTTTGGGTTTGTTGGGGGGGGGGGGGGGGGGGGAGGTTAAGCATATTTTTGTCCATAAGTCTTAATGTGGTTGTAAATACAATTGTAGAGGAAAACCTGCTGTTACTCCTACTTCTCCTACTGTTTCTTCTACCCGAGGCTGATATAAATTTATGCTGACTCAGTCTGGTCTGCTAGTTTATGAAGCATTTAAATTTTGTGTTTTGGAGTATGCTTATCTTCTGAAAGAAAGCCTCCTTGGGGTCTTTGAGGGCCATAGTTAATAAAAGACTTGGGTATCTAAATTTTTATTCCTGTAACATAAATACAGTCTCTGACAGACATGCATTCTGTATTGGTGTATGAATTGTGAAATGTGTACTGATTTTTTTAGCTTTCTCCAGAACGTGTTGCAGTTTTAGTACAAATGAAAACCTTGTGCATCAGAAGCATGTGGGCATGCTGAATGTTGCTTAGTGGATGTACATGTGTCGTGAGAAAAAGGATGAGAGCCTCAGATGTGTTTCAGCCAAAAACTGGTTAGAACTACAAATTTCTGGTGCCTGGTTCAAAAGGAAGCCCATTTGCTAGTTCTTCATAGCTCAGGTAAAATGCTGGTTGTCTCAGCCTGGAATCCGCAATGGGTGTGTTGGTCAGGCAGCTGCTTAATGCCAACATGCTTGGCATGGTGTTAAGAGCAAGCAGACGAGGAAACACTGGGGCAAACCATGTCTGAAATTCTGGTCCACAGATGCTTTCTAGTCGGGTCCAGAGAAGTGCCTGAACTCACCCTAAAGCCTCTCCTGAAGGGAATTCATTCCACCATGCTTTTTTCCAAGCACTGAGTAAGATTTTTTTTTTTTAAATGCTAATGGGATAAGCACTTTGCTTTGATGATAAAAGCTTGATGACTAGCACACTTACTCAAGATGGGACAATTCAGAGTGTTCCTTTATCTGCCAGAAGAATTTCTAATCTACATTTTATACCTATGAGGAGATGCCTTAACCCATAAAATGTAGAAACAATTCTTGGAACAGGACTGGACAGTCTCTTTCCCAGTGTCCTTAATTAATTGTGGTATGAGTCATGCTAGCTCCTGCTTTCTGGCTCAATCTGGAATTGTTTTTTTGAATGTAGCTGTACAAATGCAAGAGGAGACAGAGAATGTTGCCACTTGGATTATCCTGTCCTTGTGATTAAAGCATTCCTGGAAAGTAAGGGTTTGTTTCTCCTAGACGTAATAGGATAAATCTCTCATCTTTATAGGTGGGAGCGCTCGCTGTAGTGTTTTAAGAAGGGAGGAGGAGATGGTGTGCTGTTTTCTCCAGGCTAAAATACAGTCTCATCTACCACTACATTGTATCAAGAGTATGATTTGGTAGGTTTATGTTTCGAGAATACTCACTGAATCTCTCAGGAAGCTCTGATAGATGTTAGTCTAGATTTAATTTAGGAATAAGTTGAGCATGATGCTGTTCAATCATGCCAGGACTTACAGCAGTTCTTCATGGATGCAAATGGTGAATTTTCAGAGTTCTAAGAACTTAAAGTGGTAAATTCAGAGTGTTGCAGGAGTTCAAGTGGTCTTGCAGCGTCTTACAGTTTTATAGATGTTCAGTTTGAATTTAGGCATGCAACTGAAACTTTCAAATCTATTTAGAATCTGGGCCTAAGTGTACTTTGGGCATTGGTGTCAAATTTAGCCTCATGTCAGTATCGCAGTGTTATGCTTCTGTAGAGCAAGCAATCTCCAAATATAAATGTAAATTTATTATAAGATTTAATCAAGTGTGGAGTTGTGCTTATGAATTTCTATTTCATCAAGGTTTTGAGTTTTCTTTTTGCATGTTGTTTTTACAGTAATGGGAAAGTTTCAGTAGTAAAAAGAGTATGCATATATATATTTTATAAATTTATATGTGTGTTATTGGATGGAAAAAAAGCATCAAGTAAATTATTAGTAACTTATCAGTTAAGTGATGTTCATGGTAGTGTCTCAGCAGGTAATGTTAGTCCCACAATAGTCCTGTGTAATTTTGACCTGTTCTGATATTTCACTAAATTGGTATTACCATTTTTATTGTAGACTTTTTGGAAGCAAACAAGCTTCCTTTTGCTTTTATGGTTTTGTGCTTCATAAACTTTGTTCAAAGCTGACCTGTATATAATAATCTGTAATCAGGTTGCATTTAATATGATCCTCTGCAAAATCCACAGCAGAATATTGAAACATATACTTCAGTCTCATTAGCTGGCACTTTTCTTCTCTCTTCAGTAAGCTACTTAACAGTGTACGTAAGTCTGTGTGTGTCTTGTTCCCATGGACTTAAATAGCATTTTGTCACTTTGCAAAGAGGTACTTGCGTATTCTGGGTAATAGCGACTGCTGAGTCAGGATTTCTGTGCTCTTGCAAAGTCAAGTGTCTTGGCCTGAGACTGTAAGTCTTGGCCATGTCTGTAACTTTATGGGTTATTCAGTATTACTCAAAACAAAACAAAACAAAAAAAAGACATTTTGGAACAGATCTTCATTTTTGAGGGCTTGTACAGAAGATGACTTAAGACAAAGTGCATTTCTGTGTTACGTTGGGAATGTAATGATCGTTCAGGCGCCTTGCTAACAGTTAATAATTACAAACAGGTTGTCTAAGTGAGTAAAAGGTAAGTAATGTAGGACTCTATCCAGCTCCTACATGGATGCACTAGCCATCACTGAACAAGCTCCTTCACCTGCTGTGACCTGCTCACGTTTGTAGAAGGAAGAAAACAGCTGCTAGTAAGCCGCTGTTTCCTGTTCAGTGTGGGAGTAGGAGGATAAGGAGGGAGGGAGAGGCAAAAAGGAGAGGTTAAAACCTCTGACCTCACTTCACCACTGCACTTTCTAGAGCAGCTGAGTCACCCTGGATGGGAAAATGCATTGCAGCACTGGAAAGGGCCTGGCATAGCTTATGTGCTGTTCCGCATTTACAACCGGAAGAGCTCTGCGCTCTCTCTTTCCTCCTCTACCAGCCTGTACTGCAGGGTACCATTCCTGTCCACAAAAAGTTAGAAACTCTCCTGGGTTTAGTGTGAATTGAGTCAGATCTGTAATGTCAAACACAGGTAAGTTAGGACATAAGCAGTACACTTAGGAATCTGACTCTGCAAACATGAGCATTAGGAGTTTCATTGACATTTTTGAGGATCAGGAATAGGCTAATGCATTGCACTTTTGAAAATCTCATCTTAATTTTCAATTTATTTTAATAGTAACACTGTGAAAAGATTGGAGCTACCTTAAAAATAAATGTGTAGCTGCTACTTTATGGTGAGAGAAGAAATTGTCAAATTTTAATTTGTATTAAAATGGTTGTAGTCGTATGTAGTAGTAAAGATGGAGAAGTGTGTGCTTAGAGCACTGTTGCTGTATTTTGACCATTCCTTTTTTTTTGTGTTTAACCATTTTATCACTTTAAGCAATCTCTAAGGAGAATCTTAATGTTCTAATTAAGCAATTATTATAAATAATTCACATCAATATGAATTAAAACTATCTCCCTCCAAACCCTGCTACTCAAGATCATCACTTAATTTTTTCCAAAGCTTTATAACTAATGAAAATAATTTATTCTTTTTCCCTTCCACCTTTATATTCAACTAGTTACCAGTTTTAAAATAAGCAATTTGGGTATTATATGTGAAGTGGAGCCAATTGAAAACATTATCTCAGTTATTCTGTCTTATTTGACAATTTATATAGGGTAAAGATGGAAAGTAATATGCTTGATTTATTTATTTATTCATTTATTTTGGCCTGCTGAATATCTGAAAGGCTTAGAACACTTTCAAAAGAAAACAAAAGATCTGACCAAGTATAAAGTATCTCTGTTGTAGCATTCAAATTATGAAAAAATCTCTTGACTCTTACTAAAAGCACTTGTGTGATCATAGTGCCAAAAGTTTAGTCCTATATGTTTAATAAAGTACTTGGCTTTGCCAAGAGATTGGTTTTCAGGGCATAACCATACAAAGAAGTTATTGCTCTCACTTATGATAGCCATTAAAGAATCACTAAACAGTTTCCTGTAGTCTCAAAAGCAACCTTAAGTGAAAGAAAGAAACAATAAAAGTAAAAAATTAGTTAACTGAACACTTTCTATTTTGGCAAGATGGAATTCAGTCTGTGTTTTGCATGTTGTTATGCGCTTGACAGTTTATACGGATCAACCAGTAAGTGACTGTCTTATAAAATTCAGCAACTTTGTTACATAAATCAGAAATGTGCCTTTTTATTTTTTGCCTTGTTTTAAAAGTTTATTTAAATCTATTTCCTCTGTATTTCAAATATTTTTAGCTCATTGTGGCAGGAGAAATAGTGCCCAACAATTTTTCTTAACATTTAAGATAATTCTGCTTTCTAAAGCTGCTTTCAGGCTTAAAACCATTGAGTTTCCATTGCAGATTTTCAACTGTATCTTTTCCCAAAATTATACTTGTAGCTGGCTTGGGAAAGTAATTATTTGACTATTTGAAAACAACTAGGATGAAGGATAATGTCCTGATTTCAAAGATTTCTTTTTCTGGGAAAAATGTAAGTTTCACCAGATAAATGAAGATGTAGGTGGTATACATGTGGGAAGAGATGGAAATAAGGTTACCTGTACGAACTTTAATTTCTTGACCTTTTATACTTATACATCATAAAAACTTACAGTGTTTCTATGGTTTTGGTTTGTTGGGGTTTTTTTTTAGCTTCATAATAATTTGGCTGTCAGGTATTTGACTGATGTAAATTTTTTTCAGCTTACCACGGATACAGTCCTATGATGGAATGCCCACAAGGCTACAAAAGGATCAATGCTACATTTTGTCAAGGTAAAATTGATTGTGTGTATTTTAAGTTTTGGTTTTCTGTGACACATGCTTTGATATTTGTGACCTAGATGAATTAATCCAGTCACTTGATTTGCATTTTGTGAAAAAAAATGTTGTGGCTACTTTTAATTCTTTCCAAATATTGGCAACTCTAGAGAGTGGGGTTTTTTTGCTCCAGGGCAAAAAACTTAAAACCTTTACATAGACTCTCATTTTCTTTATTGTATAAAGATGACTTCAGATAGATTCATTTACTTTGTTTTTCAATAGCAATACATTGTTCTGTCAGGTCTTTTGCTAAACAGTGAACCTGTTCTTAAGTCAGATGACACTAGCAGTAGAGGGCAATTTTATAATCATGAAAGTATAGAGTAATCAGAAAATGATTCCTTTGAACGAACATAAGAGGTTAGACACAATAGTACTGAGAGAAGCCAGATGATGTCACTGGCAAGTGACAATGAAAAACCATGCATACCTGGCTGCCACGTAAAGCAGTGACCCACGTACTTCAAGAAGGTGCATGGTGCAGGTGACATTATATGGAGTGTCCTGGTTTTGGCTGGGATAGAGTTAATTTTCTTTCTTGGTAGCTGGTGCCCTGTGTTTTGGCTCTAGTCTGGGAATAATGTTGGTAACACGCTGATGTTTTAGTTGTTGCTAAGTAGTGCTTACTCCTAAGTCAAGCACTTTCTAGTTTCCCATGCTCTGCCACTGCAGAGTAAGGATGTGCACAGGAAGCTGGGAGGGAGCACAGCCAGAACACCTGACATGAACTGGCAAAAGAGATATTCCATACCATAGAATGTCATGCTCAGCATATGAACTGGGGAGTTGTCTGGGATCCCTGTCTGAGGAGAGGCTGGGCAGGGGTCAGTGGTTGATGAGCAATTATATAGTGCATCATTTGTGTTTCTTAGGGTTTATTCCTGTCTCTTTGTTATGTATAATAATAATAATATTTTACTTCAATTATTAAACTGTTCTTATCTCAACCCATGGGTTTTACCTTTTTCCAGTTCTCTTCCCCATCCCATAAGGGGATGGGGGGGGCAGGGAGCGAGTGGCTGTGTGTACTTAGTTGCTGGCTGGGGTTAAACCACAACATGAGTTAGACACTGCAGAAGTTGTATTATTCAAAGATTATGCCCTATATATCCTGGCTGTAAGCACAGAAGTTATCAAAACATACAAGGCTATGGGATTTGCATGATCGTGCTGCTACTCTGAAAGGCTTGGAGCATTTAGATTCTCTTGGCCAGCAGCATCTTTATCTGATGAAGCTGAACAGGTATCTATAGCCTTACGCTCATTCTTTCTGTGTGTCTTGGGGCATTGAAAAGATGTGCCAGATGAGGATGTTGGGAAAAGCTTAATTGCTTGTTTGACTTGTTTGGCACAGCTCAGGTAAACAAGAGGAAGGAGTTCTGAGAAGATGTGAGTAATCCTGCGGAGGTGTTCTGGAGAGAGATTTAGGAAAGAAGGGAAGAATGAGTTCAAGTGAGGCTGACACTAACCTGTGGTTTGTTAGTCATTGTTGACACTGCAAGGGTAAAAGATTCCAGCAAATAGTGACGATGGAGAGAAGGAGTAATTGTTTTTAAAGAATATATGTAGGCACTTTGGAGATAATGTTATGTAACTGAAACCTTTCAGTTAGGACATTGATGGAGTGTCTAGCAGTCAGCCATGTAAAGAAATTACTTTCCCAACCAAAAAAAAATACAGTTTGTAGAGCACTAAATGCAAACATCCCACTGCTTCCACTGCTGAGGGAGATGTGAGCTACTGTCTGAAGGAACAGCCATTTGAGCCAATCTGCTGCTCAGTTCTTTACCTAGTTAGTGGTTTACCTGCTTGCAGGGGAGGGGCATTTGGAGGGTTGCAAGAGAAAACTGGGTTGGCTTAAAACAGTAAAAAAACTAATGGAGCTTGTTCCCTGATCTGCAGTGAAAGACTGTAGAGTCCCCTTAAGAATTTGTACATAGCTATACTACAAGAAATATGAGGCTTTAAATAGTTTTATTTATTACTGCTGTCATTGTCCCAGAAGAGAGAGCCCTGTAAATTAAATATAACTTGTAATTAATACATGCAAATTTATAACCTAGATTTTAATCGCACAAAGAGTAGAATTATCCAACCAGGAATTAGACTGTTGATGAATTGAGGGTGGGGACAATATCTTAACTTTTTTGAGAGGACAGAGGTGGTAGCTGCTGCAGGCTCCTCTTATTGAGGCTTGGGTGGCTTCTCTGCAATTTAGTCAGCAACGCACTCCAAAAAAGAGGTACAAATAAGGAAGGAACTGGGAGAAGAAATACAGTGGAACAAAGACAGGATGAAATTTAGTCCTACTGAAGTAAGTAACAAGATTATAATTTTCTTTGAGGGTCAGGTTTTTGACCTCTGTTTGAACAGTCCTCAGGAAATCAAGCTTTATTTTGTAAAAGCTGCTGGCAGGGTGCATTTCAGTCCTGAAATGGTCATTAGCATGTGCTTCTCAGTGGGTCAGGAAAAGTGTGTTGCTTGTGTTTATCTGAAGCAGCCATGCTTTTCTAAAAGAGGACAGGGCTAAGAAAAAACCAGCTGTCCATATCTCAAACATGGAGCAAAGCAACAGCAATAGCTGTGGAGAGAAGATTTTTAACCTGCTGGCTGGAGAGGACTGATATTCTTGTAATAATCCTTACAATTGCATTGGAAAAGAGTGGCACAGCATGTCCATATGCAAGTATACATTTTAATTAGATTACTCCTTGTTGAAAGGGTGTGCATGCTGTGTCCGTGCTCAGGAGGAGCCAGCATTGCCAGATGAAATAGTAATGGGGGATACATTTCTGAATCCCTGCCCGCAGCTAAAAGAGATTGCTGTTTTCACCTAGACACTCTCCAACTTTCATTGCATTTGAAAACTCAGGCCTAACAGCCTAATTAACCTTTTGTTCTACATTGTTTCTGCAGTCAAAAGACTCCTTCGTTTACAAAGCCTATGTAATATTAGTGTGATTACTAACCAGATCCTGGTTGGTTTTCTTTCCCTTTCAAGTGACTGAACTAATGTAATGAAACATTCTTCTCTCGAATGTGTGTGTAGGACAACAAAGAACTATCTGTGGGTATGCTAATTTGAACAGTTTAATGTAATTGCTATCAAGAAAGCTCCTGCTGCTGCTTCCCCCCTCCCCCTCAGTAATTATCTTTTCAATGGGGAGATTTATTACATGTCCACACTCGAATCCCCTAAGGCTGTCATTAAAACCAAAACACAGCTTATCAGAGCTGCAACTTCTTTGTCAGAATCCACATGCAATGCTATTTTTTGGTTCCCCGTTTAGAATTATACTTACTGTTTCCTTCTGCTAATGGTTTTCTTGGAAAACTGAAATAGAATGAAGAAAACAGCTGGTGAAAAGGTTGGATTTGTTTTTCAGGAAACTAACATACTGCCAACAGAGCACTTTAAAAATCTTATCTTGAAGAACTGGAAAAATACCTGAACACTTGTTTTTCAGTGAAGTAAAAAGTTGGGCATGGAAGTTCTTGGAAAGTCCCCATATGCTTAAAATTAAATGTATATGAGCATGCAGAAACTAGTATTTGTGTGCTGATGGATCAAATTCTGTAACCACGTGGTCTAGGGACTTTGAGCTTTTCTCCCTTGGCTTCATTGTGATTTAAAATAACTTTTGAAGGTATATTCTGCCATCTTATATTTGTCTCTAAAATACAGTAATAATTTTTTCTCTGCATGTTGTATATATATTTTATTACTTTTAAGCAATAAACGATTTTTCCTTCATAAGAAATACTATTTAATGTTATTTAGCTACTAAGTTAATGACCTTCTTTCAAAGTTCTTTTATGATGATCATACTGAGAAATAAATGTATCTCCAGAAACTGGGCTGGGTTGCTGTTTGGACATTGATTATGTGTTTGAAAATTGTGGCTCTGCAAACTTCTGTTCCAGTAAATTCCACGTAGAAGCACAAAATGAGTTGGATTGATTCCTCCTGCTGCTACTCTGTTAGCTCATGGAAATCAGTGGGTCATTTCTTAGAATAAGCAGCATTTTTTTTTCTTTAATTTAAAAAAATATATATTGCAATTGTTGCATTAGCAGCTAAACCATGTTGTTTGTTTCGTTTATCCTTTGTTGTTCTCACTGATCAGGTTATTATTGAAGCAATAAACTGTAATGGAGGCAATAAAATCCGGAGGTCGTATTTTTCTTAGAACTAAGGATATTAATAGTGGTTAACGATACAGCTATAGCAGAAACAGTTGGAACGGTATTTTCAGTGGTGTTTGTAAGTATGCTTATAATTGATTTTCATAGAATAAAAAATTATATTGAGCCAATTTGGAAGACATGCGGTTAGGTGGCACTCCCAGTGAAGCCTAGCTTGTGCCTTACCAGAGTGAGTGAAATTTTCACAACTGACACAAATGATACACATTCCAGTCTTCATTTGCAACATGAGATACTGTGCATATTAAAGCACTTAATGCATGAAAACATCTGTCAAGGCAGATTTTACTAAATAACATTTAATGACTGACCACTGGGTCATTTCTAATTAAGTTGTTGCCCAGTACTTTGGCAAATTCTAATTACTACATAATTGATCTAGAAGGCTGCCTTTGCTTAAATAAACTTGTGGGTCTCTTGAAAGGCAAGTTGCTTGCTTTGCATCAAAAAGAGATACATAGTTTCCTTTCAGTTTCAAAATACAGTCATTTAAACAAAGTCAGTCAGTTTTTGCAAAGCACAGAAATTTCATTTCAGAGCTATGTACTGAAGTCCCCCTTCAGAAATTTACTTTTCCATGGAGCTTAGGCCTGGAATCAGCGGTGGGCTGCTGATGTTGAGGTTGCTGGTGTCCCCTGGCACCAGGCACTTGGGACAGAGGGGATGAGAAGGGCTGCAGTACTTTCTAGCCACGTGTGTATTCTGAATATTTCAGTGCAGCTATGAGGGCTGTGGTGGTCTGACTAGGCATTCTGCTTCTACAGGTTCTTTTTCTTGGTCCAGTTTTCATAAGAACCTTCTGGGTATCATGACTGTCCTAGCTGGATGCTGTTGCATATTTAGTTTATATGCATTGTCGTATGTTGTTTAAGAAATTGTGAAACTATAAATTGTTTTCTTCTGTTTATGCATGTAATGTGACTTTGAAAGTCTGAATTTTTCATTGTCTTTCGAGACAGATTTATTCATGTAATCAAAAAATCACCTACCAGAGGTGTAAAGCAGAAAATGCAGGAAATATATTGTTTCAAAAGAGGGATTATTAATTTAATAATTAACACTAAATCACCCCTTAGTTTTCTTCAGCCTTCTTTATGAAATTTTTAAATATGGTTTAGTTACTTCAACATAGTACAGTAAAAAAACAAACCCTGATCCAGTTTGAATAGTTGACACTATCATTTCAAAGTTATCAGTGCTCCCGAAGGCAAATTTGACTGTATTCTTTACATGAATGATAGCAGTTCTTTCAAAAAACAAATTGAAGACTGTTTTTGTTTACATTTGCATTGTTCAAACTCCCTGTAGTGACTGGTGACATTTTTGAAGTCATAGACTTTTTTCTTGAGCAAAAATATTTTCTTTAAAATGAATAGCTAGATATAAAGACCATACAGTCAGAAGATTGTGGCTTTGACCAAAACACATTAATAGAATTGTGGTTTTAAGTTAAATGTTTAAGTGTGGTTAAATGCTCCAAGCTGTGATGATTTGATGAGCATAAATTCCATGTGTAATGCATGGAGATGAAAGAATTAATATTATGGGAATGTTTCAAATTCCAGTGTGTCTGTGACCAAATATGGACCTTCTTCACTATCTGAAAAGGGTAGAGAGTGGACTTGCTCCATGTCTCCAAATGAGCTACAAGGCTTGAAGGCAGATAAGACAGCTTTACACCACCTTAGTATTTCCTGTGATTCTGCATTGGGCCAGCTGGGACTGGGTGGTCTGAAGAGCTGTTATAACAGTTAACAGAGCCAAAACACAGTGAACTTCTCTTCCTAAATACTCTTCCAGCTGGAGGCTGCCAAAGGGAAACACTACGGAGCTGATACTCCAAACATCAGCTTTTGTAAGCTGGTCTATAGCAGAGCAGCTCTCTGCTGATCACCTGGTCCCTCTGTACTGCTTCCCTTGTCTATGGGGGGCATCAAGCTCTGCGCATTGTGTTGGCATTAAAATGTGTGTAAGAGCAGTAGGCTGTGAAGCATTTTCGTATTTGCTTGCTGAGGAATCTAGTAAAGTATTTCAGAAAATGGGCAAATTAAAGGACATTACAGTAGCTGTATGATGCACTCAGTAAATCACTTGGCATGTTTAACCAAGCAAAGCATATTCTTTCAGCAGTGTCAGGTATAGATCTCTTTATGAGTAGGACTTTTTTCTAGTTTGGATGTTTACTCTTGACATGGTTTGTTATCCTTGGAGAAGGGATACTCAGGCTAAATTATGGTGTCATTAATCCTGGAATAAAGCTGAAATGATTCACTTCCTGAATGTGATTGAATTAGGCCATTTCTCAAGGAAAGCTAGGAGAACATTGCATGTGGGTTTCCAGTAAAGAACCAAAGTAGTGTTGAACTGCAGCTGACGCAGCCCCAAAGACTGCTTTAATCTACTTTAAAAGTCACTGTGGAATTGGAGAACGCAGGCAGAACACTGGAAGATAATACCTTCTGCAGCATGCCTTCCCCTCTAGCGCAGAGTTCTTCCATGCATCTGGTCATACAGTGAAGAGATTATACTACATTGTATCTCTCTCTGCACAAATACGGGTACCTTAGCTGGAGGGAAACCTTCCATTGGGTGTATAAATGCTTTGTCACTTAAATTTAAGTACCTTAGAACAGAATTTGGTCCCATATCTAACTTTCCTCCTTTTAAAATTTTGACTCATATATTTCTATGTCATCGCAATTCCCTAGTGTGCAATGCATGTAAGAGCTAAACAAGTAAATCAATATTTGAGTAAAAGAGCCCAACCCTCATAATAGAGACATTAAAAAGCCACTGGGGTTTTTGATCTGTAAGCGAGGAAGAGTTCCGTATGGAAAAGTAACAAGTAAATGTTAAGGGTTTTTTTTCAAAGTTTTCTGGGTTTTCATTTCTTCTGGACTATTCAGTCCTCCCTAAATCAGTTATTAGGAGAAAATAGCTTTTTCGTATTAACTGTTGCCTGCATTTAGACTTACTGAAATTTAATTTAGTGTTGTGGTATTTAGCCCATGTAATTGCAAATATGTATGTATGTGTGGTCATGAGGAAAATCTGAGGTCAGTTCTTCATCTGATTCTGTTATTTGTGGAACAAAATTCTGGCAAAGTGCTTTCAAAACACACTTGTGTTTTGGGGTATTTCAAATGTGAAATCTTGAAGATTGCCTTGCCCTGGACACAAATCCACATGAAATTTCTTTGTGAACTTTCTTAGAAAGTAAGGAGGAAAAGCCATGAGTAAAGTAAACTTTAATTTTTATATCAGAGTTATCCATTCATTTCCATCTTCTGTCTACTAATTAAAGTATATAAAGTTCTTTGAAGATGAAGTTGGTTTTGGACTTACTAGAACTATATATAATTATCGCGGTTTATAACAAATTCAGTGTTAGCTTGTGCTTTCTTGTTTAAATGCGTATCATCTTACAGTGTTTCTACCTCCTTTGCTTCTGTTCGGATTTGAAGGAGTTTTTTTTTTTTAAGTCATGAAGATTACTTCATTCATAGTCACACTCTTCACATGAGCAGACAAGTACTCAGCTAGGAAATGGCTGTTTTAGTTTATTTTCTTTCCCCAGGAAATTCAGTGGTAGTGAGTCATTAACACGTTGCATTTTCTGAGAGCAGGTTGACCTGACACCCACTAGACCTATAAAAATCTGTGAGAAGGTATCAAACTAACTGCTCTAGTTAAGAGAACCTGGTTTAAGTTCTCCTTAATGGGGAAGATTGCGGGATAGATTAGCAGCAATTTGGTTACAGTGCCTGGGTTGTTCAAAGCAGGGACTGCTACATGGCTCTGGAGGAAAGCGTGGTGGCTGACCTCACCATAGATCAAGCTGTGTGCCTAGAAGGGGATATAGGAGGAGTAAAGCTTTCATTTCATGTCAAACTGTCATAAAAACGAACTACCAAATCTAGGAGCGCGTTGTGTCAGGGACCAGTTCTGTGTATTGGGCATGTATACTACTAAAGGCAACAGCAAAGTATCGGGCTGTCAGCGCAGAATTACAATGCTGCTTTCATGCCAGTGTGGTTTCACCAGTTTATTACCATTGAGAAGGGTCGAGACATTCACATTATCAAGCACCTATTAAAAAAATCTATTAATGCTTTATTAGCAAGTTCTTTATAAATCATAACAGCCACTACTGTGAGAGTTTGCTGTGGCGCCATGCGAGATGCTGTGTGGAAAAGTTCCTTGCTTAACTTGGGGTTTGTATTTTTTTCCCCTTGTATCCCATACACAGAGGCATTTTACCAATAAAACTTTATTACTCAGTTTTCCTTGAAAACTGAAAAATAATATTTAGTTGGTTTTCTTTAGAAAGCTTTATTCACATTTGTATGGCTTTATAGTACTGCTACATAGGCCCTTAAAATATTTTCTCTGTGTAGATGAATATGTTTGATCAAATCACTCCACATGCATGTTGTCAGTTTGAACTTCAGCACAACAAAAGACAGACAACTTTATTCAGACAACTTTAAAGTAGCTTTTTCTTTAGAATGTGCAATGGAGCAAATGAATTCTTATTACTGTATTAATTTAAAAGTGAAATATTTTTTATGTCCATAGACAAGAAAAAGAGGGCTAAAAAAAAAAAAAAGTTTGTTAATTTTGAATCAGATTTCCAGCTGCTTGAGCAAGTTGATTCCAGTACAGTGTGCACAGCTGGGCAGGCTGGCAGGTGATAGGAAATATTCTGGGTAGGTGGTCTTTTACCACAGTCTGAAGTAAAGTGAAGTAGATAGTAAATCTGGAAGGGTTTTTGGTTTTTAACCCGAAATCGTGAAATAAGTACTATTCTTACATGTATGTATGCTTCTTTTGAAAATTTGAAGTTTTCTGGTTTGTTTTTTGGGGATTTTTTTTATTGTTCTTTTTTTAATTTTTTTTTTTTTTTGTTATTTATTTAGGAATTCTAGGCAAAGTATTCATTGATATTTACATCCATATAAAGTGGTACTTAAATGCAGCAGTGACCATGTTAACTAGCAATAACACAGTACATGTGAATGGGGTATTATATTTTTAAATAGCAGATGTACAAGAGCAGTTCATCTGGGAAGAGATTTAATACAGTGGCAATAATGACAGCATCTGTGAATTTTTCCCGCAGAATTGTTGAATCATTTGGAAAGAAAGATGACTGGACTGAAGAATTATAGGAAGATCCCTTTACCTGTAAATTAGCCACTTAACTAAATAATGCCATGAAATCTTCACTATTAGTAGGCAAAACTCTAAAACAGGATTTTCCCAGTAGCACCAGATATATCCAGAACATTCCTATGCAAGTATTTCCCAGCGGTAACATAAAATCTGTATCTGTAAAAACATGCATAATTTCTATTTAGATACTTCAATTTACTTTAAAATTCACAGTTACAATTTATCTGTAGAAAGACTTAAATATAATCTATGTTGAAAAAAATTATAAAATATATAGTAGCACAGTTTTGCTACTATATATTCAGGATCATTCAGCTGTCTGAAGTCTGTTACCTGTAACAAGAAATTAAGTGCAAAGCCAGATTCCACTTCTGTAGAATAGGTTTGGGTTTTTTATTTTCATTTTACTGTAAATATATATAGAGTTATTCATTTCATTTCAGTAGCTAAGTTGAAGCTGAAAAACTGCTTGGGACACCATTTTTATTATCTGTAACATACCTAGTTCTACAAACTTAAACGGTATGGCTTGTTTGAGAAGTCTGGGTAATACTAGTGTTACAAATAAAGTGATTCAAATTCAAGTTAGAAAGCAGGTTTCATGGGTTTGTTTTTTTCCTCTTACCCACCTGTGTCTTTGCAAGATTTTAATTTTTTACATGCCTATCATTTCAATATTCAAATATTAAAATTTATCCATATATAGTTTTTTTAACATTCCTTAAAATGAAGTTTTGATGCAAACAATGTGTAAATGAAGAATGCATCGTTAATCATTTTAAACATTGGAAGTATAAATGCACTTATGTTAAGCTATATAATATAGAAAGGTATAGTTATCCTCCTAGATAGGAAGGAAGAGTGCCAAATTCTTCATAATGTTGACATATAAACAATGTAACAGTGAACAAACAGGAGACTTGGCCTTTGCTTGAAAGTAAGACCTATAAAATCAAACTAATGTTATTTAAAATAAGTTGTCTTTTTCAGTGATTTAAAATTTAAATACTGTCTTCACTAGACAAAGTATTTCTGCTAATTCTACATGGATCTATATTCCAGAGAAAGTGACAAGAATAAATGGTATGTTATACATGTCCTCTGGGAGATTACATTTTTTTCTGGTAGTATAGGTTAATTTTCCTGTTTAAAACAAAGAATGTATACTTAGAATTTGTAAAGTGAGAAAGTTGTTTTAAAAATGTCTGGTTATTTCAATGTAGAAAGCCAGCAATTATTTTCACTCTATGCACTGATGTCAACACCAACAAGTAACTAATACTAAACAATAAAAAGCAAAAGTCAGATAAGAATATAAAGCACAGAACCTTGTTAAAAAAACATATCCTAATATTCAAATTTCATATCGTTCTTCTATCTCTTAATTTCTCCTTTGTTTTTCCTCTTCTTTCTCTTCCAGAATTTGTATGTGCTTTTTGCACATATGCGTGTATGTAATTTGTGTGTTTGTTGTGAATATTCAGTTTGAAGTGAACACAGATACTGAGATTTTCATTGTATTCAGTGTAAAGCATGCTGTCTCTTCTGCTGTCTTGTTTCTGACAAAAGAGTCAGTACTTCATCAAAGCAAGCAGAATTCTTGGTTCTTCGTGGTTAACATCTGAGGACTGATCTGACAACTCACATTTCCAACAGGTAGAAAATTCAATAGTGGATTGTTGAGTGTTCCAGTATTTCCTTTGTATTAGTTTCTAGGTATTTGGTAGTCTTTTCTTCCATTGTGTTCCTTGTTGTGCCCAGTGTTTGAAAACAGAGCTAGCAGTATGTCCTTTCCTCCTGACAGCTTTACAAGAACATCAACGTGATTCTATTCAAGGATGTTTCAATAACGTCATTAGTTTGCTAGCTGTTAAGATTTAAGTTCATTCCTCATAATAGTCACAAAAGGTAATGGCATCGAAACAGAGTTCTTTTGGGGATCAGTTGGCCCTGTGTAGATGCCTTCAATCGTATTTTGAGATTTCCGTGCAAAAGAAAGAACCTAGTCAGACTAAGCAACTGATGAAACTAAATATTTTGTGAGTGCATCAGAAGAAGTCTAAGTTACTAAATATTCTGTGTTAGCACAATCCTTAAATAAGGTACTCCTGTGCTTATATGGGACATCTTCCTGCTCAAAGGTTAGATGGGTCAAAAGGTAGACTGCTGTAGGAGACAGTTTCAGCCAGGTTTTGTGGTTGTTTTTTTTTCATGTACCATTCTCCTTTTTAGATAGTCCACTCCCTGTGAGGTCAGAAAGTCACGCAGTCTGGGAATTTCACTTGGAAATTCCTTTGAGGCAGAGTTGAGCCTTTGTAATTCATGTGGTTTCCATCACATTTCATACAAAGTTCTAGGATATAAATTATCACTCTGTCACGTGTGGCTAAGTGCATAGATGTGAAGTTGATCCAGGTGGTGTCAAGATACTAGATTAGGTATAGCATTGAAAGAGCTGAGGCATAAGCTCAACACCCAATATCTGGAAAAAATCACAACTGCTGGAGTCTGCTTAAGTTGTGCACTCCTGTGTGGAGGGACAGGTAGTCATAGTTGTGGAGAAAAATGAATAACATGGTCAGAAAATGAAAGATTCTTTCTGTACGTTTCCAAAAGCAAACTCCATCACATCTGTTACATTTTACATATTCAACTTCTTACCCTTGCTGATTGATAGTGTTGAATCAGGCAGCAACATACAATGAGGTCAAATAAAATGGTGAAGGTTTTAAAGGTTTTTTAAAAACTAAGAGAAAGGTAATAAATAGTATATATTTTAGATAAAATGATCACTGATAAAATGATTTAGATAAAACGATCTCCAAGGAGCTAGCTGGAGCATCTGACTTCCACTTCTAGCTTGTTCACTCAGCAAGGTAGGCACTTTTTCCTAGCTTAGGATTAGGGAGGGAAAGTCTTACATAGGAATAATGCACATAAATGCTGAGGTATGTTTATTTCAATGTGCAGACTCTCTTTTTCTGAAGAGGAGACATGGCAATTTATGACAGGCAATTACGGTTTGGGGGTACATTATTTTTTAAAAAATTATTTTATTTTTTTTATTATCAATACAAGCTACTCTGTTACTGAACCCTTAATTAAAGTCATAGTTTGGTTGACTGAGTTACTGATAGTATCCAGATGATTGTCAGAGAGGTCCTATTCTGAGAATACGTGAATTATAGGTATAACCCCAAGCACGATAAAGGCCTGAGGCCCAGTGCTTGGAGCATGGGAGAATAAATCAGTGAGACCCTGAAAGGGACTCTGATGCAGGTAGCCTGGGAACAGTAAAATTTATCAAAGCAGCTGTTAATTATTACAAAGTTGAGTTTCCACGGGTGCAATTCTCTTCACCCCATGTGTGTTTTGTGCTTCCTGAAATATATTCTTAGTATTTAGATGATAAGCTCTTTAGGCTAGAGATGGTAGTTTTGCGTTTTGCTTCTTCCAGCACAATGAACCTTCAGGCACTACCTAATACAAATACTAAAAAACTCAACCCTGAATTAAGTGTACTGTTTAAACTGCATAAAATATACTACATCACCTGAAACTTTGTTGAATGTTCTTGTGAGTTGTGTTTGACTATGTAAGCAATCATCTTGTTAGGAAAAGAGGGGTTGATAAGCCTGTCAAAGTGTATTTGGTTTTTAATTCAGACTACTTGAGAACGATGTATTAATGTAATTGTTGTTCTGTTATGCTCTCAGCAGTGTTTTAAAAGGTTATAAATCAAATGTTGTCAGTATGGGAAAAAGTCTTGATTGGAATGCTGATTTGTAACAGGTCAGCACACAGTAAAAAAAAAATAACTTGTAAAGAAAGGAGAATATTAATGCATGTTTCACTATCTGATTATTTTCAATTTTCCCACAGATATCAATGAGTGTCAGTTACAGGGAGTTTGCCCTAATGGTGAGTGCTTGAATACCATGGGCAGCTACAGATGTACCTGCAAAATGGGATTTGTGCCAGATCCTACCCTCTCCAGGTGCATACGTAAGTAATAGTCCTAATCAAAGTACTTAAATAGATATTTAGTTGCACTTTAGATGAGGATTTATTTGATTGAGCCCAGCTCTTCTAAGCTATCCCTATCTTTCTTGCCATTCCTGCTTTGTCTTAATCAGCATATTCACTTTATTGAGTCAGACTTTGTACTCGTGCCTCTTTTCTGTCTCTTTGTCCTGGAAACCTTGGTCTCTGCCAGTGGCTGTCCAGGATCCTTGCCGTTTTCTCCTGGTTTTCTTGTGACAAAACCTTCAAGGCCACATCCAGCCTCGTGATACACCCAGTCATTCTCACCAGCTTGCATTTTCTTTCCCATGAGTTTTTTTTTCCCACTTTGCTAGTTCCCTGGCCAAAATCATCTTTGTGTCCTGCCCTCTCCTCTTCCACCTCTGCAGCTTTGACCTGGGTAGTTGCCATTACTAAACATTCAGCGCAGGATGATCTTTGGCACATTTTCTTTCTGATTAAGAAGGATTAAAAAATAAGAAATAATTTGGAGGAAGAAAAAGTTGTGAACAGCATGAATGCAGATAATTTCCTCTGTTAATCAGCTTTACTTGGTGTGAGATCAACCACCTCAACAAGAAGAAGGCATAAAAACCAACTAATTTTCTCACTTTTATGGGTTTTGGAATTTTTGAAAATATTTACAAGTGAAAAAGACCTCATTTTCTAAGCTTCTCCTCTGTTTTATATAAAATCCAGTCTAGAGCTGTAGGTGAATTTTTTTCAGCATGATTATCTTTCGCTATGAATTAATGACACTCAATTACTAAGAATGTTTTCCAGTATTTTGAAGAATTTTTTAGGACTTACCAGTTCAGCACCAAAAAAAGAGTTGGTTTTCATTTTTGATTTTGCGTGTCATGTTGAAAATCAGGCAGTCTTCAGATTTTTTGAGTTAAGTGAACATATTACCCAGAACTGTTAACTGTATGTTAAAGTGGATGCATAAATTAGAAAGCTCGATGGGTCTTAGCTTCCCGTTATCTCATACTAGTCATAGTCTTTGGGTCTTCCACATTAAAACTAAGCATTAACAAAATGTACATATATAATTGTCTTTTTTATAATGTGTCATGTATTAATCTTAATCCTTTTGCAGTCTTATTTATATAACCTACTTAAAGCTGAATGCTCCAGTGGCTACATAGCTTGACACAATTGTATATTGCCAGTGACTGACCTGAGTCTTTAGCAGTTGGACTTGTGTACAAGTGAGAGCACTGATTCTGACCCTTTATAACTGCTGGTTTGGAAAATGTTTTGGGTTTTTGTTTTGGGAGCTGGGCTTTTTTATTCTTTAAAATACTTATCCTTGGTCTAGAATGTTGTTTTATTCAAAGTAAGAATCATGGCTTGAGATAGGTGTTTGAAATAAAACTTCTGTAGATTGTAATATTAATCCATTTAACTGACGTTGGAAATCTAGTGGTGTTTCTCTGTTTTACTTTTCATCTGAACTGTGCATTCTTCTCTTTCACTTTCTTTGCAGCTGATAATCCTGTGGTTGCTGAGGAGAAAGGACCCTGCTACCGGTTTGTTAGTGCAGGAAAACAATGCATGCATCCTCTTTCTGTTCAGCTCAGCAAGCAGCTGTGCTGTTGCAGTGTTGGCAAAGCCTGGGGCCCAAACTGTGAGAAATGTCCACTTCCAGGAACAGGTAAGAACTGACAATTAAAAATACAAACTCTTGCCCCCAGTCAATGTTTGTTATGCATGCTTAAAAAAAAACCAAAATGAAACCCCAGGAATTGATTTGAAACAAGAACTGTCCACCAGTATATTATGAAACTTCTTCACATGATAGTAGGATCACCCCATGTATAGTAGTTTTGTTCAGAGGGATTTGTGATTAAAACAAAAGAATTATCTTTGATATGTTGTGATAGAATTCCGGATTAATGACGCTTGCAAATATGTCCTTGAGCTTCGATTCTCCATCACATAAAGATAAGATTATTGTACATTATATTCTGACTACAGATAAAGGCAAATTAACCCAGAATCTAATTAATATTCTTCAGTTGTTAAAGACACCAGTAAAAGGATGACAGCTTTTGAGAATTAGGTGACAGAAAGACACGTGTTGTAGTTTACATTACAGTTAGTGGGATATGTATGGGAGTATCACTGCTTTCTAACTTTGTTTCATATCTTTACCATCCACTCTGAGGAAAGTGTCAAGTATGATTTCTTTACAAGAAACTGCCTTTCACTTAACCAGTTGCTTACTTGATACATAAATCTCATTTGTATTATTTAGTGCTTACTTGGTGTCTTGCTGGTTTTTAATACATAAGGACTTGGAAAATACCCTCTTGTTTGGTCACGCCACTAGTTTAGGCTGGTCATAGGTTATGATACCACGTATTATACATACTGATTGCTGCTTTCGAATGCCTTCTATTCCCTGGTTTTGCTTAAAATTTAAATGACCACTGTTGGAGTCTTTTGTCAAAATCAGTTTGTCCAAATGTATGGTCAAACTCTCCTTTTTTTAAAGTATCATTGATTTATGTAATATACATGATGTCCAACCTGTTCAGTATTTTAGCATAGGTATTTGTAATGGTAATCCACAGCTTTTTTCTGAAGTCACAGCCGGTGTCACTGCTATGGTATAGGACTTGCATTGCTATGGAGTATTTTAGAAAGATTCAGATGTTCAAAACCAGCTAGCTGCTTTGGGAAATCACAGCTAGCATCAGAGACATGATGAGAGCAGCAGGTTCCTTACATCTTTAAGTTGGGCTTACAGAAGTGGAAGTGGCAAACATTTTTTAGCATCTCAATTGGTTTTTAAAGCCATTGTTTCCTGCATGACTAAAGTCCAGTTCACTTTCAAATAAATAACATTTCTATGGCCTTTTACCGCAGTAAAAATGTATTCTTTGCAGATGACTCACAATTTAAGTGCAGATGTTTTACATGTAAGAGAATATTGCATGAGACTTTATGCCCAGTTGTGTGTATGCTGAAGAAGAAAATAGGTCTTTTTGTTGACTGCTCTCTAGTCATAAAAACTGCATAATTGAATATTATGTGGAATTGGTTATTTTAGTGGTTTTAGTTAATGAAAAGATGTAAGAGAAAATCTGAGAAGAAAATTCTGATGACCTGTGTAGGAAACGCTTTTCCCATTTCATGACATCTTTCATGATTAAAAAACATGTTCCTTTCCATAACAGGTTAAATTCATAGTCTTTCAGAGTATTCTATGAAAATTGTGTGAAAGTGGAATACTCCAGAATGGGGTAAAGTATTTACTGCAGCATCCCATGTTAATTTTGGAGCTATTGAATTAAAAAGTCATGATCTCACTCCAATAACTTTTAAAATATTTATACAAAGTAGACTGTCTCCAAAAGCGAGACTGAGAGAAGCCAGGTTTGTATACTCAGGTGTCAACAGCACTTATCAGAGAACATGACCTGAAGCAGGATTTCCTACATTCTGAGTATGTATGCAAAGGGACAGGCATCAAATTTTCTCCTGCTTTGACCAGAATTCCCATCTTCAATTGGGTGTTTTTGTGGCAAGTTTTAACACTAGCGCTTCCCAGCAAAAAGCATTCCAACATTCTGAATTCACTCAATTTAATCAGTTTGACCCTTCATCTTTTCTATTACTAGGACACTATCAGAACACAGTATGAAATTAACACATACTGCACTTTATAATTCAATTAGTTCATCTGTGGCACACCTGTAGCTAGGATTTTGTGGTTTCATTTTAGATGCTAATTTATTTGAAAGCCTTCCTGTTCAAAGCAGAATTTGTGAACTTACCAATGCCCCGTTGGGCACGTCTCTTTAAGAAGCTGTAAGATATCACATTAGGCAGATGGGTACATCTCTTTGATTCTAGTCTTCCATTAGGGCTGCAAAACATGATGCTCATGTAGAGCAGCTGCAGAGATCAGAGTAGGTGTTGCTTCCTGACTTTCAATAACTTTTTCTGTAGCAGCTTTATAAATGAGATTATTTCCCCTCTCTTACGGTGGTAATTTGGTATTTTATGGTTCCCAGTTTGTTTTTTATTCAGCCCACTGAAGTCAGTGGAAAGACTTACTCAATTCAGAGGAATTTGGATCAGGGCTGGTATGAGGCCTCTGATGTATCAAATGGGATCCTGTGAATGAATGTTGTTACTGGTTAATATTCTTCTGCTTCTCTAATACAGGGGTGGTGAACTTTTCTCCTTTGGTTTCTGCAAAAAGAGAATGAGAGAATTAGTGATATTCATTACTTATGTAATGTAAATGATTATGAAAATTTGCATATTTAAACTCGTACTCAGAAAGGATATACAGTTGAAGCGGGTTAATACCAAAAAATTATCTTGATATAATGATAGATTAAACATAACTGAAGAAAGACGGTAAACTGTAGTGTAAACCTCCTGGGAATAACAGCCAGAACATGCTTTTGGGAGAATGCTCCATCAGTTTAGCATGCAATGCATAGCTTGTCTTTAAGTAGTTTTTGTAAAAATGTATATACAATATGAGATTAAATTTATTAGTGGTAGTCATTATATTTTCCACTATGTCAACATATTGCACTTTTAGACTCTTAAAAGGAATATTTTCCCATCCCAAATCTAGCTGCTTTTAAGGAAATCTGCCCTGGTGGAATGGGTTATACGGTTTCTGGCCCTCACAGAAACAAGCTATATCATCACCCTGCAGTTAGAGTACAGCCACCTGTCATTGGCAAGACCCCGATTACTCAACCTGTTGCTAAAGGTACTTCTCCTCCACCTCTCCCAGCAAAGGAAGAGCCAGTGGAGGCACTGACCTTCTCACAGAAAAGTGAGACTGAGATGGCTGTGCAAGAAGGTGAGAGTGGAAAAATTTAGTATTTCTGTATTTCTGTGCATGTGTCTTCAGTGGTCTGTTTCTTCTCTGAGTAGCTGCTGTACGGTGCAGGAGAGAGAGGTGTCACTTCCCTCACAGAGTGCTCCATGTCATGCAGCGTATTGTATTACATGTTTACTTCTGAAATTTTATGTAGAGCTGCTACCAGATGCTGAGACCACCATGGAGAGAGGGAGAGAGACTGCTTTTATCTCACTATTTCTCTTATGATTTAGTGGTATATGGGGTGGCAGAAGCTAAGGGGTTTCCATCATCTTCTGTCTGTACACTTCTGTATATTAGCACCACCTGATGTTGGCATGCATCCCTTTCCTGTGCTCTGCTCTCACCCCTGCCGCTTTGCACTCCCTTGGCATGACCATGTTGGATCAATCCCCCTCTACTGGGCCATTTAATTATTAGTTGACTCCTCTAAGATACTTTTCTCAAGCTTCATTTTCTTCAAGCAGCTGAAATTGTCCAAAACAAGTGCAGAAGCAAAGAAATACAGAAAGCAGCACTATTATACAAACTTGGCATCTTATGCAAACTGTAGACCAGAAGCAATACATTGCTGAAGAACCCTCTCATGATACTGAGTACTTAATAGGTGTATTTTCAAGGAGCAGTTACATATCTTATATCAGACCGTTATTAGAAAGATTTTCAATCAGCTGACTTTGCAAAATTCTGTGAAACACAGGTTACTTTCCAGTTGAAATTACTGCTCTAGTTTTGTTTTCAAGAAGAAAGTGGAGTTAAACTGAATCTGGAAAGAAAAATAAGCCATTCAAATATACTTACAGACTGTGCTGGATTATAAAACCTCAGATAAACCTCTCAACTTTCCTGTGTTACAAAATGGTGCATCGTTTGCCTAAAATATTGCTTCAGCAATTAGAAAGATTGCCACATTCTGGTAAATCTTAAAACAAAGAATGTTGAGAAGAAAAAGGAATATTGTTCTTTTAAATGAATAACTTTAAAAAACATGTTTTCTCCAAGTCAGTCAAGACACATTGTTTAATTTTATATTTCATTTTTTTTGTTATGTTTGCATTTGGAATTTTTGACATTTTATTAGAAGTTCTCCCAGTTCTGATAATCGGCCTCCCCAAGGGTACTGAAGAAACGAGAGCAAGAAGAGTGATTGATTTTTTTATTTGATTTTATTTTTTTTAAATCCATTCTATGGAAAATGTTGATTGTGAAAAGAAAAATATTCTTTCATTTTTTAACAGAATAATTCAGATTTTCATCAGTAAGAGGAAGTTCAGAAACAGCAAACTGCAATAGAAAAATAAAAACTTCTATGAAATTTCTACTTCTCCTTCCCAGAAAAGACATGTGGGGGGGACGACACGGGGATGGGACAAAAAAAGTAAAACAAAACCAAACCACTTTTGCTTGCTTGAGGAAAAGGCAGATTTCAAAATTTAAAAAGTTTAATCAATGAATGAATAACCTGCAAGTTTCTTGGATTGTTTCCAAGGAAACAACCATTGAGAAACCTGTAAGGCAGCTGAATATTATAGCTGAATATTATAAGCATATATATTATAAGCTGAATCATTATAAGCATTGGTCCACAAGTAGAATCTCACTCTGGTTTCAGATTAGTTTTTACACTTGCTGCTTCTTCAACTTTACGCTATTTTGAAATGAGGTGAGAGCCTGAAGCTTTTCTACAGTGGCAGCAACCACTTTCAAATGTGCTGTTTGTTTTAAATATAATGTGTAAGTGAAAGTTATGTGAGTTATGTGAAGGCTGATTAATTTTCTTTTTTTTTCTTTCTGGTTTTAGTGGGAACTGCAGCTCCTGATCAGGTAAAGTATGATGTGATTTATCTAAGAATTAGAATGTAGACCATGTGTACAAGATGTGATACAATAACTCTGAAAAGGATTTAGGATTTATGAGGAACAAACAACTCACTGTAGACTTACAGTGCAAACCCTGAGGCAAAAAGAGCTCATTTGTATTATGTACAACAGGAAGGTAGTGAGGTACAGGAAGGGATTACTTTAACCTCTCTTTAGGGTATTGGCAGAGGGTCTGTATTGTTCTATCCCGTTCTAGAGAGCCTGGATTTTAAAGAGGATATTGAAAAATACAGACAGTAGGAAGGGGAGCCACAGATACTGACAGCTACAGAGAAATTAATTCAAGAGCAACAGTATGAAGCTTTGAGAGGTATTTGTGACACCTTGTATTAACACCTAAGTTAGTTTTCTAGTTTTCTTAGGGTTGCTGTGTATTTAGTGAAGAAGAGCAGGTGTGCAGCTGTGCTAAGAAGTTCCTCATTCTGGAGGTTCCAGGTTCTCTATGCTGAAGATACTGGCATTTGTTAGGAATAACTACAGCTGTACTTAATTTCATTTTGCTAAAGATTTAAAAGCATCTAACACTGTTATGAAAATAAGATTATCACTGCAGTAGGTAAGAGAGAATGTTTCACAGTGGTAAAGATTTAAGAGACTTACGTGATTGTATACTTTTGTGTATGTTGAACTGCGATTAAATACTATTTGTAAGCAATTAAAGAGCAGAAGAGGGGAAAACTATGGAGGGACAAAGCCAAAGACATGAAATAGCTGCTTCAAATGAGATCAATGTTAGATTGTATGCCATTGTGTAAATACAGTAAATACAGTAAATACAGTATTCTGTGTTCTTTCAGGCTTAAATTGGTGGTAATTAATGATCTGCTACCAGGAGCCGCTCATGTGAGAATGTTAGCATTTCTCAAGCCAGGAGTTTGTGGATTGTTATAATAGCTGAATTGAGAGAATGTTTTCAGAATGTAACTTTTTAATCATTCTTTCAGGAATTAGCTTCCCTTGATCAAGAAAAGCAGCCTGATCTACAGCGTGGGCAGCCTCAGCTTTCTCCTGGAATTTCAACAATTAACCTGCATCCGCAGTTTCCGGGTGACTTGTTTTGACTTGTCTTTTAGTATGAGAGAGTGCTTACAGTTCTTTGAAGAATGGGAAGGCAGCAATTTTAAGATTAATAAAAAATTTATTGCAGCTTCACAAGCAATTTTTTTCATGAGCACAATACAGAAAAGAAATCATGGAAGCTGAGGTGGGAGGAATTAAGAGGCTGTCATTGAGATGGGTGACTTGTAAGGAGGCAAAGACATATTTTAGGCAAAAATGATATCACGGATTACATACGTGGGAATTTAAATGTCAGCAGAGTTGAGGCCTTGTACCCCTTTCAAGAGGACACTTTACTTACGTGCCTCCTTGCAGATTTATGCATAACTTCTCCTGCAAAAGTTTTAGTATTGTGTTTGCTTTCTTTATCACCTCTGGGTTTTTTTCACAAGCTGTAGAATGATGGAAAAGCCAATTACACCTTTTTTTTCTACTCTAGATCTAAGCAGAGTAAACTAATGAAAAGTTCCATCATGTCTGGCTCATTCAGTATCGTGTGTGAATTCTTTAACAGCTTTCTTTTGAATGTTTTAAGGGGTTTTTATTTGGGATGTGATTGATTTCAATTCCATGTCACACAGTAGTGATTGAGAAAACATCTCCTCCTCTGCCTGTTGAAGTTGCTCCTGAAGTCTCTACTTCAAGTGCAAGTCAAGTAATTGCACCTACTCAAGTTACAGGTATTGTGCTTCCCTTTTAAAACTAAAATAAATTAAGAAATGATTGTGAGTTCCTGACACTATAAATTGTTCCATGCCACTTCTGAATTATAATAGCAGAGATAATGTAGCTGTAAAACAGAAAGGATTACTCTTGAAAGGGATAGAAAGTACAGAGCAGCGCAGCAATGAGTGTACTCTCAGCAGAGCAAGGGCCCTCATAGGTTGTACCTGCCATTTTTGTACCCTCTAATAAATTACAGAAGGAAAAAATAATAATTCCACCTCAGATTTACATGATCTGCAACCAAAATTTAACTGAAAACTTCTTGGATAGAAGTCAGGTCTTCAGACAGTTTGCACATGTGTTCATGAAGTATACATTGTCACGTTCTTTGAGGCACGTAGACTTCATGAGAACATTGCAATGTCACTTCGGCTAGTCTCTCAGAATTAACACAGGCTTTGAAGTAATTGCAATATCCAGGTAAATACTTTAGGATGCAGTGCTATGTATGGTACACATCTAGGCCTACCACAAGGTTTCCCAACTTTCATTCACAAGGAGAAATTGCACACACTTCAATTAAAGTTTAACTCTTCAAAGATGGCTTTCCTTCATGCAGGAATGGATTTTTGAGTTGCATGCATCATGCGCCAGCTCTAAGTCACCCAGTTCTTTGAAGTATGATTCTGTCTGCAATTAAATTCCACTGTAAGAGAATTTTGCAATTCTCCTGTAAGAGTAGAAAAAGTATCCTGTCCTTCTGTAAGCGTTAAGCTGCCTCCTTCAGCTACTTTAAGATGTAGTTAAATTTAACCTAAGTGTTCTGAATAAATTATTCTCCTTTACAGATAACTTCCTTTTCAGGAATTACAGTTTCATGCTGCTATGTAACCTTAGCTTAAATTGCAACTAAACACAGTCATTAGTTCCTTAGTGTTCTTTTGCAGTAGCACGCATACTTTGAGAATTGCTAGAACTACTGTAGGGGTTTAGCGTCCAATGCTGCCCATACTGAATCTCCTTCTCTTTCAAAATACATTCAAGCCATTAACAGACAAGTATTCTCTATAAATAACCAGAAACTCACTACAGTTATTTTCTTAACCTTTGCAAAGGTTAAATCATATAAATTTTTATTTTATGTTATTTTCATTTTACTTTATTTTTTTATGCACCTATATATAAATCTGGGATGGGATATGGAATATGTTGCTAGGTAAAGCATATGGATTTTAGATTCTTCTAGATAGGGTATTCATTACAGAAGCTTAGGACTTACAAACTTGATTTGCAGTTGTTTTCAGGCCTGAACTTTCTACAGAATATTCTGCACATATTGAACTGTGTGGGAGAGTTTAATGTTAAATTTTTGCTTGTTTGTTTGCTTAGAAATCAACGAATGTACAGTTAATCCTGATATCTGTGGAGCCGGACACTGTGTTAATTTGCCTGTGGGATACACTTGCATCTGCTATGAAGGGTACAAACTTAACGATCAGCAGACAAAGTGCTCCGGTATGAATGGACGCTTTCAAAACTCTGAAATAACCATGCTGTGAAATGCTTGAAATGTAAAGTCTGGTCGGGGGAAATATGCTACAGAGCAGTCAGGAGTTGCTTCCTCTACTGAATGTTTCCAAACTACACAGAAACTAGGTTTTTTATGTCAAATAAAACTTGCCAACTAGTCTCTGATTATAGCCTTTCAGAACTGAATGTGAATTTAATTTAATTGAATGAAACCCTTTCCTATTGTGAGATGAAAGAAAAATTGATTAGACAGATCATCTCTTCTCAGCTTTATATCAAGTATCTAAAACTGTGAGACTGCTAGGAAGAAATACACTTCTGTTTGGATAAAGAATGACTGAATTGGCACCTGTTTCTCAGAATGATTTACCCAGCTACCAGCTCTGCAGCTGGACTAAAGCCAGTCATTTTGTTAGGTCGTTCCTTTCAACCTTCTGCTGAAAAGAGAAAGTATAATATAAACATCCCAGAAGCATATGAGGAGATCTGCAAAGTGAAGCCTTCATATGTTTCTAAGCTAGTAAATTCTGGAACAGAATGCTCTGGTGAACATAAGGCAGAGCCCAGACTGGCTTTACGTGAGCTGTTTCAGATTTGGAAGCAGCAGTATTGGTATCTTTCCTTCATTCAGAGTATGCTGGTTCCTCTGTAACTTGGATCAGAAAGTTTATTATGTCATGTTGTCAGATTGTGTACTATCAACTTTTCATACTAGTAAAAGTTCAATAACTTCACACTGATACACATGCTATTGTGTACAACTACAGTATTAAAAAACTAATTTACACACACAGCCAAATAGCAACTGAAAATCATTCCAATTCATCCAAATTGTGTTAATGTCCCATGCTTGCAGCTTGTGCTCAGCTACACTGCTCATTCAGTGTACTGATTTGAATAGTAATCATGTCGCATTCTTTAGGCCAGTGAAATATTCTGATAGACTAAGCCAGTAAGAGTGTTTTTTTCCAACCAAAACTATTTAAATGCATCTCTTTTTTGCAGTTCTTAGGGAGAGGAAAACATACTTTTTCGAATAGTTGAAATAATTACAAGATCAGTCGTTTCAAAAGCAGGGCATAGAATGCAAAAAGAAGAATCACAGCTAAACATGTTATTCTATAGTCTTGTGTGGTTTTATTTCTTTTATAGATATTAATGAGTGTACTCAGGCACCCCACCTCTGTTCCCTTGGACGCTGTGAAAATACAGAAGGAAGTTTCCTATGTATTTGCCAAGCTGGATTCATGGCCAGTGAAGATGGAACTGACTGCGTTGGTAATTACTGGTCTCTTTTTTTACAGAAAATAAAAATACAAAAATGAATCAATAAACTTTTCTCAGCTTTTTTCCTCGGTGTCACTGGTACTGGACTTATGTCTGGACGTGTTTTCAACTGTTCTCACCAGGAAAGCATTTGAGTAGCTTCTACTATTTTTCAAAATGATTACTTACTGAAAAACAAGAAATTATTCAGTATCATGCTTGTTTAGGAAAAATACCATTTAGTAGAAACACTTGTGGTAGAAAATACAAATATTCAAAATCCTTTCAGTCACTAGCAAATGTAACAGACCGTATTTCTAAATGTAACTGCAAACAGCCATAGACATTGCACAGCAACATGACCAGTGTGCATTAGCTGTGATCTTCCTCAGGTTAGCTCTGCCTTAGGCACAATGTACACGCAGTGATACGCATTGTGTTTGCAAGCACAGGGCTGCTCGCTGGCCACCTTGTTACAGCCTAGTTGTTTCTAGATCTCTTTCTGCTGTTACAAGCAGTGAGGTAAAGATGGAACTGTTCAGGAAGAGCAGCTCTAGGACTGTGGTTTGCAACCAGCTTCAAAACTCCAGGTTTACTTATGTATACTTACGGCAGAGTTTAAAGGAGATGCATGTATTCAGTAATCTCATGGTGAAGCAAAGTTTCCTTTCTCTTTTACATCTGCAGATTTTGATGAATGCGCAAGACCTCATACTTGTGGGGAAGGCTATTGTATAAATACAGTTGGCTCATACAGATGTGAATATTGTGATAGTGGATACCAAATGAACAGGAGAGGTGAATGTGAAGGTAGGTTTGGACTTTTCACCAGTAATAATACAGTAGCAGTTGCCAAGCCAAGAAACTGCAATAGGACAAGCCGTTTGTTCATGTTGACTGCTGTTCCTGATCTCAAGAGAAAACATTACGTCTATGTCTTTATTTTTGAAGAAATCTGGCCATTAGATGGAAATATTAACGCAGATTTTTTGTTTTCATGTTTGATTTAAAATTTTTCTACCTGGTATCTTTCTTTTAATCCCTTTCAATCTCCATTTGCTATTTGATTTCAGATGGAATGTCTTGGCACAGTAGCTTTATATGTATTTTTGTTCAGAGTTCCCTTTCACCAGCTCACTCTGTCCTTATTTCCATGGGTTATTTGTCTAGCTTAATCTTTCTGCTGAATTTCTCTCACAGCTACTTTCTCCATTTAATTTGCCTTTAGATCATTTAACTTCCCCATGTACACCAGCTAAAAATGGCAGAATGTTCAAAATGACATTGCTTGTTTAATCTATAGAATGTCCTGGATGATGAAGTGAAGTTACCATTTATTTATTTCACAAAAACAATGCCAAATGTTAGCACTGTGTGGAACGATTAACATTGTCTGCTGTTCAAGGGAGGCTTAGCACTGCAGCTTTGAGGGAGACTTCTCAGAAGTCTGCAGTCTTAAACAAGAAACCTTTTTAAGTAATTTCTAATCTTTTCAGTTGATTCCTGGAACCACAGTGTAATTTAAGATTTAAGATGCTGCAGAGGAGTTCCCCCACTATGGACAGAACTGTCATAGGACTGCTGTTTTAACAGCTCTTGCCGTGAAATCTCTTAACTTCATTGTTAGTCCTTCCCTGCATACTTTATCAAGTTTCTGTTTCAGGAAAAAAAAAGAAAAAGCTGTCTGTTTTCCTATCGTGTAACAGGCAGCAAATGATAAGTGGGCTTTTTAAAACTTGGAAATGTATATTGGCAGGTATTTCATGTTGCAGGAGATCCTAGGACATCTGACCTTAGAAATTTCGTATTATTTTTTAGCATGATATTTTTGCCTTTTTTGCTGTTCTTTTTTCATCTTTCATTTTTCAACTTGAATTGTGAAATAAAAACCACAAGCAGCCATTTCATTTTAAACATAGTTTTGTTCATGCTTTAGTCTAAGTTATCTAGGACAGAATAAAATTGCTAACATGTTAGGTTGCCTAGCAAATAAGCAACTTAAAGCTGCTGTGGATATATTTGCTGCTCTGAACATTGCTAAAAGATTCTGCTTTCTCTTCAGACCTTTTGTTTTTAGATAAATATTTCACACAGTCCACTCTTACAATTACTTTTTCCAAATCTTCTCTGTCAGTAGGGAATCTGTGATTAAAATATGCTAGCAATCAGAATATCACAGCATGTTAAATTTCTTATTAGCTTGTATTTTAACTAGTGTGGTGGTAGTCCTCTGTCATTTAATTTAACATTAACATTTAAATTAACATCTAATTTCTGAAACAAAATTGTTTGATGAAAGTTATGTGAAGTTGCTTAAGGGAAAAACCGTACTAATACTAAATCCATGAAACCAAGGAAATGACACATTCGGGGAATCATTTCACCATGTCATTACACCTACACATTACAGTCACCTACTGACAGATTCCAGATTCCACAAATAACTTCTTTCTACCGCCTCCATACTTCAAGAACAAAGGCAAGAATCCTCCAAGCTGAACTCAATACACACAGTTCTCTTACACTTCCTCATCCTGTCTTCATCCTGCCTTCAAGCTATACTGGCACAAGCTCTGTTGTGGGCCTAGCCTGGGAAACAAAAAGTGTGTATATATTGTTGTTTCACAGTCTGTTGTTTATGTAGAACAGTGTTATAGGCATAGTTGAACATCATTGCATACAATTAAGTTTCCTATAAAATCTTGTGATTTCTTTAAGGTTTGCAGCATTTAGACTTTATTTTGACTGAAATTTCTGCACCAGATACTTCATTCATGTTGTGTGTTTTGAGGGCAGATACAGTCCATGTAGTCCTGAGAACAGGTTTCATCAGTGTTAGGACTGGTCTTTGGTTTCATCCAAAGTGGATTTTCTTTAATTAAATAAATAAAAAAGAAATCTCACAGCAGTTCCACTGGGAAATGCTTGCAGGCCTGCATTGTAGTGGCTGAAGGGGCTGTTGCTGTTTGTATGAGGAAGTATTCTCACCTGAACAATCATGAGTCTATCAAAAAATTGTGATTTGCCCACATCCAGTGAGTTGTTTGGAACTGGATGTCCAATTCTCTGAAGTTTGGAGTACTGCCAGTTAAATTACAAGTGTCAGAGGCTATTTTCCTTCTCTATAGCTTGTTCCCAAAACTAGGAGTAAATTGCCTCCCTGCTATCTTTTCTTGAGTGGTAGTCCTTAATTGCAGAAGGCACAACTGGTCGGCTTGAGGCAGGGTCAGGAGAGGAGCTTAGGAAGCTGGGTTTAGAGGTGACTGGCAATTTCATTATTCTGTGTACAGCATGAAGTAAGTATTTGGTAGGAAAGATAATTATTGTGTAATTAAGGACCATATTATGAAATGATAGTCAAGGCTGGAATGAGGCTGCCCAAGCTGTTTAAATTCCATCATCTGACCATCGGTCACTTGGCAGCAACTTGTCTTTGAATATAATTTTTGTATGCAGTCTCCTTTAGGTTGTATATATTGTATTTATTGTTGTTTTGTTTGGGGCAGGGTAAGAAATTCTTGGTAGATGCTCAGAGCCAGGACATAAGATCTGTCGGTATTTCAGGACATACTTCTTGTTTTTCATGGATAAACCAAATTGCTCTTTACTTTTAGAAGCCAGAGGAAGTGCACTGTTGTTGCAATGCACTTCCAAAGTCTCTTGAGACTGACTATAGGAAGAACCTCTGGACACTTCAATATGGTAAAGGGGTGATGTAAGCAAAGTTATTCTTACTTACCTACGCTGGAAATGTGATCTGCTTTATGTTATGGAGGGCTTACCAAAGAATCACAGTATAACAGAAAATTCAGATTCAGTTGATATGATACTATGACCCGATTTATTTCTCAGAGATGTCCCTTCACGGGCACTGATCTGTGAGAACTTGTACATTCTGGGGTCTCTAACAGATAAAAGTACACAACTCTAAACATATCAGTACAACATGAGCACAGTAAGAATAAAGAGATTAGTTTATTGTTCAGTGTTCTGTTATGGCTTTGACCGGTATTTCCTGTTATCTTCTCTTTTGAAGACATTGATGAATGCATGACTCCAACTACTTGTCCAGATGAACAGTGCGTTAATGCTCCTGGCTCTTACCAGTGCATTCCTTGCAGAGTGGGATTCAGAGGCTGGAACGGGCAATGCCATGGTATGTTCAGTACTCTTTGAATCTCCAGTTATAGTGCTTGATATGAGATGCTGTATTTCCTATTTCACCAGTGTTACAACCTGATGACAGCACTGTGCCCTGGGTCCCCATTTCATCAATTATAATTGAAAATATGAGATTTTTTGAATGATTTTGTTCTCAGACACAGTATACAGGAAGAAATTGTGTTTTACTGTAGATAAATTAACATTGAATCTAGACTGCAAACAATACAATCATAATTACAAATTAAAACTCTTGAAATAGGAAATATGGAACTGAAAGGGATGTTTTATTGATGAAATGGTAGTAGGCCATTGCTTGAATGTATTAGGAAATGGAAAAAGCATGGATGCTAATACATCAGTGTAACTGGCAGGCTTTTTAATAGGACGTGGGAGTTTGCTCACACAAAGCATGCTCATAAAACTTCTTAATTATCTGTACTTGCAGCAAAACATTAGCACATCTTAAAGCAGCTTGTCTCACTTTAGGTATTTAGGTTAGGTTTTTAGGACAGATTTCTCGCATTATACTTCTGTTGATATGTTTTGAAATGTTTAATTTTTTTTTCAAATCAGTTTTGGCTATTTCAGATAGGTAAGAATGAATCCAAAATAAATAATCTTTTGCTGGTTTGAGTGCCACTTCCTGGGCACTACCAGAAACTTAAATTTGACCTCAGTTGCAAAGGGTCTGTTGTCTGTTGTGAATCCTCCTGTCCACTCTGTGTGTAACGTATGTCCTATAAATTGCAATGGTTGGAGTTATCGTGTTACCTAAAAGGGTATATAATAATCTACATAGGGAGCGCTTGCATTATTATTGTAGGTCAGATTGACAGTGTACTTTCATAGCTTATTTCCTAATCGCTCCCAATTGCTGTGATTTGGTTCAGGTCATGAAGCAGTCTAGGATCACTGGCTGAAATACCTCTGGAAAATGGGCATCTACTGTGCTTCAGCCGCAAATGGGCTTTTGATCTGTGGAGCAAGACTAGAGCCAAGTTGCAGTGAAGCACCTGAAAAATGTACAGTGTGGCTGTTAAAGCCTCACACTCAGTTTTGCTGTACAGGTTGTAAAGAAGGCAGATTGTAGCAAATTACTTGTCTGAACGTATCTGGCTGTCATGCTTTATTAGCATGTCATAGCTGCATTATTTGGTCTTGTCATTTGACTTGCTGTCAAGGAATGAATCTCTAGGTAATTTCATGGAGTTTAATGGAGTTATAGCAAGCTAGAATTGTTTACCATAAATTGATACAGTTTACATAGCACACATTACTCCACATTCATCTTTGGTTTGCTCCTTCCCACCTGTCTAGATTACTGCTGCCCTTGCAAAGAGTGTGGCACATGCACTATCTTAGAAAGGTTTCCCCTTAATTCCTTTTCCAGAAAATCTAATGTTGACTTAATTTAGTTCTCTTACCTGACATCAAGCTTGATTTCTGTACCTATTCATGAAAGTAGCCTGGTTGAAAATCCCATGGCATAGTTTTCACTTGTTTTGTCCATGCTAACCAGGTTAGTAGGAGCAGAGTGAGATTAAAAAGAAAGGTCACTGTTCTGCTCTGATTTACAGAACAGAACTAAGCCATGTAGGGGATAAGTCTTGGTTCCAAGTTGCTAATAACTTTTTCCTTGTATTACTGCATGTAGTTACCATTTTTCCTTTGTTTTATGAAATGTTCTAAGCCTAGACATCTCTCTCACATCATTAGTGATGTGATCAGTCTTCATTTTCTGTTTATGCTAGACTTAACATCATGTTGGAAATGAGCCATATGCATTTTGGAAAACGTAATGCAGATAGTTTGTCTCAAGTCTGTAGCTTTGCAATATGGTACAGTTTAAATACACTGGAAAGGAAAATATTTCCCAAGTTATCGATGAAGAGTATTTAGGTCCATTGTTCCATTAATTCATTTCTTTCTGCTGTTAGTCTAGGTCACTTTTCAGAAAGTCTAATGCAACAGTTCAACAGTTCTTTGCTGTTGATATTGTGATCTTCCATGATTGCTGAGTTAAGTTCTCTGTGTTTTAACAAATTCTTGAATTAGAGCATTGATCATATACCCTGAGAGCAAAGGTGGTGTTTTTTTGAGCGAGCATGTTTTGTGACAGTAGGGATCTGAGAATTAGTCTTGCCTACTGAACTGCCATAGCAGAGCACCTGTGGATCTGTGCTGTCACCTCCTTGGAGGATGCCACTTCATGTTCTTGGTCAGGCTGCAACAGGGCATCTTTTTTATGGAGTTAGAGGCTCAAGTAAGGAAACAAGATCTGTGGGCCATTTGAAGTTGGGGCAGTAATAGTGATTTCATTTGTGGCTGGGGAAAGATGGGCTTTGTCACAGTCAAATTGTACAGGAGATTGTAAAAAGCCACGAACCATAAACATATATGAGGAAAATAGTTACTGCACATATTCGCAATAGCTAGTAAGAGCTATGCTGATGATTTAAAGACCTCTAATCTTTTTCCAGCTCTCCCTGTGTTACAGCTGCCTTAAATAGCTTGAGCACCTCAAATAATCAGTAGTTTTATCTTTTATGTTGATGGATTTTGTGTGCTTTGTGGTGGCAAAAGACAGAATAACTAGGAGTAGTATGATTTCTGGCACATGAAAGTAAATAAAGTGTAATTCTTCTTCTGCATCAGTGAAGTTATGAAATACAGCTTTTTCTATACAAACAGGGATACCTGCTTGTTAACAACATCCCCAAAATAAATAAAGAAAACTTGAAAATTAACCTTTTTTTTTTTTTTTTTTTTAAGTGAAAACCACTCCTAGGAAAAAGCCAATATTGACTATTTTGGAATACTAAATTAATTCTGTATGGATTTATAGCATAAGACGTTATTTATATACATGTTTGCTCAAGAAATTCTTGAAAATTATTCTTACATAGTAAAGCAGCAATTTTCACGTTGCTAAAGATAATGGTCTATCTTTCAGAGGTGGACCTTCTTTCAGAGAATGATAAAAGTATGTATCTATGGGCTAGCTTACAGAAAAAAAGTTTCTTTTGAGTCCTCTTATAAATAAAGGATGATTTGCAATCAGGAAGAGAGAATTCTGTTACAAGGCCATAATCCAATGGAGTTCCTTGTTGCCTATGTAGGGTAGCATTACAAAGGGACCGACATGAATTGTGGAAATCCCCTTGAAATTCCTCAGGTGTCAGCTAAGTCCTTTAAAACCTGCCTCCTTTAAATCAATTTGAAAAATGTCATCTATGGAGTTCCCACATGTGCATGTGTTTCTTACAGTCTTCAGTTATGCACTGGAGAACTCCTCTAAACCCTGTACATTAATTGAGCTAGCTTAAAAAAGCAGGAAAAACTCAATGGAAGAAAAGATGATTGAGGTCTGTCCTGGCTTCTGAGAGGACCTGCCCGTTCCCCACAGGTAAGCTCCATGTAAACAAGTGGAAGCAGAAGGCTGGGGGATTTTGACCAGCACACGTTTTAAAAATGTTGCCAGAGAGAACACCTTCCAACACAGCCTTGCCAGCATTAGCTAGCTGGACTCTTTGCTGACTGTTTTCTGTACTGCTCCTTGCAATAGCAGAAGAATTACTGATAATGGCTACAAGGTACTGGTGGCTGCTAGTTCGTTCATCACAGGTACATATCCTCGAAGTAAATCTGTGTAGTGCAAGAATGAATATACCAACATTTGCTGACCTCTTCTCTATACTAAAGCCATACTGACTTAAGCTAATTTTAACTTAATTAGCTAATTTTAAAGGAAAATTATGGGCAAAATAATATTATTCAGGTAAGGATGATGTGGACATAGTTCGTAGTTCAACTGTTTAAAAAAAAAAAGAAAATAAAGAAAAAAGTCTTGTTACTGCAGTCCTTGTAGTACAGGGATGAAACGATCATTTTAGTCATGCGGGCTCTGAGTATAGTTGAGTGTTTGAGCACAGGGCAGCTCAAGTTCAAATCCCTTTTTTAAATTGATACAGAATTGTCAAGGTCAAAATATGCGGAAAAACTGATTCCAACTGTGCTTCTGGCAGAATTTGGATATATTCCCAAGCTCAGCTGAAAGATAGTTGTACCCAAGTTAGTTAAATGCTTCTGCTTTCTTTGTATTCACAGATATAGATGAATGTCAGTATGGCAATCTCTGTACAAATGGTCGTTGTGAAAATACAGAGGGATCTTTCAGATGTATTTGTGGCCAAGGTTTCAAACTCTCTGCTTCAGAGGATCAATGTGAAGGTAGGAAAAAGTACAATTAAAATTCCTTAGGTTGCACTTACCTTGTAGGCAAATATTTTTCATCTAACAGTATTCCTTTCAACAGAGGATCAACAAATGTACAATACTGAAGCTAAATAACCAACAGTATAAGAATATGTATTTCCATTTTATGGTTTCATTGGTCACATTGAAGATTTTGCCATTTGTCATAAAGCAAATCAAGAACATGTAGTAATATTTATATTGCTAAATAGGAATTTCTGCAAATCCTTGGCATCTTCAGCATTTTGGAGGCTTGGAGATAGTGGCTTTCACTGCCTTAATTGCTTTTCTTTCTGTCCATCTTTTTTTTTCATTCATGTGGGTAAGTGGAATCTGAAAAAAAGCAGGCTGTATCCTCTTGGAACCCAGTAGTGTCAGTTAACACTGAGCTGATGCCTCATTCACTGCATTTCAAGTAGTACGTTTAGGAGAGAGAAAGTTTGGTGTCTTATTTCTGAGAACAGAACCTGCACCTCCTGAAGTGTCAGGTTCCACATTGCTTCAACAAAATTCACATCTGGACTGCTCCAGTAGAACAAATTTAGGTCTGAAGTCAGAGCAGAGTAGTCTAAGAGAGAACCTACAGTATTTGCAGGAGGAATTAATATCCTTATCCTTAGGGAGAGGGGACTTACTGAAACCTCTCCCCAAACGTAAAAATCTGGGAGAATGTCTCTAAACTGTGGAAGTACACAGAAACCTGAACATTTCTTTGTCAGATGTTGGTTTTTCTTCTTTTCCCTTCCCCCTGCGGTTTCCTAAGTGTCTGTGTATAGCACCAAACACTTTCAGACTTCTGAGTGCTAAAAATAATACAGTAAAACTAAATGATCGTTCATATAACTTTGTCAGGAAGTTTGAAACAAAACATCAGTGTAAGTGAAGTGTCTTGAGCGAGTTAAATGTGCTGTCCAGGACACACAGCAGACTGGTCTTGGGGAAACTATGTAGACAAAGTTTCACTGCTTCCTCTGAGCCTTCATGGAAAAGGGCCCTTGCCAAGCTGAGCTGGCATGAGCAGACTGTTCTTCTTAAAGTGTAGCCTTCTAAAGTAAGGACCCGTACACGTGCCCAGATGCTTCATGCAGCTCTGCAGATTTCAGTGATCCTTAAATACAAAACTTCTGTGGTCGCAAGGGACCATTACTCAAGAGGTCAGACTATGTAGCCATAACACAGACCTGAAAAACCTCATTGAGTAACTTTCTCCTGTTTGAATTGGAGAATATTTTCAGAAAGACATTCAGCCGTGTCTAAATCCTAGAAGTGACTAAGAACATACCGTATCAATTTAATTACTGTTCTTTAACAAGTATTTTATAAATAAGGGAGGGAAAACAGGCTTCCTAGCTCAAACAAGACATGTGCTATGTTCTGAATTCAAAGTGCCATTCCCCTCCAGCATTTTGAGTTTTTCATAGGAAAATTTCGGTTTGATGTTCAAGTCCATCTGTTAACCCAGGCTGACACCAGTTTGTAAGAACTGAAGCGCTGAGGGATTAGCAGTGGTTGTGGCAGCAAAGAGACATTTCTCCATATTTAGAGGATTAATACTGTTACAAGGCAAGTATTTAAAGGAGCCTTAAGGTACAACTTAATAGGAGAACAGCCTGTCAGTGTGCATCTGAAAACCACACCCTGTTAAAAGGTGGTGATTCTGCTGGAAAGTATTTTGTGGGTTTTGCTGACTCACTGGAGTGGCTGGTTTGTTACCTTTGCCAGATAAAAAAGAAACAAAAGGAGCTCTCAAGCAGCCTGAGTGTGCATTTGTGTGTCTGTGTGTATGCGTTTGTGGATTGAGGGATATATACTGACACTACAGGAGAGAACGCTGAACGCAGTCATTACAAGGAGAGCATCCAATCTGCAATTTCATGTTTTTTATGCATTATATACTGTCTGTATTTGTCAATAAATAAGAATAAGAGAACCACTACTGGATACCGACACTCTGCTTTGCTGTTTTGTTCAGAATGGTTATTGTACCATTTGATTAGTGACTGGCATTTTCTGATGTGTTATGATTTCACTGTCTCTTCTGCTACAGATATAGACGAATGCCAGCAGCGAT
The DNA here is from genome assembly GCF_028554395.1 of Pezoporus wallicus. NCBI lineage: Eukaryota > Metazoa > Chordata > Aves > Psittaciformes > Psittacidae > Pezoporus > Pezoporus wallicus. Next base: position 2,622,383 of record NW_026639660.1, read on the forward strand.
CACTTTGTACAAATGGACGCTGCAGGAACACAGAAGGATCTTTCAGATGTATTTGTAGTCAAGGCTATGCACTATCATTCACTGGAGATCAGTGTGAAGGTAAGTTTGTAGACTTAAGCTGATTCATTTTTTTTCAATGAGATCTTGAGAATTTCAGCTATAGGCATGAACCCTTTTGATAATGGGGCAGAAAGACAGACTGCTTCTGTTTCTTTCTCTGTGCTTTACTGTCAACCATTCAACAGTCCCCACCTACACAGGCACGTATGTAATGGATTCTTAGAAATAGTCCCTGTCATCTTTCCACATACAAGAAATCAGCACATGTGTTTCCAACAGTAAGATTGGAAGAGCAGTTGACATTATTACCAAAAACAATTAAGTCTTTCCAAACCTTGTTGCTCAAAATCTGACTCAGAGGTTCTGTATTACAAAAGCTTCTGCCAGCATATATTATTCATATGGGGCTCTGCTAAGTTAAAACTCCTTCTCCAGCTGTTTTGGGAACCTGTAGCCAGCCGCCACAACTCCACATGTGCATTGGCAGGAAAGAATTTAGTATAAGATAAACTCCAGGGGGATCTGCTGGAGCTCACAGCTTTCACTGTCTCAGAAGGCAGTCTGCATACTGAGCTTCTAAAAACAAAAATAAGAGGTGAAAGAGGTACAGTAAATGTAGGGAGAAATGCTGTGTTATAGAAACCAGAAACATTTATTAACTCTCTCGGAGAACGATTTAATTGCCCACTAATTGGCAAACAGTTTTTTTCTAATGAATTCTTTCAAAGCTACTTCTTCTTCTCCATCGTTGGCTATACCACCTGATACGGTCAGTCTGCTGTGCTAGTCATGGTCACCTTGAGTGTGTGAGGTTACTTAGTAATGAATTTCAGGAAAGACTGTACCTCAGTTGCTTCCTTATCTCACCCTAGGAGTGAGGGAGGAGAAAAAAGCTCCCAGTTAAAGTCTCACCATGCATGTGGTATTTGCACATAAAAGCTTTCCAGTATCTGGTGTACTTTCTGTAGCTGCTGATACCATGGAAGACACAGTTTCCTACTGGTGTTCTACCTAATAGTGTTCTGCTGCTAGGTTATCCTCCATACAGCACTCTAGGAAGCAGTTCCCACCTTCTCCCCCACAGCAATAGGTCAGGAACTCTTCAAGTGATAAAGGCAGAAGAGCCAGTCCCCCTGAGAGAACCAAAAGGTATCTTCTCAAGTCAAAACCTGTAATATCAAGCCAGACTTTGTAATCAATAATACTAATTGTCCGTATTCAGTGAGTGATAGCATCTCTTGAAGTTTTCACCAACAAGGAATAAGAATATCTTACAAAATCTCCTCAGCACAGAGATCCTGTGGTCACAGAAGAACTTAACACAATCTTCTCAAAGTTCCTGGTGAATACCAGCATCACTTGCATCAGCTTCAAGAAATGTGGGCTGATGATGCAAGGCACTAGAATTCAAAGAATTCTGTCAAAGAATTTTGTTCTCACATAACTTCATGAGTTGCAACAGATGCAGAGATGCTGTGTCAAGAATCAAAGAAAAATGTGATGGAATGGATCACTGGTCCATCCTACCTCCCAGAGGCAGAACAGACCATATGGTGTCACTCCTGACAGGTACCAGTCTGACCTGCTCTGAGCAGGCTTCAGCAGATGAGATTCCAAAGGTCTCTTCAAGCAGCCTGTGCAGTGCTTTGTTGTCCTTGTGTTAGATTTTCTTTTTTCCCAAATGCATGATGGTAATCTTCTGTTGCTGCAGTTTAATTCACGAGTTCTTACCTTGTCCACCTTCAGCAATAAAGGCTCTTTCTTCTGCATAGCAGAGGGAGATGGTGAGAGAGTGGGATACATAACTATTTCAAGCATTTTTGGTTCCTCAGGAAGAAGTGTTCCAAACCATCAAGTCTGCAGAGAGAAGTTTTGAATTAGTAAATGCTGTTAGCATGTGTGAGCATATGAAATGGTGAGTTAAACCATCTTGTAGTGAAGAAGAGCAAATGAAATACAGAAATTAAGTCCATTGTAGCTGAGGACCAAATGTTGTCAGAACTTCTCTTCAGACTGCTTTGGTGCATTTCATACAGCCAAGTAGTCATGGGGACTGTTGATGCTCTCCATCGCTATGCAGTGGCCTCCCAGGGCAAATTCATGCTTTATCAGCTTCTCTTCCTTGATCCTGTTCAAGGGCAATTTTCAAGAAATAATAATTTAAGAAGCCCTCAAGGCAAAAGAAGGGGTATTGGATCATACAAGGAAAAAGAGTAAAACTACTTCCTCATCCTAGGGTCTTTGTCTCATTTGCAACAGTCTGTAACCACATCTTTTGGCTTCTTCACTCAGTGGCAGAGTGGTTAATTTCTGTAGAGACAGTTTGTTCACTGAAGATTTTCATAAATGTTACAAGTCCTGTAAAAAATCTATTCATCCCTTGAAGTAGAAGAAATTATTTCGTGCTTTCATGATATCCTTTCAGTATTTTCTGAAATACAGAATATTACAGACTGGTTTTTGCACCTTTGAAATGGAATTTGAACAGACTGTGCTTGTTCTGTTGTCATTAAGAACACCTGTTTTTCCTCACCTTGTGATGTAATTATTTTTGAAGGCTCCTTAAAGCATTCAGTGCACCTTTCGGGAACTCAGTTGACTACAAGCTTAAATCTCACGTTCTTTTCATGGCTTTCCTTATGACTCAGTTCAGCCAGATATGTGCATGGACCACAGGGCAGAGCTTCCATAAAGAGAGTATCACTGTGAGAAGACATCCAGTGTTTCTTCATGATGGCTTCTGATTTTTTGCTTAGCCTATTTACCTGATTTCTAACACAGGTAAAGAGGAGGACAAAAACAGGACAGAGAAGACAAAAACTGTGGGTACAGCGAAGCACAGTTGTGTGAAAAGAACAGAGTCGTGCAAATTCTGTCCAGTTTCTCAGACTTAGGGGTGGATGGATGGGCATTTGCCACATCAGAGAATACCCAAAAGTGTATCAGGCCATAAAACCACAGTGATGGGCAAATCACTTGCAAGAAATGTGCGTAATTATTTAATAAGGATTTCTTCTACTTCAGAAGCTTTCTTAAAAATGTAGCAGCTCAAGAAGCAGTTTGCTGGTTTGATCATTATACATTTGTGCAGACTTCTAGGGATATTGCAGAATTATGCTGTGCTCGTTTTCAGCTGTGCATTTTACAGCTCTCTGGCTAGTGGTTTTGCCTGGAAGCCTTTGCACAGTATTCCACTTGCTTAAGAATAAAGTTAATTTGCAAATAGTTGTTCTATACATTGGTGTGTACATGCTGTGTATTCATCCTTGCACTGAAGGCTTCAGAAAACAAAAAAGCTGGACTGAGACCTTCAGTTCTATCTGAGAGCAGTAGTCCATGTGTCCATTCCTCTCATAAATGCCTGTATACCATGTAATCCAAGGCCAAAGTACCTGTAGAGACTTGCTATTATCTGCTTGGAAATGAGTAGCCTGGAAGTACAGCCCACCATCCTCAGCTGGTCTGTACACACAACCTTCTACCTGAAGATAGAAAAAGAAGTTATTTCCTAGTAGTCAGAGATCTTCAAGATGTGTGACCACATATATGTTTATATTCTATCTGCCTTATGTTCTCATTCAGCATCTTGTTCTTGAGACGAAGTGACATTGAGACTTTCTGCTGTGTTGCCCTGAAAATGAGGGAACACAAAGTGAGTGAACCTGTGGCCTTGTCACAACAGACATGAAGTATAAATGTGTTCCAGCTGGGCTTACATATCAACTATACATCTCAAAGAACTCAGGTTACTGGAAAAGAGTCAGGTTACTGGAAAAGGAGGCTCTAGTGTTCTCCTAGGAGCCTACAGAGATTCTGCTAGCCAGAATGCTCAAGACACGTACGTTTAAAGGGTAGTAAAAAGCACTGAAGATCACAAGCATGAATTACTGTCTCTGATTTTTCTGGACATTCTTATGCAGCAACCATAGGACCTGTGAAAAGTTGCATTTTAGAGCAGGAGGTATGCACCTTATGGAAAATAATGAGTTTTGACTGAATTTGGCAGAAGACACCTTCTTGTTGTGAGACTTGGCATTAACTCAGCGCAAGGGAGTCATTCATTTTTTTCCCTCATGTTCCTAGTCAAAATTAATTGCTGTTTTAAATAAGCCACAATTTATTTCTCAGTTCAAAAATTATTATAAAACATGTGGTTATCAAAAGGTCACAACTTTGTCAGCATTAAGTGCAGTTTTATCTGCAATAACATTCATTTATCTAAGAAAACTATTCCTATTTCTTATTTTTATCAAATAGATTAAATCCCAAGGATAATTGCAGTCTGATACAGCGTGGGCTTTCCAGAGATAAGTGTAGAAATGAGGGCATGTCCTCATTTTTAATTACAGTTATTTTTCATTCCTGCAACACAGGAAAAAGTTACAATTCTAATCAGCTAGAATCCATGCTTAAGAGATGAGAATAATCAAAAGCAGTGGAAAAAGTCTTTGATAACTGTTTTTCAAAGGAAACTGTCTGCATTATCTGAGCAATAGACTCAGTGAATTATGAGGTAGGGCACTGTGAAGGCAGGGGGAAATTGCTTCTCAGATGCTTCTTTTATTTGACTCTTTCTGTTTGCTTTTAAAACTTGGGGGCACAGTCATCAAATGGCTTGTGATCTTCAGCTGTAGTGAAAAAAACTGTATAATATTGCTGGAGGGTAGGCACTTACTGAGTTAATCGTGTACCCACAGGATTAACAGAGCTGTGCTCTGTTTCCTCCATTGGGTTGCCTTTAAGCCCTTTGAAAGACAACACCAAGACTTTAGGTGGGAACAATGCCAGTTCTTGAAATACTTGATTACTTTGTATCTGGTTTATATCCTGAAACTTGCCCTCCTATGTGTCAGTCAAAACATTTATCCCATGGATATCAAGACACAGTCTGCCGGCCTGAGGCTTGATGTGTAGTGTACAGGCAGCTGGGAGGTAGACTGCATTCCCTGACTCTGGACCTGGATTTATGGCTTGGATGCTGCACTGTGCAAAAGCAGCTTTTCTGCCTTGCAACCAAGCTGCTAAGCCTGTGAAAGGGCTTTATTGCATCACATGAGCTGCATGAAACAGTAACTATTGACACATCAGTATGTGCAGTGCGGTCCCTATCCTACAAGCCTCCTATCCATGCGGTTGTTTTGTGAGCAGTCTCTGCAGGCATGTCTTGTCTGGTGTATGACGCACCAGTTCTGCTTTAGCTTGCCCATACTCTGGATGCCATCTGAGTCACATCACTTCCAGCTTAGGGATCTCTGTGTAGTGCTCTAAACACGTCCAGAGATGCCTATTGCATGTTTTGCATTAGTAGGCAATTTCAATGTCTGTCTTCTAAATGTACGGCTGCTTGGATTTCTTGTTAACTGCCTTACTGTAACACCATGGTCACCATTGGAGTAGGGTAAAGAGTGGTGTAAAGGTTTGTTATGATAGCTTTCATGACAGATGCAGATGGCATATTAGATGTGTTCACTAGGAATAAATGACATACAAACTCAAAGCTCTCTAGACATACAAGAAGCCTGATGATACGATGAAAGGAGAATTAAATGGACATCCTAAAGCTTAATAAACATGATTTCCACACGTGTGCACATGGTTATTATAGGGCATTGTAGCTTCAAATTGCTATGTTAATATCTAAGTTTTATCAGTTTTTGCATTATCTAATAATTCGGTGATATTTTTGTTTCAGATATTGATGAATGCCTGCGAGACAGTGATATTTGCCTTCGAGGAAATTGCATTAACACTGATGGGTCTTACAAATGCACTTGCCCAGATGGCTTCCAGCAGATAGCGAATAGGGGATGTCAAGGTATGAAGTAGCTATAAAAAAATACCTGGATCATTATAATAAATGTGCAAGTTTGTAAGCATAAGTTGTGATAGTCACAGATCATGCTAAGGGAGAGAAACCCATTTGTAAATTGTAGTACTTTTTTTTCCCATTTTCTATTTCTCTCTGTAAATATATGCTGAGAAACTTTTTCAAGAGGCTGAAGGGAGCAGGAGACTGGACTTTTCCTTGGCACCTCTCTAATACACAGTTTGGACTTGAGCTGAGAGTCTGATTTCCAGCTCGTCTATGTTGAAGACCTTGTGCAACCAACAGTAAATTTGCTGTAAAAGTTCTGAGTATTTTTTGTGGCTGCTTTCTAATTCAGAAAATGTTGCATTCAACTCAAGGAAGTGACCTATTAGACCTTGCTTTAGCAGATAAAAGAGAATTGTTCGTAAACTATAAATCAAAGCCAGCTTTGATACTCTATTCTCTTCACTGTATAAAGTAGTAGTACATAGGCTTCATTTTTAAGTGGATAAATATAGCAAAACAGGAAGTACTTATAAGCCAGCCAAGGGACAGACAGTATTGACAGTATTTTTAACAGAAAAGTATGAATGAAAATTAAAAATCCATTTCAGGTAAGAGCACCACACTTGAGAAAGAAAACCACCAACCCTGAGAAATAACTTGCTGTAGAGGGGAGTGAGACTGCTGGAGAAATAGCCAGATCAACATCAAAACAAATGGAAGAAACGAGCTGATACAATGAATACTGACATGTTAGAATAGCAAAGAATTGGATGCGGTGAAAGAGCAATAAAGGGGGATCTTTGGCTAGCAGAATTGAGCATGGTTAGACTTTTTTTACTGGGCTGAGAACTTGTTAAGCTCTTACAGGATGCAATAGTGGGATTTTTGTTTGTCAAGGATGGGTGTCTTCAGTATATTTTCTTGTTCTGTACTTTTCACTGGACAAGGGTAGCCATACTTGTATCGTAAATGATAACTTCTTTACATTTCAGCAGTACTTTCCAAATGATTTAAATGTCAGCTAGAATGAGACATTTTGAAATGAGTGAAAGTTGGTTCTGTCAGGGTTCTGTAATAGCAAGAAAAAAAACCACGTAACATTTTTTGAGAAAACTTACCTGGAGATACGAAATGCATGGCAAGAGATCCAGATAACAGGCCACTAGTGCCAAGTGAGCAAACAATATGTGTTTCAAAATATCTGTATCTATATTGAAAAAGGGATCTCAGTCATGCTTGTAGGATAATGGTCTTCCTTATGGGACACGGTTACTGAGAAGGATTTAGGGGTCAGCAACACTCGGCTGAATGTGAGCTTCCAGTGCAACCCTATGGCCAGTAGGACTAACGCACTCCCCAGAAGACTGGTAAATCGGAATATGCAGCAGGAGTAAGCCAGGTTTTTTTCCCTCTAGTTTGCACTGATACCACTGCTCTTGGCACATTGTACACACAGTACACTGACATTCTGGTGCCCACAGTTCAAAATGGAGGCTGAGCAGTCAGAGATGAACCCCAAAAAACTGATGGCCAGGGGAGGGGAATGGATTGAATGCTTTAAAACCGGGGTTTTTTGTTGTACAAAATTAAAAAAGAAAAAAAAAAGAGAGGTGACGTGAGCATAGCCGTATTATATTCAAAGGAAACAGTAACAGAAAGTAGAACGCTATTAAATTGAACTGGCAAAGTTATCACAGAATGCAGTGTCTGCAAGTTGAATCTGGACTAGTGATAGGAATTAGAAACATGTTTTGGTAAGAAGCAAATCTGCAAGAGTCCAAAACATTAGAAAGGGACCAGTTTGCTCTTTCAGATAAATTATACTCCATTGCCCTAACATTGTTAATTTTCTTATCTTTTAATACATCAGTCTACCTGGTTTGGCAGCTGGAAGAACCTGACAGCTTAGTCTTGAGAACAGGGTGGGTCCTAGAAAGCACTGTACTGTCCTTCTCACTGGTCTGCCACCTCACCTGACTGTCAGAGATTTTCAGGAAGCGTGCCACTGGTCTGCATTTACTGTGAATTCAGAGAAAACTTTATACATGTAGGTGTTGTATGAAGCACAGTGCACTGACTTTTCCCTGTGCACCTCCCACAGATAGTACCCTTCCCCCGAGCTGCCTCTGTTCTTTCCACATGTGCCATGACTTCAGGACACTGGCCTGGAAAGTTTACACACAGGACAAAATCAGTCTGCATCTAAAGAGAACTCTGTAATGGGTGTCACGGGTCTTGAAATGATGGTATTGAAATCATGATTTCTCCAGTCTGTGAAAATACTGCCTACTGTGATGTGTTTTGTATGGCTGTAACAATGGCCAGAACCTAAGCAACAAAAGACACAGTTAAGAATAAGAAATTCTAGTATCTGTGATGGATGGATGAGCCACATGTGTAAGTTTTGTTTGTAACTTCGTGTTTGATCTCAGCATGGTGTTGAAAACTTCTTAATAGGTTTTTGTAAAGCAAAATACAAAAGTGCAATTACAATGTGAATGGTAATTCATGTGAAAGCAGTACCTCCTTAATGATTAAATGCAGTCCTTAAGCACTGATGGCAGGTTTTGTTGTTAAGATGAGAGATCGGTTAGAAAGCAGTGCTTGGGGTTTAAATTCACAAGTTTGAAAGGCAGTGTTTGAAAAGTGCTTTCTGTGTTAAAAAAGAAAAACAAAAACAAACCACAACCAAAGAAAAGCAATGATGACAGGCTCTTGTATAGCAACCTTTTGGGAACATTCCCACTCCCCATCAGCATTTGGCTTGAAATTATACAAAATCAGCCTACTGGGAAAGATGCAAGTCTAGACCTGCTGGTAATGCATGGATCCAGATGCACAAGCTGACCAGCACGCAGCAGTCAGAAAGCAATGAGGTGGAGCAGTCTGAGAATTCCCTTAACACAGAAGAAATGTTGGCTAGTACAGAGCTTGTACTGATAACTCATAAACCACTCTCATCTGCTCATCATCACAGATAGTGATGCAGGGAGAGTATGATGCAGCAGAACATACTGATGCCTATACAGAGCTTAAGAATGATCCCAGAAGATTTGGTTACTCTGGAAAATGAGCCCCATTTACATAGCTCTTTGCATAGCTGCAGCTGGTGGAATTCAAAGCTGCTTTTAAGACTAATGGAACTTAGGCTGAATATTGAAGATATCATGATTTGCAAAGCAATTAATGTGTCTGTTTTCAGATATCAATGAATGTGAGAGATCTGACCTTTGCACACCTCATGGGGAGTGTCTAAACACAGATGGTTCCTACCAGTGCATATGTGAAAGGGGCTTTTCTGTATCTGCAGATCACCGAAGATGTGAAGGTGAGGCAAGTTACAATAATGGATTCCTATTGATTTGCTGTTATTACTTGGGCGAGAAAAGTGGTCATTTTGGGTCTGATACCCCAAATCCACTATTAACTCTGCAGTCTGCCATCTAAGGTCCTTTGTGTTTTTTCTTGTAAGTGCCTGGTACGTTATACTGCTGTTTGAATCTTAAGAAGTGTAACAGGAAATGTACGAAATGGGCAACATAATGGAGTTAATGTTTGTTACGAGCTGTATTTTACTTTTCTTGATTTCTAATAATTTTGTTGTCTTAATAGTAGATTACACAATGAATACTGACCTAACTGTGGCAAAGAAGGGAATGACATTCTGATGTTAAGATATATGAAAGCAGTAGACACCTGCAATAATGTGAAAATACCTTCATAGATGAGAAATTATTTCTGTCTTATATTTATTTCTCGCATCCTTGCTATATATAAAATGCATGTAAAGTGAGTTTGGAACTCACGCTTCTGATGAGGTTCAGTGGGTAAGACCTTCTTGAAATGGCAGAAATGGAGTAAATAATACCAGTAATCAGATCTTTACAGGTCTAAAGCCAGTTAATGGCATGCGCGCACTTGAGGTGATGCTGCTCTTCTACACTGAATTTAAAAAAGGAGAGTCGTGCTCAATGATACCAAGAAGATAAGCAGTTTTGTGTAGTCAGTGATGCTGGCAGAAAACAAAAACCCCCCTCGTTTACTTTCTACTTCCCCTCATTTACATTCTGGATGATGAATGGCTGTTCTCATGGATGAGAGGGCTGTTCAAGGCAAGAAGCCTTGTGGGAAAAGTTCAGAAGGGGAAAAAAAATCATGCTAGTAGTTCGGCAGAATGCATGTAGAGGAGAAGCACTGAGCAGATCATAGCTCACTGTTACAACCTACAGCTAGTGGATCCCTAGCATCCAAGAATTAAGCAAACTGTTCTCTGTCCCAGATTATAGGCCAATAGATCCATATTTGATTTGTTTTCATGGCCCAGCTCTTCTCATAGTTCACTTAGGGACAGTGAAAAGGTTCTTCCTTCAGCGGTGGCGGTGTGTTGAAACTTCTGACTGTTGCATCTATTCCCCCTACTTTTACCAGAGGGTAATAAGCATTATGGCATTATTATCTGAGCAGGCATATAACCTGCTATATGCCATAGTTAGTATATAACTATATAGGTTAACTATAACCTGCTACATGCTATAGTTAGTGATATAACAGCTAATGAAATGTAATACACTGCTGGTACGAGTACTGTTATGCTGATGTAAGGGGAGTAAGTGCTGTATATTTAGGTATAGTATGACATCACACACACTCTTTGTGGTTTAGTTATTATTGATAACCAGAAAGAATTCCGCAGTATTTTTAGTGCTTTTCCTTCTCTAAACATTTACTTTATTTTGTAATCATGGCATAAGTCAAAAGAGACACTCTTACTGCCAAGACAAAAGCCTGGTCAAGTAGGCTGAAGAGAGTGAATCTGAATAACTCCAGTGATTGATGGACAAGACAGTATTTTGTGATTTCAAGTAATGAAGATAATTCCAAAGCATTTTAAAGGACTCTTTTGGCAGCATGTACCAATGTTCATATTTCACCCAATGTTAAGGAAGGATATGGTCAAATATCTTCAGTTTCTCCACAAGAAAAGTAGTAGCAGGTGCTTTGCTTCACTGCTGAGCATAGCTAAAAAAAAGTGGTCAGAGAAGAATGCAGCCTGCTTTAGTAGAAACCAAACACTTTATTCCAAACCAAAGTTATAAGAACACTTACTAACCTTGTGAAATCAAACTCTCAGAAATTAAAGAAGGCAGAACTGAATAGAAACACAACTTTAAAAAAAAAGTCAGTGGCATCTAAGTCTGGGAGGGATGTACCAGAAAAAATGAGCCCCCCTGTCTGGATAAAGTAGCCCAGTTCTAAGGAAAGGGTTAGTACGAAGTTAATCTCTATATCTCCATTAGGACAAAAAGCCCAAGCTTTTACGAAATAGAAAAAGATGAAATCAGAAGATCTTATTTCCAGAATTGTGAATAGTTTTGGAACATTTTAATGAAGAATCAAACAACACGTACAAAACCAGTTGAGCATGCTTCACAAGTAATCAGCGGTGTGTATGGAATACAGATCAGACTTTATATTCAGCACTTGGAAAAGTATTTTAATAACTTGGCGAAGCAAGGGTACTTCTAGTCTTCTGAAACAGCAGAAGCAGTTCTGAAACTGCCACAGTTAGTTTCTCCATTCTGTCATTTTAATAAAAACAATTCTAGAGTTGAAAAAACTCACTTTGAGGGAGCACTGGTGGCATCATTGTTAGTGTTTGTAGTGGTGTCTGCTTCACGTGAAAGGCAAGATGAAACAAAAGGAACAGAAACAAAAGGAGCATATGACATTCCAGGTACTAAGATGTGGCTTCCAGCCACAGGAGCTACTGTTCTTTACACTGGGTGCCTCTGTGAATTTACTTCTAGTTAAGTGAGTGAGATTAACTGTTTATACCATCAGAGAAAGAACCTGAGGAAATTTTGCTGGATTCACACGCCTCTTTGTACCTGGGGAGCAGATTTTCCGTATCTCCAGACTTGTTTTGTATGAGCTTGACTCATTTTTTTTGAAAAGTCAGAAACAACAGCAACATAAAACATTCAAGAACCCCATGTGGTTCAGTTCTGGCATGGAGTTTTTGTGTCCATTGGCCGAAGTAAACTGAACAGCTGTGGAGACTGTCTTCTTCCAAGGTGTAGACAAACTTTTGTTGTGGCAGTGACATTCCACTGCCACCTGGCCCCAGGCTCAGCAATTTGGCTGCACCAGAATCTCTGAAAAGGAGGTTCTTGGAGCACTCCTTTGCTCCCTGCTGAGCTCTCTGGTGTTCCTGTAAAGGCAGCATTTTACCCAGTTGGCTGCTAGTCAATGGGTTGGCAAAAACTCAAGTTCTCTGGCGCTTAAGTCAGTACCCTGCCCCAAGCGCCTCTTCTGTCTCCATGTCCAATCCCATACGTGTCTCAGTGGCTCTCTCACTTTTCCCTCTCTCTGCTCCAAGACCCAGGCTTCACTGCCTACCTCAACAGGTATGCCAAAATAACTTGCACATCCCACCAGATCTCTCCAACCTCTCCTTCTTCCTTTCCCCTCACTTACTGTCTTGTATCCTGCCATCCTATACTAGTCCACTGAATAAGTCAACATGTCTGAGCCTTTTGGATACTTGCATGGGGCATTCACAAATCATTCTGTGATCAAAGAGTAATGTACAAATCTGTACACAAAGATGCTACATTGTCAATTGCTTAAGATGTCTGCATACGTAAGTAGTCTGAAAACTGGCGGCACAAAGAGCAGAGCTGCGAACAGTGCATAACTGTTACCTCTGCCACCACAGGCATTTTAAGATAATAAATGTTTGCTGTAACTGCGTGTCAGAACCATAACTTGCCTGTATATAGGGAAGACAAGGCAACTAAGAAAACCGTATGGTAAATCTAGGACTGCTCTTGGGGCAGAGTATTATCTGTCACATGGAGTAAATTTTATGCAGTAGACAACTTCACAGCTTCGCTAAATCTCTGGTTAAATGTGTAAGAAAGCTCAGGATCCTGCCAAACATAGATTCAAGTATACATCTCCAGTGGCCCGTCTGAGCTACCTTCTTATTTCCCAGTGGGTAATCACAGACTTCACCAGCCTTCTCACAGTTGGTGACGGAGATGTTTTAGGGCATCCGCTACTACTTACCTGGATGCTGGCTAGAGAAGTAAGACCACAAAGGGAAAAACAAGAATCTCTTTCTTACCCGCATCATGGTAACGTTGGAATGACCATCCAGCATTTTTGCCTCTAGATGGCCGAAGTCTTTATTCAAATGCATATTTTTATAATTTTATCATTATGTGATTTTTATGTATGGATGTTATGGGCAGCCCTGGAAGTCTCAGAATCAGACCTCTGTCCCCTAAGCACTTTATAGAACTGTTCTAGAAAACACTTCCTCTTCCAGCCACTTTGCCATGTAAGTAGATTTCAGTGAGATTTAAATCACACCTGGGGTTAGGCATGCCTTCATCTTGTTCAGTTTGGCAGAAAACAGGAACACAGTGTTGAGCTGAACAGGAGTGCGCTTGAGCACACACGTTTTGCCTTTCTTTAGAACCTGATGATGTTAGATCAAAGGAGTTTTGATTAAAGCAAGCAGCACTGAGTCATGGATTCTAAACCAGGTTCTAATTACAGAGAACTGCTTTAGTCACTATATAGACACAGGATTTATTAGTTTCATATTTAGTTTTTCTCCCTGTAGCAACAGAATTGCTGATTACAAGCCTCTTGCTCTACAGGATGATTAAAGAAACAAATGCCCTTTCTGGCTATAAAATAGGAGTCCTTTGAGCAAGCTGTCTAGATAAGGGAAAATATTTGGGGCTTGGACCTTCTCTGTAATTTTCCATGCACCGAAAAATCCAGTCATGTTCAGACTGTGTACTTTGGAAAAACCAAACTATCTTCTGTGGCTATATTATATACTAAATTAGGACACTTGCTGCAATCACAAGTTTTGTTTCTGCAGCTTTTTAGTCAATGACCTTAATTTACCTTTGGAGAACCAGCTGCATGATCCATTCCCCTATATGTTTCCTTCAACATTTAGCTACTAAGGAAGAGAAATACTGTAATTTAGGTAATTCTAAAATCCCCAGTTGTAGTTCCTTCTCTCTAGGCTTTTAACAGAGTAACTGTCTCATGGCTCAGGAACTTTTGTTGTTAAACTATAGCTGGACACTGAAAATACAAACACTGTATTAATCCCTGTTGTCTTAAATTCCTCTATGTCAATCCACCACTGTTCACTCATTTTGAATTACTTCGCTTTTCTTAACAGGGAATAAGAGAGAGTATTCACATTTTTTGACCAGATATGTGAAACTCTGAGGATCACAAGATTAAATACTAAAATATGTTACACAGGTATAGTGCACAGCAGCAAGAGGTTGTGCGTAGTCTCTTCTGGCCTAGCTGGATTGGATTCTAAACTGTTCAGACCCCAGCCACAGCTCATAAGAAAAGCTGGTTTTCAAGACCCATAAAAACTTCTTCCTGAGGCAGGCAGAGCATATGTGAATGAATTTGAGCACTTGGGGAGCAAGAGGGCAGCACAACAGGTAACCTGCGTGGATGGTAATGCCATGTTGCTAATACTTGGTTAGCTTGGGGACCTGCTGACCACATGGTTTAAAGACCAAGAATTCCCTTTCAGCTGAGCATAAGATACAATTTAAAATGCCCATGCTTGGTGAGCACTGTCAGGAGAATGAGGTGCATCTTTGCTGCCTTTTCTTGGCCTTTGAGACAGCTGTGAAAGGCTGGAGGAGCAGACAGGACTATGCTTGAGCCCTACTCTCACCTTTCAGAAAGACACTAAGCAGCAGCGCTGCTCCCCTGTTCAAAGAAATTGTCTCTCTGGCAGTGCAGGACTCGATCCCACCAGCTTCTTAGTTCAGTGAGTACCAAAGGCCTTCACTGGAGGTAGAATAATGGCAGGCTGCATCATAAATCAAAAGCTAATCACTTTATTCACCGTTTATAATGAAGATGATCCCTGAGGCACAATACAGAAGGCAATTCGAAGCAGACAGCAGCCTTACTTAACAGTCATAATAGTTTCTAGGGAAGAAATGTAACAGTAATTTCTCTGCTTCAAACTGCAGAGGAATTTAGAAGGCAGAAGATACTAATTCTGCTATCCTGGCAGGTCCCCAGTTTCAGTTAATGTTCTTCCTGAAAAACATACCGCAACATCTTTAATGACTACAGATGGTCGTGGCCTTGGGTTTAGGTCTTACTTGGAGTGAAGATAAAAATAATACATTCCTAGCACTTATAATACACTTACAGGTGTATTATAACTTACAGGATCTGCCTTACAGGCAGAACTTACAGATTCTGCCACAAGCAGCTCTGCTTCATTATAGGGTGATGTGCAGTTGAGTCAAAGAACAGACTTACTCAAGCAGATGACTCTTACTTGTAAGGCCAGCAAACCACATATGGGAACTATAAATGAAAGGGCCAGTACAGAAAGCATGGGGGCACTGTAATTGCTCTGCCTACCTGAGTAAGATTATTCATCTGTGTAAATTTACAAGATTAAAGCCAAAAGGCACAGTGCACAGAGAATCACCGCCACACATGCACCATGAATTTCTCTTCTGTGCTGAGAGCCAGAATGAGATCTGTGCACAATGAAATCTTCTGCATAGCGGATGCAACCATGCTCTTGAGCTCTTCTGGTAGGCACAATGGGTCCAGTTTCACACATGTTGTTGACTGTATAATGCTACACTGGCAGAATCTGTAAGGCAGTCAGAGAGATGGTCATATTTAAACTATGCATTATTCTGGTATGTAACATTGTGGCATGATTGGCAGGTTTGGTGGAACAGATGGGAGACAGTTGACCAAAACCATTGCCTGAAGTTTTGTACAAAGTTAACACTGAAACAATCTCTTAAATTGTATGTATGCTCACATTAAATTTTTGTCTCATCCTTTGCGTTTTCCTTCCCAGTGTACAGAGAGGTACAACTGCATCTCTTTGCAAAAATGGCTCTGCTGGGTTTTTGCCCTCTTCAAGCGTGTCTGCCTCTGTCACACACCTTGTCTGATGTTATAATTCTTCCTTGCAGACGTTGATGAATGTGCAAACAGCACAACATGTGGCAGTCATGGGTTCTGTGAAAATATGGATGGCTCCTACCGCTGCCTCTGTTACCAAGGGTATCAGGATCTACAGGATGGGCAAGGGTGTACAGGTGAGTTCTTAGATGCAAGCAGTCTTTCCTGCAAGGTTCTAGTGAGCAGAGTGGCATTATGAGCAAAATGCATTTCTTCACAAGAACATTTTTGGTTTACATTGTTTTTTACTGAAGTTGTACTACTTTACTAGTAAAGTAAGGTTGAGCAGTTGAGCTCTGCGTTACTCAGTGAACTTTGTATGGGAAACTTAACTATGTATCCATTCAATGAGAGTTCGTTATTAGGCTCAAATGGAAACCAACACCAAATAAGTTGAGCCACACATTTCATCTCTGAAAAAAAACCAACCCAAACCACCACAAGAAACCTCACTATTGCTGCACCTCAGGCCCATTCACAAATATAAACCATACGATACTGAAGTTAATACATTAGCCTATTTAAATGCAACATCTGTTTAGTCCTTTAGCTGAATAACCAGAACTCTGTACTACCCCCTGCAGGAAATCATGTCTGGCATGCGGTACAGCCAGTGGGAGTCAGATGGCACACCTCCCTAGGTACATTGTATTTGTACACATTTTAAGATTGGCTTTGAGCTCCAAGAATGGCACCTATCGCCGTGAAAAATGTGACATTTCTGTAAAGGTGTAAATACTACACATTTCTCTTGAGTAATGGGTTTCCAGGTCTGTTGTTAATGGCAGTGGCTGGACCTGAGAACCATCTGAGGCAGCACAAGTTTCTAATAAAAAATTAGTACCGGATCAAGGAAAGGTATTCATTAAGCAGTTTCTTCAACCCAGACTCGGCATGAAACACATTTGCCAGGAACAGAGACCTAAATGGAATACTGAGCAGAGGGGAGTTTGAAGTTTTACAGAAGTGTTTGTATGTGTTTTCTAATATATTAAATAGTTTTATTACAAAATTCTTTATGCCATTTGGCACTTAGTTTGCAACATAGCAATGTTTATCTTTGCATACAGTGACTTTCCATGGGTGAAAACAAATAAAGGAAAAAAAAAAAAAGAATCAAAATCTCGTGTAAAACTAAATTAAATTTTGAGTCGCCAGTGAACTGATTCTGCACCATAAAATAATGTGGGTTTTTTATTGTAGATGTGATATAATATAAAATACTCTTAATTTTTGATGCCAGTTTTCTACCAAAATAATGTTAGGAGAAGGTAAATCTCTTTATTTCCAGGCAACATTCCCCAAATTCCTTAAAACAAAAGTAAGGAATAAAGAAAGATAAACAAAAAATATAAACAAAAAGCTAATAAGTAAGGAAGAAACAAAGAGAAAAAAAATAAGATAAACAAAAATCTAACTACATTTTAGAAGTGCTGAGCAAACCACATGTTAAAATGTATATTTAAGTAAAAATACACAAAATTGCCATTCAGTCATATGACAAGACTTTCATTCTTGATGGATAAGAGATTCAAAGGATAAAGCATTGCCTCCCAAGTTACACTTTAGCAACCCCACTCGATTATAGACATTTTTGAATTGTTGCACACAAATTATGATTTTTAGAGTCTGTCATTAGTAGAAAAGTAGATTTTCAAGCGTAAACTTCAGCAACTGAAAAGGGAGTAAAGTTAAGTGAACCTGACAGTATCTGGTAACCCTTGTTTAAACAGCAGACAACTCTCTCATCAATCAAAAAAGCATTTCATGTTTGACTAGTTAGCAGGCATACAGAATCCAAGTTAAAAATATGTGGGGTTTTGGGGGAGGGGAAATTTGCAGCATTCAGCAGGGGCTCCCTGGGAAACCTGGTGGGTTCCAGAGCAGCCTGTGAGATTGTGCATACCAGAGGCGGGGGGGGGGGTGGTGGTGGTGATGAGATGAGGAATTCATTGTGCAGTGAATGTTCATGAGGAAAATAGGATTTTGTGGAGAAAAGGAAATTCTCTTTTCATACTGCAGTCAGATTGCAACAAAACCTACTCATTGTGCTCCTTGAGTTCAGTGGAATTTTGATCATAAAGTAAGTTAAGAAAACAAAGAAAATTAGTCTGAATCTTAAATCCCAAGAAAAGCGTATTAAGAAAAGCAAGTATTTAAAAATTAGAAAGAACCCCCCCAAAAAAAAAAAAAAAAGAAAAAATTAAAGCCAGTGTTCTGGTCTACAAGCAGCACCTAATCAGCACCTATAAACTGTACTGTGGCTTTCAGGGGCCTTTTTTTCAGAGGACTGACTACTTGTTTATGAATCCACATAGGTATTAGTGAGTTTTTAATCCTTCTCCAGAGATCTTATCTGTAATCTGACAGACAGTATTGGCACAGATACAGCAGATAAAAGATAACTGTCAGTAATGGGTCTGGATTGATTTATGGTTTGGATTTTTCCCCCAGATGTGAATGAATGTGAAATGCTGAGTGGAGTATGTGGCGAAGCCCTCTGTGAAAATGTGGATGGTTCTTTCTTGTGCCTGTGCTCTGATGAAAACCAGGAGTATGATCCGATGACCGGACAGTGTCGCTTCCGTACCTCACCAGGTAAAATGCCAGTAGATTTTTGCATGCTTGGCCTGATTTCCACTGCATATGTAACCAATGGAAAGTTAAAGTTGATTTAAATGCTGGTGTTGCTTTAACTATAACAGAAAAAAGTTGTCTTCTTGAAAGTCTGCGTGAGAGGAAGCTTTTCTAGCATGGAATATGCTATCAGTGAGTCATTAGGAGTGAAAATACAGCAGAAACACCTTTTAATTCTGATGCATCAACAGACTTGGCAGTAATAATGAATAGTTACAGCAGTTGAGAATAAACAGTCTCTTGTTTGCTGTACTGTAAGAATGAAACATGATATGGAAGCAAGTCTCTGATGAGTGAGCTTATTTTCAGTTCAGATTTTTACAAACATCGACTAGTACACTCAGACAATGTTTAATGGGGCATATGATTAAAACCAAAATTTGCATATACCAGTCACCTGTTAGCTTTACCTAGTACTAACGTAAGTCCTCAGAAAAGGTAGGTAGGAAAGCAAAAAACCAAAACACTGAATTGTCGTCATTCCCTCTGAGGACCTTTTTGAGTGCCCTTGCCTAGTTTACTCAAAATTTTTTCCTATGTCCTATTTTTCCTCATAGTCCGTTGTGCTGCATTTGTGAGCTTTTGTTATCAGGTATTTTGGGTATTGCAAATACTACTGGAAATATGCTTATTAAAATGAGTTTAAAACTCCTAAAGTTGTCTCCACATTTCTGCACTGATCCAGTTTGGAGAAAGGAACAAGCCCACACTAAGGAGCACCAGAGTACGAGAAATGAAGGGGTTTACTTGTGCAGCTTTTTTTCCCCTCCAGAATGCAAATCTTGGTATTCTTCTTCTTTTGTTCTTACACTGCAGGCTGAGGCTGATCCAGCTTTCGGAAAGCTTTAAAATAACTGGCTTTAGTGCCAGGATGCAGGTTCTACAGCTTACATCAGTACTGTCAACAGAGGAATACTCTACTATCAGTACTAACTCCATTTTGTCCTCACCAGTAGAACAGAGCTTTACTGTTACCAGTTTGGAACGAAGCCATTCTTCTTTCCCTCCAGCCTTCATTGGGCCCTAACAAATCATGAGTTTCATCTTTGCCTCTTGTCTAGTAAGATCGTTGAGGAAGAATATAGAATCATAGGAGACCAGAAAACATGCAAATTGGGACCCAGTGAGATGTACTCTTGAACTCCACTAAAAGTGGCAGTATTAGGAATAGAGATATTACTGTTTATTTTAGTTCCAAAGTTAAAGGAGGAAAGTACTGTTGTTAGGTCTGTTTAGGATTTTTGCTTTCCTGTATATCCTGCAGCCTTGCTGGGTTGTTTTTTTTTCCGGTTGTCAGTTGGCTTCTGTTTCTCAAGACCTCAGAGACTGACTAGTCAAGTGGTGACACTGCCCCATGTACCACTGGATGGGACGTTTTAGGAGCTGACAGCGCACACTTCATTATTCTACATATGCTCACTGTGCTTATTCTTATTTTGTGCTGGGACCCAATTGCACTTGTGCAGCTGAAGAGGGAACAAAACCAGTCTTTTCCTCCCCATTTATAAGTGCCATAAGCCCCATGTGCTCACGGCAGGATGAGCAAGAAACAGCTGTGTTGTTTGGCCCAGCAATGCGTACTTCAGCCTCACCTGAAACCAGCTGCAGCGTGATCATATAGGAATAGCATGTTATCTCCCTGCAAAGTAGCCTCCCTGGAGTAGCCACATCCTCTGGCTTTGACAAACACATGCTCAAGTCAGGAGTGGTGCTTTGAGAGTGCCTACGGCACATGTGGACATCATCTGCCAACATTAGCTTGCATCATGCCTGTTTTCAGAAAGGAAGAATTTAATGTGCATTATCCTGTTGCAGATATCTATAATTCAGTGGTTTACTCACTTTTGCCTATTTCTCATTTTTTATTTTTGTGTATGAAGAAACGTTCATCCACCTTGTATCTAGTGCAAATAAGTGAAGATTGTTGAAAAGTTACTATCATTTGGGAACATTTTTGCATGTGGTTAAAGGCTGTTAGCTTTGTGTAATGCTGTGGGTACACACTTCCCCTTACTTGCCATCTTGAGACTTCTTTCTATTTAGATTTCACTTGGTGGAAATTCATCTGTTGTTAGCTGTGTCCTGAAACAATCCTCTCAGTGCGCATATCGGGAATTCTGGCCCATCTTGTCATGTTCCACTAGCAAACAGAAAACAGTATAAGGTTTGATTATCTTATTCCCCTCCTCTCTGCCGTGCTAAGCACAAAATGTAGCAAGCGCTTCAGAAGGGAGAGAAAGTAAAATCGAAAAGCAGAAAGAACTCTTTTGTATTAGATGAGACTTTGCTGTTACACATCTTTGTACCTAAGAGGGGAAAAAAAAAATGCATGCTTTGGGTTAAAGTCTTCTCCTTTATTCTTCTAACAAGACATGTAAAGCCACTTACAATGAATTTCTAGCAAGTACCAAGCTGAATGCAGTTTGAGTAATAATCCTTATTAACATGGTTTTCATTCTTTCCACATAAGAAAAAATGCATGCTCTAGTATGCGTCTAAATTATTAACATATACTCATATATTACTAATATATCGCACCACGTTGAATCCAGAACCAGAAGGATAGTATGTATTTGAGGACTATAATACAGATGATCTAAGCTCGGCCAATAAACAGAATTCCAGTGAAAGTACTTCACCGAGGTACCAGGGCCCACTTAGGTACCTACAGCTAATTTAGAAGTCGTTCTCCCCTGGTTACATGAAATGTGACCAGTTGTTTATGGCAAGATATTTAACAGTACGTACTAGGATTTTTATGTAAAACTGACAGTTTTGGTGTCCAAACATGACAGTCTCTCCTCGAGTGATTTGTATTAAAGCAACATCAAACCCTCCTGCATCTAACCAACCACCAGCACAAAAAAAAAGAGGCTGCCAAGTAACAGTTTATAAATCTGATCCAAAAGCTTCCTCAAGGCTACAAATTTGGTGCCCGAGTACAAATTTTGAATTTCCTAAACTTTAAGGTCTTTCTAAGTGTTAACGCTTTAAAGGAAATGCTTCATATTTGTTGGGAGGGGTGAGGGGGGTTAAAGGCAATACGTGCATGGCTTTTGAAAGTAAATAATGATCTGAACTTCAGTTATCTGTGAACATAGTCTTAGATTCAACGTCCTTACTAATTCCACCTGTGAATAAGAGCAGTCAGTTCTCAGCTGCAGTATGTAAAATCCCATCAGTTCTATATATTTCAGGTTATTTTCACATCACAGATATTAACAGGGCATTGTTTAGGCAAATATTTAAGTGTATACTGAAGTCTAAGCATATGCTAATATCCTGATTATCCACTGAATCCTGTATGATTTTTTCTATCAAACACATGCTGAAGCATGTTGTTGGATC
Organism: Pezoporus wallicus; assembly: GCF_028554395.1. Taxonomy (NCBI): domain Eukaryota; kingdom Metazoa; phylum Chordata; class Aves; order Psittaciformes; family Psittacidae; genus Pezoporus; species Pezoporus wallicus. Next base: position 2,644,248 of record NW_026639660.1, read on the forward strand.
GAGGTTACTCTAAGGTATATAAATCTATTTCTATTAATTACTTCAGAGTTCAATCTAGCAGCAACTCTTTTACAGACAGTTAATAGAAAAGTCATATCAACAACCTGAAAATTATGTTCCTTTACCAGCATGCCTTAGGTAGAGAGATATTTAACATTTTCTAGCAACAAAATACCTGAAACAACGACGATACCAAAAAAATAAGTATCCTTTTCCTATCATATTTTGTCCACAGACCTAGTGAAACCACTTTCAAAACCAGCCTGTTTACTGAATGCTTAATAACGTATGAGAGAGAAATTATAAGCCTGTAGACACAGACTGGTCCTGGTTTTCAAAAAAACAAAAAAAGGCAGATTTGTGTCTCATTTGCCTTCCAAACATCCATGACGCCTGCTTGACTAACCCTCAGTCACAGCTGTGTAAACAACAAACTTTTAAGCTGCTGAACAGATAATGGGAGGAGAAACCAACACATCATACGTAAAAGGGGAATAAACAATGACATGATAAGATTGTCTCCCCTTTCTCCTGGGGCAGCTTCTGGTGTTCTTGCTCTGGTAAACAGCATGAAAACTGCCATACTTTTTCTCCTGTTGATGATTTGGCTTTGATTCAGTTAAACAGATGGCAAATGGCCAAGGAAAATGTATAATCTGGTGTCTCCTCTCTCACCTTGGAGTAACAGATTTAGTTCAGTTGTGTTTCTGTGACACCATAGTCTTAACATAGCTCTTACCGGCTAGCAGTAGATACCACAAACTCACCCCACTTTATGAAATTCAGCACATTATGGAAAATTGTAATTATCTGATGAGGGGAGACCACAGACTAAACAAACAAATACGATATAAGCACTCAGCTGGGTGTTCCCTTTAATGTACAACTTAGTTACACTGGCTAAACACCAAAGGAAAGGTTGCCTTGTAGGGGACAAGATTGTACGGAGTTTGAATAGAGGTATCTTGCCAGCCCCTCAACCTCCCAAAAGAGAAACAGTCATTTTTCTGAAGAAAACAGAAAAAAATCCAATTGTCTGTTTGGAATTAGAAGCCTGAAGAACTATTACTCACATCCATACTATTGAAGTGCAACAAGAAGCAATCCATAGTGGCATTTTTAAACCTGCTTTTCTCAAAACAGATCTAATATTTGCATGCTTATTTGCATGCTCAGTAAAGTTGCCTTGCCCCATGTGCTTGGGACAATGGGGATGGGCAGCATTTGTGGGACAATCATTATCTTCAAGATCCCACCTCACAACCATTATTTTTTAAGTGGATGGGATTAGAAATAAAACCATCCTGTAACTGGCATAAAGAGGCTGAGCTTGATCTCCAGGAGATGGAGGTGGGAAGATGATGTGGTGAACTAGGCTTTACCAGCTATACCGATACATTACGTGGGCCAGCCTTAAACTTTTTAATGGAAAGAACTGCAAGGCGAGCAGAGGTAGTCTGTACACCACAACTCTTTGGGTCTTACTAATCTTGTAACATTTTGAAATGCACTGTCACTCGGGCATAAAGTTTCAGTTCCTGCCTGGATGCATGCGTTACTTGCGAAATTTCTTGCGCTTGGTATATTATGTGAAAGCCTGAGCAGCAACGAATGAAACCTCAAACAATGGACTATCAGCCAACGTGCAGTAAGTTCTAGTAGGTTTTTGTGAATTAAGGGTAATGAATTACACTAAGCATAATGAATTTCCCAGAATAAATAGGAAATAAAGTAATAGCCTCAAGATTTATCTATCTGAAGTTCCTGAAGAAAGTTTTGGGTATGATTAATAAATGTGAACATTTGTGATTTTAGAACTTGGTTACTTTATGGATGGCCATATTTTTTCACAAGTTTTTCATATTGATCAAGTGTGAATAACAATTTTATGTGACAGTTCCTTCTTCTGAGCTCGACGAGAATTTTTGTGGAAGTACAAGGTTAGATAGACAGAGTTCTGCAAAACATAGAAGCTTTAACTAGGTATTTCTTTTGAAACTCACTTCTTGGTGTACTTTAGGACTGCATTGCTTTAGAAAGGTTTTTGACTATTAAAGGGGGGGTTTATTGAATCTATGGAAGAGACTATTTTGCCTCCAGTCCTTATAAATACTGTGAGAGGACCCACTCAACTACTGAAGGCAGAAAATCTGACTTCTTGGCTGGATGCCTATTTTAAAGTAAAGCCACAGAGTCAGTTAACTTGACATCTGCATTATATTCCTCTGCTTACTGTGGAGTCAGTTGCTTACTTTTGCAAAATCTATAAAGGGCCTTGTATTCAAGTGTGGAACATGTTTTTTTTTCCCAGAGAAATTAAAAGGGGCTGGAAATGTTCATTCTTTTGAAAATTGGACCTTTTCAGTTTTTGTCTTAGCTCCTTTATCTGTAAAGCGAAGTTGTAATGTTTGCTCACCTTTCTGAAGAGCTTCCAAACTCATATGTGAAAAGCAGTACATCGGTAGTTGGGTACTTTAGTTAGGTAGCTGAGCATGAAAGCAGGTACTTCATGCACTGCATAAAAATAAAAGGTGCAAATGTGAAGAATCCCTTTGAGGCCAAGGTGGACAGCAGGTCTGAAAAAGTCAAAGGAAGGTTATCAACTTCCATCATTCTTTGTAAGAACAAAAGTTCAACCAAAATTCGTACTTAACCGTTCTCTTCCCTACTTGACAATGCTGTTTTTCACTGTGGTGAAATTGAGGCATAGGGGCTGTTCTGATTCTGTAAAATTGATTCATTTCACGTCATCTTATGTGATTTATGGTTTTTTTCTCACCTTTAGAACTCCCAGCAGAGCCTGATGAACATGAAGATGGAAAGAAGGAATGCTATTACAATCTGAACGATGCTAATTTCTGTGACAATGTGCTTACATCCAATGTAACCAAACAAGAATGCTGCTGTACCTTGGGTGCTGGCTGGGGTGATAACTGTGAAATCTTCCCATGCCCTGTCTTTGGAACTGGTAAGAGGAGGCCCTCTATCCCTTCAGTCTTTTGAAGCATTGTGTTTACGTTAACAGTAATGTGCTTTGCCTTCAGAGAAGGCTTGCCCATTAAATCACACATTCTGTAGTATTTAGTCATGACTTAACCATGGGAGATTTCCACAGTGGAAAAGTTAGCAAGTTAATAGGAATAACTCATAGAATCATAGAATGGTTAAGGTCGGAAAAGACCTTAATATCATCTAGTTCCAACCCCCTGCCATGGGCAAGGATGCCTCAAACCTAGACCATGTCACCCAAGGCTCTGTCCAACCTGGCCTAAACACTGCCAGGGATGGAGCATTCACATACCTGGTGTAGATCCACTGCCTTCACTACAGTTACCCCAGGCATAAAACCAGCCTGTTTTTGAACAGCATTATCTCAACTGATTTTAAACAAAGTTGGATTCTCACAGAAACTTTTTCTAGATGCTGCAACATGTTAGATTTTTTTCCCACAAGCCGGGAAACAAAGGTAAGCCTTACAATGGTTTTGAGTCTGCAGCTATTCCTTGTAATGTTGTTTTTACAGCACTAAGAATTACTGATGTATAAGATGACATTAGTTTTACATTTGCTACTTACTGAATAATTCAGTTAATCATGTTGTCTACAGACCATTGTTTAACCTCTAAATATTAAATTAGAAAAACATAGCCATATGACATTTGTCACAAATATTAAAAACAGTGCTTGAAACATAAAGAGTGATGGCTGAAATTCAAAATCCATCTGGAAAAAATCACATAAGAGAGAACATGTGTAAAATTTTTGAGATTAAACACTAAAGATTATTATTCACACAAATGTATCATCAAGTTTAATTCCTGTTTTAACTATACTTTAGAACCAGTGAAACTGAAAAAAAATGTATTATGAAAAGAGCCTCTGTGCTTGGATAGGCTTATTTGGTTTTGTAGTCTCCCAGACACTTTAAATAATTTTCCTTTGTAATCCACACCATGTTCTCCTGTTGCAGTCAATTAGTGTTTTTCCTGTATAAGGACTGAAGAATGTGGACAGGGGCTTGTATCTCAGTTGGGGTATGTCTAGATTGCAGCTTGCAGTATAGCTCAGAGAGGCTCATGCTAGCTTTAATTAAGATAATTTGGCTACTGGTATTGTTATAACTGCAGTGCACCATAAAACCAAGGAAGGAGTATATTCTCCTGCCAAGCAGCAAGAGAAACTAGTTTGCATGGAGCTCTGTGATGCTGTGGGTATCCTAGCTAGGTTTTTCAAACCTAGCTCTACCAACGGGGAGCAAGAGAAAGCCAGGCCATAGTGTCAGCATCCCCTACTTAGCTAAAGGTGTGCATGACTTCCTGATAGATGTGGATAAGGCAAAACATTGCCTCAGATTTCTCAAAATACCCTGAAACACATATGCAATACATACATATGCAACTTTTTCTTAATAACGTAATTTTTTGCTTGCTTTCTCTCCTAGCTGAATTTAGTGATTTGTGTCCTGAAGGAAAAGGTTTCATTCCCACTGGAGAATCATCTTACGGGCTTCTCGCTCAGAATTACAAAGGTCAGTACTGACTTGTATTACATTTAGTTATTTCAGAAGTTCTGGTAGTTGACTAGAAATGTCAGCCAGCAATGTAAATATACTAATTCAAATTGTATTAGGTGATAAAAGCAGTTTATGGCATGAAGCATTACTGAAAATCATCCTCTGACAAATTGTTAAGAATGCCAATTATAGTCTTTGCAATATTCTGGTTTAATTGGTACTAAGTGCTATATACTGTGAGAGTAGCTGCTGACACCGCAAACCTCAAGTATTCATTTACATATGAATTGCAAAACCACCTTAAATTTGTAAATAAATGTGTGAGGAGTTGGAAGAGAGAAAGAACTTCTGTTAAACATTAGACCTACAAGTTAGAATGGATATAAAAACTGAAGAGAAGTTCAACAATGATATTTTCATTACAGACCTTCATGAAATAGTTGAACAAAAAGGCTGTAGAGAAATATGAGTGATAGGAGTTAGTGGGTGTAAGCAGGAGGGAGCTAAGAAGGAAGAATGAGATTAGTGAAATTCCTTTTCAAGTTTGAGAAGTACCTATCAATATGAATAATTTGTGAGATTCATTTTCCTTGGCATAAATACATGGTATTTGTGTTAGCTAAAATAAAGTCAACATTTTATCTTTGGATTACTTAGCAGCTACAGGATCTTTAGAAAAGCACGGGTGTTAATGTATCTGTTCCTGTTGGAATTGCTGTTTTACAAGTCAAGGAGTAAATGTAGAAAGTACTCTGTTCATATCACATAAAAAGATGTTAATAGAGCCATAGTATCAGCTGGTTGATAGATAAGCATTTCTCAGAGTTGCTTCTAGCTAAATCACTTAATCTGTCAGACCTAATCCTGAGAGATAGCAAAAACTGGTGGGACTTGAAAGGTTTTGGGTTTCTTTCCTAGCAATTGTTATGTATCTTTTTTGAACTACCTTTCCTCACTGAGGACACTACAAGGTCAGTTTTCCTTTCGAGTTCGTGACTAGAACATGTTTCAGTTCAGTTCTCTTAGTAATTTTTTTTGTGTTATCCTCACAAGGTGTTTCTTTGCACCTGTAAAGTTCATGGGACGTGGAAAAGATACTAAAGGTTATAAAGCACCAATAACCAGATTCATTCAAATTAATGTGGGCATTTAAATGGGGTAACTCATGTAAGACCTCTACTCTCTGGAGGTGTTGCTTTGTCCACCAACCTGCAGTAAAGAACAAAGTGCCATGGGGTGAATCCAGACCCAAGACTAATGGGAGCAGAGTTGGATAGACCTACAAGTTACATCTAGCCAAGTCAGAACACTGTCACAGAGCTCATCTTAAAGGACTTAATACTCTCTGAGAGGATTTTTCTTCAGGGATTCCTTAAGTGTGCTGTTTGTCTTTGCGATCTAAGATATCTGTATATCTTTACAATGTAGATTTAGGACATGCTGTGTGTACAGTGCCTCAGAGAAAGTCTGCTTTGTTTTTGCTGTGCTATCTCAGAGTTGATAACATCTCTGGCTGCCATAAATATTGAAGTGAGGAAATAGTTCATCTGGAACTATCTTCCACAAATCCTTGCCATAATAAGACTTTTTCTGTTTTCAGTAAGTTTATTTTGTAATAACCTTAGGAATGGCACAATGGCCAAACAATAAATGGATAAGTACTTTTAGTAATATGACCATTACAGCGTGCTAGGACATCTAGTCTGATCCTCTGTTACACTAACTCTTATGTTCCTTTTGCTTTCATCTACAAGCTTCTGCTTGTAGGAGCAACTCTTTATTTCTCAATTGGAAACAATTGTCAGAAGTGAACATACTCAGCTAGCCTTCCCTGACTTTACTCTCAGGCTTTCCCATTCTTCCACAGACATAAATCCATGTTCCACAGGAAAAAGCAGATGGTGTACATAACATTTCTTACTAATCTTTTCATCGTTCTTGTTGCTGGACAGTCAAACTTAAAATATTTAATGTTGAAGTGGCTGGAAGACTGGCTATAAAAATAAATAGCTCTATAGCCCTTTCAGTTCTTCCGGGAAAAGTAAACATTTGCATAATTCACCTTTAAAACTGCTGTACAGCTGGAAATTACAGCTTTGGGCTGAAATCTGTGTTGCCCAAGAGTAGATGGGGAGTAAACTATAGGGGAGAGTGGATAAAGATAACTGGTATTGAAAGGAGGATCACCTGCTTTACATTGTGCTTTTTATTGCCATTTGTGATACCAGCCTCACTTTAACAGGCTATTCTAGCTAGGTCTAGCAAATGAAAAGTAGGTTTGGAAAAAGGAAGTGAATGGAATTCCAACAGCAACAAATACATAAATACAAGACTGGGGAAAAATGTGTACAACTGTGAAAAGCTATATATGAGCTGGCATATATTTTCCATGAAACCTCCTGAAAACATTTAGCCCCATTTGAAAGTGTGGTAGATTCTCTTTGATAGCTGTAATGGGATCTGTAGTAGTTGCAGCCTAGTATCTAGCAACAAACACAGTTGGTCCTGTGTGGTGGGAAGTATCCACAGAATTTGTGCATACAGAAGTCACAAGCAGTGCAGATATGAAGATTCCCGACCCAGCATAGCAGTCACCAAACTGTATGGAAAGAGGAGAGCACTCACAAAAACCATCCATTGCCATAACTGCTTAGTTAGTTTTGTAATTAGATTGTGTGATTAAATTAGATCCATGGTGGGAACCCCTTGGCTGAAGCAAATTATACTGGAAAATACAGGCCATATTTTACATCTGGTTTGTTTGGAGTGATACCAAAGGAAAGAAAGGGATGCTACAGATTCTTCCAGTCTTTGTGTGCCACAGAACTTAATTCTGACCAAGGGAAAGGGAAAGTCATGGTCCACCAGTTTTTCCTTTCCTATTCTAGCTACAAGCACACCATAGCCTTCCACAGCAGTTGTTTTTATCCAGTGGATATCTGTGCTCTTGGGGCCTTCTGTTTAAAGTGAAGTTTCCTTGAACAGAGAAGTATAGAGGCTTTATTCCATCCTGCTTCTCTGCATGGCCTCATAGTAATTATGGTAACACGGCCTTTAATGTTTACTCCCCAGATGCTGATGAATGCCAACTCTTTGGACAAGAAATCTGTAAAAATGGCTTCTGTTTGAATACGCAGCCAGGTTACGAGTGCTACTGCAAACAAGGCACATACTATGACCCTGTTAAGCTCCAGTGCTTTGGTAAGTTTATTTAAAGTGGTCTTGTCACCATAATGGTATGCAGATGGGCAAAACAAGCAAAGTTGTACGGCAGGATTCTCATCAGAACTGCAGTATTCCCAGCAAGGGGAAGAACACTGGGCCTCCAAACTCCTCTAGCAGCTTTTTAAGAGGCATTGGGTCATTTCCCTTCATTTCTGCTTGGCTGGGCAGCAATTCTGGCTGACATGGCAATGGCATGTAGAGCAGGCTTTGCTTTATTTGCTTCCTTTTTCAGCAAATTGTTCCCAGGAGTTTGCATCTCCGAAACAGCCTCTTGTGCTCTTCTGAGTGCATAGGCAAGGCAGCACAAAGTGATCAGAAGTGACTTTCTCTTTGTCTGCACGCTACTTCTTCACTCTGCCAAAGTACAATTTAGCCTTCTGTTCTTTGTATATGTGGTTAGCAGTGCAATCCTGCATGTTGAAGCTCACCTTTCACTTGGTAAGTTTACTATAATAAATGAAATTAACAGAGTTTGGTTTGGACAGATATTTTCCACAAGGAGTTAATATGCAATGTGAAATTACAGTTCAGGTCATCGATAAGTCCGTTTTAGTCGCACAACCTTGTATTCATGTGGTTCTGCTATTCAACTGAAAATTACTCATAACCATGACCCTGGCTTTTACTTTGTAAGCAGAAAACTATGTATAATGTGCAGAATAGCATAATGAAAGGAAGTAATTTTTGCAACCACTGTAAGAGAGCTTTTCACCTTCAGATTCTATGATTGTTTTTTACAAAAGGTGGGGTTTTGCTGATTTAATGTAATTTATCCAAAGGAAAATAGCCTGCACTTCCATTTGAGCTAAATTTCTGCTTTTCCTTTCCAAGACAAACTAAGGAATAGAACTACTGTGGCTAGGTAAGGCAATCCCTTTTGATAAGCTCATGAAGGATCTCAGAGAGTATTGCCATCTCTAATGCCTGCTGGTACTGTCTTAAAGGGATAGGAACATGAGAAGCAGTTGCAGCTGTGCTTGATGAAGGGTATGCCTGGCACTCCAAGCCCCCCAGCAACCCAACTCATCCAGATTCTCCCTAATGCTGGAGGACTAGAGGTCAGCATCCTGCTGATCTGCCCATCCTTCTTCATGGGCACAGGCAGGATTCTGCTGCCAGCAACTGGTATTTGTGGTAATTAACAGAAGGCATGCAGAGAAATCTGTTCCTAATATTAACACAATGCGACTACTTTGTGCTGGCTCTCCTTGATACATTTCCTTCCATTTTAAAGACACGGATGAATGTCAGGACCCAAACAGCTGTATTGATGGCCAGTGCATTAACACAGAAGGATCTTACAACTGTTTCTGTACACACCCAATGGTTCTGGACTCAACAGAAAAGCGATGCATCAGACCAGCAGATTCAAGTGGTATGATCCATTATACATGTTACTGCAGTGAGTGCACCTCTGTGAGGTGGTGCTGACATGCCTACATATCCCAGTAAGCTTAGGCTGGGTCATGCTTGGATGAGCCTGCTCTTTTGGAGGATTTTGGAAAGCAATGCTTGGACCATCATCTGTTGATCCAGAAGGCATCATGATGTAGGACTCCACAGGGCTCCACTTTACCAATGCAGATAGGAGATTGATGGAAGTATTAATGAGATTAGGTTTGGGCTGGGGAGTCTCCAGCCCCCTGAATCACCAGCTTTGTGTCTGCCCCATCCAGCCTTGTAGGTAATGTGGCACATCTTACTAAGACTGGGGTTTGGCTATGGGCTGACTGTGGAGATTCAGTTCAGAGTGAGTGACTGCTTCTAGCAAAGCAAAGAATAAAAACAGAGGTAACAGGGTATAGGAGGGAATAGCTGAAATTTTATCTGTGCTTTCAACTGATTAATATTGAGGCTATATCAAACACACATTTTCAAGCTCTTGGCTGCAGTGTCATTGTTTAAGAGTTTTGCATGTTCTTTTAAATTCAGTAGACACTGATTTCAGAAAAAAAAGATGAGATTCTTAGAAACATCTCAGAAATCCAGAGCATTATGCAGTCTGCACAGCTTTGTCCATGCCACACACATCTTTAAAAGAAATGTTACAATGGGTTTGATTACCACTGGCGCTGTATAGCCATAAATCCAGACCTCTGGTCCCTGCAACTTGCAATGAATTTTCCTAAGATGCATCTGTGAAAAGAAATGGGAATACCAACTGCATGCCAGCTTTAGGCACTCCAAATTATAAGACTGATACTTTTGAGGAGTAATGTGGTCATCCTCTTGCCTGAAACTGTGGAAGAACCACAGCATTTGTATTGTTCAATCTTCAGTTAAACAAACCAAGAGCAGGGTTGTCCTTTGTGTTCATCTAGGATGTGAAGGGAATGCAAGGGCCCAAAGGGTCTCCTGTCCTGCGATACTGGCGCTGACACAGCAATGATCTTACCTAGCACAAAGCACTCAAGCCTTTATCACACTGTCAATGTCCTCCCCAGTGCAGAGAAGCAGGAGGCAGGATGGTTCCTTTGCTGCCAGCAGAACTTGGAGTTGGTAGCAGAGGCCCGCTGCTGCTCTTCATGGCTTGCTGTGGCAAGTTCTCAGTAGAAATAAGCATCTAAATGCTGATCACCTTTGCACTTTCAGAGCTCACCATTCTACTCTTGATCTATTGGTTGCAATTCTGTACTCACCCATGCTTCAGTGCATCATGTGAAAATGCAGTACAGATAATGCAGACAAAACAGAACCTTGGTTTGTGACATTTATTTTTTACTGTATGTTGGAACAAAATCAAAAACTTGCAGATGTCTTTACAAAACAATTGTGCTGAGCTTTTTGCATTCCAAGTGGAAGATTAAGTTTACAGTTCCTCTCCCTCTGATCAGCAGCTATCAGAGATTGCTAGGACTAGGAATTGCTCCTACTGAGATCTTTGTCAGAACTAGTATGCCTCTGAAATAGTCCAGCTTTCACAAAAATACATGTTTTTGTTAATGTTCTTAAGAAGGTGACAGTAGTTCATAGCAGTATTCTGTCTCTGACAATAGCTGTAAGTGGATGATTAGGGACCAGAAGAGCAGATAAACAATACTTCTTCCCAGCACTCTCCCAGCCTCCAGCTATTTTCAGCTCAGGGGATTTCCTGAGCCTGATGTAGTTTGTCTGTTTCATTACTCAAACTCTCTTCCAAGTATTTGTTCAGTCTCCCGTTGAGCCCTTCTAAAATTTTTGTTCAGCTCTGCCCTAGTTGTAAAAGTTCTTTCAGATGCCACTGTCAGCAATATAAGAAAAGCAAAATAACTTCTAAAGATTCACTCCATCCTTGGTGTGTTCCTTACGTACTCACCTCTGTCTTAATACTGTTTTTTGTCAAGCTCTCTTAACTTCCATGGGAGCAGAGCTGAGTCAGTGTTAAGCATTCAGCACTGACTACTGGTTTAGGAAGTTTATTTCTTGGGTGTCCAACCCAATGTGTTTTTAAATTGGCCTAATAGTGTCAAATGAGAACCCTTTAAGTTTTTTGCAAAGCTGAATAAAGGATGAGCCACCTCAAGCCTTAAATAAGGTCATAACTTCTCAGTTTAAATTTGTATTCAGCAATGTGTATAAAGCTAGGTTCTTTTTCTAATCTAAGTTTAGAAAATTCTGCATTATGTCAGTATCTTTTTCTAAATAACAGCACTGCAATGATGATCTAATACTGTCTTCTTCACCAGAACAAACCGAAGAAACTGAGGTCTACCAGGATCTTTGCTGGCAGCATCTAAGTGATGATTTCGTTTGTAGTCGACCTCTGGTTGGAAAGCAGACTACATATACTGAGTGCTGTTGCCTATACGGTGAAGCCTGGGGCATGCAGTGCGCACTGTGTCCTATGAAGGAGTCAGGTAAGGAAATGTACATGTCAATTCTTGGAATGAAATCTGAAATACTTATCAGTTTAATCCCTTGCATTTATACTCGGGCTAATAGCATAAGAGAGAACAACAAACCCTAACCCTTCAAGAACTAACGGAAATTTTTCTCATTAATTAAAGGGAATTCATTACAGTCTGCATTGTGAAAATGTAGCTGCTTTTATTTTTGGGCACTTACAGGACCCGTTTCCTTCAAGTGGGACTATCAGTGATTGGCAGTTCAGAACCCTGGTGGAAACAGGAGGGCATTTTAAGAATAGCAGTGTTTCTTAACATACCCGACAAAAGCCATCTATGAAGACAGAGGCACAGTTCATGTGCACACACATGCATGATACTCAGCAGGTTACATAACTGTTTTAGATTTTTGTTGCTAGTGTTACAGTTGAACTGCACTAACTTCTCTGCCCCATATAAACTTCTCCAGGGCCTAGTTTGGATGTAGCTTTCTTACTACAAATGTCTCTTTCAGTAGTATTGTTTTCCATACAGGAATATTGTGCTACACTAGTAAACCATTTTATTCATATCAGACCTGGTTTTTCACTTGGTCCCGTGTTACTCTGACTGTAACATTAGGGCTAAAGTAGCACGTGTTTTATTTGTAGCAAGTTAAAACTACAGTCAAGCTCAGTGAAGCATTAACGTGATTGTGTCTACCTGAGTTTTATGTATTTATAATTTACTTGCAATGTCCCTGAACCTGTTCTTATATACCTTTACTTGTTTGAGTTTGCTTTGGAAGTGCAGCAACTGAAAAAAGTGCCTGGTTTTGATGGTGTTGGCTGGAGTAACTGCTGACTGACGCTTACCCCAGAAGGAGACTGAGGAAGAAAAATAGGGCATGACAGCGGCTTGATTTATAAGATATGGAAATCTCTGAAATGTCTTTGTCAGAACAAATCTTACAGGAGGACATTCCCAGGCAGTGAGTTACTACATCTGCTAGAATAACAATTGCAATGGAACGAAATGTAATAGTAAAAAAAAAAAAAAGGGCAATAGCTAATAGCAAGAATTGTTGCTATGACCTGGACTTCCTCAGGTGGAAAGATAGAGAGGATGAAGGAAAGCTGTTCCTTGCGGAGAGAGTTAAGGTAGGCTTGAGACTTGCTTCTGAATAGTTCTAGCTAGTTACATTTAAAGCAGGATAAATCTGAAAAGGAACAGAGAAGGACTACCAAGATGGTCAGGGAATGGAGAACCTGTCTGACAAGAGAAGACAAGCCTATATGCAGAGCAAAGGTTGTAAATAGTTGAACTCTTTCACAGCAGAGTCATGAAGGATTCCCACAAGCTTTTAAATTAAACAGTGTTGATGTGAGGAAAAAATTGGAACAAGTTCAGTCTGAACACATGTAGGCTTGAAATTAGATGGATTTTGATCATTAGGACTGCAGGATTCCAGAGCAGCAATCCTGTGACAACAGTGGGGTACCGATCCCAACTAGCTCTCTGAAGAAACTTAAATTCATTTTAGAGATTACATGAAGGCTCCTGATGGATAACACGCTAAACATCACTTGGATGACCCTCAGTCAAAGCTGATGAGCGTTATGTTGGACCATAAAATCCTTCTCCCTCCAGACATAAGATAATTTTTATTTGAAGTTAATATGCATTGTGAAGTATCTGCTTTAACCGAAACTACAAGGCACGCTTTGATCCCAAATATTTTAAATCATCCTTATAGATTGGAACATAGTTAAAAAAACCAAAAGCACATTGAATCTTTATGACATCAGGACAAATAGACAAGCTTACATTTCTTAGTGGAGGTGGTGCATGCTCATTTGTCCTCACACACAAATGCACGCTCCCACACAGAAACCTGGAAAACTTTCTCTGGTTTCAGAACATTTACCAAGAAAAATTTAAAGCTGACTGAACCGAATAAATGATTTATTTGACATGTCTTCAGTCTGTAGTACTTAAAGTGATATCATTGGCTTGAGAGAGTGCTTTCGCACCTCTGGGCCAAGAGGTCAGAGGTTCAAGTCCTGGCTGGGGAACCAGGAATTTCTCCATTTTTAAATACTTGTGTATTGTGTTGGCCAGATTTACAACTGAAAGTGTTTGCTTATTTCCCAAGTTAGGGACCTTGTGAAGATTTGTAACACATCTTAAAGAAGAGCTAGGGATGTGAAAAGCGTTATCACTGGAAGACTTTCACCATAAAATGGGTTGGATCACAGAACAGGTCACTTGCTTATCTGTGGTTTCCTTTTGCCTTTTTTATGCTCCTCTTGCATTTGAGGATCTAGATGCTGCACTTGGAAAGAAGGAAATACAGGCCTACCACCATAAGTGATACATTTGCAAGTTCCTTCTATGACAAACTCATGCTTTATTGAAAGAATCTCTAACTTTTGTGTCCCAGCTTATCTTCAGAGCAGTTCCATTTTTCATTGCAAGATTTAAAATTCCTTTTTAAGTAGCATCTGACATAAAATCAGGGGGAAGATAGAGAACTTCTCTAAAAACTGATCCATATAAATGAGAAAGAAATCTGGCCTTTCACCAGCATGAAAACAGAATTTAGGTAACTGATAAGGTCTCTAAAAACTACTAATGAGTGCTTGATCAAAGAAACCCCACTGAAGATGAAGCTAAACAGTCAGAGTTTGAGACAAAAATAAGTAGCACCTGTTGAAGTATTGCAGCTGAACAACATCATCTTAACAACAGTAAGACTCATTTGTATTTTGATAACAGTATCAAGGAGGAAACTCAAAATACTAGTATCAAAGCCCTGGTCAAAATAGTGCAAACATGAACTGTAGTGATGTGATTGAGTACATCTTACTTGTATAAAGAATTTGTGGGGCAGGCCTTGGAAGCAAAGACAGATTGCCTTCAACTATGTTGTCTCTTAACATTATGATCTTATGATATCATCATATTACAGATAAAGGTTTTCAAAGATTGCATCCAACACCAAAATATTAACTACTGAAATGTGTTCTCTCTGGGCTCATTGTGGCGTTAGGCTGTCCTTGCCCAAAGAACATTCAGTAATTAATCTTAGGAAACCACTGTGGTGTTTGAGATTTGTAATTTGCAGTCTGTATTAATTGAACAGTTGAGGAAAATCAGAAAATTGGAGACACTTCTTTTAGATAACAAAAGCAAAACTTTATGCATTGCACCCAACCCCCTCCAAAAACCCACCTTCTTGGGTGACCTGCCTTCAGAAGTTCTGCCTCCTTGGACAATTTGGTGTTAGTCCCCAAGACCAAATTGTCTCTATCCAGAGGCCATCCTCTAGTAACTGGCAGCAGGACAGGCAATGATGGGTTTAGCAGCTGGGTCAAAATATCCATGCTAGAAAATAGAGAACTGGCCAAGACTGAAAAAATCTGGAATCTAAAATAAGGGCATATACATCTTATGTTAAGCTGGACATGTAGCACCTGAATTATAAACGTACTAAGCTTCCAGAAGCTCCTGTAACTCCCTTACGGGACTGGAGTGGATTTTAGACAAGGTATATTATTACAGGGCACAGGAAATTTGAAGGGAGGAGATAGAAGTAACAGCTAGAAAATGTTTAGTAAGGTGATGTGCCAGAATCAGTGTGTAATTTAGGGGGACTGTTTATTTTTGTATTTGTAAAATGATCTTCTTGGAGTTTGTTATTTCAGTGCAGTCCCACCTTTGCTTCGGTAACACATTAGGATGCTAGGAAGGTGGAATTATGTGCCCCTGAACCAAAGATATGCCAGTCTGTTAAGGAGGGTGCTTTCTCCCTCTTGCAGCTGGCTGCCTGAAGAAGTTTTAATATAGGAAAAGGGGGTAAGGAAAAACCAGGACAGTTTTTTAACAGATGTTACAATACTATTCATTGGGAGAAGGCAGAGTGTGTGTTACATTACTACAACTAAGAACTCGGTGGTTGTCTGACTACTAAGATAACATTATGAACACATTCTTAGGCATCTGTAAAGGAGGCCAGCATTCAGTTTATCAGCCTGCTTATTAGTATAACCTTATATACATCTTTTTTTACTGCAGGTTTTAAATGCTAGTATTTTATGGAACCACTTTATGCTTAGAAGATCTGCAGAAAGGAAGATGGTAGAACTCCAGTCAGTGTTACAGAAGTTCTGTGGGTTAGGAGACACATAAAGAACTGCTGAGGACTTAGGTTATACTTGAAGTTTCTCTTTATCTCCACCTTAACATTTGCAAAGCTCTGACCAGGAGACCACTAAGGGTAGTGGGTAACATGAATCTTCTGGAGGGCTGTATAATGTAGGATTTCTTTTGGCCAGATTCACATGGATGTTTTTTATACAGAAACACACATCTGTGCTGGTCCTACCAGTGTCCCCTTCCCTCAAGGAAGAGAGATAGTCATCCCTACATGTAGCTGTTGAATTCTACCCCTTCTGGTGGAACAGATTGTTTGACTATGGTTTTGTTGCAAGGAACTCTGTATCCTTTGTAAACATTATGAGTTAGTTCTGGGCTGAGCTTCTGTATTATGAGAGCATGGTGTTCCCTTCAAGTCCTGACTTATATTAGTCATGAAGATCTGGAAGTACAGGGGAAATCATTGTGCGTGAAGGATGAGTTTCCATCTGTCTTCTTTTGAGATCGTAAAAATCAGCAGGGGGATGGACATTGGATTCCTCTCTGGAGACCATTGCATTTGCATTTAGGATGGCATTGTGCCTCCTTCCTTTCTGGTAAAGACTCTGGACAAATGGATTATTTTCTTGAGCTCGGAATACTACAGTGATTGGGCCTTGAATATTCAAATTCTTATGCTCAGTTGGCTGCTTTCATTTCTGTTGATGAAGATTTTCAGTGCTTTTTATGAAGTTTAGAAGAGACATGCAGAAGAGCCTGAGAATGGTTTTCCTCATGGAACCTCACATTCCGTGCATACTCACAGTATACATGGGAGTCATCATAGAGACAAAAAGTCATTTGCAAAGTTGTGGCAGAAACAACCTGGCTCTTACTACAGCTTTTAAGTGTCTACCTTGAGTAATAGAAGATTGTTTTAGGAAATTTGAGCAGCATTAGTTGAGGAACAAAAGGTGAATACCAAGAGGTTTTGAAAGAATCAGGCTGGTAATTACATTTCCTCAGAGACTGCATATAGAGTATCCTCATGTGAGGAAGGATATGAATATCCTTCTTAACTCGTTAAAAAAATCCTTTAAGACAGCTACCCTTCCTTTTTCCTTTAGCACCAAGAGTTGCAGAATGTATGTGAATGCTGTCCATGACAAACCTCAGCATCTGTTCTTGGAAGATGTCAGTAAAACTACCTTAGTTGTCAAATAGCACAATCTAAATGTAGAGCAGAAATATCTTCAGCTTTGGTTCACAGATGATGCAGTCTCCCAAGAGAGCCTAAACGTAACCAATTCAGACGGCCGTTGGGAAGGGCCATATATTACATGTTATAAATGCTTTCTTGGCTTTGTCCCTCTCTCCAGTGATTTCTTCCATGGCAAAACTATTGAGTTCTTAAATAATTTGAAGGAACTGCCTTGGTGTTGATAGCTTTGGCTCCTTTTTTGTGTGTGATGGTGACAGTTCTGAGGAGCTGGAACAGAAATAAAGCTTGCTTTATGGGCAGGAGCTAGGATTGGCTTTGTTGCAGCTGTTTCATGGTTATGTCAGGAAAAGCTTTTTTATATCATTGTTTTAAATGCAAATATGAAATATGCAATATAAAATAAGGAATAATTATTATAAGGAATAATTTTTCCGACTAGAGAATTTAGGATTTTTAGGCCTCTGGGTACAAATAAGGCCCACACAGGCTTGTGCAGTTACTACTGCATATGCAAATTAGATGTACATTTGCACAGCTGCACTTAGGTTAACAAGCACCTATAAGCCAGCCAGTCCATCCAACTTGTCTTGTCTCTATCATTCTGTTTTTCATCACCAATTACGGCTAGCATCCGTGCCAGTACGCATGTGCATCTAGCTGTTTTATATGCAAACATATGACTTAAATAATGTCCATTTTTGAAAGCCTACATCAGCTTCCTTTTATAATGGTTATCCTAAGTTATACAACAAGCTGTCTCAATAATTCATTTGCAAGTTATGAGGAAAAACGTAGAAACACGTGAAGCAATGTAGACTAAATTGTATTAAAAACACAAATCTTATCTTCCTCTTGAACTGCAGTTGTATTGTCCCTGATCACAGCCAGGAGAGAGAAAGCAGAGAAAATAAATCTATATAGAAAAAGGTTTTATCATTGATTATAAATTACAGAATTTACTTTTTTTTTTTTACTTTACATGAAAGATTCTTTTGAAAGTGAGCATTAATTTCTGTGACAGCTAAAATGTTTTTGTCATTCAGGGGTAGTTACACATTTTCCCTTGCTCTCTGCCCCCTTACTGCCTTCTTGGTCTAAGTCTCTTGCTGCCACCTTCCTAGGGCAAGATCATGCTGTTTTCTTATTTGTATATTTGATGCAACTTTTTGTGCACCCATCATGCTTTTACCCACAAATCTTATGGCACTCTGTTCATTTAGTTCCCTTCCCTGGAAAACAGTGACCAGCATTTAGCACAGTGACCTGAAATATACTATTTTTAATTTAAACTGTAGGAACTTAGCATAGTAAAGGGAAAAGTTTAAAACAACAGAAATTGGACATATGCATCCTTCTTGCCGTTAACTTGATCTGTCCTCCAGAGGAGGACTCTGATGTGTTCATTTTTCTCAGACATCCAAGCCTCTAGTTTACCTTACTTCAAAATACCAGTTCTCATGATCTTTCCAGAATGTGCCCCCCTGTTACTGGTCCTGAATTTCTACGGTTGGTTTCTTAGGTGGGTTGCTGTTGCTTTCCTTAGGTTTATCGCCTGAATCAACACATTACAAAAGACAAGAGATAAAGTCTATTCTACTTGGACATCTAAAGATAATGTGCAGTATTAAGAGGCTATTACAGTTAATTTCAAATCATCACAGTATATGCAGCAAAACAATGATATATATATAAGGAGGACTTTCGAGTGACTTAAGACTATTTAAATACTCTGTCAGTTTTTGTATAAAAGCTCTGTATACAATTAATGTAGAAACTATTAAAAAGTGTATTAACAAATGGTTAATTAAGCGTAATAGACTTCAGTGGGTTAATAGATTATTACAGTTGTATGTACAGCCTTGTAGAAGACCTTGATACAGTTACAATCTCTTGTAACAAATACCAAGTTTACAGTATTCCCTAGAACAGCTCTTCATCATTTTGTAACCACTAGTTTACTTACAATGAGAACTAAAAATGCAGACATACAGAACTTGACTGGCAAAGAACCAGTGTGGCAGGAAACAAGTTTCTGTTGTCAACATTTCTTTATTCTTCTTTAGATAATAAACAACTTTGTGTTGGCAAACGTGCAGTACAAAATATTCTTGCACAATCTTCAAACTACCCAGCTCTCGTGTATACCAGAGCTCTGTGGCTTTTCAGAAGTTCTGACTGCTGCCTACAGAAGAAAAAGATTGTTTCTACTACCAGTATCACTAAGTGCAAAATTAGCACTGTGTAACCTGAGAAGCCAATGTCCAGGTTCTGGTGGTCAGTCCTTCCCATCAGATCATTCATGTGGAAGCAGCAGTGTTCTGTCAGACCTGCTTGACTTGTCCCATTGCCCTTCACTGCCTGGTTTTGTGTGGTGGTTTCTTCCATGCAGGCCGGATGAGTTAGTATTTTGTGGTAAAGCATAGATTTCCTCTGCCAAGAACATTTGTGTGCATCTGTGAGAAAGTGCTTTTACACTTCTGTACAGCTTTTCTCTGTGTACATATCAATGAAGGAATTAGTCAGAGATGATAACCTGCTCTCCCCATACATGGATGTTAGTTGGAGTTAGATGTGCGGAAAGAAGAATAGGGTGTTTCAGTTCCTATGTCAGCTCTTAAAACTATGTTCATTATTGTACTGTCTCGGTGGGAAGCTGTGCATTAAGGGATGTAGCTAACATTTGCTATATTCTCTTTATTTTCTCATGCTGGCTTTGTTTTATGTACAAACTGAAACAAATGTCTTGGGCAGTGTATTTTTTCATCTGGGAGAGGAGAGGGTTTTTGAATATAGTAATTACTTCATATATATTCTGGAGGATTATGGAAATCACTTTGCACTTGAAGCAGGTGAGATTTGCAATGAATTGCAAGTTCCCTAGGGGAGTGAGTACATTCTGCAGAGTCGGACTGGCACCCATGACAGTTCTGGATGTGCACAGAGCAGCTTTGCCTGTACTGTACAGTCTCATGATCATAAAGAGCCAAGTTGTTGACCACAGAATTTAAACTTTTTGAACACTTTGTTTTCAGTACAAAAAAAAATCATTCAGGTGGAGGAGATCCTACCTGTGAAAATAAAATGACAATGCTCGGCAGCAAGTGGAGCTGTGCTTTGCACTGTCTGGAGGTAGTCTGGATTTATCCAACTATTTGCTGTCTGGGACAGTTCTACACAGCATGAGGTTTCTGGCTCTGTAACCATCTGCAATTCTTGGATTTCATATCTGCTTAGGGCTTTTTTTCCTCTCTCTCTTTTCGTGGTTTTCTTTCCCGTCCTTATTCTGCCCGATTCTCAGAACAGCAGGAAATCTTCACAGAAACAGATGCTAAATAGTCTGTAGCAACAGAAAAGGAGTACCTGGATTGTTGTATTTTAACAACATTTCTATTTTCAAATAAATTGTTGTGTATATATTTTAGTAAATGCTAATGGAAACAGAGGTGACACAATAAATCAAATAAAAGAATCAAACTCAGCATCAGCATTTCAAACATGGCCTTTGGCATCTAAAATGAATAGTTGCTTTGGTCTGCTTCAATTTCTGTAGTCTAGCTATCACAGAGAGGCAGAAAATCAGAGTATAACTATTTTTCCTGTGTATTTCCCCTTGCCCTTTAAGGTTCACAGCCAGGAGACTTTGAACAGCACTCATATTTAAGCCTGTGGTTTGAAGATAAAGTTTGCGCATGACTATGGGTTATTTTAGGATTTTTCATTCTGTGATTTCTGCAAGTTGGCTAAAAGTGCCAGAAGCATGGCCCCACCTGCTCCACTCTGCTTTCTTTAGGGTAGTTTCTGCTAGCAGCCATGATGATCTGGGATAGGCTTTGTTCCACCAGTATGAGTGCAAGCATGGACAGCCCTGGAGAGGGGTGCATTGGCAGCAGGCTACACAGCATCCCTCTGCTCTCACTTCCTGAATTGCAGGCCAGAAGAACCCGACCCATAACTTTTTGTACAGTTATTGACACAAATCTATCCCTGGTGTTACCCTATTACAGCTTAACAGTCTGTATTTGGCTCATTAACATTTTAATGACATTCTTCTTGAAGAGAGAATGCTTTGAGCAAATTGCAGTTTATGGTGTTTCTAGGAAGATAAGTTTATTTCCAGCTAATATGAACCACAGCTCACTGGGACTAATGTAATGCAGCCTGTGTTAAAAGTGTGATTAGTTTTATATCCTATTTTCTTTCCTCCCTCAGAGGATTATGCCCAGCTGTGCAACATCCCTGTTCCAGGATCTCGACGACCATATGGACAAGATGCTTTGGTTGACTTCGAGGAGCACTACACTCCAGAAACTAATCCATACTTTGTAGAAGACCGTAAGCAAGTTTCTCTTATGTAACATATTTCAAACAAAGGTTGTAACTTGGATTATTGCCCTGTAGCTGGCTCCATTCTTCTGTCTGCCTCCGAGTAATGTGGCCTATTTATGTTTTAGTTATTCCTTTGACACTAGCTTTCAGTCAGGTGTTCTGGTTCAAGCACCAGCGCTGTATAAGAGTCCAGTTGGGCTCAGGCTACAATATTAATTTTTAATATAGTGAAATAGTTTGTGCCAAGTGTACCAGATTTGTATTTACCAACAGATTTACAGCTAAGGGTCAAAAAGACTGCCAGTTTTCTTTCTCACAAATTAATTTTCCTTTGGAGCATAGGACAGATTTTTTCAGAGTGCATTTAGTTTAAAAGGGGGAAACAGAAATGCCTTGAGGCCATCTTTCCATGATTTTCCAGCAGCATTTATAGGGGGGAAATGGAGACCAAGCAAGTCGTTCTTGCTCAACAGAGAAGATGTAGAGCACAGTATGATCAGAGAGTATGCATGCATATAGCTTTCAGGCTAGATGGAACAGCCCACTAAGCAGGATATGAGGAATTGTGTACAGCATCTCACGTTATACTTGAGGAGGAATATGAGGGTTCTTTATGGGTCTGGCCAAGCAAACTGTGAAGACCTGTGGGAGAGGACTGCTCACAGATCTCAGCATCTTCCTCAAGATCAGCCATCCTGTAAAGGTCCAGTGTATTGCATCACATTTTTAGAGAAGAAAAGCGGAAGTATCAGAAGGGACTTGTAACCTCCTGTGCTTCATAAATATGGCCCACAAGTTCCTCATTCCCAAAGTGCTTCTCCTGTACCAGGACTTATTTTTAAAATAACAGTAATAGGTCAGAATGGGGCAGGAGGATTACAGCACACTGTTAGAAGGGTGATGCACATTTCTTGTGCACATTGCACTTCATACATTTATACAGAACTACACAGATCAGGTTAATGAGGTCTTTTCTCTTTAGCATCCAAATGACCTTGTGGCTCTACACAGAATTGTAAAATGTCTTATTTCTTTATATTCAGATGATTTTACTTAAACAGTACTGAGTGTTGATGCTTAATTGAAATGTCACACAGATGGAAACTACCAAACACAACAAAAAGTCCAGAAAGATGGCCGGGTAGCAAATATGACAGATAAAATACTGAGCGGGGAAGAAGCATTTTGCAAGTTATATGAGCCATGGTGAATAAATACAATAAAATTGTGGACAGTTTTGAATTCAGAGCTGAGTCCACTGTCTTAGGCACAGAGGTTTAAGAGATCATGTCACTTGCTCCCATCCTATCACTGAGTCAGATACAGTGGCAACCAAATACATAGGAAACCTCAGACCACACTCTGTCCTGATCAGAGGCGTATTCCTTGACAGATGTAGTTGCCACATGTTTAGGGCATCAAAAACATCAAGGTCACAGTCCTGCTATGGTCTGTATGAGGAATACAAAAATATGTCCCATCCTGTGGCAGGTCCATGCACTTAGGTGTAGTGTTTGTCACCTGTGTACAATCAGCTTGCACAGAAACAATACACATATTTGAATTACAACCCAGGTCCCATCCAGCTGGTTTGAAGTATTTTATGTAGTTGAATTTGCTGTTATAAATATTTTGAGTGTAGCAAGCTAAAATTACAATATGCTGTATTTGTAACAGAAAAAAGTGTGTGTACATATATATGTACATGCATATATATGTAGATATATATTACATGTCAAATATGATGCCTTTTCTTTATTTAAAAAAACAGTTATGTTTTGGGGGGCATATTTCCCTTTCTTGGCACTATTTGTTTTTTAAAGTAGCAAAGGTCTTCTTTTTAAAAGACTCTCATCAGCCCTCTGCAAGCTGTATTAGAAATTAAACTTGGTCAAGTTTTTTACTACATTGTCACCATACATCACACCAGCTTGCTCAGTATCCTCGGTATTACTGCACAGAGATGTGATTTACTAGGTTTGTTGAAAAGATTGTAATATTTCCTAGTTAATGTACACTTGTATACATCCAATGTATTATATATGTTCTGGAGATGTGGCGTATGTCAGCAAGTATCTGTCACATTGTGCTCAGCATCTCCAGAATGCATTCAGTGTTAAGACTGATCACCGTGATCCTTACTAAGAATTCCACTCTGCTAGATAGAAACAGTGTATGTAGTTGAAGAGAGGGGGAGTGGAAATGAAACTACAGAAGTTAAATGGAGAATGATACAGAAAGGGCAGAGTAGGAAAGGCGAAGCAGGGCAAGAGAAAAAGGGTGCCTCAAGACCCAAGACAGAATGGAATAAATACAGAAAGACAGGAGAACAAGCACAAGGAAAGAGAGAAATTCATATTCCTAGGTAGCTTTGCAAATCTACATATCACAGCTGTTGCAACAATCTAAATCAGTAAATGGGGTTTAAATAAACCAGTAGTTTGTGCAGTCACTGTATTAATTATATGTTATGGGGCAGATGGAGAGGTGTATCCTACTCTATTCCACTCCAGCTCCAAATTCCCTTCCATTTCTATGCTATATGTTAATTATGCTGGTAAACCTACAACTCCCAGACATTCTCAGCTTTTCCCTCAAAAGTCTTTTTTGATGTGATGGGCTGCCATCTGCAGTCCTGTAATATCACTGCTCCACGAATAGAAAGCTAGTGCAAAAATACTGTGCAGGACTAACAGGAACAATTCAGTCCTAGAGAGAATCTCTAAAACACGTAAAAATTCAAGTAACTTTTTATATATATATCCTTCCTTATGCGTCAAAGCATAACTGTCAAAAAAGCCCTATGAGAGGGAGCACAAAAGGCATTGTGCAAACCACTCAATACAAAGACAACTCTTTAGCTTTGACTACTCGCCACCTAGAATTATGGCAAGGAGCAATTGGTAGATTATAGGTATTTGTACTGGCACCACTCACGGAAGTACAAGCCAAAGGGTTGTTAACCAAAACCACAACAGGAAAGCAGTCACTGATTCCTTCTTACTTTCCTTCAAGGCAGTTGAGATCAATGTTTTTTGTTGTTTTTTGTTGGGTTTTTTATAATATGTTTTCTTCTGGAGAAATGAGAATGAAGCTCTCCCCCCTACCCTCACCTTATTTTTCTAGTATACTGTTGTAAGGAACTTTTACCCCAGACTTCACTACCACTTCTTACCTTTGTTTCCATAAAGTTTGATACACATAACAATTCAAAGTGCTATTAAGAAAACACTCATTCATCCTATAAAAAAATGCACTCTCAAATTATGCAGTTTCCTTTACCAAAAAAAAAACCCAAAACCACAGACTTTTAACTCAAAAACTTAAGAGTTCACGAAGTTATTCAGTTTTCATCTTGAAACATATCACAGTACTTTTCTAGTGCTTTTAAAACTCCAGATGGTGAAGATCTGCTAAAGCTGACCTATTTTCTGCAAAGTCAAGTCACATTCCAATAAACTTCTGAGACAGTTTCAGACTCCCACTATGCATTTGGTTATACTGCTTCAACAGCTCTGTAAGTTACTTGTTTGCAATGCTTTCTCCACCAAGGTTTTCTGAACAGCTTTGAGGAGTTACAAGCAGAGGAATGCGGTATTCTGAATGGATGTGAAAATGGCCGATGTGTAAGAGTCCAAGAAGGCTACACCTGTGACTGTTTTGATGGTTATCATTTGGACATGGCCAAAATGACTTGTGTTGGTGAGGACAGCATGTTACTTCATCTTCTTCTGTTTGTCAGTTTAAGGAGGGGCTGGAACAAAGGGGTTAAGAGATTATCACCTGAACTGCATTACAGATGCCAACTTTGTCTGATTTACTGCAGAGGCCAGTGAATATTGTTACAGAAATAATTATGTTTGTGTTCCTCAGTTCATCTTGGTCATTACAGCTGTGTTCAGTTAAGAGCCTAGAAATGAGCAGACACATTTATATGACGGCATGTAAACTAATATCAACAATTTAACACTAATATATGGAACAAATGTTTTTCAAAGGCTTCAGTGAGCTAAGAGAATGGAACTGGATCCACAGTCGAAGAGTAATTTCAGGAGCATTACTTAGAGTGGTTGAATCGCCTAAACATGCAGATAACCACTTGGCGGGGTTTGGCCTGATTCTCCCTGATTTCAACAATCAACAGACTCACTTATTCCTTTCACTCTCAAACTAGTATATCCGCACAACTACTAACCAGAACATCTAATGACTATGTCTTCAGTTAAAACAACAAAGTGTGGGAGTGGCACGTGTCAGTAGAAGATGAAGCAAACAGCACCCCTCAGTGTACGAGCCTAGTAGAGACTGTGTGTGGGTATTTCAATTTAAGGTCTGTGCTGACTTGCTTAGCATTATGCTTTGTAACCCACAGCTGAGGTCTCCCAGCTGTATCATGTTAAGCTGCCTGCATGCCTTCTAATCTTTAGGACTTTATGGCAAGCTGGTCTCCTTAGCGAGAAAAGATGTAGCTCCTGTGTATTTCAAGCCAATGCTGCACAACATTGAGTGCAGGTAATTTGCTGTTTGCTGTTACTCAGTTGATGACAACAACAGTTCCTAAAGTATTTAATTTCTTTAAAATATAGATATTATACTAAGAACTTGGAGCATCTTTCTTATAAGCCACTTTTCAGTCATCAGCTAAAAACCTGAGATTTTAATATTTTTTAATGTAAGTTATTAAATTTTTGGTCTGCAGCTTAGGCTAAGTTTGAATTCATAATTTAACAGTTTAAGGCCATTTAATACGCTATTCATTTCCTATAAGAACTTCCACCTCTTCCCAACTCATCTGTACAGCCTTTGACTCAGCCTACTTCCACTGATCTGAAATGAAGTTCTGAGTGTATTCATACAGCACATTCTATTCCTGACAATGCTGGAAATAAATGAGTTTTACCTACACACCAGACTGAAGTACTTGTCTTTTGATGTCCCCTTTCTGCAGATGTGAATGAGTGCAATGAGCTGAACAACAGGATGTCTCTCTGCAAGAATGCCAAATGCATTAACACAGAAGGTTCGTACAAGTGCTTGTGTCTCCCAGGGTACGTACCTTCGGACAAGCCAAACTACTGCACACCACTGAACTCAGAACTGGACAGTGAACTGGAGTAGAGGAAAATAGCCATATCCTAAGCCCATATACTCTGCACTGTATAAAGAAAAGGAAGAAAAGTATTTAAGTTGAGAAGAGAAGGCACCAGTGTAGCAAACGTAAGGGGAGAAAAGCATTAAAATGTGTCAAAGGTGAGACATGATGGGCTGATTGTATGTCAGCTTCGCTGAAGTGACAGACCAAATGGACACATTGCTCTGTATGAAAGAAACAATCAAGTATATAGTGTGTTCATAAGAAAAAAATATCTTTGAAAATAATCAAAAACAGTGCTGTTATTTTAAACAGAAGAGCTTTGGTTTTTTGGTTTGATGTTTTGTTTTGGTTTTGTTTTACTATTGCTTGATTAATTTGGCATTTAAATAGTGACGGAGATATTTTATATTACTATGTCATTTTTTGATTGTTCAGTTCCTTGCCTACTGTTTCTTTTCAGACCTTATTCTGATCAGTGCAAATTCTATGATACAGATATTTTTAGGCCATTTTATAAGAACTGTTACACAGGGTAATGCTCCTCCTTCTCTGGAACATTGGTCAGTGACTTCTTTTTCATTTGCTAGTTGTCTGCCCTGTGGAGCAGGCACCATTTGTTTTCAAATGTTTATGTACCTTGGCGAAAAGTCCTTATATTCATTCTGTATTGTGTATGGTTGTTACTGCACTTAAAGTCTTTAGAACCTTTCTTGCCAAGTTCAAAGCTGCTAGTGGACAACATTGGATTCCTTTTGTACATTAAAACAAAAGATTTTAGCTCACGACTGTATTGTAATGTGTAAATTGAACACAAGAGAGATCTTGTATGATTACCCTAACATATTAAAGCTGTATATTAAAACTCAATAAAATCACCTTTTTTTAGAAAAAAAAACCTATTTACTAATTGTAGGCATTTTTTAATTGTTGTTTATGTTACAAGAATCAACCCCTCACATGTTTACAGTACTAGAAGTAATTTACATTGCAACAGTTATGGGGAGTTGTCTGGTTGTTTCTTCTCATTCTGTTTTAATAAGACCAGAATCTGAATCAGTTAATGTTTGAAGTTGGGCTTCCAGAGGGAAGATTTCAAACACAGACCTACAGAAACTGTTTGACTTGGAAGCTGATTCCCATGGAATTTTTCTTCTTTCCTGTTTTAGGCATGTTTCCCACTAAATCTGCAAATAAGGCTCTTCAGTATCATGGCCTGGTTTTCAGAAACTACCAAAGAGAAAGGGGAGAATTTCCTCTCTTGATGAACTGTACCATCAACTCTATTTTTCAGTGGAAGGAGAGAAAGAGATTAGGAGACTGACAGATGTTCCCCTTTGTCCTTTTCCAGAGTGAAAGAATTTGCTTTGGAAATCCCAAAACAGGTCCTTTTGATATTTTCCAAGTGAAATATTTTTCCTGTGTCTTTTAGACCTGCCCTGCATTAAAAGGAAAAGGATAACATGAGACTTCAAAAAGTGAGTCAAATTGGGTCCAACTGTCCGAAAATTAGATTTTTACTTCTTGTTTCACCAGGGAAAAAAAAAAAACAACCAACAAACAAACAAGAAAACCAACCACAAACTTGCCTTGAATTTGAATAAAATTTTTTTCATATATTTAGGTCAAACAAAAAATATCGTAAGTTGTATTCTGTTCAGTACTGTGCACTCAGTAGATCTTATTAAAGCCCAGTAAAGATCTTATTAAAGTGCCTGTTAATATGCAGAAGCACCTGTCCTTCCCAGGGCCCCTCCTCTCTGTCTGTTTGACACTAGGAGTAGTGAAGATATTGCAGGTTTAAGAGCTGATTGTGTGTTAAAATACAAGATCTTTAAGGAAGAGACCTTTTGTAAGTTGGCCAACTTCCCTGACTTTTCTAGAATTAAGCAGGAGCAGGGTGGAGGGACAGTTGCTCTTGTCAGCTAAAAGAGGTGCACTACAAGCACTAGAGCTGGTCTGTAATTAAAAAAACTAATAATTCTTGCTTTCCTGCTGTGGTTAAGAAGGAAGAAAGGTCTGGTCTTGCTAGGGAATTCTGTAACTACAGAGCTCTTAGTTGTCCCATTTAAGGTTAATCCTATGATCTAATAAAAACCAAAGTCACAGTTACAACCTTTCACTGGGTCTACTTTCATCTATCATGAAAATTCATAGACAAGACAGGGCTCCCCCCACTCCCACCTCCAGACAGCCTCTTCCTACTTCAGTGACTTCTGAAAACGGCCTAGGACTAACAGATGCCATTGCAATCGGCACCCCAGCCTCATATTTTTTTACATCCCAATACTCCTTTAATCCTTCCCTAGCTAGGGAGTTAAAATGGCAGTATGAGTCTCCCCTTTTCCTAGGAGTACACCAGTATGACAGCTGAGGAAATAGCATTCAAACTTTGGTACACTTAGAAGTCTTCACCTGGGGACAAACACTACTGAGAATGTAATTCTAGACATAAGATTGGCTTCTCACTAATTTATTACATCTTTTTAAAACAAGTTTTGAAGAGCCTGAGAATCTGCCATTCTTGGACAATATACCCTACAACCTCTTACTTTGTGTTATTTCAGACAAAAAAAAGCCAACCCAAAGCCAAGCTGTTCAATGAGCAACAAAACTAAAATGAAGCTTGAATTCTTACAACTGTCTCTCTTAACTCTCCCCTCAGCAGACTAACTCCAGCTCTGGGTCCTTGCATCTTTGCCATGCTCAACAAGCACAGGCAGCACCCATCTACAGCTCTGGGTACCAGGACAGGGTGATGGATGCAGATGCGACATGACTACTGCCAAACCAAGTATTGTCCATGCTCTCAGCAAGGAAGGTTAGTTGGGTTATTTGTTTCTAGGTGTCCATCAAACTTCACAGACCTCAGATTGTACCGGTCTTTTTGGCTAAAAGCTACCACTAGGCTCTGGCTCCATAGAAAACAAACCAACCAGTAAACCTAAGTCTAAGTGGCCTCTTGAGCTATCAATTTCTGTAACCAGCAATTCACAAAAGAGGTTTTGGTGTGTCCAGCCATCTTCCATTTTCCCTGCCTGATTCAAGAAAGTTGTAGTTGACCCAAGCCCTGAATGAAGGCTGAAAACATTCTTCTACTTCAATAGCCATGTCCTCATCACAGCCGCACTCTTCCATTACAGACACTATATAAGCAAACAATGTCCTTTGTGCATGCTTCTGCTTTTTCCTTTTGCCTCTTCTTACTTCTAATGTGCATTAAAACATATACAGGGAGACAAAAGCAGACCAAACTGCCTAACTCCACTTAGATCCCAGTGCTTGGTATTCCACGTTGCCTGGCTCCAGGCCTTCAGAAATGCTTTAACAAAGGAACCACAATTGAGGGAATTAAATGAAATTCAGCCCATCTGACCTCAGCCTCTGGAGCCCACCTACTTTGCCCCAGTGTAGCAAGGCTGGTTGTGTCATTTCACCTGGAAAGCTGCAGGGCTTAGAAATACAATTCTGATTCATAGTTAAACAAACATTTTTTTAACATCATTAAGATGGACGTTTGGACACCATGGATGTAGCCATTTACTTGTTACAAGAGCTGCGGTTTTGGTGAGAGCCCTCAAAATACAGAAACCACCACATTCAATTCCATGATTCAAGTTTCTGAGTGCAGCAAGTCTGGAACTGATTACAGTTTATACTAAATGGCACCAGTACTTTTTACATCCATATGGATCCTCTAAAAAAAAAAAATATTAGTGCTTTTTCAGCCAGCCATTTCCTTGTTACAAAAAGTAAAATTGCTGACATGGTGGAACAAAATTCTGCTAGTTTCCTTATAATGCTGCTGTGCTAATGAGCATGAAGTTACTACGGAACTTGAGTTACACACATTTTAGATAGACATTTAATATGAATAGATACGTTGATGTTGGGATCCTATTCAGTTAAAAATTAGCCAATGTTAAAATTATTCAAAGTGAGCACTAACATTCCTTGGGAAAAAACTGTCACAGCTGGACAGATCACTTCAAGAGACAAAACTGACACTCATGACAAAAAATTCAGCTAGTCAGTGGCAACTGACACAAATCAATTCCTAACTAAGAGAAGTCCTAAAACACTAAAGGTGCTGAAATGGTTGTCATGACCTATTAGCTCACAACGATCCCTACCCTCATGGGGGTTTGAATCTCAGTTTAGCAGCAGAGGGGCTACTGGCTTTGGCATTATTTTCTCACTTCTCAAAAGAAAAGTTGACAACCCCATTAGAGCGTGTCATGGGCCTGATCTGGCCAGCGGTTAAACCACAGTACATTCCTTCAAAGTGCACAGCAAACTTGAAAACCCCACTGCTGCCTCTAGAAGAGACTACAGTATTGTTCTTTTAGTAATGCCACCCACTTTGAAGAGTAGTTTGTACTTGCTGGGGACTCTGGTAACCCCAAACAGGCCAACGGAGATATTAAGGAGCCATTCAAGCAAAGAAGAGGCTTTCCTGAATGTGTGTCACAGAAGCTACTGCTCACTTCTGAGATCATTATTTGGTGTTTGCATAGCTTTTTCTATTAGAAGATCTGAAATTTACCTAGGGAAGCTAAATTAGGTGCCCAAAACAGAAGTAGGAACACTAAGAGTGAATGAATGAGGAAAATCTGCTGAGGGCTTCCCAGTGAGTGACAATATCAGTCTGGGAGAGAGTAACAGCATTCCTTGGGAGAATGCCAGTGCCCAGGCTAGTCACTGTATACGCCTGCAGGAATAACCTCACAGAGCAGGAGAACTAGAAAATTTGGACCCTCCTGGGGCAGCACTTCCAGAGCTGTGCTTGCACACAAAGCTGTGAAAGATCTTGAACCCCAGCACCGTATCACCGACACCAAGCTTTACCATTTGAGCACTCGTATACCAAAAAGAGAACATATGTTGAAACAGGATTATCCTGTGATAACCTGCACTATGAGGTGATTTTACTACCTGGTGGGAAAAGAATGACATAAACCAAAGAAATGCAGGATGTCAGCTATGTCAGATTTCATTCAAGACCACTAAATCACCAGATATGTGTTTTGACTCAGGCTCCTAAAGAAAGCCTTCAGGCTGCCTGTTCTGTCCCAGCTGTGTCTGGGCCCTGTGATTGCTCTGTTCTTCTCCCTCTCAAGCTATAGGCCTGGGAAGATACCACTGTTCCTCAGCAGCTGGGCAACCTCAGTGAACTCTGAGGTTTGCACTACGGGCTCCAGAGGTCCCTTCCAAGATACATTTTTTTCCATGAGAGGAGGCTGTGACCTGACACAGGAGCCTCTTCTCCCTATCCTTAAGTGAGACAGGGAGCCTGACAAAGGGCATGTGACCCCATCCCCTTCTTCTCCCACACCTGAGCACGTGCCAGAAGTGTGCCTTTCACTTTGGAGAAAATATAACACCCATCTGCTCAGCTTGTCTCCCGAGAATCCCATCCAGAAGGAGCATTATGCACGATGTTCACTGTTGCTTGCTAATGACCAATATGTTCTTGAAGAGTTAAGTGGCAACCTCAGGTGAAAAGGAAGTTCTGCAGTAAAGATTTTGTCCTGATAGAAGACACAGAGAGGGAGGAAATTAGGATATTCTTATTTCTTTCTACACTGACTTTCCCTTCCCCTCAAGTCATGCTTTGCTACACACTGCTTTCCATTAACTCTGAACCAAGGGGGATGGAGAGAATACTGCTAGCCAGCATGGAAAATTTCTACGTGACAATTTCAGCATCACCTCCAATCCCTATCTACTCACACTGCCAGGATCCATTCTGGGCTGGATTTTTCCAAAGCACTCCATATTGATTTAGCTCTCCTCTCACCAAAGCCTGTGGCACCTCCATGGATTCCAGTGGGAGCAGAGCAAAGGCTGTGCCAAGTTCTTTTGAAAAATCCCACCATGTGTGTTTAATGAGGAATGTCTCTGGCAGAAAGCTTTGAGTAGAACGAAGCAGATTTTTTTATTTCTTTAACATTAAAAGCTTAATTTCTGCCACTTCTCATCCACGATGTAACTACCTGGAAGGGTGGGTAGAACCTGTTCCAAAATCCCCAGCAGGATATAGACTGTTTCCACCTAAAACTGAACTAGACTTCTCTGTTATCTAAATGGTCCCTGACACTTGTGAGTGGGCACCATTCTCAGAATTCACACATCCCTTCCTGCTGCAGGCAGCCATCCAGTTCAACTTTGGCCACAAGGGCATTCCCCACTTTCTGTCTCATCCAATACCCCTGTCCGGGGCTAGTCCTCACTGTAGTCCTGCTTCTGTTTTTCACCTCCAGCACATCCTGTCATTTGCTCATTGCCCAAAGCCTCAGCATCCCATGCACCCATTCCTTCCTGTTCATTGGCACTGGACTCCACAAAGTAGTTTTCAGTCTCTAAATACAGACCTGACATGTGGTGAAACTGATAGCTGCTATCAGGTACTTAGAAAAATCTTCCATCAGGATAAACTGATCACATCCGTCACAGCGATCTCTTTCCTCACAGAAATGGCACCACCACCACCAAGTCAGTTTTATATTCTTCCTAAAACTACCCAGAGACATGTGACATATTCATTTTCTTTCTTTTACCATAGGCAAGATTTTAGCAATGAATGTATTCTTCTTTGTCATGCAGCATCACCAAATTGACTGAATAGCAAACATGGAATAAAGACGTTTCAAAAATAAAACCGGAAAAGGAAATCCTTTGATTTGCACAACAGTGAGCTGAATGAACATGGAATTGTCATTCACATTTGCTCATACTTAAATGTCCTTTTTTAAAATTCCCTTAAGCTGAAAAGAAAAAAAAGAAAGGAGCTACATTAACTACATTATTCATTGCAATGTCAGTTAATTTCAGTACGTTGAAGATAAAGCAGATAATAGAGAGCTTTTGAGGGTTTCACTATTGCATATAAACAATACACAGTGCACCCAGGTATATATATTAGTTTCACATCTGGTAATAGTTCTGGTATTGGGTTATTCCACCAGAAGGCAGCAAGAACTATTTTTAGCCATGCTGGCCCTTACTTCATCCAGTAAAACTGGGGTTATGTTTGAGTGTTTGCTAAAAACATTACATCTACCACATACTAGACCTAACAAAACACTTGCAAATGTGTACCACAAGGACGATAGTCTAGGAAAACCTAACACGATAGGTATTTTCCCTGTCTAAACCCATAACTCAAAACCGCTCCAAAAGACTCAGCAGCATACAGGGCTCAAGGGCAAGGACCTTGAGCAAAAGATCTTGCACATGGTCTACCAGCTTCCAGGACAGACCAAAAAAAACAATTCAAAACTATGAGGAACAGAGTGCTTAGAACTTTTGAAAGCAATCTAGCAATGCTGGAAAAAATTGCTAATTCCAAATTTTTTGTATGTTTCAAAACGAGTGGTATCTCACCGAACGCTTCCAACTTCCCTGCTGCCCACACAGAATGGTTATGTCACGAAACACGAATTTATAAGTAAATTTACTTATCATTAAATGGCAAATAGCAACAGTCAAACCAAACCTTTTTAAACTCTGGGTTCTGGGGTTTAAGTTGCCCTTACATAAAGCATTTTATTGTAGGATCATAAACAGCTTGCAAAAGGTATTCATTTTATAATTAATAAATATTAATAAAAGTTAATAGACTTCTCCCATTGTACAACCAGCAGAAGATCTGAATCCAGCACCTTCTGTTCAAACACTGAACAGAAATACAGGCAAGTATCACAAAGGCCTGGAGGGACAGTAGGAGCGATAAAGCCCTTATAATTTGTTTGGGGTGAAAACCGCAGAAGAGGGCTCCAGGGAAGCCTGCCTTTCACGGGTTTTAACAGCAAAGATACTTTTTCTCCTGCCTTTGTCAGTAGAGGTCAGCACAGCATCTGAAGTGCCACATTGTTCTCGTTTAAGGAATGATAAAGTCCACAGCCCTTTGAGCAAACAGGGCCTTAAGAAACAGCTCCAGGACAACAGAAATGTGAAGCCTCACAAAAAAGACACAGCAACAACCGAAAAGCCAGAATCCAAAAACCAGAGTAAAAGCATGCTACAAGTTTAAAGGTTCCAATAAAGCAATTACAGTCTAACAATGGCTATTTAAAAAAAAAACAAACCATTAGCCTAAGGTAAAAGCTGCCACCTAAAAATCCCAGCTGACTAACATTCTGAGGACTCTTCCTGCCGCGTGCCAAATAAACTATTTAATCCCCCTGCACAACAAAATTCCTACCCTCGGCTGCGAGCAGCTGCTCTAGCTCATGTAAATCTAACACATACATACAGGTCAAGGAGATAGGGAAAGCATTAACTGCACTGGAACAAAGCCTAGGAATGCAGGGGAAAAACCCACGGACAGACGCTCATCTTCCCAACACAACAAAATAGATATCCACTGCGTGATCCTTGTCCCTCTGAAGTCAATGGAGAAACCTAGTAATTGGTGAGTCTCACTGTGCACACTGCTATTCCTGTCTCCTGGGGCCTCTCAAAGTCCTGATGACTGTCAGCCAGGAGGTGACATGCTATCACAGCACCTGACAGGAACCATGAATGAGCAACTCTTCCTCTTCCTTTTAGAAGAGGAGACTGTGGCAGTCAGCTGCTCTCGAGACAGGTGCAAGCAACAGAGATTTGGCAGTGAAGAGATGTCACCTTTTGGCCAAATCAGTTCCCTCCCCTCGCAGTGCATGTGACTGAAAAAGGGCCCATGTTTCAATATGATTTATTCACCACCTCAGCAGAAGAGCCTATGATGTTTGTCAGTATGACCCACAATCCAACAGAGAACTGTGGAGCTGTATCCCAAAAAGCCATTTAGTACAGACTGCCAGTGGCAGCAAAATGGCTTGCACTACAGTGTATTCCATAAACTGACACAACAGTGTTTAGCACAACTTCACGTGTCTTCCCTGTTGGCAGTACAGGAAAGCAACACCTTGAAATTCAGAAATTTTTGATCAGCAAATGGAAGCCCCTTGGAACAGTGGCAATGGAAGCTACAGGAGAACAAATTCACACTAATATACAGCGAAAGTAACTCATCTTGGTCAATGAATTATAGTGAGGGGAAACTAGCATAAATGAGAACCTAATTCCATCAGTCTAACAAAAAGCAGATGGATTTTAGCCACTTTAAAATATTTCCTTTCCTAATCTACACCTGGCTACAAAGGATAAGTAAAATGGTATGCACCCATCTTCTAGCAACCATGAAAAAGTTAACAGAGTCCTGTAAGGGAAGTCTTTTTGCTAGAGATGCATTACCTTTAAAACACATTGTTGCTCTTTTATTAGCACATTATACACAAAGGAGGAAACAATTTCTCCCTGCTATATGTTTTCTCGCCTTTTTTTCTTGTAAACTTCAGTTCTAAAAGACATATATTAAAATAAATGTAAGAGTACAATAAATATAAGAGGAAAGATCAAACATGTACAGGCTGAAGTGCAGGACTATTAGTGCAAGACTATCATGCCTGAGGTCTTCTAGCCATTATTAATACCTCTGACTCATAGTGCAAATCAGTAAAAAATGGGCACCCTTTTGTGCCAAGTGCTTTAAAAAAGGCTTTCTCTCAACAGAGGTATAACATGAGAAAATAAGATGGTTACAGATGGAAAAAGTATACAAGGAAATGATAATGCTAGTAATAGTGACAGCAGCTGCCTATCCCATATGAAGAAGGGATGCAGTCAGGAATGAGGACTTCTGACATGGCATCCTGAGCAGCCAGCAGAGCAGAGAAGTCACTTACTTACAAAGATGGGCAGCACCAGAAGACGAACTTTTGGGAGATAATTTCTGACAGTTCAGGAACCTGCTGAAATTTTCAGTTGCCCCTTTTACCTTCCTGGAACAAAATACCACCTGCAGCAACAGAGTTGACATTTTGTGACAATGGTGTGACAAAGGAGAGGTTTGCAGAAGGCCAGTGAGGTAACGTTGCAGTTGTTTATAGCCCCTTCCCACAAGTGGCGGAGAAAAAACAAGGGTGCTTGAACGAATTATTTTACAAGTGGGAACATAACATAGGATGTAATCATGAGCTGGCTGGAAGCACAGATCGGCTCTGCTAGACTAAATTACACACAGGGCAGAAGTAGAATGCAGAGAACCTTGAATACAAAGATGTAACTGAAAAGGGAAGAGTAGACAAGTAAATTACAAGGAGGAAAAAGATGAAAAGCAGAAACAGCCAACAGAATAAGATTTCAAGATAAAAGTATTACTTCCTGTGAGACCTTTGGCAAGTTAGTCCATTTCCTCATCAATACCATGGGGATAATATTTCCTGCTGTCATCACCTCCCTCGAAGATTTAAGCTCCTGGTTGGCTGTACAGAAATCAATCACAGAGAAGAGATGAGAAAGTACAAAAGATTTGAGACTTAAGAACTCTAAGGTTTTGTAAATGAAGCTTTAATCTTCACTATTACACTGCCATGCATGTTCTTTGTTTAAGGAACAGAG
Organism: Pezoporus wallicus; assembly: GCF_028554395.1. Taxonomy (NCBI): domain Eukaryota; kingdom Metazoa; phylum Chordata; class Aves; order Psittaciformes; family Psittacidae; genus Pezoporus; species Pezoporus wallicus. Next base: position 2,681,012 of record NW_026639660.1, read on the forward strand.
AAAAAAAATAGACATTGTGTTTTGGTAAGAAAGAAGGCGAAAAACAAATTAGACTTCTATTTGTGGTCTCCCTTCATTACCGCACAACAAATCTAAAACACACACAGATAGTTTATGGCATGAGGGATTACAGACCACAACTGTGCTAACCTCATCAGGCCACAAATACGCAGGGCAGACAACCAGACTTCTACATGTACATTGACTCACAGCTTGAGTCTGACCTGCGGTTTTCCCTGACTTCTTTATTTAAGATCACAATGAACTGTTCTTCAGCTTGCCCCATAGGCTTTAAACAGGAGATCTGTTGGTTTATTTCTATGTTTTGATGATTTGCTTCAGTGGCAGGGGGAGGAAAACATACATGTTTCTGTACAGTGAACATAAGCTACAATTAGAAAGGCCCTTAAACGCAGAGCTCCTCAGCTGCTATAAACTGCACAAATCCATTAAAAACAATTGGCCAAATTCCCTAGACGGCTTAAATCAGCGTCACTCCACTGCAGTTGATGAAGCAACACCAATCTGTAGAAGCTAGGGATCTGGCCCACAGACTGTACTGCAGTCCAAAAAGACCATCTGTGTTTAACAGGATAGGAAATCAAAAGGAAAGTTTGTGTCCTTATAATTTACTCAATACTACTGACACAATGGTTTTCCATAGTTTTAAGTCAGGTAGACTAAACAAAAGCTATACAAGATAAAAAGTGGTTTGTTGTTTCTTCCTCAGTATAGCTTTACCAGGGAAAGTTATGTAATTTCTTGCAACATATTCCACGAGGCAATGAAACATGAAGACATGAAGGAGACAACTGAAGAGACAAGAGGGACAGGAATAACCATATAAACCATCCAAACTATTTAATGAATTATAGGCAAGACAAACTAGAGCGTGCTGCCCTGGTTATGCTGACTTTATGTCAAACCCATTCCCACTGATGTCAGTGGAAAGAGTAGCGTAACACAATGTTGCTCAGCAGCACAAGGGAGGCACAGAATAGAAGCAGAAGAGAAGGCTCAGGTAGTTCAGCTTTTTATTTTGGATGCTATTCTGAAAAGATTCCACATTCAAATGTCATGGGAATTTGGATACCGTTTTTACCATTCTGACTGTGAAAAGCCAGATGCAGATCTAGAACTAACTCAGTAATCAGCACCAGGGGGGAATCCATAACAAAGCATCTAGGTTCATGTTTTGAGGCTCATTGGTAAAAATCAAAATTATTTGTGCAAAGCTCCTTTGAGGTGCCTAGTAAAAAGCAGTGTCTTTGTCATGCCGCCATGGCAGACCTCAGTCTAAGCTTTCTGTGGTGAAGAATTCATGTTTCTCTGTACTTGAACAAGCAGACCTTGCATACAGAAACTTGCTGAAAAGAGTTTACTTACATCCTTAGCACATGTACATATGCATGTGTTTTCACGGTACAGAGTGTAAATGGACTACGAAGACAAGATGCTTTGAATTCTGGGGGACCAAAAATATCCCCATGAATTCTGGGCACAGTGTTACTCTGCATCTGTTCATGCTGCCATTGTTTGTCCTAGAGGCTAATGGATAAGAAATACAAGCAAAAATGGTTCTGTAAGAGAAAATACATCTCTTCTGCTTTGACACAGAAAAACTTACAACATCTGCTCTCAGCAACTCTTCCTCAGCCTGGCTCTCTTCTGGCTCCACCAGCTACCTGATCAATCCCCAAAAGAAACTCTGAAGCGGAAAGTCTAAATACCTCTCTCAAAACAGATTCTCTCCTCAAGACTGCAAGAGTAAAGTGCGAGTGAAACAATTTGCACACTGGGTGAGAAATTCTTCCAGTGCGCAAAGTCAGAATGACAGGAGAGAAATCCTGCTTTAACCTTGCATTCAATTTTTAATGTTTGGAGATGCTTTGAATGACATTGAGAAAATACGTGCATGTCTGAAAGAACAGCTACCAGCAAAATCAGTGTGAGCAGGCTCTACTGGCACCATGCTGACTGACGCAAGACAAGCAAGCTATTCAAGGCTAAGCCTCTCCAGGGCTCTGGTAGTGCTTGGTGCTAACTGCACCACAACACACAGAAAATGTGTGATACAAATTCATGTCTGTAACCACTAGCAACTCATCGAGCAGATTGAAGATTTAAACTAAACTACATTTAAATAAAGACATGCACAAGTGAAATACTGCTAAGCAGCTTTGCATTGCAGCACTGTTATACTGTGGAGATCAACTTTGCAGAAACAGGGTTAGTTAGGCCTATTCCACAGATGCCCATAATAATGAATTCAAACAACTTTTATCATTGCCAGTTCTTCAGCCTTGGTCTAAGGTCTGAAAGAGCCAGAAAGACTGAAGCTTGTCTTCAGTCATCTTCATGACAGAATTTTCTCAGCTAAAATGGGCTTCAGCTAAGTCAGTATTTGATCCTCTGTTCACTACAAAGGACCTTTGTTAGATTTGTAGTATGGGGTCTGCAAAGATCAACCTCTTCCTAAGAATTTACTAATTACCAATATTAACGCACACCAAAAAAAAAACTGTAAATATTGTAACTTTCAGGTTCTTCTATAAATTAAATTACTCATTTTGAGAGGAGTTTTGCTTGGAGTATTCAATTTTGATTTATTTAAAAGTACTTTCAAGGAAAACTTGGGTATTATTATTAATTTTCACGAATTCAACAGCAATGTCTATTTACTCACCACTTGTATGTTTATTTGTTTTTCATAAATAATCACATTCTTGTCATGAGAAATGGGATCATTGCAAAGTTCTCAACAAGGCAGGCACGTCCCTGAAAATGCTCTTGATTTTTACATAAACTGCTGTAGCATTATCTAGTCTACGTAAACCTAACACAGATTTGAAAATTCATACCTAAGCCACCATACTAGCTAACAGTCATGATCACTGCCTACATAATGTGGCTGAAACAAAAGGTTTAGCATTCTCCAAATTCCTTAAATGCCACAGGGCCTTAACTCTCACCACTTTCAGCAGGATTTGTATATAGATCTTAAACAGAAGAAAAATTACTTGTCCACATAGCAACATCTATCTTTAAAGTCTCTACCTTCCCACTAAAATAATCACCAATCGCAAACAATGCATTAACTATCTTCAAGAAGCACACTGCTATTCTAACATGAAACTAACAATGTAAAGACCCACAGGAAAAGCTTTCTTACAGCAATTTGCCTCATTTGTATAAATTGAAGGAAAGGCATGTACCTCACACAGCAGAGAAAGTAGGAAGAAGAGATAAAAGCTAGGTAAGTACAGTATTCTGCTATCATCTTAATTGAATATAATGTGAAAATGTTTTTTTTTTCTTTTAGCTTGACAGGGCCTTGGAAGCTTGGTATGTTTTTTATAAACACTAAGCTGAAAGTAATTAAAATCGGAAAGTTTCTGATCAAAGAACTGACCCAAAGCCCATTTATCTCAAATTAATTCATAAACATATTTGAGGATTTTAACAGGGTTGCTATTCAAGAGCTGTAGCTGAACCTCATTGAATACCTGCACAACAGTTGGTTTTCTGGCATATAAACGCACTTAGTTTGCTTAAATAATTCCAACCTTAGTCTCTGGCCTGAGGCTGCAGACTAAGTTTCGCTAAGGAAGAAAGTACTCAGATGAAATGATGATGCACTGACTTTAAACATCATGCTTAAGCATGCGAGATCTCCACCCAAAACACGTATTTTGCTATCCTACAGCATGTTGGCCATCTTTGTCCTCTCTTCCAAACCAAAGAACATCTTTGTTCCAACTCTCCAGTCTCAAACAATTTCAAAGCTTTAACTGAAATTAAATACTTGAGGGAAGTGATAACTACTCAAGGATAAGGTCAAAAGGCACAGTGCTACTGTGCCTCCTCATTTTTTGGTAAAGTACAAAAGATGACATCCTACATGCTTCTGAACAAGTGTTTTCCTCATGCAGGAGAACTGTGTCTGCAGACAGAGAATTATCAAATTCTTTTACTTATATTGCTGGGGGAGGGCAAAAACAGCTAAGATCTTTCCTTTGTTTAAATGCATTTCCTGCCTTCCTTACTGCTATAGACTGTGTTGTGCAGGCCTATTTATAGTCCAAAGAAAGGAAAAAGCACCACTGGAGGCAGGAAAACTAAGTTGGGAAAGAATAGAAGGAAGTGTGGCTGCCATTTAGCCAAACAATCTAGAACTAATTAAGCTCAAAAGAGCCCCAGCCTCAGTGAAGCTGCTGGGAGTGAGCAGAGCACAATCCTGTTTCTCTCTCCAGGGCCCTGCCAGGGCTGCTGAGTGTGAGAGTCATGTATAGGACACTGCCAGGCAGCAAGTAATCTCAGCATCTCAGCACTGTGAGAAGAACTCTAAAAAAAGGAGTGTGCTGAAAGTTAAATACCTATCAAATTAAGGTAAGTGTCTCCTTCCGGCATTTCTGCTTGCTGTATTCTCCATGTCTTGTCAGGTGCAGTCAGACTGGTAAATGAAAACAGAATGAGCTTTGGAGAAGCAACTGTATCTGATTTTTAGATAAAGGTTTGCAGGATGTCTGATTTTTAGATAAAGAAATCTGATTTCAGTTATAGATTCTTGAGAACTTTTCTTAAGCAAAAGGAGCCTTTGCTATATATCCATAAGATAACTTTACTGTTTTCCTCACCTATGTTGTGTTCATCTTATTATCTGCAATTAAGTAATAGAGAAATGTTCATGGTAACTATATGCTTCAAAGAAAAATAATGAAAGCAACTATGCATTAGGTTAAATGCACAGATTTAGAGAAAGGGAGGGAGAAGTATATATACCATACACTTATACAAGATATGCTAATTTAGAATACATAAACATATCAAAATATAATTTATAATGAAAGTTTTGTGAGAATTTAGTCTTATACTCATGACCTACATTTGAAGGCAGGAACATAGCCAAAATTGAAGCATCTGAAAAATCCTAGTTCGAGATTTTATTATAGCAGGTAATTTGTGTGTTTGTTTGCATGTCCAAGAAGATATACTATATATGAACGTTGATATATATTATTCATTGTGATCTTGCATTGCAATAGTATGTAGCTGGCATTCTGAGATTTAATTCAAAATGGCAGTAGAATTTGAGTGGAAATTTTTAATCTACTTATTTTCAGATACCATAGACAGAGTTATACTATCATGACTGCATATGTAAAAAGCTCCATTTTAAGGTATACCAGTGCACAGACCATATTAATTATATGAATTAGCATCAACAAGACTGAATTTTAAGAGGGAAAAAGAAAAAGTTGGTTAAGATTGTGTTTGATTTCTTTGATTTCCAACGTGTCTTTTTCTCTCCTAACAAAGGAAATGCTGTTGTGATTTGAAGGCAGGAGTACAGAAGCTGTAGAATACCAGATTCAGGATTTCATCATGCAATTTTCACCTTCTTTGATCTATGAGAATAACATTTGTATTAGTCTCACTTGTGTTAACATGTTACCTCTATGCAGATGCCATTCAGATTATTCATTGTTATTCAGATATTTTTGGGGATTAGTGGCTTATTGTAAAACTTGCTGGTGAGTTAAAAGGAAGTGTGATGTGTTGTTATTCTACTGTATCCCCGTAGGATGCCATTATGCTTAGAGTCTGTTATTGTGAAGATAGGAAGGCAGGATGTCACTCATGTAGGTGAAAAGCTGTGATAGGACAATTGTAAACAACAGCAGTCAGCTGAAAAAGTGATCCAGGGAGGTGTCAAGCAGCAATCCCAAAGAAGGAGATGTTAGTCAATGCTCCTAGAAAGCATCAAGCTTTTCTTTGTCTGATTTCAAAGTAGTCAATTATTTACAATAATTCTCACTTCCAAGTGATTATGAGCCTGGTCTAGTGAACAATAAAACACCTGTAAAAGGGGTAAAAACAGAAGCCTGTACAGATATTTGCAAGATAACAAAAGCTTTTTAGACTGCAATTTGAGTAACTAGGATAGCATGCTCATGTTCAGGTAATATTCCTTGCTTTCAATTTCAGTAACCTATTCCCCTGCACAAACACCGAGTAGAAACAAAACAAACAAACAAACAAAAAAGAACACCAAAAAAAACCATCCCACCCCACTCTGAAAAAAAAAAAAAAATAAAAAATTAAGATTAAACTGTGCAACCACCACTATACTGGGTGAGCTTTTGTAAAACTCATATGATGGAGGGAAGGAATAGAGGCAAACCTGCAGATAAACACTCACCCAAGCAAAGAAGCATTGCGATTTCTGCTGTTAGACAAATGCAATCATTTCCATGAGACGTCAGTTCCACAGCAACTGCAATACAACTGAAAGGCAAACACCGGATCATTCAGATTTATTCAAGTCTGCAGCACTCTCCACAATATTATTTTTAAGCTCAGTATCACTGCATGAATGTAGAAAAACAAAGACCACTGCTTAGCTATAAGGAGATCATTTGCAAATCAGCCGGTTGCAATGTAATTATACAGGCAGGGGTGATAAAATCACGTACTGATGCACTTTCGCATTTATCTGTGGAAAAGATGATACAGATGGTACTTAGAAATTGCCTAACTAGTACTCTTAATAAATTCATATCCGTAATGAAGAATGAACAGAACAAATTCTGATGAGAGGCACAGATGCAAACCCACTGCAGCTAGAAGAGTTGCTCACACTGCTGAGAAGGGAGTTGTTTGTTCTGAAGATAAGGAAAATCTACTTCATTGGCTATTCATTTCTTTTCTGTTTCTTATGGTATGCTGTATGGGGAACATAGCAGTAGCTTGAAGCAACCTTACTTTCTTCAATCACAATCACTTTAGCACCTAGGGCAGGCTCAGCACAACTCAGAATCTGGGAAAATGTGTCAGCAGTATGGCTAGTGGTGCTCAAGACATTCTATGCTGTCTTCAAATAAGACAGCATACCTTAGAAAAAAACACGGCTTACAAATTACTGTTAGGTTTTTTTATCTTTGAGAACTTAAGGTCAGTGTTTTCAAGCTTGTTTCTATAAGTGCAAGAGTTACTAATCCTAGTTTAAAAAATGGAAACTGCCTTACATAGTCACATAATCACAGAAGTAGCAGTTTTATCAGGGGAAAAACCATACTCATTAAAAGATCTAATTCAAAACTGCAAGAGCTCACGAGTTCATGAGTTCAAAGATTGCAAACTGACAGTTTTATCCTTAAGATACAGTTTTTCCAGAAGGTCTTAGAATGACATTTACACCCCTGCACCTTATAAAATCTTACTACCTGCTAGGGTCTAACTGCTCTGCAGGACATTCTTTGTATATAAACACTTCTGAGTGTTCACAAGTACTAACAGGGTCACACCAAGCTAAAAATAAAATAGGAGAATTTGATACACCAGAAGGAAGTGGAGGTTCACGTTTTCTACACTGCCATTATTTTGCCAGGAGGTACAAAGAAGTCCAGGGTTGTCAAATGCTTCAGTCAACTGTCACTACTGTGTGGCCAGCATGGGTTTCTGGTTCCAGGAAAGCTGACTGACTTAAAGAAAAATCACGACTTAAAAAATAATGCACTTCGAGTGACAGACAAACCATGCCATGCTTTCATGCAAAGCTAGCTCAGGTTTAGTAGGATTTATTATTCCTCACGCAACTGCTCCTAAGTATCTTAATTTCTCCCTAAACCCCTTTTCCACCATACCAGACACTCTTACAAGGGAGCTTTGTGCTCCAAGTCACAGTCAAGCCTGCTAACATTACAGGAAAAAAGAGCAAAGACTTAGAAGTATCAGTGTGTTTGGGGCAGTCAAAGCAAGATTTTTTTAAGAACACATGTACAGTCTACAGTAGTCTCACTCAAAAAAGCAGAACTGGGGGAGAGAGAACATAAAAAGAAACCCAGCTAAAACACATTACGAAATCAAAGTTCAATATTGGACAGATCAAAATAGTTCTACAAAGAGAAGCAGCTGCTCAACACTTACAACAGAAATGTCCATGCTAAAAAAATAATTGCTTTAATAATATCCAAAAAATCTAGCTTATAACTGTGTGCTGAATAACATCCTGACTCGTGCAAATGTTTATACAGGTGCTTAAATTTAAGCATATGAGTAGTCCCATTGATTTAAAGTAAAATTATTTCAACAGGCTGATAAAATTTAAAGCCAGGCAGAGTCATTAGATCATCTGGTCTGACTTCAAACACAGCATGCTAATTGTACCATTCCTCTTGTCCAAAACCCGAAAGCTTGCCTGCTTACAACAGAACATATGGATATAGTATGTTCAAGATAAAAGTTTAAGGGGGAGATCAGAAAGTTCTACATGCATGAGTAGCGACTCACTCCAGTGAGAATTGTTCAAGTTGACACAAATCCCTTAGCTCAAGCAGGAATTAAATGTTGCACAGGCTTTGTACCAGCTTACTGCACATGGGTGAAGGTCAATGTGTTTATGGAAGATGACTGTTTCTCCCAGAAGTCTATGTGCTATCAGAAAAAAACAATTAACTTTATTTTGATTGTTTTCCTACTCTTCTAATGGGCTAGAGAAGTACTGTTGTATAAGCAAGGCTGAATGAAAAAGCTGCTTTACAAGTCAATCTTCATGCCAAAGTGAAGCTATATTTTTTGCCTTTGGTTCTCTCACTTCCCACAGACCTTGTGGAAAGTGCACCCTGCCCACAATTCATATTCTGTTCCCATGATTCAAATATACTTTGGCTACAAAGGATCTTGCACATAGCTGCAGAACACAGGAGTTGGAACATACAGCCTCCAGGACTTCTTTGAAAACACTAGGGGAAACGGAATGGCCTGTACTTTGTGACTAAGAGTCTAAAAGCACTGAAACTGATAAAAATCCTAAGTGACTGTATTCACAGAACACCTAGAACAAAATAAAACTCCGCTATATGACACAGTATTGCTCATGCTTGTTCATAGCAAAACTTACTTAATAAAAAATACAATAGGACACATTCACTAAAGATTCCTCCGAGGAGCCTGCAAGCTCATAACCATGCATCTTTATGTCTTGGATTAGCACAAAAAAGACATGTATTCTTGTCTTTGCCTTTCTCCTCTTTCCACTGTGTTGGCAATCTCCTTGTTACTTAGCACAGTACTTCCTGGAAAGCAGAGGTACCCTAGAAGAAGGAGAAACCTTTCCCAAGTCTTGACAGCAGGGGAAAATGGCAAGCACACTACCATGTTTCAGTCCTCAGCTCTTCTGTATATTCAATTAATCTCCGAAATGATGCTCCTCAGCCATCTGTCTAATAGTGGTTGCACACCAATTTGTCACAGTGGTCCCCAAACAGATTGTGTGGACTCAAGCAACTGCCCAATGCAAAATAGCCCTGTTGTAACAGTTCTGTAATGCAGGACCAGACACCACTAGGAATACGAAAATGCAAATTGGCCAGTCTGTTGTCAGTATCACAAAAAACTGATGCCACTTGGTCAGGATAGCATAAATGTAGTAAATACCCAGAACAGTTATGGTGTGATGCAAAGCATTGTGGGAAATCTGCTCTACCAACATGATTCAACCACATGCGCAATAACTCAACTTGGAGGGGTCTCTGTGGATTTAACATTCGTCTAGCAAACAGGTCTGGTATTGTCCCACTAATTAATTCATGATAGTTTACATTAAGCTGTAGATCACTTTAGTTAGAGAGAACAATCTCTGTTTAGATAGCTCAGCATTCTTAGAATCTTTTATATCCTAATACAGTTTTCCAACGTAGCATTTTATTGTTACTTTTGTGTATTACTGTACCACAATTAGCTTAGGAGGCTGGAGACAAAGGTAAATCTTTAAAGATCAGCCCACTCGCTACCAAAGTGAAAAGAAAAACTGAAATAGCATTCAGTCTCAACTGAACTACAAAGTATTCTTTCTCATTTCAGAAATAGGAAGAGGCAAGGGAGGGGAGTGGACTACATCTGAATTCTTCCAAGATGCCTGATCTTCCTCCCAGTCATGGCTAGTCTCCTCCTTCTCTCTTAAAAAAAGGAGCCTCCATATTGCCTTCATATTATGCTATGGTTTTATACTGCAACACAGTCTACATGGAATTCTGGACACAGCATATCATTCTATTATAATTCTATCCATTCACTTTTATTAGAATAGGAGGATGAGTAACTGTCTTAAGCAATAATTAAAAGCAGAAGTAAGATAAAAGAGTACGATAGCGTCCTCATACCATTAAGAGACATGGAACATTAGCAACAGAGAAAGGCCCAGATTCAAACAAGTGTAATAAATCTAGTAGTTATATATACAGAGACCTTGGCCCCAAGGGGCTCTGGCATACAAAAATACTAAGTGTTATAACTCTCCTCACAGCTAATAAGCATGGAAGCAATAGTGTCTCTCTCATTTTTGCACTGGGTACTTCACAGAGTACATAGAAAGCACAGATGGACACAAATTCACAGTAAATTTGGAAGCATGAACCCAAGATGCTTGCATGCAATGCAGCAGATTTCAGGTTGCTGGATAACCTAGACTGACTGATAGACACTGTGTGTTGGACTTAGTGGAGACCCTGCTTGCCAGTTCTACCAGATAAGGCATTTGTTATCCATGCCTCATTCTACAGTGCAAGCACAAGCTTAAAGTGCTATTGTTTAAAAGGCAATGGTGAATTATTTTTTAGTATTTTGACAAAAACTGTTAAAAAAAAAATTGTTCATTTTTTTCTAGGGAAAGGAAGGAAAGAGGCTTGGGGTTTTTCTCTTTTCTGGGTCTGTTACTCGACGCCATTGTTTCCACTGTTGTAAAGTCAATGCAAATGGACTACCTCAAGTTGGCACGTGGAATGGTGGAATGTATTGCTTCAGGTTGATACTTAGATACTTAGTACCAGCTTATGCTGCCTCACTCAGAAGAAACTGACTTATTGAACCAAGAACCACTGTGACATCAGTGGTGGTAACACGTATATCGAAATTAAAAAATAAACAAATAAAACCAAAGCAAACTCAAAACAAAAACAGAAATGCAAAATTGGCAGAATAACATTCTCTCCAATGTGCATTTTGAGTGAAAAGCATACTCAGAGGTGATTTATACAAGACAACGCTGAAAGTAGTCAAACTTACAATAGGGGAAACAAAACACCAAAATCCAAGAAAGCTAGGTACTTTCTATACCACACTATAAAACATACATTCTCTGACTTGAACTTTTTGTGCATCTGCCATTGCACTTCATGTCCTAGAAAAGATGTAACAAAGAGCTCTGCATAAAGTTCTGATGTCATACTCTTCTTCACTTGTACTCATTTGCATCAACTGTGCAAAAAAAAACACACTTCTTGAAGATTTTTTAAATGTTATTATAGCTCCTGATTAGCTCAAACTTACCAGATACAGAAAAATCAACAAAAACTGAGAGGCACTGTACACTCAACATTGCAGCAATGCTCCATCCTTGTTCAGCACATCATTTACAACAAGGATGGCTGGAGAGACCTAGAAAACAAATCTCTTCTAAATGCTCAAGTCTGTTTAGACATCTTCAACTTCAGAACAATCAAGGTAGATTTGGAAAAAACACCTTTTGTAACAGATTTTGTTTTGAGTTTAGTGGTGCTACTGCATCTAGGTCTAGAATTACCGGAACATGCTCTTCAAACTCTGTTTCTGCATTAAGCATAGACACCCTGCGGAATATAACTATTCCATTTGGCTGGTAATAGACAGTAAAGAGCTTTTGTTGCTTTGTTGTTTTTTTGGGTTTTTTTTAAACAAACATGAATATATTGTTATTGCTACAGAAGAGCTCCTTATCACCAGCTTTGACTACATGGCAGAATTTCACCCTATCCCTTATCAAAGGCAATGTCACTACCCATTAGCATTCATAGTGCAGAATAGCATACATTTGTCAGTCCATCTCTGTTCCTCAAGGATTACAAGAGAAAATTTCTCATTTATTCCTAAAAGAAACAAAATTATTTCTAAAAATTCTTTCTGAAAGAAATAAATTCCATTTCAGTAACTGACAATGTAAGAAATACATACACATTCATCTGTCAGTTGCTTTGGATCAGATATTTCATGAAGTCCTGCTGCTTTTGTAAAAACGGAAGTCACAGTACTGAATGAGAGCAGCATGCAATCATGTTATCGATCAAGTACATACCTATTAAACAAGAAAAAGTGGCTGAAAGCATTGAGAAACTTGAAACCAAAATGCCTCAAGCTGCATGCTGTTGGTCACTTGGTGCTTTTCCAGACCTAAGGAATTCCTCATCCTGGTCTACCCAAGCACCTTGGCTGAACAGCAGGAGATGTTTTTGGTGCAATTCCATGTTTAAAGACAATACACTGGATACAAGGCAAATTTATTGGCCTACCCACACATCACCTAAAATGAGTAAATAATACTGAGGATCTTAATAGGATGAGGGTGTTAATATTACTTAAAAAAAAAAATAAATTCTTTCCACCACAGCCTTTTCACTCCAACCCCTTCATTCCAGTCATTATGTTTCTGGGTTTCCCACTATGGAGACAAAGTGCTCTGGAGAAAACTAAGAACCTTCCAAAAGTCATGAGAAGATGCCTGGTAGGATAGGTAGGAGCCCCTTGGGAACATGGCACTGTGGGCATGGATCACTGGCAGAGGGACTTAATCCCCACAGAATTCAGCAGCCACAGTAAGAAACACCCAAATTTCCACTGAGCAAGTGAAAACATTAGTTAGAAACTTAAAACTGAGCTGAATGTTTACTGGGTCAAGAAAAACAATCCCCCACTGCCTGCCATGATGTAACTCATCTATCAAAAGGTAAGTCTTTACTTTGGAGCCTAGAAGTGTTACTGGTTTTTGATGTCACACTTGGAAGAAATGTTTAACAGAGCACATTTTTTCCTCTCCATTATTTCTAAGAATGGATCTATCAGCTATTTTAATTTCATTCACAAACTCCAAATTTCAGGCAGGTACACAGCATATCAAATTTCAGTTTAAATTAGGATATTTTTATGTACTTAAAATCACTCAAAAGCACTTTTTTTCCAATTGAAAGCAACCAGCAACCTTTACTCTAGGCATTGCTATAGGCTGCACCTGTGACATGTAATTGCTGAGGAAAAAAAAAGGACTGATTTCCTATCTAAGGATGACCTAATTTGATGATACTTCTCAGCTCTTGCTTTCTTAGTCACAACATACCTCCTAGCTGTACCCATGGGTATGAAATGGGAGGTACACTGCATTTGCAGTACTCCTGTGCCCCCCAGAGCATTATACTGAAGTACTTGGAATCCACTTTGGACTTTTTAGGATTGCTGGGGATGTAACGTAGCCTATAGATGTTTAAAGCTGACTTAATGTAATGTAAGGTTGAGAAACTTATCTACAATATTTCCAGCAAAATTTCCTTTCCATTATGTCCTTCAGATGCCCTTTAGGTGGCAGCTTAGTATAAGAGCTGTTAGACTATTTATAGCAGACTTTTTAATTGCACCTAGGTATTTATAAAACATCCTGTGTAGTGAGGGCTTCCATGGTCTGCTTTCATTCACTTCTGCTGACAATGAAGGCTATATAGGATCTATCTGGAGCAGTGCAGTAGACCAGCAAACCAGGAACTGCTTATTAGTTACGGATGCCACATACTCTAAAAAGCTGCAGTCAAATCACAGTGCAACCATTTAGGAAACAAACATAATAACGCAGACTTGCAGTTAGTATAACCTGATATTTATGTCCACTGAGAGTCTTCCTTCCTGTTACATAAACTCCAGAAGAACATGTTAACAGAAAAAAACAGAAAAATGTTCAGGCAACCCATAAAACAGCCATCTACAATTGCCATACTCAGAAAGTAACTTCATGTTCCAAAATTTTGCACACTATCAAAACATTGATACTTGAGATAACCACTTTATCAGTGATCAATTAATATATTGATGCACCTAGAGTTAATTAAATGACACATGGCAAAACATAGCCGAGTATGTCTAAAAAGACAAAAGAAACAATAGTTAGAAACAAGCCATGAAATAAAGCCTCTCCTACAGTAAGGAAAGGCTGTTGATCCATTCATCCAGCATCAATAAAAGCAAACAACCCTGATCACAAACTGAACCAAAATTATTTAGTTCTTTGAAACTTTTCTAACAGCTATCCATAAAACTTGACATAAAAATTTTAACCTTACATTCACCCATTCTATAACAATTCAGTGCTAACTGCACTCAATTTTTTTTTTTTGGTCCTGTTCAGCACTTCCCACAGCCTGTCTGAGAAATCTATGTTAATTTCTTCATTTTTATTTGAAGCATCAATGTCTACAGAGAAAAATACACCTCCTTCAATCCAGTCTTGAGTGGTTTTCTCAACAGCTAATATACTGTTACATGCTGTAACCAGCAGCAAAATTTCCGTCATACAGAAGATGACATCTCAGAGATATAAGAACACAACATTCTATTCATTGTGTCTGCATTAGCTACCTTATCTTTTTTGTATGTTGGTATTTCTCAAAGTTAAGAACAGAAAAAAATAAACCCTGCAAAAAAATTTTGGTACTTTTATTTTCAGGAATCATACCCAAATTATTTTGCTGTTCTGTTTCACTATGACTTAGATCTATCTAGCATGAGGAACTGATAAACTTTTTCCCACATAAACCGCAATCAGGAGTTTCTGGCATTTTTTACTGAGCCATAAAATTAATTTATTTGTCTACTCATTTCAGAAAGTACAAAGGCTCCTTTTGGGAAAGTATCCCAAGTTGTTTGTGGAATATTGCCATTCAGTCATTATCGTCAAGTTATGTTCCCACGTGGAGCATGACTACCAAATAAAAATAGGCAGCTATTCAGTGCAGAGTGATGACTCTGTTCTGTGTGCTACTTGAAATAGCCCAGGTACTACCAGCATTTAATCAAAAGGGTCTTGAAAAATGTAAAAGAGTGCAATTGATATTGCATAATCAGAGAAATAGACGAAGTACTATTAACAGCATTTGTGGACTGGTATACTATTGCGGATCACATTTTGATCAAAGAACCATAGAATCATGTTTCCTTCAGTATCAGCAGAGAGTAATTTTTCAAAAAAGTTTGTAAAGAAATTCAAGATTATTTTTTAAGTTGCGTATAAAGTTGTGTTACCTTTGATCTCAAATGAAAATGCTTTTTAGGGAGAATGAAATTCTCCCTAAAGGGGTATCTATCAAAGGTAACTCATTTGGTCAATGGACCATGCCCTAAAGCACAGTGAGCGTTCTCTTCTTCCTCCAAGCAAAGCCCGGTGAGCAGCCATCCGTGGCCAAGGGCTGCAGGAGCTTCCAACTCAGTTCGGCAGTGGCAGCTCTCAGTCCCTCTTTGAAATTATCATCCCTCCAGTGTTCTAAACGTAAACAAACTCATTCCTCATGGGCTTTTTTCCCTTTTTTAAATTCCTAATTTTTACAATCATCTCCTCTATGCCTCTTTTAAAGCCTCCTCAGCAGCTCAGAAGGCCACAGGGTCACAGAGCCCCATGCACTGGGACACTCTCTTTGGAGGCCTGATGAAAGTTCCCAAGGAAGCTTGAGGAGGCCTCCTCATTTTAGCTTCCCAGGAAAGCCAGGAGGAGCAACTTATTGACATGCTGCCAAGCACACTGGGACGCAACAGTGCTGCACACAGAATTGTAGAAGGTTTGGGTTGGAAGGGACCTTAAAACTCATCCAGTTCCAACCCCTTGCCACAGGCAGGGACACCTTCTGCTAGACCAGCTTGCTCACAGCTCCCTGCTACTTGGCCTTGAACATCTAGGCTAACATTTGCTGTTTGCCTACCAGTTAACCTACTGTTCCAGAAGCGATCCTCCTTGCGCTGCACTTACCCCTTTACCCAGCTCACAACAGAGGCCTGGCATCATACCGCGCGCACCTCGTGCCTGCGAGGTGAGGCAGCTGCAGGGGGACCTCGGGCCGCTGGGGGCTGCTGTGGGGCCGCCGGGCCACCGCCGGCTACCCCTTTTGGCGGCTGGTGTGCTTCTGCCTTCAGAAACGTCTGGCCGAAAGAGCGAATTCAACCGGACGGGCCGCCGGCGAGGGCGCCGCGGGCCCCTCTGTGAGGGTCCTAACGGCCCTAACGGCCGGCGGGGCGCGGCTCTGCTCCTCTGCCGGGTGCGGCCTCACCGGACCTGAGCCAGAACTGAAGCTCCCTTCCCGCGCACTTGTTGCCGTAGGTGACCAGGGGGCAGGCGAGGACAAACAAGGCACCCAACCCTGCTGTGTCACCGGGGAAAGGTCGGGGTTTGGGCACCTTCACCTCCAGTGGGCTGGGTACACCCACGTCTGGCTGGGTTAGGAGTGTCCGTGTGATGCGGGAGGTTTCTGCTGTGAAAGCTTGTCTGGGGAACTCAGCAGTTACCCAGAGGAGACTCACAGAGTCGTGGGTAATCAGCACAAGGGCTTCTTCCCTGCTCCAGGCGTTGCTGGCAGCGCTGATGGTGGACTGGTTTTGTAACCATGCGCGAGTTTATATAACATGAAGAGCTGGGTAAGGTCAAAAGAAGCGATCTGAGTTCCCCTTCTTTGCTGCAGCCCTCGCCCGCAGTGGTTTGCAAGGCTTTCATCAGTTGCTGACCAACGTGCCAGCTAGATACGCTGTTACAATTTAAAATTTTAACCACAGGCATCTGTCTCTGAGCAATCCCTTGCAATCCCTGAAAAATGCCCTGTATTATAACCCAATGAGACCGTGCAGTCTTGCAGGATCTGGGTTGCTTACCAAACAATAAAATACCATTACATCTTATACTGAGGTATGGCAATTGCCAGTGTCCTGTCTTTTCAGCATAAAGTACCACTGGAGTTTCAGCACAGTATAACCTATATGCGTTTCAGAAAATGACATCTCACCCTCAAAATCCCATTGGTAGCATGCCTTTGTCCTTAAATATCTAAATATGTTTAAATATGTAGCCACGCTAAAGGGAATTAAGTTCAGAGTCTCAGCTGCCTTTCAGTAATGTAAGGCTACTATCACCCTAGAAAATTCCATCAGAATCTGTTCATTTTGTGACTTCAGTGTTTCTCCTTCGTTTGTCCTACATCTGGGAACATGGGGATAAAGATGCATTTGTTTCCCATTTTGCTCTCTCTGTTTAGACTGATAGTCGCCACCTCAGAAGGGTTATCACAGTCTGACTAGACAATGTCTGGCACAATGCAACCCCATAATCCATGATGTAAAAATGCTAGCTACCAAAATTAAAATGACCTCCAGTATTAATAATGCACTCATCACTCTACTATCCAAACACAACAGGTAGTGATGTTGCCCCTTAAGTACAGCTAATCCCTGAAAGTGGGATTGTTCACATATTTTGCATGATCTGTGGAGTGGCCTGACCATCACAGAGTTCTAAATTGTCCTGTTCCTGATGTTTTAAATTTAAATACAGCAAATTGTGAAGTTAGAAACAAACCTGAAGAGATCAAAGGGTAGGTGTTTAACTTTCCATTTGTGCTGCCCCTACTGTCGATTAAGGCTTATCTACTGTTTGGTGTTAGTCATTAAAAAAAACAACCCTGAGTTATGGAGCACATAGCACCATGTTCCAGTCAAATGCTTTAGCAAAGGCTGCTGTTATGAAAAGGATTTTCTAATAAGGGGAATAATGATCTTCAGATTCTGACCTCCTGGCACGGCAGTGAGATTTATCAGGAGGGGCATGTGACTAGTTAAGACACACAGCCCCAGCTTGAAGGAAACAGCTGCTCATTTCATGCTTTAGCACTTGGCAGCTGGACAAGGAAGGGTGATGTTTGTGTTGAATACCTCTGCAGAACCAAATACAGTAAGTGATTTTCCCTGTTTTTGGTTTGGTGGTACGTTGTTGGCTTTTTTTAACTCTAAACTGCCACTCTTTTCCTATTTCCATCCTAGACCTTTCGTAAAAACACTTAAGGATGAGGCATATTTTTTGTCAGTTCATTGATAAGCAGTCATTCATGCTCAGAATGCCTGTATTTTTCTGACCTGTGATTAACAGCAACATTGGTTTTGCCCTTGCGGGAATAACACAGGTATGGTGGTTTTTTCCAGGGAGGGAAAATGGTGCTTATTTACTCAGATGATGGAGTGAAGAGGTTGTTTATGATGAATGTATTTTCCTTTCTCTGTAGAGCTAGTCAATAGGTAATGATGCAATTTGAGTATAGAGCAATTTCGGTATTTGTCCTAAAAATACACACGTAAGGAATTAACAGAGGTAGCCCCCTCAAAACAATCTGAAGAATGTTGCTTATGGCTGGTTGCTTTTCTGGGGGTGAATGCAAAATTTTTTTGAAAGAAAAAAGAAGCAGAGAAATAGAGTAAGACAGTGAAGATATGATTAAGTGAAGACTGATTAAGATATAATTAAGTCATTCTGGATAAGAAGACATAATTAGATGGTGAAGATTGAAAGAATCCTCTCTAAAAACTGGGGCTGAGTCTCCTAAATATGTCTAAGTTTTTAATTGAATCTCTTTTTGGATACTTGCATTTTTTATGTTTCTGTTTTATGAATGACTGATTTCCCCCATCTGATAATTTTGGACTGTTATGGTCGTAAGTTTTGGTTTGAAACACAAGAATTGGAATACAATGTATATATGAATGAACTTTTGATCAATTATTTATGTAGAGGTGAATTAAGGGTTTTGGAGGAAGACTTAGGAGGAATCAGAACAAACGAATGGGTGATAGAGCTTGATATATGATGAGACTGAGGGCTGCCAGATGCTTTGGGGAAGGTTAAAGCAGAGCAGAAGTAAAGATTGCTGGACCCTGTTGGGGAAGGTGTATATCAAGTCAAAAAGCCTGAATTTCAGAACAGGACCAAGAGCAAACACCAGCAGGCTTAGTGGATCATTTGGTCCCTCCTTTAAAGATGGAGAGCATAATCCTTTTGCAAAGACTTCTCGTGTAAGAAAGAGAAACTTTATTTCTCCCTGAAGATTTTTATTTTTCTTTTAAACCATAGTTTATGGCTTTGACAGTTAACTGGAAATTTTTTAGGAAAATGTCAAATCAGTTTCAGTTGTTCACAAAACCAGAAGTCTCCCTGGCTTCCTGCCTGTCCATGTCTTTGAGGGTAGACTGCCTTTGAACCAAGAGCTGAAGTACTATGAGGCTGTGATTACATTGCAGCCCTCCCACGCTGATGGCACACGACACCATGAATGGAGCAGGCATATGGGGCCCTGAGGTGCCTGGCTTTGTGCTCAGGAGCCTCAAATCCCCTGGGAAGCTTGGCTGCAAGGGGGCCCCTCAGTCCTGTCTAGGTGTCTGTCCCATGTGGGGCAGGCAGAATAGCTGGTCCACTATTGCTTTTTTATTCTGGTCCCAGAATAACTTTCCTTTTCTTCAGAATTGTAGGAATTTATTTTTGGTAAGACAATGACACAATATGCTTGTAACCAGGCATTTTATGTTTGTGATACATCTTCTCTGTTAAGCAAACTACTCAGTCAGATGAAAAGGACTGTTGGAGGACCAGGCTTTGAACCCAAGTAAAACCCCAAATCCACTAGAAAATGGATAGGAGTTCAGACCATTCCTGTTGTACCTTCTCCTTCCCTATCCCTTCCACAGTCCCTCAAGTGGTCAGCTTTTGGAATATTCCCCTCTTTATGTTTGTGTAAGTCAAGGCAAGTCTGCATAGACATGAGGTACCTTAATTAAATTTCAGCATGCTTTGTTTGGGGAAGTACTCAGCCCTTGCATTTCTCAGCGATACATCACCAGAAAGTCCATCACCTAAGAGAAACTGTTCATCCTGGAATTTTTTATTACGTAGTCAAAGAGATTCAATAACAGTGTGACCATTGCTGTCCCTCTGCAGAAGTTCAGTGCATACTCATATCACTGGAGAGCCATGTAAGGTTCCTGTTAAATCCTTTTCGTTTACTCTAAGGAAATGATCAGGGCAGCCTTACAGTTCTCTGAATGGGCATATTTCTTCTCTGTAGCAAAACATCTAGCTGAAAAGTAGTTGCAGTTTTGCCAGCCCCTGCCTTTAGTTGAAAATGCCATAATACAGAGGAGCCACTTCCAGGATGTTCCTGAATAAAGGGAGGAAACTACTTTTAAAAATATTGGAGTGGAACTTAGGTGGTTCTTTCTTCCCTAATCTGTCCAGGCCTGGCTGCAGAACGTTTGTACTGGTACTCTAAACAACTTGCACAGAATATTTTGCTGTTCACGTATTTGTGTTATAATCTCTTTTTACTGCAAATTTGATAGACTTGTTTTCACATTTGCTCTTTCTTTTAAGTCAGGAATGGCAATGTCTTAGACCCAAGTGTTTGAATAAAAAAGATGAAACAAATTCTCAGGTCTTCTGATTTTTGCTGTTCATTGCTTTTGTCTGTGTTTTTGTCTATTCAATGTGAATAGCCAGTGCAGTAGTACTTTTTTATTAATAGGTTTTCTTATTGGTATAACATATCTAAAAACCACCTGAAGACAAGACTAGAAGCACTGGGACAGGGAAGAACTTTTCTCTTGTACTGAAGGTAAAAGAGTATCAGCAACAAGCACTGGCAAATTCAATAGAACACAGACTTGGTGAGTCCAGTTTAGATGCAAAGGCTAATCCTGCAAACACATAGTTACTTGCTGAGCTGAACTCATGAGTGGTCCCATCAGAAAATTCAGCTTACCTCTCTCTAAGTGTTTGTGGGGTCAGGATCAAAGTGTGGCATGTGGAAATACCCACACGACTGATGTTTACAGCTCAGCAGAAAATACAATTACCCTTGGGAATTACTCTTGTTATTTTGGTGGCCATCTGCTGTCTCACTTCTCTGAAAAACTGCTCCTCTTGCTGCAGTGTCCTCTGACCATATTCAAATGGTGAAATGGTTTGACTGTCTGTACATTGTACTCTCCAACCTGTGATTTATGCATATTTTCTTTAGTAGTGATCTGGAGTTTCTCAGGCAACGGGAGAAGGCTTCAACATCTCAAAATCCTGCCAGGCATAATAATCTGTGCAAAATTAGTGAAACCTGAGCTATTCTTGTTCAGATACTTGATATATTCAGTTCTTGCAAACAGAAAATAACTATATCATCATAAATAAACACAAATTTAATATTAGTGATTCAACGGTGTATCTGCTTTGGGCTACCACAAAAGTCATACCAAGTTTAATATAACAGTAGCTAATATATATTGATACTACATGTTATAACAGTACATTTCAATATACAACTCCTTCTGCTACTGTTAAAACTGCCTCTTTTCAACCCCTGCTGTGTAAACAGATGTTCCACTCAGAGTAGCAGTGAGCTTGTGCTGAAGAGTCTGGAGTGTGGAAAGTGTGTGCAGGAACAGGATCTCCAAGATGAGCAAGGATTTTCCATTCCTTTTGAAGTATATTTTTCTCCCCATGACTGAAACAGGTATATGGTTTTCAATGTAGAAATCAGTCTTAGAGGCTAATATTTAGGTAAGTCATGCATGATACAGTCAAATAGATTGAACATGACTTATATAGAATGTATTTGTATGCTTGCTAAACTTCTTGATGAGTCTGCCTTTGACACATAACCCAAAGTTGTGTATGTTCTTTGTCATGTTCTTTAAAGAGGCATAACCCTTGTCCGGCTTAAACTCTGGTCTCACCAAATTGAATTTCCTGAATCTGAAGTAGCATTATTACAAATAGATTTCCATTCACAACCTGTAATTCACTTAGGTCCACCCAATTCATAACCTTGGTGCTGGCTCATATGGCATGCTTTGTAAGTTCTGATTGTTTTGCAGTGACCCAGTGTTTGAACCCAGAGCTTGTTTGGAAATTTCTGTTGTTGCTAGTGGGAAGCAAAAATACAGTGTATGCAAATATGGAATTTATTACTGGTGGGGAAAATTACATCAGAAGATCTTTGCTGAACTAGGTCTTTAGTCAACTTACTGTCTGGATATATAGTGATTTTTGTCATCTGAATCAGAACAGCCATGACATTCCAGCCTTATCACACCGTTCATGAAATAGCCTCCTTATTAAAAGACTAATAATAACCTCCACTGCTAAAGATGTCTTGCCTACTTTAGCTTGCTTACTCATGCTCTGCTTTACCAAATTCATGAACACATACTTCCTGGAACAGCTGCCACCCTTCCTAAAACTCTTGGTTTCCAAGCCCTGCCCTAATGCCTGTGTGCATTTTTAAGAAGGCATTGGAGCAGGAACTGGAATTCACTTCCCCCCCCCCCCCCCCCAACTTCTTCTTAAGTGAGTACTCTTCTCCTTAAATTATACAGTCATGCTCTTGCTTGCTTTCTCCCTGTAGCCCAAAAAACCTTCATTATTTCATTTAATGTGGAATTTCATTGATGTTCTGGGACTGGTAAATATACCCTGTAGTCTCAGCCAAGACAGTGGGAGATTTGCAATCCTTCTGCTAATGGGAAGAATTGCTCCTGCGCCTATCACAGCTTTAAGGAGCATTCAAAGGTCTCGGATAAAGAGCTTCGCACCAGAGCTGCACCTACCTAGTATAGGAGTGATGTGATAGGTGTGACAAGCAGATGCTTAACACAGCTTCTTGGCATTGCTGACTGTGATGGGATTCTCAAACCCATTGTTGGGCATTTGGAGACTTTAATATTTAAAATGCAGAGAGAGGTTAAAAGCTCTAGGCAGTCACCTTCTGGGGTGGGGTGAGAAGTAAGAGACTAGGCTGAGAATCCCACCTCTGGAGTCAGGCCCTGGAGGTGAAAGGGAGCCAGGATTTGGGTGCTTAATCCTTCTTCTGGATTTAGATCTCAGCTCACATTGTAGAACCAAAATAAGAGAAGTGGGTTTCAGATTAATATAACTTAAATAAAGGCTCTTTTGCAATTTGCTTTATGTCTGTGTTTCAAAATCTGCTCCTTTTGGAATTCGTGCACTGATTTAACTTGATTCCGAAACTGGTGTAAACTCTGACTTGGGCATGGTTATCTGGTATACTAGTGCTTTTATAATATAATTTGTGTCTGAAAGTAAGCTTGAAAAGGAGAGAGCTATTTTGAAAACCTGGCTGCAATAGCAGTCAGTCTTTCAATGCTAAATACTGAGGGAGGGAAAACAAGTCCCTAAGCCTCTATCTCACCTTCCTCACACCTCACTCCCTTTAATTTCCTCCCCTTACTTGACCACTTTTTTCACTTACTATTAGCTTTGCCACATAGCCACAGGATTTATTTTTTTTCCTTCTTTTTAATCATTATTGGAGTTATGATCAGGAAATTCTGATAAACTCCTTAAATTTGATAAATATATGCTAAGGATTTTCCTCTATAAACACAAAGCAAACAGGCTTGGATGAATTTAATAAGTGTCTCCTAGGTTACTCATGAGGGCAACAGGTATTTGGGATGGCCTAAACCAGCCACTGCAAAGGTGTTATGCCACCAATTAGCTGAAGGGTCTTTATCTCCACAGCCAGAAAGATAGTTGGTCAAGTATGTAATTCTCAGCTGTTACAGCTGCAGCAACTTCTCTTGTTGCTTTCCAAATAATGGTGCATCTTTGGCGTAGCACCTCTTCAAAGTATGTATTTTGGGGGTTTCCACAGATCTTACTCTTTTAGGTAGAAAATACCGATTGCATTACAAATACACGAGCTTTAGAGAGTATTGCATCACGAGACATGATCATTGTAAACTTAGCCAGTGGGCTTTGGTAAGATTTGTTTCTCTGAAGTCCTGTTGTAGCAATGTGTTCTGTGACTGTGGAAGTGGGCTATTTGTGTAGCTGCAATCCTGTGTTAAATATTCTTTCATATAAGAAATTTTTAACTACCAAAATAATATTAGCAAACTCGGGATCAAAGTTACTTGTTTAATGTATTACTTATTAAGGCAGGGGCTGTGAGATGCTCTTCCTATTTTTTTTTTGAGATAGATTTTTTTTTACATTGCTCCTTCCTCTTTTTCTAATTGTCTTGCTGTTATGTATATTTTTTTTTTTATATAGCACCCTCTTCAGATGAGCTTATTTCAAGTCTTTTGATGAGAAATTTCTGTGTTGCCATTACTCTGTTTTTAAAGAAGGCATTTAACTTGTTGGCTGAAAATTGTCTTATTGTTCAGAAAGTACATGGTTATTAATAAAACTCACTCTGTTCCAAAAGCTTGGATATAGGAACCGACTGTGATGACGCTGTTTTCATATCCTGTACTCTGTAGACTTCTTCTTATATTGTAAACAGCTTTAGAGGTTTGCTGTGTGTCTTCATATGATTGTACTAACCAGTGTGTGTTTCTTAGTAGATTGCTTAGTAAGAAAACAAGGTTTAGTCAGCTGACTGACAGTTGCTATTTTACCTCTAAATTAAAGTACAAAATCTAGTTAGACACACTACAAAAAGCAAATAATCTCTTCCACGTCCTTCTCTGTTGGAGGCTTACTCTTTTAAAAGTCTCTGAACTGACTTAAGAAACAGTGTATGCCCCCTGTGTTAAAATATTTTCATCGTTAAGAAACTGAAGCTGTCATTGTTTTACCCACCTTCCCAAGGGAAACTCATATAAAATAATCAGATGCGAGGAACTGTTTATTATTTTGATGTCCAGCATCTGCTGACAGAATTTCACAAAGAAAGTTGCTGGATCTCTCCTCACCTCCAAGCTGTGTTTTTACTCTACCAGCCTTTCTGCACGCCTGCTTGCATGTGAGTTGTGGGTCATCAGTGACTTCAGATGCAAAACCGTACACTGCACAAGGCAAGTCAGGCATCCCTGGTTCATGTGATGTGCAGTAGACAGCAATTTGCATGAGTTCCTAGGATCACGCAGCAGGTCTGTCTGCTGGCATGTGTGTCTGTCAGTGTTTTCTAGTGTACCGTTTTAATCTGCATCCTCTTTAAAGAGCAACTGCTCTCAAATGAATGGGAAGATGCCACCACGGAGTGAGAAGGATTACTGGCCATTAGCAACTGGTCCAGTCTCTCTCCTTGTCTGAGACCTATTAGCACTTTTGTAGGCAAAAAGCAGTTACATGTGAACCATTCATCAAAGGGAAAACGAAGAACAGTGCCATTAGAAATCTGCTTTAACAGCCAAACGAGCAAAAGGAGCCAAAACTCTGTCCTGCCCCCGTCCTTTTAACTCAGTCTTGCTCCATCTCAGACATCCAGCTTCCCATTACTTAAAGCCTCTTCCTGCCTTTATTGTTTTGCCAGTTGCTGCCCTCAATTTACTGCACTGATAAGTACTTCCCAGGCTGTAAATGTGTGGTTAAGATATTACTGAAGCCGATCTATGTTTTGATTGTAGTCACAGGAGGAAAGGTCAGAAGTAAAACTGCTCTTGCTGCACAGGAGGCAACTCCTCACACCAGGATAGGTATAGGTTGTGAATTTATGGTGGGAGAAGTAAGGTAACACATGGGAGAACACGGCTGAAGAAGAAAAAATAAACACACACTTAACCTCCCCTCCTCACAAGGTGATAGTTTTGCTTTTATGAGATGTAAAGTAACTGCAGGTATTCTTCAGTTACGGGAATGCTAGAAACCAGAAAGAATGGGAAATCAGATGTATTCATTGATGCTAGAAATGATAGCAGGTAGTTAGAAAGTGCTGAAGTCTCCCTTCACTGGTTATCTGTGACTGCAAAGAATTTTATCTTTTCTTGATACAACATAGCTGCAGAGATGGAAAAGAAAAGAGGGGATGTGTTTTAACAACTTGCTCTTTGAGATACTTGGCTATAACCTCTATTGTCTGGGTGATCAGCACAAGCCTGTAGAGCTTAACATGCTTAAGAAGCTCCATATGTGTCTGTAATTCTTGTGGTATCATTATAATATGTGGCACAGATGTTTGCAATAAGGCTGTCTGCCAGTGCGGGCCTAGAAGGTATTGTCCCATGAGCAGTTAGTCTACAATGGAAAGTAACTGGAAATTACAGAATTATATGGACTGGAAAAGTTTCTTTCAAGGGAAAATTAATTTGGAAGTCATGGGTTTATCAGACAAGAACCTTGATACCAAATTTAGTAAATTTTAATACAGGTTAGAGGCTGTTGTGGTTCTTCTTTGCCTTAAAATTGATGGAAAAGTGGTGTGAAACTGAAAGCAGTACTGACTCTTCAAGCTGTCATAACTCTTGGAAGATATAACACCTTCAGAAAAGACACTACCCAGGGATTCTGCTACTATAGAAGAATTTTGGCTTAGTTAAAAAGAAGACAAAATAAGCTGTATGGGAGGAAAATATAGATCTCCAAGCTGAATATATCAGAAGGTCTAATTAAATAGGGCCCAGGATTTCTTAGTAATCAAATTAATAAATAAATGTGATTTTCCCAGCTTGGCTTTAAGATACTATAGCTGGAAAGGTAAATAATAATAAAATATTAAAATAATTTGTAACATATGGTAATAAATATACTGGGTCTTTGTCTTTCAGAACTGACAGGCTGTTTATTTCCCCATAGTTTTGTTTTTTTTTTAAATAACTACAAAAATATTCTTTCTTGGGCTGGTCCAGTCTCATTAAAGGCACATAGTGGTGTAATCGAACAAGAATATATGCTGGTAAGGTGTTCTTTTTCCTCTAACTTGACCTATGTGGCTACATTAACAAAGCAGTCGCAGTTATGAAAGGCTGTAAAGAGTTGTACGCAAGTCTGAGTAGCCAAGGTACTTGCCAAGAGTTTCTCTGAAAGCTTACAGGCAGTAGTATAACTTGTAAGAGGTATTGACAGTGTATTGATTTGGTTTCTGAAAAAAAGACTGAGTTATTATATGTGAACTCTTCCTGTTAGCTGTCCTCTCCCAGTGGGTTGTACTTTGGTTCTGGAGATCTCTAACACATCTGAAGGGCAAAGATTCCCAGAAGAGCTGCGTCCTCTGGTGTCATACACGTTAAATAAATGCCTGATATTTGTAATTTTATTTTTGCTTTACTGGGAATAGAAAAACAGTTTTTGTATCAAATCTACTAAGAAGAAGTGTGACTGAAAATTTCAGTCTTCCTTCAGCTCTTCCTTTTAACATCATGTATTCTGAGCAATTGTACTACCTAGACCCATGGAAAGTGGAAGATGTCATAATGATAGTACTTTGAACAACTCAAGGATGTATGTTCAGATTTCACTGCTGTTGTTAGATGGAGTTACAGTTGTAGCAGTAAATATCCACACAGTAAATTAAGAAAACAAATGTAGAAGTGAATGGGACAAAGAAGTATGGCAGATAACCAGTTCCATAAAATGCTAGAATTGCAATTGAAAATAAAACCTTTGTTGCTTTTACAGGTCCAGTTATCAAGTTATCCATTATTTTAGAAGGTTATAAATGAGGAAACCCGGGGGGTTCTGTTGTCTGAAATCATCTTGGTTATATTTCACAGAAAGAGATAATGCTAAACAAAATGCTGTCTAAGCAGCTCAAGCCTTAATCAAGCAGCTTTCAGATTACCCGAGCTATTTGCTCATGTGACTGTCCGTTAGCATTCCTCATGATTTCTCTTAGCTTCTCTTTTATGTTTGACCAGTGTGTATTGTACCCCACAAGGCATTATGTGGTTCCAGTAGTTTGGTAGTGTATATGAGTGGATCCATATATCCAGATGGCTTCTTACCCATGGTCCTATTCACTTAACCTCTGTTCCTCTAGAAAAGTATATGTCTAGGCCCTGAAATCATTTATAATAGCCTTCTTATGTTAATTGGGTGACCTGTGATGACCCAAAAGTAAATGCTTAGCTCAGTGGACACTTATCTCAAAATTAAACATAATGAAATACATTTTGACAATTTGTAACATGCATACCTTTGTACCAAGGTGACAAATGCTCGTCCCTTAGAGACTATATTGGACGTAAATGACAAGGTTTTGGCAGCAGAGAGATTGCAGTCATGGCACCTGTGGGAGGAGACTGAGGGCTGCCCTGTTTTGGACACAGCTGCTTCCAGCTGTCTTTGCAAGGAACCCATTGCAGGCGACAGCTCAGCTGAGCCCATCAGCCAAGTTAGCGGCACCTCTGTGAAAACGTATTGAAGAAAAGGCAGAAAATGATGAGGAAGAGGGAACATGGAGAGAAAAGGGAATGGAGAGGAGAAGGGAAGAACAAAGGGAAGAACAAGGTAAGAGGTTGAGGACGTGCTTTGTGGCAGAGCAGGTACTTCCCTGAAGGGACTGTGGCCTGTGGATAAGCTCATGCCAGAGTTTGTACGCCTCTTAAGGGACTATGGCCCATAGAGGACCCATGCTGTAGCATAGGACCAGAGTAAGAAGGAAGGAGCAGCTGAGAGAAACTACCAACCCTGACATCCTGCATTCCTCATTACCTCACTGAAGGGACAGGGTGCAATCTGCAGTAGTAACAGGGGAGGAGGAGAGGTGTCTGGAGTGAAGCCAAGCCTGGGAAAGTGGAGGAAAGGTGTTTAAATGTTTGTCTTCTTTGTTTCCCAATGCTCAAAACAGTAATTAAATACTTACGTTAATTGGCAATAAAGTTAAAATTTTTTAAGTTTTACAGAGATGACACTGCTTTGGGATGGGCAAGTCAAATGAAGTAGGTGAAACTTTATCCCATGGCGTCTGTAGTGCTGTGAATCCACTAACGTGACCTGCGCAGCGTCTGTCATTGGTATGAGGTTTTGCTTTAGCCATCCACCAGCAGTATACACTGAACCATTCCACATCCTCTCCCCGTTTCAGATACTGTCTAGTCTTTTGAATTTCCCCTTTGATCCAGGAAAAAAAAAAAAGGAATCAAGGTAATAAGGTGTAGACAGTTACTGTGGCTTGTAGTGTAACTACTGTCTGAAGGTACGTAGCAAAGGTGAATGAGTACTGAATGAGCACAAGGCCCTCCTGCCCCCAGCAAGGCTTATATTTTGCGTTCATGGAGCAGTGCCACAATCTGTTCTTTGTGTCTTCACTCCACATGACAAACATCATCGGTAAGCCACATGTGCCATCCTGCAGCCAGCTACATGTGATGCTTGAGGTCATGGACAGGGACAGAAGGGGTGGCATTAGGCTACCTGACAGCCCAACATCACTGCCTTTTCCTGCCTAGCACAGCTTTAGCATATGTCAGACACTGAAGAAGTCTCACTGCATATATCACTTGCGCAGAGTTTTCTAGAAATGGACTTGTCTGTATTGTAATAAATAAACTGGTACTGACCACCTACAAGAAGTATTTGATAGCCTGGAGAAAAAAAACTGCAGGAGCTTCATGCATTAGGCAACCAAAGACCTGTGTTGACTTGAGCCCAAACAGAAATCTTGTTTGCACCTGTGCAGGCAAAGGTGCAGCCATCCTGTGTCCCACTGGGATTCTTATTATGGTAATTACAGTAATCACAAGAAAGGATCTTATTGTGAGAACCTCCACTACATCTACAGGGTAGCAGATGAACTCTGTCCTGAGGAGCTTGCCATGGACATGAGCAATACAGAATAAAGGAAGAAGGTGTAGCAAGGGAAGTTAAACCTTAAAGATAAATCCTTAAGCCTTCTCATGAGACTCTCAGTTTCTTCTTGGCTTCTTTTTCTGTATACTGCTCCTGATCTCATCTCTCTGTTCAGTTGCTCACATTTAGCACTTCTTCTCCAGCAGCTAGGTGGAAGCTGTTTAATGCAAGTATTCAATGATGTGTTGTGTAGGCTTGGAG
The DNA here is from genome assembly GCF_028554395.1 of Pezoporus wallicus. Taxonomy (NCBI): domain Eukaryota; kingdom Metazoa; phylum Chordata; class Aves; order Psittaciformes; family Psittacidae; genus Pezoporus; species Pezoporus wallicus. The sequence continues at coordinate 2,710,608 of NW_026639660.1, forward strand.
GAGGGGGGAAATGAGGGGAGGTCTGGCTTACTTAAACTCCCAAGAATGTCCTAATCTTGTAAAGAATATGAGTCTCCTGCGTGCAGGCCTCTGGAAAGTTTATGGATAAACTGAGACCCATAGAGGTGCCTCTGTGTCAAAGTTGAACTGTTTGCATGTGGCTCTATTTATTGTCCCTAAGTAGAAGGAAAATAGCCCACTTTTAATTAATTGGGAAAATGCTACATATACATTTACTTTGGCTTAGCTAAAAAGATGTTTAAATTTCATTTAGCTATGTAAATATTTCTCTGTATGTCAAATTTAAGCCTATTTAAACCCAACTTATTGGTTTAGCTTAGGCCTGTAACCAATAGAAATTGCTTGAAATCCACGTGAAAGTGCCCACACAAGTATTTGTGCTGGCTTGACATTTTAATATTAGTTAACTGCAATAGCCTGTAGGTGTGGACCTCCCTGTGGACCTCCCTTTAGTAGCCTCCAGCTGTAAAGGTGGAGTCTTTTGGATTTACTGACTACAGTAGCCAACATGTAAAATTTGGCTGCATGTTGCCCACTCTGTTCACACCACTTGGTGCTTTGCATAAGACCAGAAGTTTGCTGGGAGAGTGTCCTTTGAAAAACTAATGTGTTACCTGACCATGGCTGTCTCAAGAGCTTGTTTCAAATACATCTATCAAGGCAGTCCACAGTAATGCCATCTCAAGACTTCCAAAACGTTGAACACAAAATGTAATTATAGTGCATAAGAGTACTATTGGAAAGCCATCTGCTCAAAGTAACTGTGTGCATGTGGCAGTCAGGGTGAAGGCAAGACGGACTGTCAAGGAAGGGACAGACTCTTATGTTTTGTAGTTCAAGCAATCACAAACTTCTAACTCCAGGGCATATCACTGCAGATGTTTCTGTTTCCCTCTAAGTAGGAAAGTGCATACCCCATAATGGTAATGTTTCATGAAATAAGGTATGCCCCTCTACTCCGCTCTCGTGAGACCTCACTTGGAGTACTGTGTACAGTTCTGGTGTCCTCAACATAAAAAGGACATGGAACTGTTGGAACAAGTCCAGAGGAGGGCCACGAGGATGATCAGGGGACTGGAGCACCTCCAGTATGAAGACAGGCTGAGAAAGTTGGGGCTGTTCAGCCTGGAGAAGAGAAGGCTGTGTGGAGACCTCATAGCAGCCTTCCAGTATCTGAAGGGGGCCTATAGGGATGCTGGGGAGAGACTCTTCATTAGGGACTGTAGTTACAGAACAAGGGGTAACAGGTTGAAACTTAAACAGGGGAAGTTTAGATTGGGTATAAGGAAGAAGTTCTTTAATGTAAGGGTGGTGAGGCACTGGAATGGGTTGCCCAGGGAAGCTGTGAATGCTCCATCCCTGGCAGTGTTCAAGGCCAGGTTGGACAGAGCTTTGGGTGACATGGTTTAGTGTGAGGTGTCCCTGCCTATGGCAGGGGCGTTGGAACTAGGTGATCTTAAGGTCCTTTCCAGCCCTGACTATTCTATGATTCTATGAAATGATTGATATCATGACATGGTTATTAGGAATATTATGTAAATGAAGGGGGTCCTTTAGACAGAGCCTTAGGCTTTGAGTTAAGTGCTAAGTTATATACTGATCATATTCCTACTGCCCTAGCCTTCACCCATCCCTGAATATCACCCTGAAATATCTTCCCAGCATGTGGCAGGTTACCAGCAAGACTTGCAGTGGAGATTGTAATTTCAAGTGGCCTGATTAAGAAATGAGAATGGGTGGCTGTGGAGGATTGTGTGTCTCCTGTGTTCTTAATATAGCCTCTCTTAACCAGAGTAAACCCAATAGGATTGATAATTCTATCATAAAGAAAATAAAATTATTATAGTGTGCAGTAATTCACTGGGATCTCATTGAGTGAGCTGTTTTTCTTATCCAGTTTTCCTGAATCCTCCTAAAACAGCTGGATGGCAATGAGATGTTTCAGACATGCTGAGAAGCACCGGAGGGCACAGATTTTCTAGGTTGTCTTTATTTGGAAGTCTGACTGCACCTTTGCCAATCAGTTTTTTAATACTAACTGCTTATTTCAAAAATGCTGAATTCTTTACATGTTGAAAAGCTCTGCTATGATTTTATTTTCTTTTTTCTATTTGTGCTTCTCTTGTATTGAACTATCAGAATATATTGAATTTATGTCAATGAAATTTATAGTTGTATTTTGCTCATCCATCACTATAAAGCTGGTGATGTGCTTGGATACCACTGTGGCATGATAAAGACAAGATGTTTATTGTTCTTGTAGGACAGCAGTGCTTAATTATACAAATAATGATGTAATGGATGTGGTTGTTGGAGTCTGCAGCCAAGAGTTGTGATATCAGGGTTTGTCTGAACTGCAGATATGCAGCTTAGCCCCAGTCTGCCAGTTCTTTCTCCAGTGGAAACATTTTATTCTTCTTTTAGAAGCATTTTGAGAATAAAACCCCTTATTGGTCAGATGGGCTGTTTGAGGGAGTAGTGCTGTAACATCAGGATATAGGTATCTACTAGTTAGATACCTAGATCTAGCAACTACCTAAGTAGTCATATAATTTGGAAAGAATCCTGCAATTTTACTTGTTAATTACTATAGGGCTACCTCTATAGTGTTTCCAGCAGAAGACAGATGGTACTCTCCTATGTTATGTATTATGGAGGATGGTAATTCTAACAAAACTGAAAAGCCACATCAAATCTCTTCTCCCCCACATTTCATACTCAGTAATTTTCAAGGGATATGCAGAAAATGCAACAGCCTTTCTCTGTTATGTTTTTGAAGAGCTGACTAAAAAATATCTTTTAATAGCCAATGTGAAATTTATTGTATTTTTCTCTTCTAAAAATCCTAAGTCAGATGAAGTTGGAAAAGCTAAATAGCTGCCTCCATGAAAAAATCAAGCCAGTAATTTAAGCACTTAGAGAAGGATTTGGGGATGGTCAAAAAGGACAAATATACACAAAGTGGGATTCTAGCAAAAGGTGGTGGAGTTGTGATCATGAAAAACAGCGCTTAGCTGCTGGCTAACTCTCAAAGCAAGTAAACAAAACGCATGCTCTGCTTACTTTTTCACTTCAAATACATAAACAGTCTTGGGAAGAAACACTGAACATAGGGTAACCCTGGCTCACATGTGGCCTGACCATCAGGTTAGAGAGACAAATCTCCCTGTATTTTCTCTCTGGTCTACTTCAGACAACTTTGGTTCTTGTGCGATGGCACACCTCTAGCAGGAGGGGTTGAGGCTGCCCAGCTTAGCCCCAGAGATAATTGTTAGGATGTTTTATGCTAGAATGCTAAGCATGGGTTCAAATCCGATGTGTACCCACCTTCCCCTTTTTCTTAGGTGAGTGCTCTGACTACTTACTCTTTTGTGAAAGGAATAGTTTTCCCCTGATTCATGGCAAATAAGAGTTCTGCAGGATTCCTGGGAAGACAGATGTGTTCCTTCAAGAGGGGGGTCTGCACCACCAAGCTCAGAGAGAGGAAAGTGCTTGCTTTAAGATAGGAGGAAGGCAGAAATAGGGCAGGATTGAATGATTGTACCTCTCTGCTCATGTTTCCTGTTGGCTGACCTGGGCTGCAGAATAGTGTGTGCACTGACTTGTAGAAACACCAGACTCAGTGAGCTGTGCTTATTTCCTGTAGGGTCTTTCTGTCAGCTTCAGGAAAAAGTGTGTCATGTCTAAATCCATTGTTGGATTGGACCATAAAGAACTTGGCTGCAGGAACCCATCTAAAAATAGTAGTATAGAATCATAGAATCACTTAGGTTGGAAAAGACCTTCAAGATCATTGTGTCCAACCATTAACCTAGCACTGCCAAGTCCACCACTAAACCATGTCTAAGCGCATCTACACCTCTTCTAAATACTGCCAGGAATGGCTTCTCAACCATTCTCTGAGCAGCCTCTTCCAATCTTTGACAACTTTTTTGATGAAGAATTTTTTGCTAATATCCAATCTAAACCTCCCCTGGTGGAACTTGAGGCCATTTCCTCTTTTCCTGTTGCTTGTTACTTGGGGGAAGAGACCGACCCTCACCTCACTACAGCCTCCTTTCAGCTAGTTGCAGAGAAGGATAAAGTCTCCCCTGAGCTTTCTTTTCTCCAGCTGTACAACCCTAGTTCCCTCAGCCATTCCTCCTAAGACTTGTATCTTTCCCTGACTGGTATCTTTTGAAGATTTTCCAAGCAAAACACTGTTGCATACTTAGAGCAGCTTGAGCCCTGCAGGACTCTGAAGCTAGGTCTGTCATAGAGTCGCAGAATGGTTTGGGTTGAAAGGGAACTTAAAAACAATCTAATTCCAACCCACCTGCCATGGTCAGAGGCACCTTCCACTAGACCAAGTTGCTCAAAGCCCTGTCCAACCTGGCCTTGAACACTTCCAGGAATGGGGCATCCATGACTTCTTTGGGCAACCTGTTTCAGTGTCTCACCACTCTCATAGTGAAGAACTTCTTCCTAATATTTAATATATACCTATCCTCTTTCAGTTTAAAGCCATTCCCCCTTGTCCTATCACTACGTGCCCTTGTAAAAAGCCCCTCTCCAGCTTTCTTGTAGGCCTTCTTCAGGTACTGGAAGGCTGCTGTAACTGAAAGAGGAAAGAAGGTACTCTTGTACAGAGAGTAAACTTGTAACAGAGTATTTTGTGCATCTTTGGGTGAATGGATATTTGATAATTAAACGCATAGTAGATTTATGATACTTTTTAGAAGTTTCTATATGAGTTCAGCTTTCTGTGAGTGGCCAGCTACCATGAGATTTGTTTTAAAAAGCTGTAGGGACTGATCTTAAGGTTCTCTGAAAAATCACCTCCTCGTTTAAGGCTTGCTGTGAACTTCATTATACATTTTATGCAGTCTGTGCCAGTTAAGACCATTAGCGTTACCATGAACCTGTAACCTTAGAGAAAAAAACAACAGTTACGCTTAAAAACATAAAAGCAGTGTTATTAACAAAAAGAGACTTATCAAGTGTAAATAAAATGACCTGAACACAATGTGCGTCACTGTACATGCATGTCCTCATTTACCATCTGGTTTCTGGTTTATGACCCTAGCTATAGATTTATTTTGTGCTAGTGGACAAACAATTGGACAACACTTAAAAACACAAGCTGGAATGTAGTTGTTGAAACCTGGACAGTAGGGAAAGCTGACAGCAATCGCACATGCTTTGTATCATGTGGGGGAAAACCAGTTTACAAAGAAGATTAGCTGAACTGTAAACATTGCATCTTGATAAGTCTTCCACATAGTTATGATTTCTTTTACTTTCTCCAGATTTTCCCTGAAGTCCAGCTGAGAACACAACCTACAAAATAAAGTGAAAAAGCTGTGCAGCTGAAGAGGCAGCATTCTACTTGATGAAAATGTCCCTTGTTTTTTGACAACGACTAAAGGACAATGGGGTCAAACACACTTGGGAAGGCTGCAACTTTGGATGAGCTTTTGAACACTTGTATTGAAATGTTTGGTATGAGTTTTCAACGTTTTACTTTGCCGTTCTTGGAATTCACCTTATAATATAACCCCTGCTGTTCTCTGATTTAGCCAGTCTTTCCTTTGGCAAACAACATTTCTGTTCTGTAAAGTTTTCCATGTTTCATTTTGGACCAGAATCACATGAGCCAGAATTTTAATCACATGCATACTGTATTAAATATTCGTAATACAGATAATGCACAATGGTGAGTATAGTGGTTTTTAAAATGCTGGCCTTCACCAAGAGAAGTGTTTAGTCGAATTATTCAAGGAGTTATTTCTGGCATTGATTTTTGTCTTAAGTGGTTACACAGCTGCATTTCTGACCACTCGTTTTTTGGATAGGTTTTCTGAAGCATCATGGAATAATTGACATGGCTATGACTTAAGGCTCATGTAATCTTTTTACTCTTGTTAAACTGTGATGTACCAGGTCTGAGGCAAAGAAGTGATGAAATAGACTTTGATTCATAGCACCATTATTCATGACGTATGTCACATTGTAGTCAGATGAGTTCATGGATGGTCTTAAATAGTTTGCAATGGGGCCTTAATTCACAAAGCTACATTTAGATTCTCTTGAAATGCAGGACCGCTTTTGGTTGGAATGAGGTAATAATTGTTTTCCCTTGTGGAAAGAAATAAATATCTAAAGGTAAGAGAGACTAAATAATTGAGGGACAAATGGGTCTTGCTACTGAGTGTAGTGAATCCCTGTATATGCATTTCTATAGACCATAATCAAACCTGTTATTCTAAAACCTAATGAAAGTATTCATATACTTAGAGTATTCTTATACATAGAGCCTGTATACTTATTGTCTGTTGGAAATCATGCCTCTCTTCCTTGTATACACACTCTCTTGACAAGTGTACTGCCTGTGTTGTTCCTGTTTCACACATGCATACAATCTACTGTCTTTTAAAAGAGTGACATACAGAGAATAATCCAAGATTGCAGATGATGAGGAAGACTGATGGTCAGCTTGCCTGCCAGGGAATAACTCTTTCTGTAGTTTCAGTGGCCATACCGCAAAGACACATTGGTCTGTAAAGCAGCTGGAGATGGGGCCCTGGGCACAGATGCGAGATACTGCTTTGACATTAATTAGTTGAGGCAGATCCCTTTTTTAACAATCCAATTGTTACCATAAAGCTATAAAGCTGCACTAAAACACATATTGGAAGTGGTTGTACATAAATCCCCACACTTTTGGTGGATTAATTTTGGGTTCTTTCTTTGGATTACTGCCAGTCTCTTTGTATAACGTTTAGAATAGTGCTGTCCCTGCCCTGAGATTACTTTTTTTAGCTATGGCCCATTATCTGCACTGTTTTGGGTTTTTTTCCCTTAACTGCCTAGCACTACAGTCTGAAATAACTACTCCTAAAGAAGCATTTTTGTGCTTTGGTGTTATTTCCTACCTATTTGGTAGATAATAAACCAACGTTTCTACTTTTGATCTTTCTATCTGACTCCACTTGAAGAATAAAAGCTCCTCTCTGTTCATGAATGATGTGGTTAACTCTTTCTGTTTTGCAGATGACAAGGGAAATAGGTGCTCCAACCCTTTGCCAAGAACTTTTCTTTTAATGCACCGGTGGTATCTGCCTTCCACAGAGCTGGCTGGCAAGCTTCTGTCCACATATCCTTTCACAAAGTCTTGGAAATCAATATTGTAATGTCAAAAGCAGATTGTTTCTGTTACTGCATGTGTAAAATGTGTCAATTAATCAGTGACAAAAGGTTTGGAGGTGAATTTTTTTCAACCTAAGTTGAAAGCTCAAGTCTGTGAGCTTTATGCTTCTGCTTATGGACCTTCTCCATATGTACAAGCATGCTGAGGCATATCTTGCATTAACTTTGAATTAGTGGAAATATATGGCCAAGATAACTTTTCAAATGTATCATGGTGGGCTGGCCTTTGACTACTGTGAACTTTCAGTGGTAGCTAAGCACCTACGTCTCATTTACACCCCTCAGAGAATTCCGTAATCAGAACTATTATCACATTTGGTTAGCCAGAGCTAGCAACAAACCCTTCAGCAGAATATGCAGAATAATAGAATAGAAGCATTTTTGCTAGGGCAGAAAATAAAGTGGCAGCCAGAAAATGGTCTTTGTCCCCTAAGATGCTACAAAAGTGAATGAAATATCAGTACATACTGTAGTTATCTCAAGTAGGAAAGTTTGATACTGATTTTTAGGAAGCTGGCTTAGTGTCAGAGTCTTCTGTGGTAAAAAAGATCATTACTGAACCAAGGCACAGAAACCTTTCTTTAACTAGGATACATATAGAGATGCCAATGGGGAGAACTGCAATGAATTCAGATTAAAAATCTGTTACTTCATGAGGTAAGTGTGCTTCTGACCCTCTGGCATTTTGGTTTTATGCGACTGTGAATAACATCAATGTACTTTCTTTTTGTAAATATTGAAACTAAACCATGGAAATATAAAAATACAAAGCTTTGCTTTTTGTTAGTTTGTTTTTCTTGTTTTGGTTTTTTTTTTCACTTGATCTCCAGTCTATAGTGAAGAATGAATTTCTCTGATTTGAAAACAATTAAGTTGAACCATTCAGCCTGTAAGACACTTAACTGCATTGAGCTAAAAACCTATGCTATGATTTAGCTGGTGTTTGAGTATGACATTTCTTAGAGAGAGACTAGTTCAGTGCCACGTAGACAAGAGACATATTTTCCTCCCAGATGTAATCTAGTGTGGTAGAAGAAGATTGTCTCTGGGCTGTCAACTTCAATTCACACAATACCTACACAATTTGTGGTGACAGGACTGTGTTAGTGATGCCAGTTGGACTATTTGACCATTACAGGTCAAGTATGTTCTGATCCTTGCACTGACTGTATCTGACTTCGTTTGTATGCAAAGTCTTCCATGTGTGAGGCTGTGCTTGTATAGGAACTTTTCTCCATAAAAGAGCAAGCATGAACTTTTAAGTTAACATGACACAACATGCTTCCCTCAAACATTTTTCCTCCTTCCTCTGGACTAAGTTATATCACTGTGAAGGCAGGGGGAATTATTGAAAGCAGGACTGATAAAGCCTTTTTCATACCCTAGTTAAACAGTAGAGGAGACATCTTACTTACATGATTATCATGGTAAGACTGCCACTCAAATTCATGTATTCATTTTCATTGAAAAATCTTTTCTGAACAGAGTGTGTCACTTGGACAAGGGCTAAGTGCAAGTGTCATTTGGGTGTCCTGGCAGCCTGAATCAGAATATGTGTGTGTGCCTTTTGTTTTGTGCACCTGAGACATCGCTTAAATTCTGTATTTCAGTACAATGCTGCTGTGTTGTGCTGTGATAGGTTAACCAAAGGAAATTAAAAGATAAAGTGGCTTTTGCCACTTCAGTGTCAGCTATAATTACAGAAGCAACAGGCTAAGGTAGTCTACCCTCTGTCCAAAGACCAGTAGGTCTAAAATACTTCTAAGTCCTATTAAATAAAATGTAAGTACATATATATATACAGACACTGAATGTTATACCTGAATCCCTGGGCATGTCGTAACTGCTGTCTTTGGATTTCAGATACTGGATTCTGGAATTTCCTGCAGAGTTTAACTTGGATCTTGGGCTGATTCGTTTGACTGAAGAGTTTCGAGAAGTAGCCAGCAAGCTTGGATATGAGGATCACATCCACCTTATTGATATCTCCAGCATGTAAGGATGTCATGACCTTCAACGTCTTCCTCTCTGTAACAGTAGAATTCTAGTTCAGTGCAAAATATAAAAGTGCTAAAGGCCATCTTGAGTGCAAAAAAGCAGTTACAGAAAGATTGTATTCTCTTCTATATTTGAAGTTACTACAGATTTGAAATTCTAGTTGGAGTCACAGTAAAGAAAAGATTCTTATCGGTGTGTAAGTTTTTTTAACATAAATGGGAGAGGAATAATTTTCCTGACAAAGCTAGTGCCAATTAAGTGATTAATATTACTTTTTTCCCTATAATTTTTCATGCAGAATGACAAGTAAAGCAGTGACTTGCATGTTGTGTAAATCTTGCATTTTCTCAGGGAAGTTTTTTGTTCTCTCATCAGTAACCTGTTTGGGGTTTTCTTGTTTGGTTTTTATGTTTTTTGTTTTTTAATGGCTTTCAGTGTACTTCTATGATTTAACTGGATAACCTTTAGCATTCACATTTGTAGTTTTATTGCACCAAAATGGTTACACTACTATTTCCTTGACACACTAAAGTGAAAGTTACCTTTTAAACATCACCAGACAGGTTTTTGTATCTCACCTGATTTTAGAATCATAGAATCATAGAATAGTTAGGTTTGGAAAGGACCTTAAGATCATCTAGTTCCAACCCCCCTGCCATGGGCAGGGACACCTTACGCTAAATCATATCACCCAAGGCCTTGTCCAATCTGGCCTTGAACACTGCCAGGGATGGAGCATTCACAACCTCCCTGGGCAACCCATTCCAGTGCCTCACCACCCTAACAGGAAAGAATTTCCTCCTTATATCCAATCTAAACTTCCCCTGTTTAAATTTTAACCTGTTACCCCTTGTCCTATCACTACAGTCTCTAATGAAGAGTCCCTCCCCAGCATCCCTATAGGCCCCCTTCAGATACTGGAAGGCTGCTATGAGGTCTCCATGCAGCCTTCTCTTCTCCAGGCTGAACAGCCCCAAGTTTCTCAGCCTATCTTCATACTGGAGGTGCTCCAGTCCCCTGATCATCCTCGTGGCCCTCCTCTGGACTTGTTCCAACAGTTCTGTGTCCTTTTTATGCTGAGGACACCAGAACTGCATACAATACTCCAAGTGAGGTCTCACAAGAGCAGAGTAGAGGGGCAGGATCACCTCCTTCAACCTGCTGGTCACGCTCCTTTTGATGCAGCCCAGGATACAGTTGGCTTTCTGGGCTGCAAGCGCACACTGCCAGCCCATGTTCATTTTCTCATCAACCAACACCCCCAAGTCCTTCTCTGCAGGGCTGCTCTGAATCTCTTCTCTGCCCAACCTGTAGCTGTGCCTGGGATTGCTCCGACCCAGGTGTAGGACCTTGCACTTGGCATGGTTAAACTTCATGAGGTTGGCATCAGCCCACCTCACAAGCGTGTCGAGGTCCCTCTGGATGGCATCCTTTCCCTCCAGGGTATCAACCAAACCACACAGCTTGGTGTCATCAGCAAACTTGCTGAGGGTGCACTCAATCCCACTGTCCATGTCAGCAATGAAGACGTTGAACAAGACCGGTCCCAACACCGATCCCTGAGGGACACCACTCGTTACTGGTCTCCAGCTGGACATTGAGCCATTGACCACAACTCTTTGTGTGCGGCCATCCAGCCAGTTCTTTATCCACCGAGTGGTCCATCCATCAAATTGATGTCTCTCCAATTTAGAGACAACGATGTCATGTGGGACAGTGTCAAACGCTTTGCACAAGTCCAGGTAGATGACGTCAACTGCTCTACCCCTGTCCATCAGTTCTGTAGTCCCATCACAGAAGGCCACCAAATTGGTCAGGCAGGATTTCCCCTTAGTGAAACCATGCTGGCTGTCACCAAGCACCTTGCTGTTTTTCATGTGCCTTAGCATGCCTTCCAGGAGAATCTGCTCCAAGATTTTGGCATATGCATAGAGATTTTTCCGTATTTAAAAATGGCATAGTAACCTGGAAGGACAACACTATTAATCTCAATGAAGTTTGCAAGACTTCCTGCAAGAACAGTAGTAGTGAAATTACATAAATATTGCCTCTTAAATCTTCACCTTAAAATATTATTAGCAAACTTTCTGCTCTCTGAAGTGCTTTTTCTGTATATGGGTAGAAATTATTCTGTTTCTTGCAAGAAAATGATTTGCCTTTTTGTTGGCTGTTTGACTGACTGTTTCTGTTGTTCTGTTATTCATAGACCTGTGGTTTTAAAGAGTAAAAATTATTCCTTGATATTGTCTTTCTTTTATGTTGCATTAGAGTTTGGTGTGACCTGTTCTTCTATTTCCAAATAATTTTTTCATTATGACTTCCTGTATCATAGAGAACATCATCTGTGTTCAGATAGAAACTTGCTATTATTTATCATTTGTAGAAATGCCTTTGAAACTCTTATCTTCTGTTATGCAACTGAATGGTGCTACTCACTGGATGTCACAGATCAGAAAGCTCATGGTCTGTCTTCTAGTAATTTTACACTATGTGTTCAAATTGTGGGCTACACTCACATAAACCCAAAAAGAATTGAGAATTATACCTATTTTTCTGTTGCAGACCTTCCTATGACTGGATGAGAAGAGTTACACAGAGAAAGAAGGTTTACAAGAAAGGAAAAGCCTGCCTGCTGTTTGACCATCTGGAGCCCATTGAGCTAGCTGAGCATCTTACTTTTCTGGAGCATAAATCTTTCAGGAGAATTTCTGTAAGCCCACAGCTTTGTCATTTGCAATTAGGAGCCTGTCCTTAAAGAGTGTTCACATGGCTTAACATTTATCACTTTTTTCCCCTCTACATTTCCGTATAATATATCATTATATTCCTTCATATGCCGTACATAGACATGGCTGTACCAGCACTTCCTTGATCTTCTTTATGACTGATGCTTTTAGTAACAGACATTTAGGGTTGTTTTTTCTGGGGAAATACTGGGCAAAAATTAGTGCTAAAAGCCACTGCAACCATGTGTTGCAGCCATTCATTAAACTAATATTAGCATTCAAGGTCTTCAGTTTTGGTTTGGTTTATTTTGGTTTGTTTTTACCTCTGAGAAAACAGTTAATTACTTTTCAGTAAATATCAGCATCTTTGCAATGAATGATTTTTGAAGAGTTTGAAATATACATAGTCCTTCTGTAGTGTCTGTTCTTCCCAACTATTTCTTCAGAAACTGTCCTTTCATTTTCCAACTTAGGATCAAAAGATAATTCAGATTGGAAGGGTCTCTAGGTCAACCTCCCTCCCAAAGTAGGGTCAGCTTTGGGACAGATCATGGTCCTCAGGGACTTCGCCAATTGGGTCTTGAAAAACGCATGAATGGAAACTGCACAACTTCTCTTTCCTCATTTTCCATATTGGCACTGAGGAAAATTCAGATACAGTTGCTTCTTTTCATAGAGAATTGTACATGAACAAGAGGCAAAACCAGACTAAAATTAAAGTAGGTGCTAAAGCAAAACAAATGAGTAATCCAAATGCCAAAAGAAATACTGATTTCTAACGGCAAATATCCATATGAAAAGGTCATGATGCCACTGTTTCTGGTGGCAAATGAAAGCAGTAAGTGCTCAAGGTGACAAGTTCTCTGAAGGAAAAAAAAAAAGATAGTTTTAAAAATGTTTAGGAGCATGAAAGAAATTGAACTACAAAACTAAGAAAAATATATGAGGTTTTTTGTTTGTTTCAAGGGAGGAAGGAAAGAGAGATCAATGAGGAGCTGAGACCAGTCTAAACAGAATCACTTTTGGCATCATCTAATAACGTTCAAAGGTTTATTACTCTAGACTTCAAATCATGGGAAAACACCCTACTGTGATCTGTGCAAGACTAACCCTAAACAAGGCAGGAGGAACAAGAAAAATGGCACGGATTTCTAGCTAGACTTAAGATATCTTTTAATTCCTTTGGGAATTCCAGAAATAAAACTCAGACCTGCAATCAATTTTCTTTTTTCCTTGTTGTTTCTAATTTGTTAATTCTTTGGCTTGAGTTTTGCAATATCAGATGTTTCTCTGCAACCAATTACAGTTAATGAATCTTTTACTATTTATTATCTCAAAGCTATGTAACTGTAGAATATGATTAGTCTGAATCCTGTCTTTGGTTTTACCTATTTAATAAAAAAATGGGGGGAAAAGGATGGAGGAGAAGGAAGGGGGGTGTTAACTGTAACAAAAAGCATTTTAAAGTAACTGAACACTGAAATACTGTTTATCTATCTGCAGTTCTGAGACAAGCATCTGCTGTGTTAGCGTGTATGTCATCATATGGTCTTCTAGCAGGCAATTTTTGATCAGCTAGAAGACCAAGAATTGTGTGTTGGCTTACACTGCTAGCAAGCTAAAGTTGTGTCATAAGCTTCTGAAAATCTGTTTTTAAGGGACAGCTGAAAAATGTTTTCAAACATTTAGGGAAATTTAATTCTTGGGAGCCATAGTTCTCCCATGTAGAGCCACGTCCATGAGCACACAGATCATAACCATAACATCAAAATGGGCAAGATTTATCAGAAGTAGCTTCTTGTGAAACAGATATTTTTTACATAAGAGGAAGAAAATAGGTGCTCAGTTAGCTGCTTGGGATGCAGTTCAAGCTCATGTGAAGAGTGACAGAGCTGCAGCAGGGTCTGCTGAGCCTGAGTCTTTGTCATTTTCTAAACAAGAGGAGAAAAAAAAATAAAATTGAATCACTTTCAATTTTATTCTTAATTTGTCCACTTTTTTACTGAAAATGCCTTCCCTTTGTTAGTTCACAGACTACCAAAGCTATGTGATCCATGGCTGCTTGGAGAACAATCTTACTTTGGAGAGATCTATTGCTTTATTTAATGGTATCTCCAAATGGGTCCAGCTCATGGTTCTCAGCAAACCAACACCCCAGCAAAGGGCAGAAGTAATCACAAAGTTTATCAATGTTGCACAGGTAAGTCTTGCATATGATTCTTTTTCTTCCATTATGAAGCAATAATATAAATCGAGATTGCAGTAAACAAATGAACTGAATGCTCTTTGTGCTGTTTCCTCAGTGTATTCTGTTCAATAGTTTTACCTATTGAACAGTAGGCTATTCAATAGTTTTACCTGTTGAACAGTAGGATTGTGTAGGCTGTTCAATAGTTTTACCTGTTGAACAGTAGGATTGTGTAGGCTGTTCAATAGTTTTACCTGTTGAACAGTAGCCTGTTCAACATCACTGCACGTTATTTGTTCAGGTGTGGTATATCTGTGTTTTTTTACTAGCAGACATAACTATAAATTAATTTTTCTTTGTTGTATTCTAGTTGACAACTGTCACTACTGTGTGTTTCTTGTGGACCTAAGCTAATTAAATAAAGAAATGCTGAACCATTATGTTATGACTCCTGGTTTGACGATTTCTGCTTTAGCAGTGACAGATGGTCTCCTTTAGCTTGATGTGTGTGACATGAGATAGCTGCCACATATATTTCATTTACTTTTCATAATCCATGATCAATTTCTCCTGCAGAAGCTCCTTCAGCTCCAGAACTTCAACACACTGATGGCAGTTGTGGGAGGTCTAAGCCACAGCTCTATTTCTCGTCTGAAAGAAACTCATTCTCATCTCTCTTCAGAAGTCACAAAGGTATGGTGGACTTCAGAATATAGAGATAATGAGCAGAGCATCACCTCTCTGAGGTCTGATGGATTCTGCAGTGCAGGTGTCTCACCAGCACAGTACTTGGATCATGGCAGAGCATCCACAAGGGCACTTTGTTTGCATTCCTCTTGGTGGAGAAAGATCGGCTCATGGAGATCCTCTGCTTGATTGCCTGTGCCAGAGAGAAAACTAACACTGTCGTTACCCTGATATAAACCGTGCTCATTTAAACCAGATTAAGGAAATTCTATGAATGCTTTCACAGAGACTTGCTTCTCTGGCTGTTTGTAGGACTGGAATGAAATGACAGAGCTGGTCTCTTCCAATGGAAACTACTGCAACTACCGCAAGGCTTTTGCTGACTGCGTTGGCTTCAAAATTCCTATTTTAGGAGTTCATTTGAAAGACTTGATTGCTGTCCATGTAATTTTTCCTGACTGGATAGGTGAGAACAAAGTTAACATAGTGAAAATGCAACAGCTTTCCATCACCTTGAGTGAACTAGTTTCCCTGCAGACTGCCTCTCATCATTTAGAGCCTAATATGGATTTAATTAACCTGCTAACCGTAAGTATTGAGCATGTTTCAATTCATTTCTGTTATTCAGATGTTGAATATCAGTAGGAATATTCGTATCTATAGAGATAAGTGCACATTTTTATCCCAGTTTTGTAAAAGAAAAGGGAGAGAATATAAAACAGAAACAAGTGCGCAAAGAGTTTCATTACTGTAGTATGTGATGGCTGGAAGAAGCAACAGGGTTGTTATACATGAATCATTTTAAGGATGACAGAAAGAGGGCTGTTATTTGTGCTAGGAGAAGTTAAAACTAAGTTCTGAGCACTTAGAATTGAGGCTTATGTCTTCTGTGCAAAGATCAGGTGATGTGTTGACATGGACACACAAGCAGAATTCCAAGTTGGGCATTGCTCTGTCCTTTCTCTACTATGCTTCATGTGTGACATAGTACTCTTTCTATCCAGTACAAAAAAAATTGCTCTTACATGTGGCTAAACAATTCCTGCAACCCTTACTATTTCTCCTTTCCTCCCCCCTTGGCATTGGCTGCATTTGTGGAGGTTTGAAACTTGCACATACAAATTACAGATAAGGATTTGAAGGTCCTATTTCAAAACAGAGATTTCAAAAAGACTGAATAAAACATGTATTTTTTTAAAGATGCAACTGACAATGCTAAAAGGAATTAATTTTCAGTCCCCTTTTTGATAATTGAGTATATGACCATTATTACTTTTTCACTTACGTGAAATACTTTGATGTATCCATTCCTAATATAACTCTGTTGACTGTGGTTACAGCTGAGCCAATCTGATTGTAAATAATGAAGTTACATTCTGCAGTGTTGATTCCAGACCTGATCATGGGCTAAAATTAATTTGTGCTGCTGTTACCTATTAACATGATTCCATGGTGGTACCTTTTAGTAATGGTGGAGACAGCCATGGGTATCCTAGGTAGACAGCTCTAGGTAGCCTAAAACACCTCCAAGGTAATTCTGTCTTTGTAGTAATCACTGGAAGCGTAGTTATGGGTCAAGTACATTTGATTTAAGATGGTGACTCCACGAAAAGAAAAAGTCAAAGATCAACAGAAAGTTCCTATACCAGACTTTTGGTACATGTCATAAAATGAATGTTCTCAGTTTGATTCTAACATTGTAGGGGTTTCCCTTATTTGTACATATGAATATAATATTTTCTTCTTTTCGACAGCGTTCATCTGCCATGTAAGTCATTACTCTTTAAATGATTCTGTCCATCTTTCTGTTAATAAGAAAGTTTTATGTTTTAGGCTGGGGTCAGAGGAAGAGAAGAAAAGCTAGTGTTGCAGCCCAAAGCTGACAAGAACTGCCAACTAAAAAGAGTTGACCTTGCTACATGCAAATGGTCTTTTAACAGATTTAGCCTCCCTTGCTGCCAAAGTCATCCTGTTTCCAGAGCCTGAAGAAATCATTATTTCACTTATTGCTAGGTCTTCATTCTCTAATGTAAACTGTAAAAATTTTTCTCATCTTTAACTTACTTAGAGAAACTCCTTTTCAAAACTAGTAAATGTGTATAGGTGTGTAGAGTGCATTTCATTTGCATGTGAATCAGCTGACTCAACTATTTGTTCACTTCAGCTGTTTTTCCATTAAGCTGCTTCTATCTGGGCAAGCTTTTAGTATGTATTTTGTCCTGATAAGCCATGTGTATATCTCTTGCCTGGCCTCCATCCCTTGCAGTGCTGCCTTTTGCAACACACTTAGCAAGTGCTAACAGCCTGGCCTGTGCTCGCTTGACAAATAAAGTCATTGGGTGTTGGTTTGCTAGTACAAGAACTTGCACAAAAGGATAACATTAGTATTTTGTGGCCATGTAGGCATTTGCCCTGGTTTTTCTTTTCTTGATGGTGGAGGCCTATTCACTCTGGGGAAGCTGATACATTCAAGTGGTTTGAAAATGGTGATGTTGAGGCACTGGCACAGGTTGCCCTGAGAAGTTGTTGCTGCCCCCTGCCAGTGTTAAAGGCCAGGTTGAACGGGGCTTTGAGCAGCCTGGTCCAGCGGAAGGTGGCCCTGCCTGTGGCAGGGGGTATCTAACTAGATGATCTTTAAGGTCCCTACCAACCCAAAGCATTCTATGATTCTATGATTCTGTGTTTGGGGAGACTGTGTTAAGAGCTATGAAGTGAGAGTTTGGCTTAAAAGCTGGGGCACGGGCTTGGTAGTAGACATCAGGCCCTCTGCATAGGAGACTACAAAAGCTGAGAGGGAGCTCTAGTGATGCAAGTCCTCCCATGTCATATGTAAATGAGTCTTTGTTATATGGGCAAGAGGAGTAAATGTGCCAGGACTCAGCTGCTGGTGAGCAAGAGTGTGTTACATAAAGATGGACTCAGTGCATGCTTGCTCTCAGTCTGTGTGGTTTTTCCTCCTTTCTTGCCTTATCAGCCACACTTGCTCCAGCTCCACTGACTCTGTACCCAGTTTTGTGCCAGTCCCTGGCATCTGAAACCTGGAGCTAAGAAGCAGAAGTAGTAAAGAGGACCTACTCACAAGCTTGGCAGTGCAATAGAGAGAAAGAGCAGCTCTAACGACACTTTCATCATTAGAAAACTTACATTTGGTAAGGATGCTTAAGGGATTTCCTTACCTGCTGTGCATTATTTCCACATTGTTTTTATTTCACAATGTGATAAAAGCCTGCAGGTAAATGTTTCATCACTTTCTGTGGATTGGAAGTGGATCTCAATGTCTCAGCTAGAGTACAATGTATTTATACTAACTGCACTAGAACTTATTTGGTGGCACCATTTTCACCCCACTATTTTTAGATCCCAACAGATATTTATCTAACCTGCTCTGAAACTATACGCAAATGACTGGAAAGTCCCAGTCATTTGGACAGTCTAGTGAAGAGAATGAGAAATATCTAAACAATCAAATTGAAAGTCACCCTCCCTAACTTGTGTTCAGTAAGTTCCACTTACCAAATAAATGTTGTGCATTTCTGATCACACCCCCACCCTCCTTACCCACCACCCCCCCAAAATGCTTGGCAACATAGGACAGCAATGAAAGTCAAATTAGAATGGAAACTGCCACCTGCTGTGGTGGTTCTCCTAGGAAAGCTCCTATTGGGCTTTATCCAGCAGAGCAAACCTGTAAATAAAATATAAAATGAGAGCTTATGTAAATGAACAGTCATCGTGCTTGTAATGTTTTTGCAAGTATTTCAAACGTCTGTACTAGACAATACCTTGTCCGCTGTGTGCTTACACGTGCTTAATCAAGTTGTAACTGCCGCTTATGTTAAGGTCAGATAGTTCAGGGAGGGGAAAATACAAACTTGCTCAGTAAATACCAGTGATTTTCCATCCCCAAACCCACACCCTGCTCACCTGGCCTGCTGAGAAAACTGCTCTTTAGCAGGAACAGGACAAGGCCTTTTGAACTAGCAATTCTGCTCTGGTAATATCATGTGCTCCAACACTGTTCTGCTTATTTTATACCACCAAAGAACCTAAGAATTCAGTCACTGAATAATTAAGTACATGAACAATATTTATTACAGCAGTTACTGAATCTACATTACTTTTAGGACAGGTCTTTACATTCCCATGTGACAGCAGCATGACAGCTGGGCGAAGGAACCTGCAGGGTGCTCAGACTTTCATGGGTGCCCATAACCAAATTATGAATTGCAAAAATCAGTGTAGTGTTACAGCTAGACAAAATGAATAGTGCAATATCAAGACATCTCTAAAGCCATGTGTTTGCTCTGTCTCCTGTCTTACTCACTGAACAAAATTCTGCCTTAAAGAAGGTGGTTCCTAGAGGTGGTTCTGTAGTACAGTGTTGCTGGTCCTGCTTCTGCTTGTTACTGATTCAGCACTTCAGGTTCTCTAAAAATAGCCTTCTGACACAGTCATTTAGTCAGTAGTAATTCTATCTGCCTGATGGGAAACATCCTTTTAGCTCAATCTTACCTTAATTGGGGATTTGCAATGTAGATGGTAACTTCAGAAAATGTCAATTACTCCAAAGCCAGTTAATGTAGGGACATGATCACAGGAAATATGCAATGCTCGTTTCCTCTCATTGGAAAATATTAGCCACAGTGTTGATTACTTTTGTCCTTCACCACTCCAAAAAAGGAGGAATTTACTGCAGACCTGCATCAGTGCAAGACCCCAGCTGACAAAGTGAAACAAAGATTCATCTTACTTTAAGCATATTTATGCCCCTTCTTTTTTCTCAATAAATCCTCTAGGGAAAAGAATGAAAACATGGAAGAAAAAGCTTTCATTTATCTAAAAGAAGCTGAAAGGGAATTTGTCTTACTTGCTGAGAGAGGATCAGGAGCAGACCAAGCTGGGTTAAAGTAACTTGAATTGCTTTTCGTGGAGCACTTTGCTGCATCAGCACTGCTGCCAAACCTGGCTTCCCTCTGTAGAAGAGCTGCAGTAAGCTGCAGAGCTGACTGGTCTCCAGGAACCAAATTTGAGCAGAACCTGAAGTCCCTCTAGCCTAGTGCCTTTACAACTTCTTTGCTGAAGGTTTTGTATTCACTAGGTGATTTCTCTTGAGATCTCTCATGACCACTGGGCTGCTAGAAGAAAGTGTTTCGCATAAGGGTGGTCTTCATTGCCAGTGTCCCTCTTTGAAGATTAGCACCCAGCCAATCTCACTGAATGTGTTGGGATGCAGCTTGTGACAGCCCTTGAGTACAGTGCCTGCTCCTCTCAGTACAGGGTTGAGCAGCAACATGTGCTCACCAGTGTCAGTTACATTAGCTCTTGTGAAAAGCTGCTTTCCCAGCATCTGCACCCGCAGTTCTGGCATGTATCCTGAGCTCTGAGTAGCAAAACTTTTGTCTAGCTTCAGTGGGAGGTGTATCTCTTGTAAGGTATGCTTACAAGCCTGGCATATCCAACACAGTTTAATAAATATTGCTGGTTTTACGTCTTTCTTGCATACAGCTGTCCCTGGACCTCTATCACACTGAAGACGATATCTACAAGCTCTCACTGGTGCTGGAACCAAGGACCTCCAAATCTGTAGGTTATCTTTTACTGCATTTTGACATATTGCTTATTTTGTCTGCAGGCAGTTGATTACATTTTTAAATTGCAGTAAATATGTTTCCTTATTTGCATTCACATAAAGCATCTTAGTGTTTTGCTTGCATAGTGAATACAGTCAATATTTATAAGTTTTAGTGCGTATTGGGAGAAGTAAAAAGTGGAACATGCTGGACACGAATTAGCAGGGCTCATTTGGAGAGCTTTAAACTAGATTCGAAGGGGGATGGGCTTGTAGCTGGGCTTGCCCCAGTGGGGCAGCGCTCCAGAATTAATGAAGACTGGGAGGCCTCCTATAATCCTAGGGTGAAATCGGTGTGCTCAGCTCGCTCCCTGAAATGCCTGTACACCAATGCGCGCAGCATGGGAAATAAGCAGGAGGAGTTGGAAACCTGTGTTAAGTCAGGAGACTATGATCTGGTGGCAATTACAGAGACGTGGTGGGACAGCTCACATGACTGGAATATAGTCATGGAAGGCTATGTCCTTTTCAGGAAAGACAGGCCAGCCAGGCGGGGTGGTGGGGTTGCTCTTTATATGCGGGAGGAACTACAATGCACTGACTTCTGTCCAGGGACAGATGATGAGCGAGTTGAGAGTCTGTGGGTGAGAATTAAGGGGCAGGCTGGCAGGGGCGATACTGTTGTAGGTGTCTGTTACAGACCACCAGATCAGGGTGAGGAGGTTGATGAGGCCTTCTACAGGCAGCTGAGAGCGGCCTCACAGTCACAGGCCGTGGTCGTCGTGGGGGATTTTAACTTCCCTGATGTTTGCTGGAAGGACCACTCGGCAACCCAGCCACAGTCCAGGAGGTTCCTCCAGTATATGGATGATAACTTCCTCCTGCAAATGGGGGATGAGCCGACCAGGAGAGGAGCGCTGCTGGATCTCATCCTCACTAACAAGGAGGATCTGGTCGAAGCAGTAAGGGTTGAGGGCTGCCTTGATTGCAGCGACCACGAGATGGTGGAGTTCAGGATCTTGTGTGGCAGGACTAGTAGAATACCAAATAGAATTGCAACCCTGGACTTTAGCAGGGCAAACTTTGGCCTTTTCAAGCAATTGCTAGGGGAAATCCCATGGGCAGGGCTGCTTGAAGGTAAAGGGACCCAAGATAGTTGGTTGGCATTCAAGGACTGCTTTTTCCGTGCTCAAGATCGGAGCATCCCGACACGTAGGAAGTCAAGGAAGAGGGCCAAGAGACCTGCGTGGCTAAATAGGGAATTGCTGGGTATGCTCAAGTGGAAGAGGAGAGTTTACAGGTCATGGAAGGAGGGGCTGGCCACTTGGGAGGAATATAAGGCTGCTGCTAGAGGATGTAGGAAGGCAGCTAGGAGGACTAAGGCATCCTTAGAATTAAACCTGGCAAGAAGGGTCAAGGACAGCAAAAAGAGCTTTTTCAAATACATGGCAGACAAAACTAACACCAGAGGCAATGTAGGCCCACTGATGAACGAGATGGGTGCCCTGGTGACAGAAGATAAAGAGATGGCAGAGTTACTGAATGCCTTCTTTGTCTCTGTCTACTCTGCTGCAGGCAGTCCTGAAGAGCCCTGTACCCCTGAGACCTCAGATGAAGTCAGGTCGACGGAGCGGTTTGCCTTAGTCGATGAGGAATGGGTTAGAGACCAGTTGAGCAATCTGGACATCCATAAATCCATGGGTCCAGATGGGATGCACCCGCGGGTGCTGAGGGAACTGGCGGAAGTCATTGCTAGACCACTCTCCATCATCTTTACCAAGTCTTGGGAAACGGGAGAGGTGCCTGAGGACTGGAGGAAAGCAAATGTCACTCCAGTCTTCAAAAAGGGCAAGAAGGAGGACCCGGGTAACTATAGACCGGTCAGCCTCACCTCCATCCCTGGGAAAGTGATGGAACACCTTATCCTTGGTGCCATCTTAAGGCATATCAAGGATAAGAGGGTTATGAGGGGCAGTCAACATGGCTTCACCAGGGGGAAATCATGTTTGACCAATCTCTTAGCGTTTTTTGAGGAAATAACACGGTGGATGGATGATGGCAGAGCGGTGGATGTGGTCTACCTTGACTTCAGCAAAGCATTTGACACAGTCTCCCACAGCACCCTCACAGCTAAATTGAGGAAGTGTGGTCTGGATGATCAGGTAGTGAGGTGGACTGCGAACTGGCTGAAGGAGAGAAGCCAGAGAGTTGTAGTCTATGGGGCTGAGTCTAGTTGGAGGCCTGTAACTAGTGGAGTGCCTCAAGGGTCAGTACTGGGACCGGTATTATTTAATATATTCATCAACGATTTAGATGAGGGAATTGAGTGTACTATCAGCAAGTTTGCTGATGACACTAAGCTGGGAGGAGTGGCTGACACGCCAGAAGGCTGTGCTGCCATCCAGCGAGACCTGGACAGGCTGGAGAGTTGGGCAGGGAATAACTGGATGAAATATAACAAGGGAAAGTGTAGAGTCCTGCATCTGGGCAGGAACAACCCCAGGTTCCAGTATAGCTTGGGGAACGACCTGTTAGAGAGCAGTGTAGGGAAGAGGGACCTGGGGGTCCTAGTGGACGACAGGATGACCATGAGCCAACACTGTGCCCTTGTGGCTAAGAAGGCCAATGGCATCCTGGGGTGTATTAGAAGGGCGGTGGTTAGTAGGTCGAGAGAGGTCCTCCTTCCCCTCTACTCTGCCCTGGTGAGACCGCATCTGGAATATTGTGTCCAGTTTTGGGCCCCTCAGTTCAAGAAGGACAGGGAGCTGCTGGAGAGAGTGCAGCGCAGGGCAACGAAGATGATTAGGGGAGTGGAACATCTCCCTTATGAGGAAAGACCAAGGGAGCTGGGTCTCTATAGTTTGGAGAAGAGGAGACTGAGGGGTGACCTTATAAGTGTCTATAAATATATAAAGGGGGAGTGTCACGAGGATGGAGCCAGGCTCTACTCAGTGGCAAACAATGATAGGACAAGGGGTAATGGGTACAAACTGGAACACAAGAGGTTCCACTTAAACTTGAGAAGAAACTTCTTCTCAGTGAGGGTGACGGAACACTGGAACAGGCTGCCCAGGGAGGTTGTGGAGTCTCCTTCCCTGGAGACATTCAAAACCCGCCTGGACACATTCCTGTGTAACATTATCTAGGTGTTCCTGCTCCGGCAGGGGGATTGGACTAGATGATCTTTCGAGGTCCCTTCCAATCTCTAACATACTGTGATACTGTGATACTGTGACTTCATTACTCATTGTTTTTCAACAAAACCTCTGCGAGTTCTGGAAACCATTGTTCTTCTCTATGGGAAGATACCCTTTGTAAGTTACGTCACTGTGTGCCCACTACTTTATTTTCTGGATGCTGGTGCAGTTATATAAAACAACACAGAGTCCAAAGATTTGTTTTAGGTAAGGCACAGCATTAGCTGTAACATTCTAAATACTGTTTGCTTATGTAGAATGGGCTGTATCTTGGGCTCTCAAACAATATTTAAACACCTTAGAATAGACATTACTCTTTTTTAGTGTGTGCAGCTAAATATAGTGATGCATTGATGCATTTTTCATTATGCTTTGCAAGTCTGAGGATGCAGGTAAATCTCCTAATTAATAGCTGAATTTCATTTATAGTGTTACTCTTTGTTGCCAGAGTCTGGGTTTTCCCTCTGAGCCTTTCGTTGGTGCATTAACATTCTTATGACCTGTCATATGCAGCACATGATGCTCTCAGGTTGAGCACCCTCAAATCTGAGACCAGCAAATCTGAGACTGGTCATGCTTAGCAGGGTGTGCTAATGGAAATGCTTAGCAGGGTGTGAGGGCAGAGTCCAGTAGTCTGAGCTGATTCATTTCGGTGCTTTATATGTTTCTGAAGTATTCCTGAACGCAAACAAGGAAGTAGAACCCCTTAATTTCCAAGTATAAGGCTTTTCTGGATTTTAAGATGATTATCATTCTTGGGAACCAGTTTGAGCATTCTGTGTGTGTGCTTTCAATGGTGAATGATGACCAATAGTAAAGAAGCTATTGAATATTTCCATAGTCAATCTTAACTTGGTTTGAACACCTTTAATTTCATTGCTGAGCTTCCAGTCCGTGCTGGATATGATTTGACCATAACAGCTGCCATTTTTCATAGTCATTCTGGCTCCCTTGTGCTCCCATTACTGCCAGCAGAGTTGACTTGTTACAGCTCTATGCTGTGGAAGGACTAACGGGCCACTACTGTAGATGAAGAAAATTACCATGCCGCTGCTTTGATCTTCAGCTTGAACATTAGGGAGGACAAAAGCAATATAAACAGTGCTATGAACTTCAACAGTACCCAGAAGTTGTGGGAGACTACTGCATAATGATCAATAAATAACCAGTGACATTGAGCTGTTGCAGCATCCCGATGGGTAAAAAGCTACAGCTGAATAGACAGAAGCCAGACTATTTGAAGCATACTTCTCTTTGATGGAATGCCAAAGCACACAAGCTATATTAGAGGGGAAAGAATCTGTAGAGCTTTTGTATGTGGAAAAAAATTGTCAAAGGCAACATGACAGCGTAGTTGTGTCATTCCAACTGCTTCTTATTGTTGTATGGGTACAGCTCCTGTGCAGGTGCACTGTAGAGGAAGTGCCTCATGCTGCTGCAGTCATTTTGGAGGCACATCCGTAAGCACAGGAGCCTGCTGTTAACAGGGGCTTGACCTTCATTCTGCTAAAAGTGGGAGGAGAGTCTTCAGTCAGTATAGAAGCCTAAGAAAATACTGAAGATTGACCTCCAGCTGTAGAACAGCATCTCCCTGTCACACTGTCCTGCTTTTCCCCAGGCATTCGTTACCCTCTTGTTGGGAGCTTTTACTGGTGCAGCTATTGCCTAGAAGGCAGCTCTCCTTGGTGCAGTGATGCCACTGAAGACACACACATTTTTTTATTTCAGTGCCAAAATAAGCAGATGTTCACATCCATCTTAAAATATGCTTTCTCAGTCTACAATACAGTTTATGCTTGTGCTGGTGAAACAGACAGGAGATGCAGACTGAATCAGAAACAGCATGCCCAGGTACAGTGTTTCTGAACATTCAGTAAATTCAGCTAGGCAGTCTCTGGTAGTCTCTGGACACTCGTTGGTACCTTTCCTCACAACATGCATTTCACAGAAATAAAATTATGGTTATTCATACGAGTCAATGAGTGAAATAGAAGAAACCAACATTTCCCTTCGGCTAGCGGGCAAGAACATGAAGTTTTCATTTCAACTTGTCAAAAAAACCCCGTAAAAACAGAAGAAGGCTTCAAATGAAAGGATCCAGAAGACAGGCAAAGGCTCCAATGGATTTAGACTCTTTCTGCCACTGTGCACTTGGACCAGAGGAGTTAGAAGCTCTGTGAGGGCTTAGTAGTCCAGCAGACTCTGACACTTTGATACTGATGCTTTCATTCCATTTAGTCTTAAGATTTTTTTTTAAGACAAGGCACACTTCAAATTTCTGCTCTGACCATAGCTGTAAGAATATTACAATACTGGCATGTTACATGTTACCATGTAACGTGTCATCTTCAAAAGATTGCTGCGTTTCCACATATTTCTAGAGCAAAAGCACTTGCCAGCCTGTGGTCCATCACTGTGCAATGCCACTAGTTTTAGGATTAAAACATTCTGTAAGTAGTTTTGGCATATAGAGCTGGATGTCTGGATCCACGGTATTTCTTGGTGAAATTGAATTATGTACATATAGTGATTTTAATTTCCCAAACTTACCTGTGCAGGTTAATAAAGCAACCCGCTAACACACCCTTTTGTTTTCCTACCAAAGGCAGTATTTTATGACTTTGTGACCATTTTTCATCTCAGTGTCAGAATCTACGATACCTTTTTTTTATACACATGATAACTGTAGCATCTTTGCGTGGCTTAATTATCTCCCTCTCAACTCACACCAGTTTAATGGGAAATGGGTTTTTTGCTCAACAGCTAATTCA
This sequence comes from Pezoporus wallicus, assembly GCF_028554395.1. NCBI lineage: Eukaryota > Metazoa > Chordata > Aves > Psittaciformes > Psittacidae > Pezoporus > Pezoporus wallicus. The sequence continues at coordinate 2,736,953 of NW_026639660.1, forward strand.
GGAGTCTTTCTGAGGCTGTGGGCCATTTTCCTTCTGATCCAAACCGTACTGTATTTTTTCTGCTTGACACTGTTTCACCTGCTACATATCCAGTGACAGATGCAGGAAAAGGCCAATACGCCTTTCAGCATTTTTCATGCTGATGATTTTTGAAGCCTTACCTGAAACTGTGTTCAGGTTTGTCCTATATTTTATGCTTGAACAAGCTGAGCTGTGTGCCACAGCTTCTCCCAAAGCACTGTAGCGGTGTGGAGGGAGTTGGGCTGCGTGCGCTGTGCCTCAAGTGAGCTGTCAGCTACCATTTTGTCAAGACCAAGCTGTTTACAGAATAAAATAGTCTGACTGGTTTTTTCTGCAAAGCAAGTCAAAGGTTAGCCCCTTTCTGCTCAGGCTGCCTGGATGAATTAAGCTGTGCATCCTGGCACATCTCGGCTGGAAACCAGTGGGATTGCAGAGCGTGGTTCTTCCCTTGCTTTTGCATCCTGCTGCCTTCTTGGTGCTGCAGAGAGCAGGAGCGTTAACTTATTCAGGCTGCTGCAGCCCCTTGCATGGCTCCTGGCCACAGTCTCACCAGCAGGGAGTTGGGGCAAGGCTGCATTGTGGTGGAGAGTTCCTCAGGAGCATTACAAGGAAGGGAAAAAGCAGGTTTCTGGGCTTACCTATCTCTGATGTCTACTGTGTCCAGAGATTCTCATTCCTTCCTTCTTCCTCCCATTCTTGTTGCTATTGAACCCTCTAGAGATGGCAGTGAGGAGTCTGCCTGGTTTTGCTTGGGCACTGCCTTGCTGGGCACTGCCACTGCCAGCGTTAGCTGTGAGGTGCCACAAAGAGCCCAAGTGAAGCCATCAGCAAAGGCAATCAACCCTTTAAAACCTTGCCTGATGCTTCGCTAAGCACAGGGACAGCACAGGGACTCCAGTAGTTTGTGGTTGTAGCTCTGACACACAGAGCTGCTTTTAATGGGAAATTTGTCTTCATAATTCAGATTTGAAAGTCTTTGTGTTCTGATCCATCTCTCAGCAGCCTACCTCCCCGACAACCCCCAACAAGCCAGTAGTGCCACTGGAGTGGGCATCTGGAGTGGTACCAAAACCTGACCCTACAGTCATTAACAAGCACATACGAAAGCTGGTGGATGTAAGTATTTGGAAGAATATACTGGTCAAAGAGAATGATAGCTTGGATATTGTCATCATCATAATTAATTACAAGCTTTGCAAGAGATTCTTATGGTTGGGATTAATTTCAGACATCCAATAACGAATTTGAGCCTTTACTGATACATTTGGAATTATTTCTTTTATTCTTGCAATCAGCTATGGGATTAGTTAGCAGGTTTCGTGATGCAAAAGAGCAAATGTTCAGAAACAAGGACTCACGTGTTACTAGGACCAGAGAAGTTTTTCAGAAACCCTGTATTGGTTTTCAACTTGCTGTCATTTGACTGTTCAGAGCATATTATGTATCGTAAAGACAGCACTTTGTTGGTATTGCTTTAAAAATGTAGGCATGAGGTCATGGAGAATTATAGCTAGGATCTTCCAGCATCAGTTTGGAAGTTGATATATTAGGTAATGCAAACGAAGCCAAACACTACCAGGTCCATTTGGAGAGACTGAGCCCTGTTGTGTTAGTGTTTAAGGGACTTTTAGTGATTTAAGCAGCATCCAGGGAAACCAAGAATGTGTTGTACATAATGAAGCAATATTTCCTTCTGCTTTTTACAAATTAATAACTAAGCCTGGGAGGAACTATTAAATTTTCACCTCATCTGTGTTACAGGTCATTAAATGTGTTATGTTGTTAAGATAACTTGAAGTCTTCAGTTGTCTCACTCAGACTTCAAATATATCGTGTTTTACTTCTTGTATATGATTTTATTTTTCAAAAGTTTCATTTTTCTCTTAATGTGGGATGCCAGAACTGCACGTGCTGCTCCTGTATCACTTTTGTCAGTGCCATGTGCATTGATAAAAATCACTCCACATCCAAACCTCTCTTTGACAGCTTGTTTAACTGAGTCTGTTGCAACTCTTTAATCTTTCCAGAATGTGCTAGGTGGAGGGATTGTTCTTGTTCCTGAGTTGGGGAAGATGCAACCCTCATTCCACAGTTTTGGCCTGGTCCAGGAAGTATGGTCTTGAGTTTGACAGGATTAAAACATGTTTTGGGGCTGTTGCGGATACAGCTTGCCAAAAGGTCCACACCACTCTGTACAGCTGTCTTTGTTTTTTCCAATCTTTGTCATTTACTAGCTGCTTTGAGTTGTGCTTTAAGGCATTGTTTTTATTGCTAAGTGTTGAATACTACTTGGGTTTGCACATTGATTTCTTCATGATAATGCATTTTTTGAGGTCTGCCAATCATTGGTTACAGATCATTTGCTAGGTGCTTAGAAATCAGCTTCATCACCTTCTCATTTAAATGAGGACAATGTAAACACCTTTCAGAGATCTCAATGTATTAAATTCTTGTCTAAATGTATTAAATTCTTAATCTAATGAGAGAATTTGTTCGTCAATATGTCTTTCAGATAGTCATGTTGACTCTGACACTCATGTCTTTCCCATCAGCCTCACATATAGCTGTAATGCCCCTTGCACATCTTCACAATTAGTAACACCGAATTCAGTACTTCCATAGCAGCTAAGAAGGGCTTCCATTCATTTTATGCAATCTTTTAAATTTGATCCCATGTCTGTTTTTTCTTAGTGGTAAGCTGAGGTAGGTTGATGGGAGGGAATGGTTGTCGAATGCAAAATGGTCATGGTGTGGGTATCAAGGTATTAGTAAATGAATCAGATTGAAACAGTACTGCGGCAGAGCAGAGGTGACCAACTAAAAGAGAAGTGAAGCCAAAACCATCTGAAATACTCATAGGAAAGCTTCTGTTTAGTTGGTTTTGTTTTATTTGTGATTAAAAAGCATACATAATGAAGCAAAGAGAGTATAATCACGTGGGGTAGAATTTCAGTGACATTTCCAAGAAGAAAAATAAAACAAGAATAATTATGTCTGAAGAGGTGTGGAGGATCATCACTAGATAAATACTGAGGTCAAGTTTTCTTTAAAAATTAGCCATTTTTTTTTCCCCTATAGTCCAGTAAATATATATGTTGAAGTACAAAGTAGGAATAAAAGGAATAGAATAAGGCAACAGAGCATCTGACTAGTAATGTGGAACATTAAGTTATATGTAATTATAGGATTGAAGAGCTGGTATCAGTTCAAGATAGGCTTGATGTTAGGACAATAATTTCCTTTTTTTTTCCTCAGTCTGTCTTCAGGAATTATGATCATGACCATGATGGCTATATTTCTCAGGAAGACTTTGAAAGTATAGCTGCCAACTTCCCCTTTTTGGACTCTTTCTGTGTGCTGGACAAAGACCAGTAAGTTTGGAGATTTCTTTGTGGGCCTTTTCTTTTTTTAATTTTCCTCGATTTAAATACTCATGAAAACTAATTCTTGAAGAAACAGTGTCTCCCAAGCTTCTTGTGTCTGACATCTCACTTAAGGAACAGGGGATCACCAAAGGCTGAATTCTGTTCTCATTTAACTTCTTAAGCTCTAATCAATTCTATAAGCCCACTCATGCTGGGGTCCTGCTTTACCTGGTACTTTAAAAATTATTTATGTAGTAGCTTTAATTCCTGCTGGAACTGAGTCAAGACCCTTAGAGTACCATCAAATTACAGTGGAGATGCTTTATCCAGACCAGCCATCAGAGCGATGAAAAAAATAAGTTGTGTGCAGTAGAGAGGAAATGGGTGTATGTAGTGGAGGAAGGGTAGCATGTATTATGTGTGGTATATATATTTCCTAGCATATATATAATATATATTATATATATAATATATGTTTCCTAGCACACTGGGTTTGATAGTTCTTGTTGTCCAGAATCTGTTTGGCTGTCAAGGCTGGTGATCAGCCAGGGACATAACTGCTTGGTCTGTGTAAACAGTAAGTCAAGATCCTTCACCTAATGGCCCAGTCTATGCTCTGATACCATGAGCAGGTGAGAAACCAAGGTCCATGCTATAAGTTCGGTGTTTGCTCTCTTATGAAAGGTAAGAACCACTAAGGCTCTAAGGGATTTTTTTCTGCCAAGGCTGTTACAGCTTTTTCAAAGAATGTGCTAGGTGCACTGCATGCTTTTTGCAGTGAGAAAACCTGAATTGTTCAGTGCCATGAGCAGCAACAGACCTAATCTACTTTTTTTTTCCCCTGACAGAGATGGTCTTATAAGCAAAGAGGAAATGATGGCTTACTTCCTGAGAGCTAAATCACAGTTCCAATGTAAAATGGGACCAGGGTTTATTCATAACTTTCAGGAGATGACCTATCTTAAACCAACTTTCTGTGAGCACTGTGCAGGATTTGTAAGTATGTCTTTAACAATAGTGTATCTGTCTCAAACACATTTACCCTTTGACGTAGACCAGGTGAAACTGGCTCCATGCATTGTAAAGTCTCTTGGGCAAATATCTCCTTGCATTCAGAAGCACAAAACATTTCCTCATGTTGTAGCTGTGCTACCCAGTTTTGTTTTGGTGGTTCCTGAAAAAAAGTGGCATTTGTAAGATTTACTGTTGTGGGGCGTGTGAGAGAACAAAATTCTGTCAGCTAATATTAGAGACTGTCTACTATTCTGTCAGGATATTAGAGACTATATGAATGGATTTACTTGGTTTATCTTAAGGTCTTTAATTTGGCTTGATTTCCCATGTAAATAAGCGCAAGGGAAAATGGGTGTCTGGAACAGAGGATGTAGATGAAGCAAAAGCAGTTCTTTCTCAGGAAATTGCACATGGCAACATAGCATGTTCATAATTCTCCGAATGACCATAACAGCCTTAATCTTTTCTCTATTGAATTAACAGATCTTCTAATTCGGTCAAGAAATCAAAAGAGCTTCCAGCAGTTCTGTACAATAAGAATTTTTTAATCTATTTGTAAGGGGTTCTGTTTCTTTGTTTGTTTTTCCTTTTTCTCTCAGACATTACTTACCAGATGCCACCTATTAGAGTATTTAGTACATAGCTGGGAAATAATTGCTTTTGTGAATACTTGTGTTGCTCGCAAACCTCCTCCAACTTTTCTATTTCAAACCAAGTATGGTAAAGAAAAAGGAATTACTATGATTTTAAAAGTTACTTTAATGCACACACTCCACCAAAAGCAAATGTTTCCATGTAGACAGCCAAAGCAGTAAGGACAGAGGGTCATGTCCTCTGCTTTTGTGTGGCCCACATACAGGTTATAAATTCAGACTGTGATCCCTGCTCTCCAGAGCCGATCTGTCGCTGCTGTCACAGTGAAATCTCCAGCTTGTACTAAGTGAGCTTTTCCACTAAGTAATATTTCTCCACAGTTGGAAGTAACAATAACAGCGCTGCTAAGTGCAAAAATGTGCCTCCTTTCAGGCCAGTTCTGGTGTTCCTGCTCTAGTCCATCCTCCCACCTTCCGCTTGCTTTTTTTGTGATGTGTCAGTCATGTTCAGATGCTCGTGGTCCCTACTGCAACCGCTGATCAAGGCCATGGGAAAGAGGGAATTCCACCTATTTCTGCTAGAACTGCAAAAGCCTTGGAGGCAACATGGTCAGTGCTGATTCAGGAGTGTGCTGGTGGGCTCTTAAGCTGACAGCTCCAGCAGACAGCTCAGGCAGTCACTGGTCTGAGTCTATTGTTTCAGATTGCCTGCAGCCTCAGGAGGACGTCATTGTGTTCGTGACAGTCAGTTCATATTTGGAAGGCTTCCACAGCAAAGGAAGGCCTGAGGACTGCCCTGCAATGTCCTCACCACCAGATATTTTTCTCCTGCATCAATTTGCTAATTGGCTATTGTTGGACTTTTTACGTCTCCCTGATTACATCCAATACAGGAATACAAATGAGTAAGGGGTTGTACAGGAAATGGAAATAGGGTCATTTTTTCCTGTCAACTCACTGAAGTCATTGGCATTGTTCTGTGGATGAGTTGAGCTGATAGGACAGGAACCAACTACAAAATCTGCTGCGTATTTGTTCTGCATTTCAGTGCTGCTCATCCACGGGTGGAAATCTGATTTCAAACTGATGCACTGATTCACAGTCAAAATAATGTGCGCTGACAGTGCAGCAGGATGAATTGACATGACAGTGCAATGCACACAGTATTCAATAAAATATTTGTTATTAAAAAGATATGAACTTTAAAGGTCAATCTAAACCCTGCTGCCATTAAGCAGCATAAAATTGATATGCCCATGGCTGGTCACAGTTCCGTGCCACAGCTTGAGTTACACCGTGTGGCAGAGTAGGTGACCAGCGGTCCCGCTGAGCTTTATAATCTGAATTTGCACAGATCCTCTTACCTTGCAGCTGGCTCAAGCCAGCTTTGCAGAAAAGCTGTGTCAGACAGATTCAAAGCTTTAGGTCAGAATTCATGCCATGGCACTTTCACTGTGGTGTGCAACCCCAACTGTGGTGCCAAGTTTGAGTAGGAGGAAGGTACAGAGCTGAGAAGGTGAGGAGAAAGTGGGAACAGATCGGAGCTTAAATGAAAGAAATAACAATCCATGTCTCTTACAGGGATCCAGGCAAAGAGACCTGGGCAAAAAGGTCATTACTGTCCATTCAAGAGGGGCTTGGGAAGCTCCACTCTCACTGCCTTACCACAGCAACTGCATTGACTGGGCTTACATACAGCATTAGTTGGAAAAGAACAAGCAGCAGGCTTTTTATGGACCCTTCCTCCACTGCTGACCTTTCTGTTCTGTTGTTCACTGTTCTTCCACCTTGCCTAATCTATTTTGCTTTCTCCAAGCCCCCCTTTTTCCTTGCAAATTCATTTGTGCAGTATATGGATATTTTTTTTTCCCCTGGAATCTTCCTATTCTCTTTATTTTACTCTTTCCTTTGATTTCTGAATTTTCTCCAGCTCTTCCTGTTGAACATTTCTTTAAAGACCTTATTCAGCCCCTGCAGACTGTGCATGGATTCCTATAGATACGGTATGGATCCATGTGCAGTTTCAGCTGCCTGCTCACCCTCCCTGGTAACGTTTTGAATGAGGTCATGATAAACAAACACTGGAGTCCCTGATTTTTTCCTTTAATGCTAGAGCTAGAAAAGCTGCCCCTTCCTCTTTCTGCCTCTGAGAGTGAAATTGCTTGGTTTTATAATGACATGGCTGTAGATACAGCACTTCTGAGTGTACAGATAACAATTTGGCAGGGAATTTTCCTACTTCCAAGCAACCCTACTTCCCAAAAGTGGGATGACACACACTGTATCCTGGAAGTTTAGCATTTGGTCATTATATGCATCAACAAGGACAGTTTCTGGGAGGACACAAAGATGGAATTCAGTGGCTTTTCTGCCTGTTTCAATCTTCAGCCATTTTTAATGGAAAAAGTCAGGTGTACAAATCAGACTGCTGTGGCTAAGTGTGCTGGGGACCAGTATGGGAACCAAGAGCTTAATTTTTATCCCCAGTGGTTCTTTCTTCTGCTGTGTTTGGATGGCCTGGCTCATTCATGTATCTGGAGAATGGAGGTACACTGGAAATTCCCCCACAGATAACATTAGTGAGCCTAGAAGCAGAATGTGCTCTGCTGGTTTCAGTAAGTTTGATACGATGGCAATTTTTCACCCATTTCTGGAATCAAATGTCATCTGTGTGTCTCCTTCTCTGGTAGTCCCACTGTAAGTAGTAGGAATAGGGGGGAAAGCCACACATGTCTTATCACAATTAGAGGGGAAGGTCTGCCTAACAGGAAGGGTGTTAAAAGCAGTTGTATCCTGTTTGTGCTGTTGTAGCCATTGGTACTTCCTCATTGTGACCTTGTTTTCCTTCCGGCTTTCTTTTCTGATTCCTTGACGTTCTTTTGTCTTTCTTTGCAGCTCTGGGGCATAATCAAACAAGGCTACAAATGCAAAGGTAAATAAATATTGCATGGATTTTTTCAAGCTATATGTGGAGGGGTTTAGCACAAGTAGGCTAACTGTATTTTTTACTAAAATATCATCTGTTCATCCAAATTTTGCTTCTACACTTCGTACTGTCTGTGAACAGTGACTTCTGGTACACTGTGAAGCCGCACTGCATTAGGGGACATGGCACCCGGTAGGAAAACACATAGGTTCTTGAGCTAAAGGCCCAAAGCAGCCCCTGACTCCATGAGGTGTCACTTTCTACCAGCAAAGACCTTACACCCTGGAAAACCGAGTGTCCTCATCCTAACACCGAGACATCCTGAAATATATCTCCTGAAACATGGGGTCAGGAAAAGGTCTGTTGGCAATGCTGTCTGTCATGTACGTCCGCATGCCTGCAGTGAAGCCTAGCTGTCCTTGCAATGCAATAGCGACTGAGCTAGAAATAGAGAAATAGTTAATTCCTAGACTGCCCAGCAGATGTTATTGCAAGACCGTTTCTTGAGACAGTCGACTTAAAAAAAACCCTAGAGCTGTTACAGTTTTCTGTTGCTTTCATAACATGCTTAATTTCTTATGCAGTACTTGCACCATATTGAGCAAGAATATCAGACCAAGAATGACATTGTTATGGTCCTCATTAGCTTTAAAGTCCTGGACCTATTAATTTCTCAAGCAGCCCAGCTCAGGATGAAGGGCACTGTTGATTTTCACATTTGTAGTTGCATCCCAGTTATTCACAAGGGAACATTCACGCTGTGGCTTCCTAGTTGTATTTGTATGCATTTTTTTCCCCTCAGTCTTACACTGGCTCCCAGGAGAAAGATGAAAAATTTGCAGTGTTTTATTTTTAGGATACATCCTATTGCTCTCCCTGTCCACCCATCAACATCTCTTCCTCAGAGAGGGGTGGGGAAAGCATCCATGGCTAAACCATTGTGCTTAATTCAGCTATTCCTCACTACTGTCATCTGAGCAGCTACAAAAGGGTTAATTGCAGCCCATACTTTTACTGTTAGGGTCAGGGTGCTGTGTTTTGTCACAGCACCCCTGTAAACTCATCTTGAGATCTGAAAGTATGTCCTGTCTCTGTCCCGCATCGCTTATTAACAACAGCCCAGTGGAGAGAGTGAGCAGAAGTGGTTCTGTAAAGGCAAAATTACAGGCAATGAAGCATGACAGTAAGAGAGCAGAGCTGCTCACTCAGATCTTAGTGGTCAACAAGTGCAATTAGTGCCTGCCCTTTGCTACAGCAGCTACCAGCTGCTCTGTACACCAGCATCACTGGAGTGCTGCACCCGTTATGGTTGATTTCTGTCTTTGAGCACAGAGCTGTCATCTGTTTCGAACCTCTGACACTGTGCTAGCAGGGGGAGGGAGTGAGGGAGTTAATCTGTTTGGGTCTGCTGCTTACCTGCATTGTGGGTAATGAGATAAAGCCAGACTGTGTGGCCTACGAGTAACAAAAGAGATTCTCTGCTGCTAAGAGAGATTTTTACTGACTGGGGAGGGTGTGAGGAAGTGGGTGTGATACCTTTAGGGCAGACAATACCACACCTGTGCAGGTACTTCTGTATTAGTCATATGAAAAAGGTGATGGGAGAAACCAGAGCTCTCATCCATCATGCTAGCACTGCTAGAGCAGAATGACTCTTTTAGCAGAGTTAGAAACACAACACTCTGGTGATGGCTAACATGTTAGGTTGTGGAGCAGCAACAGAGAAACAAGGGAGATGGAAATTTTCAAACAAGGGCAGGGACACAGAGGAGAGAGAGCCTGTGTTTGGGGCACACATCCTCCACCCTTTGGACCTTTCTTGCAGGTAAGATCTGTACTGCAGTCACACTTCAAATAAATGTACCTAGTGGTGAGTGTACCTGCAGTGATGCAAAGCCCAGCAGAGGATATGTGTGCAGGCACTCAGCGACTTTCATCTGGATGGCTGATACACATCAGAGCTTTTACTATGCTGATGCGGCTTACTGAGTTTCTTCGACTAGTTTTAACCTACAGTGGTCTACACTGACCTCTACCTGTCAGAATCAAGAGTACGGATGCTCCAGTGTATTTACTATAATGGGCCCTGCTGAGTCAAATATCGAGTAATTCGAGGTTGCTTCTTTAAGACTAATTTCTGACGGAATATCATCCCCTCTTCCTGATGCTGCCAGATTTCTACTAATGGCTGCCATGGAAATGATCTATTTTTTATAACACCCTTCACACCAAATGATCTGTTTCTGTAACTCCCTTCGCACCTTCCTTCAAAGTCCCACCTGTATCTGCCTGCTAATAGCCCTGAGGGACTACCAGACAGTTGTGACTTTCCATCTGGTGACTTGACAACGCCTTTTTTTACAGACTGCGGTGCCAACTGCCATAAGCAATGCAGAGACCTGCTTGTGCTAGCATGCAGGAAATTTTCCAGAGGAACCTCAGTAGGTAGCAACCACGGCTCTCTGCCTAGCAGTCCATCCCTGCCTCCAGGTGAGAGCATCTTGTTCCTATTTAAAACCATTTCTGGAATCCTCTCTCACAGCCAGTGTCCTTGATGCCATGTTTGATTTTCCCTTTGTATCAACGCACAGAGCAGCACTGTGCATTCCATTGCACTGGGGTTTGTGTTCAGTGGTCAGATTACAACATCACTTCCTGCAGTGATGACCTTAGTCTCCTGCTTAAGGCCCCCTATCCTCTATACTGGTGCCTCTATCCCAGCTGAAAAGAAATAAAACTATAATTAATTAGGGAAATTGTACTTTTGCTTATAAACCACTCAGGGGCAGGGGCTGGGAGATACAGGGCACAATTCTAGCTCTGCCTCATACCCTGAGCGTCCAGGTGGAAGAAGGAAATGCGCACACACAAGGTCAAAATCAGTTTCCAAGCAGCATATGGATATTGCTAATTCTACCACTGCTTCCTATAGGGGGATTAGCTCCTCCTGCCCCAGACTTAAGTTACCTTTCTGTAAAGATCTCAAAGTAGACTAGTTAAAATAAACAATTCCACCTTCTCTTTCAGTCCAAGATGACGTGTTTGAGTTTCCCAGCGTGGCTGCGGAGCATCAGGACCTCGATGGCAGAGCGATCACCCTCGTCACTGGCTCTTCACGGAAAATTTCGGTGCGGCTGCAGAGGGTGACCACCAGCCAAGCCACACAGACAGAACCACTCTGGCATGAGCCAGGCTGGAACGATTCCGGCTCCCATACCTTCCCCAAAATGAAGTCCAAATTCCATGGCAAAGCTGGGAAGAACAAAGGCTTTGCAAAATGGGAGAATGAAAAGCCCAGTGTGCAGGCTGATATAGAGCCAGAAGCTGAAGCCCCACAACATATACAGGATCACAATGGAATTGAAACCCTCCCAGAAACACAGGAATCTGAGGTGAGTTGCAGAAGAAGCCAAGACAGTGTAAAATATGCTAGAGTCTGAGGTCTCAAAGTTATTTTATGAATTTCAGGAGGCTTTTTCATTAAAATTTGCCACTGCTTCTTGAACGAGTTACTTTCAGAATTCTGTCAAATCATCCATAGATACCCGTTTTCTACACTGCAGTTTGTACTTACTGTAACTGGGGGCTTGGGTCTTGGATTCAGTATGTGCTTTTAGGAGGTGGGCACTTTTTGAATCATTAAAATAGCCTGATGGAGATCTGACCAAATTCTGTGCTGTTGCACCTTTGCAATGCACAGTTATGGGCTCCGTATTAGACTTACAAGAACTAGCATTCTGATACACAAATCAAGACTAGGGTAGGATATCGGTCTGAGTTTTGTTGTTGCCACCCATAAAGTTTATATGTCCAAAGCCTCGTGCTTCCATTGACCATTTTTGCTAGCATGTGCCTATTTTCCTTCGTTTACAGGACAGCTGATTGCTCACCGTGAAGCACAGAAAAATGAAGATGGCAACGATAACACAGCAAGTGTTGATGGACTGTCACAGACCATTCTTGCCCATGAGAAGTCTTCCTGTACCTCGTACACTTAAATTCAACCGTTGCCGTTTTCTTAGCTGAGAAGTGTTACAAAGCACTATTTATTTTCTCACGAGTAAGCCGTTTGGATGAACATTGCACGGACACAGCAGAATGGATCTCTGCGCTCAGTGTTTTCTTTTGTATGACTTTTGTGGAAACTTCCTCCACATACCAGTGAGGATATATTTGGCCTCCTTTAAATACACTGCATCATTTCACTATGGCTGCCAGCAACAACAATGGTGAGGACAGAAGCCAAGCATCTAAGTTTGCTCGATAACACTCCTTTCCAGAGGCTTGTAATGATCTTTTAAGGAAAGAAGTAGGTGTGTATGTTGATTAAATCTCAAACAAAAACCTTCCACAAAGTCCTCTATGCCGAAATTCTTTTCACACCTGGTGTTTCACATTTTGCCATGTTTACATTGTTATAGTGAGCATACTGGTGTTCAGCATAGCGATACCAGTTCCGAGACTGCAGATCCTTCAAATAGGCAGCAAGTGTCTGAAGGAATTCCGAGACACTATGCATTTATCAGGTTACACTGCAATGGAGAGGCATCATCTCTGCCTGCACCGATTATGGTAAAATTAGCATGTAATAAACACCTTAGTTTTAAGTGTGTGTATATACTTGTGTATGTGGCATGTTTTTCTCTGGTTTAGCAACCTGTACATGCTAACACTAAACATACCGAAGAGCAACCTGCAAATTAGCAGCTTGCAAATGGAGGATCCAGCACCTGAATTACAAGGGGCCCAAGAAGGAAGTTTGAAGTGGCATTTCCCAGAAGCATTAAGTTACTTAAGGAGCATAGCCCTTATCTGGAAGAACAGAGGAAACCAAACCAAAACACCACAAAGCTCAAACCTGAAAGGTGTGCCCCAAATTGGCATGCATGTATTATTCTTCCTACTCCATGTCCCCACAAAAATAGGTGTGTGTAGGGAGCATACATGCCGAATGAAAGCAACCCAATTATAGGATTTCCTACAAAATTAAGTTATTGCACGCTTCATCAAGTTACAAGACCAGACAGTAACTTCATAGACTTCCCTAACCAAAACTGACAGCTGCACTCCTCTGTGGTAATTTGACAGTAAACTGCACTGTGACACCTGCTCAGGTCTGCATCTTGAATCCTGCAGGTTTGTTTTCCAAAACAAGTAGTAATGATAGTAATTCTGGGGAGAGAAAGAAAGAGGAAAAAAAAGAGAGGGAGAACATGCTTTCACTGTTTTAAACTCAGAGAAACATGTGCTGCAGAGAGCACTGATTTCCAAGGTAGGATGAGGGCCAGAAGCATCCCTCAGTCTTCCTGCAGTGTGCATATAAGCAGCTTTAGCAAAAATATGGTCCTTATTTCTTGTGGTGTGGCAGGTGACGGGGTCAGAGCAGGCTGACCGCACAGCTGCCATTACAGCATATGGCTTGCACACAATGCAAATGATGTGGTAGAGAATCTGAATGGAGAAAATTGGTTATGGTCCAGCCTGTTGATAGATCTGTTGAGATAAGCTTTTTAATGCTTTATAAATGAAATGCTCTTGTGCAACTCCATTCTTAGCATCACATAAGAGTTTTAGCCAGCATTTAGTCTGCAAACCTCAGCCCATTTCTTTCAGGGTCTTAAAAGTTAGTTTTAAGCTCTTGTGCCATCAGGCCCACAAACCATGCATGTCTTCATTTCGTTGTTGGACAAGAATGTTTCTCTTACATAATCTTACTTTCTCACATATTTACTCCCCAAGATACTTAACAAAGAATTTCTTGTTCGCCTCATCTGACTTAACAGGAGACAAAATGTATCAGCCATCAGAGTCCTGACTAAACAATGAGCCTCTGCTGGTCTTGGTGAAATCCTGCTTGCTGGAAGTAGAGCAGTTCCAGGAGAGTGTCCAGGAGAAAAAGTGTCATAATGACAAGAGTACTAGATTAATGAAGTAGCTAAAGTGAGATACAATCCCAAATGATGCTGGATACTACCACCACATCCATTCTTCCCTGTCTCAGGATCTTTGAAGAAACTTAGGGGGAGAAAGAGGAGCTTTTTTAAAAAACAAACAAAAAAAATCCAAACATAAAAACACCACACAGTGGAAAGATTACATCAAACCTTATTTACGGCACAAGCTGCAAATGCCAAAGAATACAAGCAATAAGAGTAGGCGAAAAATACAAGTGCTTGGATAGACTCTGTAAGAGATTATTTGGCTGTTTGAGCCAAACCCACTAGGACTTTCTGTGCTTGTGTAAAACCTCTGCAAAGCCATGTGATGCAAATAAGGGAGCTTCAGCCCTGCTGTCAACTTTATGGCATAACTTTGAGTGCTGTGCAGGGAGTCAAGGGGACATCTGGCTCCCTCAGAGCAAAATGCAAAACCAGGTTTGAGCTGCAGCTCTCCCCTCTGCTCTAGATCTCCTCAGTCTTGCCCATCCCTGCCACCACCAGTGTTACCCAGCTTTTGGGCTTTAAAAGACTAATCCCAGCTTCACAAAGAAACATCTTCCTAGGCAGAAGATATCTTCTCAGAGGTGCCTTCCTCAGGCAGGTGAAGCCTAAGGGAGGGGAGGGGGGGGGGAAGGTAACATGCTGGCTGACCAGAGCCAGTCAGAAGCATGGATTTTCCCATGCAGGGAAAAGTAAGCCATTTTCCTTTCAGTACAGAAGATGATAAAAAGCTGAGTTACAGAGCAAATTTAGGGGCAGATGCTGCTTAAAATTCTACATTTTCCCAAAATGTAGTGAACTGGCTGCCGTCACCTCTGTGGGCTGTTGCTCAGGAACTGCCCTCTGGAAGCCAAAGTGAAAGTGCGCCCCAGCGCAGCAGCCCCCATGGTCATCCTCACTGTGGGCCTGGGAGTCTGTCTGAAGCAGCCTTAGCAGCCAAAAAAGGGTCCTCACAGCCTGGGACACTTGCTCCAGAAGCTTTAGGCATCTGTATGGGAAATAGCTGCATGTGAAGAAGGATCCTGGATACAGGACACAGGCAGAAAACAAACAAAAACCCCCAGAGAACAAACAACAGACAGATGGGGAGTAAGTGTGGGAAGAAGCATTCTAAGAGAGCTCTCCCTCCCTATGTGACACCAAGAATGGAACAGGATCCCAATGGAGACTGAGCAGAGGGGGAAGGAAAGAAGAAAAGGAGGAAGGAAGAAAGGAGATCTGAATGCAGATTCCATGGAGACACAAGAGGTAGGAGACACAAGGGCTTGTCGTTTCATGATCACCATAGCCAAAGGAAAATCTAGCTGAGATTTGCTTCATTCAGCATCAGCCTGCTAACTGATGGGCCTCTGTACAGCACCAAAAAAAATAGCTCCAAGTCCTTCTCAAGAGAGTCTTGACAACACAGTTGGCCCATCCCGGGACACTGGAGAAACAGAGCTAACTTTGGAACAAGTTCTTGAATTATCAGCACTGATCTGAACTGGATTTTCAAAATAAGCACTGCAGCCAGCAGGCTAAACTCACTGGAAAATCTGCGTGCTCAGCTCCAAAGTGCTGTTTACAGCTGCTGACAATCTGGTCCTAGGAGACAGAAAAGCCATCAGCAAAAGGCTACCGCTGGGGCAGTATGAAATTTAGCCAAAAAGTCTGCTTTTTCCATGAGTTAAGCTAATGCCGGAAAGTTTAAAGAGCCCTTATCACCTTCATCTCTACTTCATGTGTGAAAACCAGTTATGACCTTCCACCTGCCCACAGCACAGGCAGACTCCCTCTTTCTTTGGTTTTACAATAGTGTTTTCCTACTTTTTGTACTTGTTTTTCTCTCCTCTGTTGTGGGAAAGACCCACGTGGACAAGAGGGGAAATTACTGGACAATAAAGGGGAAACAATGACACTGACAGCACTCAGAGCTGTAAAAAGCACTAAGTAAACACAAAGGAAAAGTATTTTTCCCTTCTACCCTTGTTTGTTGAGCCATTAGAGGTAGGACTTATTTTCAGCCAAAGAGGGGAGAAGGCAGTGTTTACAGCTGGTAATAGCACTTGCTTTTTCAATTTGCGTCCCTTTGAAAAGGCACAACCTGAAACAAGCAAACACACAAATATTCTGAGAGCCTACACAGAGGAAACAGAAGTTCACATCCACTTCAGTGTACCAGTGTCCGATCACAACACTGGTGTGACTCTAACCTAAGGGTATTCTAGGAGGCTGGGAAAGCAAGCTTGCAGTTTAGCCTTGCTTGGGACTGCTAAATCACACTCAACACCTTAAATGCGTACATACTTCTGTAGCATCCCTGTTGTCCAAGGAAAATCAGAAGTTCAGAGAGTAAGCAGGATCACAAGCCTCACAGTCTTCTGCAGCAACAACAAGACACTCTACTGCAGCCCTAAATATTGCAGAACTAATTAAAAATCATGTGCCATGAGCAGACAGTTGAGGGCTTTCTTGTGCTGGCCTTCATTAACCTAACAGGGAGCTAAATTAACTTCTAGTACTCTAGGAACTCATAGGAGCTTTTTGGAAACCCAAAAGAGCCATCAGGTCTTCCAGAGAATCATCTTACTCCGCACTCAACTCTTTCCACTTCAGCACAGTTTAATTTTCATTTCCCAGGTGCATAATCTGTTACAGGGAACACTCTTATGCCACAGCACTTTTCAAGCTCCAGCCACTTCTCATGTCTACTGACATGAATCTTGCTTCCCTTCCTCCCAGTTCTAGTTTAGGTAAGTGTCTAGGTCTCTAATTAGGCCAGAGACTGGTTGAAGCACTTGCCACTTTCATTAATTTCATTAATTATCCCCCCTATAAATGCTTGCTTACTTAATTGCCCTCTTGATCTGCTGGAGTTCTGCTTTTGGAACTAGGTGATCTTAAGGTCCTTTCCAATCTTAACCATTCTATGATTCTATGATGCACAATAAAATCAAGCACATATATCCAATCCAACAGTCTCCACAACTGATCTCTCCCAGCTTCCAGTTAAGAGATTCCATCCAGTGCAACAGGAATCGTGTTTGAAAAAACAATAAATATCAGAGCATTATACAGAGAATAACAAAGCAGTGGCTGTTCACTTTCATTAATCAAAGCTGCTCTCTCTACATATACAAAGCGTGTTTTCTTTGGGGAACAAAGAAGTCACAACACACTGAGGAAACAACAGAGTAAGGAAAAACAACAACAGCTGGCAGAAGCAAAGTGTTTTCTTTCCTGTTGGAAAAGTAAAGCCTCCTGTTTTGCCTTCTGAGTTTAAAAAACAACTTTCCCCCTCAAACAGCAGTGAATCCAGATTCAGGTTACCCTAAGTCCTGGAAGAGGGAGAAGGATAAGCAACATATTTTGAGGAGAAAAAGCTAACTGGAATAAGGAGCAAGGGGAAGCTCTGTGCTCCTACTTCATCCCAGCATCATTTCACCATGTCACATGGTGCAAAAGTGAGACTATCCACTGCAGCAACACTCATAGCCTTGCAGAGAAACTGGCAGCTCTAGCACAGAAAGAAGTCTCTGAAGGTGCAGATGCTCTCTTAAGAGCCTCCTGGGCTCCCGCTTGCTAGAAAGAAGATTGCAGCACTTTATGCACTAACAGAAAACACCAGCCTCTTTCCAGTGAAAAGCAGTGCGAAGAAAAGCAGAAGCTGTCAAATTAAAGATATGACATTCCCAGCAAAAGGCTCTTTAACTCTGTCAACCTCTCCACCTCCACCACTCCAGGACTGACCCAGTTGTAGGAATCTTAATTCTTAAAACCCCCACTAAATATTTTTGCATGAATGCAGCTTGACACCAGCTAATGCTCACAACAAGGCATTGCTCTTCCACAAGGGAGACCTATTCACTGGAGCATCCCGCTTTAAGAAACCATCAATACCTTTTTGAAGCAGCAATATTCATATTTAGATGTTCATAATTTGAACTATATTATGCTGAGATAGATCTATATCGGTGATTCTCAAGGACAGGACCTGGATTCAATATAGAAAACTCTTCCTTTGTCAGGCTTGTTAAATTTGTTTGAAACACTAAAAAAGGAGAAGAGACATTAAGTCAGACTCCGAAGTGTCTTTCACAGGCACCTTCACTTCCAGCCTCTGGATCACTAGCAGCACCTAGTGGCCACAATAAATTAAACAGGAAATCTTCAGATTCATCATGGAAGGAAACAGGGAAATCAATTCTAAACAATGTTTACCATGATATTTTCTCAATTAGCTCGGATTACAGAAACACCAGCAGTACACAGATTCTCTCAAATGCTCACGTTATTTACTTCTGTAATCTAAGGAACTCCTCCTGCCTGTATCAACCTGAATTCAGCTCCAAGGGCACTGCAGCTAACCAGAGACTGCCATCAGCATATGCTCTGCTACAGCAATCCCAGCACAGTAGCAGGAGCCTACATTTTCCACAAGTCTGGAGAAGCCCAGGCGAGCTCCCAGAAGCAGCATACCATGTTCACATGGCATGCAGGAGCATAACCTGGGAGACGGGTGCTCACACAGCCTAATTACAACTTTACACAGCAACCCCTAAGAGAAAGTACCACATCCTGCTACACCAGTTCAAAGGGAGGAACAGAACAAAACTCAGAGCAATTGAAGACCAGTTCCCTCCATCTGCTCCCGTTTTGACAGCTTCTCAGCAGGTAGAAAGCAGAGTACGGCTGGGACAACTACAACATCTAAAAACAGATCAAAACGTACATTAGATGAAGCAGGCAGCCATTCCCAGCTACTGTAGTAACTGCTTTTTACTACCAAGAAGGAAAAGAAACTGAATCAAAGTGAACATACACATACTTTTATTGCTCACCTTTTATACAACAGCACACCTTCAGCCATTTTCTTTCACAGCTTGACCATGTTTATGTACACAAAAAAAAACCAGCAAGAAGCATTATGTGGCTTTCAGTAAAGAAAAAACAAAACAAAACCAAAATAAACAAACCAACCAACCAACCAACATCAGAACACCAAACTCAGCCAGGCTTTGTTTTCTGCAGCAATAATAAAAGGGCTTCCTCCAGGCAGGAACTCATCTTCCTAGGCCGTAGTGCATTTCCTTAAAAAGACAACCCCCAAAACAAATTGCCCTAGATTTGCTAAGCCAGTGGTATTAACTTGCAAATAAAATAAATCTGTCATTTCTTGTAGCTGATTTCAAGTAAAAATTAGGTTTGAAGAGGAGCAACTTGTTTTGGATGGATGCAGGTCAGTTTTAATTGCCACACCTAACTACAGGCCTACACACACTATCGGTTCACAATTTAGCTTAGTTCTAAATGATCTTTGCAGATTTTGGCGGTGGTCAGTCTTCCGAGTTGAGCAGGTGGGAACACGTTGTCTAGCAGGAGATAAGGCTACCGGACATGGCATCCACAGGAGAGCTCATAGAATAGACAAAAAACCTGTTTGCCAGAGGGAGTTCACTGTGTGTGTGCGCACGTGTGTGTTAACATCTTTGTGACTAAAATGAGAGGCCAACAAGCCAGAACGCCATACTCAGAACTGGTTTTAGAACATCTAATTGCACAGTGATCTGGGGGAAGAATGCATAAGTTCTATTGTGTATTATAATACACAAATTTGACCAGACAGGTCTTGATATTTTTTTAAATCAAAGCGAAAGGCAAACACGGCAGGTAGTTTCAAAACAAAGGTGTTCTGAGCAGAAGGAACCAGACCAACATCTAAAAAGCATGACTATTAGTTGATGTTTAGGGTGCAGTGCGTAGTGATGATGCACTTAATTCAGACAAACTGGGGGCAGGAGAAGTCTACAAAAAGTGGTACTTTGCTCAGGGCAAAACATCCCACCCAAAGGATTCTACCTGCCACGGTACCAATCTGTACTACTCAAGCAGCGATTAAGCCAGGCCTCTGAAACCAGGTTTCTATTACATGAGCTCTGCTGAAGTGAAAATTTTTAGCAGCCTCAGCTTGTGAAATGTCTTCCTTGTCCAAAGCCAGACTGATTATACTGATAACCTCCATGCTGGAAATGCTGCTCAAACTGCCCCCCTTGATTAAAGTTCTGCCCACCTCTGCCCCCCCAGCCTCCTCCTTGTCCTCCACGGCCACCACGACCACCACGACCACCCCTCCCTCCTCCACGGCCACCCCCTCGGTCACTGTGGGTCCCACCATCTTGATATCTGTTGTCTTGCTGGTAACCACCACCACCACCCCCTTGGTAGCCACTTCCTGAAGACTGGTAGCCACCATAGCCTCCCCCTTGGTAGCCACCACCGCCACCGCCGCCGCCACCACCACCGTGGTAGCCTGTTTGAAAACCTGCATCTCTGTAGTTGCTCTCCCTGTAGCTGCCATCCTGGTAGCCACCACCTCCACCATCTGTCCAACCTCCTTGAAGCTTGTTTCCTCTTCCGCCTCTGCCTCCATGATCATAACCACCACGTCCTCCTCGTCCCCCTCGATCATGGCTTCCTTGTTCATGACCTCCTCGCCCTCCATATGATGAGTCATAGCCTCCTCTTCCCCCTCGGTCGTGACTCCCATGGTCATAACCTCCTCGCCCTCCATATTCATAGCCACCTCTTCCTCCTCTGCCACCACCTTGCTGTGGACCAGCCTCTGGTCTTTTCTGCCACGGTGGCATCTCAGGAGGTGGCGGTTCGATTTCATTGGGCCTTCCTCCTCTGTCAGGCACTCTGCCCATTAGCACCTGCAAAGGGAAAGGGAGAACTGCCATAGGACTTGTAGCACCTCACAGAAGAGTCACATTTACTGATACACACCACAAACAGCAGCCGCCTAAGAGTTCTTACACCCAGAAGATTTCATCAAGGCAAACTTTTGCCTGTTTGAATGTGACAGAACTTCGTCTCCAACTAATAAAAACCGAACAGGGATTATATAGTACTCCAAGCACTGCTAACTGGGTGCTTTTTGGGAGACCTGGGCTTTTTGTTCAAACAGCAGGCACCCCAGCAGAGGCAGCATCAATACAGCCTTTCACTAAACTGTTTATTAGTGCAGACTGCTAATCTCAAACAACCACAAGTACACCACCACCACAGTTTCTTTCCTAACTGGCACTCCGAATTGCTGTAGAAGCCATCAGCTTAGTAAACAAAGTGCAAAGATTCTTATTTTTCAGTAGGGACATGCAAAAACTTACACACCAACAAAGAGGTGTTAGACAGCACTAATCACAGTTGAGCAAGACTCCAGAGGTCTTTAGCTGCCTAAGGGTGCTGTGACATTAAGAATTTAGCAAGACTTACAATGGGACAGGACATTTGCATTGCCTCAGGTTTTAAAGTGATGTAACAGAGTAAGTTCAGTAGAAGCAGGTTACTTTGTTACTGTCTTGGAAAACATTTACTATTGATAATTTAATATTGATTAATATTGAGATAAGTTAATACAGTATGGATCAGCATCAGAGCAGTACTGCATTCCCGGTAGTACATACATGCAGTCTGATGATACAGTCACATCTGTCTTCCTACTTAATTTCTTACATTCCACGCTCCAACTACACTAAAAAGATGCAAAAATTATTTTTGTGTGTGTGTGAGATCAAATCAACCCACCACCACTCTATGCTAAATTAATTACAGCTTTACCTGAAATACAGTTGGTACCCAGAAGGCAGAAAAAGCATGCATGCAACCCACAAATTTTAAATGACTATGCACACCACTGTACATAGCTACTGAGCTTCAAGTTCAGAACATGTATGTCTGTGAGCCTATTACTCATGTGTAATCATAATTTTTGAAACAAGTTGCTTAGACTAAATCATATCCCTACTATGTCAGTACTAAAACTACACACTTGACTATAATCTTTTTTGTGCACACAGAGGAATCTAACTTGAGATCCTTGCTTTGCACTCTTAGTATCTTCTATTCACATAGACTAGAAACAAGGTTACTATGTAGGTGTTAGTTTAGACAGTGACAAAATTAGGTTGCAGCAGGGTAATAAAATCAGCACAAGCCTGCTCCCACTGAAAGTTACCAAAAGATATTGCAGCAATTTTTTACTGCCCCTAAGAAGAGGCATTCTGAACTAAACAGGTGAAACTAGAGCTCCCATAATGCACTGATGCATAATCTGGAGTACATAAACACCACGTTTCTTATCCTTTATTTCCAATTTTACAATCCTAAAAAAGTAGGTTTTATTACTACATTCAAATTACATAAATATATATAACAGAACAAACCATTTGTCACCAAAGGTACCTTATTAATGGCACATGCACTCTTCTCTCGGATGGACCCACTGCTTGTTCTCATGATCTTTGACAGATCCTGCCGAGCTGCCAAGAGATTTGCTATGGAAATAGTGCACTTAGTGGATAAGAGGGCACGTTTTGGCTGGTAGACTTTAGCCAGTTTTTCTGTTTGACTCTATTGAAGAGAAGAAAACCCAGTCAGCTAAAGTAATAGGAAAGCAATGGGATACCTCACCAAAAGAATCAAATTAACACTGATGACACTACTGCAAATAGAAACATATATATATAAATACCAGTGAGAACCACCGCTTTGTAACTACAAATCACTGCAATAAAGCTAGCATTTGTCAAATCCATTTCTTAAGTAATACAGGAAACACTATTCTGACTTAACTGCCAAGACACTGAACAACTGACAGTTTTAGGATTAACAATATAAACATGCAGACTGTGTTACCTTCAGGCAGCCAAACAGAACAGAAGTGTGACATATAGGTATACAAATTACTGATAATGTCTAAAAGATACTGAAAATGAAACATGCCCGTGTCCAGCCTCCAGACTTCCTCCTGTGCCTGCACCCTGACCCACACCCATTCCAGTTAGACTAGCATCACCCTATCTCCAACACTGTATCAGCAGGAAAAGGCTGTGTTAACTCTTTCACACTCTTCACTGCAGCCAGCTTCTTCACAAAAGCAAGCCACGGAAAGCGTACTAACAGAACTAAAGCTCTCAAGAGCTTGTTCTAATTCAGTCCTTTGTCTTCCACATGTACTGCCCAAGCTAGAAATGAGATCCTACACATCATCTTTACTTTGTATGCAATCTCTCTTCCTCTACTGCCTTTTGCCATTAACCATATTGGCTTCTTTGAACACCTCAAAAGTGTCACAGCAGTTTTCCAACGGACAGACACAACAGAAATCTGTGCTACAAGCCATGACATAATACACGAGTTACATCTATCTTCAGTTATCAACAGTGTATATAATGTGCGATGCAGTTAGGATAAACTAGATTACAATCTGCACACAGACAGAAGGGCTGCTTTTTGTCTGGAACCCAGATGACAACAGTGGGGTCAAGCAAGCCAGGTTTTCCAACAATTCCCTTGAAAGGTCAAGAACTTAGGAGCAAATTTTAAAATCCTATTTTCCATCTGAAGGCAGAAAACTGCAACTGGGACAAACTGAGAGAATGTATTTCCAAGTGTCTTGGTGGCAAGTTTAAGTTTTTAGAGCCAAAAGCTTCTATGTTTGTATTACAAACTGAACAGGAAAATATGCATGGCATTTACCTGATGCTGGCTAAAGACAGGAGAAGCAATGGTATTCACTAGAGCAGTAGTATGTTTTTCCCTGGGAAGTTTGACTGAGAGCTGAGTGCAGTATTCTGGTGCTACGGTATTTTTCTTTTCAGTGAAACTTAAAATTTTGCAACTTTAAAACCCCCTAATAACAGACTACGAAGTTTTTACTGGTGCTTCTACTATCTGGAGAAGGAATTATTTAGTTATAGTACTGTGTTCTGATACTTTTCAGATTTTAAAATTAAAAGAAAAATATTAACATTATTACCATAATGTATTAAAGCTAAAAGCTACTGTTAAAACAAACTCTACTGCATGTCTGGAATACCATAGCCATATTCCCCAATGTGAGTATGTTATGGTCCTAAAAAATTTACACTTGCATTTCAACAGATAGAAATGCATATATACAATCTGTGGGCTTTGTGAAAGGATTTCATGCACCTAGTCAACTTCAAAAACATCCGAGAATTCTCCTAGAAAACAAACAAAAAATGAACACGGATTTGGATGCAAAAGCTATAACACAATCAGAAGTCCCTGGCTTTTAACCTAATCCATACTTCTCCCCATTTTCACTATTAAAGTATTCAAACAATCAGTTCAACTTTCTACTAAAAAACCTGAAGAATATAAGGTTTAAGAGACAGTACATCAGCAGAGGTCCTACTCAAGAAAAAAAAATAGAATGGGGAGATGTCACAGTTTATTATTAAAATACAGTTGCCTTTTGAATAAATCGTTTCTTAAGAAAAAATATTTGGTGACTTGTGTGTGACAGTTTATCACTAATAACTCAGTCTCAAACACTGCTAGCAGCATAATTAACAGCAAGTTAGCAGATCTTAGTCCTGAAAAAAAAATACGTACTATTTGTTAAATTCTGCCATGGTAAATGCTCCATCCCCGGCAGTGTTCAGGTCCAGGCTGGACAGAGCCTTGTGAGGCATCCCTGTCTGTGGCAGGAGGGTTGGAACTGGATAACCTTATGGTCCTTTCCAACCCTAACCATTCTATGATTCCTTTTTAGAATAGAATCATAAAAATCATTTCACTATGAAATGCAGGAAATAGGGAAACCACATCATTATTTTTAAAAGTGCGTATGTATCACATAGAACAGATGTCGTGTCACAGCTACTTGCACAGTTTGAAGACAAAAGAAGCACAAAAAAATACTACCCTATCTATGAGGTAAGAAAATGTAGTGCCTTAGCAGCTTTTCTCATGTGCATTTGTGGAGCTGTGCAGATGCACTTTGAGTTAAGAAACCTGATCACTGTGGACAGCACAAATTAAGTTTAGGGATGGCCAACAGGAAGATGCTTTTCTACCATCACATGGACACAGCACTTAATGATTCACATTATGTACTCTGAACACAAACAGCTGGATCTCCACTTACTTTTCTTTTTTCCTAGTGGCCTACTTAGCTGTTATGTGGTGGCTTTGGTGCATAGCTAGTCACACATGGTCTATCTTCTCATTTTACATAATGTTTTAAAACCCAACAAAAGAGTTTTAAGTAAAATCTTTTAGTCATCTTACATCATCACGAAACTTCTTTAGAAACTGAAACCGAAACAAGACAACTCCCGTGGTTATTTTTTACTCATGAAGGATGAAACAATGAGGGGCTTTTCCAGAGATACTTATTCTAGAGCATTACCACCAACCAGGACTTCATAGCAAGTTGTACCTTAGCTCTATCTGACCAGCCAAAGGACTGCACAGTAACATCCAAACGTTTCACTAACAGTTTTCTTCGGACTTCATATTCGTTGACTATGGCTTGATTAATTGCTTCAATTTTTTCCTGAAAAAAAAAATTTATAAACATAACCTATGGATTACAGATAAAATGTTTCTATTTAAGATAATAAACTATGTGAATGGAAGAGAAAAAGACACAGAAATTTTAAACAGGGCTTAAGCCCACAATTATCTCCCTCATCAAATGGGCTCACAGCAAGCTCTGCCTGCTGACACTGTTTTCTTGAGGTCTTCAAAGGCTCTGTTAGCCTCACATTCAGCCTTCTACCATTTCTAACAGCACAGCTGCCTGTTTTTCAGAAGAGACACAGAAACTGCACACAATACTGAGGCTTTTCTCAACACCTAGCAGAAATGAGAAAACACTACATGCAACAAGCTGAAGGAGATGCCAGGATGTAACTAAGTCTAGGGACCAGGGTGTCCTTGCCTTCTTAAAAAGTAGTAAGCTTAAGGGCAAAGATAGAGAACTAAAAGTAGTGTAGGAGGATCTTGACTAAAGCACAATCTGCATACAGACAACAGTGCCCTTATGGTGAAAAGCCAGCATCAGAAACAAACCTGGTAGCAGAGGGCTGTCTAGCCACAGCTACAGTTGAGATATGCACCATTAAGGAAATAATTTATGTATGACTGTAGCCTGACTGGAAGGGGGGCAGGGGAGGGGGGGGGGGGGGGCAGGGCTTACTGTCAGCTTCAACAATACAAACACTAAAGGAAGCAGACTTCAGCTTTAACCAAGAGACACAAAAGAGACTTGCAGTCTTGCAGCAGTGGCCATAGCTTTGTGTTGGTGCAGCAGCAGCACCTAAACCAGGCACCATCCTTCTAAAACAGCAGACAATGCCCAGCTGGAGATGGTTGTGGCTCTGTGGCCTGTGGGCACAGCCTCTTCCACCTGGACACTAAGAGTTCCTTGGACAAAAAGCTATGAAAGAAGCAGACTACTCCAACAAGACAGAGGAGGAAAATGATGGAAAAACACACAGGGTGGTTGGAAAGAAGCCAAAAGTCAGCACCACCACCTTAAGTCTCCTTATAATGCAAAACTTTTGCCTGCATCTGCCCATATAGATTCATGAACCTAAGAACTTACCAGTTGCTGAACATTTATTGCACTGATAGATATGTAAAATACTAAAAGAAACTGTCTTCTCTTCAGAAAAAGATGAGAAAATTTTGCAACACTACACACAGAATCAAGATTAATATTTTATATATCTGAAAAGGGGAAACAGGCTGTAATACCTGCAACTACTTACCCAGTGAGCAGGTCCCAGCTGTTTCTTCAATAAGGGTTTTCCAACATGATTAGGTGGAACCTTTGCTAGTGTTTCCTTCAGCTGTTAGGAGATATATAAAAACATAAGCATCGGCTAAAACAAAATTACCTTTTGAAGATTCAAATTACAGGGGATGATTCTTGGACAGTCATAGGCATGACAGAGCAAACTCCAATAAAGTTGTTTTCTCTGGGACAGAGAACCAAGCACCCTTCGTTTGGAAAGCAGCTATTTTTATATGTCTGGTAGTCTTGGCTGTAATTATTTAAAAGTTAAGAGAAGGGATGACAGAGTAGATCTACAGTTAAAACAGAAAGATCCTATGAGGTACAGCTACTCTTGAAGACAGAGGGATTAGTCTAAACATCACCCCTCTAATTCAGAGAAGAAACACACTTGTTTCAAAAAGGTTTGTATTAAGACTATGTGAAATACAACATGTTCTAAAGAATGAAAAGGAGAAAATCTTCAATATGAAAACTTTAATTTATCTTGCATTTTAAAAGTTTGGGAACAACTTCGGTTGTCTATTCCCATCTCGAAATTTCTGAGGATTTCAGGGGAAGAAATGGAGTAGCAGTGACAAAAACTTGGATGAAGTCAGGCTGCAGTTACGAAACTTCACTTTTCCACTGATGCAAACCATGTTTTTCAATTTCCTTGGCTGTTCAATCCAGCAGCTGATTTAACAAATTCAGTGAGCTGGTTTTCCAAAGGTACTGAGCCTAATTTGTCTAACTTGAAGATTTTAAAACCAAGCGCTTTCAGAATAGCAGAGGTAGCAGTTCATTCAAGTATCAGCAGCTTGGTGTTTTTTAATGGGGTAGATCATTAACAAAGAGTAAATTACACAAAGATCCACTCCAAACTGTACTATGTACGTGCAAAGAAAAAGGTAGCTTGATTTCCACGTGCTAGATTAGAATATTGCCATTCTAAGACTCAGTTTTTAAAAAAACAAAAAATTTTGGGGTGATCTCCTGTCACAACTATCATCTTACACTCAAGAAGAAAATTTCCGCTCTGTTATTTAAGTTTTCATATTTTGCTTAACTTTGTGATATATTTTCATTTACAAAGTGCAGTAAGTTCAGTTCTTAGTCAACTTTCCTTCATCCTCAAATACTACCAACATCTGAACTGTTTGGACTGTAAGCACCAGAGCTATTCATAATTCCTAAGAAACTCTGTAGATTAGAAATTCCTGATGTATTTTATTAAGCCATAAGGAATGTTCAGGTTATTTGGTTTTTTTTGTAGTATGACCATCTACGGATATAAACCACTGAGATAACATTTAACCTTGTAAGACAATGAAACAGAAAAGTCAGTTAGAAAAACATAACAGAATTTCGAGATTAAAAGTATTTTTACCTACTTTGTATTCTCTATTTTTAAGTCTCTTTCACCAGCAAAGCTTGCTAGTATTGTTCATTGGTAGGAATATTTTCTACTTTTATAGAAAATGGAAGCACAGATTCTTATGTATCTAACTATTTAATGTCTATGACAATACCAAAACCAGAAAATATACTGCTTCCATTCTACACCTTAAGGCTTTTTCTGGAAAAATACCCTCCAAAAATACTCCAAGAGGTCAATCTAAACCGAGTTCTTGCAAAGAAATGAAGCACTATTTTCAGTTGCTTGGATCTGTTTAAATATTGCAACTAAAAGTTTAGTCAAAAATCTTCTCTGAAAGTATTTTAGGACGCCTTGTGAACTTTAAAGAACAGATGTGATTACAAAGATTCTTTTCTGCTGTTTTGCTCTCCCCTATCCTGCAAGCTAAGCTAGTTAATGTAACTTAAAAAATTCCTTTCGCCCACCTTTGGTCTGTGCACTGGACAGTCCATTCCACTTCATTTCTCTGCTTTATAAAAATTACTCAAACAGAAGAAAATTTCTTTAAAAAAAAAAAACAACCCCCAAAAACCTGAAGAATGCATACATGTAAAGAAACAAAAAATAAACCGGAACACAAGAACCAATGAAGCCTTACGGAAAAGGTGTAAACTTGACTTCAGTTACAACACCTTTTAATCTAAACATTTTTTTCAAATAGTAGATTCCTGTAGAAATTTCTTAATTTGTGTATTTCTTGGAATACATTTCTCCTTAACATTCTTCCTGAGGCCTAAGCTCAGCATTTTCCATGTCTTCTGCAACAGGTGATGACATTAAAGCCTACAGCAGAGTAAGAAATACCTCACCCTGGAAGGCAATGATAGCAGTAGTCCCTGACCTCGTGCCTTGGCATGGAAAAAGCCTTTAAACTCATCTTCAAAATCTTGACTCTTGGCATACTCAGTAAACCATGTTAGCTCTCCTTCACAATTCCAACACTCGAGTTTCACAAGAGGCAAATCTTTCTCCGGTAGCAGAACTACTTTCCATCAAAACAAAAACACCGTAAATATTCTAGTTTTGTTCCTTTGGATCTTACTTTTTTTTCAATTCCACTGAAGAACTGGAACATTGTTATGTTGGCGGGAGGCTTGGACATGCCTAAAGCAATACATATGCCTTTTAGCTCCTGAAAGACTTCACTGCCACCTCCTTCCTGTGCTTTTTTAGGAGGGGCGTTCACACACAGCATTCTGGCAGCTTCCAGTTCTGAGATGAGGTATGCTGGGGTAAGAAAAATTAGATTTCAGCATCAGATATAGCCGAGTTAAAGTATTTTAGAACCAGTGAGAACTCAAGTGCTTACAATGAACAAATGTGCAAATGGACCATTTTAGAAAGAGTGAAGGCTATAATTTTGGTATCCGCAGAACACTCGTATTTCTAATAATCACTGAGCCCAATGCTAGAAACACAACAAAGGGGGGAAAGGTTTAGTACAACCAATAAAAGCCTGAAAAAAAATCCCTATGATTCCAACAGGTATTACTCAGAGTTCAACACAGCACAGCTCTTTTCCTTCAGGCTTTGCCCAGCAAAGACAGGAGACTAGGAACATGGAAATAAGCAGGATGAGGGACTGGGACATACACTTTAAGCCAGACAAGCAAGCACTGCTTGATGCTCTAGGAAACAAGGCAAGGAAATGAGGAGAGAGAAGCGAAATGTTGGATGAATCTCCTCTACTTCCACAGGCAAGATGCAGAATGGAAACCACTTCTAAAGAATTCAGGTTTATAATAATTCCAGAGTCTTGAACCCAGGACATGCAGAAAGGAAGGCAGTAACTGATGAAACAGAAGCTAGAATGCCTGGAGTGCTCTTCGATATCAGAACTGAGAGAGCCTACAATCACATTATTACTCTTTTATCAAACAAACAAAAAATTAAAATCAAGATTTCTGAACATAGTATACACCCAAAATTTCAGCATCAGGTGTTGGCTGCAGTGATATAAATTTAGCACACCACCTTCATTTGTAATTGGCACAACTTTGAAGTCTGAATTGAAGAAAAAAAATTGTAGACACACAGCTTTAACAATACTTTTATCATGAATCATACTGGGTGACCATAACAGTAAAGTAAATAATTACTTCTAAAAATAAGGACTGATAAAGGCAGACTTGTGAGCAGCGATGTAATCCCACAGCGATACAAAAGCAGCTCACTACCTATAAAACTGGGACAGATCAAAAGATGAAGAAAACAACAAAGCATTTTAATGATCTCTAGAATTTTTCCTGTATCTCCAGAATAACTTCTACTAAAGACACAGAACACCTCTAAAGTATAAAATTCTTACAATATGTAAAGCTACGAAGAATCCTTTCTAAATTCTTTCAAAGGTACTTTATACACATTTTTCTTATATTAATTTTCAGTTACTTACACCCCATTAGGACCTCCTGAAAAAGAAGATACCACCAGCAGAATTTTATGTCAAGAATTCAGACCTCACATTCAAGCTACCTCTGTAAGACATAAATGTTCTCCAGACAGTGATCCTTTTTTGCAGATCTTTTCTGAACGCACCTGAAACTCTTGCACTTCTTATTTTGGCAGACTTAATAGAATAACACTTAATGTGTTATTCTAGAGCTGCTGCACACCAAGACAATCCTAACTACTTCCATTTATTTGGTGCTTTCCTCTCTGGGCAATACTGCTACATCTTCCAATTGACATAAAGTGTGCTGCATTTCATTAAAATGTAAAATATCCTGGCATACCACTGAAGAGGTTTATTCTGTTTCTCCTTAAAAAGTCTGGATTTATGGCATTATGGAATACTGTCCTGTCTCTGCTTCCTCCCGGAAGAGCATGCCTCCTCTGCCCCTCCTCACTGGCAAAGCATGAGAGACTGAAAAGTCCTTGATAGGGGTAAGCATTACTTAGAAACAACTAAAACGTCTGTGTATTATCAGCATTGTTCTCAGACTAAAGCCAAAACACAACATGGTATCAGCTACTAGGAAGAAAAATAGCTGTTACAGCTGAACCCAGGACAGATACTTTTAATTAAGTTAGCTTAATGTAGGTAAAGAAAGCTATGCAATTATCATGGTACACAAAAAAAAGGAATTTGGCATCTATTTCAATTCAACAGTTGACAATAAACACAGTGTTCCTGCCAGATGGGATACCAGAGTTCAGCTGCTGAACATGGGCTTGTATTACCAAAACGTACATCACACAGGACCTCTGGGATAAACTGTGTGTCACAGACAAGCCAAATTTCAAATGGCTTGGCTCACAGAGAATAAGCTGAAGAGCAGATTGTTTGAGCTACAAAGTAATTTAAATTTTTAATTACCTCACTGCATCTGACATTTTTGAGCATACTATCAAAATAAATTCAGACTAAGTCTTGCTACTCATCTTTCTCCTACTGTTGAAATACAGGAACCTACTCTGCAATTCATTTTTTACATCTCAGCTAGGGCTCAACTAAATTTCTGCTTTGAAAGTTAAAGAATTAGCAGAAACTGAGAAACCAAACAGAATATTCATTTATTTTAAGATCATATTAGAATTAGTGTTGCAATTTCCAACTCTGACACTTGTAAACATTTTTCTGTTTTGTTTTAATGTAAATCAACATCACATGCATTTTTCCAAATTTAAGTACTATTTCTTCTCCTCTAACATTTCCTAAGCAGGAGTAAAACCAATTTAGCTATTGAGATCTTCTGGGTGAAAGAGATGTCACTGCTGCTCCTGCTAATTTCTTAAGAACTGATCAAAAGAACTGGCAGTCAGGATAAAACATTCTCTCTTTTTTGCAACGATTCAAACTGTTGTCAGGATGTAGGAAAATGCAAGTCTTATTGCACTTCGCAAGTCCTCACAGTAGGGGCTGATGATGATGCATGTGATGTTAGCTGTTATTTTTAACACCCTTCTAAACAAAGTTCAGTGGCTAAATCCTTGCTAAATCCTTCAAATTACTCCCTCTTCAGAGTACCTTTCGAGAAGTAACAGGACAGGTTTTTTGGTAGTGAATGTGAAAAAGGTTCATGCTCAGACTGGTTACAGAGTGACTGCTAAGTTTATGAGACCCATATTCTGACACTGTAAATTACAAGGAAAACTAACTCATAATTTTAGGTAACTTTTTATACATTGTGATAAACAAAACAGGATCTCATTAAGTGTAAGAAACAATACTATGGTTCTTCACAAGAAGAGGTTTGCTTACAAGCGCCCTTTTAACTTACTAAGCAGCAAGAGACAGTTCTTTTGATTATGAAGGCGTTTTGTCACATCTCCTGATGTTAATGACGTATACGGACAGTTCATTTCAGCCAGCAACCCACTCATTTCAAGTTGAAATTCTTCTGCTTCATTTGGACCTCAGAAGGAAAGGATAATAATTTGTTTACAGCTAATATATACATTTATATGGCTATGATTAGAATGAATTAGCTATTAGAAAAAAAAAAATGCTCTGCTCCAGTTGCTCTTTAAAATTAAAACCCTGCTTTTAATGGAAGCCAAATGCATTTTTTGTGTTTCTCAAAGACAAAGCACAACCTACCTGGAGCCACAATAACCCTCATTATAGTAAAAATTATGTTTCACACGCAGCTTTTTCCAGCTACAACAGACAGCCACTGACAACTTCTACAACAAAAAGTGACATTAAAAACATCACAAATTTTACAGGGATATTTTAAGTATTAACTAACTCTTCCCACTACAAACGTAGAAAAAAAAATACATAGTAAGCACATAGTTAAGGTAACCAACAATAAAAAGAAAATATGGTTACTATAGTTACTTCTATCAAAATAAAACCAGAAGCACTGAAATAAAAGTATTCTCATGATCTTATTAGAAAAAGACACTAATGTTTCCTTAAACCTATCCAAGAAATTTAAAAAGTCTCCATGGCTGAACAACTGAAAGAAAAAGCTAACTTCAGAAGAAAGACTGACTGATCCTCACTAGTATTTCAGCCTCTACTGGCTGCTCCTTAAGCAAGTCTGAGGTGGAAAATATCCAAATTCTGACAGCATGCCGATAATACTCCCTGGTATAACAGATTAAGCAATTGTCAGCCCAAATCTTTATGGCATGCAACAACACACATTAAGTGCATGTTTGTGCTACAGTTATAGCTACTTACTGTTAGTTGCCTGCACATTTTCCTCTAGTTTACAGAATAGCCGTAACTCAGATACCAACCAAGCACAGAGTTTGGTAAATTCAGGGGAGTTGGCTCCATGAGAGACTGCCTGAGCCAGCGCTCCGTCATCTAACAATGGACCTTTGTAACTGAAAAGTAAAACAAAAGCACAGTTTAGTAATGTTTGCTACGACTGATGTCCTGTGATACGTTTACTTTATGAAGTGTACATACTGAGAGCTAAACGCTCTCCACATCCACAAGACTGAACATCTAAACTGTAAGGTTCCTGCACTGAACTGTAAGAAAAAGCATACTGAAAACGTCTGTGTAAACTCAGCATTTCCATGCACATTAGCTTACTGCCAAAAAGACTGCTTCACAAAAGATTATCATCAAAGCTTTCCTCCTGGAGAATGTTATGACACACAGTGACAACTTCTCTGCCTTTGTCTCTTGTTACTTACTATATACCTATCTAGGGCAAAAAAAGTTTCAAAGTATCATTCTTCAGCACTGCTTTACAGTAGGTTGAATGATTACTGAGGAACTAGTGCATCTTTTCTGTTGTTTCTTAGCATACATTCAAGGGTTGCCATGCAAAGCTAAGCCTTCAATATAAATGTTATACAAATAATCTGAAAAACAATATCCTCTTTTGAAAAATTTTCTTCTTAAATGGGCACAAGAAGAATACACAGAATTACTTATTTGCATAAACAAAATAAGCAAAAAATCAGGCCTAGTGTAAAAAAGCATAAGTCTAAAGATCAGGTATTGGAAGACAGTTTTCAGGACATCTGTGTCTCCTCCCCCTGAAACTCTGTCAGGGAAAGGAGGAAGAGTAGGAAGAAGACTGCCCTGTTAACCAGGTAGAAGCACAAAGTCAGAGCTTATCAGAGTATCCAAGAAAAATGCACAGTATTGTTTTGGTATACTGCACCCGAATCAGAAAGACATCCAGGAGTGAGCATAACTGACCAAAACCCCTCTTTCAAATTTCCTGATAAAGTCACCCACTGTATCACAGCAACACAGCAAGTCCAGTCAACTCCTGGCAAACCTCTGGTGTAAAAGAATCTCTCACAGAGCAAATGAAAGTGTTATTCTCTACACTTCATTCTTGTGCTTCACATCATTGCAACAGCCTGCTACTTCATCTAATGAAGTAGCCACACTCA
Organism: Pezoporus wallicus; assembly: GCF_028554395.1. NCBI lineage: Eukaryota > Metazoa > Chordata > Aves > Psittaciformes > Psittacidae > Pezoporus > Pezoporus wallicus. The sequence goes on from NW_026639660.1 coordinate 2,771,117, forward strand.
AAAATAACTTTTACCTCACAATGCGGCTCAATTAGCAACACTAAATTAATCTACTAGCAGCTACTAGCAGCTGTAATCTGGTGCATGACAACCCTCCTGCATTACCACAGTAGGTTAGACAATTCCAACAGGCTAATAAGAACAAGTCCTGTCCCACAGATGTTTCAGACCTACATATATAGGAACCTCTGGGACTCAGAACAGAAACATGCAGTTATAGATCAAAGTAGAAGGGGAAGTGATGACAAACCTTTTGCTTTGGCAAGATCTGGATTTAAGTCACTGGTCACATCAGAAATCCCTTTTCTAGAACTCTTCTTTGACAGATATCACATCTTGACTGTGTTATCTCTGATAATTATAACTTCAGTTACACATCTACTTCCCAGTAATCCAATTCACAAGTTGCCAACTGTTTCTTTTTCCTTCCGCTCCTGCCAATGGCACATGTTCTAGAGCTACACTCCTTCTGGTGACATTATGCTGTCCATTTTGTTTGCTTTTTTCAACAGACTGACTTACAAGACAAGAGGCTGCTACTTGAGCACCTCAAAATTCAAAAGGAAACAACTCTGATGTGCAATGCTATTGAAAAAAAATTAATCAAGTAATACATTAAAGATATCTTCAGTATCTGGTTAGAAAAAATAAGCTGAACTATGAAGAATCATGGAACTTCTGGCAAAGCTTGAAACTTCAAACACCCCAGTCTTTCCAGACACAAGGAAACAAATCATGTAGTCACATGCAGTAATTTTCCCAGTTGTTATCAGTACTGTGGAAGCCCCATGTCTTTTGTCCTCCAAATTTTCTTTTCAACCACCTTTGCCAATCTTGATATTTTTTAATCTGCTTCCATTTTTCACTTTATTTATGTCAAAAATCAGCAACACTTTCTGTCTGCAATTACACAGATAAGGAGCACAAATCGCAACTCCTTCAAGCCACTAATATCCTTCTAAACACAAGGCAGAAAAAGGAAGCCAAGCATGGTATATGCATCACGGCAGAGACCTTTTCATATTTCAGCCAGAGAAATAGCTGCTAAAACAGAAACCTATTTGTGAAGTTTTGGAACTATCATCACCAACTTAGCCTGGTAATAGAATCTTTTCTGGAGCATGACGACTCTAGCCACAAAGTGAGTTATGGGAACGTAGCCAGTGTGTATAAATACAACTGTTTGCATAGAACTAGCAGCAGTAAAATTCTAGCTGCCTCTTGTCTGAACTCTCAACAGTTTACAGACATGCGAGCTTACAGTATGACACATTATTCTTGCTCTCCCTTTCATATTTATATAACCTTTACTGACTCTGACAGAGTAATAGGTTTAAACAAAACACAGAAGTTTCCTGTGATTAAGAAAAAAAAAAAAAAAAAAGATGGCAGAATACTATAATTTGCTTCCTTTTTCCCCCTATCTATTATTTTTCATTAAATATGAAGCCTAAGAGTTTTCTTTCCCCGTGGCTTACCGTAAAAGGCCTTCTCCCTTCCCCATCCCCGGCTAAGGCCGCTCTGTGGATGAGAGGTGCTACCGATGAGATGGCACCACAAGAACCAAGGAGATCAGCACGCACTGAGAGGTAAAACGCTTGTAAAGGCTGGTACGGCTGAAAACCTGTCTGTTGCACTTGGTGCTTCGCCAGACCCCAGCCGGCACCAACACCAGCCCAACCGTGGGGGGGCACCGCAGCTCTGAGGAACAGGGACCATGCGGGGGGGGCCGCGGCCCTGCGCGGCGACACCGGCCCCACTTGTCCGGGGCGCACGGCCATAGCCACGGGCCCGCACCGAAGCGCCCTTCTGCCTCCCGGGCCACACCGGCCGCCCGCGCAGGCCATGGCCCCGATAAAGGCCACCGAGCGCCCACCCTTCCCCCATCGCTGACCCCGCGACGGGGCGTCCCTCGGCCTCGGGCACCTACCCCAGGTCCTCCAGCGACTCCAGAACGTCGCTCTCCAGAAGCTCGACCTCCATCCTGCGGCGGGGCACGGGGGGCGAACCTGCGCGACAGCGGGACTCAGCTCCCCGGTACGGGCAGACCTGCCACCCTCCGCTCCCCTCCCCAGCCCCACACCCCGGCCCCGCTATGGGTCAGCGGCCCACCCTCGCCCTGCGCGGAGCCCCTGCGCCGCGCCTCCAGCCCCGGCCCCACGTACGCGGCTCACGGGGCCCCTCGCGGCCGCCGTAGGGAAGTGGGGGGTCGTGGGGAATAGAAGGGATGGATGGATGGAAATCAGCGCTTCCGCGGTGTCGTTCCTCCCTGCGGGCGGGCCTGTGGGTGGCGGCCTGTCCTGAGGTGGATGGGGCCGCCGGGGCAGTGCTGGTTGTGCCAGGGCTCGGTGCAGAGGGTGGACCTCCTCAAGGCGGTGCTCTGGCAGCTGTTTTAAAACTCATTTTTGCCTTTGGGGGCAGGGGAGGAGTGTGACGCCGTTCACTTGTTTCGGTTGCTCACTTGCCGTGGGTAAAGAGGCATCATTAATAATGGAATATTAATTTAGGGGATAATTTGGCTTGCTCTGTCCAGTTCTCTTCAGGCAGCACTGCTGCGTTGCCTGGTACGCAGCAGCTGTGCCGAAAGCGCATCCGTACTGAAAAGGGAGCATGGATCAGAGGGCAGAGTATGTTGTAATGGCAAGGACATGCCAGCGAAAGCCAGATAACAGCCACAGTCTGTGCCCAGCAGCGAGCTGATGCTTCAGCAGAGGAGTCCTGGCTGCCTGTACTTTCTGAAATTGCCCTTGTCAGGCATTAAGAAGAAAATAAGGAGGGAATCTTGTAGCCTCAAGATAGGTAGGAGGGCAAAGAAACACTGCCTCGAAGGGCTAAAGAAGAAATTCTTCTCTAACAGACAGCTCAATCACTGGTTCTGCTATTAAAGACAGGTCAATCTGCACATTTAGGGGAAAATTACCTCCTGAACAGAAAAAATGTAACATGAAAGGAATAATGCAGGCATTCCGCTTTCTTTGTGCACTTGCTTCTAGTGGTATAGTGATTTCTAAAGGGTGGCTGTAAGCTGTTTTGTTTGTTAGAAAACCAAACAGATTAAGGCTCCTGGCAAGCTGCTGGGCTAAACTTGACTGTAAGGATTTCCTGCTTTTCCCTTGGTCCATTCAGTCTGGATTTATTCAAAGCATCTCAGGTGTTCCACCTGGGAGCCTTGCCTGCATGGGTAGTCTGAGTTAAGGGTCTGAGGGTTTGAGTTTTTCCCTCCCAAATTCAACACTGCAGCAGAAGGCTTGTGACATTTTATTTAATGTAATGGTTGCGTTCCAGCTTGCTTGCACAGCTGGAAGTGTACAAAGCAGGGCAGTATGTCCACAGTCTGCCCCTGCTCCTCCATTGCTGCTGCTTCTGGTCACCGCATCTCTTTGATTCGGTTGTGGCAATACTGGAGGGTAGGGACAAGACAGAAGGCATCCTCTCCAGTCTGTATCACTCAGTTCCACAACTGCCTTATTTTCCTTTCTATGCTGTGGGAATCAGTGATTTCTTGAAAACCATACGGATCCTGTGGTTGGAGAGACGAATAGTTGGAGGTGTGATGCTACACTGGAGCAGGCAGCTACGCTTACCCCTAAGGACAGGGAAGAGAGCTTTGCTTTGTTTTTCTGTGTCTTGTCAGTTGTGATTTATCTTTTTTCCCCCTAGCTACATAAGAATTTTCACTACCCACAATTCTGAGGCACGGGAGGTGAGAATGGCAACTGCGCAGCATCCTGCCCCCTGTAGAAGAAATTCACTTGGGTAATGCATGGTTAGTTTTTGTTTTGCATACAAGATCTTCTCAAACAAACTAATCTTGTCCCAGGAAATTTGCTGTTGTGCAGTAAGGCCCATGGCTTTGCAGAACAGTTGCTTCTGGGAGTAGCAGCAACTCAGGCTGTCAGCTTGCACCAGGGTGGTAACTGGCGTAGCTGATTTACATGGAATACCCAAGGCTCTGCAGAAGACTTGTCAAGCTGCAGAACTGAGCTCAGCTCTCCTCATGTTTGTTCTCTCCTTGGCTCCTTCCCTCCCCACCCTCACTCACAGGGAGCTGTAGCTCTGGGATTCCACATGGTCCTCAGGCAGCTTCACTGCAGCATCCTGGCTGGAGCTGCACATAACTCCCTACAATGCACCAGCACTGAAAAAGCAATGTAATGCTAATTTCCTCTATGGTAAGAACAAAACCAGCCCAGGCTGCTGCTGTCCTCTCCATTGGACTCCTGTAAACCCCTTCCAGCCCCTTAGTTCTGGAGGGATGTGGATGTGTATGGTGGATCTTGGTCAGGTGCTCTCAGCCTGTGACATACAAGTTAAGGAAGTTGGCAGCCTTTGTGTGGCCTGCAGCTGTGCAGAGGCCAGAAATACTTACTCTGAGAGGTGTGAGGTGCTCCATTGCTCTGATACCAGTTGTCATTTAACAAAGACAATTGGTTTTCTATGTATTTGCCTTTTGATTGATTGGTTTTGGTGTCTGGGATGATGTGAGCTCTGACTGAAGACAAAGGACTTCCTTCTGAACAGATGCTGCTGTTTTGAAATAGATGAATCTTGTCAAGACATAACAATAAACTGCTGATGCTGATGTTTTGAAATAGATAAACCTTGTATACAGACTCAACGCACCACTTATGCTAGCTGTTTTAATGCCAAAATGGATACTGACTGGTGACCCATGCATGATCTTGTGCAATTGTCTGCAAGGAAACCCTACCAGCCATGCCCTGTGCTCTGGTCAAGCCCTGGTCTTGGTTGGTCAGGGTGTGTACCACCAGATGTTTCTACACAAAAGAATATGCAAGTCACTCTGACTTCCTGATTTGGGTCTTTAAAAAGCTGGACCTTCTTGCAGCAACTTTGGAGACCTCATCTACAAGTGGACACACTGCGTAGAACTTCCCAATTGCTGGGATAGGTTCCTCAAATCCTCACTGCAACAGGGGCTCCTCAGCAGCTGCTGATCTGGGTGGTGGTAACATATTTAGGCAGTTGGTGATGTATCTTAATCACTGTTCTCTTTCTCATGTAGTAACGATTAGGTGCATTACCTTGCTTATCTTGTTTGTTGCTTAAACCTGGAGCATAGTAAGCTGATTATTTTACTAAACGTATCATTTTATTTCTGCATTACCTTAATAGTAAAATAAGACCATTTTTTTTCCCTTGGTGACTGTGTCCTTTCTGGTGCCCCCATCAATTAGTAAAACAGAAAGAGGCAGGAAAATGTAAGTGTGCAGCTGCAACATGACCTTCACATTTTGCCCTGCTGTGGTGCCTGGCCAATGCTCTTGGCGCAGACAACAGTGAGATCATGAGAACCTGCACCACTCCACGAGTGAACAATGAGAGATCTGGCATAAAGCCGGCTGTGTTTCTAGGAATATAAAAGCAGGAGCTTCTTCTAGCCGAGTCTGAAGCCTCACCTGCGGGTGGATGCACCGTGTAGGAACTTTCACATTTACCTGAGACTCCGGCATCAGCTGTAACAGGGCTTCCCATCTTGAAGTGTGGGCCTGGATGATGCAGATTGGGTGGTATTTGGTGATGTATTTCTTCTTAATCACTATTCTCGCTATGCTTTAATGATTTGATGCATTGCTGATTTTCCTCTGTGCTGTACATATATATATGTTATTCTCTTTATTGTGCTTGTTTAGCATATATAGAGAGAGACATAAACCTGATTCATGTTAGTGTGCTTAGTTGCTTTAGTGTGCTTGTTTGCTTTAGTGCGCTTGTTTAATAAACTGTGCATGTTATAAGATTAGTGTGTAATCATTTTGTTGAGTCCCCTGCCTATTTGCTAAACAAGTTTGGGGTAGTTAGCAGGATACGAAACAAAATGTCATTTTTAAAGATAGAAAAGTGTTGCTGAGACAAGTGCAGAACTGGATATTCCAGGCTGGGAACAATTACCTTATAGCATTTTGGCTGCTGAGTGGTCGTGTCATGATTTATGTGAGAACTGGGACCCCTGTTTGAAAGAGGCAGAACTCGCTGATGTAGTGAAATGTTCACAAAATGTCTCAGTAGTTCAAAAGGAAAGGAAGTGAATGCTCTAGGGAGACGAGAGTGGATTCTGCTGGCTGCGTATCGAAAGCAGCATCAGCAGAGAGAGCAAGTGTGTAAGGAAAAGATTGATTTGGAGACGCAAGTATGCAAAGTGCAGGGAGAAATAGTTACGTTGCGGTATTAATTGGATGCTTACCAAGCAGTAGCAGAAAAAGCGGTTGTTTGGATAGCCCAAAATAAACATCGAAAGCAAAGGGGTCAAGTAAACAACAAAAAAGTGCATGCAGTGATCGGGGAGGCAAGAATAAATTGGGACCTTGAGAAATGGGATGGGGATGTGTGGGATTCAGCCAATTTAGATAGCAGTTCAGAGGGTGCAGTGGTTGCTGAAGCAAAGCTGATAATACGAAGGAAACTAGGATGTGACCCTAATGGTCATCCAGATAGGTGGGACGTGATAAATTTCACTCAGCATGAAATTAATGACATTATGGATACATTCAGACAAAAGCCTGGAGAACCTCTGCTCCCTTGGGCTGTTAGGCTGCACAATTAGGGGCTTCGGGAATTAGACTGGATTCAGCAGATGGTAAAAACTTTGCAGTGTTAAGCTGTGACTCATTTGTTCAGGATGCCTTCCGAGGAGCCAATGGGGAAATTAATTTATTAGCAGTAGTAGTGGAAGGCTGTAACAAAATACACCCCATGGAAGGGGAATGGCCCGGTGCAGATAAACCCTGGTGTACTTTACAGGATTGCATTCAGCGTATTAAGGAGGAAGGAATGAAGACTGCTGTTTTTATTGGAGATGCAAACACCGTGCTGCAAAGTGCATTATCAGCTCCAATTCGGAATAGGATCACTAAGACTTCACCACATGCATATAAAAGTATTATTATGATTTTATTGATAAAAGAAACAGGAAACCCCATAGGAGAAGTCATAAAAAAGATCCAGCTGTTAGAAGATTTGGGGGAATGGGGACCCAAACAAAATGCAAGAGGCAAGAACAGGAGTGGCAAAGTGAAAGAGAATTGAATCTCTCAAAAACAAATGTTTGTTGCCTTGTTGAAAGATGGGATGGACTGAGATAAAATTGACGGGATCCCTACTAATGAACTGTGCAGTTTATACAAGCAATGTGGGTTGAATAGACCTGTAAAAAGTGTAAAAAATTCAAGCTCAAACAAAAGTGATGACATGACGGATGAGGCAATTTGACCTTCCATTCCTGCCTTTGAACCTGAATGGGACAGTACACTTACCAATGGAGGGACCCCCATTGGCGAGTTGATGGTTCCAGGGGACAAAAAGGGATGGGATCAGCACAATGATCTCTACCTGCAGCCAGATGTTAAAATGTTAAAACAATTGAAAGAATTAAAACCAGAATGAAATGAAGGCTAAGCTCCAGCACAAGCATGGGTGAGGACAGACCATCATCCTCACATGGCGCTCCAAATTCATTGGAAAAATAGGTCTTGTCAATTGGTTAAGGCCCTTGTTAACACTGGAGCAGAGGCCTCTTTAATTTATGGTAACCATAAAAAATGTAAAGGGCAAAAGGTTTTGATTACAGGATGAGGTGGCAAATTAATTGAAGCAGTACAGAAAAAAATGAGATGAAACTTTGCAATCTGCCAAAACGAACTTACTCGGTGATGATTGTCCCTATCCCTGACTATATAATTGGAACTGACATTTTAAAAGGGTTGACATTATACTTACCTGATGGTAAGTATCAATTTGGAACCAGGACACATATATTGGCTTGTCAATTTTTAGTTGGGAAAGTTATATTATCTGGATTAATTGAACGGATGAATGACATGCTTAAGGAACAGTTAAAGAAATTGGGGGAGGCAAACTGAACATGTGGAGAGTCCATTTATCTGAAGTGCTACAGCTATAGAATAACAGACCCATTGGAGAAATGGAAACCCTTTCAATGAGGATGACTGCTCCTAATTTGCAAATAAAACCATTAACAGCAGCAGAGACCCTCACCTGGGAAATAAAGGAGGGAGGTTTAGCACCTTATCAAGCAACTCCGGATGCTGGAGGATTAGATTTGTATGCTTTACATATGCATAGATTGAATACCCAAGGCATCTGTGTCACTGATACTGGTATTGGAATACATATTGTCAGGTTACTTTGGTTTTATAGCCCCAAGGGCCAGTTTAACAATCAAAGGTATTTAAATACTTGGGGACATCATTGATTCAGATTATCAAGGGGAGATTAAGGTGATTTTGTGGAATAGTGGAGGTCAAGATACCTTAATTCACCATGAGACTGTATTGCCCAAATGTTGATTTTTGCCTGTGTTGAAAAAGCAAGTAAATAAGGGGGAAGCCCCACAGATAACCACAGCTCAAGGGAACCATGGATTTGAATCCACTAACCAATAGAAGAGTGGAGCTAAAGTTTGGGTTCAAACACTCAATGGCCCAACTGAGCCAGCTGAAATTCTTGCCACTGGAGAAAGACCACACAGTGATTAAATCCAAATGAGAAAAATGGGAATATGTCCCTGCAAATAAATGCTATTTGAGAGAATGATATTACTATGTTTTAGTTTTGTGTTTTACGGAAACTACAGATTGTAGCTGTCCTCATATGCCTTATGGTCCCCAGGAAGCTATTTGAACGGGGCTGACAACTCGCTTGTGCGCTCGAGATGGAAAAACAGCACCAGACCTCGCAGACAAGATAATTACACCTGTATGGGAATGAATCTTGCATCGTAGCTAATAAACATTTTTCCCAGGAGTAAATCTATGGACAACCAGTTTGTCAGGACAATGCTACAGACAGTTGTTTGTATAACATCAGACAGACCAAGATGTAGTAACGGTATCTAATGCTAGCACTGTCACTATCAAAATGTTGTAATCTTTCTAGTGTTTATATGATGACACTAAAAGACACTTATAATTATTGCACTGATAGTATTGAAAATGTATACAACTTCAGTAGTAGTGGGAATACAGCTCTGGCAACCCTCAGTGTGCTGTGTTGTATAAATGCTAATGAAATAGCAAATGGATTAGTTTGGGCAGATTAAATTACAGTTTTGCATAATCATCCTGTTGTAAACACTGATCAAACTGTCAGGGTCCCTGCTACCTGCACCCCCGTGGCCCAACAATACCAGAAGAATAGAATGCATTTTAACATTAGTTTTCCAGCCCAACCATCTTGGCAAAGGCGGCGAGCCTGATGGGACACCGTACTGGGGGGAGTGGGAGATGGTACTTAATTTCTAAATAGTGTAAATATAGAATCAAAAATCAAAAATAACTGGGCAAGATGTACCACAAATGCTTAGTTTACACGCACAATGGATGCCCACTGTATTTACCTCACAGCACCTTACTTTACAGTATGACAGTGAGTTCCTGCGACTTTGTAATAGTTCACAAAATCATATTCATCATGCCCAGAAAAACTTTAGTTCATTTATGAATTGGACCAAGTTCACATTACACACTGTATATAATGCAAAGGAATAAGGCACAGTATGACTTAATGAGTAATAATGAATTAACATGGAGATCATACTCACATCCTGGATTCCAGAAACTAACTGGATCATATTGAAATGAATTGGTGAATTTTGGGCATCAGATTGAACAACGCACCACTCACCATTGGTGGGACAGATTTACAGGATTCTCACCATCTGCTATGAAAATTCCAAGTATTTTAATTCACCCACTAATCATAGTAACTGTTACACTTACTTTACTAACATTATGGAAGTGTCGTCTATGGTACAAATTACGAGAAATTGTGTCTCATGTGTCTCTGTCGTGATCAGGGACCAAAGGACTGAATGTAATGGATGGGAACCTGAGAGGTGATCCCTGCTCATGACTCAGAGACATGGCAAAGTATGTTTTTGACAGAGTGTATCCAATAAAGTATATATGTTTATGTTCATTGTCACTGTTTGTTGAAAAGAGGCAGGAAAACATAAGTGTGCAGCTGTTCCATGACCTTCACATTTGGCCACGCTGTGGTGTCTGGCCAACACTCTTGGTGCGGACATCAGTGAGGTCATGAGAACCTGCACAGCCCCACAAGTGAACAGTAAGAGATCTGGCATAAAGCCGGCTGTGTTTCTAAGAATATAAAAGCAGGAGCCTCTTGTAGCTGAATGTGAAGCCTCACCTGCGGGTGGATGCACCGTGTAGGAACTTTCACACTTACCTGAGACTCCGGCACTGGCTGCACCAGGGCTCCCCATCTTCAAGTGTGGGCCTGGATGATGCAGATTGGGTGGTATTTGGTGATGTATTTCTTCTTAATCACTGTTCTCTCTATGCTTTAATGATTTGATACATTGCTAATTTTCCTCTGTGCTATACATATATATGTGATTTGCTTAATTGTGCTTGTTTACTATATACACATAGACCTGATTTGTGTTAAGTGTGCTTATTTGCTTCAGTGTGCTTGCTTAAATAAACTGTGCATGTTATACAGCTACTGTGTGAATGGCTGAGTACCTTGCCTGTTTGCAAAACAGCATCCTGAAATCTGCACTGGTGGAACAGTATGAAACACACTCGACTGTTACAAGGTGCAGAGCAAAGTTAAAGTGCTGCTAATCACTTTTTCATCAAAATACATTTTTTTTACCAATTTCTCCAAGGATGCTGTAGCTTTTCCAGAGTGCCCAGATGCAGCAGAATCCAACCAGCACGTTGCAGATAAAAGCCCACTGGCTGTGACGTACAGCTGTATCTACCAACTATCTAGGAATGTCAGTTCTGGCTAAGGTCACACTCTGGTTAGATGAATAGCCTGCTGGTGGTATTAACTAAAGCCAGATCCCAGGGGAAGATCAAGAGCAGAACAAACACATATGATGCTTCCCCTAATATTCTTCCAGTCTCCAACTACTTTCAGCTTTCCCGACTTCCTTCAGTCCTTACTGCTGTGCCATCGTGTTCTGCCTGAGAGGGCACCAGGGCCAGTTACAGAAGGAATCCATATTCTGAATGCACTTATGTTTGTGGGTGCAAGGGAGTCTGAGTGTCAGCAAACTGAGTGAGGCAGCAGGCCTTGGGGGCTTGTATCACCAGGTGTCTGCAGCTGAAGAGTGTATCACCTGGGTCCAGCACTGCATAAGTGAGCATCTAAGGCCTATTACTGGAGGGACCCATGTTGTATGTACCTCTGTATGTTCCATGAAGGACCTTCATTCCAGAGAGGGGAACTGGGTGATGCTGTTGGTCCTGTTTCCCTTTGCAGAAGTGCTGTTTTCTGGTTTTGTATGTGTTTATCTTTGTGGCTGGCTATCTATATACACATACACAGGCTTGTGTGTGTGCATGCCTATTGCGATGCACACTCTGCCTTGCTGCTGCTGGACCTGGGGAGATGGAGCTGCCAGCAGCTTCACCACTGTCAGTCTGTGAAGTTTAGCAACTCCAACCAACACTTCCCTCCTACTGCAGGCAGGAAGTAATTTTTGCTAAAGAACAAGGTTAAAAAGCAGCCTTTGTGCAGCAGTTAATTTTTCAGTAGCTGTACTGTACCATATTCAAGGCCAGGTTGGACAGAGCCTTGGGTGACATGGTCTGATGTGGTCTAGGGCATCCCTCCCTATAGCACGGGGGTTGGAACCAGATGATCTTGAGGTCCTTTCCAACCCTAACCATTCTATGATATTCTTGAATACCTTCTCAACAGAAATGCATGCTTATTTTATTTTCTAGAGTAGCTGAATCTTTGCTGCTCTGCTGCTTCGGGATGAAAGTACAGGCAGTCTCCTCTAGACAGGGTGTTCAAATCCATCTCTGGATTACACCTCTATTAGCCAAAAGGATGTCAGCGTTTTGGTAATTTAACAATCAGTCTCTGCAGTAGTAAATCAGGAAGAAGAAAGGGAAGTTGATTTATAACACAACAGCAAGCTGAGACGTGACAATTCAGTACTTAAGATTATACATATGGGTAAGACTTTCCAGGTACTGCTGCTAGGAAATGCGTTAGCATTGCATGGGGCTTGTGTGTGGAAAATAAATATTTCTAACGTGCTCTCCTTCACTGAGCAGCAGCAACAAACTAGTTGCATCACTTATAAAGCAGGATGAGCCTATCAATATGTTGTAAAGCAAACTCTTACACATTATTTCCTAGAATAATCAACAGCTTTGATAAACATATGCAAAAAGGCAGCCTGGCTGTTGTTTGTCTTTATTCTTTTACATGCTTGGTAGCTGATGCCAGGACATTTTTTATGCTGAAACCCAGCACCAAGTCCCTCAGGTGAAATAACAAGGGACTTCTGTGAACATACGACAAAAAAGTTTCATTAATAATTTAACATGGTAGCTGAGCTTAAAATAGCTGGAAGATTCCAGAGTAAGTGTAGAGAGAAGAGGTTTAAAAACCATTTTTCCCTACTTAAGCAGCTCTTCCAAGAGATACAGAAAACAAGCTACTATAGAACCATAAAGGTCCTACAAATCAAGAACCTTCAGAATCTAGCACTCTCTTGCTATTAATACCCTGAAGGAGCCTGCACTTTTTTAATCCTCTTTAGAGAATAATTTTTAAACAAACAACACTCAGGATCCAGTATTATTTCATAAAAGTTTAATATTTGTTTTTAAAACTCTTTAATCAAGAGAAAGGAAGCATCCATACATACACAGTCACCCTGGATGCTGGCAAAAGAACTTACAGACATACCCATGAACAGGATGTTTAGGTATTATGAACCTATATGAGAAAAGGCCTCACTGATTAATCACATTAATAATAATGAAAAGAATGTTCCCTCATACCAAAGAGAAGAGGAGGCACCAATCATGCAAATCTGTACCCACCTTCTCAGAACAGCATTCCAGGAGTCCAGCAGTTCCAGGTAACATTTTCTTAGCTCCTGTGGAAATTAACGAAAAGCCAGGAAAGAGAATAGGCTGGTTATGCAAACTTCATGCTCATCCTAAAATCCTGATTGCTAAGCATCTGGTGTATTTCACTGCTACATTCCCAAATCTGAGGCCCTTTTAACTGTTTTCCCCTCTGCATCAAAAACTTTCAATACTAAAAGCTTTTGATGTACTCTGGAAGAAATATGGCAAGCCTAATACGGAATGAAAACAGCTGCTGTAGAACATGCTGGCAATGTAGGTAGTGCACTAGGAGAAGAAACCTGTAAGAACTAGGATAACTAAAAGGTATGTATTTAATGCTTTGGTCTAGGATGCTAACCCTTATAAAGCAGAGAGTTTCATTTTACAAACCTGAAATGAATTTTCAATCTCTGAACCCTTCTTGTGTTCTGAAGCACAAATTCAACTCTCAGAAGAATAATTACAGGTCATTTAGTGTCTTGGATGAGTTCTGCAGACATTGTAGCCTGCTTAGGCTGTGCATACCTGTATCTTACTTCAAATGCTAAGTAGAAAGTGAATCACAAAGTACTGTAGCAAAGGCAGATACAGCTTTTTTTTCCCCCCACCCTGGCCAAAATGAATCCATTGCATGAATTCATTGCACTGAATACATGAAATAAAAGTGTGAATTATTTCTGTAATCCTATCTTGGATAGTATGGCTAAAGACACAAGCAAGATACGCTAGTTTTAAATCTCTCTCATACACCTGGTAAAGCAATATAATCTGTGAAACTAGGTGGCAGAGGACATGACTTTTGAACAGTACTTGACCATTTTAAATTTTAAATGCAGTTTCCAGTTCTTAGGAGAAAAAGCAGTGTCTGATATTCCTTTGCTGAAGGACTTTATTTCTTCCCCTGCTAATCAAGCATTTCTAAATACCCATCTTAGAGGTGCATAGTTACATGAGTCTTTCTCTCATCTAATTATTTGGGTTTTATCTTTAATGTATGGGGTTTTTTTTCTGACAAAGAGATGAACACAGCCTAATGTAAATACTGATGTGAGGATCATCCCTACCATTTCTTTATCAGGTAGCTGTTACAGGGCTTTTTGTATTTTTTTGCAGCTAACACTGCCCCTGAAGTGTTATTTTGTTTTTGCATTCATCTCAAGTTTGTAAGAAAATCAAACAGGGTGGTATTATCCCAATTATTATTTTCTATCAACAAAAGCAGTTTCTTGAAGAAAGGTTCTATTTTATTACGAATGGAAAACATTACCTTGTGTGTATACGCTCTCCTGTCTGTAAACTGAAGATTCTTCAGCCAGCCTACTGGAAAACGGAACACTTGTTTCCCTTGAAGGAGCTCTGATACAGGTTTTATTTCCTGCAGGCATTCAGCTGTTCTCCACCACCTGTGTGAGCAATTCTAATGGCTCTGCTCTCTGCACCTCCAGTTGCTGTACAGCTTCATGGGAATCATTACAGCAGCTTGCCTCCTTTTACCAGAGACTAGAACTGCTAACATGGTAATTAGCCTTCTCATTGCAAGCAACAAGACAGCCCAAGAAGAGGTGGAATCGCAAAACCAACCCCAGAAACTAATAATAAATATGGAGCATCAGGTTTCTGCTCTAAGGCAGTATATAGCAATATCCAGCTGCATTATTCTGCTCAAGTTGGTTACAACCAAGAATACATCCATACTGGCTGCAAATGGCTCAAGAAGGGATGGTCTAGCAGCTACAACTGCATCTCTAGCTCCTTCTTCATGCTAGATAGAGGCAGAGGAGTCAAGAAAAATCTATTTCATGTCTGCTTCATACTCTCACATTGGTGGCACGTAGGCTGCTTGCACTTAACTTTGCAGCAGACAAAAAAGGACTGAATGATTTTGCTCCCTTTACCTTTCCGTAATATGCTGAGAGAGTAATAAACCAACACAGTATTACATTAAGTGTCAAATAAAAACCATTCTCGTGATTTCTCCTGCCCTTTGCACTAAAATATAGTTTTATCATGCTTTGGGATGCACTAGTTTGGTGGATGGTTGTGGGCTTGCTTTCTTAGTCTTCTATCATCACTTACTTTCACTTGCTATTTCTGAAAGCTATTTGAGATTCACCAGGCTAAAAAAATAATCTCTCTTTGCCCATTTTTCCTACTGTTTCCACAAGCAAAATTTCAGATATTTGTGTGGCTTCCCTTAGCTAAGAATTAGGCATTTATTTGTACCGTTGGCAAGAATTAAGAAGGAGCAGAGACCTTATATCTCAATCTGCTCTTTGTACTTTTTACCACTGACATAAATGCATCTGGAAAAATATTAGTAACAGGATGCTGGTTGATAATTTCTTCCCTGCTCACACGCCATTTAAGTCTAAACCAAGCAAGAAAACAACCCCCCAAAAGCCTTTCTGCTGCTTAGTTAAAACACAGTCAAAACAAGATTCCAGCAAGCCAGAAGCAGAATTTACCTGCCCAAGAGACTACCCCAGGGAAAAAATGTACTGCATTTTGTCTAAAACATTACTTTTGTTTTCAAAGTTTTCTGCAAATTGCAAACCTCCGAAAGCTGCTTCTCCTTTCCAGATGCAGCCACAGAGGTTAAAAGAAACTGGAAGTATTAAAAAAACCACACCTGGACATACAATAGACTGACAGAATGCCGGCAGCTTATCCATGCCTCTTCTTCCACTGCCTCTTCATAGATTGATTTTGCAACAAACTTCGTCCAAGAGAAAGGCCTTTCTGCCAGCCTCCATAACAGCAAACTAAAGGCTGCAGCATCAAATGAAGGCTTAGAGTTGATCCACTGTCCTTTGAATGTTACAGGTATTTATGCCTGATTTGAGGTAGTGTCAAGAAAAGATTCAAACTGGGCTTATTTCCTACCAGCAGCTTTCTAAAAACCAGAAGAAAAAAAACCTCCTTTTGCGTTATGCAGCTTTTAGAGAACTAGGTTGGGAAGGAGAGGTTATGCTGTATTGCACCATTCAAACACACAAGTAAATCCCCTCCATTAACTCACCCCTCCTCCTCAGGATCTGGAGTCAAGAGTCCAAGGCCAGCCTAGAACTTAAGGCTTCCCAGTCAGTGCACTATGCTACAGCTCTGCCAGCACAGGGGACCAGTACAGTGGATAAATCATTTACTGCGTGCCTCTGGAAACCACAGTGAAGGAAAAAAAAAAAAAAGAAAAAAAAGAATACATAAATAAAAATATATGGCATTTCATGAAACCGCAAGACAAGTGTTACAGCCTGCCTCTGCTGCCTCTGCCATCTACACCACCTGCTTTGTTCTCATCCGTTCTAGCAGTTCAAGGAGCACCTTTCACTCCTATCTCATAAAAAGGCCAAATTAATCTTTCTTCTGGTGTGGAATAGAGCACCCTACTCCACTCGGGGACAGAAGAACAATTATTGGAATAAAGGGCATGAAGAGAAGAACTATTTAATTTGTACCACAGGAAGGTTCAGCTTCTGGAAAGCTCAAGACAAGAATCAGGTGACAATTCTCAGTTTCTCATTTGCAAAGCTCTTGCTTTCTCTTGATGCTAGTGGCTCTCTGTTTATGGCCAGCCAGGTTCAGCAGTGACCACCACTTCTACTGTTTGCAGAAGCAACAGTAGCAGAGCAGATAACAAGGATATTGGATTTATACCGACATCCTTTCCTCCAAAATAATCAAGAGTATGTCTCACACAGGTAGCACAGCATTGAATAAGACTGACCGAACAAGATGACTGTCCAAGTTATTCCATTTGCCGTTGCATGCACCTTCATGGAAACCAATCTGCAAAAGGAAACTAACCAGAAAGCACGTCTATATTCCAAAAGAGTACCATCTAAAACGCAGAACTGTGGAAAAATTCAGCGTTCCCTTTCATAACTCCCTTCCCTGCACTGACATCCCTATATACAAGGCAGGCAAGAAAATCAGTTCCCCTTTTCCTCTGTAGATTTACAAGGGATCAGGCACTTATCTGAAGAAACTAGACAGAAAATGAGGGAGGGAAATTTGGCTGCCAAATGTAAACAAATAAACTCAGATATCTAATTAAAAAAAAAAAACACACACACACACAAAAAAAAACACCAACAAAAAAAAACAAAACAGAAAACTGAGATCCACTACAAAGGACTTTTTTATAAACCAGGATTTAAGCAATCTCTACTCATTACCCAACTTCATTTTGAAAGTATCAAAGCATGTCAAAACATGCTTTCTTTAGTTTCAAAAAGCAAATGGTTCTTTGAAGAATGTAGGGCAATGATACCAACAAAGACATCTTATTTTCAATGCAGTAACTGCTTAGCATCACAAAAATGGCTCAAAAAGCCTTTCTCAAAACCTTCTTCCCTTCTTAATTACCTGGTTTTGATGACTTGACCATTTATACTGTATTTCCAAATTCAGCTTAAACAGATCTTACATTTCCAGTATGAAAACCACCATGATGACTCTGAAAAGATGTTTCATGTGAAGCTTCTTCACACAGTCACAGAATAGGAAGAAAAACTGGTGATTTTTGCCCCTCTGGAGGTCCATGTGCTGGTAGTAATTACAGAAGTATGAACTCTTTGGGTTCCCCCCCCAATGCCCTGCCTTGAGCTTTACATAGGGCTCAGGACTTCAAACAAATTTCCACTGATGATGTTGACAGTAGTTCTTCCATTGAATCGAGCTGGGAATAGATCATTTTTTTACTGAGCAGGCTACCTGTTGAATATCTTCATCATCTACCATTTCTCAGTTTGATAAGCTACTACAGGAGTTAGAAATTAATTGAAATCAAACACTTTCCTTAAGAAAAGAAAGAAGAAAATCAGGAAGAAAGTCTTGTTGACCAACATATGTTTATTTTTTAAACAATTTACAAATGTCATATTTATCCAAGCAAACACATTTAATACTTTAGTCTTTAACAAGCTATACAAATGAGAACCATCACACTAGAGCTTTTGATAGCTCAAGGACCATTCAGGGTAGGCATGCATGTGTCTCTATCACATGAAGCGAGTCCAATTCCTGACACCAGGGTTCTGGTCTTCTGCTTCTTCAGAGCTGGTCAGCTGCTAAATGATTTAACACAAACAGTTACTGGATCACAATACAATGAAAGAAAGCCCATTTCAAATCATGTAAGTGACCTCAGTATGTCTGGTCCAGGTGTCAGGCCACAGAGCCTTACCGATTAGTCTTCTTCTCCAAAAGCCAGTCGGACAGATTTTCTCCCCTTGCTTTAGTGCTGTGGCATCCATACATGTGCTTATACAATACAATGAAGCAGCTTAAGTACAGATGTAATACGACAGTAATTACAAATCACAGACAGATAAACAAACAAAACCAACTCTAATCACATTCTTGCATTTCAAACAATGAAAGTAAACAAAATCATGCATTACAGCTTAAAGAAATTTTCAGGTTTAGCTCTTCTGCAAGTCTCCATTTCCTCAAGTTCTAAATTGCTGTTCTTGAGCTTGTCCCAGTGGCTGGGCTACTCAGTGCTATTGACACAAACAGGGTGAGCTGGGAATTATCCAAAAACGGTCAAAGAATAAAAGCCCCCAAAATAAACAACAAAGACGCACGCATTATAAACGACAGATTCCATTTTAATAGCATAGTGTAGAAAAGAAATTGGCAAAAAAATTCACATGAAAAAACATTTTACACAATTAATTATGTACAGAATAAAGTATGTGTCTGGTTTCCAATGATGCAAATTTCCCTTTAGTCAAGTCCTACCACAGGATGCAAAATACACCCAAAACCTTCAACTGGAACAAAAAACAAAAAACAAAAAAACCAAACAAAAAACATATACATAATCCCAGCTCTGGTTCCTCAAATATTGGGACTGGCTGGGTTCACTTCAACCCACTGGGCTTTCTGCTAAGCTTTCAGCTAAGCTTTCAGAGACTCCTGACTTTGTTGTAGCTTCCAAACTACTGTCAGCAGTTTCTGTTTGCTCAGTCTTCTTGCTCAGAATGGTGCATGCTCCCTTGCCTCCTGAGCCACCCTCCTTCCCAGGTATTTCTTTGAGCCCAGGAAGGAAAGTTTCCGTGCAGCCAGAAGCCTGACTTTCTGCACTGCCCCCATCACAGCTCAGTGATGGCATTTCAATAGGACCACCTCTGCTCTCCTCCACATGCAGAAGGATCTCAGATGTGGGAGAAATGCCCTGCATTTCTAGAACTGGCATGACCACTTCTGTAGTGTCACTATTTGAGGACTGCAGTCCAAGCTGCAGCATAACTGGTTGAGAAATCCGTGTGCAAAATTTATCTTCCCGACTAGCAGAACTCAGTGTAGCAAAATCAGTTATCTCTGTTTCACCCACTGTTTTTTCATTGCCTAGCTTCTTAAGTTCACTGGACTCCAGCCTAATGGATGCAGTATTTTCTAGTTTTGAGACTTCTTTGATATTCTCATTTAAAAGTCCTGTTGTAAGGATGCTGAAGCATTCATATTTTACCTTAGTATCTCCCAAACTGTAATCAGCACTTTTGAGCTTGAGCTCTGCCTTCTGGGACGGAGCCTCATTGTTTTTCACATCTTCTGATGTCAAAGAAACTTTCTTGCTATCCACATGAACATTTGCAGAGAGACTTCCAGATTGCTCAGTGTTCAATCCTGAGTAAGTGGAATTTGGATGAAAGTCATTGGCTGCTGAGGTTCTTAAAACCTCATGCTTTGTTTCTGGGGCACAGACAGCTGCTTCTGAAAGATGCTCCTGATGGAAATCTGCTGGTAAAGCAACTACTGACTCTTGGACAAGACCAGAATGAATCCTAGAAAAGCCTCCAGTCCCTATTCCTTTTGCACCTCTTTTGATAAAAACATTATCTAATGTTGCATCAGATCCAGTGTGTCCTAACGATTTTTTTTCAACTACTAATTCTGCACTGGATCCGAGTTCAACAATACTTGCAGAGCTGGTGTTCACTAACCATGTAACTTCCTGCCTTTGGTTTTTGTTATCTAGCACTGGATGGTCTGAAGGTTCAGGCTGAACTTTTTCTTGAGCTTCTGATATGCTACTTCTACTTTCTGTGTTGGTGAGACATGTGTCTGGCTGTGCCTCTGTCAATTCTGAAGCACTAATTTCATTAGAACTAGTTTTTACTTCTACATTTGGAGTATCTGATAGATTCCAGCTACTTTCAGAACAAGAACAGGTCATGACGACCTGTTCCTCTCCATTACTAGTTCTGGAAGTGTCCCATTCACCAGGACTTCTTGTCAATTCTGAAATTTTACTTTGGGTTTCTGAAAATCGGGGAGCTTTGCCAAGGGCTCCTGGATGAGATACTTCCAAAGCTGTACTTTTCAGTTTTACATCTTTTAAGGAGGCATCAACAGAATTCTGCCCTATTGTTACTGCTACTAAAGCTTTTTCTTGTGTAGTGTTTTGAGAATCACAGAGCAAGTCTGGACTATCAGTTTCTGAGTGAGTTCTATAGCTATCACTTAATTCTTCCTCTACTAAGTGGGAGTTTCCCAGATTTTGAATTTTATTCTGTGTTTCAGTTAACGAAGTCTTTGAGTGCAAGCTAAGTTCAGGCTTTGCCTCTTTTATTTCCCAGTCTTTAGTCTCTGTATCCTTCTCCAAGGTACCAGGAACATTTGTGTTAGTAACTGCAGTTTTAACTGCAGTTTTATTTGCACCTTCCTGTTCAACTTTCTCTTGAATCTCTGTTTTCTGCAGATCACAGAATACCTGACTACCTACCTGCTCTCTACCTCTAATATCCGCAAGTCCAATTTCTGCAGCTATCTGGAAACCAGAAGCAGGTTTTGTTTCTGGCCATTCTGTGACTGACATTTCTGATAGCTGAGGCTGAAGTGTTTTCTTGTTCATTTCAGCCTGATTCTCACTGAGAACCCACTGCCCAGTCACTTGATTATTACAATGTGAGGAATCTTCTTTCAATTTGTTCTGAACATCTATTGAAAGAAGAGTCTGAGATTTTTCACCTACGTCTTTCAGAATACCATTTTCAATGTCAGGGCTCATCTCATTATGAAATATTAAGGTCTCCTGAATATCAGTCTTCCCAAGTTCTGAGCTTGTGTCAGCTGAGTGGACTTGGCTAACTTCAGCAGCCACATTCTGAGAATCCTCTTTCAAGGAGGATGAGCTATTATTTGTTTTATGGTTTGCAGATAAATCTGCAGGTTTTGTTAGGTTACAGTTTTCTCCATTTGGAAGTGCAGAACTGGCAAGCTTGCTATCAGCTGAACCCTTTCCACCACTACTGTAAAAAATATCATAGAGATCTTTAGCATTGGCTGTGGCCAAGCAAGAGTTCCGTTTCTCTACCTTTTTTGCCTGTTCACTGAAAGCAGTTGAAGTTGGTGGTGGAGGGGGTCTCACAGGCATTGCCAGCATTGTCTGTTCACTTTCAGACACACCTGGAGCAACTTCATCTGCAGGGATGACAGCTGTCTGCTGGACTGCTATTGGAGGAGGGGGTGGAGGTGGTATATCAGAAGTCTGAGAAGATTCACTTTTCTCAGCTGCTTTCAAATCCTCCTCTGCCCCTTTTAAAATTACTTCTTCTCCTCCAAAAGCTTTTGAGATGATATCTGGGGGAAGCAGAAGGTCTGCATTAGTTTCTTTTACTACAGGCAATGGTTTGGTGGTAGCTCCAGAGGATTTTATGGATAAAAAGGTGTTCAAAGGTGCTGGTTTGCTAACTGTTGCAGTCGTAGACTTCCTGAAAATCATGGTGGGGACTGGTAGATTGGGTAGAATTTTTGATGGTGTTGATGTGACAACAACTGGTGTCCATGGGCTAGTGTGTGGAATAACAGTTTTACCAGACAGCTTGATTTCAATGGGCTTGACGTGAGGTTTCCCAGACTGGCACTTGCTCTCCTCTTTGTTTCCTTCTGTACTCTCCTCCTTTGGAATAGTGCCTGCTGGGGTTTTATCGTCTCTCTCAGTCTTTTTCCAGCTGAATTTCCCAAAGGAAGTCTGGCTTGGTGATTCCTTTTTAGATTCCTCTTTCTTTTCCTCTTTTTTCTCCTCCTTCTTCTCTTCCTTCTTCAGCTTAAGCTTGATACCCATTTTTCTCCCAGAAGAATCTATTTTGCCTTGAGTCTCACTAGTCCCTTCTCCAAGCTCTGGGATACTCTTTGTTTCCTCTTTCTTTATTACTTTTGGTTTCTTCTCATCCTTGTCTTCTTTCTGTTTCTCAACTAGTTTCCGTTTCAGCTCGTTCTGCCGCCTGCGCTCTGTTTCCAGAACTACAGCCAATCCAGCCTGACGGTCTAAATTTCTCCTCTCTTCATAGAGTGGGTTTTCATCTATGTATTTCTGTGGAAATAAATGGCACAATTTTAGTCACTGTTTCAATTAAAAATAAATAAATAAATTCAGCTCTGTAACAGTTTTGATTTGTTCATTAAGTGCTACTAAGACAGTAGAGAACTTCTTCCTACCAGGAAACTCAGATGCTACAAACTCCACATTCTGAATTTACTGTCAATTGAGTGGAAGCAGTGCTGTCACTTTACAGAAGAATTTGAAAATCAACACTGGGACTTCAACACCATTGCAACTTCATGCAGATGAAAGATTATCCTCTATGTAGTGGGAAGTTCTGCTTATTTAGCTCAGTAGAATGTAGTGAAGATAATCAAATACATATACTCCAAGGAATCAAGTCTCACTCTCCAGTAAAGGAAGACAGAACAAGTAGAAGCTAACATGAGAAGCTACACTCCTGGTACACCAGCTACCAACCTTGTATTTCTCATTGTGGGGATGACTTTTCACATGCTGCTCTGCTGAGATCTGATCTCCAAAAAATTCATGACAGAGCTGGCAATAATATCCAGTGATAGGAATCAGAAACTCAGAGCCTGAAAGGCCAAAGAAAATGATCAGAGAAACAAAACTTAACAAATGCCAAGCTCTTTACAAAGCCAGATAAACGTATCAAAGAACAAGAGCAAAACCTGCAGCAAAGTTCCTTTTTGGAAAAATTAATGCTGCTCTTCTTATGCTTGCAGTATGGGAAACACCACTGCCAGGAGCAAACCCATAAAGTGAAGAATTACTATTGTTTACTATGACTGAAAAAATTATTTCAGAACTATCCAACCTATTAAGGCTATCCCAAATTCAAGTAGGTTAACATTTCCTACAGTCTTCATCTATTTTCCACCTTTGTAGTGTCATCTGTTCAAATACTAAGCACCTGTTTAAACCTAGTTTAGAAAAAGAACACAAGTGTTTCACTGAAGTTCAGCAAGGCTACATCTCTACACCTACACAAGCAGCTGCAGTCATCTAAGACACTGCAGATTCTTCTTCACCAGGCACTACTAGAAGTATGTAAGAGATTAATAAACTGTGATTGATCACTGGCAGGCCAATCTAATCACTCAGATGTTATATAAGTCTTCAAATCACTTACAGCCCCTTCCATATGGCTTTCTTAGATTCTCTGTATCCACATTCTACCAAGTACTCATCAATGATTTTTCAGGGAGAACTGTACTAAAAATGTATTGAATGGAAGTCTGTTGCAAGACTGTGGACTACTGCACAAGACGTGCCTAAATACAGCAAGCTCTTGTGGTCGTGTTCTGAATTCTAGCATGTTGGCAAAAATTACTTCAGAACTACACTGGAGAAAGAAAAGTTACCTGGCATTCGAAATAAAAACCTAAACTCTAAAAAGAAGAGAAGGAAATACGCTGTGTCATGCTTCATGACCTTTTGCACAAGAACAACCAGGAAATTAAATAATTTGCCTTTTACCTAATAATACAGTATTTATATGTGCTCCTATAACAAGTAAAAGTTTTGAAATCCCTTTCTCTGAGCAACTGGAACCTGCTGGACAGTAAAGGAAGATGATGCCCAAGTTAAAAAAAATTAACATACCTTTGGCAGGAACAGTTATCTTATCGATGCGTTTTATGGAGTCTTGTTTGGTCTCACTCTGTGTCTTCGAAGCCCAAGGTCTGTTGTAAGGATCCAGGGTCTATTTGCACAGTGACAGAGGTATACAGGCTCATGTATTACACTAGTAAGGGAAGTACACTTGACTTTTTCCTTTTTAACATCCTTTCAGAACACTGAACATTAAAATCAACGTGCAAATATTTACAGGAACTGTTTTCCTCTCTTTCCCCTCCCATTTTTGCAATTTATAATGAGAAAATAACCTGTGCAAAAGGTAAAGTGCAAATGATATCAAAGAACAAGTAAACATAAGGAACATGAATATCAAACACTAATTCCTGAGCAAACTGGACACAGGCCCCATTTACTAGTTGGAACACCAGCAGTTGTACAAATTGCTAAATCTGGCATTAGGGAAAGAAGGATTTGATAAGCAAATTCTTGGGTTCTTTTATCACTTCAGATTCACTCGTAAAATGTAGTTCTGTGATGTATGTTTTAGTGTTAATATTTATAGCAATACGAAATGCACTTAGTGAAGAAAGCCTGCAACATACCTGTCTGTGTTTCTTATTATGCATGTGTGTGAAAAAGTCAAACATGGTTCCGCAGATGGTATTGCAGTCTTTGCACCAGTGGTTCCCTGCATCATAATATTCATAAATATTGGCCAACTGGAAAGGATGTTTGGAGGACTGTGAAGAGGATTCTGCTGGCTTCGGGCTTCTACCTCTGGATTTTTCATTAGTAGTTTTTGATTCCTAAATTGAACAAAAGGAAACACTTCTCTAAGACAAGGTAGGGCAGACATAATGCTCTAGAACTCAGAACCTGCCTCCAGCAGAAGCCACACACACCAAAAATAAAAATATGTATCACCTGCTTTTCAGGGCCCAGGCTAATTCCACTGTTTCAGAGAGCTGGTACTGTCGACTAAGACGCTGCATGGCCGCAGTGAAGAGCTTCCAATAAGGCTCCCAGATGTAATGGCTGGATGGTTGTAGGTAATCAAGGAACCAAATGAACAAATTCCCTATGGCATGCACCCTTCCCACTTCATGGGTTTCACATAAAGATCTGAATAATTCCAATTTACAGTACTAGCCAAACAGTGCCCAGAAGACCTAAAACAGTTCCCCTAGAAGCATTCAGAAGTTACTGTAGAATTAGCTTGCATGAAAGCAAAATAAAAAAAAAGAAGAATTGGTTGACTAAAAGTACTTTTACAAGATTATTTGAGAGTTCCTGAATTCCTCAGAAGACTTTTTTCTTAGCAATAATAGAAAGATGGGTTTTTGTTAATTACCTAAGTATGCAAGGTGAAGCATCTTTCAATTTAAGCATCCGATATTTGCACTTACATTGATCTGTACAGAAAGACGCCATACAGTGATACACTTCAGGACTCTACCCAAAATTAATACTAAACTAACACGGCAGAATAGCAAAACAAATAATCCCTGATATAGATCATGAATGAGCCCTGATCATTTATATTACAATAGTACTGGATGTAGTTTGAGGTTTTAGTTACATTTTCCATGGCTGAAAGCCCATTATGTTATATCTAATGTGTGTGTTAACTTAGCAGACCCGAGTTGGCTGCACGATTTCCAAGTTATTCACTATCCATGTTGAACAAATTCACTTAAGCAGATTCAAAATTCTTAAATAACATCTGCTGTACTTGAAATTCCTTTGGATAAACAGGAATAGATTCTCTCCTATTAACACCACCCCACACAACATACAATGTAGATCAAACAATGAAGAGACACCCAGGCCACTATGTACCCCACAGATACCCATACCCCAGTACAATCTTTGCAGCAGAGTAGGAAGTGACCCAGTGAATATCTGCAGAAACTCTGCGTGCAAGAACATAGGAAAGCTGACATACTCGTAAAAAATGAGAAGACCAGCTTATAATCTGCAGGAAGTACATGGAAGAATGTTCATGATGTCTAAGAAGTGTCACTGTTTATGTTACTTACAGACATATATCCACCCAATATATCCTATAAAAATACTATCTCCATCAGAACTTTAAAAAGGCAATGTTTCTCATATAGATAGGTGACAGTCAACTCTTAAACCCAGTTTATGCTTAACCCCAACTCAAGGATGACTTTGTAATTGGCTGCTATTTAGAGCCCAGAAGAGATGATTTGTCTGTTTAGTCCAAGGCTCAGCTCTACACTGACTATGTAACTACAACACACGGACACAGGCTCAGCAGCAAGGGACCACAAGGCAGTTTGCATACATTTTTGCCATGAGGTTGACAGAGGCAACCAATATCAGTGTCAAAAGGCCTGCACCGTATTTCTTTTCTTTAAAAAAAAACTAACAACCAGAGTTATAAGGTGAATCTTAGACACTAAAGGCAGTGTCCTATGTACTTATAGATATCTGAAAGTATTAAATGTTCCTAGCCGGAACTCAGTATTTTCCATGTTAAAATAAGGAACTATGAAAAGGGGATCAAGTCATTATGGGTTTGGACAAAAAAAAAACAATGAAAGTTAAAATAATTAAAAATACATTCACACATGCCATATTTCAAGAAAAGAAAGCAATATAACAATGCAGTTTAGGATTTAAAAGATGTCTACTTTAGCTTCACAATGTGGTGACTGAAGCAAATGATTTGTAAAAGTAAGTGAACACTAAACTTCAGTGATGTTTCAAGAAACAATAAAAACAAAATACAAAAGCAAGCCTTAAAATGAAAGACATCAATAAGTTCTCTGAATCAGACCAGGATGAAACATAACAAAGTTTACAGGATACACAGATTTTTCCTCTCTGCAAAAAATATAGAGTAAGGTCTAGACAAAAGCCATTTACCACCTCCCATCAGCTATTTCTGTTATATATTTGAATAAACATCTGAAAAGCATGATAATCAATGTCCTGAATCATGTATAACCTTTCAGATATTACTGTCATACACTACTTCCAAAGTAAAAACTATCTTCTGTAATGCAATAAGCTCGTTTTGATATATCCAGCACTCATTAATACAGAGTATGTCAGAGAGACCATAATGATGCATAATGACATTTCTTAAAGAGAGAAGACATAGCATGTATATAATAATCATGTTCAGCTGATTTGTTAGTATCACCTAGTGAGAAGACCAACATGCTCCAAACTTGCAGAGAGCTTTCCTGCTACAAACATTCATCCTTGACAGGCCATGTCAGCAATGTTGTAGAGAAAAACCACCTGTCCTCCCAGTATGGCACTGAGACTGAACAGCTACAAACATGCATGATACTGTTCAACTAACATCTCAGCAAAACCAAGTCAGAACCAGTAAGTGGTACTGAAGTGCACAAACCCTGCGGAAAATTATAAACACTGATTACATTGACTCTCACCTATATGCGCCATCAAAACCAGCATATGACATGTGATAAACAAATCACATCAAATGATCCCCTAGTAAATGTTTGGGAGCAGCTGTCTCCCCAGTGCCCTCTTCTCTCAGTGGGAAAATCATCAGCACACAAGCTAGAAGATTTTACCTTGTTGGAGGAAGATGTTTTTTCCAGACCTTTTGCATTTTCTGACTTGCTGTTCTTCTCTGAGGAATCTTTGTTTTCCACAGATGGTTTCCGGGGTTTTTCAAATATGTTAATCCCCAGGATTTGTGCTACTTTGTCGAGCTCAGACTGCTTCTTGTCAGCTGCATCAGATTCTTTATGCAGCTCTGAAATCTCCTTCATAATATTCTCTTGTAGTCTGTTCACCTCAACCAACAAGGGGTCTTTGTGTCCATCCTTCTCACGACGTTTTTTCCTCAACATCTCTCCTGAGCCAATCAAGGAAATAGAAGAGTTGGAAATGCAATGGGAAAAGATCTGGATAACTATTTCAATGACAAGTAAAATGCTAATATAAAATATTACAGCTAAATCTTGACTAGGAAGTTGTAAAGATGGAACTGACTTTCAGGTACAGCATTACCATATCTCCCTTGTTATACAATTCTAACAGAAGCATCATAATCCTTCAAGAGAGAGAATCAGTTTAATTATCACTATTTCCCTGTGTGATCAAACAAGCTAAAGTTAATCTTACATTCTAACCTAAAAGTATCATTTTCCAAAGGTGATGGAAATTAGTATTTGCTTTGACCAAACAAAAGTTTTCAAAATAAAAAGTCAACTCTGTCTAGAGAGGACTCTTCCTTCTCCAAGTAAGATTAACAAAACCTTGAAAGGCACAATGACATGTCTTCAGTTACTATTTCCTACTTCTAAAGAAGCACTAAAATGTGTGATTCATTTAACTTGTCAAGCTGCCAAGAAGATGCAAGAACAACTGTTTGCTTCAGTGTAACAGCCCAAGTTTAACATAAATGATTTTAATATAGTAATTAGCTCACTGTTTTCTCAAGAGTTCTGCATTGCCCAGAGTATGAAAATATTAGCTCTAAACTATAGACTATTCTTATTTTGGTCTTCACATCTCCTAGCAGGTACTAGGACTTGTGATACACCACAGCAGGGAAAACAAAAGTGGGGAGAGGTGCGTGGTGCAGGCACTGTACCTTGCTGTTTACGAAGCCTGTCCAATTCAGTTTTGAGATAGTAAAGCTTCTTCTGCCGTGCTTCTCGTTCATTCTTCAGTTTTTCCCTCTCTTCTATCACCTAAACAGATTGGAAGCAGATTGGATTTTTTTCTCTTCCCGACCCAAGTTAAGCAGTCTTGAAAGAATGACAGCACGACCTCAGTTTGCCAGTCACAGAACACAGCTCACTATTCTTGAAATGCTCTTGAGTATTCTAACACAACAAATGCACCTCTTCCTCTGCATCTTCAGGTAACTATAACATGTACTCACCCTTCAACCCTGTATGAAGGTGATTTTTTTGGTCAGTGTCTTCCCTGAAACAGCTTTGTTTGTTGCACCATTTCCCAAGGCACTTAAACTCCGCTGACTAGCTTCTACAAGGATAAGCAAGATCATAATAAATGGCTCTCCAAAACTCCTGCAGTATCTCTACAGCCAGCATGTTCTGTCAGTGACAAAAGACTTCACAGCCCTTCACCCTGCCTCAGGCTTTGACTCTGGACAATTTTAGCTATTATTTAGGCTTC
Source organism: Pezoporus wallicus (assembly GCF_028554395.1). Classification (NCBI taxonomy): domain Eukaryota; kingdom Metazoa; phylum Chordata; class Aves; order Psittaciformes; family Psittacidae; genus Pezoporus; species Pezoporus wallicus. The sequence goes on from NW_026639660.1 coordinate 2,800,037, forward strand.
GGTTTCAATCTGACCATAACTGTATCACTGAATTTTATATTTTGCAGGCATAACTGTCTGAAACACCTAGATGATGTTTGCTTCTTGCTCAGTAAGGTAAATTCTTGCATGAGGGGCTCACAAATCTGCTTTTCACTGGCTTTCACTGATTCTCACAAAAGGAAACCTTATGCTAAAATGAAACTTGGAAAGTTCTTTTAATTTCCTTCTTGGCTTTATTTTTCAAGAGACAAGTCCCTTTTTTTTTTTTTACCTTCATAATGCTTAAAGCTTACTACTGACTCCTTCCTTGAATAAAAAACAACTGACCCAATGCTTTGTCTTTCCTAGAGAATTAGTACCACTACGGCAATGCAGATGTGGGCAGGATCTATAGATCTATATACAGATCTATAGATCCTGCCCAGAATAAGCCCCAGGAGTTCTACCAACATAGTTGTTGAGCAGTGAAAGCTCACTTATCTGCTGGTGTAGCACTTTGTGTAAGCACCCCTTTTTAAGTCACTTCAAAAAAAAAGCAGAGAGGTGATCTCAAACTAAAAATTTAAAGTGACTTCTTCTGAGCCTCTCTTGGATTCAGTTGTCCCTCCTTCCATGGACTGATTTCTTTTCAAGAATGTGATATAATCACTGAGTAGGCAAAAAGCTTCCAGCCCATCATGTGCTGTTTTTCTACTAGAAGATCTACAATCACAATATATCATTAGCACAGCTACACTGAAAGAATCTAATGCAGATATGCATATGTAGATGAAAATTAGATATGACTGGCAATGTGTGCTTGCAGCCCAGAAAGCAAATTGTTATACTGGGTTGCACAAAAGACATGGCCAGCAGATCAAGGGAGGTGATTCGCCCCCTCTACTCTGTTCTATTGAGACCCCACCTGCAGTACTGTGCTCAACTCTGTAACCCCTAGCACAAGAAAGCCATGGACCTGCTGGGGCCACAAAAATTATTAGAGGGCTGTGAAACCTCTCCTATGAAGACAGGCTGAGAGAGTTGAGCTTGCTCAGCCTGGAGAAAAGAAAGCTCTGGGGAGACCTTATTGTGGCCTTTCAGTACCTAAAGGCAGCTTACAAGAAAGATGGAGAGAGACTTTTTTACAAAGGCCTGTAGTGACAGGACAAGGGACAACAGTTTTAAACTAAATGAGGGTAGATTTATATTGGACCTAAGAATAATTTTTTTGCAATGAGGGTGGTGAGACACTGACATAGGTTGCCCACAGAAACTGTGGCTGCCCCATTCCTGGCAGTGTTCAAGCCCAGGCTGGACAGGGCTTGGACCAACCTGGTCTACTGGAAAGAGTCCCTGCCCATGGCAGGGGGTTGGAACTAATGATCTTTAAATGCCCCTTCCAACCCAAACCATTCTAGAATTCTATGGTATTATTTTAACAACAAACACTGAGGGGAAACCAGTTTGAAAACCTGAAAAAACTTCAGGACTCTTCCAGTCCTTTCACATTTATATACCCCCAGTTTCCTATTTTAAAATATCTTCTTCCCCACTAGTCTGTAATTACCATAAAGGTAACTAGAAGAGGAAAACATGAACACCCATAACCTAAACTGGTGTTGACGCACCAAGAACAGTTCCCCTTAAGCTCTTCTGATTTTGTGATTTTTGCAAGAGATGATTAATACAAATGTAGAGGCAAAGTTATATGTGAACAACAAAATCTTTTAGTATGTATTTAAGAATGTCTAATATAGGTATAACCATGGTATTATTGTACCATGTACCATGTTCAGATGGAACCTCCAGTATTTCAGTTTGTGCCGACTGTCTCTTGTCCTGCCACTGGACAGCACCACCAAAAGAAGTCCAGCTCCACCTTCTTTATACTGTCCCTTCATGTATTTATATATCTAGATATCTTCCAGTGTTTCAATATCTAAAGCTCAGCACAATAAAGCTAAACTGTAGCCACCTTGTGTTTTTCTTCTGTAAGATTTTGGCTGGCCCCAAGAACTTTGTGTCTATCTGTTCAGCCACAACGCATGGATGACCAACTTCTGGAGATTTTAAACTTTTTTTTTTTTTTTAATTTCACAGAGTAATACAGACAAATGCACAGAAAACTTTAACAGCAGGAAATTTAGTCCAGCTGTTTTTAAACTGGAGACACTCAGGGAATAAAAAGGCATACCTGAAGAGGAAAAGCTTCTACCCTAGCAATCAAGCAGTCCAACATTATTTTAATGTATCATAATAGGCAACATACCTTCTGCTTCTGAGCTGCACGGTTTTTCTCATCTGACATCTTTTCTGTGTTATTTTTGAGAGGGTGTGAAGACAGACGAAGGGGCACTTTGGAATGAGCAGGAGTGGTAGGGACATGAACAAGCACTGAACCATCTCGTTTTAAATCAGGGACATCCTTTCCCATAGAGACTGTCTCAATCACCCGGAGGTTGGGACGTGTAGGGTTTGCTGACATAGCCATAGTAAGAAGACCATGAGCTTCTGGCAGTGTGGGATTAGGCTGCTGGGCAGCGGGGTACATGGTCCAGCCAGAGGCTGCATATGCCATATAGTGCCCATATGCATCGTATCCTGGAGGAGCCATTGTGGGAGGTGGATAGTTTTGGGGCATTTGAGTGGGAGTGAACTGGGAATAGTTGGGAATTTGATATTGAGAAACAGAAGTAGGTGTAGGTGGCAAACTAGCAGGAGTTGGTGGAACTGAGGGTATAAGAGAGACGGGAGGATGAGGCTGTTCTGGTGCACATGGAGGCATATCCTGTCCCACTGGCTTGTTCTTAATATATTCTGATTTCTGAAGAGAGCATGCATCTTTAGACTGCTGGAAAGAGACTGGAGGTGATGCTGAGTGCTGCTGGCCTGACTCAGGAGAACGAGTGTCACTTCGGCTGCGACGCAAGTCCCAAGGGTCCAGTCTGCGAGAATCTGAAGAGCGACGATCAGGAGAACGAGATGCCAGCTTTTTGCCATGAAGGCGTTCCTGGGTACGAACAGCCAGTTTTCCAATTTCAGCAACACCAATGTCAAGTCCAATGGTTTTGAGTAAGTCATGGATCTTCGCATACTCAGCATTAGGCTCTTCTAAAGGATCCAGCTTGACAGCTGGAGCAGGAGAAGGAGGTGGGCTCACTTTCTGGTTTATTAGCTCGTTGCCACAACTCACTGGCGGCTTCTGAATGGGGAGAGATTCAGTTTTGGTGTCCTCATCCTCATCACCATAAAGAAATTTCTCTTCATCCTCAATGTCAGGAAAACTACGCCTCCTCTTCTCCTGAGCACTTATAGAATCAGCCATCATGCCCAGAATTCGGGAGAAACCACTGCCATCCTGACTGGCCCTTTCATGAGGCAGCAGGAAGTCAGTAGGGCGATCAGTAGGCTCTGACTTGGGTTCCACCTTTTCCTTGTGACTCAAGAAGCTTCCAAATTTATCTTCAAAAGTGAAAGAATCTTTGGGAGCCCCAGAAAGGGGACTCCACTCATATAAACCATCATGCAAGTCCTTGTTTGCAGACTCTACAACAGAGTCTTTGTTAAACCCTTTGAGAAAGTTTTCCACTTCAGAGGCAAAAGGAGCTGTTTCGTTGCTCTGGGACAAAGACGAATGACTAGAAAGAAGAGGAAGATCCTTGCTGGGAGCCAGACTGCTTGAAAAGCCCTCAGGCTGAAAGAGAGAGACATTGCTATTTACTACAGCACCTTCTGAGGTGACTGTGCACCTCACAGAACAAAGGAACATATTAATTTCTTCAGTTCAGGGCTGAAGAGTTAGAGAAGACAATATACAGTCTAAAGAGAACAGAGATTACAAAACAACTTGCCTAACGATTCTGGAATGTCACATCCAGCAATGAATGCTTATCTCAGAGAATACACAAAATCTCAATTTTATTTCATTATTTTTTACAAGCATAAGATCTGAAACTTTTATATTGAAACCCCACAACATGATTTTGGCTATACTTTGAGTTTACTCACAGACAAATAGGACTTCAACATCTTAAGACAGGTAAATCAACTGCACTGGTGTTACTCCCAGTCACTTCCTCAGATATGCATAATTAATGCCATGCTAAATAGCATTTCCAATAATAGGCATAGAATGGGATCCTCAGTATTGGAGCACCTCCTGAGATAAACATGTCATTGTCAAACCAACACTGATCAGTACAACAGGCAGATCAAAACTGATGCGCTAAATCATGAGAAAAATCAATTTATCACAGTGGGCACAATAGCACATCTTTCCATTGCTCTCATTTTGAGATTCAACTGATGTAGCTTGGGTACAAATTAAATAGGGTTGATCCCAGCCTACAGTCCACACGGGACAAAAACAAGGAAACTCAAAGATGTTTTCAGCCAGAGCTACTGAGGATGCATTAGCCAGTTCTTTAATTCTATAATAAATAAACAAGAAAGAGGGACTGTAACAGGTGAAAAGCTTTGATCAGCATCCTGGCTGCCTGTGGTACAAAGAGATGCAGCTGGCCCAGATATCAACATCCTGGACTGAATTTCAACATGGACACTTTATTCTGTCTCAGATTTTATATATACACAATTCTTGATTAAACACCTTCACTGTTTAAAGTTTCTAATGCAATCCTAACTTGTATGGCCTGAAAAAAGATACCTGTTCTCTTGACGACAGGAAAACATAAAGATTTGGGATGTCTATTTTGGAAATCAAACTAACGTTCTGCATCATAAAGTGAAGGTTTTGTAAAGTAGAAACACATAGACAGACAGACAGAGATCAAACCTGAACAGGAGACTCTACTTCCACCTCCACTCGCTTCTTCAAAATAGATTTTTTTGGCATGGATGGGATTTCCTCAGGCCTGTATGTGTACCGAGGCTCAGAAGTCTGTAGTGTATTTGTCAAGCCAGGGATCACATAACCACTGCCTGAAACATCGTGGTTCAAGTGGTTTTTACGTTCTTCTTCTTCTCTTTTCCGTCTTGCACGATCAAGCTCTCGGAATTCTTCATTTAGGTATGATGGGCTTGGGCTTCTACTGTGGCTGCGGCTTCGTCTGCGATAGTTTCGTGTTCCTGATGAGAAACCCTGATGCTCTCCACTCACACCATGCATCTTCTCATCCTTTTCATACCGTGGACGCTTTATTTCTCTTCCTCTCTCTTCTGGCCTCAGCGGGTAGGAGGATTTCCTGAGTTTATCACCATCTCTATCAGATCCACGAGGCAGCTCTTCTCGACGACCATAATGGGGACTATAATCTGAACGATGGAGAAAAACATCTCGATTGCGGTAGTCTTCATCATGTCTCATGATGAAGGGACTTGAAGGCTGATCTTCATGCGATGGGTATCTCTCAAGGCCTCGAGGACATGAGAGGCCTCTAGTGAATATTGGACCATCAGCCATATCATCCCTGTGTAAGAGAAGAGTAGAATAAACATTAAGTACTTGAATCAGAGTAAACTAAGTCTTATTCTTACTCAAGAGTAAGAAATTTCCAGATCACTTTCAGAATAACACCACCATCACCAAACAGAAGCAACATTTTTTGTATTTAAAGGGCAGGGGAGAGAAGGAGACTTATTTTTAATGATACTATACATCCCTCCTAGGAAGTCACCTGCAAAGACAATGATGTGAACATTTCAACTCATACTACAGGAGAGCCTTGAAAAATTGATACGATGGCCTTTTTTCTGTGAAGGGGAAAGACTACACACCTTACTATCATATTTCAGACCACAGTCCCTTTCCTAACCTCTCCCAGCAAAACACCAAGGTCACATTTCATATGAATTATTCAAGGCATAATTCAGTTTCAAACTGGCAATGCAACTAGATCCTCTTTTTATCTTCAGCTGTGGACAAGGACCACAGATTCCAGCAACATTTTCTGCTGCAACAGCTCTGTAGACAGAACTGCCACATTTACCAGTATACTCAAAAAGAAGCACGTTTTTTGACATCTTATGAACCAGGGATAGTAAATGTAAGAGTATCATCCTTTTGTGCCAGCCACTGAATTATTATACACAGTAGATGTGCAACTGGCACAACACCAGAGTAACTTGCTACATCTCTTAAGAGTATCTTCGTTTGGACTGATTCCTACACAGACCTCCAATTAGGAGTACTATTTTAACAAAGACCTTTTTCCTACCCCTAAGAACTTTTCTGGTACTGTTCTTTAGATGAGACAGAAACAAACCAAACTACTTTAAGATTACCAGCTGCTGGTTTCACTCACAGATATTTTAAAAATCTAGCAAGATCCTCCAAGAACGGTCAGAAAATGAGCTCCTAAGTGAAATTAATGGGAAGAAAACCTAGAGAAATGTCTTTCCTGAGTGACTGAGACATCGACTTGAGATAAACTATGTACTGCCTGAATCCTCAAAAATCACCTCCTCCTACTCAGGAAAGACCTTCCATAGATGTGAGAAGGGACAAATCAAGTCATGCCAGACTACGCCTTCAAAAATATTTGCACACGAATTACAACCCCAATTTTCAAAGTCAAAGAATAACAGACACAGACAAGGTCTTTTTCTGGAGTATTTTCATAGTTTACATATGCATCCTTAAAAGCAAAACAGGCACAAAACTGTACTTTACCTCTAACCTGAATAATTTCAAAGCATTTCATATTAGATGCTTTATCAGTCCAACACACCTTTTAAGGCAAATATCACATACACCAGTACTCAAAGTATTAGATGGCATCTTTCCAGTTTTCAGCAGATTATGCATATCCACCCCCTCCAAATACCCAAAAAAGTAGCTAGAATTAAATTTAATACATAAATGTTTACAGTCTCTATGAAGTTACATCTATCCCCAGCGTCACCTTTTCTGAGAGCTTGCTAGACCTACACAAGCTGCATGAACACACATAGTGGAGTAATAGATGTGTTTCACCATACAATTTCGACTGATTTTTGTGCAAATAATTTGCATAGATGCTTGCCAGGTGTCACCTACAATTCAAACAGTCTAACTGCAGTGACATAGCAGAAAGAATATTTAATCATACTTTGGAAAGAAGGGAACAGCAAACCTGCTATATTTCCAACTAGAAAGATGTTCCAAATACACTTTGAACAGCTAAGATGCAAATTTAAAACCTGAAGGTTAAATACAGATGTGAGGAAAGGGATTACTTGCCTTACAAAAACTGTGATTCTTCGAAGTACATTTTCTGTAAATAAAATCCAACAGAGATATGTCCCTTTTAACTGTTCTGGGTGGTTTTAGCCAGCAGTGTCCACTACAGGCTGTTGCACCCCTGAGAGAGAATACAAGGTGGTACCACTGTGACCATCCCAATTCCTTCACCACCCAAAATCCATTAATTACGAGAATTTTCTGTTTCAGAGAAGGAGAACAGATCACAAACTACGTAGACATGGTGCCTCAGAGAACTACAACTAGTGTAAGGTAAATTACTTTTTGGCATATATATTTACATAGGCAGAAACAAAAATAAAAGTCTGACAGCAACCAACAGGATTTCACCTCAACACACAGCCTTTGAGTAGGAAGTCAGATGAGCTGTTCATGCTCAAGCCGTCACTTTTGATATTATGCCAAAAAAATGCTATTTTAGAACACAGCTTAATACAGACCACGTCTCTGCAGTAATATGGTCTAATTTTTTGGATTAACCTCTGATTAAAGTATTGGTGGGATGCTCTGTATAGCTTATGCCAGCTCAGATAGTAGTAGAATATCTTAAAAATACTGACATAGGGAGAGATGGAAGACAGGGAGAGGGATAAGATATATTCTTCACTTTGAGAGACCAAGATTTTGGAAGACAAAACAAACACAAAAAAATACCAATCTGTTGAAACAGAAGACTGAAGCTGCTTAGGTGACCTTAAAGTCACAGGACAGCAGCATTCACTATGCTTACTTAGACATGTGCAGGAGGCCAGCTGCTCTAGAAATCTGGGGCAGGTTCTTACAGATGTTTTAGGATGGACCTGCACATGCACACACACCCTGAGAAACTCTCCTGGGGCATCCTGAAAATCCACTGCTGCAGCATCCCTGATTTCCATCTGTGGTATCTTATTTCCTTTATAGGTTAATGAACCTCTTTATCATCCCAAGGCCCTGCAAATTACAGAGAATAATTTGTAAAAGAGGTTGTTTGAAATCTCTGTGTAGTTAGCAAAAATAGTGGAGTATAACTAAATTCAGAATTATGTGCTCCAGTTACTTCAAAATTTTAAAAGACATCTTCAGAAAACACTTTTTTTTTTTTTTGACAATGAGAATGTACCACATGCCAAATAAAAATGTGACATGCCCAGTATTAAACCCAATGATGACCCACAATAAGGGCTACTTTAAAGCCCAGAGGTAGATGTAAAGTCAGTGTCCTGGTACCAGGGCAGCCTCTAAGAGGGGAAAACCAGTACATGACCAAAACCTCCATGAAAAACAAGTTCCTTAAACAAATACGAAGTGTCTTTTAAAAACAGCCAAAATGGCTAAACAATGAAGAAATTTGGAAGTCAAAAACAGTACCTAGAAGATTTAGGAAAAGCTAAGGGATCACCTGGTAGTCACATGCTTTAAGGTTCTGGGCAGTGGGCACCATTCAGACAAGTGCAGCCAACATAAACAGACTACACAAAAAAAAAACAAAAAGTCAATCACATGGAGTTCCTGCACACCTACACTACAAATATATGAGAAGCCACTTAAAAACCGAGGTCTACATGGTCTCACTTCCTCTTATTCTGATTGTGATTCAACTGTTATTTTTATTCCTTCTCAGGAGTCTATTCTGACCACTTGTTTACATCTATGGGTCCTGTAACAGAGATAAACTAAAAGTTCTTCACCATTTTCGCTCTTATGCTAAAACAAACTCCACTGCTCCTGATGTTACTTCTAACCATGCATCATAACCACAAAACAGGTTATATTTAAAACCTCACTGGAAAAAGGAAGCAATGGGACAAACACCGACATACACTAACCACCCCCCAGCCCTGCATGTTCTTAATGTGCCAGAGCAGTGCCAGCTCTCCTAAACACCATTTCCTGCTCCTTCCAACCACTGTACTCTCCCTGAGCATATGCACTCATTTCATTCAGAACACTGCAGACTGCACGGGGGATTTATAAATAAAACAGTGATCCCAGGAGTACTGAGGTAAAGGCATAAAAGTGACAGTACTGAAACCCAAACTCTCACTTGATTTTCTGCACCTGCTGAAACTTAACCTTATGCTTGAGAAAGACAGGAAATTCACTTAATCTGCTTACTTCCCTCTTTCCCTTTCTCTTTTCTTATTTTTTAACCAGTTGGGGATATTTGTATCAAAACCTGAAGTTATAGTGCCCTTTTTTTTTGGTGCTGGATGCTTATCCATGACCAGAAACTGCAATTTTATGTTCTGGGTCACAAACTATGCCATCTTCACAATATTCAAAACAAAGAAAATTATTTCATTTGCACAAAGTCTTCTGATTTTACTTCTTTTGCCAGATTATACCTGTTCTCCTACAGAAGACAAAGATTTTCAAACAGCATCTACTAATCTTTATATCTCACTGTTCACAGAAGTATTTTTAACATAAAAGGCATCTCTTCATTGAGTAAGTTTCTGTCAAATTCCAGACAAGGGATCCTAAGAATTCTAACACTTACCATGTATGAAACTATGTTTCACTTGTCTTCTGCAGAGTTTTTGAAGTCAAAATAATAAATCTTCTTCAAGTTACACTAGAGCTTTCTTCTGGACTGTTCTCAAAAATCAGGAAAGTAGACCAGTCCTTCCAATAAATGAGAAAGTTGAAGCTTTATACTATCTGTAAACAACCTTCCTTTCAGTCTTGTCTAAGTATATTCATAAGAAACAAAAGAAGGTGGCTGAAGGTGTGAAATGTCAAAAGCAGCATCTCCCTCCTGCAGTATAATCCAGGCACTTTTAGTTTACAGGGGTTTAATAAGCAGTTGACAAAAATCAGAGAAGAAGTATCTATTTAGAGCTACTATAAACACAGGAAGCTGGTTTTTGTTCAGGAATCCCCTGCACCACAACTTGCTGGAGGCTGGGAGAGTATTCCAGGGAAGCATCACCTACATGCCTGCCCTCCTACCCCTGTTCCCTAGGCATCCACTGGGCTAATTAGATGTTTGGTCTCACCCAGTACAGCCATTCCCTTGTTCTTACTGTTTCACATGCTTGAACCCCCACCTGCAGAGGACCATACCTGTCACTCAGGTTATCAATTGGTGAGCCCAGTCTATCAGGCAGCCTCCTTCGCTCTGGTGTGCCAATGCAATACCGGTCATTACCAACAGTAATCCGCAAACTCTGTTCCAGTGAAGACTCAGAGCGGAGACTCGGTGAACGTCTCTGTAAATTGAAGAAAGAGTGCAAGCCCATCAATCAGGGAATTTTAATCTCAGACACAGAAAGGCAAGTGACTCTGCTCTGCTTAACACATAAAATGTGGGGTTGATGGAGCAATTAAAAAATCAAGCTAGGAGGACAACTGCTCCAAATATTTCAATTGTCTTTAGTTACTAAAGAAAGGGGACAGTATTGACTGCATTGCAGTTCTCATCCCAGCTGCTAATAACATGCTCTAAACTCAAAAATACATTTCATGAAGTACCATTCTGGAAGGTGGAAAAAATAGAAGTTCAGAAAGTCTCAGATTTGCTGCTGTCCTCCTTTCTTGAGGAGAAGCAGCTAAACAAACATCACATAAAAGACAGTGCCAGAGTTTCTTAATAAAAGTGTCTGTGTTTCAGCCCTTTCCAGCTTTAGTAAAAATATCAACCTAAGTATAAACCAGTGTAAACAAAGATTTTCCTAGCAGCGATTTTTTCAACAGTTTTCCTCACCTCATGCTGCTGTCAGCAGGTAAGTGCAATGTAATACAAATGTAATGCAAAAAAGTACCAGTGGCTATCAAAACACCTATAATAGAGTTCCCATTATCATTATTTATTATCAGTAGATAAACCAGAGCTAAGCAAAGTCACCTTCAAAAAAACGTATAGGAGAAGGCCTGAGCTAACTGCCTCTGCAGAGACCTTCCTTTGGACACATACTCAATGCAGAAAGTGTCATTACTGGTACGATATGCTTAACTATTATGCCTCACATCGCTCTAGAATATGCCACTAAAATACAGGAATTATCTAAAGGGAGTTCTGTTAAGAAACAGATGAGAGTGCCTAAAGACAGAGATACTGAGTTTGCTTTTTTAAACCAACATGGTTTAGATTCATCTTAACAGGAAGCAGTGAACCAGCTTCACTTCTGCCAAAACAGTCATGCACTGCATATTGCTTTCATTCCTGAAAACTGCAGTAGCAAGCAGCAGGTGCACTATGTTGCCCGCATCCACGCTCTGAGACGATGCAGCAGATTCAGCTCAATCCTCCCAGAGAGCAAAAGAACAGTACATAATCTCCATCAAGAAAACAAAAGAGGAAAAAACAAACAAACAAAAAAATCACAAATTTGCCTGAACGCAATTTATTTGCAGTGCAAATCTGCACTAGAATCCACTGGGGACATAACCTTGTCTTGTGGTGACATATGACTGATATCTACTTTGCTCCATTAATTTGAATCCCAGCATCTATCAGAACACATTTTAATTGTTTTCTAAGACCAGCTGTGTTGTATCACACAGTGTGATCCTGCAACAGCCTGGCTGAGACATAATATAAAAGGTGAATGTATCTCTCATAAAAACGCTCTGAAGGCTCACTTTGTGCCCAATATAACACTGAATTTTGAGGGCTGCCTCAAGAAGTGATTATCTGGAAGGGCATCTTCTTGCCATCAAGACTGTTGGCAAGTTGGGCATATACATGACCACCTCCTGGAAATAAAGACAGAGAAGTGATGATTACATCTCAGAACAAACTTCTGCACAAAGAAAAGAAATAGTGTTACGTTTAGAAAGGGTAGGATGTTAGGATTGCCTGTGACTGCCATACAGATTGCCTAGCAAGAGCAGTTATAGTGGCAAGTTTTGAACTTGAACTTCAGAAGTTTGGGTTTTTTTTTTTGTTCAGTTTGAGAAATTCCAGTTTTAACAGCTTTTTCCTTTGGAGCACTGAACACCACCAGCAGTCATTCCTACTTATGCACTGCACGGCATTTTACTCCCTTCCTGTTCTGGCACCTAAACTGCAGCTACCACTGATGTAATACTGCACAGGTTCCATGCCAGCTCTTCTTCCCTTCTTTCTCTGTTGACCAAGCATATTCCAGTTCTCTAATTTCAGCCTATCTTCTTACAAGAAAGCAAAGAATCTGACAGAAACTATAAAAAACCCAAGCACACTGACCAGCAAACAAATAAAAGCAGCATGTGTTAACCCTGCAAGAACAAATAAGGTCTTCCACAACCTCTCACTGTACAGCCCTGACCTTCCTCTCCCCCATTATATTTTTCAATACTTGCCCCATTACTGTAGCTCTATGCTCTTCCAATTCCTACAAAGTTTTCCCCAGCTACTGAGAAACTAACACCATCTGTACTTAGAAAGTCCAATACACAGCTCTGCTTGCAGTCAGCATCCCAGTTGTGCATGAGAAAATGTGCAATCGTGCTGATAACCTGAACTGCATGCACTCCATCTCATAAAAAGCAACAACCAAACAAACAAAACCCCACAAAACCCCAAAACAATTCACAGAGTCAAGAAAGGGGAGTAAGAAATCTCTAAGGCTGCTCCTTCCGTACTGCAATTCATATGAAGGGTAGGGACAATAACTTAGAGCTTGCATCCTTCATTTAACCCCATACCCTTACTCCATCAGTATCTTCATTCCACAACCTGCATCTTCCACCCTTACACATACATTCCCCTCTTCCAAGTCCTCCTTCCTTATCGTAGCTTGAATTCCTCTTCCTCAGTCTTCTGTCTGAACTCATCTCTCCTCAACAACAGCTCCAAAACACTGTTTACTAACAACACTTGTGTAACTTTCCAGATTTCCACATTTTGTACCCTCAAACTTCTAGAGAGGGGTGCTTAAGTCATATAAATCTGAAAACTTTCATAAAACTGTACCCAATCATGCTGACCCAACATATCTGGTGTCTGCTTTGTTTTGATGACACTTAGTTCCACTGTTTGGAAAACATCATCATAATCCCAGTTTTTATCTTTCTCTAATTAATGCTAATTTTGTAAACTGTACTTCTAAAATGTAAAATTAACTGTATTTGCATTTTATGCTTTGTAACATCACTTTTGAAGATGAAGTAGTATCGGTCAAACACCTTTTAGTGGACAAAAACTTCCATGGAAAAAATGTACACAATATACACTCTAATAATTAATTACGCTGGGCTTTACCATATGCAAGAAAATGCACAATGCAGGTTAAAGAGCTATATTTAATTGTCTCAAGATCCCTTTTACTGTGAATGCTGCTTCCTAGAGAAAGATTTTCCTTAAATGAATATTCTTGCAAATAAACATAAAAACTAATTGGCTCAGCAGTTCAGCACTAGATAACTTGCTAAAGCCTGATTTCTCAGATTAGTAATTTTCTTCTCTGAAATTAGAATAAGCAAGAAAAACATCAAGAATCTGAAACACTTTGTGAAGAGGATTACTGTAACTTCAGCCATAAAGGTGCAAAATAACACTGGGAGAACTGGGAGAATAGTGTTTGTCAAAAATAATGCTTGTGTGAAGCGGGGGGGTGGGGGAGTGGCTTTTTTTTTTTTTTCTCATAAAAGGGGAGCATGAGGCTTCCAGTCAAAAATTCCCAGTTATAAATTTCTCCAAGTCTGAACCACCAACACATTTGGCACTGAAAGTTTTAGAGAGCCGGCACAGGTTCACAGCCTGTCATGGATACTGTGAAATGACAGAGTAAGTGATGGTGAAGTCAGTTTAAGAAAGTTCTGCTCCTGCATCCCACTTTGTCATCCCCTCAGTTGTGAATGCAACTGTCTACCAAACCACAACACAAAATTGCATGCATCAAAAAAAAAAAAAACCTTTTAAAAATTACTTATTTTCAATCGTGGGTCTTAGTAGCAATGTAATTTCAGGGCTACCCCACAGACAACCTATAAGATTGAGATAATGGTGAAATAGAGCCTAAAAACAAACAGCCAGAGGCAAGCTCCTCAGCCTGGCTTAACTGTCAAACACATTATCTTCCCATACCTTCAGGACAGCTCACCTTTAAGGAACAAATAGCACCAATAACTGAATTGGAACTCCACTACAGTCACCTGTGATTGATTCTATGGCTACAGCTCCGAAGAAATCCGGCAGGAACCAATACTGCCATTAGAGAAGACAATCCGTTCTCTCATAGGGTCCCATCAAGCAACAAATCTTAGCAGACAATGTATTTGTGTTAGACTGACTTTCAGTCGCATTGTTCCCTCAAATCAGCTCACCCTGATACCTGATCACCTACTTCACAAATACAATGAGAGCACAAGGGAGGGGGCAGAATATACTGCACAGCATGAAGAAAAAGTGTGTCCCCCCTTCTTTTAAACTGTACACATGCTGGGTTGAGTGACCATAGCTTCAAACATCCCAGTATTGAAATCTCTTCTTTCAACGCAATGCAAACCAACAGTGAACCCATTGCACATCACAGTTGTTAGCAGACAAGACAATCACTGCACCATGGAGTAACAAAAGGAAACCTAAATGAGCTAACACCACTCGCTCAAAAAAGTACAGCAATACACTTTGATTTAGTACGGAGGTGTCCGCACCCAAGATGGAATCACTTCAGATGCCAAACCAGAGTTTCACAAGCCCAAATCAGATTTTGCCAGGGCTGAGCGAGCAGACTGGAACACCTTGTGCACAGCTCCAACTACAAAGCAGCTGCTACCAAAGAATACCTAAGATATCAATCTGTAACAGTCTCCTTTGTATACCCGTGACAGCTGAAAAAACTCAAAGTACTCATTCAACATCCTTTTAAAAAAGTTATCGCCCCATGAATGTTTATACAGTAACACAAACCGATGTTAAATGGAGGAAAGTGACTAGCTACATCCTTTGCATTGGCAAACGATAGCATCATCTCTGAGCCTTATCTAAAATGGCTCTAGCCGATAAGAGACGGCAAATGTAACGGGGATTAAAGAAAACAAAACATTATCTGAAACGGTAATCGATTCTTTTCCCCCAGTTTGTGTTTCTAAGGAACAGGGAACAGATCCCCCTTCTCCCCCCTTCACAGAGACAGCCCGGGCCCGGTGCAATTCCGCAAGGACCCCGCAGAGCCAAGCCCGGGGCCCTGGCCCCGCTGCTCCCGGCTCCCGCCGCTCTGCTAGCGGCGACACGGGCTGACCCCAGGGCACGGCAGGGATCGGTGCGGGAGAGACAGCCCCCCAAGCGGCGGGGGGCGGGGGCCGCGGAGGCGGCGGGAGCCCCCCTACGGCGTGACAGTCCCCGAGGGAGGGGGCAAGCCCCGCACCGAGACCCCTCAGCGCACGGCAGTAGTTACCCGGCTGCTGCTGCCGTCTCCGTGCTCGCTTCCCCGGCGGCCCCGGGTCCCCCCGGGCCCTGGTGTTCCCGGCGGCGATGGCAACCTTCTGCTGCGGTGCGGCGACGGAGATCGGCGGGAAGCCCCGCGGTGGCCCGACGGGGAGCGGTGGCGGCGCGGCGGAGGACGGGGCGAAGCGGAGCGTGGCGGCGAGACGGAGGAGGCGGAGGCGGCAGCGGCGGCGGGTGGCGGCGGGGGAGGCCGGCCGCGGCCTGGTCCCGGCCCCGATGTGCCAGAGCGGGAAGCGCGGGACCCCGACGAGCTACAGTCTTTCAGCCGGTGAGAAGAAGACGAGGATGAGGGGCCGGAGCGGCCGCTGCCGGAGCGGTACATGATGGCGCCGGGGGTCCCGGCGGCCCGCGCGATCGCCCCAGCTCCTCTGACCCGGCCCCCCCCCCCCCCCCCCCGTAACCCCGAGGGGATGGGAGGTGTTGCCTGGGGACGCCTGCACAAAATGGCAGCCGCCGAGGGCCGGTCACGTGTGGCGGGGCGGGCTGCGGGCCGGCGGGAGGCGGGAGCTCGGGAGGGCGCCGCTCCTTCCCTGCCCGCTCCTTCCCTGCCCGCTCCTTCCCTGCCCGCTCCTTCCCTGCCCGCTCCTTCCCTGCCCGCTCCTTCCCTGCCCGCTCCTTCCCTGCCCGCTCCTGTGCCTCGGTGGCCGTGAGGGGGTCACGCTTCCCCGCCCTCCGGCGGCTGCGTCGTCCTGCTTGACTGTCCTGCGGGGCTTCCCCCCGCCTCGCTTCTCTTTGGGTTTCCCGGCTGATGGAGCTACACCGGGGAGCTGTGGGGAGACGCTGAGGGGTGGGCCTTTGTCGGACCTTGCCACATGGCGGTGATAGTCCTCCGGGTTAAGGCAGCAGTATAAAGGGCATTGGTGGTGGTTTTAATTCTGCTTGCACTGTGCTGTGGAACTTGGCATGGGTGGTGGCCTTAGGCAGAAGCGTGTTAGTGATGAATCCTTGGCCGCTTGATGAGGCGGCGCTGAGCCTGAGCTTCCAGCGCATACAGTTTCCGAACAGGTTTCCTTGACGTGACTGCCGTGAGCTGGGGTGATGTGATGGGGAGGAATGGATTCCTGCCTCCTCCCTCTCCTCACCTGAGCACTGGCTACCCGCCCTACACAGTGCAGGCAGCTGAGTCCAGCAGTTTCAGTTCTCACAAGTGAAGCACGAAATGCTTCTCTTACTTCATGCTGAGGCTGGTGAGGAGGAAGAGTGTCTTAACTGAAATGGGCTAGCAATAGAAAGTAATGAGTGCAAAGGTTCTGAAAAAAATTCTCCTATTTCCTGAATTTCTGAGCCTTTATATTCAGAAACTGGGCAGAGTTTGTACTGAGGGTTTGAATTTGGAGACCCACTCAAGTTTTGCAGTGTTGGATGAAATATTGCCTGTGTTCTGTAATCGCTAGAACAACACACCCTTAGAAGCATACTACTTAGAGCAGCAGCAACCAGGAGCAGGCTGGTGGGTCAGGGTCTGTGATACTGTAACAAGGTATTTCTGCTGGGAGGCGTTGTGTACAATTGAATTAAATCCATCTGCCCCACTTTGACATTTCCTGTGTGAGTGCACCACTACACAGGGTCAGGAAATACACTTGGTTATGCCAGTGATCAATGCTATATAAAAAATACCTATTTTCAGTTACTACTGTCCACTCCTTCCCCTTCTCTGCTATGGCTGATAATGTTCATCTGTGACCTCAATTCAGTTAGTATCCTGGGATACGAATGTCATCTTTGAAGAGCCCCAGCAGACTGCCGATCTCCTTCTAGTGGGAGCAAAGCACAATGATGGTGAAGGCAATGGGTACTCAACCTGTTCCGGCTACCTACCCAAAGCGTCAGATTTGGTGACACATGGTGAGGTACAGAGCTGTGCTTTATGGTAACTACAACTCTGATGTGCACCTAGGAATTTCCCCTCTAGTTTTGTATTGTACATCACATCCAAATAGTTTATCACTACATGGAATATGCTGTTATCCTGAATGTGTTCTGTTTGTTCATTAAAAGAAGAAAAAGAAAACTTTAATGCATTAGCGTCAGGTACCTGTGTACCTCTGTTTCACCAACTGAAGTAAGTAAGAACAGCCTAGCAAGAGGGAGAAAATGGACTTGTTTTATTTTGGGTGTCTTTTCCATGCTACTGCTTTCTTCACATCAGTTTTCAGAAAATAATTTTAAACCACAGTTTGGTTTCAGAACAGTCAAGAGTAAAAAGCTGCACACAAAACCTGTCAGCTCATATAAAGCTGTGATATATGCTTATGATATCTAAAAGCTTTGAAAAATCTGAGAACATGAAGATATTTTCTAACATCTTTTTACCTTGTGACGAAGAGATGTCCTTGTGGTTTCTGGTGGTAGTCAGTGGCATTTGGAAGGTGAAGGAATCCAGATGCCAGTAACTGATCAGAAAGATCATTAAAACATCTATCGGTACACCAGTAAGTAAACTGTTCAAGGAGTGAATGGTAAAAAGAGTTCAGAAGAGAAAAATCCCATTTGTTGGAGGAAAATACTTGACTGACTCGTGCTCATTACCATTTTGTAGCACCCTGTCATCTTACTGAGCATTACTCTACAATTAGAATTTATAAACTCATTCTGTACTAGCTGCAGTGTCATGTTTCAATCACATGCTTTACTGAGTTAAGGTTTTAAAGGGACGGAGCACCCATAGTGAGATTCAGTTAAATTACTCCACAAATCAGTGCTGAAATCTGCGCCTCTGCCTTGCAGAGGTTTTTGCAGTACTCCTGTGACTGGCACTCCAGACTCTCACTGGATAAAGGAGGTGCCAGTCAGTCTGCTCTGCTACAAGTTCCAGCTCCCAGACTCCTCTTTGGAATTCCAAAACTCATCTTTGAACTTGCAATTGGCTGCTGCTTGGAGAGATTTTTTTTTTAGCTGATTGTGTGCTGGGGGCAGTGTTGGGGTAATACTGTGTCTCTGAGTTCTCATTAGCCCTCAGATAAGAAAGTCGGGGGAGCAAACAATACTGAGAAGGAAAAGAAAATCAGAAAAGTTAGCAGTAGCTCAGTATGAACAAGTAAGCAGAAATCAGAATAGATGTTAAGTCAGACTGGACCATTGGGTTAAAAAGCAGTGCAGTAATGGAGGAAAACCTAAGACCTTGGTTATAACTTTTTTACCTTTTTATGACTGACTAGATTCAGGGACATGAGACAACTGTGCAGCACTCCCTTGAATGTTAAATGGCTGGGCTGCTCATAATAACAGAAACAATTTTTGTGGTTTTGTGACAAAATGAGTGTTCTCATGAGACTGTGCAGTGGAAGACACCCCTTTTGCCTCCTGAGCTTTGCATTAATTTATCCCCTGGAAAACAGGGCAAGATACGCATGTGGTTCAGGTTCAGGCAGAGCAGCCTGTTCATGAAAAGTCTTGGACTGAGCCAACTAATCAAACCTTCCCTGGTCATGACATAATGGAACTTGAGGATGGTTCAGCTGATAGCAGAGCCCTGCCTGGGAGCACAGAAAATGCATCCAAACAGACAACTGCTTTCAGAGATTCTGCATCAATTGATGCAAAATAACCACAGTTGATAGTTCTGAACTTAAGGCTTGTCTAGGCTGGCTTCTGTTTCAGCTCAATATTTACTTATAGCTAGGAAGTGAACTGGGCATGCAGCCTGCTCTCATTCCCTGATTCTGAGTCCTGGGAGGCGTATTAAGTCATCTGTTACAAAATAGACTCATAAGAGAAGGCAGATAGCTCTTCCCCACTGGGGGCATACCAATCCAGAGAATTAAAAAACTCTGGATAATAGCGAATAAAATCTGGCCTGCATTGGCCTGTGGGGTGGATTAAATTAAACCTGTTACTATTTTTTTTCCCTTTCATTTTGATTGCTCTGATTTTTTATAAATGTCAAGTGTCTGATTATTTATAGTGTGCAAGGTACTTTGTAAGCCATATACCCACAAGCCTGTACTCCCCATGGCGCGCATCTTAAACCAGTCAAATACATAGCAGTAAATGTCACAGGCAGCAATATTCAGAAGAAAGGAAAGCCAAAAGGAAGCACTACAAGGAGGAATGTTTCTTTAGATTCTTGCCATGTTCCTGTCTAAATGCACATACACTGAACAAGCACCAGTGATACCAGATAGGGCAGCGTGGATTGGTGTTCTCCTCGGGTGCCTTTTTTTTTAATAACCTTTATGTTTGTTTTCCCATCTGAGTATAGATAATGCTGTCTGGAGCAAACTGGGATCTGTGGCCTCTGAAAGCTATCCGTCTTTCAGCTGAAGTGGAAAAGTTCATGCTTTTCAACATAAAGAGTTTAGGAGAGATGAGCAGGCAGAATGCAGTATGTGGAAAACACTAGAACAGAATGTGGCTGAAATGGAAAAGCTCTGAGAGTGATCAGCTTAATAGAGAGAAGGATGGTCTTTGTCCTGATACCGAGAACTTCTCTCAGTCAGGGGAAGTGGGTGTTTGCTTGGGGTTTGTTAGTTTGTTTTGGTGGGGTTTTTTGTTTGGGTTTTCTTCATTTGGAAATAAGACATCAGAACCTTGAAACTTTAAGTTTCACTTGTGTGCAGCTCATCCTTCAGTCTCATACATCCCCTCTTTGCTCTCTTGAGAGTTTGCTGCTTTCACACCATTTTGTTAAAGTGAAGCTTCCTTGAGCAGAGAAGACATAAAACTTAGTGTCAAAGCATCTACAGGAGAGTTCATTCTAGAAACCTTTGGACAACTTGTGGCAGACAGAGCAGACTGCCAAAGGCACAGAGTATCTATAGCAGTATCTAGCTTTGTCATGAAAAGGCAGTCTCGCAACCTTGACATGCAGGCCAAGATTACTTTCAGGGTTGTGAGAAATCAGAATGCTCAGAGAAAGCAATTAAACAAGGACATGTATATATGTGTATGGTTTTAGGAGAACTCCACTGTCCTACTCCCTTCAAGGAAACTGTAATCCGAGGGTACTGTGGCCTACAAGCTCTTGCTCGTATCTCTGCTGCTTCAGACTCCCTCAGCCAGATTGTTCTGTTTTCTCAGACAGGAACGTTACTGATACTTTCCTTCCTCAGCACCCCACTGATAATACTGTTCAGAGAAGTCTTTATTGTGTCTCTGATGCTGAAAATAGTTTTCTACCTGTGATGAATTATTCACCCTGATATGAGAGAGAACTGAGGGAGGGCTTGGGGGAACTGAAGTGTTCCCTGCATCTGCTATAAAAATCACCAGCAGCAGGTGAAATTGCTGGGTGGGTGTGGTGACGTTTACCGCACACTCCTGTTCCTGCCTGTCAGGGATGAGGCTTTATGTCCTGTCCTTTTCTGACATCTGGGAAGCTGATCATTTACTCACTCCCCAATGCAACATGCACAGTTTGTGTTACTCAGATGATTGTTTTAGGCTAAGATAATGATCTGGCTTTTTACAACTGTTACCTGCTGTGCTGAGAGAGTGTTGCTGCTTTGGGCATACTCATCCATTGCTGACAAAGTGCTCTTGCACTGTATCATTTGCTATAAGCAAAAAACACTGTCCCAGCAGTGTTTATAGCACGTTTATATCCATGGAAGTAGTGCCTGGGCTGTCCCTGCTAGTGCTGGCTTCTGGACACACAGCACTGCGTAGATATCCTTGTGCTCATCGACACAGTGACACTGCAAGTATGTAACAAGTGTCGGTATAGAAAAGTCCAGGGTACCAGGCGCTGTGGGGCAGATGTGATAGCAGGAGGGGCAGTAAATAAGAGCGCAAGGAAGGGACCAGAGGACTTTTGGGGAAAACCGTGTTTATTCATGACCGGGGACTGATTTGAGTCTGTTTTTAACTAGAAGATAAAGGTCTGAACTACGTGCGCGTGTTTGACGTGTTTCCCTCTACCCCTCCTCTCGACCTCATGCTTTTGACCTGAATTTTTGACGCTCCCTGTGTTCGCCAACTACCCGCCGGCGGCACGGCGCGTTACAGGCTGCTGAGCTGGAGCTGCTTGGGAATAGATGGCAACCGCTCCCAGGCGCCGCCGGCACCTTGACCGCCGCCTAAGGCCGGGCCTCGGGCCGGGGCTGCCGCTCCCACCTCCGAGCTGCCTCGGGCTCCGCCCGCCCGGTTTGAGCCGCGCCCCCACTTCGTTGCCTACCGCCGGCTACGAGGCCCGGGCGCTGCGGCCCCGCTGCCAGGGCTGCGGCGCGTCCTCCCGGCCCACAGGGGGCGCACGGGGCGGCACTGCGCCTTCCCCTTCCACTGCGGTGAGCGCGGAGGTGGGGGGCGGGACCCACCGAGGTACGGCGGGGGGCAGGGGTCAAAGTTCGGCGTGCGGGGGTAACTGTGGTATTGCACCCTGGTGAGGCGGGCTGGGGGTCCCGGGGTTCCCGTGCCGGGCTTGTGTCCTTCAGCCGGCCCCGGGCTGGGGACGGCCTCAGCCGGCGCGAACGGCAGCCGGCGTAAAGCCGAGGCCCTCCCGGGTGTGCTTCAGCCCCGGGGGGCAGCACCGAGGAGGGAGCTCTGAGGGTGTCCCTCCCTGGGTAGCCTGAAGGTATTGCGTGGTCTTCTGGTTGGGCATCAGCATCCCCCAGAGCGACTTGGAGGGTGGTTAATACTACACGCTCTCTTTGAAGATGTAAATATAATGGATAGGTCGCAGCTCAAAATAATTTTCAAAGTGAGCAATAAAAAGGCAAATGCTTCCTGATGTTAGTTTCCAAAGGGTAAACAGGCCATGGGGGAAAAAAAATCAGCCTGGAAACAAGCAGAAAGCATCAAATTCCCAGAGCACTGGGGTCCCAGGGTGACTTAAAACCATAATTTAGTTTAAGATGGAGCTTGATCGTTTTGTGGAGTAGATGTTAAGACAGCAAGTGCACTGCAGCAGGGCCTGGGCTGTGTGACCCAGGAAGTTGTTTCTATCCCTGTGTTCGTTTCTTATCACAGTCCACCTCGGACTGGGGCTGTACCTCATGCTGTTCTTTCTTTTCTACCCTAGGGGATCCTGTCTCTCAGACTGAATTCTCAGCAAAGGATGGAGAACATCCTGGCTGATTTGTGTGGAACCAGCCCAGAGGACCCACTCCCTGTTTGGGATCATGGCAGCATTGGCCATTGCTTTAATCAGCTGACATTAAATGTGATTCCTCATGTGGTCCTTGCAGTGGTCAGTGCCTGCTTCCTTGGCACTCCAAGGTATGACAACTAATTTGTCTGATGCTTGGTTATTATGTAGGACTGGAGGTGAGGCTAGAAATTAGCTCTCCTTAATAATGTATGTGCTTAATACATAATTAGAGAAGAGCACAATATTATAAAGTTACTATGTTTGTCAGCATCCGTTCTAATTCAGAGTGTGTTGTACAACTCTAGTCCCTTCAGAAAGGAATCCAGAAAGACCAAATTAGGTAGTGAGCATAAAATCACTATAGTGATTATAGTGAGAAAATATTTCAAAAGAATTTCAGTAAATGGAGATTGGGAAAACTGAGAGTCTTCTGGGAGAGAATATAAATCCAAGGTGGCATGGAAAATGTAAATAAAGTAATAAGGGGTTGAGAGAAAACAAAAATTGTTTTTCTGTTTACCCTCTTCTGAAATTCATAAACATGGCAATGTTCAAAGGATAATAAAGCAAGTGATAATGAAATATTTTGTTGGGCTATAAATTATGGCCTTTACATACGCAGCATCACCGAAACCAACAGTGATAGAAATAATGCTTCTAGACAGAATATCACAAACACGAGAGAACTCAAGGACCACAGATGAGACACAGAGAATGTGATCATCTGTAATTGGTGCTAAAGAAGTTAAATATAACTTTGTTGTTAGTCCTCAAGGTCTGCAGTCTGATTTGCCCATGAAATACCACAGTTTGCAAACAAATTTATGCAGAGAAATGCTATTCTTTGATAGCACCTGAATCTCTGGTATTGATCAGATACTGGGCAATATTGATCTGATGTAGTTGAGCAATGCCAACATTCTGAAAAAGCTACAAATTGAGGGAGGTGAATCCATGAGTGAATGGATAAAGAGGGTAAAAGGAGAAGAAGAAAGGAGAGTACTGACTGAGAGGTGATGGAATTTCAACTGTAAATTTTTTCTCTGTTCTTTCCTCCTTAAGAATCAGCTCCCGAGTGCCTTGCAGGCCAGGGTGGGGATGCAGAATCACCGCATCCTTAGTACTTGCTGGCCTGTTCCTTGTTGATACCATCCCAGCCACCATTTCTCAGCAGGAGCTGGGCCCTGTGTACCTGGAAGTGCTTGCCAATGGCACTGCTGCCCTGACATGGCTCACACACAGCTTTGTTCTTCTCACGCTCTGCAAGTCCGTTCACAGTTTTACCAGAGGCCCTGTGGTCCTGATGCTCCTCACTCTTTTGCCCATACCTTCATTCATCATCACGCTGGTGTGGTACTACCAAAGCGGGACAGCTTGGTCACCTGCCCACCCTACTGCCTCCTTCAGGTTCGCCATTCTCTGCCTTCAGCTGGCCTCTCTGCTTGTGTATGTGATAGCCTGCCTCTTTCCCACTGCTGGCAGGCAAGACTTCCTCTCCATCAATAGCTCCTGGCAACAAGACCAGCTCATCTCAGAGCCAGGGATCCCAGTGCCTGATCAGCAGAGAGTGTCAGAAGATGGTGAGAGCTGGCTCTCACGCTTCTTTTATATTTGGATGAACCCTCTTATGAAATGTGGCTATCAGTGGAAGCTGAACCAACCACAGGATGTCTATGTACTTCCTCACCAGCTGGAGGCTGCCAGGGTCTGTGAGCGGTTCTACTCTTGTTGGCAGAAGAAGGCAGCTCTGCACCAAGTAGAGGAGGAGACGGTGTCTCTTACTAGCTCAATCATTGCTGGAGGCAATGGGAATAGCGACGCCCCAGACAGCTTGCACCATGGCCAGGAGGCCGTGCAACTCTTCTCAGTCCTTCATGCAGCTTTTGGGCTTCGTTTCTACTCCCTTGGACTTCTTAAGCTGGCTGGCAACCTGCTGGGTTTCTCAGGTCCTCTGCTTCTGAACCTGCTGGTGAACTTCATGGAGTCACAGCAGGAGCCCCTGAGCCATGGGGTGCTCTATGCTCTCGGGCTCTTTGCTGGCTCCTTCCTGGGTGCTCTTTTGCGGAACCAGTTCAGCTATGAGGTGAACAAGGTGACACTGATGGTGCGGGCTGCTGTCATCTCTGCCATCTACCACAAGGCTCTGCGTGTCAGCAGTGCCAGTATTATGCGCTTCACAGTAGGGGAAATTGTCAACTTCATGAGCACGGACACCAGCAGGTTGGTCAACTTCTGCCTCAGCTTGCACGAGGTGTGGAGCCTGCCTTTCCAGTTTGCCATTACCCTCTACCTCCTCTACCAGCAAGTGGGAGTAGCTTTTCTGGGAGGCTTGGCCCTGGCACTGCTGCTTGTGCCCATAAACAAGCTCATAGCTAACTACATTGTGATGAACAACAAGGAGATGCTGAAACACAAGGATGCACGGGTCAAGGTGAGGCCGAGCTGGTGGCATTAATTCTTTCAGGATTTTCTCTCTGAGTTTGTTGCTGTGTTTGCTCCCCATTTGTCCCTAGAACATTGGCTTTTTGGCTGCTTGTGATGATCCGAAGCTGTTGGGAAAAATGCTAGAGGGAGCACACACACAGAGACACTTGGTTCAAAAGTATTTCAGGGTGATGCAGTTTCACCACCCACAAGATAGTGAATCTCTAATGCTTGTCTTGTTCCCTGGGCTAATGCAAGTTCCCTTGCAGGTTTCTTTTCTGCATGTAGTACTTAAGGTGGGACTCCTGATTGCTTCTTCTAGAGATGCTTCCATCTAGGATTGCTCCAGTAATGCCATCAGTGGTGAGGTGGCTTGCAGTCTGGACAAAGGCAATGATCATGGATGTAGTGGTTTTATATTGCTCCAAGCTTAGCACCCTCAGTCATCTTTTCCACTGATTCTTGCATATTTGCTGTGCCATGTCTTTGCCACATCAAACATTAGATTCCCACCTTTTAACCTTGTATTTCAAATGCAACGGACAGCACTTTCACTCACCATTTCCATCATGCTTTGGAAGAATTAAGTGTAAGTCAATTCCACGTTAGAACTGTTGTGAGCTGTAAACTTATTTCTTTTCCCAACACAAGGTGCATCAAGTTGTAATGGGTAAGCTGGACTTTCTTCAGCTATGCAGGAGAGTTTTGCTGAGTGAAGTCTGCCTTGTTAGTTTAGTTTTGTGTTGAGTACAGACACATCTCAGCTTGCTCTGCACAAGCTGGCCTGAGAGCAGGGATTAGAGGACAGTATGTTAATGGGACACCTGAGCTGCAGGATGTGCTGCAGGCAGCCTCTGGATACAGGCTAGCTCTGCCAGGGCAGCACCAGCCTGAGGGTCGGGTGTTATTATCTCAAGGTGCTGTCAGGTCAATGGAGGTAAATGGCATCCAGGCTGGAGATAGTAATTCCACATATGCTTTCACCTGTGTTGCACATCCTTCAGTTGTGCAGTAGGGTAATATTTTGCCTTTTCCTGAGCCATACATGGCACAGGTGGTTGAGGAAGCTGGTGGAAAGAGTAAGAGTGAAGTTCCCAGTAGCTGCTGCTTGAGTTTATGTCTCTGATAGCAGTGAATGGTTCCTGGTATCTCTAGCCTGGCCCTTAACAGGAGGCAACTGCAAACCTGGCCCCTGCCCAGATGCCTAGCTAACATTTGGTGTGTTAGGCAAGCACTGGTTGTTCTATGTGATTTTCCTCTTTGCCTGCAGCTAATGACAGAGTTCCTATGTGGCATTCGTGTGATCAAGTTTTATGCCTGGGAGAAGCACTTCAGCACCAGGATAAATGCCTGCCGGGATGAGGAGCTGCAGAAGCTACGAGCCATCAAGTACTTGGATGCTGTGTGCGTGTATCTGTGGGCAGCACTGCCTGTTGTAGTCTCCATTACCATTTTCATCACCTATGTCCTCTTGGGTCACCAGCTCACTGCCACAAAGGTGAGTAGTTAGTAGGGAGAGCTCCAGCTTGTCTCATACAGAGGACAATCTACACTGGGGCTGCAGTCTCTGGGAAATAAACCCACCTGTGTCACCCCACGGCTCTTCAGGCTCTCACTGATGAAGCTATTTGGAGAATACAAGAGGCGAGGGAGGTCCTGCCTCCAGCTCATGGCTGTTTCCTTCCCCATGCAGGTGTTCACAGCATTGGCCCTTGTTGGGATGCTTATTCTGCCCCTCAACAGCTTCCCGTGGGTGTTGAATGGGACCTTGGAAGCTAAAGTTTCCTTGGATCGAATCCAGTGTTTCCTTGAACTTGTGGACCAAGACCTGGAAGCTTATTATGCCCTAGGTAATGTCAGAGAACGCTGCTGGGCTTGACACCCTGGGCAGGGGACACTTGGAACAGAGAGCTGAGGTGTGAGGCCAGGGGCAGTACTGGAGGGTAGCTGACTGTCATCCCCATCATTAAAGACGTTCAGTTGTCAGGTTCAGAGTGAAGGCACTTCATGTCTATGGAAAATGGGAGACAAGGCTGTAGCATTCCTCTTTACCAATAGTAGGCCATTGCTTGTCCTCACAAAACCTTGTTGTTAGTGTCCATTTAGAAGAAGCTACTCCCTACTCTGTCCAAAGCTCTTCTGAAAATGAAACCACCAACAACCTTGGCTTTGCCTGGCAGAAAGGGTTGCATGCATGCCCCTCTCCTGAGCCATTCCTGCTCCTTTTTTCTCCTTCCTTGCCTTTTGCCAGCTCCCTGCCATTCTTTTACCTTCAACAAGTTATGCTTACTGTGTCTCCATGACAGCCAACAGGTCACCATGTGTGTCTGTTGCGAGCTGGAAACAGGAGGGTTGGTGGAAGGGAGGTATAAGTTTAAGGGCAGGTTAGCAGGCAAGATCCCATTCTGTGCTTGGGTCAAGGGCATCATGGCAGTGCCTTGTCTGTGGCCTCATCCATTTGGGACAAAGCTGATAGTATCTCTGACACCAGGTGCGTTTAATTTTCTGGTCTTCTCATAGTAGTGCAATGCTATGCTGCTTTTCTCTTGCAGATAGCCCTTCAGGGACTGCTGTTGCCATGGAGATGCAATGTGCATCCTTCTCATGGGTGCCAGTTGAGGAGGAAGGCACCACGCAGCCCTTATCCACAGGCAGTCTGCAACTGCACATTGAGAACCTGTCGGTGAGAAAGGTGAGCAAGACTACAGGAGGTAACAGAGAAGAATGGCACTAGAGAATGGAGGAGAGGGAGCATGTTTTCATGTTCTCCTGGTCTTACGAGCTGTGCATCAAAATTTTCTCTTGGTCAAGGGGCACATTATCACAGCTCTCAGAGCTGAAGGGTACTGGAGGAGATTCAGGCATGGCTTACAGACAAGAGATAAACCAATTCCCTCTGCTTTCTGCCACTGCCGAAGGAGAGGACTGGGCAGGGAGCACAGCTGGGCTCCAGAGTTAACGCTCCTTGCAGACTTGTGTCCTGCTATATCAGGAGTCAGGTTTACCCAACAACTTCACCCAGCTCTGCTGCTGAACCTGTGAGATAATCCTAGTTTGTAACAGCAGTCAGATTTCTTACAGTGGCTCAAGAAATCTGGACAAGTCATTCTGTATTAGCACATCACACTGCTCTTTTTCATTTCCCTTTGCAGGGGATGCTTCTGGGGGTTATTGGGAAGGTTGGCTCCGGGAAAAGCTCTCTGCTTGCAGCCATCGCTGGAGAGCTCATTAAGTAAGTACCCTAAAGACTTCTCCCTGATTGGTCTCTCCATGCCACAGCAGGCAGGCACTATCCAGTGTCATCCTTATTCGTAGGCCATTTTGGTCTGCCAACAGTTCTTCTTTGTTGCCCTTTCTACCTACTTCTGCTGCACTTGCAGACAAGGTGGACGAGTGTATGTTAGTGACCTGGAGCAAGGATTTGGTTTGGCCACACAAGAGCCTTGGATACAGTTTACCACTGTCCAAGAGAACATCCTTTTTGGGCGGGAATATGATGCAACGCTGTATGAGGAGGTGGTGGAAGCCTGTGCCCTTTCTGAGGACCTGAACGTGAGTAGATGACAGCTGGGTTTTTCAGGCAGAGCCTGTCAGCAGCTGATGCTTTTTTGGATAAGAAGGAACTTCCCTGGGATCTGGAAGGGCTGAGTCTGTGGTGCTCCTTTCAATAATTCACTGAATTTGAGCCTTATGGCTATATTAGCCAGCAAACCTGGCTGTTACAGGATAGGAAGCTAGTCTTCTCTTCCCAGTTTATAACCTGATGACTGATTTTCGGATGTGACAAGCATTGGGAGCAACTGTTTGCTTTAGTGGGAGCTATGAATACTCTGTAAAGGCAAGATACTTACTTGAGTTTTATATTTATTTGTTTATTTCAGAGTTATCTTGGACTAGAAGTCGCTCTCAGTAGGTAGTTCAGATGTGGCCACCGTATTGTGGAGTGTAAGAGAGTTTAGTTGCATAAATGCCAAGCTTGCCTATTGTCTGCAGAACCAGTGTATAGACTCTTGCATTGTTTAATTTTTGGTAAGGTGTCACCCTAAGGAATTACTGCCAGAGGTATGGGAGGTACCTCACTGTTCTGGCTCTGGGTCCCCAGTAGTTTCCTGTCCCTTCTAAATGGATTTTCTTGAATGTTTTAGATTTTACCAGCAGGTGACCAGACAGAGGTGGGTGAAAATGGTGTGACACTCAGTGGGGGACAGAAAGCTCGAATAGCCCTTGCCAGAGCCGTTTACCAGGTAAATAGCAAAGGAGTCATGCTAGGGCAGATTGTGCCCAGTGCTAACTCAGATGTAAAGAAGCTGAAGTACTCAGCTGTACAGTGTGCTCTGGCAGCATGTCTTAAACCACATCGTGCTGGCCTAATGTGCTGGTGGTTCACCACACAGCAGCACTTGCACTTTTCATTACAGCAGGGCCTGCAGCTGTATCCTTGTCTTTTGTCTCCCTCTCAGGACAAAGAGTTTTACCTCCTTGATGATCCCCTGGCTGCTGTTGATGCAGAGGTAGCCAACCATCTTATGCAGAAATGCATTCTTGGAGTTCTCAAACACAAGACCAGGATCCTTTGCACCCACAGAACGGAATTTCTGGAGAAGGCTGATGCCTTGTTATTGATAGACAATGGCAGAATAGTTAAGACAGGTACACTGGCTGTCCTGTCATGCATTCGTTCGTGCCTGTATGCCAGTCTTGAAATGGCTTGAGCAAAGATGGACATGAGGGAGTAGGATTAACTAGTGGGAACCCAGTGATAAAGAGCTTGAGGACTCTGCTGTGGGCAAAGATGGGGTGGAAGGGAATGTGCAGATGCACAGATAAAACAGAACAACCCTAGAGCTGAGGGGCTAAGGCAGAAGGCCATAGCAAGTTATATGGAGCAGGGCCTTCAAGGGTGCAGGTACTGTGAGAGAAAATAGGAAATGTTATGAGAGAACAAAACTACCATTTCACAGCAAGAGGCAGTGAGTAACTGACAGCTGTTCCTCCCAGACTGAAGTTTTGCATGTCTCTCTTTGCAGGTACACCAGCTGATATCTTGCCACTTGTGGAATTCTTCCCCAAGTTCAAGAATGTGGACAAGAGGCAGAAGAATAAAGGTCTGTATGTGGCAAGCTTGAGGAAGGTCTGGGCCAGCACAGCTCAGCTGACCACCCAGACAGAACCCGTACCTGGTAACTGCTGGCCCTAGAGCAGATATCCCACCACCTTGCTCTGCTGTGGCAGTGCTGATCTGTGGATAGTGTGTTCATAGAGGAGGGGAAGCCCTTGTATCATTGGATATTAGTCTGGAGTACTGTTTGAACCTTGTTCCACTTGTGGTCCAGCTTTGAAGGTCTGCCAGGATTGGTGCACTATCTTGAAAGAGGAAAGAGGAGGGAAGAAAAGTCTCCTTCATAGCCTAGACTTGTTCTGTTCACAGCAAGGAGCAGCTGCGGGAAGAACTTACATTACACTGACCTTTGCTTTGACCTCCATTCCCACAGCCCCCGATGAACAGGGCCAAGAAGAGGCTGTAGAGACAGAGGCAGAAGAAACAACCCCAAACAATCATCTAATCCACAAGGAGGAAGAGAAGAAAGAAGGGGCAGTAGCTTTTCAGGTTTACAAGGCATATTGGCTGGCAGTGGGCAGCTGCTTGGCTTTATCCATCCTCTTCTCTCTGTTCCTGATGCAAGGTGAGGGAATGGCCCAGCAGCACATCTCTCTTTAGACATTCCTCACCTCTCATTCCCTGGTTGTGTGGAGTCCAGGGAAGAAAAGAGGCCAGGGGTTTAATTTCTCTCCCTACAGCAGGAAGATCCCTGTTCTTTTCCCCAGGCTAACGTATCACAGTTGTGAGGGGGCACGGGTGGCAGCAGGATCTGGCATCTTACTGCTGCAATTGTGTGTCTGCTTCTCTAGCACTGCCCTGTTGCTTCTGCAGCTCAAGGCTGTTCCCTTGCTCCTGCTTTACTAATAACAGTGGAGCATGCAGGCAGGGGAAGACTAGACTGGTCAGTGAGGCAATAACAAAAGTTGTCCAGGATCTTCCCCTCCAGCTTTTCTGCTTCATATTTGCTGATTGGAAGGTTGAATCCCTCTTTATGTAGTCTGTCTTTCTTCGTAGCATCCAGAAATATTTCAGATTGGTGGCTCTCACACTGGATCTCCGGCATATCCCAGACAGCAAATACTTCTGTGGTGGTCTGCTCAGCTTCCCCACCTTCCCCAGAGTTGCTTCTCTTCTCCGTTGTTGGGCTTGTGTAAGTGAATCTGGTCAGGAGATGCCAACGGGAGCACACTCCCATTTTTGCCTTTAACTGCATTTCCTGTGAAGATCCTTTCTGAGAGCAGGGATAAACTGACCACCCCACTGCAGGGGATCTGAGTGGCTGCATTTACAAAGAGAATCGAAATCTCTGACCTGATGAGGGGCCCAAAGGGTCTCTGCCTGGGGCTGATGGAAGCTAGCTGCATAGTAATCAAAGTGTTTGTCACAGCAAGCCAAAGGGATATCACAGGAATATCAGGTTTAAGTGTCCTGGTTTCCCCTTGAGCATGCTCCTAGGTTCTCCCGCCCTATCTGTGAGTTTACTGTCATGGGGACCTTAGCGGATTCCTAGCCTTCTTCCTTCTGTGTTCCAGCTCCCCCATTCAGGCTTTGGATGCCACCCCAGCCCCTTCCAATGGCTCACTGGATGTGAATTTTTACCTGATGGTTTACGGAAGCATTGCAGGGGCCAACTCCCTCTTCACCATTCTTCGGGCCTTCCTCTTTGCTTATGGCACTATCCATGCTGCCACTGTCATTCACAACCGACTGCTCCAGAGGGCTCTAAAGGTAATGGTCAAAAAGTCCAGGGCAGGCTGAGGCTTCTTCAAGTCACTCCGCCTTGACACTTTTCTCCTAGTTGGGAGTAAGGGTTTGGGAGGTGCATTAGGGTTTCTGCTGGTATTAGCTGACTATATCCAAAAAAGGGCTGCACCACAGCCAGCACAAGAGACCAATGAGCTGAAGTTCTAAATTTGTCCCATAAACCTTGTTCCATTCCATGGTGAGGGAGGGGAGTTATGACTACCACCTGCATCTATTCATTCATTAGGCTTAGATACATAGGAAGATGAAGGCAAATTGAATCAAAGTAGCTTTTGCTACTCATCCTGAGCTCAGATTCAGATGAAATTGGAAGGAATCATTAAGCAAGATTTAGGGCTGATGCTGGCATGTGCCAGTTAACTTTCTTTCGTATTTGGGCATCCTTGGGTTCTTGGGCTAGAGTAAGGATTAAAGGTTTGGAAGATAGGATTAGAGGCTAGGATTAGAGGGTTGTCTCACTGGCTGCTGGTGGGTCAGTATGGGATCTGAGTCACTGCTATCTCGGTAGCTGCCTGCCATTCACCACAGAAGGGCTCCTTCCTTTTACCGTATAAACAGCATGAGTTAACTTGGCTGCAAGTGGATGCTGGCTTTGGAATCTGAGATCTCTTCTTCAGCTGAGGAAAGGAAGGGGTCTGTCATGGCCACCCCTTTGTGGCCTTACCTGCTGCCCATGGTGCTGATCTCCTGGGCACTGTTCTGTGGCTGGATCTCACTGTAGCTGACTGGTTCTTACTTTTTGGTTCTCTTCTTGCCAGGCCACAGTTACTTTCTTTGACACCACACCAACAGGCCGGATCCTGAACCGCTTCTCCTCAGACCTGTACAGTGTGGATGACAGCCTGCCATTTATCCTCAACATCTTCCTGGCCAACATGTATGGGCTTTTGGGCATGCTGGTGATAATCACCTATGGCCTCCCTTGGATTGGTCTGATTTTAATCCCCTTGGCTGCCCTCTACTTCTCCATCCAGCGCTATTATCGGCGCACGTCCCGGGAGCTGAAACGCCTTTACAGTATCACCCTGTCACCTCTTTACACTCACTTCTCAGAGACCCTCTCAGGACTGAGCAGTATCAGAGCCATGAGGGCAACACAAAGGTGAGCAGAAAAAAGAGCACCCAGAGAGCCAGAGCTTTGGCTTTATATACCAGGGCCTTTCTGATATGAGGCTAATTACAGGGTAGCAGGAATGCCCTTGGTCTGGGGCAGCAGGAATGGAGGTTTAGTAGTGTAAACCTCTGTTGTGTACCTGCCAGGTTTGAGATGGAGAATCAGCTGCGCCTGGAGCAGAACCAGCACTGTCTCTTTGCCAGCAACACAGCAATGCAGTGGCTGGACATCCGCTTGCAGATGATTGGAGTTGCTGTGATTACTGCTATTGCAGGAATTGCTATCATCCAGCACCAGAAGCAACTGGGAAATCCAGGTAGGCTGCCAGGAATTGTTCTGTGCCCACTCATAGGCTGTGGCCAAGGGGTTCCTCCTCTCCTAGCCCAGAGTTGCATATCTTTCTACATGGGATAAGATCCAGAGCTCCTGCTCCCTGTCCCTCAGCAAGTCACCCACAGTATAGTGCTTCAGTTCATGTTCTCCTTCTGTGTGTCCCCATCCTCAAGTGGGATCCCAGACTCCAGGGTGCTGACTTCTTTGTTTCTTTGTCTTGCCACCAAGATCCCAGCTCCTTCTCTGCCAATAACTGTAAAAACATTCTTGCTTATGTTTTTGTCCTTGCAGGACTTGTGGGTCTGGCACTCTCATATGCCCTGTCAGTCACAAACCTGCTCTCAGGCCTCATTTCCAGCTTCACTCTGACAGAGACCATGATGGTGAGTGTGGAGCGGACAGAGGAATACAGCACAGACATCCCCATGGAGCCCCAGGATAAACTGGTCCAGGTAAAAGCTCAAATATGTTCTCTAGGACAGGCCCATTTTCTGACTCTGTGCCCTGCACTTGCCTCCTGGGGAGATTGCAGGGTTCCAGTTAATAAGTGGAGGTCCCTCAGCCTTAGAAGCCACCTTGATTACTCATCCTCTACCAGTACGTATCCTGGGGGAGATGAATCTCTGGCAGGAGTTGGTGAAAGTTGGAATGATGGGAAGGGGTAGGAGAGCAGAATGGGTGCTGGGTCCAAGCTGTGAGAGAAAAACAACCCTAGAAGGGGACTGGAATTGGAGCAGTGCTGTGTGTTGGGTCTGCTCAGAAGCCAGACAGCCATCCAGAGGGATAAATGGGGCTTGGCCTGTGGGGAGGTGAGGCTGAAGGTGATAGTGGATCACAGTCGTACCCTGTCTCACCTGTGCATCCCTTTTAGGTTGCTGCTGACTGGCCAAGTCAGGGGCTTGTGGAGTTCCAGCAAGTGGTCCTGGCCTACCAAGGGGGCTTGCCTAATGCACTTGATGGTGTGAACTTCACCATTTACCCTGGAGAGAAGGTGGGGATTGTGGGTCGCACAGGATCTGGAAAATCCACCCTTTTCTTGGCCCTTTTCCGCATGCTGGAGCTAAAATCAGGACAGATTCTCCTGGATGGTGTCAACAGCAAGCTGGTGGGCTTGGACGAGCTGAGGTACGGAGGGCTGAGCACAGTGGAGGGTAGCTGGCGGGGGCTGGAGGCTGAGAGCTGTCAGTGGTTGGGTACCAAAGAGAAGAGTGAGGAGCAAAGGACTTATAATCATGGCAACCTCTTGCTGATTGTGGCAGTTTCTTTTGAGTTGCTCAGTTGTTTCTGACCAGCTGTGCTAAAGAAACCGGACTGAGTGTGTTACCTGTGTCTCTTTGCCTCTAAAATATGCAGCAAGCAAAGACACCCCACCCCAGGAAGGAAGAACTACCGGCCTTTGTTTTTCTGTGGAACCCACCCCATGAACCCTCAGCTCTCATTTGGTTGCAGATCTAGGCTGGCCATCATCCCCCAGGATCCATTTTTGTTCAGTGGTTCAATCCGAGAGAACTTGGACCCCCAGGGAAAACGGACAGATGCTGAGCTCCGTGAGGTGCTAGAGCAGTGCTACCTGTGGGATACTGTTACTCAGATGGGTGAGTCTGAACCCAGTGAGATGCAGCTGGTGAGCCCTGGTACTGAGACAAGGGAGAAGGCCTTAGCTCAGTCAGGGAGATGAGGAAAAGGGCCAGGTGAATGCATTAAGGAACTGGTTAGGTGAACACAAGGACCAGGGTGGGAACAGGTCTGTGGGAGTTAGTGGCATTCCATGAGGATTAGTATCAAGGGACTGGCAGATGATGGACTGGGGGCAGGATCTTGCTGATGAGACCTGGCCCCAGTGGATGTTACAGCAAAGCCTGAGAGGTAAGCCAAGCCCCAGTTCTAGGGGAGTGTGGCATTTCTGTGCCACATGTTGCATCCAAGCATAAGGGCTCTGGTTCCCAATGTTTGGGTTTGAGCAGGACTGGGATATTGAGTGCTTCTGCAAAAGCCCCAGACTGGGGAAGCTGTTTGGGGCCCTGCGCGGAGCCTGGTGTTGTGACTGCTGAGCTTGACCCCCACAGGTGGATTGGACAGCGAGCTGGGAGAGAGGGGAAGGAATCTGTCTGTGGGCCAGAGGCAGCTGGTGTGTCTGGCGAGAGCCCTCCTGACACAGGCCAAGGTGAGTGCCCTGCCTCCCTGGAGCAGGGGGGAAGGGGAGTGAGCTGCTGATGGGTGTGGGAGCAGCAGAGTGCTCCAGAGTTGGGGTGTGATGGCAGCAGACATCCTGTGCTACCTTCTCAGGCTTTCTCTCGGGAGGGATTGGGGTGTCCCCTGGGGCACTTGGAGAGCTCCCATTACTCTCTGTCCCTGGCAGGTACTGTGCATTGATGAGGCCACAGCCAGTGTGGATCAGAAGACAGACCAGCTGGTGCAGCAGACCATCCGCCAGCGCTTTGCTGACAAAACTGTTCTGATAATCGCTCACAGGTACGGAGGATGCAGCACTCTGCGCCTAAATTCATCCCACCACTCACAGGGAGAGGTGGAGCTATTCTACCATGCCTGGGCCTTGAGCTGAGCAGGGAGGACTCTGTGATGAGGCTTTTCAAGTGTAAAGGCGGGATCTTGCCTACTTACCTTTTTTGCTTTATTTGCCCTGGGTGCTGAGAACAACTGGATGCGGAAATGTTGTACCCAGAAACTGGGAGACAGCAAAGGGCAAAAGGCTGCATTGTATGGCAGATGGCTCTTCCTGGGCACTGCTTCTTGGGACTGGGGAGTGAATCAGACCTCGTGGTTCTGCCAGTTTAGAACAAGGAGTAATGGACAGCTATCTTGTGGAAAGGAGCAGCATTGAGAGCGGGTAGGAGCAGGTGTCTCTGGCTCAGTAGAGGGCACTGCAGGACAGCCGTGGCCAAGGGCTGCAGGCAGCTCCTGGGTAGGCAAAACGCTGGGTGTCTTGTTTCCAAAGCCCAGGCAAGACACAGCGACAATGCCTGCCGCGCAGGTGAGAAATTTAGGGTTAGAGTAGGGAGACTAGCTAGTTGCAGGCAGAGGGAGGAGGGCAAAACATGAATACCGTGGATACTGGGAAGGGATGGGTCAGCATTAGGTAGTGCTATCTGCCCAGGGTGCTCTTACTCTTGCCAAATGGAGAACAGTTTGGAGGAGGATTATGCAGTTGTATGGAGGGTGTTTTCAAAACACAATACCACAAAAATAAAAACCAGATGAGCAGGGGCTGGTGTCCTGGTGCACAGAAGTGGGTAACAGACAGGGTGGGCTGGGCATGGAAAGTGAATCGGGTGGGTCAAGTTAAATACATCAGATAGGACAGAGGCAGGAGGGGTGTGGAGGGAATGTGGTTCATACAGTAGGGATATTGTGCCTAAATAGAGTAGAAAGGTAAGAGCACCATGGGCTGAGGTGTGTGTTTGGGTTTGGTGGAGGGAGGCCACCTCTGATGGGAGTAACTAGAGAGGAGAACCAGCAGAGAAAGGAGTGGCTGAAGGTGAGGCAGCAAGACTGGGTTGAAGATGGCTCCAGCCCCTCTTGCACTGGGTTGAGGAGAGATGGGGGAGAGCAGAAAGGAAAGAGAGGTGGTAATGGAGTTGTTTTGTACTCATGCTTCTTTCATGCCATTCAGCTTTGGGTGAACCATAATTGGATGTTTAGGTGAAAATCTAGGCTGGAAAATGACTCAGTACTTGTCCCTTGCCCCTCCACACCACTTCCAGTGCTGCAGCCTGGCACTCTTTTGGGGATGGATGTGTAACCAAAGTCCTTAATTCCACAATGCTTTATGCCTGTTCAAATTGTGTACAATGTCTTCCAGATTTGTAGGGCTGTAGTTCAGCACTGAACAGGACATGACTGTGCAAAGACATTCCTGCTGCCCTGTCTTCCCTCCCCAGGGCCAGAGGTTGCTGCCATGCTTAGTAATTCGGGCAGAACAAGGTACAGACATGTGGTGTGGGTGTGGTGACTGGCAGTCTGGCAACCACAAATCCACTGGTGGTGACAGTGTAAGCAGAGATGCCAGATAGCTGGGGAGTGGCAACTGATGCTCAAGTCCACTTCTGCGGCCCTCAGGAGGTGGCAGGTAAGGAAATGTAGGGGCAAACAGAAGCAACTCAATAACTCTCCTGTGGAAGAGAGACATCTTGTGCACCCCTACAATCAGGCATGCACTGAGCTTTCCCTCCACAGAGCTTCCCTCTGTGCTCCTGATGGCCTGCCATGCCCAGCAACAGAACAGCATTGCTGTGCTCTCCTAAGAGGTGGTGCATTTCAGCAGCATGCAGAGGCTTTCTGGGAGCTGGACTGCAGTGTGCCCCTGAGTGCAAAGGGAGATGGTCCACAGATCCTGATGTTGGCAATGTCAAGGGACACCCCTTGACAGCAGGGGAAGCAGTATTCAGGGTTTCTCCTCAGATACACCTATGTGTATCCTGGTGTTTGCTGTCCACAGGTTGAACACCATCCTAGACTCGGACCGTGTGCTGGTGATGCAGGCTGGAAGAGTGGCAGAGCTGGATTCACCCACCCGCCTAAGCCAGAAAGATGGCTCCTTGTTCCAGAGCCTCCTGCACAGCGGGCAGCAGTGACTTCCTCCTGGGCTAAGCCCAGGCAGCCCTCCTGGCTCTGTGCCTGGCTTCCCCATCACCTCAGCTATCAGCACTGTCACTGCAGGGCCAGTAGCTGCTGAGGTGAGAGAAGGGTTTATTCCTGCCTGCAGACAGTGATTGTGAGTCCTCAGGGATTCCCTGAGGCTCCTGCATGGCACTGCAGCCTTTCCTTTAGTAGGGAAGATGGGATCTGGTGTTTAGGGCCATGCAAGCCTGGCTGTTGGGATACTGCTCCCCTCCAAGGCTCCCCTTTGAGATGACAGAGGGATTTTCTGCTCACTGAACAATCAGTGAATCCTAATCTGAGACTTAGTCTCACATGTACAATTTAAAATAAAAGTGGAAACATCCTTGTGAAGCTCTGTTATTCAGGTACCTGTCCCCTTTCCCCGAGACACAGACTTCCTTGTGACATACAGCAGTAGTGCCCTCTCTGCACAAAGACAACCCTACTTCCTCCCTACTTTCAGAGGATGCTGACCTTACAAAGCCCAGAAGGTTGCACCTGGGCACCTGGCTGCTCTTCCTCCACTTTATAGTGGAAAAGCCCTTCCCCTGAAGGGCCAGAATGTGGGTGGTTACATTAAAGGCCTCTAAGGCTAGTTTGCT
This sequence comes from Pezoporus wallicus, assembly GCF_028554395.1. Taxonomy (NCBI): domain Eukaryota; kingdom Metazoa; phylum Chordata; class Aves; order Psittaciformes; family Psittacidae; genus Pezoporus; species Pezoporus wallicus. The sequence goes on from NW_026639660.1 coordinate 2,838,543, forward strand.
CCAAGACCACTTTTCCAAGGGAAACTCCTTATCCCTCCTGCCCTGCTCCCAGCTGCACAAACCCACAGCTGCTTTCAGTTTTGGGATCAGGTTGGGGTCCAGACATCACTTGCAACCTGAATTATTTTATGATTCTCTGATACGCTGTTTCTGGGCTTGTATTTGTTTTATTTGATAAAGGTACATCATCCATCCATGTATTAAAAATATAATCTTTCTGATGAAGCCCCAGTCGCCTCTTCCAGGTCTCTCTCCTGGCTGAGTGCTCAGTCCTCTGTCTGCTCCCTTCACACATCTTGAACCCAGCTCTGCAACTCTACAGGCCAGTAGCAGGGTTTGGGTTGTGGGGTGTTTTTCACCCCACTGCTTAACTCTTCATGCCCGTGTGGAGGCTTGGAAAGCCCTGGCCCTGGCAGAGAGACGTTGACTGCTGCATACCAGAGCAGTGCAGGCAGGAGCAGACCTAGTACAAGGGCCAAGTTACCTGGCCATCTATTTACTGCCTCTTAGCCGTGCTTTAGCAGTGATGAAGGCAGTATCTTATGCTACCTATGGTCATCCTAGGCTCGGTAGCCTGTCCTCACATACACTGTGGAGAGTTCTTTGCTGTATCAAGAAACACTGCAGTGGCTGATTTGAGCTGCCTGTCTTGGAGCGACTGGGAGAGAAAAGGAGGATCTGGAATCTTATATTGCTGCCACAGCACATCTCCAGCCTTGTCCATCAACCTGCCACAGCACATCTCCAGCTTTGTCCATCTCCAGTTTCACCTGTGACAGCATATGAGAAGGACCAGCTCAGGCCTACAGGACCCCAGAAGGGAGCAGGCCATGCTCCCCGTTACCCGAAAATATTGAGGCAGAAGTGCACACGGGAGCAGGCAAGGAGCTTGGTCATTTGTGGCCAGACCTGAAAGGACAGCTCAGTAAGTGGGGGCAAGAAGATCGCTGGATCATCAGCAGGAAAGTACGGAAAGTGTTTGTAACCCCAAGTCTGAGAGCAAGAGGAGGGGACATTACCCAGGGCAGAAGGGCATGAGGGGACCCCAAATGATCTCCAGAGTGTCTTTGAACTGGCTCAGAGAACCACAAGGCCAAGGAGCAAAGGTGTTTGCTCGCTCCCTAGGGACATGGCATCTGAAATGACAGCCTCCAGAAACAGCTGAGAGCCACCCCATCCAGTACTGGGGCAGAAGGCCTGTGCAGCCACAATCGTCCTGAAGGCCTCAGAAGAAATACCCCAATACCAGTGGAAATGAGGACAAAGCCCTCTTCCTGTAGTCACAAAGAGACGTTACAAAGGGCCTGGCAGAATTTGGGTTTGCAAGAAGGCTGTGCCCTCCTCAGCACTCCCTGTCCTGTTTCTGAGGGCGCAGAGCGGACGATACCGGCACTGCACGGCATGGGCTGCTGCAAGCGGCACGTCACTGCTCCCCTGCAGGGCTCGCCCATCGCAGCCCTGCTTTCAGGTGCCCATGGGTGCTGTCTGAGCACACAGCTCAGACCCAGGCAGCGCCATCACACCAATGCTGGATGCCCAGGGGACTCGTGGATGCATTTGGTGCCCTGGGAGCCCTTCCCTGCTGCCCACCTTGTGCTGGTGCGGCTCCCCAAGGTGCAGTTCGAGGGGGTTGGTGCCAGGGCCCAGCTCAGAGTCCTCCCAGCTCACAGCTCTGTTGTCTTCCTGGGCTCAATCAGGACGGTGTTGAGCATGCCCACCTGACACTCCTGGTCTTGCAGCTTCCTCTCAGCCTGGGAAGGGCTTTGGCACCAGTTTGACCTCTGGCGGCCCCTTTGCCAGTTCCTCAGCAGGAGCAGGACGGTGATGAGGACCAGCACTGCTGTCAGCACCCCGAACACCAGCACTGTCACCAGCTGCGCTTCACTCAGCCCTGAGTCCCTTTGGGTCACCACCTCCTTCACAGAGATTTTCAACAACCCTCCCCCCAGCTCTTTCTCGCTGTGGTTGGCCACACGCCGCCCCGTGACTGCGGTCCTGACAGGCTCCGGCTGCGTCACCCCCGGCATCTCGCTGGTGGTGCTTTTCACAGCTCCGCTGCTGTCATGGTTCACAGGGTGGTAGGGGGGAGCCCATGTGGGCTCGGGGACGGGGATCTCGCAGGTTTTGCCAGTGAAGCGATCAGGACACAAGCAGTCATAGTCATTGATGCGGTCGTAGCACTTGGCCCCGTTCTTGCACGGCTGGCTGGCGCAGTCGTTGATGTTGATGGTGCAGAAACGCCCTTCAAAGCCCACCTGGCACTGGCAGGAGAAGCGGTTGATGCCGTCGTGGCAGGTGGCGCCGTTGGCACAGGGACGCATCAGGCAGTCATCCACGTCCTTCTCGCAGAGAGCCCCCACGAAGCCAGCGAGGCACCGGCAGGTGAAGTTGCTGGCAAAGCCGTTTTCATCTTGACACTGCCCCCCGTTCTTGCACGGAGACCTGCGTGGAGACAGCAAGGGAGGGTCATGGCCATGGAGAGCAAGCGGCTTCCCCCACCCCAGGAAGGGGAGCACACAGAGCTGCTCGTGTGAACAGTGGGTCCGGCACCGTCTCTGCATGAGGCAACTACCTCAAAGAGAAGACCAAACAGGAGTTTCCACCTCTCCAGGTGAGAGGCTGTGGGACATCCTCAAGGGCTGTGGCTGTGCACGGGCCCACCACCCACCAGGGAGGGTCTCCAGCCAAGTGATCTGAAGAGAAAAGGCACCCTCCTGACGTTCCATCAAGGCACGGCCTGTGTCAGCTCATCCCCCTTACGACACCAATGACCTTGCCCCAGTGGGACTGTGCGGTGCACGCAGCTAAACCAAAGCCAAAGGTGGTTTTGGCTTAACTCCATTAGCACATGGAAATCCACAGATAACAAGCCCAGCAGGGCCACCTCTTGGCAGTGCATGGCCCAAAGTTAATGCTGGCTGTAATGTCACTGCCCTCGCTGCCGTGTCTCACCCTGCCTTCTCACATGGCCCCGTCTTCATCTCACAGTCCTTCCCATGGAAGCCTTCTGGACACAGGCAAGAATACTCCCCGTCTCGATCGTAGATGCACTGAGCCCCGTTCTGGCATGGGGGGGACTGGTGTTCGCAGATGTGTATGTCTGAGGGGAAAGGAAGAAGTGGGAATCAGCAAGAAAAGAGGGGCAATGTGGCCAATTCAGTTCAAACACACCCAGTGAAACCCAGTGGGGATGGAGAAACTGCAGGAGCTTTTCCCTCCACCCATCCAACAGGCATCTGCAATAGAAATGCAGTGCCTATGTGGCACCTCCCAGCTACAGTCCACAAAGTGCACAGGCTTCGGGATGCAGAGAAAGCAAATCATCCTGCAGATCTGCACGATGTGAAGGTGCTGTGTATGCCATCTGGCCAGCCAGTGCAGACCCCATGGCACAGAGGAGCCTCTGAGGCCAGAGGAGGGGAGTCCACCAGTCACCTGCCAAAGGCAGGAAGCCCTGGGGAAAGCAGGAGGTGTTGCCTGGAGCCCAGACACAGCATGGGAAAGGCAAGGAGCCTGCTTGCTCCATGTCCCAAGGCTGGCTGGTACTGTGGCAACTCTTGCCATGCAGCCAGGGAGCAGGTGCCGGCTGCCTGACCTATTCTGCCCAGATGTGGCAGCCAAGCAACATCCCATCTCCCAGGCAGCCTAACAGCATACCCTGTGGGGCTGCTGGCCAGACTGGCTCACCTGTCCGCGCAGGGCTTGCTGGGCTTCTGCCCCCAGCACCAGAGGCTGTGATGTCCAGCCCAGGACTCACCTTTGTCACAGAATTTGCCAGCCCATCCGGTGTGACAGATGCACTGCCAAGGCTGGTGGCACGTCCCATGGAGACACCCCGGCATACGCACACAGTCCTCGCAGTACTCGCCCTCCCAGCCTGGGTCACACCTGCAGGAGGACAGGGCATGGCAGCATGGTAAAACCCCAGCAGGGACTATGGAGCAGCTGTCTGCTTGCTGTGCAGGGCTCTTGCAGGTATGGCATCGCTGGGAAACCCTCCCAAAGGCCGTACCTGCACTTCCCATCCTGGTCGCAGCAGCCATGGGCAAGATTACAGCGCTCGCTGCAGTCATCACCTACAAGGCAGGAAAAGGGTGGAGTTGGGTTAAGCAGAGACCACAGATGACTCCAGATCTGCCCATGGTCCTTCTGGCTCACAGGGGTTTTTTCTTACTTCCTAAGCACTCGGCATGCCCTTCCCCAGAACCTTCCTTTCAATGGCTGGATGCCACATGAGAGATGAGGATTTCACAGTTACCCCAGCAGAAATGACACTGCCTTTATTGAGAAAGGGGACCCTGCTTGAAAACTACCTGGTTTCCAATCATCTCCATGTCTCTCTGCTGCCTCCCGTAGACTTCAGGCCCCTCTGAGCAAGAGCTGGGTTTGCCCAGCACACCACACTGCGCATTAAGGTGACCTGTGTAATAGAGCCTGACTCACCGGGGACCTTGGTTATGAAGCAAGCATAGTGGGAAAGCTCAGGGCCAGGTACTGCAAGGGGGACAAAGGAACTGAGGACGGAAATGGGAAGAATGGTTCCTCTTTATCTCCCAGGAAGTCCCTGTCCCCAAAGACAGCCATTAGCACAAAGAGGTCTGGTCAGGGCTCCTGGCCTCCTCCAGAACGCTGTTGCCAGCACTCCCCTCCGGCATGGGGAGGTATGGAGCTAGGTATCTGTTTATTTATTTAAAGTTCTGTTTATTTATTTAAAGGCAACAGAAGCTGTAACTGAGCCTTGGCCTCGCTGTGCCACTTCTCATCCTCTGCTCGGTGCTGGCCTGTTTTCTCCAGCAAGGTATCTTCTTTCATCTTCACCTTCCTCTCTGCCTCATCACTTGCTTGCATCTTAGCCCAACAAGGAGCTGGCACTCTCTGGCTCCATGGGCAGTAAAGCCACAGCAAATGTCAGGAGGCAGGGGGTTTCTGCAGGAGCCTAGTGTGATCCCAGGCCAGGCCCAGGAGATGAACACCCTTACCTGACTGAGCCCCTCCATCCCAGACAGGGGCAGGTTAAAGTCCCCATGCCAAAAGTCATGCTCTGACTTCCCCCAGGCTGTGTGATGTGCTGCCTAGGAGGTGCGCAGGGGGAGAAACACCTCATGCATGCGTGTTTGCTGCAGTGAGGCAACAGGTCCCACTGCTCAGGATAACAACCTCCCAAAACAAGCCACTGTGGAGCTGGAGAAGCATCCCGGGACTGCTCAGCCTAAGCCTGGGAATCATCACCTTTCCTATTTGTAACCACCTCTCCTGGCACAAAGCTTTGGGAATTCATTGCCTATTGGAGTAGCGGGAGAGCAAACTAATCTTTGGGAAAGGATTTTGTCTCATAGGATCCACAATTAGCTGTTCCATTTGGGATCTTCTTTCCCCCTCGTCCTGGCTCTCCGAACAGGCTCATTTGTTTAGGAACCCATTCACGCCAAGACAGAGCAGTGGGACCTCTCACTGCTGGTCTGCTCAGGCACTGCACCCCCATGGGCATCAGAGTGAGGGTCTCTACAGTTGCCACCACTCACCCCCCAGGTGCTGGGTGACTGAGCAGCATTTTCCACTCTTCCAGGTCAGACCACCTCTATTTTGCATGGAAAACGGAGAAGACTACAGCAATGCCAAGAGTAGGTTTGGAAAGATGGATATGAAAGAGAAGTACCCATGCCTACAGAGACTCACCTTGGGCAAGTTGGTGATGGGCCAAGAGGATCCAAACCAAGGACATGAGCTGGAGACAGAAGCTCCTGAGCATGGTCAGTGTGGCCCCACCGAGATGAACACCTACAGAGAGAAAAAGAACAAGCTCAGAAAAATCCCCTGGCTCACACCGCAGCTTCACTTCACGCATCCCTTCCTCACTACCTGAGAGTTTTGACTTGAAACATCCAGTTTTGTACAGACTTGTCACCACACTCCTCTCTGTCCTTCCAGACTCCTTCCTCTAAGGCAATGTTGGAGCACCAAGAATCAAAAAGCCTTTTAAAATGTACTCTACAGGAGAACTGAGTGTGCACACTCCACCCTGAACATATAGTATCTCAGGCTGTTACACGGCATCTCAGAGCACCTACCCTGGCCAGCTGCTGTCAACAGAGCCAAATCCTCCAGAAAAAAAACATCCCAGCTGTGGGGACCTTTGTCTGGGGGGCTTCAGCTTTGTGTTAAGCAAAATCCCTCCTGTGCATGTTCGAATGAATAGATAGGCTGAGTCTTTTTACAGCACCCAGGCTGCTTTTCAAGCCCTTCAGGAAGGCAGGGAGTCGAGTGGATCTAGCAGGTGAGCAGGCAGTAAACAGCAGCCCTATTCCATTTTCCAAGCAAGGGAGTGAAGCGATAGGCACTAGACCCAAGCTGCAGCCCCAGGTAGGAAAGGCAAACACGCACCTCTCCCTAGGTGCAGTCTTTTTCCTCGGCTGTCCTGCAGAGAGCCCTGTCAGCCCAGCGTTCCTGCACCCATCTATTTTCCGACCGCCTCCTGCCCTCTTGAAATAACATTAAATACTTCCAAAATCACTTCATTCCCTCCCAGCCTCCTGGGGTTGTTAAGGGCAGGAAATTTGAGGGTGATATCATAAATATATTACTATAATGAGATGGGAGGGGTTAAACAGTTGTACTAGGAGAGCGGTGAAGGTATGGAGCAGGCTCCAACCAGTTGCGTGGGTGTGATGGACAGGGGCCATTCCACTTTCAGCTTCACTCCTTAGCTTGGGAAGGTTGTGTTTGGTTGATAGTTACATGAAAGACTTCATAGATGGGAATAGAAGTCCTTCAACCCACTCACATGTACACATGCATTGCATAAAGAGGTTTTGGGGTCCCTACTAAGGGCCTCACCTGCCTGGACCAGACAAAATAGCCCACAAAAGCAATGATGTTGCTCGAAGCATCTCTCCAGCAAACAAACCATCACCAATGAAAGATGCAGGTTTTCAGAGGGGCTACAGGATGTTACTGTCACTGCCCCAGACAAATTCCAGCACAGACTGCTGCATCCTCCCTGCCCATAGTCCTCTTGTCACCACACTCGAGGACGCCCCCTCGCCTCCTGACCCAGAACACTGGGCAGTGGCGCACAGCTGCTGCATTTCAGGGGAGGGTGAAGCAATTCCTATGAAACTTACAAAATAATTTAGGGCTGAGCAGTTGGTCTCCTTTTCCTCCAGGGCTGTGGGGAGCTCAACCTTCGACCACATGTCATTGCAGAGGTCATTTTTCCCCATGGCTCCCACAGCGTTCCCACTCGAGGCACAGCCTCTTGGACCTCCTGACGTGGCCACACCACAGTTGCTGCCCCCAGCTCCCACTCAGGGACCCCTCGGACCCTGACAAGGCGCAGGGGGCATCCTGAGGGGCAGCTGGTGCGCAAGGGAGGTGCAAGCAGCACCCGGGCAGGCCTGGCTTTGGGTCAGAGGGATGCAAGGCAGGGAGCTCCCTCTGTCCCCCTCCTTCACTAGCGCCTGACCAGGCTGGGGGCTACTATCCTCAGGGGCTGCAGGCTATTAGAGATGGGCCCCGGGACTATTAAACTCCCCCTTGGGAATATTAGGGACCTCCGCACTGTTGGGGGCCAACAGGGAAACCTCGTGAAAGAGGCTATCACGTGCTGCCCCTAGTCTAAGGACCCCTCGGGACCCCCAGTCTATCACGCACTGCCCCTAGTCTAGGGTCCCTTAAGGACCCCTCGGGCTGCGGGTCCAGGGGCAGGGGTGGGAACCCGGAGGATGCCGCGCCGCTGCGGTTCCGCGCTCCTGCCTCTCCTCTCCTTCCCTGCGGCTTCGGGACCACCCCAGGCCCCCAGTGCCCCCCGGGAGTCACGGCCACGGGGGTGCCCGCCTTCCCCCCACCCCAAGGCCGGCCGGAGGGGACGATCCGCGGAGCCCCGCATCGTCCCGGCCCCACCGGTCCCCCTGCGGCCGGGGAGGCGGCGGCAGCGGAGGGGTTCCGGGGCATGAGGGGGCTCCGGGTCCCCGCCGAGAGCTGCCCCCCGTCCCCTGCTCACCTCGGCGACGCGGCGTGTCGTGGGGCTATCGCGGGGAGCGGCGGCGGGGGGCGGCCATGCCCGGCGCGGCGGCGGCGGGGCTGGGGAGGCGCGGGGCTGCGGAGGGAGCTGCCGCCGCGTGTGCCGCTCCGCGCCGCTCCGCCCGCCGCCGCCGTGCAGCCCCGGCCGCCTGCCAGCGGCTGCGTGTGCCTGCACATCCCCGCTCCCTCCCCGGGACATCCCGCCTCCCGCCGCCCCAAACCGCAGGCAGCCCCCGGCCCGGCCCGCCCTGCCCGCTCACCCCTGCCCTGCTCCCGCCGCCGGGGGCATGGGGAAGGGGGGGGGCCGGCACGGCCACACGCGGGCCCGCACTGCCCCCGGATGGGGGGGGAAGGGGGGGGGCTGCGTCTGCGAGGGTCACCGGTCCCGTCCCCAGAAGCGGCCCGCAGAGGATTGAGGGGTTGCCCCTGGCTGGGGGTGTCCTCCCGGCGCGGCCCTGCCCTAGCGGGGACCCCCGCCCGGACCCCCGCAGCTGCGCACACATGGTTGGGTAGGGGCCCCGGCCCGCTGCTGCTGGGCGCCTCCACCTCGCAGCCTGGTTCCCCCCTCAGCAGTAGGTGTGGGATGACCCCAGCCTTCATTTCATTCAGGTTATCTGAACCAAGCAAAACCGCCTTCTGCAGCCCCTCGCTGCCAGCTTCAGAGGCTACCAATACACCTCGGCTGGCAAACCGCAGGGTTAGGAAGCCCCATGCTTAAGGTAGAGGTGCGAAGTGGAGTTGTCATCCCACAAAAATGAAGACATCCAGTGATCCCTGGCACTCCTCTCACTGCCGCTCACAAGCTGTGGAAACCAGCGCCCCAGCGTACAATACGACAGCCCTGGGAGAGGGGCTGAGCTGTCACATCTTCAGGAGGGACAGCTGCCTGCTCTTCTCCTCACCTTCCATGGCCTTGCTGGTACTTCACTAGATCATATCTGCCACCTTCAAAGGTTCTAGCAATCCTTCATTAGATCACAAGTTCACCTCAGCCAGCCCTCACCCCACGAGTTTTGCTGTTTTTCCACCAGGAAGGAAGAAGAACCACGTCCTACTGGCAGTTACCTGGATGCTTCCACATTCCATTTCATCTCATTAGACAAAGCTTAAGCCGTCCCTGCTCTCACCTTCTCCAGTCTCCCTGGCCTTCTACGGTTCCTGACAGCCCCATCAGCACCACACATCCTGTGGCACCTGTGGGTGGCCCCAGCGCCCCAGGACAGCCCAATAGACCCTCATAGCCCAGCTCTCTGCTGGCTCTGACTACAGACCCCTGCTTGCTCCATCCTCTGCAGGTCTGGACAACACAAACCTGAGCAGTAACATGGGATCCTCCCACCATGCCCACCACTACAGGTGCTGCCTCCTTCCTGCCTCTTTCCTGCTCTCCTGTCACCAGGAGCACTGTTCCTGTCCTTCCTGCCTCCTCCTGTCTCCATCACCCCACCTAACTTCTCCAAGGTCCCCAAGAACCAGGGAGGTCCAAGCCTCCTGCTGCTCAGGCTGCTCCACTGGCTCCCCAGGTATGCATGGAACAGGTGTGCACCCACTGTTCTGAGACGTTTCCTGTGGTTCTTCATCCATCCTCATCCCTTGATCCTTCACATCCAGCTCAGTCTGCTTCTGAGTCCTGGTTCACACCTTATCTGGGTCTCACAACAGAAGGGAAAGGGGGAGGCTGAGGGCAAAGCACAGCTCCTGGTACTCGTTTCAAAACCAGTCAGCCTTTCCTTCAGTGACTGATGCTCTAGGACCTGGGAAGATCCAGTCTTCTCCGATCCCCACAACACTCTGCCTTGCACTCTTCTCTCTGCCAATCATGGTTGGAGGCCAAGTTTTTACTGCTGGTGCCTCCAACAGTGAATGTAGGCTGCTCAGCCTTACCCTCACCTCCTCTTTGAAATCTTGTTGTCTACACCGGCTGCCTTAGATAAGGCACCTGTGACATCCTCACCTGCTCTTGCCCTCCTCTGCTGGGGTCTGCCCTGGTCCTGACCAGGCTGTGCTGTAATGCCATTGCACAACCATGCCTGGGTGCTCTGAAACCTCACACAGTTAAATGCCCCCAAGAAAACCCTCTGGATGCTATGTGTGCATTTGAACAGGCAGGTAGGAGGGTGCTTGTGGTGGGGTCCCTGCACACATTGATGCCCGTAAGTATTTGTGTCCACAACATGAACACTGTGAGAGAGGGAGATGGGATAAGGTTGCAGTAAGTGGAGCAGGACACGTAGATCTCCCTATGCTGCTTCTCTCAGAGGTGAGAGCTGTGTTGCAGAGCAAGGGATGTGCAGGCTGAGGAGGTAAAGCTGGCTGCTGGAGATCTGAACACTGAGGCAGGGGAATGTAGAATAGAAATGAGGGTGGGATTACAGAGCAGGGGAAAGGCATATTTGAGGAAATGGGATTTGGGGGGGGGTAGGTTTGGTTTTGCATGCGAATACCACAGACAGAAGCAGGCAGGGATGAATGGGAGTAAAAACGTGGGTACAGAAGAAGATGAAAGAGATAAGAAGGGAACCCAAACACTGTGGACCTTGGGTGTGCTCCTTCCTCAGCACAGAAGGGCTGCTGTCCCACCCCCAGACACAATCCCAAGCCCCAGAAGTCCTTGGGCTGCCCAGGGTGGCTCAAGCAGAGCAGCTCTATTTACAGACCCAAGAAATGGGTGTTGAAGAGGGGATTCCTGCACTTGGCTTAGACCTTGCTCTGCTGGGCTCTGATCCCTGCCATGCCATCCCTAGAGGCGTCTCGGATGGAACAGCTGCTGGGTCAGAATTAGGAAGGATTTTTTCCTAGCCATAAGAGTCCCTCTGCTGCTGTTCCCTCCGGTGAAGGAAATCCCACAAAGCAGGGACCTGGAGTGCGAACAGGAATGATCTGTCACCACAATCTCCCCCTCCAGTGCACGCCAGCCACAGGGTCCCTCCCTGGACATCCTTACAATGCACCATCACTGCTCCCAGACAGAGGGAGAAATTACCTGTCAAAACCAGCTGGGGCTGTTTCCCTTTCTTCCAGTGTCTGGAACCTACACCTTGGAGGCAGCCGGTCATCAGGGGAGAGCAGCAGATGCTGAGCTGAGGGAACAGGTGATGTTGCCTCTTTCCACTGAGGAGCCTTCCCTGGTGCAAAGCGAGAAAGAAACTCCTGTGCAGAAGCCTGGAGAAACGCACTGGTTCCTGCTCATTCTAATCCGAGGGAGGCAGAGGAGCAGCACAAACCAGCTGGAGAAAGACAGCAAGCACCTCCAAGCTGCCAACTCCAATGATCATCCTCTCCCGCAGCTCTCACTCCGCATCACCCTCTCGCCTTACGCAAAGCAGAAGCACAGGGTCTCTGGGTTAAAACAAATGTTCTCTGCCATCCCACCCCCCTTGCTTTTCCCATTCCACCCCAGCCCACAACAAACATCATCAGCTCACTGGCCCTGCAGCCATGTAACCCAACCCCAGCCATTGTTTCCCCTTCCCCAAGGTCTATATTTGACTCTGCGGCAGCACCGTGGCTCTGTGTGTGAGTGTGTGTGCGCACTCACTACACACGCACGCTCCGATATTTGTTCAGAGCCTCATTCCCCAGATGCCCGGGATTGCTTAGAAATAGCTTCCATGGGCAGTAGGTGTTTGTGCCTGCAGTGGGGAAGTGGAGGGGGCAGGCAAAAGAGAAGCAGGGAGAGGGTGAAGGTCAGAGGTGGAAAACCTCCTCGCTCTTCCCTCCCAGTATGCACTATCTCAATGATCTGCAGCTCTGCGGGGTGTGGATGGGCTGTGGCTGGACAATGACAACACTTGCTCTCAACAGCAGGACTAGTGGCAGAGCTGGAGAATGATGGAGGAAAGGCCAAGCTGTGGTCTTGGTGAGTCCATCCTGTGTTGCTTTCTAGCTTCACTTTCTAGTAGCAAAACTACAGGTCAGCCTCCAAAAGCCCTTCAAACTTTACTAACTCTGGAGGCTGAGACTACCAGAAATGGCACTAGGGGTGGAAGTGCCTAGTTCCCTTAGCCTGGTGGCTCTGCAAAGGGTACCTCAGCATACGGGAGCTGCCCTGGGATTCACCCTCCTCCATTTCAGTACTGCATTAAGGGTAGCCACCCTGGGCTACCCCGGGATGTATTTTGTATTTTCCCAAAGCCTCCAGGAATGCTGCCCAAGCCCAGTGTCACATTCCCCATGATCACAGAGTCCCTGGGAACACTCTCTAGGCTTGGCATAAGCCTCTTTTATTTGCATCCTTTGGAGCCTGCCAGCACACATGGCAAAATCAGCAGTATAAGTGCAGTCAAAATGAACAGCAGGAAGGATTGCCTTTATCCTAAACACTGGTGATCTGGGGAACTCATTGCCACTGGCATGCATTTAAGAATGTCTAGATGTCTGTATAGATATCGAGAATAAATAGGAATGAAATCCAAAGAGCTGTAAAATCTTGTGCTTCAGAGCACTGAAAATGAACTCTAGGCCATGGAGTAAGGAGCAGCTTTCCACAAGGGCAGTAACTGTGTGCAGAGCTATGCCTATGCCTTCCCCTGAGCCATGCAGACCTGACCCTGGGACAGGAAGGATGCTGTGTGTGAGAAGGCACCATCCATACATTCCCACCGGACGAAAGGGTGGCCCAGCATACATTTCCCATCACTAAGGCCAGGGAAGGATGGGACTGTATTGGATGCTCCCGTGGTGCCTGAGAGATGTCCTGGAGAGGTGATTCCTGAGTGTTCAGAGCCAAGTGCCAGCCCCTGTTCAAGTGTGACCGCCAGCTCTCCTCTCCTGTGCTCCGAGCCAGCTGTGTGGAGTCCCTCATTGCCAGGGCTGCTGCTTCCTGAGGGGTGTCTGTACCCTGCACCGGTCTCCAGGTTGCTGCTGTGCTGGGGCTATGTGACTGTCTGCTGGGCTGCTCCATTATAACACATCTTCTGAGTGTAGGAGTGTGGGTGTAATGGACTTAAGTTCAGTGCCTGGCAGCCCCCAAACCTGCTGTGAGGAGCTGGAAAAGTAAGCTTAAGTCACATGTTATTTTGAGATACAGATTCCCTGAGTCCACCCCAGTACTTCTATTCAAGACAAGACAGGGGAGGAGGGGAAAAAAATAGAAAGATTAAATACTGAAGGCAAAAGGAGTAGTTAGATATGAAGAGGGAGGAAAGAAATTGAGTTATATATGATGAAGGGCGACTAGAGAAAAGATTTTTACCTTGCGCCCCCACAGCTCAAAAAACTGAGTCATCCTCTTCAAAAAAAGCACTATGATTTCACTGAGAAGGTGTTTTGCTCTGTGATTTCTGGCTTCCTCGGAGTGCGTGTGGGACAGCTAATGTCAGGGCTCTCTCAAGGACACAGACGTCAGGGGCTGTACCCATTCCCTCACCAGCCTCCCTCCAATGGGAGGAGGTCTGGAAGCATGGCAGTGGGAAGGAGATGTCTGCCAGACCTTCCCTTTGCTGGCACACACTTGGGAGTGCCTCAAAGCCCACCTCCAGCCATGCCCTCTCCATTTCCTTTTCCAGCTGGCGGCTTGAGCAATGAAACCTCTTCATCTTACCGGGAGCGCACAAGCATTTAACGGGACTTAAAGCAAATGTTTGGAGCTTCCTTGGTGCTTGCCTCTGAGCTTGCTCCTGGGGGTATTCACAGAAATTGGTGGATCTTGGCATTTGCCACAAAACCTCACAGGACAGCCTGTTGCAGTGAATTTCAAGGTCATTCAAAGGTATGGCCTGTGCTTAGAAAGGCTTGGACCCTGGGTTCAGAGGAGAGGAGTCCATAATTAGCAGCTCCAGGGGATGTGGATGAGCAGTGGCGGGGGGGAAAGCTAATTGCAGACTGACTGGCTCCTTGGCCTTCAGCAGCTCCCGTGAAGCAGGGAAGCAGTGCGTTCAGCCAAGCACCAAGCGTGTCCTAGGGAAAGGTAATTCCTCCCCGGCCTGCCCAGACCCGTCCCTGCGCGAGGAGAGCAGAGCAGCAGATTTCACACACAAAAAAGGTCTCTGAGCTGGAGGCACGCGCTAGGCACGCAGGAGGGCTCCTCAGGATCACACAGCCACGTGCCTCTGCCTGACAGAGCCTGCGAGTCCCTACTCTGCCCTCCGAGGCTTTGGGGATCAGATCCTTGCCCCCATTTGTGTGCCCTGGTGAAGTGCCACCCCCAACACCCCGGCATGCAGTGTCCTCCCTCACACAGGCAAGTGTGCTGCCCCAGACCTGGATGAAGCCCCATCTGCCTGTGCACTTCAGGGAGAGCCAGCTTCACACCTAACCCCTCTGCCACCTCCCTTTGTGCTCCAGTGAGACATCCTCCCCCTTCTTCTCCACATACTTTTAACTCGTTTAATTTCAAACACTTTATTAGCATGACAAGCTAAACAAGTTTTGACAAAGGGGAAGAGAGGCAGAGCCCCTCAAGTCTCAGTCTGAGGCTGATGCCGTGACTCCAGCCTTTGCTTCCCGTGGAGTTTTGCCTTGCATTGGACCAGCTATATTGACCCTGTGCCATTTCTCTCCACTCCTTCACCAGGATAAACTGCTGGCATGGGAAGGCAACTGCCTTTCCATCTCTGTTGCATGGCAGCACCCATGCTGGATTTAACATCTGCTGGGGCAAAGGCTTTACCGGGAGCGTTGGTAGGGCTTGGGTGAGGCTGATGGGAGGAGAAACCTCAGTGCTGGGGCAGCTCCTACTGCAGGGAGCTCACCCCAGAGACCGGTGGTAACTGTGGTGTGGATCCCAGTGGGAACTGGCTTTTTCTGGCAAAATAACCTCTCTAAGGTCACATCCCAGTACATAGTCCTTTGCAGAGCCCTGGAGCCACACAGAGTGAGAGCTGGAGGCACCTGAGCTGGGCTCAGTGCAAGAGCTGGCTCACCAGGTGAGCGTGGCATGGAGCCGGCAGTGAGCAGAGATGAGGGGCATGCCACAACCAAATACTTGAGGCCAGAAGACCCTGATTTCTCCTGCCTTCCTCTAGGATTGATGCAGCTGGTGCAAAGCGAGTGCAGGGAGCACAAATCCACCGCTGCCAGGCACTGTGATCCCTGCTCCACAGCAAAATACTGTGCCAGGGGCAGGGCAGGAGGTGAGAGCCTACTGTTGCTCACCGTTTTATGGCTAATTAGAAGTGGCCAGTAGGGGTCACTGATATCTATTTATTTTACCATAATTATTTTACTATACTTTTATACACATGCAAATAAATCTACAGAACACCCACAGGCAGCAATTGTAGTGGGCAAGTGTTGGTGTGCAATGTATTCATCAAGTGTACAGGCTGGGGGAAAATGCCCCTACATATGCCTGAAATACCAGTGTGAGCTTTGCATCCCTGCTCAACCCTCGTAGCATCATGAAACCACTGAGCCGTGCCAAGCACCACGGTACTGTGGTGGGGGGTTTCTGTTGTTCTCTGGTTCTGCCTTTGTCTTCCATCCCGTATTGGCAAAGAAGCTTTGAGAAAGATTCAGAGATTCAAGCCTCGGGGCAGGATATTGTATCTGCTTGTCTTTCTGTGCAGTACCCAGCACAATTACATCCCAAGTGTGACAGGTGCCTGGGGATCCTGACAGCAAAGTATTTGGCTGTGAAAAAACTCCATGAGTGTTTTGAGGGTTGTGTCTTCCTGAGCCCTGAATGGGATGGACTGAATTATCTACATGGGTGTTGTTAGGAACTGTTTTACTGGTGGGTTGTATTCTTCTGGTAGATGCACGCTCCAGGCATGCTGGCAGGATGTTAGCTGTCCAATTCTGCATCCACAGACTTGTTTGGCTGTCCCAGGTTGGCTGTGTTTCACTGATCTTATTGTTCCCAAGATGCTGTCGGTTTTGTGTGCTGAGCTCCTCTTGTACTGACATATCCCAGATTGCAAGCTCTGCTCAGAATGTCTTGGTGTTTTTTGGTTTTGGTGGGCTCAGCCCATCCATGAAACCTCTTCTGTCTTTGAGCATTTCCCAGCTGAGGTGTACTGGGGAATCCTCTGTGCAGCTGCAGTCAGAGAAGCGGCAGAGGAGGTCCCTTCAGAACTGCAGAATCCAAGCTGGAGGAAATGGGACTTCATGCAACCCTCGGGCAAGTAGCAGCCTCCAAGTCAACAAAGGGTGGTCCGGCGTCCACCATCTTCCCTGCTTGACCCGGGTTGGTGGGGAACTTGAGAGGACCAACCCTCCACTGCCTTCTTCTGGTGGGGAGACTTTATTTCTGGCATTTACTTCTTCACTACCCAAGACCATAGGTACTTTAGAGGGATTTGTCCCTCCACAGGGTGGCACCTGCCCCTCCAGGGATTCCTTTTATACAGTTACAGGGGTCTATATAAAGTGCTGCCAGCTGGAAAGTATTTTGAAGAGATTCCTCCCTGCTCTTCACTAAGGGTCATAAATTCAGCTGGTATTTGAGAGAATCTCAAATGTACTTCCAGGACTGTTTGCTGAGGGCTTTACATCCGCCAGAGGCCACTTAAAATAAAAGGATTACTGGGAGTCAAGTGTTAGATTACCTGGTGCTTGTTAATTGCGCTGCAGAGGCTTTAGCAAGCAACTGGCTCTAGCAGAGAGCAGCACTTTGGTATGAATGGTGTTATATAAATGAACATAATGTAACCTAACGTCATGCTTCCGCATCATGTCACATCTCTGGGCTCAGGGCAGTGGTGAGTCCAGTTCAGAAGCATACCGGATACAGGAAAAGGCATGGGGGATGTGTGTGAAGACAGAGTGAGAATCAAGGCCTTTGGGATCTGAGGAAGGAGTGCTTTTCAGTGCTCGGGTGTTCAGGCATACTGAGTTCAGTTCCTGTCTCCCTTTGGCTGTATGGCCTTGGGATCTGATTTTGGGAAGGGTTGAGTTTAACGGAAGCAGTAAATGCCGAGACCACCTGAAAATCAAATGCTCTCCTTCCCGCGGGGCTTATTTCACCTAGACTTGTAAGAAGCTTGAAGTCCTACTTTGACAGGTCGCCAAAGAAAGCAAAGGACTTCAATCGTTGCTGCCATCAGTGCACATGCACAGAAACCTGAACAGACCACAACTGTGAAGGCTCCAAGGCAGCAAGGCCTGATGGAAATGAGAAACCTCACGAGCTATGAAAATTTCATCAGCTGGCGCTATGGAAGCAAGAATCTGGAAGTGCAGAGCAGATGGGCAGCCTGGATTCTTGAAGCCATTGTCCTTCTGATTGTTATCTGACTCTGGCATAGGGAGGATTTGGAGAATTTATGGGGGCACAAGGACCGAAGGCTATCTTGAAATATCCCTGCCTGACACGTGGCGTGGTGCAGATGCGATTGCTGGGTGCGCAGCAGAGGTTTTTGCACAATATTCCCAAGGTCATGGAAGCAGGGTCCTGCTGAGCACCTGTCTTTTATTGTGTAAGAGAGGGGACCGTGTGGGCAGAGCTTGCAGTGCTGCAAGCTGGTACTATCTGAATGCAAATCTGAAGGCTTTGTAAATGCTGCACATCATCCAAATACTATCATCGTGACTATTCTCAGCCACACGAATTTCCTCTGGAGTAGGCTCCAGTATTTACCATGTGAATAATCATTTCAGGAGCTGTTTGTGAAAGAAACGATAGTAGGGAAAGGGAGCGGAAGGTGAGCAAGTCCATGCACCAGACATGGGAGGCAACAAAGTACCTGTGTGAGGTACTCAGAGTGGAATAAATGGAGCAGTTTGTGTCAAGATTAAAATGTGTTGACTTCTTGAGGTCCCAAGGCTAGAACAACAGAGTGGAAGATTTTGCAAATGAAGACCAAAGCACGTTAATAAATTGCATCCAGGCCCTTGTTTGCCTTTGACTAGAACACACTGCCCTCAGCCCCTCTGCTTTAAGAATGCAGCAGTCGTCCTTGAGGCTTTTAGGCAGATTTTCCGATTTACTCCCCCCCTCGCTCCTTCTCCTCTCACGGAGGACCCTTCCCTAGTGACAGGCTGTGATGCGCGGCAGTCTGTCACCGTGTTTCTCAGGAAGCGAGGCACATAACAAGGGGAAGGAGCTAACCCTGGACACTGGATCCCAGTGAATTGTCCTGGCTGGCGAACACCTGAAGCGGGTGGATCACTTTGGGGTCCCAAGTACACCCTCAGGCTTTTTTTCTGCCATCCTCATCAACTCAGGGGCTGAGCTGCCTCTTTTCAAGGTCTGCTCTCAGCTCTGTAACCTCGGAGATGGCCGGTGCGGTGCCCAAAGGCTGCAGCCTGCCTGCTCAGCTGGAGCCTCCAGAAGCACAAGGCAGGGTCTTCATCCTTCCCCAGCCGGGCGAGAGGCCTCTGCCAGCGCAGTGCTGCGGCCGGCAGCTGAGCAGCCGGCGGGCCACCCCGTGTACTTCCACACGTCTGAAGGGACCTCACCCTGCCAGCTTCCCACCCGAGGGCACACGGTCCCGCTCAGCCGCTCCGCTCCTGTGCCATGACCCGGGCACCGCCTCTTCTCTCCCCCCCCCCCGGCATTCAGGTTCGCTCGTCCCGACCCTCCCCCCCGCGCGGCCCCGTTGGTTTCGTCTCGTAGCCCCTCTCCCTCGGCCCGCCCCTCTCCTCTCGTTGCCGCGGTGACGGGGGAGACGCGCCGCGCGCCGCCACGCCTGGCCCCGCCCCCCCGCTTGCCGGCCGATGACGCAGCTGCGCTGCGGCGTGGGGATTCCGCCGGATTACCCGGCGTGCCCCGCGGCAGAATGGCGGCCTGAAGCGGGAGCGTGGGGCCGAGCCGAGCGGGGGCAAAGTTTGGGGCGGGCTCGAGGTGGGGCCGAACCTTGGCAGAACCGGCCGCAAAGTCACTGGGACCCCGGGCGGAGCCGAGCCCGACCGGGTCAGAGCCGGGCTGGGGCCCTAGGGGCGGGGAGCGGGGAACGCGACCGGCTCGGGACTGAGCCCGGGCCCAGGCGGGGCCCCTCTGCGCCCCCGGCCTCGGCGGCCTTGCCGGGCGGGCTTCCCTGCGAACGGGAGGGCTCTCCTTGTTCCCGTGTGTGGGCCGGGGTCGGGAGGAGGTGTCGCGTTCCCCGAGAGCTGCGGGTCTGGGAGGCTCGCACCCTGGGCAGGGGCAGTCAGCCAGGCGGGGTGGGTGGCGGGTGATGGCCGGGTGCGGGAGCATAGTGGGGCCGCAGCCTCGGCCCTGAGGAAGGGGCCGTCCCCACGGGGAAGGCTGGTAGTACTACTGCCTCGGCCATCAGGGCTTTAGGGAGCTCTCCTTCCTGGGGGAGAGATCTGTGGTGGGGAGCAGAGCAGGCATGGAAGCAGCAGGCCAGGCTAGGTCTGTGCAAGGTGTAGCCTTGTCTGGGTGATGGGAGAGGTAGGTAGTGGGGAGATGTGAAAGCTGTATCTGTGCAGGGAGCATTGCTGAAGTAGGGGCTGGAAGGTGGAAGAAGTCTGCACCAGCATGTGTGTGTCAAAGAACCAGAGTATCATTGACAGAGGCAGAACTGGAAGGGAGGCAGTAGTACTTGTCTTGTGCCAAATCTGGCAGGGGGGGATTGGAAATTTTCTACCAGCCTGAACATCCTCTCTAGTGGAAGAGATGCTTCCTGCTATAGAATTAGTGAGTGGCCCCTGGGAACATACGAAGACTCTAAAGAAGAACAGACAAACAGTAAATACTGAACTGCCTCTTGCTTTGGGCTTGAGCACACTGCATGGAGCAGAGTAAAAGATCAAATGCTAATAAACAGATTTGTAGATGGGCAGGAGATTGTACTGGTAGGCATCATAGTGTGCAGGTGATGTGCAAGTCTGGCAAGGCTGAGAATGACCTAGATCTGAGAGATGCCAGGTGTACATTGTCCACTGAAAAGAATCATCCATCAAAGGTTGATAGTTCTGTGCCAGCAAAAGCTTTTCAGAGGTATGCATCTCTGTTTTACAGATTCAGAGAAAACTGAGATAAAGGGCCTATGTAAGAGGAAGCAGTGGGTCCTTGTTGAAGCACCAGACAGCAGGTAAGAAAACCAGGAACGAGCTGATGCTGAGTCAGACTGCATTCTTTTGATCCCACTACTTACTTTTTTTTTGAGGATATGTGAACCACGTACCTTAAAAAGTGTCCTTCTCCATGGTGTTCTCTGCATCATGGTAGGCCTGTGTTGCCTGCATTGAGAAGCCAGGGGTGTCAATGAATTGGGAGTGACTCTGAAAAACTCATTTAGAGCTCCTGGGAGGAAATTTCAATTAAAGCTGTAAGCCAGTGCTCATCACATGCCACCCAGAGAAGCAGTCCAAAGTCTGCACTTTGAAGTAGCTGCGTTGTCTGTGTAATCACAAGAGGTGCCAGAATCCCAATGAAATCCTTCTGATGATCTGCTCTTGCCATAATTGCAATGCCAAAGTTAAGTAATTCTAGTGACCCTTTCTTCTGTTAGATTATTTATTCCAACCACATTGTTTTTTCCACACGTATTTTAACTGATCCCTTGATGGTTGCTGCAGGTGTACTGCTGGCCTTTCTGTCCTCTCCTGAACTCACTGTTGAGATCCAATTTGAAGGAGCAGCTATTTGGTACCCAAGCAGCTGGTCCTTTGATTATACCTTTCAGGACTTATCAAATCACTTTTAGTACAACTCCTTTTCTTCACTTACTGAATCACTGCAAAAAGTGTATGTATCCCAATAGTGCTTTGCATACAGTGTGTTTCAGCTTCTGGATGTTAAATCAGCATTTAAGCAAGCAGGTCTTGGCTGTGGTATTATGAGCTTTTGGCTATCCATTTTTTCCCAGGCACACAGTGATCTTGAAATCATGGGAATGTATTTCGGCAGGGCCAGCAGAGTTCCAAAGTGCAAGCCATGGCTATCTTCATCTTTAATATTAACAATGCAGTGGGTCAGGAGGGGAAGAATTATGTGTCAAGACATGTTGCCTCTTGAAACCAGCTTTCTGAACCAAAGATGACCTCGCATTCTTTTCCAGTCTGTTTCAGGTTGTCTGTTGGCTGCTAAGTCACTTGCTTTGCAGCTTTGAAGCCCTGAATTCTTACCTCTGCTATCTGCTCTAACTACGATCATGTGACATAGTATGTAGGGGAAATAGACTACAGCTATGAAAGAGGTCCAGTCCTTTGCAGGTCAGCCCCCTTTTTTGCCCCAGAGCAGGACAAGTAAAGTCAGATGGGATAAATTTTGGTCAATGTGCTGGTGTGAATGGTGCCAGAGCTGTCTTGGAGAAAGGGTTTGTGGTGTGGCATATAAAGTGCTTTTAAAAAGGTGAAGAAAGCCAAGCTATTTGAAAAATAGCAAAGTAAACAAGTTTCAGTAATATGCCACTGTATTTTTTGGTAGTTGTTTGAAATAGACTCAATGCTTGTGAGTTCTGGAGGTGAGCTCCCTAACCTCTTAAAATGTCTGCTGTGTTTTATGGTGGGTTGACTGAAAACGACTCTGGGATTTCTGTGTATTGACACATCTATAGCATGGTCCCATTAAGTAGTTCTGGTGCTCATAACAAATTAACAGTGTTGTGTACTTGTTAGCAAGGGTCTAGCTTTTACAGCACAGTGTGACAAGAGTAATGCCATTCATGTTGCTGGGAGATGTACAATATGTAGGGGTCTCAATGAGTCTGCATATGGTACAGATTGAGAGCAGGATTCCTTTGCTAAGAAATGAAGATCTGGCTTTTTGGCTCATCTCTGCTCTTTTGACTGGGTTGTCAGGAACCGGAATTGTCATAATAGAGCAGAATTTCTTGGCTGTTCAACTTAGTTGATGCTTTGAGATTAAATTTAAGGCCCTGAAGCTGTGTACGTTCATCTCCTTGCTTGAAGACTTTGGCTGGGGAGATATCCCCTTTTCATACGACACCTTGAGCTATGGAGAGAGTAAGTGCTTGTGGCATTTGTGCTAGCTGTTTATATTTCAAGTCACTAATAACTAGGTAAATATGATCCTCTCTGAGGAGGATCCTTTTTTACATAGGACAGCAAAGGAGCTATGTCCGTAATCTGCGCAAACAGCGCTGATGCCTTAGGGCATGAAATCATCCATCCTGTTTCCCTGCCAGTTCCCCTGCCTGAGGGCTTTTCCTTAGATCTAGATTGGCTGAGTTTGTAACTGCAGTAGGAAGAATGTTACTTTTAAAAACTGAAGTACCTTTACAGCTGGTTGGAGAGGGAAGGGTGACCTGTGGTCAGAATTCTGAACTACAGTGTAGGGTACCTAATTTCTGACAGATTTATTGTGTGAGTGTGTTCAGGTTGTTACTGTTTCTTGCTCTTCATTCTTTGGTTGCAGTATACAATTGACGCCCATCTTATTGGTGATTTGAGAAAGAGTTCCTTAAGTGTCTACAAGATGCTTGGATACTGTGGTGTTGAATGCTTTAGTAAAGTTCAGTGGAGGAGAGATGAAAATGATATTCCAAGCTATGACTTCAAAATGAGGTGGCCTCCTGTGTGATCCGCTGTCCTGGGTATTCTGTAGCATGGTGAAATTGCTATAGAGTGGAAATCAGGCCCTACCTTGTTTAAGACAACTAGGCACTTTGAGATTCTCTCCATTCTTTACTTTCCCAGGAGCTGTTTGCTTGTTTTCCTGGCTTTTAACACCTAGCTGAATCATTTTGACTTTAATTGATCTTCTCTCTTTTTTGCCCCACCATTTGTTCAAGACTTGGAAATTGTTCTGTTCATGTCAGGATGGTTATGTATGATCTTACTGCTTATGTCCTCGGACAGAGAGGGTTGAAGGCAGCAGCTTGCAGGCTGGCTCGTATTTGGAATGACATGAGCCACCCTCTCTGGAGTGTTGTCCTGTGAGCTGTGCTTAGGACGGAAATGGCATGGAAGGCCCTGTAGGAGTGTGAGAATAACATTGCAATGGTTGGAATGCAGGATAAGCATCACTTGGGTGGGCTCAGTTTTCCTCTGCTTTTCAACAATGCTAGGTGCCAAGCCTGAGGAAGACCGCTGTGCAGAGGTGAAGGAGCTGGAATGTATTCTTCAGTTGAGGTGAATGCAATTCAGTGAAACTGATAGGCATCAAACTGAATAATGATTTTAAAGTATTTTCACATGATGTCTAATCTGTGGAAATTCACTACCACATAATAGCACTGAGGCTAAGAGCTGAGCAGGATTCAGAAAGATCAAGCGCTTATGAGTGGAAACGTTCAGACTTGCTTTAGCTAAAGAGCTTGCTTTAGAAGGTGTATTTTTCAGACACAACCCAATCTCCTAACAGGTAAAGGTTTGAAGAAAGGGCAGTTTGTTCCATAATTGCCCACTGAAGCTTTTTGCTCCATCTTTTAAACCACCTTGTATTGGCCCACATCAGAGGCAAAGGCACTGAATCACACATATTTGCTGTTAGGTGGCCACTAACCTTTTTTTCGGTGATAACTGCATTAGTTAAAAAACCATCAGCCAAAACACAAACCCACAAAGCACTCCAGCTGCTTTGATTAGGCCTGGTGCTTGAGGATTTTAAGCCGGTGAAGAGCAGGGTCCTTGGAAAGATAGTGCAGTCCACAGATAAGGACTGTCTTATTCGTGAATGTGAACACATATAAGTATTGTCTCTTCATGCCAAGTGGTCAGGAAAAGCACTTTGTGCTTCCTGCTGTTGCTTGTAAAAAGGGAAAGAATGTGTGGAGTTTGGCCTTTCCACGTTGCAGTCTTGTAGTGGACTTCAGTCCAGAGGGCAATTGAAATGAAGGGCTTTAAGGCTGTTCGAGTGAGATCCAGTATGTTGTAGTGTGAGCCTCAGCACACTCATGTCTGAGAAGACAGTCTGTGTCCTGTGCTCATGTCCAATCTATGTTGAGGATCAAGAGAATCATCAGTGCTGCTTAGTCAAGTAGGCATAAATTCAGTTTGATGAATAGGCTAATAAAGGTAAGTGGCAGTGGTATGGAGGCACATGTACAAAGGTGTATGTTTGTAAGGTTTTCCTAAATGCAAGGGGTACTCCTGAAGAAAAAGGTGTGCATGAGGGGATTCTCTGAGCTAGGAGCAGGTCATGCAAACCTTGAGATCCCTGTATGGGTGCCCTCTTTATGGGCTGTTCTAGGAACAACATGTGCTTTAGGGTACAATGTAACCCTTTTGTGGCAGGCGTAATAATGGCTGAGTAAAGGGTTACTGATGTTCACAGAGGTTTTGTGGTGCTGAGAAAATGAAATGGGTCAGGATTGGAAAATAAGGTTTCTTGCAAGGGTTAGGCTGGTTTTCAGACACAGAGAATCTGGCTTGCTGCTGGTGGCAAGAGAGAACTGGTTTAAATTTCTGATTTCTGGAGGTCAGCAAATTCAGAACTGAAAGTCCCATAGTGACTACTGTGTCTTTGCTCGAGTTCAATATTTGTATTTTGAGTCCGTGATATAGCTGGCTTTGGCAATGCTGTGGGAGTCATAACTGGGTTTTCTTACTCTTGTGTTTAAAGTCTCAGTTGTCCAGCTGCATTAATGTGACACTCATGCATGAATGGTTGTGAAATTAAAAGGGACACATGGGGTAGTTTCCTTAACTATTGGAGAATTATACTTAGGCTCATAAACAGCCTTACAGCATTTGTAACAAAATAATTTAAGTTTTTCCTGAGATTAATAATTAGATAATCATTGTGGCAGTAAGATTTTTGACCATTATTTTAGCATATGCTACTCAGGGTAACTACTTTTAGACCTGGGTGCACAAGCTTTCTACAATTCCCAGAGATGCCTTGTTTCATTATCTCCTAAATCAGATTTCATCCAGCAGCATTTCTGTTCATTATTGAGGGCTTGGCTGCTGCCCGTTGGGAGGTGACTTGAAATCTGGTCTGTTTCACATAACTTAAAAGTGATTGCAGTTAGTTCCACTGTCTGTTTTTTCTTGTGTGTTTTTATTTATATTTTTTTTCCCTTATGGAGAACTCTTCCCTTTTCCCTTTTACATGTGGGAGATCTATACACAGTGTACTGTGTGCACAGTCCTTTGGGGGGGGGGGGGGGGGGGGGAGAAGAAAAAAATGTAAAATGACAGGATATATGTTTAAAATTAAAATTGTTTTAAGTAACCTTTCTTGAGAGTGGACTTCAAGTTCACATCCTACCTTTAAGGGGTTTTATTTTTCTGAGCAGAAAGTGTCTCATGCACTAAAATATGCAAAATATATTTCTTGAACTTTTAGAATTGAATTTCTAAGCATTGTTTGCACTATGGTTATGTAAATACCATGAAATAAAAACTGCTCAGAAGGATTTTCTCAGGTGACTGCGTTTTGCTAGTGATACACTCTATAGTAGGTGTTTGTGTAGGCACTCAATCCAGTTTCTTCTTGGGTTAGTGCAGAGTGTCATTTTTGGGAAGCTTCTCATACCAGGTTAGATTGATTCCTGAAAGGAAATCACCCTTGCTGGGCTGCAGAATTTCTGCAGAATCTACTTATAAGTGTCTCCGTTTTCCCTTGATTAGATGATGCCTTTGTAAATAGGTCCCCAGGTGCATCTGAAATGGCTATAATAGAATTCAGTGTCATCAAGGCTCCAGCTGGATGGGTAGAGCTGTATTACTATGCAGCTCCAGAGATGATTTACTACCTGACTGACAACTTGCAATATAAACATTAGTCCAAGCATGATCTTGTCCCAAAACCCTGCCTGCACAGGGAGCCAGGAGTCTTCCTGCCACGCGCCATAAATCGTTTATGGTTTGCTCATGCTCGTACATTTGAAAACCAGCTGTGTACTGGGGATTAGCAGTTTGCAGAAGGCCCGTGCGGGGCTAAATTAGGGTCTCTTGCCCTGGTGGTGAATGCTGGTGTCAGAATAGCAGGAGTGCCTCTCTGCAGTGGGAGGAGACAGTTTACTCTAGGAATGGGGGGTGGATGCAGGGTATCTGTGAGGGTACAGCAGCCAGGGGAGAGCATTGGATTGCTCAGATGCCTGGCTGATAGCTGTCCAGCATGGTGAAAGACTGAACAATTAATTGTTGACTGTATGTCTTTTAAATTTTATTTATGTATTTATTATTTCTATATATTTTGTATGTATAATGTATGTACACACAAAATACAAGCAGACTATTTCTGTCTTCTAGAAGCTGAAGGAGTTTTGGGGTCTTTCTTTTACATTGTGATGAGTGGTTTCCTTTTTTCTAGCCCAAGGTAGCAGAACCAAATTATATGTAAGGCCATCTGGGGCTTCAGAACTAATTTCAGCTTTAATAAAAAGTTTCACTGTGTCACTTGAATTTATTACAGCTTTGCAACTTCAGCTCCCAAAGTACGACTATTTTTGGGCTGGCTGTGATAATTTAAATCACCTCCTGGAGCTTCTAATGACTAACTTGTGTTTATGGTGAAACCTCCCATTTATCCAAACCCTGGAAGCACAATCTGTTTGATAACTCTTAAATGTACGATGCTTTTACATTGATGCCTAGTACATCAAAGCCTAAAGTCAGTTGGGACCTTCAGGTCTTTCTGTAATGAGGAGAATATGCAGATTTTGCTGTACAAATGAGACTAGACAGTACAGTTCCTTTGTGCTGGCTGAAGGACCAGCTGCTGAGTAAAGCAGATAGAAGCAGATCATTTTTAGCTGGGTTGGTGTTGCCATCAACAAATTCTTTCTTGGGTGGGTTGGGTAAGAATCTGGGTGGAATGTGTCATCAAGGTGCCCTCTCCTAGATGCACCAGCTGAACATGAGTGCTTCCAGACTGTACCGTGAGCCAGCGGGCTCTGGGTAAAGCAGGAGACTTGTTTCCAAAATGACACAGCTAGTTCTTAATATTTTGTTGAAGCTGCTGTGCAAGCATCCCTCTGAAATAAGGCCATTTTCCTGTAGCTTCCTTTTCTCCTCCCTGTCATAGGTTTGGGGAGAATAGCTGGAAGGGCTCGTCCTAGGCTTCTTTGAGCCTAGGATTTGCCTCCATTTTTCTGACTCCTTTTGGTGAAAGGCTGTACAGTCTGCTTGATTCTGTGCTTTGCTGAGATGGAGGCCAGATAGCACCCCATATGTTTGTGGCTGTTCATGTGGGCATTTGAGATTTCGAAGGCACCTGCTAATGAGTTGTAGGTCATTTCATGTCAGATTGGCTAAGTTTCCATCAGGCTGTTTCTTTGTTGCGGCAATGCATATGGACTGTGTATGTTTGGGGATCCCTATTACCTATCTCAGATGGAGAGGGCTTTCCTCCCATTTGCTGCCTCCTCTCTTGCCACAAGAAAAAAATGATCATCTGATTCTGGTGAGCTGTAACCTCCAGATGGAATGAGATGTTTTGCTGTTACTTATATAGACTTTCCAGATATATACAGAGGTTAGAGAGGGGCGTGGGTATGTGATTGTATTTTAAGCTTTCCCTCCTCCTTGTTTTTGATGCTGCTGTTGGAATTCCCCCTTCCCTTTTTTTCTGGGAACCAGTGTGAAGGAATTGCTGTCACCCAGAGAAGAATTTGCTTTCCTCAAGGCCTTAGCTCTCCAGTTTAGGAGTTTGCCTGACTTCTACTGGCAGTAGTTTGTTTGTGAGCTTGCATTACTCAAATCTTCTGGGGTAGGTCTGAAGGGAACAATTTGAGGCAGTGGAAATCTCAACTCAGAGATGCTGGGATAGAGAAGGGAAGGAAAGAACAGAGTTAGCAATACAGTTAACTTTTCCCCCCTCACCCCCCTCCTTTTTTTCTCCGTTTCCTCACCTGCCCAGCTGTGTAGTAGGTTAGCAGTACGTGTCTGTTCTTATTCTTATGAAAGTAGACTTTGTTCTCTGAAGACTGCTAATCATGCCCCATGGGGGTGTAATCAGTTATAAGGTATTTAATACAGTGCAGGCGGGAACAGGCTGCCTGGCCGGGCTGGCAGATTGCAACACTACAATTATAAAGGGCCCCTTTCCCCCACTCACCCGCCCACCGGTGGCAGGATGCGGGTTGTACCTTGAAACAGTATTACGCCTATGAAACAGAAAGGTGTAGTGGGGGAAGGGAGAGCAGAGGCTGAAGAGGCAGCTCCTGTTCTGGGAAACAGGCAGACCTACGTTCTGTGAGAGCTGCAGTCATTTCAGGTTGCACTGTTGAGACTTGTGGATGTTTGGGGTTTGAGTCCTGTCACCATCAAAGTGGATTATACAGAGATGGCCCTTGGCAGCCTGTAAGAGCAGCAGGGCTTCCGTCTCCCTGAAATGGGTTTTCTTGTGGTGGCTGGGGTTGGAGAGGTATGGAGTGGTTAGAAGTGGAGGAGCCCTTTCTCCTGCATGCTATGATTTAGACACCTAATCTGTTTGGTGCTTTTGTAAATCCTGCCAGGCTTCTATTTATATCTTTGGATATAAATCTATTGGTAAATCTGGCCTTTCATGCTGCTTTCTTCTGAGTACTGGAGCAGCTTAACCTTACTGCCTTAGAAGGGAGTAGGTGGCTTGAGGCCTTGCATTTTAATGGTTTGGGGAACTTTACTGGACCTCATCTGGTCTGTTCTTGTTGCCTAACACCAGACCATTCCCCTTGGGGAGTGCCATGAAATACACATATGGAGTGTGGAGAAGCTGGGTCGTAGCCTTATAAACCATCCCTGCTCCAGCAGCCTGCTGGATGCATTGGCGTGTTTCTGGAGCTTATGGGTACACTAACCTTTCCTCTTCCAAGTTCTCCAGAGATTACAGTGTTTCAGCCCTTCATTGGTGCTCTTTGAATTTGCTGAGGCTGTTTTGTGCAGTGATAACTTAGGTCTTCCTCTCTGTGTGTTCTCTTTGCTTCTTGGAAAGTAGAAGAGAGTATGTGTTCTACTATATCCATTTGTGTTAAGCTGTTCCTGTCATTTTTGCCTCATGAAATCCTGCTCCTTTATGACATCCAGAAGTTCAGAACCTGCTCTGTGAAGCACAGCAGATAGAAGCTCTTTTTTTTGGCAGCCTTTTGAATATTGGTGTAGATTCAAGTGGGATATATTCTTGCTACAGCACTTGTGAGCATTGGCTTTCCTGCTTGGTGCTGAAAGAACACTGGCTATTAAGTCTCACAGTTGGCCTTTAGCACTGGGCAGTGAGGTTTTAGGAGTGGGTTGATATTTAGCTGTATTACACAAAGTGTGTGCAGATGCAGAACGTGGAGGGTTCACAATACAGCATTCCTTTTGAGGTCTCGAGAATGCTGCTGCTGACCACCTCCTGATGCATCCTCATCATTTTACATTCAGAATAACTTCATGTTTGGGCACTGTGAGTTCTCTGGAAAGCTTTGGGATTTGCAGGGGGCCACATGAAGGAGGAGTAGTGTTTTTCTTCTGACTAGAGTCTGTGACTCTAGAACAGTGAGGTTCTGAGATGAGAGCTTACCTGATGTCTGGGGCTTTTGTACATTGAGTCTCTATTCTCTTGATCACATAAGAGACCAGGTATAAGTGCTGTAAGGGGAGAATAATGTACAACAAAGATCAGATACGTGTCTGTGCACAATGGGGACAGTGTTTATGAAAGGATTTTGGGGTAATAAGGAAGTTCCTGCATCTCAGAGAAGCTGCTTGACTTACGGTAGAGTGGTTTTCTGGGGATGGAAAAGGCCTGGATCCTTCTAAGCATCCCTAATGCCTGAAGTCAACTTCTTACTCTGTTCTGCTCCCTCAGCTCAACAAGTCTCAGTGTTATCTTTGCTCCTTGTCTTATAGGAAGAGTCAGGGAAATTCCCTTCCCAGGCTACTGCACAGAGCTTTTCCTGTCCTGGACTGTGGACAGGAACTTGGTGGCATCTCTCCTCCTGCCCCTGACTTGCATGCCCCGTTGATAACTCTCCTGCCTTGTTCTGTTTCTCTTTCCCCGTGGCTCAAGAAGTTGCCTGGAGAAATCAAGGAGTCTCCCACACATGAATTTGAGGCTGTAGCTGCTGTTGGGGTCCTGGCAGTGGCAGGGTTATCATGTGTGGAGAGCGTGGCGGGTGTCAGTGTGTTGGGTGTGTGGGCTTGCTGCTTGTTTTCCTTTCCTGCCTGGTGAGGAATGCAATGTGTTTGCCTTCCTTGGCCTGTGGTTGCAACTGCATTCCTGCACTGGGAGTCAGCAGAGCGGCGGGCGGCGTGCTGTTCATGCCCTCTAGCTACATGCTTTCAGCTCCACATCAAAGGTGTGTTTAGTGTGTAGCTTGTGCCATTCTTGGCCACACCTGATGGCCTGCAGGCATGCAGGAGGCGGGGTCTGGCTGTGTTTGCAGATGGCATTCAGGGTTCAGACTTCTTGCTTGTGGAAAGGCTGGAGCTGAGTCCGTGCTAAACAACCCCAGGAATGCAGCGGGAGAGCTAAGCGGCACAGTCACTCCAGGGGCATGTCCTAGCAGCAATGTTTCCTTTATAGCTGCAGCAAAATAAGTCATGCCTGTTTCTCCAAAGGAACTGGCTGTTTGCTTGGGTGTGTTGTAGGGTTTAATTTACACCGATAAGGCCAATTAAGGTTGGCTCATCCCCCCTGCAGCCTCTGTGCTCTTGGCAATCGGTAGATGATTGAGTGGCTCCTGCCATCAAGGTCTGCTCAGTACAAACTGCATGAGATGTCTGCTTGGAGATGGAATGGCTCTGGGATCTAACCTGGGCAGGAGTGCTTCCCTCAGTTGGTGCGTAAATGTTCTTACATGTATATGCTGCAGCTGAATTACTCCAGTATCTTCTGGAAAAGCTTCATTTTCTGGCTGGCGCCTCAAGAGATGAGGATGGAAAGCTTGGTGAAGGATGGCAGATCAGGATGCAGATGCGTTATTTTGGGATCCTTGACATGATGTCTGCGAGAAAGTGTCAGTTGTTTCCTAAGCCCTTGTCATGGAAGCCATCCTTGTCCTCTTTATGTAAGCCTGACACAGGGAAACATGATCACTTTTGGCAGTGTCAATATGGGCAGACCACAGGCAAGGCTTGTGGAATGAACAGTAGAGCATGGTCTATATGCTGAGTAAGTCATGGGCTGTTCAATTCATGACCCAATTTGCTTTGATCTTTGGGACTTGTAATTTCCCTTCTGGCAGTTTTTAGTAGCCTGAAATTCTTTGAGCTGCCAGTCACTTCCATATTAAAGTTAGTCTTTTGCAGAAGACCTCCCTACTGCCATCCTTAAACAGCAGCAGGCATGAAAGAATTGGCGTTCAGAAGTGCTCTGGCTTTATAGCACAGTTTTTGCTTTTAAGCTGTTGCCACAGTCTCTGGGTCACTTGCTGCAGAGCTCCTTTTACCAGACTGGTTCATGCCACCCTCTGTCTTGCAGGATATACATCATTACTTTTCAAAGCCGGATCTCAGTGATAGGTGATTAGGGCAATATTACTTGTTGCAAAAGATTCTTACCGTTGTGAAATGGTTGGAAATTATTCACATTGGATTCTCTTCTCTCTTGATTACATGTAAACTCTGCATTTCATTTCATGCCAGTGTCTCCATACCTGACTTTTAGGGCTTGGGTGTTGACAAGAAAGAGTGTTTCCTGAATCTTCATATGCCTTCCTCTGTTCTGCAGTGCCACACTGGACAGTATACTCTGTGGTAGCATGAAGTGTAGCAAAATACAAAAAAGTCTAAAAATGGGTTATGTGGAATATTATGATAGAACATTTAAGTGTGTATAACAATTGGGCATTTCAGCTTTGCCATGCAATATAGGAGGTCTTGTTCAGGATTAAATACTGCTTCTGGTAGTCCCTTTCTAACTGCCAGGAAAGGGAGTAAGGGACCTGGAATGAAATGGATGTGACATTAGCTAAGGAGGAAGGAGGGCTGAGTCTTGGCCTTTTATTTCCTGTAAGTGAGTTTTAATATATTGCAGAGAGAAAGTGACTAGTTTCTTGGTTTGGCTTCCGTGCCGGCCTTCAGGAATCCAGATCTGAGTGCTTCTGTGTCCACTCCCTAACGCCTCTGCCAGGGAGATGTGCTCCTCCGGCTAGAGTAACCCTCACCGAGTAGCTAGATCTCCCACTGGTGGGACCCGGAGCAGAAAGCAGGGCTTCGGCTGGCTAGTAAAACTGGAATTGGTCTGATCCTGGGGCATCCTGAGCCGGCAGCAGATGTGGTGTTTCTCCAGTTGAGACATTCCTTAGTCCAGAGTCACAGACTCCGTAGAGCTGAGCTCATGCAGCTGCATGAAGCTGAAAGCATAGTGAACAGCTTGCTGAACAAACATCTTATCTTTGCAACATCTGCCTGCTACATACTGGCATTCATCCATGGTCTTTGCCCTTAGATGAGTGGTGAGCTGCTAGGTCTTTGAGAGGTTTAGTCTGACACTTGACCATAAAAAAAAAGTAGCTGAACACAGTGGCTTGCCTTCTTTAGGATACCTGGGGCTGATTATTCTCTGCTCTCAGTCAAAGCCCCTTTGAGGATAGGTGACTTCACTTGCAGCTCAAGTATCTCATTCCCACCTTACTCTCTCAAGACCTGCACAGGGCTTACTTACAAGGGTTTCTACAGGGAGAAGCCCCATGGAGGTAAAGAGCTTGTCTTTGCTGCTGAAAAATGAGATGTTTTTCCTTAACCTTGGAATAATTAATAGGCTTATGCTATCCCAAAGGATAATGATGGTAAAGACCAAGCATTTCAGTTTTACAAGAGCATTGCTGGCCAGAGAATGTAGTGCTAGTCTGGACAAGCTGACCTTATGGTAAAACTGGAGTGCTGGGCCTTCACTGCAATTTCCCCTTGAGACAATTTATGCTCATGATTAGCTCCAGCTGAAGAACAACACTGGTGACAGATGTGGAAGGAGATAGCTGATGAGAGCAATGACTGCTGCAAGAAGGGGTTGTGTCTGAGGGAAGAGCCAAAGCAACCCTGCTTGGTCTTAGGTGGGGCATCTGTGGTTATCTCCTTCCAAGGGAGGAAGGTGAACCTAGAATGTACAATACAGCATATGGGAGAGACAAGCAGTGCAGCCTGTGTCTGCTGATGACAGGCAGCCTCTTCATGTACGGCCTGTAGGGCATCTCTTGGAGGTGTATGTCCCCTCTACTGTGGTTAGGATCCTGCTGCTAAAAAATCTGACTGGAGCCCAGGTGAATGGGGAGAGAAGAGCCATAGCCAGTTGCGTGCTTTATACAGGTCACCAGTGAAAGGTGGGTGTGTGGATCTGTGCGTTTTTCCTAAGCTGGATTAAACCATGTTGTATTCCTGTGACTGAATTCTCAGAATAAAATCAGCAGTTCAGTGGTGCTGAAGACTAAGAGAATCATTAAAGAAAATCTTTAGCACCACCACCAAAAGCCACCCCCCACCACCCCACCCCCCCCCGTCCCCGTCCCCCAGCAAACCAACAAAACCCAAATGAGGCAAACTGAGGCAGTTTAACTACAGGGCCCCACCACAAAAAAGAGAGAAGATGTTCCAGGGTTGCATTCTGCTTCAGGAGCCATGCTGCTCTATTGTTTACAGAGTTGAGACAAGTTTTGTGCCTGTTCGTGCCCTTGGCTCAGGCTCTGAATGTGCTAGGCCCAAAGCATGTTTTTGAAAGCTGTCTCCTTTCTTTGTTCTTGTGGCCTGTTGAGACGACTATTGCCATTGTATGTATGTGTGTGTGTGTGTGTGTGTGCGCGCATGCCCTACCAGTCCACATCATGCCTGGGTGCAGAGGCTCAGTGGGAGCTCATGGGGAATACTCGATGCGGTCTCCAGGGTAGGTGGTGGCTGTCACTTCAGTTAAGTGGGAGGCATCTGTACCTGGTAAGAATCCTTCTTTGCAAAGGAGTCAGTAAAAACATCATTTGTAACCTTTGGGTAGGGGAAGTGTCAGGATATAATAAGCTTTGGGAAAAAGCTGTGACCCCCTTTCTCTTTTCTCCCTTTGGGTGGATAGGTGTATTCCTCTAATACCACTGTTTCAGTGCTAACGCTGCTTTTCCCTGCCAGTTTATTATGAGCTATTGCTCATTGTAGGTGAAGTGAAGATCAGGCAACTTGGTTGAAGAATGACCCTCACGCAATGCTGGAGCCTGTAATTTTACTGAATTATACTGACTGCTGTCTGTATGCAGTGCTGTGGAGATAAAATCATAAAATATTTCTGCACTAGTTCTTCATTGATGAATAGCACAGAAGATGTCTCAAGTTTCCATGGCAATGCTTCTGAATGTGCTTCTGTCACCAAAGAAAGAGGGGGACTTTCAGTTGATTAAGATTTGAGGGTTTTGTCTGAAAAAGGGAATAGCGGTGAGACTGCATGTTAGTTGCTTGCCTGTCTTAGGGTAGTACTTCTGAGTGATATATAATCTGGAAAAAGAGGAAGCTGACATTTGGCTAATGGCAGAGATGGACTGTGTCGTGCAAACTACAGCTGGACTCCTGGACATGCTTAACTGTTCAGCTACAGATGCAGCTGCACAATCACCCAACAGTTAAGCCTGTACCATTCTCTGCCTCTCACATCTGACCATCTGCTAGGGAAAAACTAATTAAACCAAAACAATTCTTGCTGGGATTAAACCCCAGCAGCAGAGAAAATTGAGTATAGTACAAATATTGTTCTCCTACTACTGGATAAAGGTTGCTGTTTTATTTGTAACAAAGAATTGCAGGCTATTCAACTCAATTGCTGTCAGGTAGGTGTTTCGCTCATGCACACTTTCCTTCTCTTTTCTATCCCAGCTCACTCTTGGTTTAGGTTGTCTTGCTGAATTTTCATGAAGTTCCTTTCTTGTGACAGCTGAGGCTGTTTAACATGGAATTTCATGCAACAGTTCACAAAGCTTTTTCTTTTGTTTTTTTTCCTACTAGTGCCTCAGTTTCCTCACTGATGGAATATAAATTGTTCTTGCCTTTCTCACTGCATGTGTTTATGGTGAACAGGAATTCTAGAGTTGGTGTGGGACCACATAACCTTATAATTGCTAGAAGCTACCAGCACGAATCTGAGACTCAAGACCAAACAGTTTATTGTGAAAATGTGCCTGCAGCCTTTTGAGAGTTGAAATTTACATCTCGTAAAACAGAAAATGTGTAAGTGTGGTTCCCTTAGCAGCTGAACTGTTGTGTGTACCTACAGTCCCTGTTGCCATGAGATCAGGGTTTCAAAATAGCTCTTTCAAAAATAATAAATTAAACAGTCTTACAACTCTGGTTGATTTCATAGTTGCTACTGGTACTTGGCAGAAGTGACAGCTCACTGTGTTTTTCAGAGCTGTGGCAAAATTTCGTTTCTGAAGGCCAATGAGCGATTTAGTTCCCTGCAAGAGGCTCTCAGAAGATTCTTGCTATTTTCTTTGCATGCTGAACATGGAAAACTTGTACAGAAGAGGAAGTTAATTCTGTATATGGTAGCTCAAAGATGGTAGGAGAAGGTGGCAGTGAGGAGGGGGTGATGGTTGTGTTGGTGGGGTGGATGTGAGGAGGTTGCAGTGAGCTTGAAGAGTACCAAAAGAATGGAGATAAATTAAGCCTTGATAGTCAGGAGGAGCAGTTCAGGTGTGTTTTGAGAGAGGAACACAAAAAAACCACCATAATTTTTAAATTGCTGGAATTGAATTTTGACAAATATGTTTCAAAGGGAAATGGTGTGGGAACTGAGGAGGTGAGAGGTGATTTTAGAGTATGAATTTGTAGCATGTTAAATCTGTGACCTCAGACTTGTTTTGTGTATGTGCTTAACCTACAGTCAGCAAGAGAACTTCACGTTTTGGTGAAAGAGGGACAGTAGTAAGACCATGCCTGGGGGCAGTTGGATAACATGCTCTAACTCCACACTCCAGTTGTCTCAGATAAGCTGTTGGTGAGCCATACCCTTAGGAATGAGCAAGTGGGAAACACTGCCTTCCCAGTGTCTGAACTGCTCCAGGTATGTTGGACATTAGCAAGCAAAAGCTGTGTGGGTGTATGGAAGGCAGGATACGGTGCAAGGATCTGTGGTCACCCTTCCCCTTTTGCTTGGGGAGAGTGGAGAAAATGTTATGCTGGTCTGAGCATTATGGTGATGTTTAGTTGGCACAAGGTTCAAATGTCAATACCTTTAATACCTTAATATACATTGTGTAGTGTGATTAGCTTACACTGATTCTGAGATGTCATACTGGGTATTCCAGAAGGAAAAAACTAAACAAACACAAAACCCAGCAAAACCCTTTCTGGAAGCAGAAAAGGGAAAAAAGGGTTAACTTCAATATCGGTAAGGATTTTGCCATTGCAGGGAAGTTGATTTAACTTAATCAGATTAGAAACAGCTGTGATTATGTTAGTGCAGCATTCTTGTATAGGCATCCTTAATTTAGTTTGTGTCTTGTATCTATCTATTTAACTTAAGCTGATTCAATGTAAAGTGCTCTTAAACTGAGTTAAGAACATTTACCCAGGAGCATTATACTGCTTTACATTATTTTCTAAGATAATTTAATTTAGTACCGTGTATATGTAGACAAGACCTTGGGGAAAAATCTGGTCTGTTTTATTACTTGCTGAACAGTATGTCATGTTTGGCTGCAGCCATGTGATTGTGGAATGAAAGAGCCTGTTGTGGTACATGTTGGTGGAGGATGGGTGAACTGATCATTGCAAGCCTTTGTACAGCTTGGTCCTTCATAGCCATAGCGTTTGATTAAAGTAGATTGCTCCTCCTTCTAAATTAGGCTTTTTCTTGTGTAGAACAGATGTGAGACTCCTGAAATGTTATTTTAAAGCTCCTCCTCAGCCTGCCAGTAAAAGAGCCTTCAGACCTGGTTAGCACACTGTGTATGCAGCAAAAACAACATCTCAAAACTTTCACAAATGTTTAATGTTTCAAAAGGTTCAGCTGGCTGAGCCAGGTTGAGCTGCACTTTTCTGCAGCTAGGTAGAGCTTTAAAGAAATTTCACCCAATTTTGTGTCTGTTTCCCAGTCACTGTCTCCCCCCTGTATGTGCTTCAGTTATGAATAGTGACTCTCATACATACAAAACACATGGCCAAGGAAGAAGTTACTAGAAGTACTGCAGATGTCGCTTCTCTTGTTGAAAAGGATAAATCTCTAGTCAATACATCTTGTGTTTTCCTCTTGCTGGTGAAGGCTCTGGGAACAAAACTGGCATGTGAATTACTCCCTAAGTGTGGTCGCACTGATAGCGTTTCAGAATAAAGCTGGCTGCTGTAAACAGCCATTTCATTTATTGAAATTTGCTTTTGCCAGCACCTGCAAGCATCAGGGCTGGACTTAATTCCTCTTCAACATTGCAGATGCACTGTAGGCTGGGTCACTGCAACAACTTGTCCATCTGCCTTCTGTAAATAGTGTAAATAATGCGCTCTGCTCCGTTGTCCGGCTGTGTAGGTACTACATAGTGTGTTAGCCATCTGCGCATTGCTGTGACTCAGGGTGTTTTGGAGAATGTATTGAGGCAAGTACATAGGTTACAGCAATGAAGCATTCTCTAGCATTGCTATATTCTCTGCTAACAGGGATGGCTCAGTGACATTCAGTCCCTGGCACTGAGGAGCTG
Source organism: Pezoporus wallicus (assembly GCF_028554395.1). Classification (NCBI taxonomy): domain Eukaryota; kingdom Metazoa; phylum Chordata; class Aves; order Psittaciformes; family Psittacidae; genus Pezoporus; species Pezoporus wallicus. The sequence goes on from NW_026639660.1 coordinate 2,875,871, forward strand.
GAGACTGCAGTTTTCTGGGACTTCTGAAACCAACAGCTGAAACAAGAGGGCTGCTGATATTAGTTGCTAGGGTTGTATGAGACTTAGGGAATACTTAGGGTTATGAGTCCACTTCTCAGTGGTCAAAGAATTTAAGCTGTTTCTGCCTTGTCCTAATTAAATGCATTCTGATTTTATGCTCTAGGAAGGTAATGTATGTTTTCCACCCCCCCTTTTTTTCCCCTTCTACACAGCACAAGAGCTGATGGAGGTCTGGGGATTGCTACGTATTGATTTTCCATAGAAATCTCCCTCCTTCACTTCTCTTAAAATGTTTGCTTGCTATAGCTGTTCCCTAGCTTGTGTTTGAGCCAAGCTTAAGGCCATGACTCCCCAATTTCCTTTATGTTACCTACCAGCTTTTTCCCAGATACATATTGTTAGAGTATCAAGAATTTCTTTTTCTAGCAGGGCCCAGACAGTTATTTTCAGGAGCTGTTTAGACTTCTCTGAATCTCCATGAGTTGTTTTCTGATGGCCTGGCACCCATCTCTTTCAATATCTGAGGAACATACTTCAAAAGTCTTCCCATGGAAGATCTTACAAAAACACAGGTAAGAAGACAGAGTGGGAAAGGACAGGAAACACGTGGCGCAAAGATGAAGAGGCTCTGGAAGTTTGTAGCCTAAACCATCTTGTGAGAGTTGAAAGGATCACTGAACAAACTAAACAGGCTTCTGGTGTGTCAGCATTTCTGGATGAGGAGTTGTCATTAGGCCCCAGTGTAGCTGTCATTTCTAAAGGTAACTTGGCAAATGACCTTCTGCTGTGCTAGTTCTTGTGCAGTTACAGATGTAGCCATTAAAGGTGGTTCTATGCTTTACATGCATTAGAAAGCTAGCGCTCATTTCCTGGTTGAAATCTCCCCTGGGTATTTTTGTTCTCCATTAACATTCCTTCTGGGGATTGGATTCGGGTCCTTTGCTTCCTGCCCTGTTCCTGTTCAGATGTCAATCAGCTGTTGCCTTCTATTCCAGTTACATATTAGCAATGGTAGTGTTTCTTGGGCAGTGCTGCTCTGTCCTGGCTTTCATAAAAGGGCTAGAGAAGCTAAACTATTGTTAACACAGCAAAGAGTATAGATAATAAAATGGGGTACTGGAGGATACGGAGTGCAACTAGATTAGGGAGATGGGATCTTTGTATTGTGGGAGGAGGGAGCGGGACTGTAAGCAAAGTACAATTCTAATTACTTTTGAGAGATTTCTGCAGGGTGCAGTAGGTATGAAAGACATGGGATATGTCCAGTGGTATTTACATTCAACAAGAACTATGTAAGACTGTAGAGTCTAGGGATTTAATTTTCTTTGGAAATACGTTAGGTGTTAAGTAGGGCTTGTTACATGGACTGTTGTTCAGCAGCTAGCCTGATCCCTTTTTCTTGATCGCTCTTGGAATTGTTCCCATGTAGGGAACAGAGGTTTCTGTCTAATAGGCAAGGTTAATCGGTATGGAAAAGCAGGAATGAGCAATAATCCTCCTGAAACTGAGTTTTAATCCAAGTCACTATAATGCTGTTAGTCAGATCTGAATCGTGAGCGTTAATATACAAGCAGAAGTGAGATGTGTCTGCGCTAGGAGCTGCCATCCTTTTATCTTGAGCTTCAAAGTAGCCAGCAACAGAATTGATCTGAACATACTTCTGATATGTCTTCTCTGAATGAAAATATGTCTCTCATTAAATGTTAAAGTGTCCTTTAATAACCTTGCAGTCCATTTCCATTGTACTTGGCACCAGCAGTCTACAGGTGCTACCTTTAACTTCACACAGCTTGTTTGTCTGTCCTGGACGAGACCTCTTGAAGCATTTATTGCATCATCCATCTTGCTGATTAGGTTTGATCAGGTTTATAGCTTCTCACTTAGCCTGGCTTGAGACATATGGAGGCTGAGGTTGCCTCTGTTCACAAGCACAGGAAGGCAACTGGACAAGCTTCTCTTGCTTTTGCTTCACATGATGCTAGTGGAAAGATGTTGTTGCCCCCTAAAACAGGATGTGCCAACGTCCTGTGTTGGGTATGCATTCAGAGTATAGGTTGGCCCACACAGAGTGAAAATTCTGGGTTAGCTGTGGTGATCAGATATGTGGCCCAGGCCAGTAGTAGCATTTTATTTACATGTGGGTATTGCATTTGGAGTTTTTTTGAGTACGCTGATAGCCAGGGAATCTTTCTGTAGTGTTCCATTAGAAACAAATATAACTGTGATTGTGTTCTGGAATGTATTTTATCTGTCATACAAATTTATCTTTCTGAATAAAAAGCAAGATTAAAGAATGCTGCTTTTAAGAAGAAAAGGCTGGAAAGATGACACAGTGCCTGAAATAAGAAACAGTCTCTGCAACATAGTCACCATTTATCTGTTGAGGGAGACTGCTGACCCTGAACACTGGTAAGCAGGCTGTTTTATAAGGTCAGAAAAGGCAACGCAGGAGAAGGTGATGATGAGGACAACTCTGCAAGTCCTCTGCCTCTTTACAGGGAATGTTCAGCTGCTGTAACAGCAAGCAGGCAGAAACCTGGTTCAAAGTGTGCATCTTAGAACCAGAGCTAAGTATTAGCTACCTCAAGACTCAAGGGACTTGTCAAGTGTCAGGAAAACAGTAGGTGCCTACAGATATTGCTTTTTCTTCTTTGGTGCTTTCCCTTTTTTGTTCAAAGGGTTTCTTTTTGGACCTTTTTTGTATTCTGTGGACCTCTTTCTTGTAAGTGGAGACAAAGAGATGCTAACAAGTTGTGTTGGGATTTTGCATGCATGCCAAGTGGCTGTTAGTTCTGTGGGTCCTGTGCAGAATAGTCTTAAGCAATTCTGTGCTAGGTTGCGTCTGTTCCTAGTGTGTGGTAAAGGTTTTGCTTTTCTCTCTATATCACATAGAGAACATAGCTGCTCTCAAGTGAATTTTACACTGAGGGGTGCTTTCTGGTAAAAACAGCTAGCATCAGGTTTGGATACTCCCTGTGCAGGTGCACTCAGTGACTGTCGCTGCACTCCCTCACTGTGAAGAGGTTGTGAGTGTTTTGTATTTGTGAGGGGGCAGAGGAATCCACAGCTTTTTGCACTGACAAAGCAAATTGCTGGGTTTCCCCTGCAGTCTTCTGACCCTTTGTGTGTTCATGTCTGTTTGCCTGGAAGATGTTACTATTGCTGATGCTGATCAGTGTGAATCCAAGCCTTGCAGCCCTCAGTGAGCCATTCCAGTGAAGCTGTAACTGAGCTTAGAAATGAGACTGGAACTACAGCGGGTAGTGGCTAGAAGAAAATAGAATTGGACCTACTGCAGACGGTAGCCTGCTAGGAAGAGGACTGTAAATGTTAAGGAACATTACTGATGAGAGATGGAAAAGGCAGATAAAAGGAACCAGGAGGTTAAGTTTCCTCTTGTATTACGTTGCTAATTAGGATAGCTGAAGAGCTACTGCCTGCTGTAGCTCCAGGCTAAAGCTGAGTTTCTCCAGGGTATTCGGAATGTGGACTTGACTGGAAGCTCCTTCAGAGAGAAGCTTGTGAATAGTGTGATGAGCAGCATTTGTACCACCTTCTATTTGTGGATATTACCTATATCCATTTCTGCTTTGGAGCACAAATCTGTTCTGAAGAGAGCGTCTGCTTCTCTCTGAACAGAGGTGTGGTGAATTGAGCCACCTTGGAATTATCTTTGTGGTAGCAAAGGATGTTCAGGTATTGTAAGCAAGGAGGGCTTAACTGTGCTGTTCAGTGCAGGGAAGTCTGCAGAACAAAACTAGGTGATTGTGGCAGGGTGGTTGGATCAGAATGAGAGAGGCTGAACTCCTGGTCGTGTACAGGAATGCAGGTGGGGAAGCAGTGACTCACTCCAGCCATCTAGAAAAAACAGCTGCCTTTCAGAGGTTAGTTACTGGTCTGCACAGGTATCCTGCTTAGTGGAGAGATGGTTAAAAGACCTTCCTTTTCTGGGACATGGTGAAGATGAGCTTATTTCACAGAAGGGTCCTGGCACTAGATAGTAGCCTGATGGTGCAGCAGTTTGTTGCCAGCTTCTGCCCTGGCACCTGGCTGTGGGTTGCTTGACGCATGCCTGGCAGTTTCCATGTGTTGTGCTGATAGGTGACTGACACGAAGTTTCCTTTCTCATGTTTCAGGAGCTGTTGGCCAGATGCTGCTGGATGCTGACAGGGGAAAGCTGATTCAGAAACAAGTGGCCAGAAATGTTTGGACACATCGTCACATTGGATCTGTAAGTCCTTGTTTGAGGGAAAGTTGTCTGGAGGCACTGTGAGTATTTAAGTGTCTCTGGAAATTTTCAGATTATGAGGGTAGGTTTTGAATCCCAGTATCTTTTCCAGGTAGGTGGGGATGAGATGGAGGGGGTAGTATAGTTGCTGGCTCTGGGGTAGGAAGCAGGACAGTCCTGTTTGGGCCTGAGGGAACTATGTGCTAAGAGACAGGGAGGCCCTTGCTTGGCATGTTTGTTCTGAGCCCCACTGCAATGGGAACATGTGTGGACCCATGGGTGCAGCTGTTCCTGGAAGCCTCTGCTTGTCTGCCAGCCCATGTTGCTGATGCTGAGCCAGCTCCTGCTGGGAGTTGGTGGAAAAGCAGATTCAAACTATGCTGGCCTGGTCCTTCCTGGAGGTCTGTGTTCTCCCTCTCTTTGCTTTCTTCCCCTGTTCTGCTGTTGTGAAGCTGTTTTTATTCCTGTGCTAGTTGAGACCCGACTATAGCATTGTAGTAAGGAAAAGGGCCAGACAGCTTGTTGGGGCAGGGCCAGCGCTAGGGCACCTATTTAGTTTGTTTTGGCAGAGCTTGAGTTTGCGTGGTCCTGGTTGCTTGCCTGTTCTATTCAGCTTCAGTCTGGTTTTCTCTGTGTATGTACAACTGCTGCACACCCTGTGCCCTCCCAGGGCTTGGTGCCATTGACAAGGGAGAAAGCAGCACAGCAGCAGCTCATCAGGGAAGAAAGGAAGGCTCCGCTGCAGTCTCTCTCATGCTAGTGGCAGTGTGATGGCCACAGAGCTATGCTCTTACAGCTGGCTCCCAGATCAACCCACTCCTCTTCTTGTAATGATGGGTGCCTGTGATAGTTTAACCCCAGCCAGCAACTAAGCATGACACAGCTGCTCACTCGCTCCCCACTATACAAAACAAGTGATGCATAATGTAGTTGCTCACCACCCACTGACCAGTGCCTAGCCAGTTCTGAGCAGTGGTCCTTAGCCAACTTTCCCCTTAGTTTATATACCAATATACATCATGGTATGGAATATCCCTTTGGCCAGTTGGGATCAGCTGTCTTGGCTGGGTCCCCTCCCAACTTCTTGTGCCCCACAGCCTACTTGGTGGTGGGGTGGTGAGAGAAGCTGAAAAGTCCCTGACTAGGGAAAGTGGTACTTGGCAACAACTAAAACGTTGATGTCTTATCAATGTTATTCTCATCCTAAATCCAAAACATAGCTACTAAGAAGAAAATTAACTCTAGCCCAGTCAAAACCAGGACGGTATGCTGGGCTTTTAAACACAGAGGAATGTTGTTTCTGAACTTGTATTACATATCCTTGATTGGCTGGACACTTATTTTAGAGAGGCTTGTTAGCAGCAAGGTAGAACATGGCGTGCTACTTGCTGGAAGTCAGATTAGCTTGCCTTCCTCTCTAGTGGAGGTGTGGGTTATCACAGCTGTAGGCACAAGGACATAATGTTTTGGCTCAAACAAGAGCCTGATAATTGCCAGCTCATTTGTAGGTGAGAAACACTGACTTAAAAGAATGTGTGAGGTAATTGTTAGCATTACCAAACTTCTGTGCTGAAGGCTTCACAGTTAGCATCCTTGCACAGTTAGCAAGAAGAAGTAGCTGGGAGGGTCCCATTTCATGGGAAGTTTGTTTGGTCCTTACTGGAACTAAGGTTTCCTTGAAGCTATAGCTTCGTGAATTTTGGGTTTGTGTGGTCCCAGTTGCCCAAGTGCCTTGGACTTGTCCCTGCCAGGTGCTTTTCCAGCTCTGGCTGAGCTACGTGGCTCAACTACCCTGAGCTGATTTCATTTACTTTCAGAAGGTCTGATGCAGGTACCTGGAGTGACATGGTCATACAGTTGTTCTTGGTTATACACATTTCCTATTTCTAACATATTCATGGGGTGAGATTTCAAACCAGCTGCTTTACTGTATGCTAAACTATTTGTTTCTCTTCTTCAGGGCATCTGCATGAGTGTCCCTGCTTCATGAGGCTTTGAATTTGAGCCCAGGCTGGTAAGTGCTCAGGTCCTCATAGGCTAGAGATATGACTGTTATTTCAGCTTGGGATATATCTTTGTGCATCTACTGTCCTTAGCCTGGAAGGAGCTGACAGAAGAGTCCCCTAGATCTCCTATTTGATGGTGTTGACAAACCTGCTTCTGCTCAGAATTTCAGCATTCCTAACAAGTCAGACCCATCTGTTTTGCTTGGGGATGTAATAGAATGTGCATTCAGTATTCTGAATGTGATTTTTCTGAGGTATTAGCGATTTCTTCACCTACTTGATTTTTTTTTAGGAGATGGGACCTTGAGGGAATGACTTGTTAGTGCTAGGAAGTTGTTCATGACTCTGGAAAGGTGTGAGAATCTTCTGTGAGTTTCTGTTTTTAGCGGCATGGAGGCTAGCTTGCAAAGTGTAAGTGTAAAGCCTGCTGTGGCTTGGAGCCACTCTGTGCTTGGTGCAAGCACCTCACATGTGACAGTCCTCCCAGAGGATTCAGTCTAAGTGTCAAGAAGATGCAGATAGGCAAGAGGGGTAAGAGTTGGAGAGAATTCTTGTGGCTCCATTGAGACACTTAGCATGTAAAACTCCACTGGCCAAAACACAAAGCAAGTGAAATCTGCTAGGTCACTGGCCCAGTGGTATCCATTGACTGAACTGTCTTGAAGGTATGTGAATGGGAGTCAAATGGCCCTGCCTGTAGAAGCAGGGAGAGGGTGATATGAGTTGATATGAGCACTTTGAAGTTCTGCAGGTCAAGTGAGGATTGCAGAAATGCTAGACTTAATCAGTGTTAGGATCCAGCAAGTGAAAGGGGAATGAGAAGCAGGTGCTTACCTCAAATGTAAGGCAACTATGAACTATATGCTGTCATCAGGGAATATCTGGTACTGGGCTCTGCAAGGACTGATTGGCAGCTCCAAGACTTCTTGTCTTGTGTACAGTGGGGTGATTGAAATCCTGGCTGCTTGGAGGTAAGTCTTCCTGCCCTCCACTGCAGTCCCAACATGGTGGAAAGGAAGGAGATTCTTCCATGTGTACAAGATAGCTGCTTTCCTTCTACCTCATTTTTTTGCTCTTCTGCTGCTACAGCTCCTGCATCAGCTCCATGCCCAGCATGGCTGGGGTAAAGGGACTAATTTGATCCTTCCGCTAGTGGTACTGATGCATGTTGCAAAATCTGGCTTAAGGTACCAACATCAAGGGCATTGCCATCCTAATTCAATGCCACCTATGACTTGGGGGTGGTCTTGGTTTTTTCTGACAGTGAGCATTTGGTATGGTATGATACCTCCTTCTGACAAGACTCCTATGGTCTGCTCCATTGGGATTCTAGTGTAAGCCAAAAACTTCTAGGTTTGGGCTCTTTAGTGGTTGGAGTCTCCTCCCACATAGTCCCTGCTGACAGTGACAGAACAGGATCAATAACGAGTGCTCCAGCTGTCACTGCTGCCTGTAAAGGCTTGCAGTTTCCATATTGGAAAAGGCCTTTCCTAAAGAGCCTAATCAATATGCTGCTGTGAGGTCTGTTCTCGTTTGCTATATATAATCCAGATACATACAAACTGCGTGTGTAGAGGGGGGAGAGGATGTGCCAGCCCTCTGCTATCACTGGCTGGGAGAAGGACACAGCTACCTCTTACTTTGCTCCCTCTCCTGCAGCCGCTGCTCAAGGATTGCAGCCACATCCTTTCCTAGCTCTGTTAGCACTCTGCATGGGGACCAGCTCTGGGACTCCAGCGGAGCCAGATTCCTGCTGGGTCACTTCTAGGGTTCGATGGAGCACCTGTGACTCTCTCCTCTATGCACTTTCTGCTGTTGGTAGGTAACCTGCTTTTGGAGCCACACAGGTGGGAGGATGTCAAGCACCGCTCCGTCAAAGAAGCCTTACCGCAAGGCACCCCCGCAACATCGGGAGATCCGCCATGAGGTACCCATCATCCGGGATGACCAGGATGGAGTGATCTTGGCTGAACAGAGTCAGGTAACAGCTTGCCGGGTGGCAAAGGGCTTAACACCATTGCACCAGCAAACAGGGTTTAGTTACAACAAGGCAGGACAGCTCAAGCAGGCACAGGCGTTTGAGTTTTGCAACCTGAACTTCTCCTCATCGTGGTCCCTGGAGTCCAGCAGTGAGAAGGAAGTGACAGGGTGCAAAGCAGAATTGAACATCAAGAGCCAGACTGTCTTGCCAGCACTTCCTCATGGTGGGAAGATGGGGCAGCGAAGTGGAAGGCGGTGCCCAACCCACAGTCATGGGCACCGCAGTAGATTTGTGAGCCGTAGCATGGAGACAGTCGTGGTGCCTGAAGATGAAAGACACCATCCCACTTGCTCCTTCAAGAGCAGAAGCCTGGAACGCTCACTTATGTTTAAAGAGCCTCCTGAAGTCCTGACACCAAGGAAGTTTCAGGTCTCCTCTACCCACCTGCCTCTCAAAGGAATCCTGAAGCAGACTAACACAGGAGGCCCGTGCCCTGAGAGCTTACGCAAGTCCCAGTCAGTGGAGACGCTTTCCCATGGCCGCAGCTCACGCAAGTACAGTGATCCTCAGCTCTGCCTCAGCCAACAGGAGAAGCAGTCACTGGAGCACAGCAGCAGCAGTGCTGCTGGCTCTGTCAAGCACAGGGAGAAGATCACGGAGGAAAAACTGCAGTTCTCCAAATTCCTGGATGAGATTACCCAGCGGGTGCTGAGTCCCATCCGCTTGCGTTCACTGCGAGAGACCAGGGGAGCAGAACAAGACCAGAACTTTACCCTTCTCCCCAGAAGATCTGTGCCAGAAGGCCAAGGGGTTAAAACCAAGCGTGTAGCTGAAAGATCCCCCCACCTGAGCAGAAGAAGAGCAGAAATTAAATGTGAGGAGCTGGGAATGGCTTCATGCCAGAGAAAGTGTTCTGAGGAGGCTGAGAGAGCTTCCAGACTAAGAAAGAAACCTGCCCTTGGGAGGAAAGACAGCAAGGGAAAACTCCTTTCTGTAGAGAGGAGGGTAGTAGATCTGTGTCAGTATGAGCTGAAGCAGCTGGCAGACCTGGGGTTGGGAGGAACATCCTCCAGGCAGCAGCACTCACTGTCTTCTTGGAAAAGGAGTGCAGAGAGCAGAAGGGATGAAAGCAGTCCTCGTTCACAGCTACTACAGCCACACCATCTGTGCGCTAAACTTGGGCAGAAGAGTGCAGTGAAGCCAAGCTACTCAGAGAAAGGATCCTTCTCCACTCCAGCATGCTGTAGTCAGGAGGAAGGGTCTGCCCCATCTAAAGCCTCCCCTTCCCTGAGCCTTGCACTAAACAAGGTAGGTGCCAGGGCCACTGGCTTACAGACAGGGGTCTCGCAAAAGCCAAAGCTCCCACCTGAATCTCATCTAGTCTGTAATGCCAGTGGGGAGAGTGAGAGCCTTTTGCCTGGTCACTAGTACCTGCTATATATGTTTTTGTGGGGGCAGAGGTAGCAGTTGCTAGATAATTTTACATTAATTAACCAATTGCCATGTGGGGTCAGGATGTGAGAAAAGAATGGATTGATGCTTTGCCTTTAGGGATAGAAGAATGTATGCAGGCGGTAAGGATCATTCTTTTAAAGTGTGCATTGATGAAGGAAGCAGCCCTGTGATGTCTTAAGGCCTAGACTGGGGTGGTTTGCTTCTGTAGTATTGCTAGCAGCTCAACAACCTCATCCACAACTGTCTGTGAGATGGCCTCTCTGCCCAGAACTGGCTGTGACACTTAATGGACAACCTGAAACATGGCAGCACTTCGGGTTTGTGCAGTGCCGTTAGTACCAAGCACCAAAAATAACCTATGGGCAGCTTGGGCTTTGTGACAATGGTCACAATCTTGGGCTTTCACAAAAAGTATTTTGCTTCTGATGCTAATGAAATCTCTGCCAGCCATGCTGGCAGGCAGCAGCCATCTCAGGGGTTAACACAGAGAGTGCAAAGGAAGTGAGAATAGCTGAGGGGTGTGCTCTTGTCACTGTGCTGTATCCCCATGTTCTGTAGATCCCTGCTCCAGCAATCTCTGGAGAACTTGCCCAGAACATTAATTTCTTTCACAGCTTTTTGTGACCTTTGGTGTTTGTTCTGCTCTCCTAGAATAGTTACAGTGGCTGGTTTCAGGTCTGCAGAAAGGAACCCTTTTCACAGCACTATCTGGGTGGTGGAAATGGTAGCACATTTTTCAGCTCCCAAATGACTCTCATTCTTTTTGTGGGGCTTCAAGGGTGTTGTGATTACTGTCGTGACAATTTAATCATCAGTGTATTCTGGGCTGTGAGGTTCCTGCTACCCACTAACTGCGGTTGTGGAGGAAGCTGAAATACCAGCTAAGGTGGTGATATTACAAGAGATGCTGAGATTGAATCGTGGGAGAGTAAAGTTGCCTAACTTGTGTGGTGGTTTCTAGTCTAGCTCTTCTACCCTGAACCAGAACACATGGTCTGGCTTGGTATCAAACAGCTGAGCATTGTGTACAGATCCTGGAAGGGTCTAGCAACCAAGACTCTGCCCTTTAGGGCAGTATGAGACACCAGCTCCTCCTTTGAATCTCATAGCTGTTTTCTTCCCTGTGCAGGAACCCTTGACGGATGCAGAAAGGATGAAGTAAGTGTCCTGCTCCCCCTTTATGCCTGTCATACTACAACTGTGTGGGTGCTGATTCCTCACATCCTTCCCTGTGCCACCTGCACAGTGAAGACGACTGGACCTTCAGGCTCCTCTCCTTCAACCTTCTTGGGGCCGTGTGGGCAAAGCTCTAGTCTGTGCCTTGCCAATCTCTGCCTTGCATATCTTTCCCTCTGGAGAGGGAGGGAACAGAGATCCTCAGTGCGGGTGCAGGCAGAAGAGTTGGTGGGTGTGAAAGAAAGTAAGACATGAAGCCTTTAATATAAGTGGAGAGAGGATTGCCTTTTTTAACCCTCTAGTTTCGGTGTAAGCCACCAGAAGCAGTATGCAGAAGCCCTGCTGCTGACTGAGGGTGAGAGCTGAGCTCTTTACTAGTGGTCGTGTGGGGCACAGAAAACTGCTAGCACAGAGCTCCAAGCCATAGTGAAGAGCAGGTTTGCACTGCCAAAGAGAAGCAAGCAGTGCTCTTCTGGGTTTCTCCAAGCAACTGAGCACAAAGGAATGAAAAATAACAGGAAATCATTCTGACCACGAAGCATGTCCTGGCTGGGGAGGAATGAAGCAGTTTGTGTTGGAATGGGATTGACTGGCAGCTGTGATCACATCTGTAAATGCACCCCACCACCTCTGCTTCTGGCATTAAGGCTGTATGGAGTCCTCTTTCCACCGTGTATTAAGGGGTGAGGGCTTTTGAACAGGTTCAAGGGAGATGAGTTTACTCTTTTTGCCTTCAACTCTTCTAACCTGGACTGTGATAAATTATTGACTGGGTTTCATTCACTAGTGAAGGACACAGGAGCTGCACAGCTCATCTGGCTAGTGGGCTTTATTCAGGCATTGTAACCAGAGAGGGAGCTGGGAGCCATGGCTGGCCAGCTGGTACGTGCTTCTTTGTCCCTGTTCCAAGAGAGTTTGAGTCTCTCTTTCCTGATAGAGATGCACCTCTCACTGCATGTTCTGGAGTCTCCTGCCACTTCAGTTCTTGACTTCATGGGGCCCCCATGTGGGGTCTCAGGCCCTAGAGCAAGGCAGCAGGGTGGAGGTGCTGGTGTGGAGTACCCTTTGTGCACTCAGTGGTATGTTGTTCCTGTGTGCCACAGGCTATTGCAGCATGAGAATGAGGAGCTGCGCCGCCGGCTGACATATGTGACTAACAAAATGGAAGCGATGGAGAGGGAGCTGGAGTCTGGTCAGGACTACCTGGAGATGGAGCTGGGCCAGAACCGTGAGGAGCTGGAGAAATTCAAGGACAAATTCCGTAGGTATGAAAAGAAAACGAGAGTCAGAATCGGAGAGATCTCTCCCACCAAGGACTCGCTCAGCTGGCGTGAGCAGGCTGTGCCCTGTTCTGTGAATCAAAACCATGCTGCATCCTCAGAAAGGTTCACTGCTAGACTGTGGGAGAGTTAAAGGCTCTGCAGCCATTCCTTCCTCCAGGGTACAGTGTAGGAATGCTCCCAGTGTGAGGAACAGGGAATTCTTCATCTGTTGGATGGAAGGCAGGATCCATCTTGGATGGTTACTCAACATGTGTGAAAGGAGCCACTGGTGGCTCCTTCTACACTCCATTCTCTTGATGGTTACAAAAGAATACATCACTTTACCTGGAAAGTATCTCAATTAAAAATCAATGCCAATCACTGGTCACATGCTGATACATGACATAGCTTGGAGGAGTCCTCCAAAGTCATTTATACCCTCCTCTGTAAGATCCTTTCACCCAGCCAAGCTTATCTTGCCTCCAGTAACATGGGGCCTGAAGGCTATTATGTGGCAGAGGTAAGGCATAGCTAATATACCTGGTTGTCTTAGTACCAGTCTTTCTGTAGTTGTGGAGTTGGTGTTTTGCTTGGCAGCTATGAAGAGGACTTGAGTAGGTGCCTGAGATCTGTTCCCATGTGTACAATCTTGTTTCTGTAGGTTGCAGAACAGCTACACAGCTTCCCAGAGAACCAACCAGGACCTGGAGGAGAAGCTGCATGCCCTGGTAAGTGCTCTATTAAGTAACTACAGAGAGGAGGTGGAAGAGACCTGTGTGTTAGGAGCAGATGGGGTGAGGGGCACTGGCTTTACTCAGCAGATGCGGCAGTGGGTGAAGAGTGAGATTCTGGCCTTGACTATCTATTCCCCATTCTTGCTAGTGTCATGAACTGTTTTCTTCGTTTACTGAGCCCCTGCTTGGTCATGCATGTGAGCTTTGGCTCCCCACAACACATAATTGCATGGTATTCCGTCATGTTGCTTCAGTCCCTCTCAAAATGCCAGGGATATGTCAGCCAGTCTCTGGGTGGTCATCCTGGGAGGACGGGGGCAGTCAGAACAGAACAAATGTGCATATATGTCTGTTGTGTGCATTCATAACACTCATGGCTGTTTCTTTTCTCTCCCTCCCTCTCTCTCTCTCTCCTCCCCATGCTGCCGCTGGCACACGCTGGGCGCACTCATCGCTCAGGCCTCTCTCAGCCAAAGCTGGATTTTTGCAGTTGCGTCTTTTCGTTTGTGTGTTTTTTCTTTCTCCTCTCTACGTGTTTCAGCCTGTTGGTTCCATTGTCAGTCCCACAAACACCACCCCAGATGGAGGGGCCCCGGCCCTCGTCCAGCCAAGGGCTCACCTGGTATCCAGCAGCTGCCCACAGATGCAGCACGTCCCAGCTTGCAGTGCTCCATCTGAAGAGTGTTTGACTCTGAGCCAGCTGGAGCATGGCGTGTTGGGAAGTGGTGCCCATAAGCTGTGGCACTGCACAAGATACAGATGGCTATGAGCTTTGTTTGCTCCTTTTCCTTCCCCTTCCCAGCTGTGAGCAGGCAAGTTGAACAGCTGAGGTGCTGATTGCCTCCCTGTATCCCAGTATGAGATTTCTTTGGTTCTAGCACTTGAATTTCTTGAGTTTATATTCATTGTGCTAGTGCCTGAAGAGACTGTATATGTGGAAAGCATTGTTCTACCTGACCCCCTTGTGTGTTGCTGTGCTGCACCCTGATGCACAGCTGGGCCCTGATTGTCTCAGCCTCCAGCACCCTTGTGCAGTGTTGGAAGAACTTCTTGAGAAGGGAATGGCTTGGTTGTTCTGAACTGTTACCCCTCTCTGCTATTACATCTGGGTCTCTATCAGCCCTGCATCTCAACTGTTAGGGACTCTAAAGAGGCAAGATTGTCTGCATTAGGGAGGGCATTAACTGACCTCTACGTGAAGCTATAAAGGTCCTTTTTCTTACTAGAGCAAGGCTTAAACCCTTTAAAGATAATGCCCTCACCCTGCCAAAAACTCTTTTGTCCATTCAGCACTGGCTGCTGAATCTTAATGGGCAGTGTTCTTGTTCTGTTGTCCCAGAGAAGAGGGCTGGGTATCACAAGCTCAGAGGTCTTTGCTGCCAATGGCAGGATGGGATTGAGTGTTCAAAACCACTAGTTTTCCACCAGGCACTGCTTGTGCTGTAGAAAGAGATACTGTGTTCAGGAGGTTTGAACTCAACCTGTTCTCTGTAGCTGTCCCCCTTGTCTGTCTATCTGGAAGTTTTTGTGTCCCAGCTGAGCATGTCTTTGTGCTATGCTCGGGTAGAGGTGGGTGGTGAAGCCAAGTGCTTCTCTTCTGGGGAGATTTACATCTGGTGTTCTTGCATCCCAGATTAAAAAGGCAGAGATGGACCGCAAGACACTGGACTGGGAGATTGTAGAGCTCACTAATAAATTGCTTGATGCCAAAACCACCATCAATAAACTGGAGGAACTCAATGTAAGTGTTAGTCTGCAAATGGCTGTGAAAGTCTGTGAGGTGTGGGCTTTTCCTCTTGTTGAAAGTTATTAGTGTAAAGAAGCATGTGAGTGACTTCATTATGTGTGAAAGTGTGGAAGCTGTGCACAGCAGTAGGGACAGACAAACAGAAAAGTGTCTGAGGGTTTGAGCAAGGAAGACCTGATCTTCAAGTCTGATGTATTGGCTCTTCTGAGTTTAGTTTGACCTGAGTCCAGGCTGTATCAGCAGAGGGGTCATCTACTCGAGTGCTGGGAGGAAGTTGATGCTTTTTCTACACCATTAATAGAGAAGTTCCTGGGTTTGCTGCTTGTATCTGTTAGCTGCCCTCAACTCCCTCCAATCTGTCTGTTTGCAAGAGGGCAGTGTCTTCAGGCATGGTTGAGAGCTTTGGGATGGGATAGCAAATCTGGTGGGACTTTTGGAGACTATTAAAATCTCCTGAGGGAGAGAGTGTTGACACACTGACTGTATGTGTCTGGACAAGGACTGGAGTTTAAAGGAACACCTTGACTGAGTTGAAAGGAAATACAAAGGGGTGTGGAAAAGAGGGAATGACAGGTGTCCTCATGAGTGATTCATCACATACCTCTTCCTGCTTCTGTGCCAGCAGCATCTGATCAGCTGGTGCATTTTTGGGTAAGAGATGGGTCCAGTCTAACACTGTTGCACACCTATGCCCTTCTTGCAGGAGCGCTATCGACAAGACTGTAACCTTGCAGTACAGCTGCTGAAGTGTAACAAGTCCCACTTCAGGAACCACAAGTTTGCTGATGTGAGTAGCCGTCCTGCTGAGGTGGGGAAGAAGGGCTCGTGGTCTTGCCTTCATCTTGCTTGCTTCAGCCTTCTCTGCAGGGCTGTTGGTCTCGTTCAGCCTCAGATAGATGGTAGGGGAGGGCTCCTGTTCCCACTCCCACTGAGAAGCATCACAGAGCCTCTGCCATCTCCTCTTTCACGCCAGCTCCATTTCACAGCTCAGCTAGGAGCTGTTATAAAAAGCACAATAACCTTGAATTTGATAGCCTGCTGGGTGCCTGATGGGAGCTGGCAGGAGGACAGACCTCTCTCTTACCCTGCTCTGTCCTCTTCCCTTCCTCACCTGTCCACATGGAAGGTCCATGTGCCTGATAAGGAGTTGAGCTGCAATAGTCTGGCCTGGCTTCACTTCTTACTCCAAGGAGAAATATGGGAGGCAGCATTCAGGATGTCTTTTAGGCTTGAGTGGGAGAAGTTGGTACCAAATCATACTCCCCCTCGTGGAGTCTGTTCAGCTCATCATGCCCTCAGGATAAGCAGATACTGAGTTCAGGCCTTCCACATTAGTAACATCACTTCTTCGGTTGGAAGTATCATTCAGGCCCCTACTGCAGCGCTCTCTTTGCCATACCCCCAGTCTCCATCCCTTCTTAGATTCCTCTCAGCAAAACCACGTGCTTGTCTTTTTTAACTTAGCAGGTGACCAGTATGTCACCCTCCCGATTGTGTCTCAAATTAGCACTCTTGAGGTCAGTGTATCAGTTACTGCTCGGGTAACCTTGACCTCTCTCCCAGCTGTCTCTCCTCCCTGGAGCTTTGCATTCTGCCCCTCAGAGCATTGTGTCTCACATGGCTTCACTGGCAGGGGGTTGGTGCTGAGCAGCTGTGCAGAGAGCCTCACAGCCAGCTGTTGTCATGCAGTGTCCCCCCTTTCCTCCTGCCTCTGATGGGTCAGACCCTGAGAGTGAGCTCTGCTTTCCACTTCACGTGGTGCATGGATGTGGTGACCGAGGCAAGGGCAGCCTGCCAAGGTGATGGGGAGAGCTGTAGTGCCCATTTGCAGGAAAATGAGCAGTGCTGAGACCCCAGTCCTGCAGCTTTGGTTATAAACCCCATGTTTGTCTCTCTGAAAGGGGGAGAGTGAGGAAGTGGGATGAGTTGGTGAGAACAAGGGAAGGCATCGATTCTGCTCTGTGGGCAGGCTGCCAAGGCAGAATAGCTGCAGTAACTGCGTTCAGGGAGCACTGTGGATCCCAGCACTGGGAGCTGTTGAGTCGCTTCAGTGCAACCACCAGCTGATTTTCCACAGATCAATAGACCCCTTCCTAGCACGCACTGGCTGAGCCTTGTCTCTGTGCTCACAGGCATGGGGGACTGAGCCTATGGGCCATCTTTCTGCCTTTGCCTAGCGGGGCCTGTGAACATGGTCTAGAAACATGACTGGTGTGACAGCTAGATCCTTGACAGTCGCTCATGGGGCAGGTTAGCTTTGGAAAGAGATACCTTTCTCAGGGTAAGGTAGGTGACCCCCAAACAGGGTCAAGATGAGTACAAAGAACACGTGAAGGTTGGTTGGAGCAGGCAGGTTATTTGGGAGTGGTTTGCGTGGCAGCCCCATTCTAATGCCCTTTTCCTTCTCTGTAGCTTCCCTATGAGCTGCAGGACATGGTCAATAAGCATTTGCACAGCACTCAGGAGTCCGCAGGCCCTGGTCAAGAAGCAACTCATACATTGGCTCCATCTGATGTTGTTCCCACCTCGGTGATTGCCAGAGTCTTGGAGAAACCAGAATCTCTGGTTCTGAATTCAGCCAAGTCTAGCAGTGGCAGCTGTCCCATGGCCGAGGATGTCTTTGTGCACGTGGACATGAGTGGTACGCCTCCTGATGCCTGCAGCAGTGCAGGACAGTCGGGGAAGGAGGGAGGAGATGCAGGAAAACAGCAGAATGGTGGCTGCAAGCCTCAGAGCAGTGTGGAGAGTGTGCCGGAGGAGGTGCCTGCCTTTGAGAAGCTAAGCCCGTACCCTACACCATCCCCTCCCCATCCGATGTACCCTGGGCGCAAAGTGATTGAGTTCTCTGAAGACAAGGTAAGGATCCCAAAGAACAGCCCCCTGCCCAACTGCACGTATGCTACGCGCCAGGCCATCTCCCTCAGCCTGGTGCAGAGTGAAGACGAGAGCTGTGACAGGCAGCGGACGCTCCCCAACAGCCCTGCCTCAGAAGGGCGCCGTTCAGCCTCCAGCTGCTCCTGTCAGCAGTCGCCCAAAGCAGCCCGGCCTCACGGCTCTTCCCAGAGCAGCCCGTTCAGCAGCCCCCCCCAGATCCCCAGCGCCTTTGCCAGCTCCGCCAGCTCCGAGGAGGACCTGCTGGCCAACTGGCAGCGCATGTTTGTGGACAAGGCTCCCCCCACCTCGGAGCGGGTGCTGATGAACCGCACGGCTTTCAGCCATGACACAGCCCCCGAGCTCCAGAAGAGGTTCAGCCGCTCTATGCAGGAGCTGGGTAGGGCGGCCTCAGTTTATTCGGATGGTGAGGAGTCTGCACAGAGCTGCAGCTGGACTGTGAGCCGGGACTCAAGCGTGGAGACAGACAGCACTGAGTCCAGAGCCCGCAGGAGCCACTTCTCCTCAGACTATGGTACAGATTTCTCCCAGGATGAAGCTCAGAAGCTGTTGCAGGAAAGTGGTGGGGGTACCACTGAGCCTGGAAGCCCCTCACCAGAGAAGCACAAGGACTATGTAGACCTGGGCTTGCCTGAGAGCCCAGCTGAGGAGAGAGAAATGTTGCTCCAGGGAAGCAAGGAGAGCAACCAAGGAGGTGCCCAAGAAGAAAGTGGAGAAGGCAGGGTCAAGCCTCCCTTCAGTCGGCCGCACCGCAGTCCCAAGAGGATGGGTGTCCACCACTTGCATCGCAAAGACAGTCTGACGCAAGCCCAGGAGCAAGGCAACCTTCTCAGCTGAGGCAGGGCAAGAAGCAGCCACATGCTGCAGAGCTGTGGGATGCCTCCATCTGTCCAATTCTGAGGAAGGAACCCCCTTTAGTACCCTCCTCCTGGGGGGCTCTGCTCTGAAATTTTGTATTTATTCTCTTCTTTTGCTACCTGGAAGAGCTGGAGTCCACCTTCCCCAGCACCTCAGACCCACAGTACTAGCACACACAGTGTGCAGAAGCGCACCCACTGCCCTGGCACAGTCGCAGCTCTCTTCACAGCCTCACACTGGTGCCTGTACCGGAGCTCATTCTTGGTACCCCTCGTCCTGGTGCCTGTGCCTCTTAATGCTCACATCTTCCTTCCCCCTTCCCACTCAGGTACCTGAGGCCCTGGGTGCTCTCATGCTGGTTGCCTGCAGCCGCTCTGCTCTCTTTTAACTTGTGCCAACAGGGCAGAGTGCCTGTGTGGTGGTGTCTGATTCCCTGGGAGCCCCCAGGGGCTGTGAGTGGGGCACCAGGACTCTCTCAGCAGATGGCTCTGTGCCCCTGGGGATGTGCTGGGATTTCTGGTGTCTCATTTTCCTGCTGGTTTTGTTTTCTCCAGCTGCCCTCTGGGTGGTTCTCCAGAATCTGCCTCTGCAGGTCCCCATCGCTTGCCTCCTGCATTGGGCT
This sequence comes from Pezoporus wallicus, assembly GCF_028554395.1. Taxonomy (NCBI): domain Eukaryota; kingdom Metazoa; phylum Chordata; class Aves; order Psittaciformes; family Psittacidae; genus Pezoporus; species Pezoporus wallicus. Next base: position 2,894,853 of record NW_026639660.1, read on the forward strand.
CAGCATCCAGGCCCCCCCAAGGCAGTGCACGGATGCTGGTGCTGTGGCGTGGGGCATGGGTGCTGTTTGCTGGGGTGGTTTGGGAGGCACCACCTGGGCACTGGGATCTGTGTTTGTGTGTCCCTCACACCTTCCCCTGCTCTTCGTGCTGTTGTTTTGTTTGTACAGTGCTGATGCTTTGCTCTTGGGTGGGCTTGCTTTCTTCTTTTCAAGCCTTTGGTTTTGGGGTGTATTGTTTTTCCTTTCTCCCCGCCCTGCATAAACAGACACAGCCGCTGGCAGCCAGTCTGATGCCTGCATTGAGGGTGTGTTGAGGAGGCTCAGATTGGCGCTGTGCTTCCCTCTGATCCTGGCTTCCAACCTGCAGAAACCCCTCCAGACTCAAGAACAAGGTCTTGCTCCAGGCGATCAAGGTGTGATGGATGCCACTGGGCTCGGTGCAGGGCTGGCAGGGATGTGAGGGCAGCTCCCTGCAGACACACTACCTCATGGCTCAGCAGCAGCCCTTTGCCAGGGGCTCCTCGCACACCCCCTTCTCGGGGGCTCCAGGCTGGCTCTGGTGCCTCTCTGGGGCCTCCCCTTCTGGATAGGGCCTGTCTGTGCGTTTCTCCTAGTGTAGTGCGATAATGTGTGACTTTTCATCTCAGTCTTTTGTGCTCAGTGTCTTGTTAGGGGGGAGGGAAGGGGAGAGGTCTGTAGATGTAGATTTTTTTTTTTGAGGGCTTACAAAGCCCAGGCATCCTATTTTAACTGTCCTGTGCCCTTGTCTGTCTGGTGTTTCTTGGCTCCCCGAGGGGTGCAAGGCAGGGTAGCCTGGTTCCCTGTGCCATGCTCCCCCTTGAATCCACTGGCTGTCCTCAGCCTGCTGTCTGGATTTTGAGTTGGGTTTGTGTTGTCCTCCCACCCTGCTCAGCGAGGGCTCTTCACTGGGCTGTAACCAGCAGCCCTCTCTCTGGGAAGGGAGCTTCTGTTCATAGATTACAGCAAGATGCGTGGCCAAGAGCTGCCTCGGGCCCTGCTCCCCTCCTGAAACCCCTGTCTCTGGACAGGGCCTGCAGCTGGGGCCAGCCAGGGCTTCAGCTTGAGCCTGGAGGCTCCAGGGCCTGTGAAAGGGAGCTGCAGGCGGCTGTGGTGGTTCTGTAGGTTGCTTTACGTCCCCTGCTGCCTCGTTTCCCACCTCCAACATTGTGGAGCTGATGCCACCCTCTGGCGGGGACTTGGAACTCGGTGTTTCACTACAGTATTTTGCTGGATACCTGTGCAAACAGGCTGCTGCTGAGAGCAGGAGCCTCCTCTGAGCCTGCAGGGTGTTCATCCACCCGGACCTGAACGTGGTGGTGAGGTCCTTGCTTTTGCTTTCATCAGCTGCTCCACTGCTGCATTTCTTCTGTTCTTCTGCAGCGTTGCTGAGGGCTTGTACGTGCAGTGGCTGCCAGCTCCTGCCTCACAAACATCACCTGGGCTTGGATGCTCACCAAGTGAGCTCCTCTGGCTCCCTGAGGGGGAGGTGTTGCCCCGTTTTCCGGTGTGCTGGTCAGGGGACCAACCCCACTCTTGCTGAAGCAGCTAGCCTGATGGTGCTGGGCAGAGCCAGCCTCCCTCTGCTACCTTTGGTCAAGGCAGGCTTAGAAATGGAGGGGTGGCAAAGGGGTGCCCAGTGCCTCACCAGACCCTTCTTCATAGCATTAGGCTGCTGGCAGAGGTTGAGGGGGAGCCTCAAGAGGAGCAGAGCCCTCTCCCAGTGGCCATGGTGCCTGACCTCTGCACTCCTGCTGGCCTCTGGCAGTATTGGCTCTGGGCCCCTGAGCTGACCCATTTTCAGTGTCCCAACTCCAGACTGTTAATCTGTAACTAATGTGTTTTTTTTCTGACATTTTCAAACTGATGTATATTTTAAGACCAGAAATAAACTATTTTAAAAGTAGGTGGCAGTGGCTACAGTGTTCTCTGTTGGCTAAGACCTGAACTGATCCTGAGCATGTGAGGGAGCAGATCCTGTTGTGGTACAGTGTCCCAGGGTTGCTGAACTGTGTGTGCTACTCATTAGCTCTCCCAGGGAAGCTGTGAACTCATTGGTCATCCTGACTGCCCACTTTAGCAACAGCCTGATTCCAGGTGCTTGTGCAAATCAAGTCATCTGTGTTGGAGAAGAGGTGCAATCCCAGGCAAGGAGTAATGTGTGGGGATGAGCTGTGGTTTTCTTCTTTAATCTTAATCCAGTCTCTGCAAACTTTGGTTCTGAATGTAGACTGTCAGCTCAAAGATCAGACTGAGCCTGCAGACCAGAATGCATTGTTCACAGCAGCATTTGTGTCATTTCTGACTCAGAAGCTCACAGCAGCTTAAAAAAAGGGCAGATTATTTGACCAGGCAAGTTTTGAGAAACACTGAAAACGATGTGGGCAATTTTCACATTACTTAAAGGCTGTAAAGGTTTGACTAGTAAAAAACCTCTACAGTGAAGCTTACTGTGCTGTAAGCAGCCTCAGGGTTACTCATAAAATTCTGCCTACCCCATTTCAAGCATTTTGCTGGCTGAGAGGTCAGAGGAGTGTGATGAAATTTCCTCCTTCTCCCAAGTTATGCTGCCTGTGCCTTTCTGACCTGGGGGTATGGAACAGAGGAGCAGTTTCTTGTTTCTTTGTCCCCATAATTAATGATTTTATTCTGTGTTCCCTTGAGTAGCAGCTGCTGCCACAATCTTCCAACCTAATATGAGCCTTGAAACATGATATTCCTTACCTAGCTCCAGCAAGAGCCACCTGGCTGAGCAATGAAAACTAGTGCTGAGGCAGCCACCTGGTGCCAACCTCCATGCAGGAGGGGGTCTAATTTCTGCTGCTGGACAGAGGAAAAGCCTAGGGGTTACTACGACCAACCTCCCTGGGGGGCCAGGTGAACATCCTCGGACCCTGCCCTCGCAGGGGGCAGGAGAGCTCACGGGCAAGGCAGGCTGCTGCTGGTGCTCTGAGGCCCCACACACCTCCTGCCTGTTCCTGGTACCCACCAGTGTCTGCCCCATTGCAGGGGGTGCAGAGTGATGGAGGGGACACTGCCATGAGTGGTGCCATGTCTGTGACCTTTATAAAACTCTCATTGCAACAGCAGTACAAGCAATAGAAAGAACATCTCTTATACACATCTGAATAAATACAGCCTGCGCCCTGCAGGCACAACAGGGCACAGGGGGGAGGCAGGGCAGCGTGAGCTACACAGGCAGCGACTGGACAAGCACAAGCGGCCAATGTGGTGCGTGACAACACAGAGACGTGTGTAGAGATTCGCTTGGGCCAGGCTCCGGCACTCAGAGAACCAGGAGAGGCATCAACAGGACGTGAAATGTGTGAGAAGACAGCAGGGGCAGCCCGCCGGTGGCAGGGAGCTGTGGATGCACCTGCCCGCGGGCACAGTGCTCTTCTCGGCAGAAGCAGGCAGGGTAGCCCAGCTACATTTCTGTTTCTGCTAAGAGGCTGTCACCGAGACCTGACGTCATCAGGACCATCTGGGAGCTGGAATCTGTGGTGAGAGAGGGAGGAAACCATGAGCTGCTCGGGCTGCCAGAGAGTGCTGGGCTTGTATTCCAGATCCAGAGGTGAGGAGGAGGAATTATAGTGCAGCAGGGTGGGAAGCAAACTGCTGAGAGGACTGTGAGATTAAGTAGTAACTATATCTACTCTGGCCATGCAGCAGAACAAAATTGATGTCTGGGGAGGAGGGAAGGCAGAGACAGCAGTAAGAGCCCTGGGTGGGGAATCTGCATTTATCTTTGCTATGGAAAGGAGCATCAGCTCTAAACCCTCCCCACACACACTTGCAGGTGACAATGGTTGTGCTGACCCCACTGTGCATTACCCAGCACTGCACAGGCCTTTAAATCTGCACTCACCCTGTGTCTTTTCATCCAGAGAGTGTCTAGGTGTGACAGGGCTGGCAGGCTGCAAGCCAGCCAAACCCACCTAGGGCAGTGGTACTGCCTTCCCAGAAGCAGGGAAGGCAGTGGGCAAGCAACCATTTCAGGGCAGCAGAGGCCTGGAAATCCTGACCTTCAGCTCTGCATGAATGGAGGGTTTGTGCAGCCCTTCCTGCCTCAGGAAGGTGAGGGCAGCTCTCTGGCTCTCTGGTGGCACAGAGCGCCAGCCAGGAACTCTTCCCCACGCCAAGTGAATCAGCTGCAAGGAGGAGGGGCACGCACAGCAAGTAAGAAACTCAGCAGGGTACCAGTTTCCCGTCCAGAAGGCTTTATAAGCAGAAAACAACCCTGTTTTTTCCTGTAGGCAAGGGACATATGTAGTGGCTGTGTTTTTTGTGTGATCCCATTCTACACATTGGAAACTGCTGCGTGGGATCAATATTTTGGGGATTAATTTCTGGAAACTGGATCCAAAACTTGGCCGGAGCTGCTAGCAGAAGGATTTTTATGGTGCTAATAAATGAGGATCAGATGTTTTGAGGCTGAGGGAGTGGTTGGGTTTGTCTCCTGCTAGTCTGATAAGAGAACTGGGAGGGAAGAAAGGACAACTAAAGGTAAAAAGTCCAACACAAAATGAAAACCAGCAGGATCAGGGCACAGGCATGACAATATACAGTGTCATATATACAAGCAATACACAACAGGCTACTGCTATCTCCATAATACGCCTTTTTGTATGTTACAAGCAACAGACAGACTGTGGCACCTGGCTAACCCTTCACATGTTTGGGATGCAGAGATAGGAATAGGTGATGCTGTGCGGATTGCAGTGAGGTTCAGGAAGCATGAGGAATGACATGAGTTTTGGCTAGGATATCTGGCAAAGGCCCCTGAGATCCTTGACGCTCCTGCCCTTGAGTTTTAAGACTGCACAAAGGTTTCATTCCTGCAGCATCAGGGAAATGCCTCTGAGGCACCATTGCCACTCCTTGCAGCAGCTGCATTGTCCTTGGAGGCTGCTTTTCCAAGTGCAGCTCAGCCCAATGTTACTTAACATGAAGGCTGCACCTGGAGGCTGTCTGGATGCCAGTTCACAGGGATAAAGGACAGACTCCATTCACCTGCCCTACCACAAAAGACCAGACACCCCAGTTCCTGCCTGTCAGCCCCTGCCCGCAGCCCAGGTCCCAGAGCTCTTACTGTTCTGGCAGATCCAGGGGTTCTTCTCCCTGGCTGTGACTTCGCGAGCCTCTGTCTCCTCCTCTTCCTCACCCTCTGAAAGCAGGTCAGAGATCTGCTGCTGTAGCTCAGGACTGATGTTGTTCTCTGCCAGGATGAGTGTCCGTAGAGCTGTGGGGTAATTCTCTACCATATCCAGCAAGGTCTAGATGGAGAGCGAGATAAACAGGCTGTCAAGCAGCACACACAGCAGCTAGGCTGAGCAGAAAGAGCTTCAATGCTCTGTCTCCCTGCAAACTCCAGCCCTCCTCTTCTTACCTCAACCTTCCCTTGGCCATGACCTCCCTGCACCAGGCTTTCTGAGAGCCTGAGAACTTCCCATCTTTCTGTGGGAACAGCTGAGCCTGGATTTCCTGGCTCTATAGGCTAGTCACCTCCTCCTGCTGGGAGCTGGGACTCTGAGAGAAGAGCCTGTGCTAACAAGCCTTGGCCTGTATCTGTCCACAAAGCTTTAGCTCTGATCCTCAATCACAAACCCAACCCTTTACTTTCTCCAAACTACAGAGAGTTGTGTGTTTTTCCCTGATGACGTGGGAGAGGTCCAGGAGCCCTAGGTCAGAACTGTGCCTCACAATCTCCTCCTGTAGCTGTAAGGGCCAGGGGAAAGCAACATCACCCCTGGGCACAGGGAGGGAAGGGGTGCCATGGACCTGGGGAGGGGATTGGAAGCAGGTGTAGGTCCCGGGGCCTCTATGAACAGTTAAGACCTATGCCCTTGAGACATCAGTGATGCTGTAGAGTAACAGTGTGCTCTCATACCTGGGCTGACTGGTTGGTAAGTCCTGTTCCCTCCAAGTCCAGAACTTCGAGGGTACGACTGGAAGCCACAGCAACAGCGAGCATCCCTGCTACCTGGTCACCTGTGGGATAAGCAAAGCGGGGCTGTCAGCAGCGCCTGCCTTCTCTCATGTAACACTACATGCCTTCATGGGCCTTGGGCTGTCATGGAAACATCCTCCGACTATTTAGAAATCTCTTGATTTCCAAATCTCAGTTACCCTGTGGGTGGGGAGGGAGTAAGCTGTTAACTGAGAAAAGAAACAAGGTAAAGGTACACCATTTTGTAGTAATGGGAGCAGTCCCCAATTATCAGGGGAACACAAAGTAACACAGTGAAATTGGGTTTATTCCACAAGGATCCATATCTCCCCAGATATTTTTCCTACTCGAGAATGTGAGGGCCTTTAACAATCCCTGTAAGGCATCCCAGACGCAGAATAAGGAGGTGAATACCTCAGTCTAGGGGGAGGCTGTAGCTGGACAGAGGACCCTGCACAATCTCCCTGGAAAGGGGACAGGCTTTGGGGGTGGCTGCAGCAGGACCAGGAGCATTAAAGATTGATGCTGCTAAAGAGACAGGGCTCCAGCATGTTCTCCTGATATTCCCGGGCGAGTGCCAAGATACCGTACAACTGTGACACCTTCTCTTGGAAAGAAAAAACAACAGGCTGCTGCCAGGTAACACCCTGGGGCCCTTCCTGCCCAGGAGGAGGTACCTGGTCAAGCAGACAGGGCCTGCAGGGAGGCTCCTGTTTCCAGACCAGACTGGGTGAGGAGAGACTGGCACTCAGGGAGGCACGGCCTGGTCTCCTCCTCACCACCTTGCATCAGAGCTGAAGAGAGTTGGTTTCTATGGCAACGAGTGCCAGGCTTTCCTCCTCCTCCTGCTCCACCAGGAAGATGAAGGGGGGAGTGCAGGGACATACTGCATCTGCCAAACCAGCATCAGGCCCCAGGGCTTCAGGAACAGGGGACACGTGGAGGGCCAAATATGATGACAAAGGTAGTGGAGTGGGCAAGGCACAACTTCCTCTCTGCGCCTCCCTGCAGGGCATGTGGCCACCTCACACAACCAGAGCAGGAAGGGTGGCTTTCCCTACACTGAAGGCACCTGTCAAGGTGAACTCACTGCTGGGGATCAGAAGGCATCTATGCAAGAAACTGCCCCATCCCACTGGTAATGCTCTACCACCACCTTTGTAGATCTTGGTCCAGCCACCCACTGGTGCAAACTGCACAAATGCTGAGAGACAGGAGTGCAGCATCCCCTGCTCCTCCTCCCTGGCCCCCCAGCTTACCTAGGGGGTTGTAGTCCAGGTTCAGCACACGGAGCTGGGAGCTGTGAGCCACTGCAATGGCCAGGCGCCCCCAGCCTTTGCTTGTGACACCTGGGTTGGCGCTCAGAGTTAGCTCTTTGAGGCCTGGAGAAGAGAGAGAAGCCAAGCCAGAGCCTTAGGGTCACCGAGGCAGTCTCAGGGGAACTAATCAGAACAGTTTTGGGTCATGTCTTCTGTTCTCTGACAGGCTAAAGGGTTTGGTTTACGCTGACAAACACCACGACATAGTTCACTAAACAGTGAAATATTTCACTGCTTTCAGCAGTAGCTCTTCATTTGCCCATGCTGCGACCGCCCTATTTCTCTGCTCCCATCCTGAGTCCTGCTTACCCTAAATAGAATGGAAACAAGTAAGGTGTGTGCGAGATGACTGACAAGAAGGAGGTGGCATGAGGTGACAGGTTGGAGAGGAGATAACAGGGACAGTAGGCTCTGAAGCCTGCAGCTGGGGGCTGGGGTAGCCAGCAGAGATAACAGCATCAGTAGCACTGTAAGCACACATCTAGAAAGTGCTGGGGAGCGGTGGAAAGCACTTTGTGAGTCAGGAGAGGGGTGGTGTTACCTCAGCACATGGCAGCTCTCAGCTTAACTAGCCTGCTGGCCTCTGACCACCAAAGATCATCCCTTGCAAAGATCTGAGCTTTGGCATTAAGGTTATTACCATGCACCTACACACTCAGGGAGTGCACCCGCAAGCAAGGCCAATTCCCAGGCAGTGACAATAAAGGCAGGTGCTGAGGTGGGGGCACACCATATATTTATCTACGATCATTATCAACACACAAATGCAAAATAATAAATTCAAAGTCCAAGCTGTCCCCTCCTCCAGTTTCAAACGCTCCTGTCACGATCAAGAAGCAACCTGTTGGGCCCTGAACTCCAAACTGTCAGCAGGGCAGATCAACAGCAGAAAGTCCCTTCCCAAGGGAATTGCTCCTCTGTTGCTTGGCTTTTCTGCTTCAGTTCCTCAGCCCAGGCAAACCATAGAGCCGGCCTCCTCCAGGGCTGAGGCTTTACTGCTGTGTACATCTGCTCTGTGTGAAAGCGCCACTGGTGGTCGTGCAGCCCACAGCCCCTGGTGCTTACCGGACTTGGCCCCGTCAGGCGGCAGGAGCCCACAGATAAGGTTGATGCCTTCATCACCCAGCATGCAGTCTCCTAGATCCAGAGCCACCAGCGAGGGGTGGATGGAGAGAGCAGGGTTGAGGAGGGCCAAGCCTGCATCTGTCAGGGGACTCCCATGGAGGCTGCGCAGGTAAAAGGGAAAATTACGATGGAGCCTTCGTCCCCGGGGGCTAACTAACCTTGGTGGGGAGGGAGAAGCAGACGGAATGAGGAGGATGATAAATGCTAACCCCACGTGGGGGAAAATCACTGGGAAGCCTCAGCCGCTACGGTATCCCCCCTGGGGTGTGCAGGGGATGCCAGCGGGGCAGGGGCAGCCCCACCACCGGGCCAGCCACGCTGGAGAGGCTCAGACTGAGAGGGCCAGGACCGTGCCCAGCCTGTGGGGCAGAGGCGGCTCCGTCCCGGCCGGATGACGGGCAAGGGGTTACAGCGTCAAGGGCATTTTTCCTCCGACAAGGCTTAAATTCAGGGATCAGCTCGGATTTGAGAGCCCTAAAAGACCCTTCCCCGCCCGGAGGGGGCCAGGGGCACCCCGCGATGTACCCGCCCCGCTGCACTCACAAGAGGGACTGCACGGAGCGGTTCGTCTTCAGGGCCTCGGCCAACTGCTTGACGCGGTTGATGTTGGAGACGATGCCCAGGTTGAGGTTGAGCTGGGCCAGGGAGCGGGACTCGGCCACCCCCCGGCACACATGCCCGAAGTCCCGCTCGGAGAGCTGGCAGCCCCGCAGTGACAGCAGCCGCACCGAGTTCTCCCGCAGGCTCTCGCAGATGTCTCGGATCTCAGCCCCCGACAGCGTCTCCCCGGAGATCTGGATGGACCCCGGCAGCATCTTCCCCCCGATCGGGGACCCGCCAGCCGCCGACAACCGCCGACCCCGTCGCGGCGGTGGGGCGCCGGGGGCGAGCCGCGCTGCGCGCTGCGGGCCGGGGCGGTCGCCAACGCCGCCGCCGCCGCCGCTGCTGCTGCTGCTGCTGCTGCTGCTGCCGCCGCCGGGCAGTCCCGGCCCGGCCCACCGCGGCCCCGGGGGCGTCACCGCGCAGCCTTACCGGCGGCCGCGGGGCCGCCCCGCTCCACCCGGGCGGCGAGACCCAGGGGAGCCATCGGCGGGGGCTAATCCGCACCGGCGCCGGGCTCTGAGCCCTGCTGGGCTGGGCTGGGCCGCACCGCACCACCCCGCTGCGCTGCTCCAGCAACACCGGGCGGGGGCTGAGCAGCCCCGTAGCTCCCCTCCCCGCCCCGCTCCGCTCCGCTCCGCCCGCACCTGCCGGGCCGCCCCGCCCCGCCTCCCGCCTGCCACCGCTACTGGCCTTCCTACCGCCCGGGGCGGGCCCGCACCGCCCACCGCCCCTCACCTCGTCATCCGCCGGGCAAGGCCACCGCCTCCTCGCCGAAGGGGGTGTGCGTGGGGGACCCCTATCCCACAGCGGCTTTCCCCGCCGCCATCTTGGGCCCCGGCACCACTCGAAGCCGGTGAGGGCGACGCTGGCGCCTGCCGGCTCCTGCCTGCTGCCTTGAGGAGACAGCGGGGCTGAGGCCGTCCGGGGCTGCATCCCTGGCGCTGAGGGGGTGCAGGAGCGGAGGGAGAGTGGGAGAAGATCCTGGGAAGGGCTCTCCCTGCTTGCCCTGCTACCACTTGGGCAAGGTGCCAAAGGCACTGGGCCATGGTGTACTTGGTCTGAGGAACAAAAGTCTTCCACCAGCTTTGGCAGTGTTTAAACCCACTACACCCTAAGCTTGGACCCAGGGGTTGATGGTGAGGTTGGTGTGAACCACTCTTCACAGCCAGGGCTTGCAGAGCTGGTGCTTGGAGGCAGCTGGTGAAAGGTGGAGTGCTGGGGAAGTGCCACAGGCTTCCTTATTCCTGCAGCACACAGCCTGTTCCCTCAGCCCCACCTGAAGTGTGAGGGATGCACCTCACTCCCTGCTCATTTACAGGTACAGATCAGAGGGATTTGTCCCCTCTACCCCCTCGTTGGGTAATCCTGTACTTGGAGAGAAATAGGAAGCAGGGCCCCAGCGTTTTCAACTCCACTGAGCTGAAAAAGGAAGCCAGTGATGTGGAAATTAGGTTAAACCGCCTAAGTAGGCAGCTTTTAGCACATAACTAATCTGGCTGCTGCATACAGCAACGCTCAAGTGAATTCCAGTCTGGTGGGTAACTCTGGGACAAACCCAGGCTCCTCTGCTTGGTTTGCAGGCCTGGGTGGAAAAGAGAGGATGGAAAGTGAGGGGAAAAATGGGAGAGGATGGGGACATGAAGCAGTTCTCCATTTCAGTGGAGGAGCAGGTCACCATTGCTGAGGGCTGCATGTTAGGTCCTGGATAAGACAAGGAGAGCAGCAGATAAGAAGCTGGACTTGGATGTCAGCTTTAAGACTGGCTGCAGCATCTAACTTACAGTGTAGGTGTCATCATACCCTTTGAGTTTTTTGGAGTATTGCTGTTCTTTAGAGCTATCTACATACTTGCATGAGCTTGATTCTGTACCTGCAAGACACATCAAAGCAGAACACTGGCCTGGCAACACGTCTGCACTGGGATATGAGCAGCAGCTGTGAGCATCCAGTTGTGTTACAGGTGGTGGCTTTCAAAAACTGAGCAACTAATCTCTAAGGTCACATTAAATGGTCCAGGTGAGAACCAGATCCTATGCATTCCAGGGCTGTAAGGGGCAGAGGCTAGGTGTCAGAGTGGTGGGCAGGGGGGTAGCCGAGAAAATAGCAGCTGCTGATCTGTACAGGTTGACTGAGAGACTGCACTGAGTCTCACCTTGTAATTAGCTCCAGGCACTAATTAACCCATGCTTCATTGAACAGGCTATTATTAGAGAGGTGCTTGAAGGAGAGCCCCTGGGATGTGTCCCACTTCAGTTGACAGCAGAGGCCTTGAAGTATTGATGAGGATGCCCTAGTAGTGGCATCTTCACTGCATGTTGTCAAGAGCAAGAGCACATTCAGGAGACAAGGGTCCTACCCTGCTTTATGCTCAAACACGTTATGAAAAGTGGCACGGGAGTTAATGGTTCAAAGCTTTGGCTCTTGGCTCACTGAACCTAATTAAGGGCTATGGAGAGGGGAATTTGGCAATGGTATTTTGTGAAGAACTAGATATTGCCTCCTTGTCATGTGCAGTTATGAAGCAGGTATGGGGAAGGTAGTTTATTGTTTACCTAATGGGGGCACAAGGAATGGCTGACTCTCTTGACTGATGTCATTAAGTGCTAACACTTAAAAAAACAGTGAATGAGGAGCAGCTACAGTGAGACTAGATGCAGGAAGGAATGCAAATGGGAGAAGATACGGCTGCCTGTAACCCAAAACACATTGAGGTTGCAACAATTAGTGCAACAAGGAGGGACTCGAAGGGTTGGACTCCCAGGTACTGCAGAGGAGAGGAGATCAGGAATGCTTTAATACACTTTATCTTCCTCTTTCTAGTCTGACACCTTGACATGATTTTTTTCATATTTAATAAAAAGGGGCTTACACAAGTCTCAGCAACCTTCCTCAAAAGGGAGAGGTGATGGGAGGGGAATTATTTCAGATTTGCTGCAGGGGAGGAATTGTTTTGGATTTGCTGCAAGAGCCATGGCAGGAAACAAAGGCAGAGATAGTCTGGCATAATAGGGCTGTAAGGCTTGTCCTGATAACTAGACTTCAGTGCTTACTGAAGTCCTCCCACAAGGACTTTACTAGGGCTGCATGCTCAGCACCCTCCCTGGAATTGCAGCGCACATGTATTTCCCTGCAAAAGTGCATTCTCTCTGTCAGCAAAAGGAGATGCTGAAGCTCTCAGCCGAGTACTGTATTTCTGGAAGCACAGAACAGTTCAGCTTCCAGCTGCTCATGCACAGAGAATTAATCAGGCCTGAAGAACTGGAGCAGAGCAAGCCCCATGGCTTCCAAGAGAGTTGTCACCCTGGTCATCTGTCCCCAGCTGACATGGCACAGACTGCACAGGGGAGGCACAAAGAGCTCACTGCTCTCTCCTGTGCTTTGAGTGAAAGCACAGGGCACAGCTTCACTCCTCTGATGTAGGTAAGTGGCTAGATGTTGGAGTGGTGCACAGCTCTTCTCCAACAGTGTCTGTAGCTCAGCAGTGATAGGAGTTCGGCACAGAATGATTTTTCTTCTTGGCTGGACTTATTCTGGTGACAATTGTCTCTTTCTGCTTTCCTTCACCCCCTGCCTGTGCTTTGAGAGTTGCACCAAGAGAAACAGACCCATTCTAGGCTGCCAGGGCAAGAAATATGAATCAGAAACCAACCTCCCTTGGAATTATAAAGAGGGAAATAGCAGAATCAGCATTACAAACTAACACTTCCTATTTGTCAAATTTGAAAGTAATAAAAGTTCTACAAGCTTAAAGTAGTTCAATTGGTCCAAAAAACGTGGAGACCATAGGCCTAGATAATTAGTTCCCCCAAATAACTTGCTCTGTGTGGTGCTCTTCAGCCAAAATAAATTTCCCAGGGAGGGGGGAAATGAGTGAGAGAACATGTCTGTTATGTATGTTTGTTAGCAGATGAGCTTCTTGCTCTTGGAAGGGGGCACAAATTATGAACTCAGGAATAAGCAACAGTGGAAAGTAGGTCTGTGACTGCAAATGCTCAAGTGACATTTTTGTTTGACTGAAGCAGATGACCAGCCTGATGACAGTAGCTGGCCCTGTCTTCCTCTTTCATTGTACTCTGGCACTAGTCCGAATGCCACTACAGCTGCATCCTCTCCCACTAATAAAAGCAAGGCAGCAAGGAGTGAAGTTCTGATGTGCCATCTGCCTTGTGCACAGCTAACTTGTAAGTTCAAGAAGAAAGGGAAACACCTATTTTTTTTCTTCATCCTGAGCATAAGAAAAAACTTGTAAGGCTCCTCTCCCTCAGTCATCCAGAGCTACAGGCAGAGAAAAGGTGAAAGCCAATTATCAGCCAACAGCTTTCCACTCTTGGACCAGTACAAGTTAGAGCAGTGAGGGAAGGCTACCTCTGAACTATTCAGCTATGAGTTACTGCAGTGCAAGTAAGCCTACACTGGGCTGCTTCACTTCCACATCCTTACTGAAGTTTTCCTGAACCAGTATGCTGGAGATGAATGTGCCAACTCTCTTACCATTTCACACTCCCCAGTTTCTCCCTTAGTTTAATGGAAACACTGCAGAAAAGCTTGCCAGAGGCTCTAAAGCATCCAGGATTCCTTTCAGGAATAAGGCCTAGACCCAGCTTGAAAAGCCAGACAGTACACAGCAGATTGTGTGTCTGGAGGAGCAGGATGCTGCTCAGAGCAGTGAGGTGAAGGTCCCAAGGCTGGAAGACATGAGCACAAGCTGCATGAGGGTGGGCTGAACTAGCCTCTTAATAGAAATATCCACAGAAAAACATGCACAAACATGCTGTCCCTGCAGTCAGAACTGCTGTCCCATGGAGCAACATTGGCAGAATGGTGGTAAGAACACAAGGTGCTGTGAAAACATGGGGACAGATACATTTCTGACATCCATGGGAGAAGGGACAGTGAGGTGAGACAGCACCTTGGATCAAGGGAAAAAAAAGAGGGATCAATCTGGAAAATGACAAGGAAGAGCATATGGTTAAATGTCATGCTGTTCTTGAAAATCGCCACAGAAACTGAAGTTCCTGTTCCTCTGGGCTATGGAAAAGGTGTCCAAGACAGACCATGTATCAAAGAGCATTTAAAGTAGGACAGCAGAAAATTGCAAAGAATCCTGCTTTGAGTCTACGACAGGACAGATAAAGGTGTAGAGAACCAACACCACTCTTCTATTACACAAGTATGCTCAAACATAAAACATCACTCAGCACCAACATCAATTTAATTCTTCCCTCTTCAGGACAGGAACAGGGCAGAGACCCCCGGGGTTACATCAGCAAGCGGAAAGAGGGGCAAGGGACAAACTGTGCTGGGAAATCCCAGCTAAACATCAGGCAACAGAACCACTCTTTACTCAAGACAGCCCAGATCTGGCTGGGGGAAGAGCATAGTTCTTCCCACTCTCTGAGGTGCAGTCCATTCAGCTGCCCAGAACTGCAACCCAAAGGACAGATCCCAGGAAACAAAACCAACTCTTCTTCCTGCTGTTCTGTCCTGTTCCTAAGAGGCAGCAGGTTATTATGGCCCTATGCAGCCCCAAAAGTAGTGAAGGAAGCAAGTCCAAGTCTGTGAAACTACAGGGTCAATGCAATGGCTTTGGCTGTTGTGTTCAATACAGCATTGGAAACAACTGGAATGTCTCTGGCAACTCTCTGAAAGGGTGGCATGTTGGGTCCTTCCAATGTGTCCAGGATACCTGCAGGGAACAGGAAAAAGGGGAGAGTAGCAAGAATTAGTTCAGATGCAGATGGCACGTTTCTCCTTGTTTTTCTCTCTGGCCAGGTAGTGGTTGACGGTGGCAGGGCCCAGGACATCCGAAGCACTTGCAGGTAACGGGAGAAAACATCTAGCCCCAAAGACTGAATGGGAATGTACACCTTCATCCAGAGACCACAGGGTATGGATCAGAGCTTCTCCTTGGGGCAGGGAAACTGTGTTCCCAAGAGGAACATAGATCCTTTCACTCTAAGTGCCAGATCCAGTTTCCTACCATTTGACTTAGTTGCAGACACTGCCAGGGATGCTGCTCTGCTGAGGAAGAAAGGTAAAATCCTGTCCCTACTTCATCCCAGCATAGATCCTGCTCTTAGATTGTTTGCTTTCATCCTGAGGTACATTTGCAGATTCACATCAAGAGCTATAGCAAGGGTGCAATGTGGAATTTTTATCATTGAAATGTAAATACAGCCCATGCTTGGCAGAAAACACACATACCGATGTAAGCGTCCTCCAGTCCCTGTCAATTACCCTCTCAAGACTGATAATCAGCCATAGAGTGCCTTGCAGAAAATTGCTTGGAGTATATTTTCTCCTATTTCACCTGCTGAAAAGTTGCAGATCAGGGCTCAGAACCTTCTCTGTGAGAACAGATCCAGGAAAGAACAGTATTTACATCTAAAAGGACTTGTAAAGCTATGCTACAACCCCAAATTATGCAGATTTTTCTAAAATATCATCAACAAATCTGGCTGCCTAAACACATAAAGAGGCTTGCAGAATTTTGTATTTGGGGATGTGGAAACTCTCTGGTGCTGGGGTGGAGGAAGACTTTCTTTTTCTTTTTAAAAGGAGATTGAGACTTTGTTAGGAGAAATCAAGAAGAAACACAGAAAGGGAACCTGAACATGTAGAGCCTGTAAGCAGCACTAACAGGGGAAAATGCAGCTTCTGCTGTGTTGTAAAACACGTGATAAAAAAAGGCGTCACCCCCCTTTTTCCCTCCCCAGGTGGGATGGGCAGGAGAATCAAAGGAATTTAATACCCGTAGGTTGAGATAAGAACAGTTTAATAACTGAAGTACAATACAATACTAATACCAATAATAATAAGGGAAATAACAAGGGGAGAGAATATAAAACTAAAAGGGAAAAAATAAACACAAGTGATGCACAATACAACTGCTCACCACCCACCGATACCCAGCCCGACCCGAGCAGTGATTGGTCCCTTCCGGGTTTATATACTGGGCATGACATGCTGTAGTATGGAATACCCTTTGGGCAGTTTGGATCAGGTGTCCTGTCTCTGCTCCCTCCCAGCTTCTTGCGCCCCTCCTCACTGGCAGAGCACGAGAATGAAAGTCCTCGAGACTGAAAAGTCCTTGATTGGAGTAAGCATTACTTAGAAACAACTAAAAACATCGGTGTGTTACCAGCGTTGTTCTCAGACTAAAGGAAAAACACAGCATGGTACCATCTACTAGGAAGAAAATTAACTCTATCCCAGCCAAAACCAGGACAGGCACATTTCCAGATCAGAGAAAAGCAACCCAACTTCAGCATGATTCAGGAAAGGACTGGACGTCTGCCTGCAAGAACAGTCAATGCTGTTACACGTCACTTGTGGGGAAAGAATAAGCATCCTGCGTCACAACAAAACTCAGTGCAAAGAAACTACCCCTCATTTACTTCCTGCCCTGCTTTGACAGCTTCCTCTAATAAAGCTAGTGGTGGTCATTCCTGGGTTGGAAACTGGCACAGATGCCCTCACGTCAGATCCAAACTGTCCATCCTTTCTCTCAGAGAGAGTAAAACGCAGCTCCTCTTCCCACAGAGGATATGTCTTTTTATCTCCCCTGCTTACCTTCCACCACCTTGTGATAAGCAAAGTGCAGATAGAGGAGGAAAAGCATGTGCAGAGCAGCAAGGGTCCCACACAAGATGAGCCGCTGGGTGTGCCCCACTGTACGTGACACCAGCACAGCAACCTACAAAAGAGGTGGAGATCAGAGACTAGGTAGCTGCTGCCTCTCTGGCACTGCAGTCAGGAGCACGCAGGAGGGTGGGCCAAGTAGTGACAGCCACTGGAACACTGCTCAGAGCCTTTTTCACAGTTTGCACCAACAAATTCAGAGTAATCTAATTTTGTTCTGTGCAGGTGAACCCTGCCTGGTCTCACCAGAAGTACAGGATGTTCAGACAGGACTCCCCATAGCTGTAAGGGAGTAAACCTCCTGCAGTTGTAGTGTCACCTTCATACATCGGAGTGTCAGGCTGCTCTTCATAGCAGCCTAACTGGCTGTGAAATGAATTGCCAGGCCCAAGGAACACAATGCAAACAACATTTCCCTCCCTTTTTTTGTCCCCAGAAGAGGACCCCATTCTACCTGTCCCTTACCATTCGTAGTGTAGAGAGTCCACCAACACCCAACCAGAAGATATAGAAGAGGGAGTGGAAGTGGATATTATAGGTGACAAAGAGGGTGATGCAGTGTCCAAAAAGACCATAGCCCTGACAAAACAAAAATATCCATGTTAGAAGCATCAGTCCCACACAAAGGGCCATTGATCAAGAGCACGAGCAGCCTATTCCTGCAACGCTTCACCAAAGCAAAGCTTCCTAAAACACTCATTCAAGGCCAAAGAGTCAACCAGCACAATAATTTTAAAAGCGCCTCATACCCGGATGATTTCTCAGATTCACAGGGATGTCAGAGATTGCAACAACTTGGGAAACAGAGGAGCCTCTGATTCCAGAAAAATTGAAATCTCCTGGGTTTTGTACCACCATGCTCTCAAATCAGGAAGTGCAAAGCCAAAGAACTGCACAAAGGAACTGACTCTTTGTGCTATCACTGTGCCCAGGATGGGGCAAGTCAGAAGAGCATCCTGGAATTCCAGATTGTCCCAGTGCAGTTACCTGGGATGACCTATTTACAAGGACTTTTCCTGTTCTCTGGGAAGAGCTTGTGCTAGAATACCACACATCTTGGGGCAGCTCCATCTGTACATACCAATAGTGACAGCATCTGCACCATTGTGATTTGGGCATTGCACAGATATGCCAAGAAATAGATGAATGATGAGACGCCCAACCAGTAACCAAAGCAGGTGCCAATGGCTGTGCCCATCAGTGTGCCTTCCCTCTGTGGAGACAGAATGAGGATGAGGAGAACTCGAAGTGACCTGTCAGCACCCAAATTCCACCTCAGAGAGTCCCAGACCCTTTCTAAGTTCAGGGTGACACATTTTAAACACCCTGCTCTCCCAGCAGCAAAGCATCAAGACTTCCCCATCTTTCCTCCCATCCCCAAACCAACAGGTTCTTCTTGAAATCAATCTGCTTTCCAGCAAGATGCTAATTCAGTCATGGAAGAGGTTTCCTCTCCATTTCTAGTGTCATTGTAACAATCCAGAGCCCAGTCAAACCACAACTTATCACTGAGACTCGTACAATGATGGTGTCCGAGGTCTTCATCCCATGCAAAAGGATGGCCACCAGCGTGAAAACCAACATGAGCGGTCCATACAGCTCGCCTGCAATCTTCTATAAGAGGAGACAGATCAGGGAGGGCTTAGTTAGTGCTCTGGAATACCAGGCTCCCCACCACAAGTGATGCGAGAATTGCCTTGTTCAAAGCTTATCACCTAGCTGCCTGAGAAGGAACAGCAGGGTCATGGCTGGCAGGAGCCAGGCAGAATATGTTGTGTGACAAGGACTCTGGGATATATGAAACCCAGAGCTCTGGAACTGTACAAGCACTAAAGGTAGCACACTCAGGTTTGGGACTACTACAGGAAAGGGTTTACCAACATTTTGGGGGAAGTGAGCACCTAACAAACTAAGGTCCTTAATAACATGGACTACTTCAGTTTTACGAGGCGTATGTGGATGTTCAGTTGGCCTTGGAGTCTGATTCAGCAAAAGGGAACTCACCTGTGGGAAATTAATCATCTTCACAGGAATCATGGACTCCATCAGTCTGCATCACAGCAAGGCAGGGAATGACATCAGGAGCAGGGAGGACAAGAGAATGGTTAACAAAATACTTCAAAAGTAAAAGATGCCTAACACCCGTTACCAGTGTTTTCTGTTGTGGGACAGAGACGTCCTTCTAAAGGGTAACATAAAGTAACTAAAGGAAAAAAACTGACCATCAGTGGGTTAACCTTGCTGGAGGGGATTCAGTGAAAACATTTAGGGATCCACTTGCAGATGAGAGACTGACAAAGAGGAAGCAAGGAGCCTTTCTTCATGGTGCCTGACAGAACTTTGCCTTTTTGGACATAGCTATGATGCAAACCCAAGAGAAGCCACATAATGTGCCCAAAGCCCTTTTTTCCTCCCTGAGCAGCAATGCTGAATGACAAGCGACCAGGCTGCCAACCCACCTCGGGCCCCCCATTAAGGACACTGGGACACAGGCATCTGAGCCTTCCTGCAAGGGTGGCAACCCGCCCCATGTTGTCGTCTTTGTGGGGGCAGCTAGCCTTTCCCTGCCCCCCGGTGGAGACAGCCCAGGCCGGGCCTTGCCCACCTGGCTCGCACTTGGATGGGCTCCACATCGAAGTAGGGCCGGAGGATATCGATGTTGGCGTAAAGGCTGAAGGCCCTGGTGGCTTGCCTCTTCCCCACCTGCCACATCTGCGGACAAAAGGCAGCTGGCAGCGGGCGGGCGGACGGGCAGGCAGGGTGCTCCCGGGGCAGCCCGGGGCCGCGCTCACCTGATCAGCCACCTGCCGGCCCAGCTGGCCCCGCAGCCCCTTCATGCCCAGGAACTCCCCGTCCTCCTCCTCCGCGGCCCCCGCCTCGCCTTCCTCCTCTTCTTCCTCCTTCATGCGCTGGTGCATCTCCCCCATGTCCTCAAAGCTGGAGCCCGATGTGTCGTCCATGTTCTCCATGTCGATGACGGCGGAGCCGCCACCCTGCGCCGGGGCAGACAACGTCAGCGCCCGCTCGGCACCCCCGCTATGGGGCCCCACAACACCCCCGCCACTCGCAGCCCGGCCCCACCTGCATGTTGTCCTCGAAGCCGCCCCAGTCGCCGGCGGTGCCGCCCCTGCTGCCGCCCGCCGCCGCCGCCGCGGACATGGTGCCCGCGCTGGCCGCAGCCGCTCGCCAGCCCCGCAGCACCCGGATGTGACGTTGGCGGCGGAAAGGCGCCCACTCTCTCGCGAGGCCGCGCTTCGGGAGGGTGAGCGGTGCCGCCATCTTGTGTGTGGCGCAGGGCGGGGAAGGGCGCAGAGCGGCGGGGGAGCGACAAGGCGGCCGGGTGAGGGGTGCGGGGCGGCGAGGAGGCGACAGGGACCCGGGGCCGGGCGGCCAGAGAGCTCCGCGCTCCCCTGGAGCAGCGAAGCCACGCATGGGCGGGCGGAGACCAGTCACGTGGCGGGGAGCACCGCCCCCTGCGCCCCGCGCTGGCGGTGGCGGCGGCCATGGCGGCCAAGCGGCGCACGGAGGAGATGCGGGACCGCGTGGTGCTGGGCGAGTTCGGCGTCCGCAACGTGAGCCGCTGGTTCGGGGCGGCGCGGCGCGGTGCGGGATCCCCGACCCCCCTCACGGCCCCGCCTGTCTGCCTCCTCGCAGGTCCACACCACCGACTTCCCCGGCAACTACTCCGGCTACGATGACGCGTGGGACCAGCGGCGCTTCGAGCAGGTGGGTGCCCGTGGTGGTGATGGGGCGGGGGGTGCCCCGCCGTGCCCTGGGTGACCCTCCGCGCCCGGCCCCTGCAGGCGTTCCGCGTGGACGTGATCCGCGAGGAGGGGGACGCGCTAGAGTTCGACATGGTGGGCATCGACGCCGCCATCGCCAACGCCTTCCGCCGCATCCTGCTCGCCGAGGTACTGCTGCTGCCCGGCCCGGGGGTGGCGGCCTGGGAGCTGTGGCGGGGACGCTTGCATGATGGGGAGCGGGGAAGGCCCTGCCTTACGTCAGCCCTTGCGGGCAGCTTCTGGGATTGAAAGAGAAGCGCAGGTTCGTTCTGCACTCGTGCCAGGAGCCTAGGGAGTAAGAGCTTTAGCAGCACGGCCAGTAGTGCTTGTTGCTTCTAAGGGAGTTGTTGGTAGTGACTGTGCATCAGTCTGCCCCTTCACCTCTTGTGATCATCTCTTTAAAGAAAGCCAACCTAAGGAATCATAGAATGGCCACAGAATGGTTTGAGTTGGAAGAGACCTTAAAACTCATACAGTGCCCATCCCCATGCCACAGGCAGGGCACCTTCCATTGGACCAGGTTGCTCAAAGCCCTCTCCAACCTGGCCTTGAACACTGCCAGGGAAATGGCTGTAAGTGTATTGGGCAGCCTGGTTTGGCAGAAATGCCACTGAAAATAGTTTGCAGGGCAGTTATTTATGGAAGACAAGGGACACTGGCTTGGTGCTGTGTTGGTGTGTAATTCAGCTGTCATGTTGACTTGATCTCCTGTCTTCCTGAGGTGCCAACAATGGCTGTAGAGAAAGTCTTTGTGTACAACAACACATCCATTGTGCAGGATGAAATTCTGGCTCATCGCTTAGGCCTCATCCCTATACGAGCAGACCCACGACTCTTCGAATATAGAAACCAAGGTGAGAGTCTTGGATCAAACAGAAATATTGGAGGGTCATGTAAACTGAGCAGATTCCACAGAGGCTCATGCTGTTCTCCCCTTCCCAGGAGATGAGGAAGGCACAGAAATTGATACTCTGCAGTTCCAGCTGAAAATAAAATGTAGCCGAAACTCTCAGGCAGCCAAGGAATCATCTGATCCTAATGAATTATATTTCAATCACAAAGGTGAGATCTCTCCTAAAATAGATGCTTTTTTTTTTTTTTTCCCTTTTTTTGGTCTTGGGATACAGGAATTGGTCTGTTTTCTCAGCCCTGTGAGCTGAGAGATATGATACCCTCATTTTGCTGAACTTTTTTGCCATCTCCAGTCCTGTCCAGGTCAGTGATCTGTTTTGAGACAGCACTGGCTGATGCTGTGGCTTCTCTTTGCAGTGTACAGTAAACACATGACATGGGTGCCCTTGGGGAATCAGACAGACCTCTTTCCAGATGCTGACTTTCGACCTGTTCATGATGACATCCTCATTGCACTGCTGCGACCTGGCCAGGAAATAGATGTGCTTATGCACTGTGTCAAGGGTATAGGTTAGTCCTGGGGCAAGTGGGAGGACGAATGTGAGTGCTTGGACTAGGGCACAGCTGTGTGAAGGGGAAGGGTGGAGAACTGGCTTTCCCCCATGAACTTGGGCCCTGGCATCCTTGTACTCCCCTGAGGCCTGCCTTCATCTTTGATGCTTAACTCTTCTTGCAGGTAAGGATCATGCCAAGTTTTCTCCTGTGGCCACAGCTAGTTATCGACTGCTTCCTGACATTACGCTCCTGCAGCCTATTGAGGATGAGGCAGCTGAGATGTTGCAGAAGTGCTTTTCCCCTGGAGTCATTGAAATCCAGAATATCAAGGGTACTTTCTTCCTGCTCTGAGTGCCTTGTTCTTTACAAGCTTTAGCACAGGCCACATAGAGACCAGAGTCAAACCTTGTAGAGACAAAACCACATTGTAATGTTGACTTGCTGATCAGCAACCTTTTGTGCTATTCTGAACCTGGTTTTATGGATCAGTGGTTGTCACATGCAGATGTGTTGGGTCACAAACTGGGATCTCCCTGAAATGCTAAGGCATTGGGTGCCTGTCCTCAGAGCTCTGCAGCTGCTGTCTGCAGCTTCCAGTGCTGTTTATAAGCCTGGGTAGAGTTTGCTCTTGTGGAAAAGACGTCTTGTGTGCTGCCCAGGGATAGGGCACATACAAGCTTTGTGTTTGGGTTGGAACTGTTTAAGAGACGAGTTTTGTCAGGTTGAAGTTTTCCTTTTGGGGACATGCCAATTCCTTATAGTGGTGGCTTCACTGCCTTTGCTGATGGGGCGTGCATGTTTGAGGGGTAAACGCCTGCTGTGTCCACAAGGAGCCCGTCTGCTGCAGGCACCCATCTTGTTTCATCTTTTCCCCCGTAGGAAAAAAGGTGGCAAGAGTAGCCAATGCACGGCTGGACACGTTCAGCAGAGAAGTTTTCCGACATGAGAGTCTGAAAAACCTTGTGCGCCTGGCAAGAGTACGGAATCATTACATCTGTGAGTGCCCCGTGCTCCACAGAACAGAGAGCCCTGCTGTGTTTTGTCCAAGCAAGCAGAGACTGCCAGCACATATAGCTGGGGCTCTGCCTTCCCCTCACCCGCCATATCATCAGCATTCCTACATTCGTATTCCACTGAGCAGCTACTGAGGTTGCAGTTTGGTGTTGCTTTGGGATTTAATGTGTGCTTCCTGCCTGCAAGTGTAACCTCTTCTCTGCCTGTGATGATGATGAGGGTTGTTGGAAGTGTGGTGTAAGGGAAGATGAGGGACAGAAATGCTGGAGCCAGGTATAGGCTGAAGCTGCCTAGTGGCTGTGCTGACTTGTGTCTCTGTGCAGTTTCAGTGGAGTCAACGGGTATCTTGCCTCCAGATGTGCTGGTGAGTGAAGCCATCAAGATACTGATGGGAAAGTGTCAGCGCTTCCTGAATGAGCTGGACTCAGTACCTATGGAGTGAGCAGGCTGGGAAGCATATCCCTGCACTGTTGTTCTGGGCTTCTGCCACCTGCCTGCAGGGTGATGCCTCTTGCAAGGGCAAGAGGGGCAAGATGGGCTTGTTAAGAGTCCTAGGACCACTTTGAATTTGCTGTTAGTAACGAGCCTCAGTGAGGAGATGCACTAAAATAAAGGCTTTTCTTTACAGCAGTCTCCTTCTGTGCTGTTCACAATTGAGACTAATACACAGAAAAGAAAGTGGCTGCAGGTCTAAAGATGAATAGCAAGTATTCATTTTAGATTGCATGCAGCATGTGAAGAGGACTGACATGGCAATGTAGTAAAGGACTTCTCAGCAGGTCAGTGAGATTTAACACATCAGTATCAGTGCAGGACTGTTGAAGGTATCTCAGACCATCTCTGGGGTAGTTAATGTGGTAGATAAAAGGCTGTATTGTCAAGAGGGCTGGGCCACCTCTCCTGTGAAGAAAGAGTTGGGGAGACTCCAGGGAGACCTTACTGTGGCTTTTCAGTATACCGGGGGGGGCATGGAGGAAGACTTCTTACCAGGACCGGTAGTGACAGGAGTGGTTCATCCTCTCCCTGATAATATATGTTGACTACCAGCAAAGGTGCTCCCTTTTCGGTAGCTGGAATAAGAAGTGCTGAACTAGGAATAGGAAGGCAGTCTGGGCAGGGAAGGTCTCAGATCTTGCCAAAATAAACAGAAGGGTAAAAATGAAACATGACGCCATGTGTATGAAACTGGAATAGCTTTACTCACATCCAGAGGTGTAACACAACCAGTTCAGAGACAGCTTCGGATTTAAACATTCCTACAAAAAAGGTTCTAAAAACCATTTAAAAAAACCCCCTTGTGTCTAGCATGAAGTCACAGAATGTTAAAAATATCACAACACAATAAATACACCCAGCCTTTGCTAGAGCCAGGAGCCATGTTAGCTCAGAGGTTAAAAACATTTGAGGCCAGGAGGAAAGTGGAGGGTGCTGGTGGCACAGGAAGGGCAGGAAGGTGAGTGGATTCCCAAGGCCTGCTCTTCCTTTCTGTACTCCCAACCCCAGGTCTTCTATCCAGTCTGGCCAGGTGGAGACACCACCTTAACTGCCCTCCACAGTTTATCACTTGTTCTGTCGCCTGGCTGGCAAAACTGCCAGATAGCTGTGGACAGACCCTCCCAGCTCCTGTGCTAACACCAGGACAGGTCAAGTGAATCATTTGCCATGTCAAGAACCACCAGCTTTGTAGACTGGAGTGGCTTGATAGAGTCCCACCTCATCTAAAACCCAGTTTCTGACCTGACTCCCCCCTGTAAACTGCAGTATAAACCCACCCCGCCAGCCCCACTGTACAATTCTCCAAGAAGTACCAGACTGGGTAAAAACACAGGCTACTGTCACCTCCACAGCAACAGGGTAAGGAGATCCCTTTTGGTTTGCAGGTGCTTCAGATATTGGTCCAGGTTTTGTGTACCCTGCACTGGCCATGTTCTAGTCTACAGGGCATGGTAAAAAGAAAAGATAAAAAAAACCAAACTGTCCTGCTCCCCCTGAGAGATGTCCAAGAAAGGCTGGCACAAAGGAAAAGCCTTCGGTTTGGCTCTGGGTAGAACAAGCTCTATGATCATATATATACATGTATGTATGTATATATATGTATGCCAACGTCTGCCTCTTTCTAGAGAGCAGCTGCACCTTAGAAAGGCCGATCTCGAGGGAGATCCTAGAGCACTGCTAGGCTTCCTGGCACACAGCCCTCAGCCCAAGGCTCAGCGTCCTGGAGGGAAACGGATCCGATCCATCAGAACACCAGTCCACTGGGGACAAGTGCTGACAGGCATGACAGGAGTGTCCGATGTCTCCCTACAAAGCCTGGCTGCTGGCGCCCAGAGGAAAAGAAGGGTAACCCCTTTCCACACAGCGCACTACTCTGCCCTTTGCATAAATCCTAAACCCCAAGGGATGAAGAGGTGGAGCAAAAATCACCCAAGTCTACAGGATGACCAGGTTTTACCTAACGGAGTCTATGGGCTCAGCTCCCACCTTGCAGAGAAGCACAGGCCTAAAGATGCTCATCAATGGAGGGGAAGGAAGCAGGGAAAGCTTAATAGACTGGTTCATATGCCACCACAGGTCCCATCCCAGTGTAAGGAGGAGAATGGGACAGGACCCATAAGGGGCTTTATTCAGATGAATGCTTGTGGAGGCGATGATGAGAAGAATCTAATGTGCTTACTATGAGGAGAGACAAAATATAAGGTAGGAGAGGAGACGTTTGCAGTGTCCCAGGCTCAGGACTCAAAGAGTACAGTGAGGCTCTCTCCATCCTCATTTTCTAGCACATCCGGCTCCAGTGATGGCTTGACTTTTTTGAAGAGAGATGGGAGGTTCCGGATATGAACCTCCTTGCGGAACTGCTCCCCAAGGGGCTTCTGCAGAGGACAGACAGGCAGACATCAGTCATCACTCCCTTCATCCCCCCACTCAGCTCAGGGGTAGCCTGCTTGCAGATCAGAGGCAGACCCCAGATTCTGAGCAGTCCCTAGGCCCAAATTCCATGTACTCATTTTGGGGCATCTTGGGCCTGGTCCCTCCCAAGTGTCGGGACACTGGGTAACCACCAGTGCACCAGCTGCTAATTCAGTGCCACCAGGCTCGAACACTAGCACCCTCACAAGAGCCCAGCAGCCACCTAGCAGCTTCATTCAAACATTCTAACACCCTGTTTCCCAGGCACCCTTTTCGAAGGTATCCCCTGCCTCTCAGTGAGAAGTCATTGCTGGAGGGGCTGCTCAGCCTGTGCTGCCATCCCTGCTGTACCTCCAAGTTAAAGAGAGACACAATAAACACTGAGAACATGCTACAACAGCCTCCTAGCTGGGAAGGGAGGCAGCTGGGGAGAGGCAGATAGGCAGGCTGGCCACCCCATCACTCTACAGCATACAGGTGTGAAATGAAACAGGTTCATTTTCCTTCAGGATTATCACCTACCCCAATGCAACCTGTGATGAGGCGCTTGAAATGATCCTTCCGGCGCTTGTCTGCCACCTTCTGCAGTGTTGGGTTGAGGAGCTTTGAATCAAACTGCTCCAAAGAGTCCCTCTGGATGTCTGGGATCTGCTCCATCACTGCCTTCAGCTCAGTGTAGCGAGGGCGCTGCAGGGAGAAGTATGGTTAACACAGTTCTGTTAGAGTTCTAGAGAAACAGCCCTGCCCTCCTTGGGGGAACAATAACTCCTCTGCCCCCCACAAGCAGGCATGGGATTAATTTTCCACCACTCTCCAGCCAACCTGGCATCTGGATAAAGAGCAGCATTTCTCACCAAGGCCTCGTAGATTTGGAAAGCCAGGTGGACAAGAGCTGCCATGCAGCCATTGTGCTGCCCGTGTGTCTGTAAGCCTTTCAGCACACTTGCGAAGAACCAGGACACGGCATCGGGCAGAAGGTTTCCTTGAAGCACCTGGGGAAAAGGCACTGTCAGCACGGGGGCAGGATACTGATACATGATTGCCCTTCCTCAGCAGCTCAGTCTGCCCAAGAGAGGTGCCCAGGGGTGAAGCAGTCACACTTGGCACCACGTTCAAGTGCTTCCTCTCCCAACCCTGCCAGAACTAAGCCCTTCTTCCTCCCAGAGGTACCTGTTTGAGCAGCGGCCAGCAAAGCTGTGTTGTGGTTCTTTGGCAGGACAAGGTGTCTTTCCAGGACAGGGATGTGTAGGCAGTGATCAGCAGTGCTGTGCAAACTTCCTGAAAAGGAGTCAAGAGAGGGAAACCAGTCAGAGGAACTATTTGCCACTTTCAGGGTTCAAATCTGAAGGGAGCCAAGAAGCAATCCAGGGGCTCTGCAGGAGCTCCTCAGGGCTACCTTCTGAGAATCCTGCATGCTGCTGCTCCAGCTGAAGGTGCTCAAAGGCACCCATTGAGCACCACAGCCATAAGGAACCACGGTCCCACGGTCAAGCCCTGGAAAGGCCCTGGAGCACTCATCGGCTGCTGCTCTCAAGTCACTACAAAACCTTCCAAGGCATCCAGAGCAGAGGAGGACAGAGGTACTGGGATGAAGGTACCGGCACAGTGGATTGTGTTAACACTGTGGCTCCTGGGCCAGCTCTGGCAGGTTTTTACAGGAAAAAAGAGCCACTGGATAAAGTTCTTCCTTGTGAAGGCTGGAGCACAGGAGGGAACCAGAGCCCTGGGGGCTGAATGCCCAAGGCCTTCCCCACAGAAGGGCAAAACATTGTAGCTGTGTATTACACTGGATCCCAACCACCATTTGTTTTGTGGCTTCTGCAACCATTAACAAGGCCCTTGCAAAACCCACCTATGTTCCCAAGAGAAGATTCTCACACTGGGGAATGCTCCAGCAGCCCAGCAATCTGTAGCAGCGTCTGGCTGAACCACAGGCAAGCACGACACAGAGCACAGAGAAAGGGTGGTGGAAATCAGAGCCTGCTCTCTTACCTCTTGTGTCATCAGACACTTCCCGAGCTCGGTGAGCTCTGCGCTGGCAGGGGGAGTCACCTCCGTGGCCATGGCCTCATCATCTGCAGAGCAGAGCAAAGGCAACACTGTGAGCGTGGCCTCCCAGGACTGAGGAAGACATGGGAGCACCATGAGAACTAAGCTGGCAGGCAGCACGCAGGACCAGTATGCTGGCACAGCTCCTCATAACATCCTTCTCCAAGCAGAAAGCACCCACCCTTTGTGGGTCAGGAAGGGCACCCAACTAGCTACCTCCAGCCTTGGGAAGGCTGTTCATATCCCCCTTTTCTTGGTACCTTAAGAATTAGCTGCCCCAACATGCTACCTGTGAACTCCACAGCACATTTGTTCCTAGGTTAGACCAGGTTTTAATGTGGCCCCGGACACACTGGGCAGGACAGAGCTGAAGGTTACCAAACCTATACCCCTCACCCAGAACTTCCAGCAAAAGGCCAGCCATGCCCTCAAGAAATGCTTGAGGAAATGGGAAAAGGCTTGTATGCACCAAGGGTGGGAAAGACAAAGTAGGCATTTACTCACCATCTCCATCTACAGCAACTGCAGTGTTATGCTCAACACCTTTCTTAGAAACACAGCAAACAGCTGCAAAAACAGTTGCAGGTCAGAGGAGCAGGAAACAGAAGATGCTACTTCAGAACATGCAAAGATTATCCTAAGAGTGTGATGGGCTCACAGCTGCTGCAAGCTCCCCCAGCTCTTACACAGCACCTGAAGAATCTGAAAGGCCAGTTTAAAAGCCAAATACTGCACTGCCTGTAAGGCTGGAACACCCCACCCGCAGCATCCTCCCACAGTGGAACCTGCTGCACGGGGGCTGCTCCAAACAGCTGAGAACCAGAAACATGCAAAACCATTCGAAGCCTAAACCTGAGAACATCACCATCTGAAGGCAACAAGGCCAATCAAGAAAGGAGAGAGAAGGCTGAGGAGCTGTGATCTCTATGCAGAGATTCCTAGCCTCTCTGCTCAAAGCCACACTGTTAAAAACATGATGTTGGAGAAATGGAATGCAGAGAAGGGAGACTGCCTCAGCAGGGGGAATTTCCCCTTCTGTCTGGCAATGGCCAGCAATAAAACTGCTCTACACTCAGGTAGTCAACAAACTGATGTCCCATATTGGGCTCCAGGGCACAGAAGGGCAGAACCCAGATTCCAAAGGAGGACTGGACTCCTACAGGGGCAATGCCAGAACAATGGAGCCATAAATGCTGAGAAAACGGAAGAAACACTCTTCTCAAGGTTTTTAACGGATTTCTTATTAGGTTTTAGCTAAGACTTTGGCAGGGTTAACTGTCACACCTGGCTTCTAAGGATTATGTTAAATAGTACTGACTATTATAGTTAATTTTTACTGCACATTGGAAATTCCTTTTGTTCTCTCCAGGGCAAACTTCCCAAATATCCCAGGGGACTCAGCTTAATTTCACTTACTGATGAGATCCATGACTTCTCGGGTCAGCAGCCTCACCAGCTGTTCCTCAAGCATCTCCTGAGACTCAGGGTTGTCATCTGCAGCATCATCCTCACTGAGGAGAACAGGTTTTAATGTGAGGGGAGACATTGTCTTAAAGTATCTCCTCTGCCTAAGCACAAGTCACCACCAGGTTCAACAGTGTTTTCCAGCCCCTGCTGGAAAGGGGCATGTAAAAGACCAAAGCTCCATCCCACTCCCCATTTCCCTTGCACACCAAAGGGTAGAAACTTACCAGAGCATGCTTCGCTGGTTGATCACCTGCCATTTCTGAGACAACCTCTGTCCAAGACAAAAGAAAAGATTCAATACTTTCCTAAAGAGCCACATGGGACACAATGCAGAGGCCCCAAGTGACAGCTGCTGATAGAAGCGCCATCATTAAAGCTGACAGAGCTTTAAACACATCTCTGATGCAAAGACCTATTTTGAATGGGACAGGAACCACTACCAATGGCGCTAAAGATGCTGTGGCTGTGCTGGCTGTAGGAGTGGGAGTGAATTGTCAGGAAAATGAGGGGACACAAGCAACAAAACCCCCACAAAGATCCTCAGGGCTGAAGGCTGAGGAGCTGATATCCACAGGTTTGGATTCACAGCAAGGGGTGCTCTGAAACAGCCAGGGTTCAACACACCTCAAAAGCATTCCCACCCACCCAGATAGCATCCAAATCATTAAGTGTTGAGGCTCTGCCCTTGTCTCTGCTGGCTTTGGAGAAACAGATGTTCTTATATGTTCCTGCTACAACCAGGAGTCTGGGCTGCCAAGGAACAGGCATAGAACAAGGTATTTTCTTACCATGTGCAGATAGGTAAAGAGTGGTCCCAGCATGGGGCAGACAAGGGTTTCATAGTATTCTGAAGGGCAGAAGAGTACCAAGGGCTTCACAAACACACCTGCACAGGCCAGTTAAGGAAGAGATCCAGCACACATGACCAGCTGCCAGGGAAACTGCAGCACATGGCCCAAACCAGCCCATTCCCCTGGGAGGCCAAGTGACAGACACCTCAAAGCCCATCTTCTTACAGCCCTGAATTAACAAGTGTCATCCGCGTACAGTGAGAGCATGAGGTAATTTAGCCCCTTCCCCAACAGGGCAGCTGAGAAAGCCAAGGGTGCTTAGCGCCCATATCCTAGATGTGAGACTGGATGTGCAGCCCTGGAAGGTGGGCTGGGAATACCAGATGGTCTCCCACACAAACACAAAATCTAGTCAGACACCCTACTGCCAAGCTGCTACAGTGTCCAAGCCCCCTTACGGCCAGAAGGCACTACCCACCTCTCATGGTGCCTCCAGGACAACACAAATCCTTTGCATTTGTTCTCTCTGACCCCATGCACTGCTGTTTCTGCTTGTGCCCTCCTAGGCTCAACACCTCATCCACACCAGGTGTATATCCCTGCTTGTTTACCCCCTCAATCACCCTTCTTTGGCTAAACATACTGAAAACCATGCAGGTTTTCAATTTATGTGTTGAAAGCCTCCCTACCTGGCCTCAAGACAGTGATGGAAGGATACGGAGCATGGGTCGGAGTCTGTAATCAGGAATGTTGTTGAGGTTGATGAAAGCGGAGCTGAGGAGCTGGCTGGCAAGACCCTCAACAGTGTAGAAATCCTGCTGCATGGAGGGGCCTGCATTTCCCAGGATGTGGAAACTTCCAAGAAAAAAAAACAAGTTAGTTGTAAGCCTGCCAGGTAACAGGTACCATGCCTCTGGGCTGTAAGGGCTACAAGTGCTATCATCTTGAGACCAGATAGTTGTCATGCTCTTAAATACTATAGAGAAGTTTTAGCAGCGTGTTTTTTTTCTGGGATACATGCAGAGGGATAATGAATTAAACATTTAAGCACTAAAAATGCACTTTCAAGTGCTTATGTATCCTAACACGTGATTTAAAAAAGCAGCAAAGCAACAAACTATGTCAGGATATCAGGTAAGTGATGCAATCCCACTACCTAACTGCAGAAAAGCTAAAAACAGATCCACATTTTGAAGTACATTTTTCAGCCACTGTGTTCCATGAGTATGTGGTAAGTTACAACCACCAAGTACAGTTTACTACTGCAGCTCCTACTTGGATGTTACAGGACACAGCTCACGTGAGAAGTGTAGCTCTAGAAGAAGTCAGCACCCAGCAACAGCCTACTGCTCGGGCTGTGCAATGCTGGACTGCATGTGGGATACGTTGGTGCTCTTACCAATTGTCATAGAGGGTACAAAAGAAGCCCTGCATCCTTTCTAAGACTGTTTTGTAAACAGGAGAGTCATAAAGCTCCAGCAGAGGCTGAGGGAGACCTGTGGGAGAGAACAAGCTTTAGCTACATTAATGGGAGAACATGGTGCACCTTCAGAATATGGTGCGCAGGCCCCAGCCACCTTGACAGCAGTGAGGGAAGCACCTGGCAAGATCAACCTGCATCCAAATGGGAAGAGGTGCAGCAACCCTGGGACAGAACCTCCCTCAGAGGTCAGACAAGTTCAGATTGGTTCTACCCAGAGCAGAGGTGCTCCCAATAAGATTGTCACAGTCCTCTCATTTCTCCAAAATGAAATTACTGGAGCTTATCAGAACCCACTCAGAAGCAAAGCTGACAGGCTATTAGAGGAGCTGCACAATCATTCATCTCTGTCAGCACATGCTGAACTGTATTAAAATGTTCAAGGCAGAAATTAAGGCCCTGCTGCTTTAAATGCAGTGGTTCACAGACAGAGTTTCTAAGTCAAAGAAAACAGGTAAAGGAAACATCTCCTCATTTTACAGACAGGAAATGGAGACAAGAAAGACAAAGCATACTCCCTGAAATATTTCACTGTCTGAATGGGAAATTAAACCCCAATTTCTAAAGTCATGGTCCAGATTTTATCCACAAGGCCATCCACTTCTACTTGGCTGGGAAGGCTTCTGTGTTCATAAGCTCTGTTCTGTTTTAAGATGGTCCAAGATCCTCTACCTAATACACAACCTGGAAACAAATGCAAGGGCTCTGCTGCAGTACTTGGCTCTTGCCCTCCATGACAGGTCTTTATACCAGCACTCAGGGATCCTGCTGAGCACTAATTCTGCTCAAAGGCAGATAATTACAGCATTCCCAGTCTCTCCAGCCAGAAATATCATGTTGCAGTGACCACCGCGTCATGCACCTTCATTTCATGCAGAAGAAACCAATCTGTCTGAGACCAATAACTTCTTCATTTCAGCAGGTTCAAATCACAGCAGAGTGGTGAATACTATGAAGAAGCTGGCTCTCCAGCCCCTCTTCACTTCTACTGATGGACCACTACCTCAGATACCTCTGAGAATCCGACCAGACATTCCTCCCAAAGAGAAGCCCCTTACCTAGGATGGCATTCTTCTCCACCTCCAGCATGTCCAAGGCCTTTGCAAACGTCTCCCCCAGCCTAGCCACCATCTCTGGCATGTAGAGATTGTTGTGAGTCCTGAAACAGAAGAGCACTTGGTTTATACACATGTGAGTCCACCCCTTTTGCCCTTGACAGTGGGATCCTCTCCTTCAGCTTGTGAACAGCTCTTCTGAGGCAGATGATGAGGAAGGTGAGACCAAGCACGTGTGCATGGGATCCCCCTTCCCCACCTGCAAAAATATTGGGGAAGCTGACCCGATAGAGACATGGAGTGATTCCACCTCATGTCCTGAATCTCCTGGCTGCCCCCTTCCACTTATTTCAGTTCACCCCACCCCTTGCAAGCACTAGCAGGAAAAACTCCCAGCAAGTCTCCAGTTGATGCTGGCAACAGCTTAGTAGCTCGGCCAAAGGGATCAGAGAACGTATTTCAAAAACTGACAAGACGCAGATTCTGCAATCTCAAAAGACCTTCTGCACCTGAGGCCCCTGCAGAGGGAGGGGCTGTTTCAGCTCCAAAACACACACACTGCCCCCCAGGGATGGGTCACAGTCCCCAGAATGGCAGGTGGCATTGGAGGGACTCTAGGGAGAACATCAGTCCGATCAGATGTTACTCATGGCAGACACAGGTGCCCCCTGGACAACACATCCAGCTGGGAACAATTCCGCATCATCAGGAGGTGGCCATGGTCAGCTCTCCGCGAGGGACACCAATTCAGCCACGGGTGGCTGGCTCTTGCCATCCAGGCCAAAATGGGTCCCCTCTAAGCCAGGGTACTGACACTCAGCGCTGGACTCGTTGGGGGGTGTCTCTCTCACCTACCTCTCTCCTTTGAGACCTCAGACCTCCACTCTGGGTGTCGCCAGCTGCACACAGCACAAATCCTGCAGCCTCCTCCAAAACTGCAATGCCATTGTACCTGCTGCTAGAGGTGATCAAGGGCAACTCAGTATCTCCCCCTAGAGCAGCGTTTCCCAAAGCAGGGGGGTACATGGGAATGGCTGGGGTAAGGGAGCGTGGACAGACCTCGGTATGTTCTCCAGAGTCTCAGCTTTCACTCCTGTCTTAACGATTTGTAATTATTGTTTTTATTTAATTTTGTTTTGGCAGGTCTATGTTCACAAGCCTGGCACCCCCGATGCAGTGACGTCTGCCTCGGTTACCTCCGAAACGTCAACTATCCCAGTTCTCTCTGCAAGTTTTAAATACTTCCCTGCTCACTGCACGTGAGGAAGGAAAGTATGTAAGGTTCACAAGAAAGAGCTACACAAATGACTTCTTAACGACTCATACTCTCATTCTGGGCTGGATCTAACACCGTGCAACAGGCCTCAAAGGGGGCACAAGCTGGTTTTATTTTCCCAAGAGCCAGGGAGCAGCCCAGCCGCCACAAAAGTTTGGATGATGTTGTTTCACTGACTCAAAAAAAGGTGCATTTCTGCTTGAGGCTATCCTGAAACCTGACTACTAAAATCACCTCCTCTCACATGTCTCCTGCCTGCCCCATGCCAGTGTTGGCTTTGCCTCATGGTGGGTAGAAGGGCAGTTGGGCAAACCCAAGAACTGAAATGAACGTTGAAATCTCACTACTCTAATCTCAGCAGGACGGTCCAATCGTATCCTGAAGCTGTGGTCATGATCCTTAGTTGTTTCAGAGTCCTTGAAACATTTTCTCAGGTTGGACAGGTGGGAGGGCAGATATTCACTCAATTCAAGGCTGGTCTCCCTTAATTCAAACTTGAGCCCAGTGGTAATGGAGAGAAAATGGCTAATCAGCTGCTCCCCATGAAAAAGCATCCAACAGCCCTCACATACGACGAAGATGTAGCCCCTAGGCATGTTCCAGCTGAGACTCTCGGCAGCGAGCAGCACTCCCGGGCACCCCCCACACAGGAGAACATAGAAAAAATTTAAGAGACATTTATGCTTTAGAAAAGACAAGCAAAGGATATGGCCTTGTGGGCAAAGGACTTGGGGGATTTTCAGCGATAGTCACAGCTCTGCTGGAAAAAACATCTGATGCCTAGGGAGGTGGGATTAAAGGCCAGAAGATGAGTCCTTTAGGACAGTTCATGCTTGAAAAATCTTTATCCAAAGCTGGAGACGTCTACAATGAAAATGCCTACAGCATCCATGTCTATCCAACAATTCTTTCACAAGCATTAATGCCTTGGTAATGTCAGCATCTCATCAAGATGAGCTCCAGAAAAGCCTTTGTCCATGCAAAGCATTTGCTGAGCCTAACCAGTCCATTTGTAACAACACACGAGCAAATGTCAACACAATAAAGGTGCCGAGCCAATCGGTTCATGCAGCTACTGACTCCAGACACATGACTACATGTGCATCTGTCTGGCTAGAGATCATGATTTGGGTTTAACTTCATGAGAGGACAATTTAAGCCAGAAGAGGTAGAAAGCACCTAGGTGAAAAGAGGATAGGAGAATCATCACCTCAAAAGCTGCAAGCAGTGATTAACAAAGCAGCCTCAAAATACATTGGTAAATACAGCCACCAAAGACAAAGACAAATACGGGTGGGTACAAAGAGATAGCACTTAAAGCTACCTTACTTTTTCTTGTTACCTAGACTCCCTCTCCTTCCTCTTGGCTCTTTGGTCTCATCCATGACCTATCTTCCAGCTATTTACCCTTGAAAACAGCCAATGGCTTAAGAACATTCACTGCTTCTGTCTGCAAACACATCAGAATGCCACCCAGTATCCAGAGTGCAGCAGACACAACAGCTTGCCCTCCAAAATGCCTTTTTTTTTTTGCATACTGGTGCCCAGCTTGGCACTCAGTTTAGCTCTCAGTAGGATCCATGTTACTGCCATCTGCAGATCTGCTCACACAGTAACCAACACAATCCGTGAGGACTTCCACATCTGCTTCCTGCATAAGCACATGAGCAACACTGGGCCTTGCTTATCCCCATGGAAAGCTGCCTAATGGCACAGAACTAAGAGAAGCACCCACCTCTAAAAAGTAATGCAACTATGCTCCTGAAGGCATCCTCAACACAGGCAGCTTTCCTCCCAGCCACAGCTCCTCATATCCCTGTACTTCCTCTACCTGCTGACAGACTGCTGTAGACTCCATGTCCTCTTGCATAATTTGTATTAAAGACAGCCCGAGGAAGCAGCACATGGAAGAGGCACTCAAAAGGCAGCAAAAATATACCAGAAGCTCCCCAGCACAATCTCTAACTTCTCTAGAAAGGCATAAGCATCATCAACATTTGCAATGAACTGAGCTTGCAGCTGTCACAAACAGACACCTCCACATCCAGCAGCAGCCAAAAAAGGTATGAGGTGGAAGATCTACTGCTCTTAATACATCATTCATTGGTTCTTGTTGGAACATTCGGCCTTAAGAAAAGCCTGGATACCTTTGAGTGAAGTACAGGCTGCTCCATGTACATTACTACAAAGTGCTTAGAAAAGATTTTGGTCTCCAGGGAGGATGCTTGAACAACACAGATCCATTGTGTCAAAAAACAGCCAGGGAACCTCTTCCTTTAGGTAGATGGGAAAGCACTGGCAACAGAACTAGCTCATGTGTTTTCCTGGAGGTGGTAAACAAGAGGGCACAGATTTTCTGCTTCTTTCCAGGTAGGGATAGAGTTTGACAGAGGTTTCCTAAGTTTGTTGTGACACAAATCCAAGTGTTCTTAATAATATGTAAGTTCCAGCAAGAAGAGCAATCACACAAGCAAAAAGTCTGTCTGTTGCAGCCTCTTCAGACCCTGGGCACTGGTTTTGTTGGTCTCTCACAATATGGAACATGTTTCAGGCTCTGGAAGAACTGGCATGAGGCTACTTCTACTCAGGCAATTCCACTTGATAGGACCTTCACCCTTCCAGGATAAAACCATTTCTGGGATAAAAAATCCAGGATAAAAGCACAACTCCACAGCTCTAAGAAGATAGTTCAATCCTGCTCACTGGCCAAAGTACCACCTGCTGTGCTACACAGAGCTTTGCTAGGGTGGGCCAAGGCAGCATGTGCTTGTCCTACCTGTCCAGCATATCCAGCATTCTTACTGGAAGCAGGACAGTCCTGAGCTCAGTGACTACCAAACATACCTGACTACACAGAGCTCGAGTAATAGGGCCCCTTTCCTCACAGAACTGGAGCTGAAAATCTAAGTGGATCTGAAAATGCTCTTTCCCAACAGGCTTCTGCCAAGGACAGAGCCTCAAGTTTTCAAGTACTTAACATGTAGCATTACCTCACAGACCTGCCCCATAAGACTGGCAAAATCCCAGTGTCAGCAGTTACCCTGAGACAGGCTCCTCCTTTATAATTCTGGGAACTTTGTTATTCAGTATTCCCTTTTTCTGCCTTCTCCTGCCCCCTTCTCTGGCTACCCCAGATGTACACATCAGCGACATGCAGAGAGGCACTGCAAGATAGCAACAGCCTGAGAGTATGCATCCACGGATTTCAATAGCAGACAGTGCTTCAGGAGGCTGGTGTCCGTGTTCAGCAAAACCAGCTTAATTTAACACTGAAGAGAGAACAACGCAAACAGGATGCGATGAGAGCTGGGACTGCCCTGGTGGTGACTGGAGAGGTGGCCTTGCAGGGGCTGAGGGCAGAGCAGAGATGTTAGTTGAGAAACAATTAACTGGGTGGCAGATTTATAGCAGTGGAGGTGGGGGAGGCAACCCCAGCCCAAGCTCCCACTGGCTTTGATGGACTCTTGCAGGCCAGGCCAATGAACATTCAGAAGGCTCCAGTTTCCCCAGTGCCATTCCCCACTGTGAACAGTCAGGAACGGTACTTGGGCACCTGCACCAGCCTGTGTTCCTGCTGGCTTCACTGGGTAAACATGCTCTGAGCATTCCATGTATTATCACAGTTCAGCTTTCAGAGATTCTTAAGTCAACAAAAATTATTTCAAGTCAACTCGACCCACCTTATAAGAGCAAGTAAATTGTCAAGCAGCTTCAGGACCTGTTCAGTGCAGGGATTACGGTAGATTGGACTTCCACTGGGCATGTATCCCACCAAGAATCCTCCAGCTTTTGCCTCTTCAGGAGCAGCAGGCCAACGAGCTCGTTTCACAACTCCTAGAATGGTGTACACGCAAAAGCTTATCTGCAGGAAGAGATGTGGAGGAAGCGATTTTAAGCCACAGAACAACACGAATAAACAGGTTTTCAGAGGAACCCATCATCAACCCATCTCAAAGGGATGCTCTACAGTGAGCCTAATCTGGTGACAAGAACAAACTCCACTGGGTTTGCTGCTAAGAAAACATGAGCAACACTGGGCTTTGCTTATCCCCATGGAAAGCTGCCTAATGGCACAGAGCTAAGAGAAGCACTCACCTCTAAAAAGTAATGCAACTATACTCCTGAAGGCATCCTCAACACAGGCAGCTTTCCTGCCAGCCAGAGCTCCTCATATCCCTGTACTTCCTCTACCTGCTGACAGACTGACCAATGGCCATAGTAGGATGGCCTAGGAACTCGCTATTAGATAAAGCATTAATGCATATGGTCACATAAGTATGCGAGCAACCAGATAGGTTAACCCCTAAAAGGAAGGGTCTACACCATCAGCTCCTTCAATGTGCTGGGATGAATGTAGAGATCTGTAATGACACAGTGGTCAAACTGCATTAGTGCCAGATCACAAGCCCAGCTCTGTGGACTGCATTTCATTGTCTTCTGCAGACCTAAAGACAGCAACTCCACTGCCACTTGTCCAAGAAGTGCACACATTTCACTAACAATTCAAACAACACAAATCACCGCAGATGTATTTTAAATATATCCCATGCTGCAGTCTCAGAATGACACTTTCCACACTGCCTGGCTCGAAACTCTGAAGAGAAATCCACTGCACCAGATTTCCAAAAACCGTGTTCCAAAACCAAACTCTGCCACACAGAGAGTGAGGGACAGTGTGCTTCACTCTGTGGAATAATCTGGTTTTGCATGGCCTGCATTCTCATTGCTGTAGCTTAAGGAAGCAAAAGCCAGTTATTCTGCAATCTGAAAAACCTACTAATCTGCACCCAAAAGAAGCAGATGATCAGAAAAGATCTTATGTGTATCCACAACGAATGGGGGATGGAAGGAGGCAAGTCCTGTCTCGCTAAGGATTACACCTCTGCTGATAACGATACTCACTCTAGAGCGGTTCAGGCCACTGGGATCTTCCAAGACTGGATCGGCAATTTTGTTGTCAGCACCCACGTAGGAGATAAAGGCTTCAGGATCCGAGAGGACTCTGGCAGCAGCAGAAGACAGTAACGAGGATCATTGTTTGCGGCAGGAAATTTGAGCAGAGCTTTGCACTGGCAACAAACATCTCAAACAGAGTAGGCCAGAGCCTAGCTAGAGCTTCACACTATGTGGGAACACGATAAAAAGCACCAGAGACACGTGCACTCTCCAGACATTTGCAGTTCCCTTGGGCCATGGGGACCTAAAACCAGTGAACCTCTTATGAAGATAGTCCTGCTTGCAAACCTCTTGTGCATGCTGAGCTGCCCACAGCTGCAGCACACCTCAGCTTTAGTATTGAGAGCTCAGCTTCCTAGCTTCTCCTGGACATGAGCAAGGACATCTTTGCTCGTTTTCACAAGTTTCTCATTTTCTGCAAATGCTTTGAGCATGCTGGGAAAAAGTGCTCCTCTATCACCTTAAATGAGTCTTACCTGGCAATTTCCAACAAACAGCATTTAGACTGAGTTGGCAGTTCCCAAACTACAAGAGAGCTGTTACCAAGACTGCCCAGAGCACAGGGCGTCACGAGGCACCCCAGCATGCTCATTAGGTTTGTGCATTACCTCTGCAATGCCTCCAGCTCAAAGCTCAGAAAACCGACCCATACCTCTGCATCTCTGGGGAGAGCCACAAGCCAGCAACAGGAGCCATGAGCTCCTCCAGGAAAGCTTTCTGCCGCTCATAGTCCTTGAACTGGTTACTGATGAGGACGAGGGCCTCCATAAGAGCACACTTCTCCATCTGTGTCAGAAGGAGCTCATTGGAGAGCAGCTGCTTCACGTGGTTGTACAACACCTCGAAGTTTGGCTAAAAAAACACATCCAAGTGGAAAAGCGTTATGCACATGGTTTGAATGGGGGCCACTAGGGGAAGCAGGTAGGGTGTACTGTACTATACAGTACAGCTGGAGGAGCATGTCTACCTTACCCTTCCTCTACATAACTATCTCCTTCTAAGACCAAGTTTATCTGAATGTTCAGTCTAAAAGAGCCTCTTTTCTTCCCTATCACCCTATCATTATCCTGCATCCAGTTTACTTTAGCCTCCAGAATGACCAAAAGAAGCAGAGGAAATGTCCCTCTTCTAGACAGTCATATTCCCTACAGCAGCATCACACTTCAGAAAAAGTCTGGTGCTTTTGTTTGCTCACAGAAAGCACCTCGTTCCTTTGGCTCTCAAGTGCAAGGCTCAGGATTTTTCCATCTCCTTGCTCAAAACTAGGTTAGTAACAATTCATGTGGTTATCACTATCTCTATAGGAACGGTTGTGTTTCTTCCTTACACACTCTAGACACGGCCATGTCTTCCTGTAACCTTCTATAAATATCAGCAATCATGGCCTTCAGCAAAGTCATCTGAACATATTTTGTGGCAGCTCTGGGCCCTTGGCTCTTCCAGCGAAGATGTCTAGCTGACCAACTGTAGATGTCTACAGCCAACTGTAGTTCAATGACCAGTGGAGTGGGACAAAGACAAACCCACTAGTTTGCAGCAGCTACTGCAGAATGGAGACTGGAACGCCTAAATTACATTAACTACCATCCTCAAAAAATGTCTTTGCTTAAGCTAACAACGTCCCATGCTGCTCCCACAGTCCTACAGCCATTCCATACAAACACTGCTAAAGAAAGGAGTTCACAGCTGCATGCTGGGGCAGGCTGTTTAGTTCAACAAGACCAAATGAAACACTGGCTCATGGATTTTAAGAATATTTGTTTTTCTAGTCTCCTCAGGCTAATCTGGAAAACAAATACTCTCCTCTTGCTCCTATGTTCTGTTAAGTGACAGAAGCCTGAAGATTAGTTACTGCTTGCATCTTCAGCTAAGGAATGAACCGAGACCACCACGAGTGACAAAAGGGAAGTTCAGCAAACATTCCCATAAAACAAATCTAGTGCTGCACGTAGCCTCCTCATAATCCCTTTTGCATTTAACTCGTCACCTTATAAATCAGCTCTTCAGGCAGAAGATTTTTCAGGGGTGGGGTGGGGAAGAAAGGAGGTGCAGGGAATAAAGCATTTTGCCATTTGCACAGCAGGAATGTTTCTTGGAAGAAAAACAGAGGCTGTAGCCAAAGAAGCTGAAGATCCCACAAAATCCAGCTGAAATTGAGGCAAGACTCTTCATGATACAGTTGCATTTACATACCAGGACAAGCTGAGGATAATCCCGACACATCTTTATGATTGAGGAGCATGCATGCCTTCTCACATTCTTCACTGCTCGAGTTCTAGGAGCCTGGACAGACATAACAAACTTCAATGCAACAAAAGAAAAGTTCAGAAAAATGCAGGGATTTTCAAGAGACAAATGCATTATAAAATTTTCTGCACTGCTGAGTACAGACCAAGAAAGCATTTCCACACCACCCCCCCCTGAACAATCACCCAACAAACAAATTTTCCCTGGAGCTGTAGCCAACTCAGGAAGCCCATGTTCAGACAAGGTCTACTTTGGGAGCAAGGATGTCACGGCTTTTACTATTTTAAGGCTCCCAAGCATTCCCTAGGGTAGCTAGCAGCTTTGTAGCCATCCTTCACAGCCATGTATACCAACCACTGAAGAACACCCACAGCTAATGAAGGGATTTTGTGTTCAGGAAGGCCAGCATAGACCAGGGGACTAAGTACACTGGCCTTAGACCATACTTGTGGCCTTCTAGGTTTGTGAGCACAGGCTTATTAGGCTGTGGCAACTAAGAAGAGATCAGTTATGTCTAGACTTTCAAGCCCTTTCCAGGAGCTATACTTGAGAAGCCTACTACAGCAGTCTTCAGACCCAGCATGTTCTCAAATAGGATATAGTTTGATCCAACTGTTATAGCTCATTAGTAGATAATAATTCAGACATACCTTACTTTCTTCTATAACTTCAAAGGTAACTGATGCAAACAGCTGTGAGAAAAGATCCAAAAATTCACATCATTTGTTAATATCTAGCACACGTGTTTTGAGCTCAAAGACTAGATCATAAGACTTTAGTGCAATTTCATTAAAGTCAGTGAAGACCTCTTGACTAAGTGGAAAGATGAACTGGCAGCACAGTGAGGTCTTGAAATAAAAAAAATGGTGTTTACTGGCCAGAGCGTGCACTTAATGTTAAGATTTAAGGCTAGGAACTGCAAAAATCGGTGTTATTTGACATTGTTTCTTCTTGAACAAGATTCAATCTCGGTTTTTCCCACCTTTAACATGAAGGACAGCACTTCCCTAACAGTAACATCAAGAGAATTAACTCCTGCAGTTTAGTACAAGGGCCCTGCACCACAAAAAGCCTATCTGATTTTAAGCAGGGTCTGCAAGTACCTACCTTGGAAAGTACTTGTGGTAGGTACTCTGGTCGGTAAGTGACAAATGGGAAGAGAGCAGAAACATTGGTAAGCACACAGGACAGAATGAGAGGATCCTTTGTCTCAAAATTAAGGACAAGCTGCAGCAGATCTATGCCATCATTCACTGGAATTTCCTAAAAGGTCAACAAATGGAAAGAGGAAATCAAAAAGGAGACAACATTCACTACTTCAGCCTGTAGCACACATCCTGTAACTCCTAGAGCTAGGTCACAGAGCTGCTGCTATCACATCATGCCTCTCAACTGAACGCAACTGTTCTCAAAGCAGAAAGAAAATAAGGAGAAACCTCTATTTAACAGCATGCTTACGTGCACTTGCTGAGGGAAAAAGGACAGCAACATTGCCACTGTTGGTAGGGCAGTCTTGAGATGTCAAACTCAAGTCCCCATAGTGCTGCTTGCATCTCTGGGAAAGGCAAATTTCCTCTACCTCAGTTTGTCTCCCAATTCTCCTCTTAACTCTGGTCCAACAAATTCCATGCTTACCAACTACATCAACCCATGCAATTAATTTACTGTGGTTACAATGATGAACTGAAGTTCAGGAGAAGCCCGATCTAACAAAAAAAGAAATCAAGTCAGCCTACATAAGACTGAGGAAAAAAAAAATGCTTTCTCTCTGTTGCCTGCTGGGAAACAAAAAAAGCAGAAAGAAATCACTTCCAGCCTCCTACTCCCTGAGCAGGAGTTTCTCTCACTTAAAGTTCAAATAATCTAATCAGAGGATAATTAAAAACAATAAACATGGGAAAATTCCACTTAAGCAATCCTCCTCTAGCAAGGCACATTTCACGGTATGCCACCTGAGTGCTCTCCTGTCACTTCTCATGGCACAGTGTCCAAAATTAAGCCAGGATGACTTTGGACTCATCTAAAAAAGGGTCACTACTCTTCATAAGAGTCACTCAACAAACATGGTTTTTTTCATGGAGGTAACTAGTTACTACAAACTTTTCAATGACACCATAGCTGAAAAAAACGCACTCAGGTCAA
This sequence comes from Pezoporus wallicus, assembly GCF_028554395.1. Classification (NCBI taxonomy): domain Eukaryota; kingdom Metazoa; phylum Chordata; class Aves; order Psittaciformes; family Psittacidae; genus Pezoporus; species Pezoporus wallicus. Next base: position 2,938,082 of record NW_026639660.1, read on the forward strand.
CCAAGAACAAGCCAGGAGAGCAGGAAATGGCATCTGATACACATACATCTTTATCCAGGGTTCGAAACATCTGGCTGATGACACTCTCCGAGAAGAAGGTCATGGCATCCCACTGCACAAAGGACGGAGAGAAGATGGAGCAGAGACCTTCGCCTGTTTTCGCTGAAAGGAAGAGAACACTGGAGCTCTCACCATGCTCCTCCCCACATGCACAACAGCAGCTGATAAGCTCCTTCACAGCAACATCTTAACACTCAAGTATTTTGGACACACAGCAATCCCTGAGGATGCCTGGCAGGGATGCACAGGGAGCAAATAAGGTGCTCCAATGTGATTTGCCTCATTCAAGCTAAGGCTCCTGAGACACAAGTCTGATATCTGAGATACATAGAGAGCAACACCAACAAATCAAAGAATGGAAACAGAGGGAGAACGCATGCCCAGATTCAGCACCGCAGGCAAGACTGCCCTCAGTGTGACCCTACAGAGCACCAAGTGGCTTTCCTTCATAGGAGGAAGGCAATGTGACTGACAGAAGGACTTGTCAAAAAAGCAGAACTCCCCTGGACAGAAAAATAATGTTACAGAGATAACAAGGCTCAAATAATCGCAAAACTGTGTCACGAGTGACAGCTGCATCTGTTTTGCAGAGGGATACGGGGGGAGGAAAGGAGGAGCCAAGGGCTTTACATTAGCTGTTCCCTAGGTAGGCTGTAAAGGGTTAAATGTGGGGAGGAATGAGCCTGATTTGATTTTGTTTTTAACTTTCTATGATCTTAAAGACCAAAAACCTTGTGTTAAGTCTTGGTCCACCCTTAAAAAGATAGGGCAAAGAAGCGGCTTCTCAGCTTGAATTAAAAACCAAACCCCATATCAATCTTGTTTTTTCAGGTAACTTACAGTTCATGGGTCCAGTATCAACAGGAATTGTGAGCTGGTACTTCAGCCATTCACCAGCCATCTGAAAGCCAGTTCGAGGGTCCAGACGACATGCCATCCTCATCACCTCTCCTTGCTGGGCTCGGAAAGCTGCAGTGGAAAATGAGACACCCTGCAGCAAGCTGATGTTGCAAACGCTCGCTTCCCCAGAGCAGACCTGGGAATGTTACGGGCTGCTGCTGCGGCAATAGTTGTGCAGTGAGCTCAGATTTACAGCCAGCAAACTAGGTGTAACAGAACGGGCAATATTTGAAGTGATTTAAATGGACTAAAAATAGTGATGGGTTAACATAAAAAGAAGTGCAATTAAAATGCAATATGAATTATGAAAATCTATGTTAAAGCCAGAGGTACTACAATTAAGCCTCTTTTTCATAAAAAAGAAACACCTTCAAACTATACATGTTTGCTGCACCTTGAGATACTGAGATACAAAAGCAGCATTAGATAACTTATGCTTCCTTCAGATAAACACACTTTTCTAGATTATTTGACTTAACCCAACTCAGATTCTAGGCTGACAAACTAATGCAAACTCAAAACCCCAAAGAAGTCTTTTTTTTTTTCTTCGAAGATACTAAAAGCTTCTCTGTGATAATGAAGAGATACTGAAAGATTCTATGTTTCCACACCAGAATCTGAGCCCTGTGATACTGAAAGTAAACTAGAGAATAGGAATTTCATTTGTTCCAAAATATTCCAGTGCATGACCACACAAAAAAAATAGGCTCTGCTGACTACAGATGTAACTTAAATCTTTAAAACAGAAAGGTACAGACAACAGCATCTGCACAGGATGATGGCAACGTACAGTTGAAGAAGGCGTTGAAGTCCTCATCACTGTCAAAATCAAAGCGGGAATATTCACAACTGGGGCTGTCTGATTTAGAGGGAAAGCCCACCTGGAGACAGAGCAGACAAGGTCAGGAAGGAAAAGTTACCCATCACAGCTAACTCCAGTTACTTGCCAGACTGAAGACAAGGAGCAGACAGCAAAATGCTGAGACAGAGCTGTCTGCTCAGCAGCCAGGAGATCAGGTCTCTGGCAGACACAATAAAAACGTAGTTTCTCTCCCACAGGCCACATTCATGTAGGCACCTTCTCACAACTATCTGGCCGCAGTTCCCACATACCTTCACCAGGTTGGTCATAGATGCTCGGAGGTACTTGGGAATCATACCCAGCAACAAGGGATCGCGAGACAAAACTTCATGCCGGAAGAGGGCTCCCCATGTGATCTGAGTGGAAGATCGCAGAAACTAGGGGAGAAAAGAGGGGAAAAAAGAAGGATGTCAGTGCTGGAATTTCCACTGCTACCACTGTGTTCCTATCAGAAGGCAACAGCAAATTACAGTGACTATTCAGTTGAGGCTAAGGCACCCTGAAGGCATAAAATTCCAGAATGCCAAGTCTTTAAGTAAATACTAGGGCTGACTGCAAATTCTGTACTTTGTATGCAGGATCTAAGTCAGGCACTGTCCCTAACAGGGTGGTAATGGAGAAGAAACCACTCTGCCTTCCAGGTCTTCAGCTGAAATGGAAAGCAGTATCTGGCAGCTCAAGTGCTGCAGTTTACTGCAGGTTAGTTCAATTCACACATTCTTACATAAACATACACAAGACTTTCAGGCCTTTACATACCTGGCTGGGATGGGTTGTAAAGGCTAAAAAAGAGTCAAGGTATTTTCCAAAGTTGGGTGGTGTTTCAACATCAGAATCTGAGCCCTATGAGGAAGACAAACAATTTCAGACAAAATATTAACTCTATGTCACACTGGACTCACAAGTGCTCTGTCTCTGGGTAAAGCAGAAGCACTACAAGGCCACAGACTGTAAAGGAACAGAGACAAAAACCTGAACAACTGTGATTAGATCAGTATAGCCTGAGAAGTAGCAGGTTTTGCTGAGCAGCCTGGGGCTGCTAGAGACAGTACCACCCTTCAAGGGAAAAGGGTGACTTCTCAAACAGTGGAGTTCTGCTAAAACCAAATTCATGTCCACTGCTGCTGCCATGAGTGACAATTTTACTCCTACTGGGTCAAGCAGACCCAGCAGCAGCAAAGTGGAGGAATTCACAACTGCAGAATTTCATACATACACCCAGATTTTGCTGCCATTCCTCCAAATGTTTCCTGTATTTAATGTATGGACATCTCTTACCAGTAACTTTGTGGAATGTCTGTCAGGAAAGTAGGTTTTGCCCAGAGCCATAAATTCATGGTTTTGCAGCTCCTCATGATCATAGTATGACCTAGGGCCCTTAAGAACCCTGTTCTGGAGCTGTACAGCTCAATGTTGCCTCTCCTGAGTATGAGCGAAAGGAGTCAAATCTCCACCTTATTACTTCATCTATGCACTAACAGCTTTCACTGCCTAACAGCCAGTAAAGTCACTGCAAGTAATAATACACCCTTTGTTTGCTGTCCATTCTTTTTAGGGATAAATTCTCAAAGGTTTTGGGTTTTGGTTTCTTTTTCCCCTCCCTGTGAGAATTTACTTTGGTCTATCGCTTGCACAGGATGCTTCAGTCTCCCTATGAGCAGCATCTCTCACAAGCCTCCCTTCTTTACGGCAAAGCACTGCTCTGAATGGAGGGAGCAGGAACTGAGCAGCCAGCATGGCATACAAAGTATCAATGCGTATCTTCATCTCAAAATTGACCCAAAGCATCAGAAAGGTGAAGAGCAGGAACAAAACCTATTTCTGCCTTCAGCTTGAGAGAATCTTGGTAGAAAAACAACATATATCCTTTTGAGTTATTTAATAGGGAAATTTAAAAAGCTTCCAATAAAACAGTAGTTTCCTGGAGCAGTTTTTCTGTAGCAGTATACAGCAGAAAACTTGATCAACTTTCAATGAAGTTTTGGCAGTTTACAGAGGTTACAGAAGGACAGAAGCAGCTTGGAATCAGGGTCCCTCCATTCTACATTCCTATGGCTTCGAAGGATAGTTATCCCACTTGCAAGTAGAGCTGTTTCTGCACTTTCCAGACGTGTGGAGAGAACCCGATGGCTACAAAATGTACAGAGAGAACTTTGGTCCTACCTGAGGGTTGCCTCACCCCCTGCCCTAAAAACTAGCCTTGCCAGGGCTGCTTCTGTTGTTAGCAGAGACTTACTAGTAACGCACACAGCTGGCTGCCCAACGCACACAAAACTTGGCAAAGTCTCTTCAAGAAAACATAGTGCTTCTCCACCAGGCCTTCTCCATCAGCTGTCCTGGGAATGAGGGAAGGGGGAAAAACAGGTTCACAGTTACTCATGCTGTAGGCAAGAGGCACACTGCTATCCATCTTGCAGATAAAAAGAGGACTAGAACAATCTGATTTCATCACAGTGGGATTTGCTTCGCTATTACCATTATTTGCTATTAGTGCTTTATTGGCACCTAAAACCTCTAGGACTGCCTCTCTGAAAGAGCTCCTCCCGATCAGTTTCAGGCTAAAAAGAAAGCTGAGGGAGCTGTGGTATTGACACCACTTTGTCCTTCAATTATAGGATTTGAAAAATCTTGCAGTTTTTCAGGTTTTGCAAGAGAAATGGTGGTTTTGTTCTCTCCTAACCCAGTCCCTGCTTCCTGCAGTTAAGCAACAGTTATCTTTGGCAAATCTTATCTACAAAGCCATTTGTATGCAGTTTCGTGTGACATTACAGCAGCAGGATGGTACTCACTGGGCAGCAGACAGAATGTAGTGCATGGCAACATCTCCAAACAAGACCATCAGAGGCTTCCGATCCTCCAGCTTGCCCTATGTGTAAAATACACCAAATGCCTCAGTTAGAACACAACTATTTATTCCCACCTACATAATTATTTATTCCCAGCTGCAGGTCAAATTAGGAGATCCCCCCTGCCCTTCTATCTGGGGAGGTGCTCGCAGCCCGCAAGTAATTTTAGTTAAAACTTGACAAAAATTCTCAGGTATTACTGATCTCAAGAAATTTCCCCCAGCAATTCCATCACAGGAACTTTAAACTGAAAAACTGACTTTAACTCTTCTTCATGGCAGACTAGTTAAAGGCAGCTGACAAACACATAGCCCTGACACTAAGCTGCTTCTGAACATGTGGCTCAAATCACCTCTTTAGATGCCGCTGTCATTTCTTTGAGCTGCCAGATGACAGTATTTCCCACTTCACAGTTGTAGAAAGTAAGGGGGGAAAAAAAGTCAATGGGGATCTCCAACACTGGAGGAGAGGTGAGCACATGCTAGATGGGACTCCAACAGTTGCTGTATGTATTGTGCTAGCATGCCATTTACACCGAGTATCATTAGCACAAGCAGCCAAATTTTAATTTTGTTTCTTAAATAAAGGGGAAAAATATCACTGCTCTATCTGAAGAATTACATAAGAATACAGGAGGAAAACAAAGCAAAACCAGAAGAGCTGAGGAGGAAGAACTCACTTTTCTGCTGACAGCAATCAGGAGACACTCTGCTGCTCCTATTTGGAGCTCAGGCTCATTCAGGAGGAGACACAACATCTCCAAGAGCTTACAGTTGTCTGCTGTGATGTGGCTCAGAGCCACCCAGTCAATGTAGCCAGCCAAGGTGTTGAGTGCTGCTATCCCCACGCGGCAGTTTGCCTGGGCCTGTGAACAGAGAGGGGGCAAGGAGGTCAGAGCCAGAGAGAAACACCAATTCCTGTCTAAAGCAGTACACTCCCTAGAAGAACAGTACCAGGAACCATCCTGAGAGAGTGAGACTTAGACCCTTCTGCTGCCACCTCTCACTTCTCTCTTTACAAGGATTTTGTATTAGGAGTGAACAAATCCACCTGGAAATGAGAACTGCAGGTAACAGACTCCAAAGCCTGGGAAAAGCCGAGTTCTAAGCAATCTTGGTCTTAAGAATGACGAATGCACTAACTCTTGCTTAGTTCCACTCACCTTTGGCTCCTGAGTCAGATCAGTCTTCTGAAAAAGAAAACAAGAGACAGTAAGTGAGCAGCTGTAGCACACAAACACTTCCACCCAGCCACTGCTGGACAGGCTTATTCCTGAGAGCGCAGCCAAAAGCAGCTTCACAGAGCAGCTCCCCAGTGAAGGAGGCAGCAACACCATTTCCTGCTCAGGACATCGCTGCAAGCTTCATAACCACCTCCACAGCCTCCTGGCAGGTAACACAACAGGACTTTGAACTGCAAGTTAAGCCACAATTTCCTTCTTATCCAAATGACATTCCAGTCAGCAGGCACCAGGGAGACACAGCAGACAAGGAAAGGAATTTTGGTGCTTCTTGGAAGCTTCCAGGGAAGAAACATTTGACCTTTTAGAGCACCTTACATTCAAAAGCCAGACTCTGAAAGATGCTGGTGCCTCTTACACACTGAGATTGATGTCTGAAAAGGGCAAATGATTTGTCCACAGTCAGACAGGCAGCTGGAGAGAGAGCTGGGGCAACAGCTTACAGCCTGACTCCCAGTTCCAAACACTGAACAGCAGCAAGACACTGCTTGCACCATCTTACTGACCAGTGCAAATGAGTCCCTCAGACACTCAGGTTTGATTTGATGCAAAGACACCACGAGCATGTCTTTTTGCTGCAAGGTTCTGGTTTGGAAACTCTGCTCATCAATGTAATCAGTGCAGTGATTTAAGTTAATCTGGACATGTCTCAAACATTTAGCAACAGAGCCGCCATACCAGAACTGCATACTTCTAAGCACTGCACATCATTAATGGTCTTGTCCATCAGCTCCCCCATTCTCTGTGTTCAGACAGGCAACTGAACACCCAACCCTCGGAATTTACCCTGTGCAAACATCCCAAAGATCAGCTAACCTGTGGAGTGGCGAGGACTTCTTGTTCCTGGGGTGCGCCAACCTTGCCAATCAGAAAGATTCCACCGTTAGCACAAGCAGCCACACTTCAGAGCCTCAAGCACTGCAATTCAAACCTTACCTGGAAATGCATTTCAACCAGACTACAAAATGCACCAGGGTCTCCCACCCACCACCATGAACTGCAGAGAGAACTGCCTGCTCAGCAGGTGGGTTTGTTCAGCCTGTCAGTGCACCAGGAAAGTCAGACAGGAGAGAGTTTTTCATTGAATCCAAGTTTCACGTCCACTGTATCTGAATTTTAATTCACAGTAAGAAAAAGAACAAGAGATACATCTAAGGAGCTGTATCAGTTTCTCAAATGCACTTTGCCCTCAAATTCACCTCCTTCTCACAGGAACAGACCAGGACAGAGACTTGCCTTGGCCATCCACCTTGACATACCTGCACATCTCTGACTCTAGGCAAGAATTAAGGAAAGAAGTGTCTTTACACAAAAAGGAAGAGGGTTCCTCACCACAACTGACAAAAAATGGCTTTCTGACCTGAGCTATCAGAGAAAAAGACCAGAGAGGCCCAGATGCAATGCAGAGACATCAAACACTCTTGCATTTTGGTGTATCATCACAAAGACACCACTGCAGCATAAGAGAGCAAATACGAGCCCAGGATGGCATCTCTTTACCACCGTGTGTTACAGAAACTACCCCAAATCTACCTGTTTCTGCTACAACCACACCTTTTGTTTGCTAAGCCGTACAGCCCTAGCGTCAGCAGAGCATTCCAACAGCATGGATGAGGCACACAATCCACTCTAGCTAGCTATTTTCATTAGCAAATCCAAACTGTCAACACTAACCCTGTCAACCTCATGTGTTCAGTCTCTCAGATCAGCACCAGCTTCCAGGCCACAGCAGATCCCTACTCACAGTGACAGCAAAAGATTTCAGACAGTCCCTGCACTTGCTTCCCCAACAACTTGCGAGTTGTATCCCAATTCCTAAGCACCTCCAGGACTGACAGAACTCAAGGAAAAGAGACTCTTACCATGCGTCTGTACTTGTTGACATTCTGCTGCAGCGTAGTTAGCAGGAAGCTGAAGATCTTCTCCATGTTCTGAGTGAGGGTTTGCTGGATATCTCGTCGCCGCTGGGTAGGCAGAGTTTGAAAAGTCACTACGTCCTCTGCCAAACGTAGGAGAATGAACATCACCAGTTCCGTCTGAGTTTCCTGACGTCCCAAAATGAAATACACACCATCAGCACAGTTCAAAGACTAAAATCCCTAGAAGCTAGGCCAAAGATGTATGGAGAAAGTGAACATGCATGAAGATACAAGTCACATCTTGGGAAAGTAAGACAGAAGGACGCCCCACTCTTCTGCTAAAATCATCTCCTAGAATAACTTAATCTAACAGGGATTTTTGAGTCCATCATCAGTCTGTCTCATCTGAGCACAACTGAATTAAGCTTTCATCAGGATGATGGAAGACCAAAACCCATGCTATGACCAAGCAGAAGAGAACAGACAGGTGTGTCTCATACCCCTTGCTTGGAGAGGGTATCCAGCTCCTTCAGCATGTCAGGCCAGTGCTGAGGCCATTCGCGCTTGATCATCTCCACCACAATGCGAGACAGAACATCCTTAATATGACTTTCCTCCTCCAGAATACTCTGAGTTCCCTGAGACAGAGGGACAGAGTTATCAAAACAGCAAACGTCAGACATTTGTAACTTTGACTTGCAAAGCACAGTGGTCGCAAATATTCTAAACCACAGAAAAACAACGAAACAAGACTGAGCCGCTCTCCATCCCAGCGACCTTGGATGACACTCCTACACTCCCAAACACCCACAGCTAGTGAACTCCGAGAGCCAAAAGGATTTTCCTCAGACAAAGGTCACTTGGTCACAAAAGCAATCATAATAGAGAAAACACGACTAAGATGACGAGTTTGATATTCTTGAAAGTATAAGAACACCCATCTTTACTAAACTGCCTCCTAAGAAAGAAAGCACTGCATATACATTATACAAGACTTGCAACTTCTGCCACACGGAGTGACATGGTTATTGACCCAACTACAAGACAGAGAAAATCCCTGGAACAACTAAGGATGCACAGCAAGAAAGTAATGAAATGCACAACTGAATTCAGGTACTGTGTGCTAAGTAACTGGAATCCTTTGTCCTTTCACTCCCGCTTTCTGTCTTCAGGTGACAGAATCATACGTCAGATAACAGCCTGTGGTAGAAGGCACTTACACTGGATATGAGGCCCATGACATTGTTCTTTAGATAAACTTTTTCTAGGCGAGGCATACTGTTCCACCGGAACCTGTTTGAAAGAGCAACAAAAATGACATCAAATCAAAATATTTATAAAGATCTCTGACTTGATTCCCAACCACCGCTTCTTTACCTACAGGGACACTACAGCTCCCAGGCTCTGCCAGGGCCCAATGCCTTAATGAAAAGGCTGAGTTAAAACTGCTGCTGGCAAATGGGCGTGCACCACTGAGGTCAACACACATGGGGAGCAGCAGCAAATGCACAAAGCATCAGGTCTGTAGAGGCGGCAGAGACGAATCTCGGAACTGAACTAATACAAAGCCTCTTTGTTAGCATGAGGCTATGGCCAAAGAACGCTGCAAAGACCTACTGATAACCCTGCGTACTTGTTTACACCTTGCAATGTCAAGGTACCTTAGTGCTTGGCGAATTAACCTTCCCAACCTGCCTGAAAGTTGTTTTTCTCCTCTCCTTATTTTACAGGGAAGGGAAAAAAAGGAGCAGGACAGCAACTGCTCTCTGCTGCGGAACAGACCCTTCACATCCTCCAAGTGCCTCCCTGCTGAGGGAGGCGCCGGGCCGGGCGCAGAACCCACACCAGCGGCTGTGTGGCAGCAGGCCGGCTCCCTCCCCGGCACAGGCAGCGGGACGAGCTGCCTTACTTGACCACATGCTCCAGGATCTGCAGGCCGAAGTGCCGGACGATGGCCGTCTGCGTCTTCTCTGCCAGCTTCAGCCCGCAGGGCACACAGATGGGGCACTTCTCCTTGAACTCCTCGCAGAACTGGGGAAGCACCGGCAACACGGGTTAAAACACAGGAGCGGGCACGGGGCGGCCAGTGACGGGGGGCAGCCGCAGCCCCTCGGGAAGGACAGCGTTTAGAGGGGGGCGCCCGACCCCCTCAGCGCCGCGCAGGCGCAGCCCCGCTGCCTTCCCCCACCCACTGCCGGCTCCCAGAGTCTTGGCGGCTTTACCCGGGCCCGGCACGTCCCCGTCCCTCACGCACCGGGCCGGAGCGGGTCCCGGGGCCGTGCGGTCGGGGCACCCGCGTGGCCGGAGCCCGGCGCCTCCCCTCCGCTCCCCGGCCGAGTACCTTGAGCGCCTCCAGGCGGTAACGCTGCGTGGAAGCCGGGTCCATGATGACGGTCACCGCCTTCACTAACTGCTCGCAGAGGCTGTTCACCTGCTCCCCGACCATGGCAGCGGCCATGGCAGCTGCAGCGGCGGCCACAGCAGCGGCGGCAGCCATGGCGGCGGCAGCCACCGACGGGCGAAAAGAGGGGGCACCCCGTAGCGGGCGCACGCGCGGCACCGCGGCAGCCTCCGCGCATGTGCCGGGGAAGGAGGAGGAACTAGTGGGGAAAGAGCATGCGCCGCCCCCATTAAGAACTACAAGTCCCGACTTGCCTTTCGCGGGTACCACTGCTCTTGGGGTGCTGCTGTGGCGGCGGCCCTCCTCCTTGCTGTGCCGCCCTACGGAAGCGCGTCACTCACTCACTCAGTCACTCACTCAGTCACTCACTCAGTCACTCACTCAGTCACTCACTCACTCAGTCACTCACTCACTCACTCAGTCACTCACTCACTCAGTCACTCACTCACTCAGTCGCGGTCGTAGTGGGATGTCGCGGGGACAGGAGCGTGTGGTGGCCCTGGTGGACATGGACTGCTTCTTCATGCAGGTGGAACAGCGCCTCGACCCGCAGCTGCGTGGCCGCCCCTGCGCCGTGGTGCAGTACACCGAGTGGCAGGGCGGCGGGTAGGTACCGGCGGCGGCGGCGGCGGCCCCGGCTCCCCGCACCGCCCCTCCGCGCGGCCCTGCACTGCCCTCCGTGTCTTGCAGGATCATCGCGGTGAGCTACGAGGCGCGCGCCTTCGGCGTGTCCCGCGGGATGTGGGCGACAGAGGCGCGGGCGCTGTGCCCCGAGCTGGCGCTGGCTCGGGTGCCCCAGGCGCGGGGCAAGGCCGACCTCACCCGGTGAGTGGGGCTGGGGTCGGGCTAGGGGGGTTGGCCGGCAGCGGCGGGGGCCGCCTTTACGCGGGGCGGCGGCCGAGGCCGTGCCCGCTGTTGAAGTCGTGCCCGCTGCCCGGCAGGTACCGGGATGCCAGCGCGGAGGTGATGCAGGTGCTGTCTCGCTTCGCCGCCATCGAGCGGGCCAGTATCGATGAGGCGTACCTGGACCTGACGGGCAGCGCGCGGGAGCGGCTGCGAGCCCTGCAGGGCCGCCCCATTGAGGCCGCGCTGCTGCCCACCACCTTCGTGCACGGGCTGCCCGACGACCCCGGCGGTCCCGAGCCCGGCCCCGGCCCCCAGCCCGGCGGGAAGGGTACGCACCGACCCGGGCTTCGGCCGCCGCGGCTGGCGCTTTGCATACCGCAGCGGGGGGGTTCTAACGGCTTTGCTTTGAGGACGCGCAGTGCAGCAAGGAAGGAGCACGGCGCTGCCACCCTGGGTGCCCTGTGTTGTCCCTGTGCTGTTCCATCGGTAATGCGTCCTGTACATCACCAGAGGGTGTGCTGCTTTACCTGCCCCGAAGCGAGAGCGTGGTAAATGGGAGCTATGGTTGCCCCCGTGAATGGCATTTAAGGTGCCTGAGTCTCATCCTTGCTGCTGGCGTGAAGAATGTGGCTGTTGGCTGGGGCTGGCTGATGCTACCGGTCCCTTCGCTGGGCTCAGCAGGAAGTGCCCACGCTGATCCCCTTTGTGTCCCTTTTCTAGAGGAGCTGCGGCAATGTGGCTTACACGAGTGGCTAGCGACGCTGTCATTTGATAACCCCGATTGTCCTGACCTGCAGCTGACCATGGGTGCGGTAATTGTGGAGGAAATGAGGGTGGCCGTAGAAGCAGCCACCGGATTCAAGTGTTCAGCTGGAATTTCACACAACAAAGTATGTGTGTAACACATCAGCCTGATTTCTTCTGAGGAGCAGAATCAGAATGTAGACGCTCTGTAGGCGCTTTCCTATGTGCTCTGCAAAGTTTCCTATAAAAGATGAGCTGAGTGGGGAGTGCAGCCATGTGTGAGCATGCCTTTGGGGAAATTATAGGACATCCGGGAAGGGGAGGAGTTTTTTCCCTAGAGATTTGCCTAGAGATTTCCCTAGATGACTGCCTATGCAGTCAGCAGTCAATCAATTTACTGCCTGGATTCCTGGTGTACCCTTATGAATTGCTTAGAAGACAAAGGTTTTAAATACCCCAGGAGGGTTTTCCTCAGGAAAAAAAGAGAGCTGAGGAAACTGCACCTTGAGTTTTAGATAACAGTGGCTGTAGCCAGGGAATGGTTTTTAATGACACAAATTCCCAGCGGCTTGGACAAAACACACCACCAGTTTGGGGCACTGAGGTGAGGGGCTGCTCTTCCTCTTTCTGGTCCATCAGTCTTTACCCTGCTGGCAGTGCTTTGGGTGATGCTCAGCCAGCTGCTGAGAGCAGCTGCAGGAGCACTTGGAGCATGTCAGTAGCTGCAGAAAAAAACAGACTTTGATGCTGCAGCTACAGAGGGTTTCCTGCTGGGAGAAGTACAGGGTGCCTTATTGACAGCACCTCGCACTCCTTTTGCTGTTTGCAAAAGGGGCTTATCTGTACAGATGTGACTTTTAACAGTACAAGCTCTGACTGAAAAAATAGAAGGATAAAGACTAAATGAATGCTTTGGAACTTAAGGAATCTACATTTCATCTTGGACTGCTGCAGGAAAAAATGGAACTATTACCAGCTGTACACAGGGAGTGGAGCGAGTTCTGCACTGGCTCATCTTGAAACTAAAGCAGACTGAGGCAGAAATGAGCTAGCTGAGGAAGAACACTGGTACAGAAATTTCCAGTGGAAGAGATCTTCAATTTGCCCTTTTGCTCTTTTTAATCAAGAATAGTAAAGAGCATCCCTGCTATCCCTAGCAGCTTCTCCCACATCCCATTTCCTATGCTAGCATTATTCTTTCTTTTCTAAATTCCCTTAAAGGGGGTAAGAAAATTATGATGTACTGTGCTGTCCCTGAAGACCTGTTGATCTATACCAGAAAGCACAATGAAGAGATTACCAGAGCCTATGTTTGCCTGTGCAGAACACACTACAGTGCTTCCACAGCCAGCTCAGCTCTGTAGGTACAAGCCTTTTCTGCAGAGAATGAAAGGAGTGTGAGGTGTTGTCAGTATTTCACCCAGCAGGAAACCCTCTGTAGCTGCAGCATCAAAGTCTGTTTGTTTCTGCAGCTTCTGACATGCACCAAGTGCTCCTGCACTGCTCTCAGCAGCTGGTTGAGCATCACCCAAGGCATGGCCAGCAGCGGTAAAGACTGATGGACCAGAAAGAGCAAGAGCAGCCCCTCACCTCAGTGCCCCAAACTGGTGGTGTTTTTTGTCCAAGCCACTGGGAATTTGTGTCATTAAAAACCATTCACTGGCTACAGCCACTGTTACCTAAAACTCAAGGTGCAGGTTTCCTCCTTTGAGCTCATTTTATTTTTTCTGAAGAAGACCCTCCTGAGGAAGTTTTCTTCCTAGTGAGCTAACTCATTAGAGTACACCCAGAACCCAGCTGATAAACGAGACCAAATAATTGAATGAACTATTTGGGAACACCATGGTTTTATCAAGAACTACTTGTGCCAAACTCATTTACGTGCCCTCTTTGACAGCAAAAGTGGCCTAATGTACAGGGGGAATTGCACCTGTGAGGTGTTGACCTTAAGGTTTCTAACACACCTCAGCCTGAGTTGCATAAACCGATGATGACGACAACCTAGCAAAATGCAACACGGCTGATGTTATCTGAAGGGCATGCATCTGGCCAAAGAAAATCTTGCTGGTGCCCATAATGATTGTGTTCAGGGACGTTTAGAGTGGGATCCTGTGGGGATCTGTCTGAGCTCTGCAAAGAGCCAATATTTTCACTGCAGCCTTTAGAGAGCGAATGGCTGTAGGAATTCAGGTGGTGCTAAGATGGGGCTCTGGGTCTGGGCTGTGAGAGTTCTGGGAGATGAAATCAGAGCTGAAAATTCTGGGCTTGAAAAGCCCAGAAACAGTCTGAAATCACCACGCAGTGCTGCTTACACTCCTCGCTGGCTGCCTTTTGTGGTTTATAGGAAAAAAAGCAACCAGCAGACTTTTGGCTAAGTTGCAGCAAGTAGCCTGGAGTTATTGCGGGTAAGCAGCAGGATGAGTCAGTAATATGAGTGCTCTTGTAGAAACGGCAAATCCTGTTTCAGCATGTGCAGATTAGTGAAGGGGTCACGAAAAAAGAATTATTTCTCCCCATGAAGTCTCAATGATGGGTTCAGCTTGCAGCATTTCATGAACAGTGTGGGCAAACTTGGAATAGTCTCCAGTGAAAAAAGAATGATGATAACTGGACATCTGGAAAATGACTGGATATGAAAAGTTGAAGGAAAGATATCTATTTGTCTAGATAGTGAGAATGCATGTGAGACTGTAAAATAAGCTATTAATAAAGAACATAGTTCAATGAGCAGGAAGGAAATTCTGCTTAGTTATAGGATGTGTGGTAAAGCAATGAAAGAGGAAATTACTAGACTTGTTAAAAAACCCCAAACACCCAGCTGTATGTATTCTGAGCTGGTATGTGTATTCTTGATCCTGCTGTAGATTAGAGTGGGAGGGGAAGCTGTGTAGCTGATAGGCTAGAGAACATCCCTTCCAGGCTAGTAGGCCTGTATTCTGCAGATTTCCTTTTGAAGCATTATGCTGCCATGGACGTCACAGAGAGAAGATTAAATTAGTGACATTGAGAAAAAACAAGACAAACACAGAGATGAAGGAGCAAGACATAGTGAGAGAAATATCTTGGACAGGATTACAGGGATGCTCTGGAAGCTCTAGCATGCTTGCCTGATGGAAAACTAAGCCAAGCAGAACAGGTGATAGACTCAGATCCCCTAAGCTACCTGAAGCAGGAGTCCAGCCCTTTGCAGAGCTAGAAGTCTGGAAGCAGCAGCGCGTTCAGAGTGCATGCCACATGCTTTTCAGCCAGTGCGTGCCAAGTCCCAAATTGGGTATTACTTGGGAGCAAGCAACAATGCAGTCTGCACATCCTTCCTAGCAGCTATTCCAAAGGCAGCTCTTAGAGGTGATAAAGCACAAGCCATTAGGTAGATTCACGTAAAGTCAGTGCAGAGTTTGTAATAACAGTGTTTCCATTCTCTTGTGTGTTACAGACACTGGCAAAACTGGCCTGTGGGCTAAACAAGCCCAATCGCCAGACACTACTGTCCTCGCGATTTGTCCCGCAGTTCTTCAGCCAGCTGCCTGTCGGCAATATGTAAGTACTGGGGAGCTGCCTGCTTTTGTGCAGCCTGGGGCTCAGGCTGAGCTGCTTTGTGGCAAGAGCTCGGTACGTGAAATGCTGGTGCTATGCATCCGCTATCTAGGCTTTTATAAGGAAGAGGGCCCTGTTTGTCCTCATTGTTGTGGTACTTTCTCCTGTTGGTTTGTCATCATTGCTTGGTGTGAGCAGAACTAAAGTATCTTGGGGGTACAACACTATTCCTGCCCACCTCAACAGAGAGCAGTGATGCTAACTGATAGCAGCCAGCAAAGGCTTTTAACTCCACAGTAACTGCTTATCAATGCTTGTAAGAAATGGAGAGGATATCCTGCCAGTAATCCCTCACAGCTGTGAGCAACAGGTTGGGAGGAGCCTGTGTGGGAGCTGCAGCCCTCCCCATGAAGGGACTACAGTTGAAGAGCCCACGAGCATCCTGTGGGCAGCCTTTCCCTGGTTAGAGCTGTGCTGGAGATGACTGCTGGCATGTGTAGGTGTAAGCCAGGAGCAGCTGTGAGCAAGGAGGCCGTAGCTGTGCCCCAGTGTGAGGGACAGAACTGTGCTCCCAGAGAGCAGATGTGGCTTGGTTTTGAGCATCCACACTGTTCACAAGTACTTTTTCTGGTGAGGGAAAGAGTTGCCAGCACCATTGCTCCAAATGAATGGATTCCTGGTCCTACACTGCTGCTCTCTGCATTCAGTGTCTCACTGGGGATGGAGAGGAGGGGGGTGTGGAGGTAGAGGGGTCCTGTCTGCATAGGAAGAAGCAGGGAGTGTGCAAGGCATTCTTCAAAGTATGGTTTGAGACCACATTTTGAAGATGGAGCTGAGAAAGAAGCACTGAAACTGTGTAAACCAAACAGCAGTTCCCACTTCATCTGCCATGTGTCCTTCCACTATGAGCTAAGAGCTGTTTTCTACCAAGTGTTCCTTTTTGTCTTGCTATTTCCTGACTGTTTCTAGCTGCTGATCAGCTAGTTTCTAGCATGATCAGCTGCTGCAAGAAGACTTGGTATAGTCTCCACCTGATGTTTTGGTTTTGTTTCCTCTTTCTCTTCTTCTCTGCCACAGCCGTAACCTGGGAGGCAAGCTTGGCACTGCCATCACAGACATCCTGGGAGTAGAGTACATTGGGGAGCTGACACGGTACAGTGAGAGAGAGCTCCAGACTCACTTTGGAGACAAAACTGGGTAATGATAAACCACTTGTCACAACTTAGCTCTTGGCAGGAACTGGGACTTCCTTTCAGTCACAGGTTGTTCTGCTGTGATTAGGAGGGTTGGAAGGTAAAACTTCAGGTGACAACTCTTGAGAAGCATCAGTCTGGCAGGCCTACAAATAGGTTTTCAGTCTTGCCTGCTCCCAAGCACCCTCCCCAGCATGTTTTGCCTGTCAGCCAGCTCCTCTGCCTTCCTCTAGAGGTTCTAAGGACTGGGGCCAAGCTGCGGAAGTACTCCCTGCAGGCTAGGAAGCAAGCAGGCTTAACAGTCTCATTACAGAGGAAATTACAAGGCTGGATTTGGAGTTGGAAACACCCAGAGCAGCAGTTCGGGTGCCCTGCAGACCGGTGAACTGTTGCCACTTCAGGAGAAGGGGTGGAGGAGTTGTGCTGACGGGCAGCTGTGGCCTGAAGGGAAGCCTGCCTGTTCACTGTGGCTGCAACTGCAGAGCTGGGGATTAGAGGCAGAGTCACAGCGTACACAAAGCTGAAAGCATGGCTCAGCAGAAAGCTGACTTACTGCCCAGTGGTGCCTGCTTGTCTGTGGCTGCCTTCACCTCATGCTTCCTCTGTGGCTTTCAGGTCCTGGCTCTATTACTTGTGCAGAGGAATTGAAGAGGAACCTGTCAAAAACCGGTACCTGCCCCAGTCCATTGGCTGCAGCAAGAACTTCCCTGGGAAGATAGCCCTGGCCACACAGAAAGAGGTAGGAGAAGCCTACTCCTAGCGTAAGGCTTGGCTTTTGTGCTGAAGAAGATGAGAACGCTAAAAGCTGAGACTAGCTTGCAAAACTGCTGCTTTTCTGTATCACTATGCCCTGAAACTCAGCCTAGGGTTGGGCTGAGCGGGAGTGGGTGGTTTGAGCCTCAGAAACTAAGGAGATCCCTGTTTGACAGAAATGCATTGATGAACTGCACAAGGTGTCCAACCTTCTTGTAGTTTCCATAAGAAAAACTGTGGGCCTGTGCTGTTCAAAAGGTATTCCTGGTGCTAAGCTTCAAGGGCTTGGTTGCTACAGAAAAAGGTAACCAGCCTAAAAGGAAGAGGGAGGACACACCTTGCCTGTTAGCTGGGGAAGAGGTTCCCACAGATTTGTGGGGAGACAGGTAGAAAGTTTACTTAGCAAAGACTAGTAGTAATGCTGGAGGACTTGTATGGAGGACTTTGTACTGCCTTGCCTCCAGTGCTGAATCCTTACCTGGGCCAGTTTCTCCAGGAGTACTCCAGATATGGGGCCTTACAATAGTCTGTGTCCTTTCCAGTCTGATCCCTCTCCAGCACTGCCCAGCTTGCGCAGTGTTGCTCTGGCCTGGTGGCAGTGCTGTGAGCAGAGATCCAATCTGTCTGTTACCACTGTTTTGTCCAGGTGCAGCACTGGCTCCTGCAGATGGCCTTGGAGCTGGAATCCAGACTGATCAAAGACAGGAGCCAGGTAAGGAGGGGAGGCACGAGGACAGCATTCCCCCTGCTTCAGGAAGCCATGCAGCCCGTTTGCACTGTGAGCTGATTGCAGGAGGCTGAGGGTGCTGTGTGTGTGTGTGTGTAAATCTGCTCGCCCTCAGATATGTGCTTGTGTGCAGAGGTGCTCAAGCAAAGAGGTGTGTAGGAGCCTCTTTGGAGGTTGGTTTTGCCCCAGAACACTGCAGGGCTAAGGACTGTCCTTGTCCTGTGCTTTAGGTTGCAAGGACCTGAAAGCCACCACACCATCCTGCTCCCTTGCAAGCCCTTTGCTGATGCAGCTCTTCTTGTGCTTTGGGCTGTGAGAGGAGGCAATATGCTCAAATCTAGATGTGGTAGATTTGCAGGCGAGGGTGAGAAATCTAGATTCATTGTTGTAAGGAGGGCAAGAAAGGGTGCACAGCTGCTTTGGAAGGAAAGCAAGGACTAACTGCTTCCCATCCGGTGTGGCACAGCTGTACCAGCACTTGCTGTTCTGTATGTCATCCCTTGGAGATCAGGCCAGGCAGGACAAGCTGCCATCTGTCACAGGCCGTAGCTGATGGCGCAAGCTTCTGGGCAGCGGGACAGTCTCCTCGGCCTTTCCTGCTCTCTCCTGCAGGTGTCGCTTGAAACACAGCTACCTCTTCTCTCTCTGCAGAACCACCGAGTGGCCAAACAGCTGATGGTGGTCATCCGCATGCAGGGAAACACCCGGGTGTCACGCTTCTGTGCTCTGACCCGCTACGATGCCCAGAAGATGTGCAACGATGCCTTTGCCCTCATCCAAAACTGCAACGTGGCTGGCGCTCACCAGGCGGCCTGGTGAGTGTACGAGAAAGTAGTTCAGTGTCCTCACTGGAGGTTGTTCTGCTGCAGGAGGTGCAGGATGAGCACAGAAAGGAACGGGAGTGTTACACTGACTGGCAGGAAAAAGTGGTCCCTGTTCCATGCACAGAAATGGAACTTGTAGGACAGCAGTGAGAGCTGGCCTCTTCCTGCCCCGCATCTGGCAAGACACTTCTTACTTCTGTACTTGGAGCTGATGATTACTACTGGCACAGGGGTGTCCAGCTGGGACAAGGCAGTCCTTTGCCCTGCTGGGCTGGAGAAGCTAGGTAGGCCTTGCTCTCCTTCCCTAAGGACAAAGGTGCATTTTGGGAGGAGGCCATGGGGGCAGGAAGGAAAACATAGCTCCTGTGTTCCGTGTTACTTTATTCATCTTCCTCCTGCTCTGAGTGCAGGTGAGAAGGTCCTGTCTATTAGGCTCTGACAAGGCTGCTGCTCCCTTAAAGGCCCTCTTACCTTGCCTGGGAGTCTCACAGCAGCTCTGGCCTGTGGTGGACTGAAAGTCCAGGCTGGTAGCTACCTGCCTCTGTTCCAGTGCCCCTTCCTTTGGGAAATGCTGTTCTGGAAAGAAGCTTTCTGCTCTGCCCAACATAGCCTGCTATGTCTGAGAGACTGTTCCGGAGGCAGCAAAACTAACATTTTGTCAGACGAAACATCTCTCCTACCTCAGACTGAAGTTCCCCTGCCTGTGAATGTTTTATGTTGCTTAAAGTTTTACCTCAAAAGACTTGTTGCTTCCCAGGCTGGTGTCTGAGCTGATGTTAGTCTGTCGTTTGCAGGTCTCCACCACTTATATCGGTGCTTCTCTCGGCAAGCAAGTTCTCAGAACCTGCCACACTCCTCTCTGCAGGCATCACCACCTTCATGACGGGTGATACCCAGCCTGATGACACTGTCACCGCTGGCCAAAACAATACATCTTCCAGGAGGCCCATGGTCAAGTTCTTTAGGAGCCCAAGCAAAGAGCTCAGGCAGAAGCCAGCTAATGCTATTGAGTCATTCTTCCAAAAGGCATCAGAAAGGCAGCAGTCACAGATGGCAGCAGCAACCAGCCTGCCTGCTGCTCCCACTGCAGCGTCACCTGTGCCCAGCTCCCCAGAGCACCAAGAGGGAGATGGCGTTGGCCTTGGCTCTGTGCAGTGTGACCTGGAGTCCCCTGTGAAGCAGAGTCCCAGAGATGGGAGCAGTACTTCTTACAAGAGGCTTCACCGTGGGAAGTCACTGTCTGATGCTACACAAACACCCTCAACTCCACCCAGCTCTAGGACCCTTCTGAAATCAGAGCCAGCTATGGAGGAAAATGAGCAGAATTTGCCACCCTCTCCTGAGCTCACCCTGCTCCCTCCTGCCTCACCAGGGGACCAGCAACACTGTGAGAAGTGTGGCCAGCTTGTGCTGGTGTGGGAGTTCCCAGAGCACATGGACTACCACTTTGCTCTAGAGCTGCAAAGCTCCTTCCTGGAGTCCAGTGTTCCTACTGCTCCAGCAGCAGACCCCAACCCAATGGCTGCAGCTTCCACATCTCCTGCCAAGGCAAAGAACAAGGCCAAGACTTCAGCAGGATCTAGTGCAAAACGGCCCAGAGAAGGTGTAACAAGAACTTTAGATTTCTTCTTTAAGCGCTTACCTCCTTAACTCCCACCTGTGCTGGCAGCTTTTATAGAATCTGTGTTTTTAAAAGAATCAGTGTTCTTAAAGAATTGGTGTTTTTAAATATAGTTAAAAGTTTTTATACTGCTTGCCAGGTTTTTAATGCAGAAAAGTCTAATAAATTATCTGTATCCCAAGTCTAAGAAGAACTGGACCTTGCAGAGTGTGTGTGATGCTGGATGTACCCAGTTCAGGTGGTGCCTGCAAGGTTGCTTCTGCTTGCGTGGTACTAACTGAAGCTGCACCCTACTCTCACATACATGTCTTGCCTTGAGTATTTCCATAGCTTGGTAGTTCTGTTCCTACATCTTCCTGTTCCTACTTTAAAAGCAGGCACTGTAAACACAGTGTATTTGCAGTGTTTAGCAGTCCATCGTGTGGTGCTCATCACCAGCTCTGGCGTGCTGCAGACCTGCTGTCAAGACTTGAGGAAGCTGGTGCTGCACAGGCATACTTTTTGTTAGGCTTTTTGAAATGTAAGCACCAGTTCATAATAGTTGCTGTTGACACATGAACAGTCTACTGCTAGAGTCGCTACAGAGGGATGGGAAACGTGCCAGACCATATTTTTCACTGTCCCACACGATATCCTTGTCTCTAAATTGGAGAGACATCAATTTGATGGATGGACCACTCTGTGGATAAAGAACTGGCTGGACGGCTGCACACAAACAGTTGTGGTCAATGGCTCAATGTCCAGCTGGAGACCAGTAACGAGTGGTGTCCCTCAGGGACCTGTGTTGGGACCGGTCTTGTTCAACATCTTTGTCACTGACATGGACAGTGGGATTGAGTGCGCCCTCAGCAAGTTTGCCGATGACACCAAGCTGTGTGGTTCGGTTGATGCCCTGGAGGGAAGGAATGCCATCCAGAGGGACCTTGACACGCTTGTGAAGTGGGCTGATGCCAACCTCATGAAGTTTAACCATGACAAGTGCAAGGTCCTACACCTGGGTCTGAGCAATCCCAGGCACAGCTACAGGTTGGGCAAAGAAGAGATTCAGAGCAGCCCTGTGCAGAAGGACTTGGGGGTGTTGGTTGATGAGAAAATGAACATGAGCTGGCTTCAGTGTGCACTCGCAGCCCAGAAAGCCAACCGTATCCTGGGTTGCATCAAAAGGAGTGTGACCAGCAGGTCGAAGGAGGTGATCTTGCCCCTTTACTCTGCTCTTGTGAGACCTCACCTGGAGTATTGTGTGCAGTTCTGGTGTCCTCAACATAAAAAGGACACAGAACTGTTGGAACAAGTCCAGAGGAGGCCACAAGGATGATCAGGGGACTGGAGCACCTCCAGTATGAAGACAGGCTGAGAAAGTTGGGGCTGTTCATCCTGGAGAAGAGAAGGCTGCGTGGAGACCTCATAGCAGCCTTCCAGTATCTGAAGGGGGGCTATAGGGATGCTGGGGAGGGACTCTTCATTAGGGACTGTGGTGACAGGACAAGGGGTAGTGGGTTAAAACTTACACAGAAGAAGTTTAGGTTGGATATAAGGAGGAAATTCTTTCCTGTTAGGGTGGTGAGGCACTGGAATGGGTTGCCCATGGAGGTTGTGAATGCTCCATCCCTGGCCGTGTTCAAGACCAGGCTGGACTAGGCCTTGGGTGATACGGTTTAGTGTGAGGTGTCCCTGCCCATGGCAGGGGGGTTGGAACTTGATGATCTTAAGGTCCTTTCCAACCATAACTATTCTATGATTCTATATTTTCCCTCCTTCCCAGACTTAGTGATACTCTCTGTGTAACTTGATGACAGGTATTTGTTTTGACCCTATGAAACTGAATGGTTTGTTCAGCTCTTTGGGCCACAGTTCACATCAGGGTGCCTGCCGCAGTGCTCCACAGATTACATCAACCAACAAAGCAGAATAGCATGGAGGGAGCAAGTGGGCACTGAGAGGGGGAGAGACCAGCTCCAGGGCAAGAGCTGTGCTTGCC
The DNA here is from genome assembly GCF_028554395.1 of Pezoporus wallicus. NCBI lineage: Eukaryota > Metazoa > Chordata > Aves > Psittaciformes > Psittacidae > Pezoporus > Pezoporus wallicus. Next base: position 2,960,470 of record NW_026639660.1, read on the forward strand.
CACAGCTGCCTGGCAGGGCTCAGCTCCGTGCTACACTGCTGGCTGCCTGGAGCCTGACACTCTTCTGGAAGTGCTGTTGCCAGTGATTTGAACTTGGCTCTTGGGGCAGGGGGGAGGGATGTGCCACGTCAAGGCAGCACTGGGTGGGGTTTGGAAATTGCTGAGCATTTCATCAGCTGCAGGGGGAGAGCAGGGAGTGGATAATGATGCAAAGTGCAGCAATATTTGCATGTGCTGTTTCCCTGTCTTCTCTGAACTGCACCAGTCTACTTGGAGCTGTGGAGCTGCTTTCCTTCCAGCAGACAGCCTGTGCCAAGAAGCTGCCACATTACTGTCCGTGGGGTCTAATACATGACAACACGGTTGTTAAGAGGTTTGAGTAAGAGCTCATTCTGGTGCGTGCAGAGGAAGAAATTACAGAGTCACTTCCATTAATGACAGTCCTCACATTGCAAAGTGACAAGTTTCCCTAAAGTCCTCACGTAAAGAGAAATAGCAACCAGTCTGGCAGGGTTGCCTCACGCTCCTATGACAGCGGCACATCTCATTTCCTAAGTGTCGGGCGGGACCGGACACAAAACCAAAGTTGAGACCAGACCAGTCCCTTCAGCGACACAGTCACCTCCACAGGGAAGCTGTTCTGCCCCTGCTGCCCCAAGAGAACAACCTGTTCTCATGGAGAGGCCATAACAGCAAACCCCTTGCTAAGGTCGGAGCTATTTTTAAAACCAAGCAGGGTTAGCTGTGTGCCCCAGAAAGCATCCCTTTAATTAGGCTCTGGGGGAATGTGTGGCTGCGAGGAAGCGCTTGCAGCAGCCTGTTCCGCCCACAACAGCCTGAAGTGCTGTGCTCAGGGTGACGTGGCTGCCTGTCACCCCGGGCTGCACACCCCGGCTTGCTCAGATAAGCCGGGAGAGAGCGGTTGTAAACAGCAGCATGCGTGCATTCCTTCCATGCCACAGACACAGGTATTCATAGGGCTGAATGCGGGAAGCTTAGGAAGGTGTGAAGCACAACCGCCTCCAACCCTGACCCAGCTCCAAGGGCAGCAGGGCAAGAGCCCAGCTCCACCCTCACTTGTTGTACAGCTCTGCCAGCAAGCTCAATAAAACGTATTTATTCTGTACATTTATATAGAGATGCTTGGGGAACCCCCAGCATTAGAAAAATTCAAGACAACAAAACAGCAATTATGAAACCATGGCACCAAGAACAGTCATGCCACAGATGGCAGGGATGTGGTGAGACCAACCATCAGCTATTTCAGAGGTCACAGCACCACATACCCACTTTTGGGTAGAAAACATCAGGGCTGCTGCAAACAGCTGGATTTCCCCACCACCCCCAGACAGTTTTCTTTGTGACTTTGCAAGCACCAAAGGGAAGAGCCTGGTGGCTGGGGCCTTCTTGCAGGCATGGGTGAAAGACAATGTCACCGTAATACCCAGACCACTGCCAGGATGGGAAGAAAGGGGGATCCTGCTTGAGAAGTGACCTTGACCCAGCAGCTCCTGTCTCACAGCTGGGCTGATGGGAAAGAAGCAGAGTTTTCAGCTGGCTCAGTGCTCCCCTGAAGGGACAGGTCACTCCTGTCACTACAGAGCTGCCTCTGAATCCCTTTCACACTGGCTTCCCCATGTCTGAGCGAGCTCTTTTCAGGGTGCAGCCACCACTTCCCACCTGCTGGAGTCCTGCCCTGTGGAAAGCCGCTCTGCGACATCCATGGGCTTCTCAGTCCCACAGGTGCTGCCTGTGCCAGCAGCCCAGAAAGCAGAACTTGCTCTCATGATGCTAGAAGGGCTGTTTGGGTGTCCAAGTGCTATCATAGACCTTTGCCCTTCCCTTCAGTTAGGGTTGGCTGAAGGCCCATTGTTCACAGCAGACACAATTTGTCTAACAGTCAACGATAAACCCAAAAGCCTATGTACAGCTATACAGCCCCTGCTGCACCTCCAGGGTACACAGGAGAGCTGCATGACAGCAAGTAGGAGACAGATGTGCTCCACTCTTTGTGCACAGAGTCCTTGCTGGCAACGTCACCCTTCTTCTGACAACAAACCCCAGTGGCAAGGGAAAGAAAATTCTTCCTCCAGGGGAAACAGAAATAAAGTCATGCCACTTTCAAATCACAACTAAACCATAAAGTCACCTGGTTTTGTGTTCGTAACACACCCCGCCTTCCTCGCACATTAAGGCAAGCATGTGGGGAGCACACTGGGCTGAGACCTGGAAGAGCCACACCAGGGGAACCCACTGCAAACCACTGCTGCTAACGTGCAGATGACACCCTCAGCTGAACATTCGTGGAAACAACGTGCACACACCAGCAAAGGCGCAGGCCCTGCTCCTCTCCACAGAATGGCATCCTGCACAGCTGCTGCAAGGAGCAGATGCAAGTGCAAACTCTGCCTTCATGTTACATCGGGAGGCTGTGCAACTCAGCAGCCACAGCTTCCCAGGAGTCAGAAAGTGGGATGCTGAAAGGGTGTGTATGTATGTATGAGCAGGGAACAGGACATCTGTCCAACAGTAAGACACTCGGATTGGAGTAATGCAAAACCAACACACAAATGGACACACAGCAGATTAAAACCAACCAAGATTAGAACGGTTAAAAAGTATCCTGAATGCATTCTGAGAGGTTCAACGAAGGCTCTGCTGTGGGTGGCAGGGCCTCTTCCATCCCCTGCCCAGAAGAATGCTCTGCATGATGACTCAGGAGAGGACTGTTATCAACCCAGTACTTGGAGAGCAGAAATAGGCCCAGCTCTTGTGTCAGAGATGGAAAAACATCCCTTCACTGCTAGTCTTCAGGGGTTCTGCTCCTCCCAACCTGTCATTTTCAAACAGTAAACAAAGCCAGAACTTGCCTGTCCAGGTCTGCAGGTGCCTCTGATCTCTTCTGAAGAAGGGCAGGGTAACAAAAGCTGCAGGCGATGTTGACAGCATGCTTAACTTGCCCCATGTATGACACTGAATGCAAGAAACTCTCCCAGGTTCCATCTCACAGTGTGAAGGAGGGACACCCATGCTAGAACGGGACAGCAACAGCTCCCGGCATCACTCAGCCACAGGAGCTTCCATCCTTCTCCCCAGTTGTTGGTGAGTGGAGATCTTTCTGATGCAGTGGTAGTCAGAAACTCAGCTGTCCAGGCCCCAGGGACTCCTCCAGCCCATTTTCTTTGGTGGTGATGGCTTGGAGGTCAGTGACATGCCCAATGCCTTTGGTGACTCCTTCACGGAAAAGCAGCTTGGCTCCAATTTTCAAGTATTCTGGATGCTTGATGAATCTGAACCGGACGACTGCCTTTTCTCCCGTCCGCAGCTTGTCCTGAAAAGGAGGAGACCTTAGAACCCTGTGCACCATTCCAGCGCATGCAGGAGACGGGCATTTGGATGCTAAGATCAGGTAAATGAGGAGCTTGCTTCCCTCAGACTGCATGGCTTGAACCCTTCCAATTATTGTATGCATAAGGTGAGAGACAAAGATACTAGCTCTGAACAAAGGAGAGTTCACCTGCTTTCACAGTCTTGCTGTAGTCCATCGTGCTGCTTACTTTGTGAGGAAGGAATTATTTAACACATTGGGTGGAAAAGCAGTGAAGCAGGCAGGATAAAGAAATGGAGTGTACTCCTAGGAAGGGACACAGCTACTGAAGATACCAGTAGCCCCTAGGTTTACTAGAGGGCATCGTGGAATCCCAACAAACCCCACAGGGAGGCTGTCTTCCTCCCCTTTCCTCCCATGCTTACCTTTCCATGGATCTTCTCTACAATAGCAGTCTGTCGCACATTCCCCACGTGCACTGTCACCTGAAACCCCTTCCGGAAAGTCGTGGCATGGAACAACAGCACGATCTCAGCTTCAAACACTGAGCAGATAGTAGGGTTCATTTCTGGGCTCACCATGACCATGCCCTGCACAACAACCCAAAACTCAGACCAATTAGGATCTGTCTCCGTGCTTCTGAACAGCCTCCAAAACCACAAACACAGCTCCACACTGTGACTTGGACTTGCATCCCATTCTCAGCCTTGTCTCATCCTGTTTTGCAGCCTGGCCATCTCCTCCCATTCCAGCAAGTTTCCTGCAAGCATCTCTGCTTCATTCCCACCCTACCAATGGGGGATCTCCAGGTAAATCTCAAGTCCCGGCAGCAGCAGGACTCACCTTGCGCAGCAGGGAGCGGTCGAAGGGCCCGAGGGCCAGCGTGGCTGCCTGCCCAGCCCGCAGCACGCGGCAGGCTGAGCGGTTGCGTTGGATACTGCACACTTTCAACCGGAGGAACTTCCCGTCGTCAGTGGGACCAACCACCAGGTTCTCCCCTTCTCGGCAGATCCCACTGCCCAGGGCAGGAAAGCAGGAAAGAAGTGCAGGACAGAGTTCATCAAGAGACAAGGAAGAAATTTCACCCTCCAAAGGTAAACTCCCCTCAAAAATCCCCACGGCTAAGGAGGTGAGTGTCCTTGGACTCTTACCCAGGACCAACTAACAGGGATGCAAAGCTGCTGGGAACAGGGATTTCCTGCAGTAAGAATGAAAGCCACACTACAGCTCCTAAGAAAATACCGGGTAAGACAGGGGGCACTGTAGCCAGTGCTCTGCCACACTGCACCGTTTCTGCTGGGGAGACTGCAGTTGACACCGGTTCTGTGTAGATATGCTGGTAGCCAAACCAGTCACTCCTGAACACTGAGGGAAAGCTGCATTCTCACAGGGTAGCACGCAGTTAACCTCTGCTGGGATTGGAGGGCTTGTCCTCTACATTTCCTCCCCTTGCTTTTGGAAGGAGGAAAGCAACACCTTGGGGTCATGGCTAACCTCTGCCGACTCTGGATCCCAGAATGCCTTCCTTCAGCACTCTGCTGGTCACATTCCCAATCCAGCAACTTTACAGCAGACTCTCTGCTTGCCACCACACCACCAATAATTTGCTCACGGCACCTCCCGACACCCTGTAGGGCTTTACGCTCTCTTGGCTCAGTCATCTGGCAGCAGTCAGGACCGAGCCTTGCACCACTTCCACATCTGCAGTGGATGACTCCAACCCTGAGGGAACTCCAGCAACCATTCACACGCACATTTGTCCGCCTGGCCTCACTTACCTCGACAGAGTTCCTCCTACCACAGTCCCCACCTCTGGCACAGTGTAAATTTCATCAACCTGCAGGAAGGCAACAAGAACAAGCTGCTCAGACAGCTGTGAAATAGCACTCCAGAATGAAGAAAAGGTTCCCATCCCTTACGTGGATGGATGTAAGCTCTCTGCTGATCGTTAAGACACTATGTTGAAGTTTTCACCAGCTCATGCTACCTTCCCATTAGAGGAACTTCTGCCTTGTAAGTGGCAACCAGAGAAACAATCTTATCCCTGAGATGGGCACCACTTGGTTAGGACAGAGCCTAGCCTAACAGGCTTTTTTTTTTCCCAAAGACTGAGTCCTTCCTTTATTTTAATGTCTCCTAATAGTCTAGGAGTTCACCACATCGCTACCCCTGGTGTTCAGATCCCCAGGATGCTTGTCACATGTCACAGCAATGACTGCAATACCAGAACTGGGAACAAATTGCCCTTACGCACCTGAAACTCTGTTAGTTGCTGCATTAGTTCTTCCTGCTCTTTACTGTTGGTCAGTGGAGGCAGGATGTTGAGGAAGACTTTTAAGAGATCCAGGTTCTCCCCAGAAACACTGGACAGTGTGAAGATTGGGGTGATGCTGTCAGATAAAAATAAACAGGAATAAGCAGAAGGGCAGAGCACAGCTGCAGAGGGTGGATGGGATTCTGAATTTACCAAGTCCAGCAAAAGGACAGAGACTGCAGCAATAAATGGCTCGAGCAGGAGGACACATGGGCTAGGTACAGCTTTGCAGTAACCTCTGCCTCAGTGGTTGGTCAAGGCTCCGACTGCCTGCTAACCCACACTTCTGTCATGGAGAAGTAACTCCAGTGCAGCCTTGGGCATGTTCTGCTCCCAGAGCCCAGAAAAAGGCCTGAGAGGGAAAAATGCCCTCTTGGAGAATGCAAAGGTAGGAAACTTGATGAGAAACCAAGATATTAAGGATGTGGTCACCCTTCCCCAGCTGCACACAGTAGCCCAGTCTGAACTGTGGGCTCCCAGCAGAAGAAAGGAATGGTCCCTTACTTGGGAGACTGTGCAAACTGCTGTGCTGCTGTAACAGCATCATCATCTGAGTTCACAAGCAGGGGGAGCTTGTTGCAGCCTGGCTGTTTCAGGATTCGTTCCAGCTGCTTCACTGTCCGTTCCACGGTGGCTTTTGAACACAAATCAACTTTGCTGACGACAATGAAGAAGGGGACCTTGAGGGCCATGGCCAGGCCCAAGTGCTCTCGTGTTGTGCCCGCTGCAGGAAACAAGTGAGAGTGCAGGTGCAATAGCAGTCATCATTGTTGCTTGTTTATGTGACAGCTATGTCTCCTGGCTCTCCCACAAGCCCACTCTAGAGTGACCAGTCTAACCAGTGAAACTGATTCTCAGGCAACGAAAAGTCAAATTTATTCTTTTAAACAAAACCAAACATCAGTCCAGGAAGAAATAAAAACCACCAAGGATTTTTGTGACTGATCTGTTTGTTTCAGAAAGATGCAGTAGTTTTCATTCTTGGGCTGCAGTCTGCCAGAAAACAGCCACAAAAATGTCAAGAAAAGATGTGGGAGAATTCCAGCTGCCTTTTTACAAGGCTTTGGGATTCAGCACTTCTAAGAATATGCCAAAGTTGTGGGGGTTTTCTGACAAACACAGCTTCAAATTCCAAACAAAGCCTCCCTGTCCAGTGTGCAGTTTAACACTGGCTACAGCTGGTGAGAGGATCCTAGCTCTGCTCCCCTCCCAGGCACTGGCTTACAAGAAATCAGTAGAGGCTTCCGGACTCCTATGTTTTTCTGACCACCATTCCCAGCTAACAAGGACTCACTCCCCCATTCTCCATTTCTCTTCACCCGTCGCTGTCAATCCATGCAGGCAGGGCAACACTCACCAATGCCAGTGTTGGCACTAACCACCAGCATAGCAAAGTCCGGACAGTAGCTGGTGAGGCCAAAGATGGTTGTTTTCAGGTACTTGTGGTGGCCAGCCAGGTCAATAAAAGTGATCATTTTGGAAGAACTCTCACAAATCTCTTCTGCTGTTCGGGAGTCACTGTAATTTACCACCTGAGGGACATAAGGACTCGGTGAGAAAAGGAGTTCTAGCAGGCAAGTGAAGAAAACTCAGCTCTTATCTATCCACTTTGACCTCAGAATTAGTGAGATCATTCACCATGGGTGCAGGACACAACGTCTGCTGTAAATGGACACCTAGCACTTTGGTTCAGGTAAAGGGACACAGAGCTGTGTCACTTCTTTACCCTCACGTCCCAGTTGTAACAGGAGGGCAGCTCTATTCTCCTCCAGCTTTCAGATCTCACCTCTCCTTTGCTGTTGAAGCCAAGGATCTCAAAGCTGATGCTCGACGTTCTCCCGGACTGGATTTCATGAAGATGCCGGAAGAGGTTGAGGCGTGCTCTGCCCCTCCCGTTGTCCAGCTCTCCCTGTGTCAGGACACCCAACAGGGTTGACTTCCCTGAGTCCACATTCCCCAGCACAGCTACTCGCAGGTCTAAGAACTACAGGCAGAAGAACAGAGAAATCATGAAACTTCACCATCACTGCGCTGGCTGTGCATGAACACTACATGGTGGGGGAGATGTGTCTCAGCTGCCCTCTGCAATGGACACTATGCAGTGTAATCTTGCTCAGATTCTGCTCTTGCCCCCAGCAAACTACTGCCCAGGAGCTGTGATACACACTCTGGCTTTGATATCACCAAAAAAGGCTATTTGTTACAGCAGGACCTCTAAATCCTTCCCTGTTTGCACAGTGGCCTGCATGAGAACTGTTGTCATAGAAGCGAAATGATTTCTCACCTCTGCTCCAGGCAATGTCCCCTCTGGTATCTGCCTCAACCACAGTCTTGGAGATGAAAAGCATTATCATCAAACCTCCCTCTGGCAGCTCTTTAAAGCATCTGATATGGACCAATCTATGACACAGTGCCTCTAGGGTTTGGGCTCCCATCCCAAAAGGAAGTGGCTTACATGAAGCCTCTAAGTGTTTAGCAGGAGAGGATGGCCAAGACACAGGTCCCTACCTGCTGGTTGTCAGGCACCTTTCGGACAAGCACCTCCGTTATCTTCCTGGGAACGTCACTGTCGTAATCAACCTCTCTCTCCCGCAGCACCGTAATATCAGCCCCAACCCTGCCACAAACATGAAAGAAATGGGTGAGACACACTTGTCTTTGGCAGCTCTTGCACCTCAAGAATTATAAGCTGGCAAAGTGAATGGGATGAAAGCAGGAAAAGAGCCTTCACATTTCCAGGACCTCATGATGAGGGAATTTCAGTCATACAGAGGCTTTGCAGAACAGAGCCACCGGCTCCCCAGGGGACTCCTGGGGCAGTCTCTCTACTGGAGGCTGTTTATGGCTGCAGGCCCTGCAGATGAAAGGGAACACGTACTTCTCTGCCATGCGGCGCAGCGTCTTGAGCGAGGCACGCATCTCCTCCTCTGAGAGGCCTACCAGCAGCCCATTGTCCTCCACGCCGATCTGATAGACGGCCTCACCTCGGCCTTCCTGCAGTCGCCACTTCATCTGTGTCACCAGGTGCTCAAAGCGGTACTGGGAGGGATTCACCAGCTTCAGCTGTTTAACAGAGGGGGTGGTTATAGTCACAGCTGGATGCAGAGGGAATCGCACTGCCCAAGCTAGCAACTGCCTGACCCAACACCGTGAAACAACACTTCCAGTCCTGACCCACCTCTAGAAACCACAGCCCATGTTAGCATCTGCACAGACACCACAGGACAGGTGAGACAGAGTTTCACAAAAGTGCATACACATGGTAGAACTTTTCTGCATCTTGCTACAGGCAGCTGTACCTTGCCTACTGCATAGGTAAGGACAGGACCTATCTGTGACACATTTGCAAGTAAGTGCAAATGGTGGAACAGCCACAAGAATGTGGCAAATGATTATCAGTGACACCTGCACCTCCCTCTCCAAAGGAGTAAGATTTCAGGAAAAACACAGTGGGTCTCTTCTCCTAAAACAAATTCGTAAAAATGAGTCCTGAGATCAGACTCTTCCAGCTCAGCATAGTGAGCTAGGTACAGAAACACAGATGACTGATACTTCCTTAGTACAGTATCTACTTTTCCATCCCTTCTTTACACATGTTCCCCACATGCTGTCTTTGGTGAAGTTACTCACTGCAACATAACCTTCTGGGAGGAAGACCTCCTTCTGCAACCTCAAAAGGCTCACCTTATACTCGATGTTTCCATCTTCTGCCTGGTCAGAGAACGAAAGGAGACACAAAGGTTAGATGCTATGCCAGCAGGGACTTCCATAGGCATCAGCTGCCCAGATACTCTGCCACTTGTGCTGACAGTTTCAGAGAGAGGGAGATTGGCAGAAATCACTATGTTAGGTCACAGCCTCTTCTGCCATTCATTCCTACACTCAACTGGAACTTACTTTCAGTTTGTTTCTACTATTTGCATCTCACGTCATGAAAACCAGAGGACAAAACTAGAGAGGGACACAGAGGCAATACTGTTTGGGGAGGATTTTTTTACTGCTGCTAAAGAATAGGGCCAGTCTAACAGCCAGAGAGAGAGAGAGTTCCAGTTTCAAAAAGGCACAGGGCAGCAGATGATTGAGTCTTCCCCCTCACCCACCCATGACCCACAGTGCCACCCACAGCATCCCACTCCCACACTATCCAGCAGCTTCCATCTACCCAATGTGCACAGAAACAGAGGACTGGGAACAAAAGTCATTGCCTCCTCTTGTGCGCACTGATACCCTCCCCCAATTAGTTTTTCTTTAACTCCCTTCTATATCCTTGTGTATCATCTCTCTGCAAGAGAGAAGGACTACAAACATAAGGAAGCAAGCTACTGAATTCTTTGCAGAAGAGCAAGCTGGTCACTGGCCTGGCAGTTCTGGAGAGCCAGGCCTGATCAGGACCGTCCCTATACAACATGCTCAGAAGGGCTGAAGCCAGACTGGGGTTTCACAGAAAGGCCTGTGTACTCATCAGGTCTGCTACAACCACAACAGGCAGCAGCTTCCCAGTGAGAACCTGTAGCTGGTATTGAAGTAATCTTCCCACCGATTCGGTATAAGGACTACTGAGAAAGGGCGGGAGCCTCGAGGAAGCCAAGTACTCTGGCAAACTAAATGGGCTACCAAACCTAAGCACTTCCTTTTCCTCTGGACACCTGTTTGCATGTCAGGAGAGGCAATAGTCCTCTCCTTGCCTTCTAGCTCAGCTCCTAACCACAGCACTGCTTAGGGTGGCAAAGGGCCAACAGAGGGAAGTTCGTAATTGTCAGCTTAGCTCTCAGGCAGCGGAGCTATGCAGTGAGAAAAGGGTGCTTGTGGAAGTCTTCCTCTCTTACCATCTACCAGCTTTCCAGCTCTAAGAAATCCACATTAACATACTGAGCTGTCGTTTAAATAAGGGTGTGGGTCTCCTTCAAGGCGGCTGAGACTAGAAAAGCAACAAGCCTAGACTTGCTGGGCCACATACTGCACAGGGTGGTCAGGGACAGGAAGCTGTGCTGAACCCACAGGGGGCTGTCCAGCCTCCAGCTCAAAGGAACAAAAACTGAACCGCGGCTGCAGGGTACAGTACTGCCCGTGGAGAACATCTAACAGTAGCAAAGCGCTGTTTTCCCTTCTTGCCAAGAGTCACAGCCCTGCCTTGTGGAGGAATTGCTCCCTCCAAGCGCAGGCTCTTACGTATTTTACAGAAGACTTACAGTGAGGCCAAGCAATTGACTCCGGGGCAACATGATGCTCCCCACAGTGGCAGTCCTATTAGACTAACCAACACACCCATTTCCTACCAATGTCACTTCTTCCTGCTGCAAGAGGCAAGTGCCTCACACTCTCGCAGTACCATTTACATGTCCATGTAAGAAAACAGTCGCCAAATTAGCTGTGAAAGGAGTCACTAGCACCTGCTGAGCAACGCCTGAGTTTGGCAGCTGGAAAGGGACTTACACGCACCAGATCGGCTCTCGGGAAGAGATGCGAACAAGATGCTCGGCACTACGACTTGAGCAAAGCATTGTTTCCAAAGCCATTCAGTTCCCAGACGGCAGACAGACACCAGGCAGCGAGATACCTCTGACGGACAGGGCTTGGCAGACCACGCAGGGAGCCCGCTGGCACTGGGGGCACAACCATTGCCCGCTGCCACGTCAAACCCCGGAGGACAGGTCGGGGGGCTGCAGGGCACTCGGCTGCCGGGGCCGCAGGACGGCCCACAGGGTTGCTGGCCCAGCTCGGCAGGACCTCGCAGCAGCACCGCCGGGACCCTCGGCCGAGCCTCTCCAGAAGCTGCCTCCCGCCTGACCCGCTACCGAACCCGCCCGGTGCGGGGCAGCCCGCGCCGCACCGACCTCTTAGGACACAAGCCGCCCCTGCCAGAAGCGGCGCGGGCCCCTGCGGCGCCAGGCCCCGGACTGGGGGGAGACCCCCACTGCAGCTGACGGGACTCGGCGGCCCTCGGCCAGGCTGGGGGAGCTCACCTCAGGCGGCAGGTACGGCGGGTTGTTGGCCTTTCCCCCACGGCTCCGCCCGTTCTTCTTCTTCGCCTTGGAGCCGCCGCCGCCGGGCGCGGCCCCCCCGCGCCCGCGGAGCGCCCCGCCAGCCCCGCCGCCCGCCGGCCGGCAGCAGCCCCCGAACAGCTCCGACACCCGTGAGTCCATGGCTGTCGGCACGGCCCCGCCGCACGGCAGCTCCCATTCACGGCATGCTCCCCGCCCGCTGCGGGGCGGAGGGTGCTCCTCTGCGCTGCACTGGAGCCAGCGGGGCTGCCTGGCAGGGGTGAAGGGAACTCAGCGGCCCCCGGCGGGGCTTTGCCCCCTCACTGCCGCGCACCTGCCAGTCGTGCTCTGGACGCCGGGAAACCCAGTCCGCGAGTTCTCCGGAGCCGCCTGGGCAGCCCTGCGACGTGGCAGCCGCAGCTCACGGTGCCCGCGGCCGGACTGGGGCACCCAGTTTGCCGCAGCCACTGCGGTGCCTCCTCAGTGCGGCGCTCGTAACCCCCACCGAGCACCCCAGCAGCAGCAGCCGCTCCGCTCCGCCTGCCTCGCCGCTGCTGGCCAAGCCGCAGAAGGCCCGGGGCTGAGCTGCCCACGCCCCTCCCGAGCCGGAACACGCCTCCGCCCCACAGGGCACGGCGCATGCGCCGCAGCAAGCCGTTGTGGGCGGGAGCTCCGTCACTCCCATGCTGCACTGCGGCCGCGGCCATTCAAATCGCAGCTGGCTGGCGATCAGCAAATGGCGTCTGGCGGTGCTCTGGCTGTTCCCGTCTCTCCAGCGTCCTCACTGCTTCTTCCTGAGGCCCCCCCGGGCCTGAAGCGCGGCGGCAGGGTGATGTCCCGGAGGAGTGAGCTGGCGGTGGCCTGCCCCTTGGTGTCCGTGGTGTTCCCGGGCTCGGTGACCCGGGAGAGCTGCTGCCTCTTCGCTTGCGAGCTCCTTAAGCACGTCATGCACCAGCGGCACCAGCTCCCGCTGCCCTACGAGCAGCTCGCCTACTTCTGCCGGCGGGCGGCTAAGGTGAGGGGCCGTGGTGGCGAAGGGGGTGGTCGGGGGAGCGGAGCCCTGCGCCGGGGGTAGTCGTGCCCGCGGCCTTCAAGTGCTGCCTGTCAGTTAACCGTTATGGGTCGGTAACTCCCGGTCATTGAGTCTTAACTGCTTCTGAACTGCTCCTTATAGCTGTAACCCTAAAAGTTGCTCAACAAAACAAAAAAGGCAAAGCTGTAGATTGGGGGCCGAAGGTCTCAATGAGTTACTGTTTATTTCTTGTTCTGCTTTATGCTTAACGCATGTCACTGTTTTGTTTGTTACTCTAACAGCTCTTCAGGAAAAAAAATCAGGTGATTTGGAGTCGTGGTTTAAACCTAGATGGTAACTGGGCACCACACAGCAATTTGCTCACTCTCCCACTGCTCAGCTGGGGTGGGAAGGAAAATCAAAAGAATATGAACCCCATGGGTTGAGATAAGAACAATATAGTACTACTGCTAATAATAATAATAAGGGAAATGGCAAGCAGAGAGATTCTAAAACTAAAAGGGTAAAGAAAAAACAAGCAATAAGCAGCAGTGATAAGCAATACAATTGCTCACCATCTGCCAGCTGATACTCAGCCTTACCCAGGCAGTGATCTGCACCTTCTGGGTGACTCCCCCCAGTTTATATGATGTGCTGCTGTATGGGATACCCCTATTCCAGCTGAAACCAGGACACTAGTGATAACTGTTCTTCAAAACATGCGGCTTCTAATTCTTGTGGGAATTGATCAGTTCCGTGAGTCAGGTTCAAACTGAGTAGCTATAGAGTGTCCTTTTGTGTTCCTCTGATCTGATTCTGTGTGTGGATGCCTATATCTTTTGAAAGGAGCATAAAACGGTTGAGCTTTCCTTGACTTTCAGGGATGGGCTATACTTTCTGAAGAGTGTATTAGGACTAATGTGTCCTAATAATTAAATACACTAATTCTCTTTTTTTTTCCCTTTTCTTTTTTTTTCTTTTTTTTCTTCTTCCCCAGGATGGAGATGGGATTAAGAAGCCACTCCCCATGGACCCGGCAAGCAGGAAGTGCCAGCAGGTGCTGATGGAGCTGGAGGGAGTGCTCCAGCACTTGGAAGTAATGTTTAGTCTGACAGTGGTTCCTCGGGTTCTTATTCTACTTGGAGGCAATGTCATGAGGCCCAAGGAGTTCTATGAGCTCGACTTGGAAGGCATCCTTGAAGGCAGTGCTGCAGAGAGCCTGAAAACTGCATCCTGCGTTCGCAAGCTGTTCCACTCGCTGTTCGTCGCGGATGTCTTCAGTGAACTTAAGGCTCTCCCTGCCATGGGCACTGTTGTTATGCTCCAAGGACACCGCAATTGTGGTGTTGATTGGTTCCGGCCCAAGCTCAACTATAAAGTGCCAACTCGAGGGAGGAAGCTAACTGTGAATTTGTCCTGTGATGGAGACATCAATATAAGTGCCTTGCCTGCTCAGCATGTGACTTCCGACTGGGAGGACTACATCTGGTTTCAAGCACCAGTGACACTCAAAGGCTTTCATGAATGATGTGTGCTCTGTAGAATGTTTATAGAATATTCAATAACCTTTGGTGCTGCTTTAAGTGATGATAACTTTATAAAATATAACCTTGTATTCTTGTCTGTCTGGTTCTATTATCCTGGGCATCTACTGGCTTCATTTAGCTCGCCTGTGTTCATCTGTCTTCTTGGAGCTCTATCCTGTTTGGAGAGAAACCCAATCATACCAGTAGCGAGATCACTTGCAGTTTCCCAATAGCAAATATTGCACAGGAGGGTGGTAAAAATCTTTTGAAAGGAAGGTAAAGGTTGATGCGCTCTACACTTGATGCATATTTTTAACTTTGTCCTTTTGGAATGGAATGAGATAATAAAACTAGGAGGAAATTAAATTGATAATTTTGAGCTTGGAGTCCACTAGGGGTGCTGTCTCTGCCTGTTCTTTAAGAACCGCTTACAATGTGTAGTGACTGCTAAAGCTTGCTCTAGGGGAAGAACTGCCAGAATGAAGAAGGCAGTCTTATGTGCAGCTATCTACTTGAATATATAACCACAGGTCTCTTGAATGAAGCATAACTTGAACATAGGAGTGTGTGCTCAGGAGATCAAAGCTCTTCCACCAAAGCTGCTAGTTCTGCATAAGCTCTCGAAGAGAAGACTTGCTTCTGAGGAACAAGGGCCCCATTCCTTGCTATTCTCTTCCCCAGATGAGTGCAATGTTACTGCGTTAAACTGTTTACATATTCTGTTATGCTTGAACTCTGAATGCAGCAAGGATGTGCTGGGTATGAAAGAAGACAAGATGTTTTTAAGTTTTTTTTCTTAAGGTTTTTAGAGTTTAATTAACAAATTTAGTACTATAATTGTTATCCAAATAAAATGCTGTCTTCTACATGCAATTGGATCGGATTTATTATCTGGCAAAGTGAAGGTTCTGCTGGTGGCAAACCAACTTGCCTCCATTCTGTGTACATATTGAAACTGCAGGTTCACAGATGTTCCACTTTTCTGACAAAGTTCATGATATCTTGTGCCAGAAGCTTTGGTTCCTCAAAGGCAGCAAAATGCCCTCCACGTGGCATGTAAGAGTAAGTGATGATGTTCTTGTAGGCTTCCTTTGTCCAGACTTGTGGTGTATGTGTTATCTCCTGAGGAAAGGCTGCAATCCCTGTGGGAACATACACTCCAACCCTAGAAGACATTGGTTAACTGCATTTTTGGAGCAAGTAGTGGGGAAAGTCTGTAAACCCCTTCTGACTCTGCTAACTGCCACAGTCAGCTGGGGAAGTTTACCACAACAAACTGTTTTGTGGTCTTGCACTGTGCTGTGCTTTCATTTGGGTCTCCTTGACTTTAAAAGTGTTGTACCCAAAGAGCAAAGCAGAGCCAACTGTGCACCCAGCCCAGTCTTGAAATGTTTCATATTTTTTAACTTGCCTTGTTTTGTATATGTTTTGTGATGTATGGCAAGATGTCACACTTCTGGGAGGTCAGAAACCAGCTGGCTCATGCTTACTTTAGAATTCATGGTGCCAGTGCAAGAAATTACTCTCTTGAGGGGAAAGGTAAACTGGTTCAGTCTACAGAGAAAAGGACTCTTCTATTCGTTTGCATGATCAATCACTTGGAGAATTCTGCTCAACAGCATTTTCCTGCTCAGCCTCTCATATTCATCTTAAAGCCAGCAGCTGTCAGAAGGTGCTATGTTTCAAGTACTGCTCTCCAAATTGCTTCCCCAAGGTTCTACTCAAGAGTTGTAGCTTTTAGTTTATCCACCAGTGAGCCTCATCTTTCCTAATTCATATCAAACTTCTCTTTTAAAAATGCTCATGTTTTTCTGTCTGCTTTTTACTGAACTGAGCCACAGATTACATTTGTTTGATGAATAAGTATATGACCTGTATTTTGATCACCAAGACTGAAAATACTTGGCCACAAGCTCCTGTGTGAACTATAATTTGAAAGAAAAGTGACCCTTATCTATATTTATCAAAAGTAAGCAGAACTTGGTGATTTTGGTTTCATGTTACCTGGAAATAGCACTTAGATCAGGGTCCTTGGTAATGTTCTCCTTGTAGAATCGCATGGAGGACACAATGGAGGCTGTCACCCAATAAATCATCACATTGGTCAAAAGCTCATCAAGAGTGTATTTGCTGTTGAGTGAGAAAGATGAAGAAATTTCATTGGAAGCTGTTTCTCGGTATGCTGTATTGTGATTTTGCCCTGAAATGCCCTCGTTTCCTCTTGTTCTCCACTTGTATTCAAGCAGCAAATTGACACCCATGTACCCAGACCGAAACTACCTGGTATTCAAGCAGTAGCCTGCAGGCAATCTGCTATAAGTTTAAACTACTGCTTGTCACATGTAATCTTCCATTATTCAGCTTTAATTGGTCAGTCTTTTACCTCTGCCTTCATCAGTTTTCATCACTCAGTCTTTTAATGAATGTTGTTAGGGAAGAGCATCTCTTTTCTTACCTTTCCAAGCCTCCATCATCTTTCTGCAGAAATGATTTATCTGTCCAGGTAGAGAATTTCTCCAAAATATACGCAGCAAGCCCCACGGGGGAGTCATTCAGTCCACAACCTAATTCAGGAGAAGGGGAGAGCTATTACAGTTGCCTGGCATTGCAATACTTCAGTGGAAGTTAAACTGGGCTTTATCGAGTTCTTTAGAGTTTTCTATGAGAATTCAGTAGAAAATCTGTATTTTAGTAGGCCTGGTAGTACTTTATCCTTGAGAAATTCACCCCAATGGAATTCTAGCTGTAACTGACTACAAACTTAGGTACTTCCTACACAAAGGAAGCTAGGAGCTAAGGAAGTCCTGTTGGCTTCTTGGTCATGTGTGGCAGGAGGTACAAATTCAGGTGTAAAGGGATTATGAGACATTTTTTATAAACTATTTGGGGCAGCATCCTGCTTAGAGTGGATAACCAGCACACTGAATGCTGTTCATCACTTTTTATCTAACTTAAACAGTGGAGTGTATCTGTTACCCGTTTCTGGTTATGGGGAAACACTAGCAAATATTATAAACATGGCATGTACACAGTATATTCTATCTCTGTTCTTACCTGTAAAACTGGGACAGGGATTACTTCAGTTGTGAAGGAGGCTTGCCTTGGGAAATTCCTGTATCATACCCCAGGCTGTAGTTTACAATATACTTGGTATTGCCAGCTCTGAGTGCTGTGACTATGCACTATGAGCACTCAGTGACTATGTAGAAGATGATGCACAACACAGTCTTAATATAATAGTGGACATAGCAAATGCAAAGTAAGTTTGTGCATTGGCACAACTGTTTCCCTGTGCTGGCAGGCCTGGAGTGATTTGGTACAGATCACAGCTGTGTAAATGCTTTGACCAGCAGTGGTAGTGCAGGCTGAAATGTGGCAGCTAGCATGTAACCCATCCGGAGATGAGCTTTTTCTGGGCTGAAAGCTGCCTCTGAACTACTGTATCCAACATCCACAAGTTAGATGCTCAGAAATACGGGTCTTGTTTGCAGTTTGTTATTCACCCTGTACACATCTTAGGTCCTATAACTTGTGGTAAAAGAAATACTTCAAGCTTTGCTTTAGACCTGCCTAATAAAAACTAAACTGACAGTGTAGGTATTTCTTCAGACTGAGTAGCAGATAGATATTTTTTTCCTCCCTCTTCAGTTTCTACATTTCACAATTTTAGTGTGCTACAAAATCCCTGCTCTTCTTTTTCCAGGCTGAAGAGTCCTTGACTACGTACAGTGCTCATACAGAAGCTGCTTGGTCACTCCAGCCTTCCTTTTCTCCCCTTCCTGTACTCTTCTGATTCCAAAATACATTTATGAAACAGGGCAAACAGGGGTGCAACAGATTCTGAATACTGTAGATCTAGTGTTTGTCTTAGTCTCTTTTCGCTTTCTTTAAGAGTTTGTAAGATTCTCTTGAACTCTGACCTGGCTGACGTTTCAAAGCCCTGTCCATGACTCATGGATTCTCTCATATGGCAGCAGCAGCCAAACTCGAGCCCATTGTGACTTTCTTTCTTAATCAAATTGCTTTGGACTTCATTGACATCAGTTTTTATTGGCCCGCTTAATCAACCGCTCACTTAAATGTTTTTGCAACTCTCTGCAGTTATCTTTAGAGTAAACCAAAGCCTGGATAGCTGTCAGATTTTCACTTAATGGTTAACTTTTAACTGTAGAGAAATTGGGATCATGTTGAATTAAACAGGTTCCAGCACAGGGTTTTTATTTACTCTCCCTCTCCTGGAACTTGCTTATGTATTCCTATGAGTGGATTCTCACATTGGCCAGTTATTAATCCATGATCTTAATCCTTTTAAGTCAAGGCAGTTTAATTTCTTTAACAGCATTGGGGAAGGAACCTCAACAAAACATTTTTGGAAATAAAATATGTTCAGTTACTGGATCCCCAGTTCTTTGATTCTGACAGAGCTCTGATTTTTGAAGCGTGATTTCCTTGTGATATTATCACTTGTAAGCCTATTCTTCTCTTTAAAATAGTTTTGCTCGTTTCCTGATCAGTGACTAGACAGACTGCTCTTTGTTTTTCTGGGTCTACCTTCATTTTTGGCTCTTAAAAAACCCAAGAAAACAAGCTGGTGTCTTGTTTGTCTCCTTTTATTCCTTTGGTATTGCAATCGGTTCAAGCAACAGACTTAGGCATTAATTAACTTTTCAGTTTGAGTTTTTTCTGTTTTCAGTGAGTTGCCATGATGGGGTGCTATTCGTTTTATGGTCTCCACATCTGGCAGGAGTCTGAGACAGCTCCACTGTCTCTCCTGATGAAGGCTAATTTTGTTAAAGGAAGACCCCATTAGTCCTCCCTAGGGAGGACTGATGCAAATCATTCATTTAACTTTCCCAAGGTGGCCATATCTTTCTTCAGACTCCTCATATACTGGCCTCACTGTGTCAGGCTTCTGGCTTTTCAGGTGTTAGGGCTGTGTCTAGCTTCCTGCAAGTTTCCCACTGGACTTGCTCATGCTATTTGTCTTGTTTTCAACCAAATTTATTTTTAGAAGCTTCAATTTCAGGACCCTGTGCTGTATTTTAAGGGTTTTTTTTGCAAAAGAGTTCTTTCCCCAAGAGACGTGGCATGCCATTTAAAAGACCTTGAAGAGTGGTACTTGTACTATCTTTTTTTAAAGCTGTTCTCCTTAACTTCCTTTTACACAGTTCTTGCCCCATGTCTTATATTTAGTCACCACAACTCATTGCTTCTCAAACACAGTTGGCCTTTGTTCAGCTACGTCTTTACATACCATGAACGGTTACTATATAATGTTCAGAGGGATGTATAGAAGTTTCACTACCTGCAGTGTCTGGTTTGGTGGCTTGGATGTGTAAGTATCCAGATTCTCGCAGAATGTCATATATATTCTTCTGGACGAAAGGATACATACGGTGAACATCTTCCCGAGTGAGGCCTACGAGCCATGGTACATAAGCCCCAAGCATGACAGAAATAACCTTTCCCAAACCTCGTATGGCAATGAAGACAAGATTCAGATGAAGCCCTTTCACGCACCTGAAATTAAGTTAGTGAATAGAAGGTTAAATCAAGTGATTATCTGTATATAAAATAAGTCTGACTGGGGCTGTGATAGAAATATTTTACAGAGTAAAATACTTGAAGCCCTTCAGGTTCACCATGATTGGAAAATAAATATAATTATGGGAGTTAAAAAATGGTACACCTGGTGTCATCTCCATGCAGCTGTGCCACTGGTATGATCTTAGCTTCAGGTACTCAATTTCTGGATGTGGTATATCCATGCTGATGTCTCTGGCTGTTGATCTAATGTTGTTCTGTGCTACAGGAACAGGCTGCGCTGGTAATCTTCTGAAAAGCTGGATTAGATCACACATGGCCACGGTGCTCTGGGTGCTCCAGAGCACAACTGCCATTAGGAGCATGAGCTGCTCAGCCTCCAATCTAACTGCTTTAAGAGCTTTCCCACTTTATCTGTTCTCTGACCTCAGCATGGCTGTGGTGCCTGCTTTTCATTAAATGCTAAACAATGAGCTGTGATGCCATCTTGTAAGGAAGGTGTTGTGTTTCTTCTTCAGGCTCAATTCTGCATTTTCTATAGGAAAGTTCTATACTTCATGGTACTGTTCAGCTGCTGAGAGGCTGAGCTCCTTCCTTCTTTTTCTCCCTGCTGATTTTAAATTTATCTCCTTCCTGATTTGGAATGAGAATCTGTCTCCTTTAGCTAGTGACAGAGAAGCCAAACAGCTCTGAAATTTAGAAAGCATGAAAACTGTGCCAATATCAATGCAAAGCATATGGATACAACTGAATGCACAGGAGTAGGGACATCCCTGGTGGAAACTGAGCAGAAGGGAATGAGAGGCAGGGCAAACAGAGGGCAGGACCAGGACGATGGAGCACAAAATGATAGGAAGAGAACTGGGGGCATCTTTTCTGCACTGATTGCCTTTGCTACTCACTGTGGCAGCATCTGGGCCATGTTTGTGGTAATGCGAGATCCCCAGTCTCCTCCCTGTAGGTAGTATTCCTTGAAGCCCAGTCTGTTCATCAGCTTATGAAATATTCGAGCAGCTGCAATGCTGTCAAACCCTGTAGGCAGAGAAGAACAGAGGAGACCTTTCTGTCCTGGTGTTCATCCACTGGCCAAAGACTGTGGCCTTTCAGAAGTATGTGAGTATGCTGCTGTGTGAAGGCACAGAGTGCTATGCTGCTCTGCCTCACTCTTTGGCAATAAAGCGAACTCAAGATGATAAGAAATTCAGTGGAAAGTGGAGAAAGTGGGAATCAGACATGGCTTCCAGCTACCAATGCCTTCCAAGTATGCAGTCACCCCCAGAGCCTCAGCCACATGGGTGTTAATGCAAAGCTAAGCATCTGCATTCACAAACTGCAGTGCCCAGGGATGGCTCAGGTGTCATTCCAAAACCCTTGTGATTCCAACAAAGCCTTTTCATCACTTACCCTGTTTGTGTGGTGCCTCTGAGAAGCCATAGCCTGGGATGGATGGGCAGATGACCTCAAACACCACATCACCCTCATTCAGGCCATGGCTGGCTGGCTCTGTCAGCAGAGGGATGATCTTGTAGAACTCATAGAAGGAACCGGGCCAGCCGTGGACCATTAGCAGAGGTTGAACAGTTCGACCATGAGGGACGTAGGAGGGCTTGACGTGTATAAAATGGATCTCGATCCCTGCCACACATCCAAGACAGATAAATTAAAGCTGTGGTTCTGCACAGTTTCTGCTCTGGACTCTGAAGATGGAAGGTGGAAAAATTGTTATTATCATTTGCATTGGAAGTTATACAATCCACGGCAGGAAGAGGCCTAGCTGAAAGGGATGGCTGGTATTGTACCTACATCTCGTCTTTTGCATACAAACAACGGTATTGATCCCAGCCCCAGGTATTGGAGTCACAAGAGTTTGGACATCCACCTCCTGAGGAACTGGACGCACAGTATATAAGTAGAGCTGCACTTACATGAATAGCATAGAAGTTTAGCCTGCAGATCTGGCTAACCTCACTTGGCTAAACTGTGTGGTGGTAGTAGATATTCTAGCCTCAGAGTCTGGGTAAATTTTGCCATTTTCAAAGGTGGCTTCAAGGCCATAGCAGAAGAAAAGATCATTATTTAGCACAGGTTCAGGGCCAAATGAAGCCCATATTGAAGTAGACATAATCTTATTGCCACTCTGACTGTCTTAATCTATGGGAGGTTATTAATAATAAAGCTGCCACTAGTGATATTTCACTTATATCACTAAGCTTTTACACATAGTGTTGTCTTAAATATTGTAATCTCTTAAATCACCCCTTTCTGTCTTTCAGAGTAAGACCTGCTCAAGCCACGGAGACCCCTCACCTTCAATGGTGGTTTTGAAATGGGGATATTTGTTCAGGACTTCTACTTGCTTGCGCCAATCAAACTGGTTCCTCCAGTAGGCCACCACCTTCTGCAGGTAGCTGGAGTTGAAGCCATAGTGGAAGGCAGCCCCTTCCAGATGTGGTGTGTAGCGGGCCTGATCCAGGCGCCGGTGCAGGTCCTGCAGAATGGAGCCTTTCTTGTGAGGCTGGCCAGTGGCTCACACGTGCCCTACACCAAGGTGGGCATGGATGGGCTCATCTGGCCCTGCTGGCTTTTATATTGCTCTCTGGGACACCACGAGCCCTCCTGAAGCAGTGGAGTACTGGGTCCTACTCCTAGCCTTGCTGCTAACTTGCTTTAGGCTTTTGACATTAGGAGCTGGCTGGGGGAAAAAGCTCAGCCTGAGCTGCTAACTGCTAGTTGGCTAGATAGGGACATGCAGGGACACGTTTGCATGTAGGGACAGAGGTGCTGTGACTCAGTCAAACCTCCACCCCTCTTCACCCTACCAGCCCTTCCTTTTGTGGAAGCTGCTCTGTCCTGCCCCACCAGTATCACTGCTGTCCTGACACCCTCCCAATCCATCATCCACAGACCCACTGTTTGCTGTCCAGTGGCCTTTCCACAGGAGAAGCCCCACGTCACATGTAGAGTCAGTGATATCAAAGTCTTTATGGCCCATTGTGATGAATCTGAGCTCAAATCCCATTCATAAAGGGCAGTGAGCCAGAGCATCATCTAGGTAGCTGCACTGGCTGGTGCACTGCTATCACCCCAACAGGATCTCCTCAAAGCAAGGTGGGTGATGAACTGGCTCAACCTTGCAGCTTTCTGCCTCTCTCACATCCCAGCCACCGGTACCTCGATTTCTTTGTCAGACGTTTCAATCCTGAAGGGACGGATACTTTCATCTTCTTTCCTTTTTACGGGTCTTTCGCCTGAGCCCCACCATCCGTCACTCATTTCAATAGTCTTGATCTTGCGTCTAGACCTCAGCCAGTAAACCAGCAACCCTCCAACTCCCAGCGCAGCTGCAGGGACCAGGACTGCATGCTTCTGAGAATATCCAAAAGACCTGGGGAGGTATAACATTGTGGTCAGCAAAAGAAGCGTCAAGGATAAAGGGACTATGCTGAAGCTCGTATGCACATTGGTTGGGTCTGAGCAGGAACAAATGCCTACAGATCCCATGGAGTCAGCAGGGGCTGAGGGTTTCTAATTTTTGAAGATCACAGGCAAGATCTGGGGCAGGGTTACATCTACTAGCCCTCCTTAGTGACCTCAAGTCTTTACTGATTAGGACTTGCTGACCACAAGGCTTCCTTGTCCCTCTTCTTGTGAGCCAAGATGCCCTGGGGGACAAGGGTCAACAGGATACGGGCCAATCTATTTTCAGCAGGTACTGGAGTGAATGGGATAGTGGCAGTTGGACACCTCCAGGAATAAAAACTGCACAGAGAGAACTGGCTGAGGAGCAGGAGCAGACACAAGGGTCTTCAGCTGCTGGAGAGAGCTTAATGTGGTGGACATGTCCCTCTTAGCAGTGCTTTGTACATAGCTCTCCTACAGATTCAGTCCTGTTTTAGGGCAACACTGGTCCTCCACCACAGCTTTCAGTAGGCAAGAGTCTCAGCTTGTCTCTTTCTGTTCTGGACAGCAAGGTTTCAGACTTTCGTGAGATGCGAGGGCTGAGTCACCAGGGTTGGATTTAACAGACTTAAACAGACATACAGCATATTTCAAAACTGTTCACATGCTTGTGCAAGCAACCCAAAGGCTGTGCACCTTCCTGTCCCTCTGACCTCTGCCTCAATCCAGCTTCCCCTGGGGATTAGGAGATTTGTCTGGGGCTACTGCAGGGGGCTGCAAGGGAACTGTGAATGAAGATTTTGTTGTTGCTGTCATACAGGGTATGGAAGGGATTATGCTGTGCCCCAGCTAGGGTGCTAATAGAAAGTGGAGACCTTAGCACAGGGCAGACATTTCACTCACCTGATCTGGGATGAGATGGTCTCCCTACACAAGGAAAAGAAAGAAAAAGAAGATACTTATAGTCTGATAGTGTTGTCCGGATGGTACCAACCCTTGGGGGTGGTACAGAGAATATCACCTACCAGCACCATTTAATCACAAACAGTTTAGCCACCCCGCAACATCTGCCATTATTTTCCCTATTTTTCAGGTGGGACTGACAGGCATGGGCTCAGAGCACTGCTGCTGCACAAAGAGACGGTGTTTCTGGGCTGTGTTTTAGCAAGATAATTTGTTGCCATAATATTCCCTCCTTTGGCATAATTTAGATAAGAGACACTTAACAACTGTAGGTGTCCTTGTGGTGTTTCATCCTACCAGCAGCTGTGTTACTTCAGACAAGAAAATAGCTTATTTTGACTGAGGTATAGCAATAGGTGTGCAGCCTCTGCAGGGCACTTTCAAGCTCAAGGGTTACTTTGCTGCCAGCCATGTTGTATTCATTGTGCTGCAGGGCTGGCACGAGGAGAGCTGTGCAGGACCTTTCCCTGTTCAGAGTTCAATGAGCTGCTATACTTTTGCTACTTCTAACTACCCCTAACTGAATGCCAAGCTTTTAGGTCTCATCTGCCTGCAAGCAAAAGAGAACATCCTCCCTGATTCTCTTTCAGCCTGGTAGATTCTCTTGCAAGAAAAGTGCAACCTAAAATCTAGCAAAATTAAAAGTGACAAGAAAAAGTCTTGTTACTGTGTCCTTTGGAAAGCAGCGAGATTAGGGAGCTGTTGGTGTCACAATTACCATACGTGGAGACCAAAAAAGAGAAAAAAAAAAAGACGTGAGACTCCATGAAAACCCAAGTCCACCCAGTGTTTCTTTTTGCCTAGTATCATTTCCCACTGCTGCCCGTGATGCAGAACCTGGTGCCTGTTCTGGAGACCCCAGCAATTGCAAAGGCAACTTGGTAACAATCTCTGTAACAGTTTGATTTTTAAGGAGGTATCTCCTTAAGCCGCTCCCGGGCAAGGAAGTATAGGGCTCCTAAAAGCAAACAGTGTCAGCCTCCACCTCTCTAAAGGCTAAGCAGCTTATGCAACAAGTAATAATACCCCCCTGTACTTACATCCTGAAGTTTAGTGAGTCAGAGGCATGAATCCAGTTATCATGGCGATAGCACAAACTCAGCATTGCTAACAAAACAAGTGTGCTCCTGAAGCAGCTCTCTGAGCGATGCACAGCAAGGCTCAGTCTAATAAAACCTCCTCCCCATTTATGCTCAGGAGAACTCAGCTGCATGCTCCCACCCTGGTGACCCCACAGGGGCTTTCTCCTGCTCCAGCCCTGGGGAGCCCCATTTGGAGTCTCTCCTCCCCATGCCGAAGAGACCTCACCAGGTGTTGGGAAGGATCTCCTGCCACATGTCTGCTCCTCCTTTCCTGGCCGCTGCTCCAGGTGAATGAGTCCAGGTGCCTCCTCTGCTGGCTTTCTTTTCAGCAGTGACACTCTGGGGCAATGCAGTTGCAAGCTACGTCATCACTTAGTGCCACCTATTGCCTAAGTGTGCAGCCACAAATTAAGTTCAGCAGGGGAAAATGCAAAGTCCTGCATGGGGAGGGAATAACCCTGTGCACCAGCGCAGGCTGGATGCCAGATGAAGAGAAAACAACTCTGCAGAGGCTGGCCTGAAGTCACCTGCTGAACCTGAGTCAACAAGGTGTCCTTGCAGTGAGGGACAGCTGTGTACAGGGCTATATAGTAAACACGTTAGCCAGCAGGCTGAAATAAGTGATCCTTTGGTCACTTCAGCACTTGTGAGACCATATCTGGAGCGCCAAATCCAGTTGTGGCCTTGCTGCTAGTGCAAAGACTGGAATGGTGGTGTAGGGCCACCAGGCTGCCAGGGGGCTGGGGCATGTGGGGTATGCAGAGGGACCTGGGCTTGTTAAGCCTGGAGGAGAGAAAGCAAAGGGTGAGATCTTATTGCTGTCTACAGTTCCGTAGTAGAGAGCATAGGAAAAATGGACCCAGGCTCGTCTTGGAGGAGCAACACTTGAAGAACAGAAAGCAATGGATGCAAATTGCAACAAGGAAATTCTGGTTAATTATGAGAAGAAATCAGTTCACCATGGAGGTACCCAGACACTGGGGCAGGGGCCCAGAGAGGATGTGGGATCTTCATCCTTGGAAGCATTCAATATTTGGCAGGAACAAGGCATGGAGCAACCTGACCTACCTGAACCTGCTCTGAGCAGGAGCTGGGATGAGCTGACCTCCAGGTATCGCTTCCAACCTGTGTATCAAGTGGCTCTATTCCATGTGCTTTGCAGCAGCCAAGACTAAAAGGGAAAAACAAGTTTTTCATTTTCCACAAAAATCAATGCTTTGTTTTAGCTCAGGGGACTGGATTTCATATCCGTCATGGTCAGTATAATCTTGCTGGATAGTGTAAATTGCTGCAGAGTGTCCTTGCTGTGTTTTACTCCAGGAATAGCTACATTCTACTGTCAGAGGAAAGGGTTCTTATCTCCATGCTTAAAGAAAAGTACCATCACCAGAGAGCTCTGTGATGATGAGGTCTCTGTTAGTTCATATGCACACACTGTGCCATCAAAAAGAGCCATCAGGAAGGAAACCTGGTAAATCCTTAATTTGGTCAAAGTTTAATGTATTTCTTACTTAGCATTAGTAAAAAGCATAAAGGTTGATGGAGGAAGATCTGGTTTAAGCATCTAAGAGTGCTATCTATAGTGCTATCTATAGCAGGAATGCGGGAAAAGAGCCATAAGAGCTATTTAAAGCTGCAAAGAAAAGATGCAAGTTGCTACTCTCTATCCAAAAGACTTGGGAGAATCAGCACTGCTTTTGCTTTAAAGGAACACACCAAGGCCATTAATACCCTGGGGCTAAAAGTCAACAACCCCCTGGTGATAAACAGCCGAGAAGCCAGGATCCTGCCTACTGAAATGCAGGTATGGGCAAGGGTGTTGTGTGAGTGCTGGTGGGCAGGTATCAAAGGCTCCCAGAGGAAATCCAGCCCTGGGATTTCCCCCCTTTCTCTTACAACCTCTAGTGGCCAAAATGCACAAATCCAGGCAGAAACTGCTTGCTGGCTTCAAAAAGGCTGCCTCCTCCTGCGAGATTCTGATGCATGTTCCATCCATGGAAAGGAGAATTCCACTGGAAAGAACCTGCAAAAGCATCTCAGAGCATCTCCATGCACTTGAGCAGGATCCCTTATCCCTAATGACAGATGCCTTAGCAAACCCGATTTTAAAAAGCCTCCATCTAAACTTCCAATTTTTGCAACCCCACAATCCCTTTATGACTCTCATAATTTTATAAAGAGATTTCATGTGTTTCCATTGCACAAATCACATACGAACAGGAAGCTTTCTTCCTATATTTTTCTCTTCCTCTTGCCACTGATTTGCAGCATGACCCCTGCAGCAATGATGGAAAATGTGCACAGGAATACATTACTGTAATGTACTTTTTCAGCTGGTTTAGCAGCTGGATACTAGCAGCAGGAGCCAAACACAACATCGCCTGCCAGCTCTCCCAGGCCCGTTCAATGATGTTGGCATAGCGTGACCGGCTGCTGCTGGAGGAAGCACCCAAAGGCCAAGCAGCAGTTCTGCGAATACTGGGTGCCCTCTAGTGGGAAAGAGCAGCTCGCAATACAGTTAATGCCACCTTTTTTCATCTTCTTGGGTCTTTTTTCTCTTTCGGTCTCCTGTTTTTCTCATTGCCAATTGCATTTAATCATAATCCAAACCTCATAAGTATTACTAATACTGAAACCTGAAACACAGGAAGGAAAGCTGGTTATTTCTGGCTATGAAATGAGCTAACGAACAGGGGCAAGAGTGGAGCACAAAAGCTTTGAACATAGCTTTTTTACAGCTTGAGATGCTGTGGCAACTTGGAAATGAATATTCTGACTTTCAGTACCATTCCAAGGCCTTTGCTGGGATTTATGACCCTGGCTGTAACACACTTACATGAATGCTTTGCTGAGTAATTTTCCTTTTGCATGCACAAAATCAGGTTCACTCTCTTAAGAATATTACTAGAGAGGAAATGGTGCTCTGTAACAGGAGATCTTCATGAACATAGCCTCCTGATTTATAGCAAGGTCAATCCCTCTCCTTTTTATCTGCTCAGTGACTACTACTAGTGAACTGCTGGCTGGTGATGTTGCAGAGCAGGGTAAGATTTGGAAGCTTCAGATCTCCCCTGTGGTCCTCCAGGCTCCTGCAACCCTACTTGCCCCATGATATCACTCTGTCTTTGAACCTCATCTTTTTCCTTAGGTTTTAAGGATGGTCCTAAGAGGCTTTCCTTGGCTTCGCTGTCTCTTTGCTCCCACAGGCCAAAGATACTGAATGCTGTATTTCCATGTATGACTTCTGAGGGACAATCAGCCTCACAGTCCAACAGGTCCAAGCTGGGACTGTTTCTGCACACACAACTCTTCTCATTTGGTACTGTATGAAAAAAAGCACTGCCCAGAAATGGGATCACATGGGGAAAATCGGAGAACTCGCCATGCATGGCTGTGTCCTGGGGGATAAGGAATAGCCCAAGCGCATCACCCTACCTGCAATGGATGAGCAAAGTTTTCACCTTTCCAGTGAGGTGTCAGGACATTCAGCTGGTTGCCAGAGGATTTGTTTTGTGCTAAAATCTACTTCAGCCCTCAATGGCAGGTTCTGTGCTCAGCCTCAGTGATCACATCACTCGAGGAAACATTGAGCTCCTAAGCACTTCTAAGCTGTTAATTCCTGAATCTAATTAACAAGAGCCAGCTCAAATATCTGAGAGCAGATCACAGCAACACCTTGCACCTGCCTCCACCAGCAGCCAGCCCACCAGGCCTCTATGCTACTTCACAGTGTCTTATATAAAACTCAGATGGGAGGAGGGATGAAGAACTTGGGAGGGCCAGGGACAGTCTCTCCCATCTCCTCCTCCCCCTTCTTTCTCACCCCGAAAGCCCATCATAATTTCTGCAAGTACGTTCCTCCCAACACTTTCTCTTTAGCCCTCTGCACCGTATCTTGAATAAAAGTGTTTTTTTCCCAGCTGGAACCGCCCCCTCTCTGCCTCCCTGATTGCCAGGAGACCTCACAAATGTTTCGCTGCTACCTCCAGCAACGACTAGCCCTTCTGTTACTAATTAGGGGTTTAAGAGGTTCCCCCAAGGCACTTCCCAGTGAAACCGAGCCCATTAAATGAATGGCAGGCCACATCTCTGGGGGTGGGGAGCAGTTACACAACAGTTGTTTGGAAACAGGCAGTTAGTTACGTGTGCTTGTTTTACAGACTCGGCAACATTAAAAACAAAAGCAACTTTCAAGTCCCAAAGAGTGTATTTAGGTCACTGATACCCCGGGGATAATCTTGGGGATATCGGTTATGGGAGGTGGGCAGCAGGCGCTGGGAGTTTGTGCTCAAAGCCTGGATGAGCAAAACCTGATGGTCCCTGCATGTGCACCCAGCCACGCACTGAAAGCTGGGTGTACAGGTCCTTTCTGTGCTCTGGGACATGGTCCTGTATGCTGTGCACTAGGAGTGTTAATCCTTGAGCGTAGTGTGAGACAGAGCCTTCTTGGGCTCGGACACGTTACTGGTGTTTTGGTGAGTATGGTAGAGGCTTGAGGGCTTGGCTCAGGAAACCCAGGTGCCCAAATGCCCGGACATGTGGAATTTCTTATATAGAAGGAAACTCCATACAATCAGTACAGATACAACTTTAAATCTTGGTCAGTTACGACATTTTTGTGGTCGTGTCATGTATCACCTCCTGCAATTGTTGCTCCAAGCCATGTAAAATCATCATCTTGGAAAGAAACAAGAATAATTAAAAAATAACCAAAAAAAAAAGGATGCAACTGACCAAAGGCACTTGAAGAAGGGAATATTCTTAAGATCTGTAGGACAATATAGATATAAGTGTCTTATGGAAAAGAATATCCTGGGTGATTTGTCATTACTGTAGTGACAGAAGCATTAGTGGCAGAAACAAAGGCCTTACCTTCAACAAAGGTTTGCAGTAAAAATAAAAAAAATCAGTATGTGTAGGGGGCCTATACTCAATGATTTATATAGTTTAACAACAACAAAAAAAATCTAAAAAGGCAATTATCGTATTTGGCTGAGGCAAAAAAATGACAGTGATCTCCATCCTTCTCAATAACAATGACTGCTTCTGAGAATCCTATAATAGGATTATTAGTAACTATTAACTATTATAAGTAGCTACTATCACAGGCCAGATCCCAAGTACCTTTTTCCCATCCTTATCTTGTTAAACTCTTGGTCTTGCTTTTGGTGGGCATCAGCGCTCAGCGGCTGCAAGGGGTAGGCGCATTGTAGGAGAGGGCCAGATAGCCAACTTCTCAAAACTAGCCCTAACAGAGAGGAGCTTCAGGGGAAAAAAAGCCCAGATCTAAGCACTGTTTCTGCGGAGACATCAGCTGAGCTTTAGACATCTGCAGAACTCCCATGATTGGTACGGGAGGTGGGTGGGGGCTGCTGGAGCAGCTGAGCTTCCCTTCGCAGGCCTGAAGACACATGCAAGAGGGGATGTGCTTTTTGAGAAGTAGGTCTCGTGATGTGTTCAGTTTACTGGAGATTTTGGAAAATTTTCTGCTCTGATCCTGTGTGTTATTTCCTCCCTTTTTGGGAACAGCACTGCTATTTGGAAATATTCCTTTCTGAATAATTATTTGTTCTCTCGATGGTTTTTCCTACTGTCCATTATTAGTTGTTATGCCTACACTGTACAACAACAGGAGCAATAACAGTAATATGAAGAAACTTTTCAGGTCCAGAGCCATCAAGAAAATGAAACTGAACTTCTAACATAAGGATGTGATTTTCATTTTTCATTAAAAACAGCTAGTCTGGAAAACCAGAGATGCTTGAGTATAATGTAATAAACAGCACTGCAGACATCTCACATAAGGAAAATAGCACTATGGGCCTTGAGCCTTATTTGGGGACCCACAAATACAGCTGGGAAAATGAGTAGGCATTCCATTTCAAGATACGGGTTTGAATATGGTAAGCAAGACTCTATCAGCAAGTCCAATTTTTTTCACTCCTCCAGCTTTTCAGCATTCTTGGAAAGATTTGTCTAAGCAAAATCCCAGGGTATGTAACTGACTGGCCTTTCTCAAAGGTATGAGGATAAACCCCTTTGCAAGTGGCTATTAAGAAATCTTGGCAAGAGCAGCATGCAGGATGAATCCTTGCCAAAGATTAGTAAGCAGTTCCACAAGCGGTGGGACTAATGAAGCCTCATTTCCTACACATATTTGCAAAACACAGCTACTATTTGCAAACACAAATAATATGTATTTTGCAAGCAAAAAGGCTTTCTAACTGCGTTGTTCTAAGACTTTGTTTTCTCTAGGTATGTTTATAAAATTCCCCCAGCACTTCCCAAAGCAGTTTTTATGAAATGTGTAGAAACACCTTTCAGAACTATTTCTGAAATCTCTGCTTTCTGAAGTTGTTGAAATCAGCGAACAGATCAAAAACTTACTGGGAGGACACATGAGGTGATTGTACAAGCATTGGTTCTACAGGAAGCAAGGAGATAAAGTTGTGAAAGAAAACACAGGAGAAAGCACAATTTCTTATCAGTGTTGCACTGACAGGAGTTGCAAGACATCCCCTATGATCAGCACTGAGACGTACAGGAGCCAAGAATGATCCAGTCCAGCTCCTTTGGTTTCAATGGCAAAATCTTCAGTGCCATTAGTGAGACCAAAGCTTACTTTTGCACCACTCTCAGAAGATGAAATGCTCAGTGAGGTGGCCAAATCTATGCAAGATATAGAATAACTGGGAAAACAGCAAAGGCTGTTCTTTTTAAACCCACTGCATGTTTTGGCATTTCCATTCAGTAGGAACAGGAATGAACCAAAAGTTAGGTAAGTGGAACGAAGTGATGGCAGATGGAGCTCTCTGTATTCCAATATAAGTTAAGGGAAGCTGGAAAAAGATTTCAAATTACCTAATACATAAATGAAAAATTCTGAATTAGAGCTGATCTCTGGGAAAAGCTCCGGGTACCTCTGTGGGTGGTGCAGTGTTGAGAGAGGAACCTCAGTGCAGAGCGAAGCAAAACCAAAATAAGATGTCATGTATTAAATAGGTCAGGAATGTATATATTGCCATAATGATTCCTAAATGTAGCAGCTGAGTATCTCCAGTGTTAGGTATGATCATTCTGTAACAAAGGGGAAGATAGGCATAGAAAAGGCAGGATAAAAAAGGGCACCCTAATCTCTGGGACAATGGAGGTTGCGGTGGGAGAAGGGAATGAGTGAGCAGGATGGTTTAGCTTTGTGAAGAGCTGAGTTAGGGAAGAGACAAACACAACGGATTTCTGATCTAACCTTTAATAAGGTCTCTGTCACCTCTTGAGCACCTTCTATGACTTTATATGAATTACAATCTAGGAGTTACACAAAACCTTGTGTAATAAAGGAAATCTAATTTTATTATGAATATAATTTTGAGACAAAAAGAATTGCTGAAAAATGTGACCAAGATAAGTAGCTGCAGTGAGAAAATTAGTATGAATAAAGTTGCTGATGGTGAAAGTCTGTCCGTTCGTATTCCCATTCAGCTTTGTGTAGCTCACTAAAACTGAGATTCTTCCTGCTGCTTTTTAACCACAGCAGTGTTCACATGGGGAAATAAACTTTAAACGCTGAGAGCTAGAACTGAAGATGGACAGCCAGAAAAAGCCAGTGTAATCCTGTCTTCTGACGCAGAAGCATCACGTAAGAGAGCACAGAGTTATCCTTTCCACAGAAAGTTACAAATCCATCCTGGAGACGCTGGAGTGGTTTTTTCAAAGCTGCATCTTTTCTCTGGAGTAGCCACCTGAGGGCAACATCACACACACAATGAGATGTGCAGGGCTCCTGCGCCTGCAGTATCCCACTTGCTTCCAGGAATCCCATTACCAGAAAAATTGTGACAAACAAGAAGCAGCTCCAAGAACAGCAACAAAAAGGATTAGGAGGCTGGAGCTACTATGCAGAAAAACATTACAAAAGCAAAATCTAGTTTGCCTAAGGAGTGATTGATTAGGAGCAGGATCTTGGCCTCCAAATATTCAAAGAGTGAAGAAAAATTATTCAGCATAATAAAGAAGTATGAGTAATTGGTGGAAATCAGGCAAGGAAGATGTGCCTGGTCTTCTTCTTGTGTTTTTCCTGCCTGTGAGACACTGGGCTGTGAATTGGAGGTGTTCATATTCTGATTCTCTAATGAAAGGTCAAGGCTCTGTCAGGGTAAGCATAGTATGGGCCATGAACAGAGACTTGGTCAAGAAGAGCAGCTCATAGTCTATCTGGAAGTCAGGAGATGACCAGTAGCTAAAGGACACCAGTGTTTTGGGGGCACAAAGATAGGGGTACCACAAAGTAAGAAATTCTTTGAGAAAGAGTGGTCATTCCTCCAAAGTGTCAGAAATTCCAGGAAATCCAAACTATTCTCCCACATCCATGTGTGGGAGATACATATGGTCCCAAGAAGGATCTTTCTTCTTTGCCAGCCTATGACATATTATTGGGGGTGCTTTAGAACAACACTGATTTTAGGCCAGGGCTACTTCTCCACCTTCCCATGGCTTTCCCAGGGGAGGAGGTGTTTGGGCCTTTGGTCAGACATGACAGTGGTTGGAGGCAGCCCATGGGACAAACCACCATTTGCCTTGATTCTGGAGAATTATTTTTCTGGTGGGGAGTGGGGTGGAGGCATTCTGCTCTGTACAAACACCGAGCTGCTCTGTACAAACACCGAGCTGCTGCCTTCACATATATGTGTGCAGACAGGTCTAGAGAGGGGAAACAGAAGTCCTGCCTGCTCTGCAGTTCAGGTTTGGCTTCCTCACTGCATGGATCTGTCTACTGTAGCACAACTTTGGCAGAGCCTCATGGCAGTGGGTAATGAGGTGTTCACTGCGCTAATGTACCAGTAGCGAGCTGTGGACTGGGAGGAGTGTGCCAGAGGACCCAAGGGGAATGAGAACCAGGCGCTGTGCAGTGTGGGTCCAATTCAGTACCTCTAACAGCCCGCAGGATGGCCATGATAGAAGCGGTCCAGCCTTGTACCTCCTCAGGAGCAGGCAGCCCTCCCATCTGCCTGACAAGGCAGGAGAGAGGTGTAAGGAGTCTTCCAAGATGGGGCAGGGGAGAGTAGTACAGGGTGAGCTGGATACACTGAGCAAGCTAGCAGAGGTGTGGTGCTGCAAGCCCTGGTGTTACTGAGCCTCTTCAAAGAGCGGATTTAGCAACCTGGGAACGTACATAGTTGGCAGGATCATGCTGTACCAGTCCTGAAGGCAGAGCTAAGCTGCAGAGCTAAAGCTGTGGCACTCGGGGGTAGGTTGGCTTTTGTCCTCTGCTCAGGAATGGAAGAGCTTACACAGTGTTCGTGGAGGGGGCTCTGAGTGCCCTTGTAAGTACAACACAAGAAAACAGTGCTAAGACAGAGGCACAGCCCATCATTTGGTAGGAGCTGCCAGCCTGCCTGAGTCAGCAGTGCTCAATAAAGCAAGTGTTACAAACCAGGGCAGTACAAAGGGGGCATCTCCTGTCTCCTTGTCTAACACCAGTCTGCACTTCTGCCCTATCCATCACCTGCTCTCTTGCTTCATTCCCCTCTTAGTACCCCTTGCTGGTGAGGTCTAAGGGATGCTGATATAGCTGAGAACCATCTCTTTCCCCACTTTTCCCTCTGCTAGCTGTCAACCATCCACCTGGAACCCAAATTTATCAATTTTACCCAAGCCTCCCATTATCAAGCTCTTCCATTCTTCTCTTTCTGTCCCTCCGTATTCCTCCTTTAGTCACTGATGGGACCACATCAGCCCTTGGAATATGGCAGCATGAAAATCAGCTCTTTGCACAGAGCTCCCTTCAAGGACTTGGGATTCGTTTTCATAAGAAGTACAGAGCCAAAAGCCTCAGGGTGATCTTGGGCCACTGAAGAGCGCTGCAAAAGGAGTGATTCTGGGCCTTTCCAATGTGTGGGGTGCCCTGTTACGCCAGGACATGGCAGAAGGATCTGCAAGATGTTCCTTATTTAAAATGCAATTGGAGAAGGGAATGCTGCAGCAGCAGACTCGTCTAGCTCCAAGTAGTTAGGATGTCAACAGTGGAGCCTCAGCAGCATGGTCTAACAAGCTTGCTCAAGCCACTGACTAGATTTAACTGGCCTTCCTGGAAGTCCGTCTTGCTGTTACTTTATCCTTGTTAGAGTTTATGTACAGTTGCTATGCTGCAGTTAAACACTGATGCTGTGACAGGCATGCCCTAACCGTGACAGAGCCTGAAAATCTGGGAAGCAAACTGAGCTCAAGCAACTAGACTGACTCCAAGCCGAAATCAATAAAAAGCAGCAACCCCTCCTTCCCTTCCCGGATTCCCTATTTAAGAAAGAAAATCCTAATTCTTCCAACAGTCCCATTGTAGGGCTGAACTTTACCAATGATGACAGGTCTTCAGAGAACAAAAAAAGATGGCCAAATCAATTGTCTCTTCTCAGAGGACTTATTTGCAAATAAGACTAATCAAATCCCTTTTCTACAGCCTGCAGCAATATCTCCCCCCGCACTGGGATCAAGGAGTCAACATTCACGTACACCAGACTATCTCAGACCCTGGAGGCAGACTAATGCACCATCTTTGCTAGAACATTATCCCCACAGTCCACTGTTTTCAGGTTCCTGTTAAAGATTAATAATCAAAGAGCAAACAGCTTTTGTTTTGATTCTAATACTGATTCAAGCCTGGATCTCTGTTTAAGCACAAGCAAACCAAGCTACAGTTCATCTGTTTTGAGAACCACTGGTTCCAGGAAAGAGGACAAATTTCTTCCAAATGTCTTCTGGACAGTTGGTGTGGGCAGCTTTGTGGCCCAGATCCCTTCATGCCTCCATGGCATGGCAGCTAGGACTCAGAGCGCATAAGCCTGTAAGACATGGCTTTTCTGGCAACCTAAAGACCAATCTGTTCTTTACTAGCATCCTCTGCAGGTTCCCAAACTGGGTATCTCTGAGCTGAGGTTGAGAAGGTAAATAGGGAAACCAGTACTGGAAGTGCTTATTGCTCTGTGTTGGTTTCTACTATCTCCTACCCTTAGGCTCCATTGCTGCAAAGCATCATATAAAAGGTATCTGGCAATGCATTCAAGTACCTGACCTGTGCAGTGACATGAAGAGGGAGATACAAGCTGTTCTGTACAGAAGACATGGCAGAGGTCCCCCTAGCTGGAGTCACCACTAGGAGACTGTTATGTTTTTCCTGGCAGCTCCTTCCTGGCTTTACAGGGTCTTTGCCCATAAGCTGTTTTCCTGGGAGAAGCAGTCAGAGAGGTTAGTTTGATTTCATCATATCCTGCTTTCACTGGCTTCTGAAAACATAAAGCTGTTGTGAGTGTGAAAGAAAAGGAAAGAAAGGGTTGAGCCCTTGAACAGTCACCCATGGAACAGCAATAGTTTCCATGCTATGTGTGCTCCCCAGACATGACAATCCCTCCCTGCTGCACAGACTGCAAGGGAGGAAATAAGAGAAAGTTCATCATCCTCCCCTTAGCACAGAGATGGGGATGGTATGTTCCATTTTACAAGGATCAGGTAGGGATGTGGAAGACAATTGGAAGAGTAAAAGTGAGAAAACTTGTGACTTGAGATAAAGACAGTTTAATAGATAAAGCAAAAGCCACACACACAAGCAAAGCAAAACAGAAATCATTCACCACTTCCCACCAGCAGGCAGGCATTTAGCCATCTCCAGGAAAACATGGCTCCATCATGTGTAACTGTTACTTGGGAAGACAAAACACCTTTACTCTGAATGCTCTCCCCCTTGCTTCTTCCCTCACCTTTATATGCTGAGAGTGGTGTCATATGGTGTGGAATATCCCCTGGGTCAGTTGGGATCATCTTTCTTGGCTGTGTCCCCTCCTAAATTCTTGCACACCCCTGGCCTGTTCACTGGTGGGGAGGTGTGAGAGGCAGAAAAGACCTTGACTCTGTGTAAGCACTGCTCTACAGTAACTAAAACGTGCCTGAATTTTCTCATAGCTAGCTACTATGAAGCTATGATAGCTTCTGTGCTAACTACTATGAAGAAAATTAACTATCCCGGCCAAAACCAGCACAGCAGGGCAGCAGCTCAGCTTTCTAGGTGTTTTTCTGGCTCTTTTACTTTAGCTGTAGGGTGCCATTATCCCATCCTTTCCCCGTTTGACTTCAAGAGGAGGAGAATGTACCACTAAAGCAAAGACTGGCCAGCATGAAATGATGTTGGTTTGGGAAATCTGGAAGCCAGTAGCCCCCTCTGCTTAGGGCCTCATGCTTTATTCATCCTCTCTTGCTCTGAGTTTTGGGAATATAGATCCAGCCAGCTTTGTCTTACAGGTGGACATGAAGAAGGGTCATTTCACAATCCTTTGGAAGTGCTCTGGGTTCACTAGCCTCCAGTATCCGTCTCACCACGTATTTCTGACATCCCTTTTCCATCTGAACTGCTCTTCTGTGTATGAGACTGCCACCATTGCTGCTCCTGACTGCAGCGTGCTGTTGTGCAGAAGCTGGTGCATCACTACTTCAGCTAAGTTCAGTCCCGTGTATGTTCTGGTACATGGAACTGTGTGTTCTGGTACACAGGACTACTCTTGCTGGTAAGTTCCTGGGTACAAACATTTGCATGGATCCTGGCCTTCATGTTTCAAAAGGCTCAGAAGTGAAAGGTAATTAATGTTTTCCTCCTGTGCTTCCCAGCCTGGAGGAGTTGCAGGGACATCTCCAAACACTAAGGCAGAAGGAAATTATCTAGAGTTCCATACATCATTTGGAAAGAAAAGCACCTCCTCTCCTGAAGTCTGTCTAAATCCTTCATATCACAAGGAGCCCTCACACTCCAGGCGGCTACCCTGGATGCTGCTTTGTGAGTTCCTTCAGCAGGGGGTTAAATGGAGAAAGATCCCACAGAGTATCTGTGACTGCTTTTCTCAGCAGGAGACCATCTTTGGCTCCCTTCCCAGGATCACAGTAAACTTCTGGAGACAGCAGTGGAAGCACAAGGCCTTTGTGGAAGACTGTTAGTACATTATTCCCCTCTTTCCATTTCTGCTAACTCAGAGTGTGTTCAATGGCATACATGTGAGGTTAAAAGCATCAGTGGCTTTAGGTAAGCCTAAATGTATGCAGGTGCAT
The DNA here is from genome assembly GCF_028554395.1 of Pezoporus wallicus. Taxonomy (NCBI): domain Eukaryota; kingdom Metazoa; phylum Chordata; class Aves; order Psittaciformes; family Psittacidae; genus Pezoporus; species Pezoporus wallicus. The sequence continues at coordinate 2,998,702 of NW_026639660.1, forward strand.
ACATTGACTATGTAATGGGGTGTGAGTGAAAGGAAGCCCTAGAGATTGTCCTGACATGAACCCCTTGTAATCAAAACAGCTGGAAGCAGTGACATGGAGGAGAACCAACTCACACGGTTCAGCCTCTTCCTGATGGGGTCTGGTGAGCCCTGGGTATCCTGCTGAATCTCGTGGGGCAGGAGGAGCTGAGCCATCAGAAACACACTTGAGTCTGTAGCCTGCACTGTCTCCTGACACATCCCAGCCTCAGAGAGTTCTTCAGTCCTGGCAGTGCTGCCTGCCTGAGGAACCACTGTCCAGGAGAGTGGCTGGGGTTATGCCAGAGCATGTAACTCATTAGGTACAAAAGCACTATGTCAAAACATAAAGGAACAAGAGATTAAAGGGGAACAGATGTTGACTGATCTTGCCCATCCTACTCCTGGGAGGCAGCCTGGTGCAGCTGCTGTCTGCCTCAGGCTCTGCTAGCTCAGGGTAGCAGGGCTGGGATCCTTGCAGCCTTGCACTGCTCTTCAGAGGACGGTACTGAATGCGGCCCTGCTGGTACCCATTTCTGCTGTGGCAGCTTGTTTCATGGGTTGACCTATCCATAAAAATTCATTTAAATTAACCCCATTTAGTTGATCATAATACATGAGAATTTAACTGCAGGATGCTGGGCCCCGCTGGGGTGAAACATTTAATCCATAATGGCAAAGGAGATCTGAACCACTGGGTCATTAGTCCCAAGCCATGTTAAACCATCTGTGATGCAAAGCTTGCCATCAGAAAAGCCAGAATGTGCTAGTGACACTGCCTGATTCTAAACACAGTTCAGCTGCCAAAACTCATTTTTCTCCCTTAGTGCATAAGCCACATTATTCCCCATTTTTTATCTTTTTTCCTGCTTTCCTTTCAGTACTCTGTCTATCCCTGCACTCTGCTGTATCAAGCCACCACTTACCCATATAATGGCTGGACTCCCTTTTCCTCGTATCCTCCTTGCTCACCCTCTCTTTTTTCCTAAATCCTCAGGGAAAAGCTGGTAGCCACACTGATTTCTCTGAGGGATTTTCAAAGATGCCTCCGCCAGCCTCTGGAGAACTCATGTTCCTGTGTCATTTAGGTGGTACAGAAAGGCCCAGACTTCAGTCATTTAAATTTCTTTCCCTACAGGGTCCTGATGGAGAGGGATAAAGAAAAATAAACTAACCAAGAAGAAACAGCCCAAATTGAACAGCTTTATCCTTTTTTGAATATTCTCCCCCATTCATCTGTAAGCCCTTTCTACTGTTTACAGATCCCTCTCTTTTGCCAGTCCCCACCACTGGGAGCTATTGTTTGCCTAATTCAGAACAGAACATGCCAGTAAGCTCTGGTCACATTCAAACCATTAGTTGCAATATACCCACCGCTACAGGATTTGCAAATATCTGTGAAATCATGGAGAATTAAGCTTGAAGACTTAATGGCAGAAACGAGCCTCTTGATTTTTATTTGCATAAAATTGCTCACGCATGCACATTTGATAATTGAGGAACTGCAGCTTTAACCGTGCAGTGGATTTTGTAGAATCATGGAATCATAGAATCAAACAGGTTGGAAAAGACTTTTAAGATCATCCAATCCAACCTCTACCTCAGGACTGTCAAGAACACCACTAAACCATGTCACTGAGGGTCTCATCTACACGGTTTGCGAACACTTCCAGGAACGGTGATTACACCACTACTCTGGGCAGCCTGTTCCAACGCCTGAGCACCCTTTCAGTAAAGAATTTTTTCCTAGTATCCAGTCTAAAGCTCCCCTGGTGCACCTTGAGGCCATTTCCTCTTGTCCTATCACTTGTTATATGGGAGAAAAGATCAACCCCCAACCTGTGGCGGCACTTTACCCTCAAGCGCATCCTGCGTCCTGCCTTCTGCATCTCCTGCATAGTTAGAAACAGGAGAGAGACACAACCTTACTGGTGCACCTCTTGAACCATCTTTCCCTTCTCCTTGCCACATGCTCCAGGCTGTTTTCCTTATAGTGCTCTGCCCAAAGCTCAGAGACGTGGCTACAGCTCTGAGATCACACCGTGCGCTCTCTGTGAGGCCACCTTAACAGCTTACCGCATACCCCTGCTTGAAGCTGGACCTGCCGCAGCACCCAACACCACCAATAGTACCTTTCCTGTGTCTCTCCTGATACAGCATCATATGCTACCTGATCCTTGCAAAAAAAGAACATTTTTCTCAGCAGGTGTCCTGAGCCTCCCAGGAAGTGTTTGCTGTTCTCTGTTTGCAGATCTCTTCCCATTTATCAGGCCAGCCTGGTCACTCATCACCTCCTGATGTTAATGCTGGAAGATAGGGCCACTGAGTGCAAGAGTGGCAAAGCTGTCATGCTCCAGCTGGGCAAAAGTGGAGCCTCACTCAGTAAATATTGACAATTCTGAAAGCAAACAGAAGGCAGCTTTCAGCAAGCAGCTCTCTGGCTCCCTGAGCTGATGCTGGACCAGAGACACTTGGTGCTTTGTGGTTATGACCTGCTGTTTACAGAGGGCAGGATACAGGAATGGATCTCTAGCAGCTGTGATGACAGTGGCAAATTGATGGGCTCACAGGAGCCACCAGCTGTGTGCCCACTGCCCACCTGCAATACAAGTGGCTGCAACCACTTCAGCCTCTGGAAAAACAAACTGTCTTTTCCATCCCTCAGCAACTTCCAGACAGGCTTTCTTCAAGAGGATATGCAGACAGTTTCCATCAAAATTATGTAGCACAAAAAAAAATCAGATTTTTTTTCCCCAAGTCTTTAGTTCCTGTGCTTTCCTGCCCTAAAACATTCTTAGTATTTAGGTAGTTATTGCACCTCCTGTAAGATGTAAGATGTCAGATGTAGGCAAGTCACAGGTGCAAGTGGGTATAAGCACAGAAATAATCTGAGTCCTTTTTATGGGTCCATGGAACTGAGTAGCCCGTCATCAGCAGCACCAGTTCTTACAGAATTCACAAAGTTTAGTTCTTATACCTTATAAAACCTACAACTTAATTTACATCCTAACATGGGAGTTACATGGTAGTTAAATGACCACATTGTCTGCACAGGTGGATCAGAGCCCTGGTGCACAGAAGAGATGGGATTGCAAGTAAGGACCGGTGATGGATTGGGTTCATTTCCTGGCCCATCATCTCTATGGCTTTGAACAAGTTATTTGATCTCTTAATGCTCTAGTTTCCATCCATGTAAAGGAGGTGATAATGCTTTCTCTCTCCGGCTCTTTCTTTTATCTACTTAGATTGAAAGCGACTTTGCTTTCTTCTGTGCTTATGTGTTTTCTGTTTGTTTGTATTCCTAGAACAATTAGATTCTGATCTACGGCAGAAGTTCCCTGGCACTGCAGTAAAAGCAGATAATTATCTGTTCTCATTTAGAGCCTCTGGGCACCATCAACAGGTCCTTAACTGACACTGTAGGGATCTTAGATAGAGAACTAAGGAGTGGAACAGTAAATTCAGAAGTAGATCCCAGGAGTCACTGCACGATCAGTCCCTTTCACCTCAATCTCTGAATGACCAAGCTCTTTCTTCACATTTGTTTTCCAGTCTCTGGTTTGTTTCCACTACCTGCCTCTCACTTGCAGAGTAAAGACAATCCCCAGTTCCTTTTCCCTGCATGAAATAAACACTCTAAGGAAAGGTGGGTCACATCTTCTCTCTTCTTCCTTGCTGTCTCTTGGTATTTTTCATTTCTAAATCAGACTGACATTTCTTAGAGTAGGGATGTTTTCTGTGTCAGGGAGCAAGCACAGTGTGCCTACAGCAAATGCTTGTCAGGCTGTTGGTGTAGGCTGTCCTAGGAAAAGTTTCATATTTATTAATTTCCTAGAGTAATGCAATCACTGAAAGTTTTCTGTCAGATAGCTCCCTTGAAGAACCAGGTGTTGGGTGATGACAGCTATCAAAAAGTGTGGAAAAGGAGGGTGGAAACTGCAACCTAGGGACACTGAAGAGAGACCAAGGATTTGGTTGGTGCAAGACCAAAAGATTCACTGCTACAACAGCTACAGCCCAAACACTGAGCAGGGTGGAAAGACACCTAAGTGCTCCTTTGACAGCACTTATCTTCTGATCCAAACCTCAGCTTCTACAAAGCAACTGTTTGATAGTAAATCATTTCAGCTGTTCCTCTCCTTCAGCTATCCCTGCTCTGTGGGGCCTCTGCAGAGCCCTGTAAGGAAACCCACAGCTCCAGGCTGGCGTCGGTTCTTTTGCCAAGATCACTGGAGATCATGTCAAAGCCAGTGCCAAAACTGCTGTGTGCCTCCAAGCACTGGCAAGTCTACCAGTACAAATGAATTGCAGGCAGTGAACGAAACAAGACACATTGCTCCAGGGGAGCAGGGGAGTGCCGGAGACACAGAGAAAAGAGGGAAACACGGCAAAGTCTGTGACAAAAGGAGAAAGAAAGGGACACAAAATGGACCTAAGAGTAAATTAGAAGGGCAAACTGGTGATAACTTTTGTTAAATAGTCATTGAATGATGGTTTGTACAATTATAGCCAGAAGCAACATTAACAGCAGGCACTGAAACTTCATTATGCTGGCAAGGCACATTTGTCTTCCAAAAGTCACCCATCCTGACCGCTTGCAACAGCATCGGTGTAGAGCTGTCAGTGTATATTATGCTGAAAATTATGCAAGGCAAATTTGTCCTACAAACTGTTTCTAGTACGAGAACATACAGGTAGAGAAACTGTATGACACTGTATGTCACATATGCATGGAACACAAAGTGAAGAATCCTGTTATTTGGTGGCTGGCCTTCCCATTCAACACTGGGAAATGCGGGACTGGAGTCTCCTCTGCCTTCTGTGCCTAGAAGAGGATAAGCAGTAAATAATTTATTTGTAGGCTTTTTCTGGCATGGACAGATGTGTACAGGGACAGAAGGGAAACATTGCTTGTTGAAAGGTCAGCATATATTGGTTATGAGCAGTGGAATGTTCTCACAGGAAACACTGAAGGCTGGGCAGAAATAAACATACCTCCAGTGTGGAGTGGCGTGGTGATCCAGCTGAGTCCCACTCTGGGGACTAGCTTCCCAGGGATGAAGTGCGAGGCCCTTGGGGTATTTACACAGCCTGTTCTCTAAAAACCAGCTGCCACTCAGCACAGTTTATCTTCTTTTCCTGATTATTCAGTCTGTGTTTTCTTTGCTCCTCCTGGCTGCGTCTTCCTTTAGTTCCTGGAACTGTGAGGAGCTGAGGCCTCCATAGTACCTGTGTGCGTGCGTCAGCCACAGCAGTTGCTGCATCCCCTGATGACGACTGCAGCCTGGGCACCTCACGCATTTTGATGCCACTGGGCAATAGGCTACTTCCAGATCCTTCCCATACAGGTTTGCTTCTAAGCCCAGAAACTTTGTGTTTTTCTGGAGCATGAAAACTCTGGTTGTAGCCCCTGGCACCTCCATGTTTTGTGTTTCTTTCGATCAGGAGGGCTCACCAAAAAGACCCACCTTCTTGTTGCTACCAAAATTAGGAGAGGCGGGACAGTTCCAGCTTGTGGCAAGCCTGGCTGAACTCTAGCAGAAGCACAGGGAATGTAACAAGTGGGGATCTTACTGGATCCCTGCATTTGGGTCCCACAAAGGCTTCAAATTCTAAGAGCCTTTCAAGAGAAACAGCATTTGAAGTGGATACAATTCTGGTACTCCTACAGAGGATCAAAGCCACTTTATATTTCTCCTGCTCTGTGCATCCATGTCTGATAGATCTCCCTGCAGGGACATAGAAGTCTACGCTCAATCATTTGTTGTGGTTTCCAGTTTAGGCTGGGATAGCCCTGACTTCAACAGGATTTCCAAACTCAAAGATTAAGAGGCCAGGCTGAACGGCTGGCATCTCTTCAACATAGCCAGAATTTTGCTTCTTGCTTTTCAGAGGGATGCATTCTTCTTTGTGGAACGAAGAGGGCACTGTCTACCAAGCTTTTGCTGTACAAAATCAGTTCAGTGAACTTCAGTTGCTGCTTGCTTGGTCTCTACTTTCACAAGCCTGCTGTCTCTACCACCTTCACTAGACCCACTATGTTTTGACCCAGCCACTGTAACAATAAAAAAAAAAATCAACTTGAGCTGCCCATAGAACACAATCCATATGTGTTTCTGAAACACAGTGTCTAAGAGAGAGAGAGATTTCTTCATCCACTCTAGGTCTTTTCTGCAAAGAAAGAATCCTTATAAAACATTATTTTAAAAAGGAGAAGTACTAAATGCACAAAACCCCCTTCCCTTTCTACCTTTGGGTTCTCATTAGTATTACATCTCTCAGTTTAAAAACAATCGAGGAGAGGAAAAATGACAATGTTACTAGTAGTGAGTTTTTCATAACACCCAAGGAGGTGCTGTTTAAACTAAAGAGGAAAGAGGTTTCTTGCATGCTGCCTTCTCGCAAACCAGTTCTTATAGGGTAGGAATGAGTGCCCTGATGCTCTTACTACTGGAAGAGCAGGGGGCTGCTCTGGTGGGTGTGAAGCCTATGAATGTTTACAAGGTAGGATTTCTACAGCATACAAGGGAGCTCGTCATCAGCCAAGGTTACTTCTGGCTTAAAGAATCAGTTCAATGGACTTTGGCATTGTTATATAATTGTAACCAGAAGTCCTCTGGGAGTTTGAACCGTGCTGTTGTGCTCTCACAACAAGTAATTTGTGAGGAATCTCTCCCCTTAGGAGTCCACATTAGTCAGTAATATGGAGCAGCTGGGAGCTTTCTTCGGGAGAGAGGTAGTCCCAAAGATCAGAGCCCAGGACATGCTCTAAATTTTCTCCCATCATATCATCTAACAGCTTTTCTTCAGAGCATGTAGCCACCTTGCAAACACTTCAACCTTCTCATCAAGTTCATTTTGTAGGTTTATAATTTTGTTTCTCCATGCACAGCATCAAGCATCATACCCGACCTTACCAACTGCTTTGCTGCTGTTTCTGCTACTGCTGTTCCATTGGCTCCCCATTTGCACTCTACAGATGAGACCCTGATTCAGCAAAATGAATGAAAGCTTTACCACTGACTTCTGCCAGACTTACACTTCAACTAGCAGCCCCTGGCTGTCACTGAATTTGTATTTTAATCTAGCTACAGTTTCCTATTTAATTTTTTTTTAGGCACAATTCTTCCAACAACTCAGCAATACACACATCTAATAACCTACCTGAGCTTCTGTTTTTGCTTACATCAGGTAGACAATGTTTTTAAATAAGCTGCAGCTTTCACCTACCCTCAGCCAATTTCATACAGCTGTAGCCCATCATTTGAAAAATAAATGATCTCAAGTGGCCAAGATGTGATTCTGGGTTAAAAGGGGCAAAAATAAAGCTGTGGTCAAATGAAAAGGAAACATTAAGTTGTTTTTTATTTTGATGAAACTAATTGAGCGTTTGCACACAGAGATCCACAGAAGTTCTAGAACTAGGCGTCCAGATCAGTCAGTACTGACCCAAACAGTTCTCTCCCAAAACAACTACATCTTAACTCATCCCTGCTGGTAGTGATAGCTGTAAAACAAGCAATGAGGTTGCCTCATGGTGGTTCTCTGGGAAAGGAAATTTGGCTCAAAGGCACTGCTCCAGTCCAAGTCTGTATGTCTCAGGTGCTCAGAAGCTGGCAACAGCCCATACCACAGTAATTCTACTGTGCAAGGTCAAACTTTGCTATGTGTTGTTATTAGTCTGAGGTGAACTGTAAAGTGATGCTATGGCAGCCTAAACCAGGAGTCCACAACAGCACTTGCTTCCCTGCCTTCATTCCCTGTTTTCTTTCCAATGGAAAGCCGGAAGCATGGCAGGGAGGAGAAGGAAGAGAGGGCAGACAGTTACAAACCCAGGCTTCGTCCTGACAAGCAAGCAGGATGTGACTGCAGGGCACATCTGGGCTTCCAAAATGGAAAACAGTCCCAGGCCTCACACTTCAGATGCACCTCTGTGCCTCAAAGCTTGTTCTGAAATTTCCCCATGGCTGGCAAGAAAGCCCAAATAACTCTGTGTGAGACCCTCCCCATTTTCCATTGGCATAGTGCTGTGCTGCTGCATTGACAAACTCACAGTGGGGTCTTGGGCATGTGGTTTCTCTTATTGTTGTTGAGGAAACTTCCCTGGGTCATACCTGCAATGACTTCCAAACCTTGATGTACAAGGACAAGGTTGCCATTCTGCAGGAAATTCTAAGATAGAGGCTGTATAGAGGCAAAGGAAAATATAACAGTTATTGCAGTAAAGCAAGCTAGTAGTTGTCATTATCATTATTATATGTGATACTACCTGTATTCCCATACAGGGAAGTCACAACTGAGACTGGAGGGAGGATTAATTCTCTAGGTGCTGAATGAACACAGACTGACCTTCCACCCTGCAGTTTACAGGTGTAAGCTGGGCTCATGTAAAGGAAATTTTCTAAAATTGCAGCATTTACTCTTTCACCTTTTTGCTATAAATTCTTTCACTTATTTAAAGATTAGAGGACTGAAAAAGAGATGAAACTGAGAAAGGCTGGAGTCTGCAAGGAACCGTGTGGCTCAAGCCTATACATTATGAGTTTGTAGAGCTAATGAGGTTCTGGGAGTTATGCAGATGGTGATAAACAAATCAAGGCAAGATAGAAAGAGGTAGAAGATAAGTTTCAAAGGCTTATGACTCTGGATCATGCTATTAAGAAGAGTCTCCATGCATGCCCATGAAACCACAGAATTCATTCTCTCTTTAGACCAAGTACTAATCTCTAAGCAGAAAAGAAGGAAAAATTTCTCCTACTGGAGCTCTATCAATAAAGAAAAATCAACAAAGGTTCAGCTGATTAAAACAATTGCCCAATGCAGAGTATAAAACACATTTTACAGGGTGGTCTATTATGTCTTTCAGTGACAATCCTTCTTTCCATTACAAATGATGACTTACCTTTTCAATAGCTATTTTGGAGGCACACATCCACTTAGTACTTTGATTTTTTCCACATATAATTAATTCCCTTCTAAACATGCAATGTGCATTCAAGATTTTACTAAATGAATAGGGGCAAATTCTGTTCTTTGATGTAAATCTGAAATATCTGCCCTAATATTGACTTACACTTGCTGTTAGATCAGAGTAAATGAGAGCACACTTTGGCCTCATGGTATCTGGCATAGGATCAGGAATATAATGCAAGAAAGGGTTAATTTCTGACTGTTTCTAAGATTTAAGGCAGATAATAAATAATAATAATGTCTTTGCTTCTGAAAGAAGATATTCAGTCAACCCAAAGCATCATCCAAGTCATTAAAGGGTTCCCAGGTGCCAATATTTGGAAAGGGTATTAGCTATTCAAACAGTTTAGGCCAAGCATTCTGCTGTTCTCTCTCCTGGGTCATCTCAGATTTCCTCAATCTCTGCCCAGAATTGAGTACAGGTGGGAAAGAAAAGCTGGAAATTTCAGAGGAGTAACATTTTCTTCAGAACTAGAGACAAAATATTTTTCAGTCTTGCAGTAAAAACGAGGAAAACCCTCCTTGGTTAGTGCAGCTTCAAGGCTGGCTGGGTAAGGGCCACATGCTGCATGTGGAGGAACAGACCCTGCAGCAGATGCAGTGCATGGAGCCCTCTTTTCCTCCCCTTTTCAGATGCAACTTACCTGGCTCCACTCTATAGCTGGAAAAAGAAACCACATAAAAGTGTCAGCATGACAGAGCTGCGTTGTTCAAACAAAGTGATTCAGCAGCAGGTGGGAAGAGTGAATCCACACAAAGGCAAAAGGCTTGCTAAGGGGATGGCTGAGCTCTGCTGACAAGAGTCAGTGCCCCAGAGATGGGGATGCAAACACCTCTCTGGGTGTTTGATGCTTGGAGGGCACAGTCAGGCCATCCACTCTACCTGAATTGGTCTCTGGTTCCTGCATGTTTTTAAAGGTTCTAACCAGGTGCCTGAGTCTGAGCAGAAATTTCAGATTGGGAAGTATTCTCCAGAGGAGGGCAAAAAAAGGGTGTTGGAAATAGCAATAGCTATAGAAAGTACACGAGAAAAGGCCACTGGTCTCTGACTATCTGGCAAATGGAGAGATGCAGATGTCTCCAACGGGAATAAGCTCTGCCTAGATAAAAGCAAAGCTTATGAGAAGAAGGATTTTTTCTGGAAATGTCCTCTTTAGTTAATGAGATCTGTCTTATCATTTGTTTTGATCCCAGAGCTGCCCTGGATCCACTTCCTCACTTCTGCTCTGAGCTCTCAGGCTGTAGGCAAGCAACACTCATCCTATCATTGGCATGATACGTGCTTTTCTCACACATCACTCAGGTCTGCACCATTATACATCATTCTCCTACTCAGACTGTCAGCAGTTTGACTGGCAGCATGGTGGATGCAAGGTCAAAAGGCTGCATCTCAACTCTCTGGGTACCTGGCAAAAAACACAAAGACAGACGTGTGTTCATTTGCCAGGTAGAAGCATCACAGCTACTCATGTGATGACCAGGCAAGATGATATAATCATCACACTGGTACTTCCTACCCCAGTAAAGCCTTTACCTGTCCACTGTGTCAAGAGCATTCAGCAAGACAGGGGGGTGATGAAATGCACGAAATAAACCTTAGAGACATGTCACAAAATGACAAAGCTCTTTGGCTATTGTCTTTTCCTGTCTTTTCCTGAGTAGGGCAGTATAGCCACTTCTTTTTGAGCATACTGCCTGCCCAGGATTATGCCGAAAACAATCTCCAGGGAAGACTTGTCGAAGTCATCCTGCAGATTTTCTCTTTATCTCAGCACAGCTGCTCTCATCCTGATCTACCGGCCTGATTTCTTGCTGACTTGTTACTGAGAATGCTACTGCAAGGATTCCAGATGTGGAGAAACCCACCCCACAGCACACATTCCCCTTCGTTCCTTCCTTTCCAAGTCTCCCAGTGACTGCACACAGCTAGCTCAGGTCTCACTAATGGAGAAAACAGCATTTGTCGCAGACAAGCCAAAAGGCTGACACTGTTTTAGTTTGAACAGTTTGCAGTCAAAGATTTCCCGTAGTTTTGCCATATTTAGTACAATCTCCAAGACAGAGGAAAATCTCTACTATATGAAGTAGGGACATCCTGGGGTAATGGCTTTAAACTGAGAGAGGATAGATTTAGATCAGGTATGAGGAATAAATTCTTTACCGTGACGGTGCTGAGGAGCTGCCCCATCCGTGGTAGTGTTCAAGGCCAGGTTGGACTGTGTTTTGAGCAACCTGGTCTAGTGGAAGGTGTCTCTGGACATGGCAGGGGGTTGGCACTGGATGATCTTTAAGGTCCCTTCCAATCCAAACCATTCGATGATTCCATGTCCCTTATGTTGCTGTTAAACTGTTATTTGGCCCCAGTTTCTTTATACTCAACACAGCTCAAGGCTTCACTTTGCAGTTCTGAAGCTTGTTTAACAGTTAGTTTGTTATCCAGAATCTCCTCCCCTTCTGTCAAGCAGCCATCTATCACATCTTGCTTGTTGAGGAAAAACTCTCTACTTTCCTTTCTTGTTTACCATCTTTACTGACCTTATACACTAATGACTTACATGCAGGAAAGTGATTCAAAGTTGCTATGTTTCTGAAGCCAGAGACAGTCTGAGCTTTTCAGGTAATTGGGAGTAAAATCAGACTTTATATTCAACACATCTGGGAGGAATAATCCCTCTCTATTTCTTGCTGCATCAAAACCAGCTGCATACCGTCTCTACCACCTGAAGAAGCGACCTGGATGACGGATAGCAATGTAACTTGTGAGCAATGTCAGCTTAATGGATGTCCACTGCAGTGTAGCGATGGTCCTGAAACAGTACTTTGAGGGTGTGCCACCAGCAATGGTGACATGGATTAATAAGTATTCTTCTTTTGAGATGACGTATACTAAAAAACATAAAGGAGGATGAGCTCACTTCCTACTACATCACTAAAACTATTTTCAAATATAAAGCCTTATAAAGCTGTGCAAGCACACAGGAGCCGCTGTCTACTCAGCAGTAACTTACATGTGTTTCAAGATGTTTAATAGTTCTGTGCACTTCATTACCTTGCCCAAGATGAGTGAAAAGGAACCAAAGTTCTATTTCTCACCTGAGAGAATGCCAGCTCTAACAGGGGGTAGCTGGGAGGAGCTGAAGCTGTTTGGCATGCAGGTATGTGCATGTTCTGTACAGAAGCAAGAGAGCTCAGTCCTGCTGTAGGAGCTGCTGTGTGTTACTGAAGCATGGAACTTTCCCTCCCCGAAGCAGGTCTCTAAGAAAAGCCTCCTGGCCAGCAGCTGGCTATAGATGCCTGGTGCCTCTCTTTTCTCCGGGCATCCCGACTGCTCTGCAGCTCCTCGTTTGAGCCTGGAATGGCAACCGATGGGAGAAACTGCTTTCAAACTCTTTAATAACAGTGATGGTAACCTTTGACCTTGTTGAATAGCAGCACTTTTGACCTTTCATTTGTTAAATAATGCAACCACTTACTTCCCGATCCTTATCAATGTTTAGTAATTGGGGTCAAGACAAAGCAAAGCAGAGTACAGTTACCCACCAGACTTTACTGAACCAGGAAGAATTTCCTTAAGCTATAGATTTCCTTTTTGATTATCTTCAGTCAGGACAGGCAAAGACTGGAGACTGGGTGGCTTAGAAGCTCCATAACAGGTTAAAGAGCCTCTCAGCTGTTAGCATCTGGTTTGAATCCAGCAGGTTTTGACAGTGGCAGAAATTCATTAGGGTCTCAAGTTGCCTCTGACTCATACGAGATGAGTTTGGCTTGCAGTTCTACTTGCAGTTTTTTAGCTCAATAATAGCCATAATAGAAAATGTTGATGCACAGTTCTAGAGACATCAGTGATCAAATGAGTTTTACAAAGCCTGAAAGTTTCTATTCCCATGGAGCAAATCAGCAAAGATGATAGGTGACAACAAGGACAAAATATTTGCAGTCACTCCTGCATGTTCTGCCTGATTCATGTCAAAGAGAGGTGGTTAACCTTCAAGAATCTGAGTTGCTTTTTGTGTGGTGTAAGTAAAACTAAGGGGTCAGGCTGTGGGCTGCACAGCTCGTGAAACACCTCACTTGACAGACAAGGAGGTGACGACTGTTACAGGCAGCAGTCCCAGGATCAGTGTTTTCCTTAGAAATGAACAGGAAATGGAGGAAAAAGAAATGCAAGAATTTATGACATGGCAATGGATTTAATTCTAAGTGCATAGACATTTATTTATATAATGCAAACATACAAAGCTTAACTTCCTGAAGATGTTGAACAGAAATTCAACAATCTCATTATTACTGATTGCATTGTGTCTTATGCCAGATTGCAAGATTTTAGGGCAGGAGCTTTTTCATAAGTGTTTGTCTTTATGATTCAGCAAAATGAGCCCCCAAAGAGTGATCCAAATACAGTCATTCATAAATAAGCAATTTATTTATAGGTGTACCTGAGCTAAATAAGATCCATAAAAATGAGACTAAATAATGAGATTCAAAGGTGTTTGTTTTCTTTCTTTTTTTCCCTGTTGTTCAAGAAACAAGGCAAATGGAGCTTGGAGCTGCTTATGGTATTCCAGCTAAAGTGCAATACATTTGTATGCCCTCCTCCTTTTGGGACTTACCTTTGGGTTGAGGCCTCTTGAAATTGAGGAACACCTATGCAGGTCAGTCACCTCTAACCGCGTTGCTTTGTCAGTGTCTCTGGGGCTCCTGACAGGGTTAGCTTTACAGCCAGATCTGTCTGTGAGCTCTCCAGGGCCCCGCTTTCTCTTTTGTGGTTCTAGAGGAAGGCCATGGCAGACTCACAGATAGTGCACAGCCTCCTCGCTGTGACCTGCTTGACCAACCTGATCTCCTTCTATGATAAGGTGACTCTCCCCACTGATGAGGGACAGGCTGAGGACATTGTTTGGACTTCAGTAAAGCATTTGACACTGTCTCCCACAGCATTCTTCTGGAGAAACTGTCTGCTCATGCCCTAGACAGGTGGGTTCTTCTCTGGGTTAAAGACAGGCTGGATGGCTGAGCCCAGAGTGGTGGTGAATGGTGTCACATCTGGTTGGTGACTGGTCACTAGTGGTGTCCCCTAGGGCTTGGTATTGGGGCCGGTGTTGTTTAACATCTTCATTGATGATCTGGATGAGGGGATTGAGGGCACCGTCAGTGAATGTGTGGACGACACCAAGTTGGGTGGGAGTGTCGATCTGCTGAAGGGTAGGAAGGCTCTGCAGAGGGATCTGGACAGGCTGTGGACAGTAGTATGAGGTTTAACAAGGCAAAGTGCCAGGTCCCGCGCTTGGGCCACAACAACCCCATGCAATGCTCCTGGCTTGGGGAAGAGTGGCTGGAAAGCTGTTCAGTGGAAAAGGACCTGGGGGTGCTAACTGTCAGTTCTGAACATGAGCAGCTTGTGCCCAGGCAGCCAAGAAGGCCTGTATCAGATACAGTGTGGGCAACAGGACCAGGTAAATGATCACCACCCTGTACTTGGCACTGGTGAGGCTGCACCTCGAATCCTGTGCTCAGTTCTGGGGCCCTCACTATAAGAGAGATGTTGAGGTGCTGGTGTGGGTCCAGAGAAGGACGACAAAGCTGGTGAAGGGTCTGGAGTGACATGGTTTAGCAGCGGCCTTGGCAATCCTGCGGTAACAGTTGGACTTGATGATCTTTGCAGGTCTTTCCGAAACTAAACCATTCTATGAGTCCATGACCCCCCTCCTCAGGTCCTCAGCGCCGCTGTGGGAAGGCACGGCACCGGCCGTCCAGCGGGCACAGAGGCAGCAGCGAGTGCTCGCCATTGTCGGCCTGCGCCCAGCGGCACCGTTTCCATGGCAGCGGAGAGGCGGGACCCGCCGTTGCCATGGCAGCGCCGTTCCCCCGGGCCTCTGCCAGGGCGCTGACTTTGATGGACGTTTTGGGACCGTTCCCTGCAGCGGAAGCACATCCTCACCTTTGACCCTAGCCTTCCAGCCCGACCGACGGCTGCCTGGCAACGGCGACGCGGGGCCGCCATGGACGCGGCGTCGCTGCCCGCTGCCCTGGAGCTGGCGGCCGGCGGCGGCGCGGGGTTGAGCCCGGAGAAGCGGGCGGTGCTGGGGTCCTCGCTGCTGCTCCTACAGCGCGACTACCGCTTCGATCGGGTCTGGTTCTGGGGCTGCATCCAGGGCGTGCGCGGCGCCTACTACATCGCCGAGGGGCTGGGCCCCGACCGCGCCGCGCCCCGCAGCCGCCTCTACAGGTGCGGAGGTCGGGCCGGGCCTCACCGCGGCTCCGTGCAGGGAACGACCTGGGAGCGGGGCGGGGGGCGGCCTGGGAGCTGGTGGGAGAAGAGAGGGGACTGGGGAGCCAGGGCAGGCTGCCCAGCTCCCCTGGAGGGGGATTCTCTGTCCCCTGAGGGGCCTGGCAAGGCTGCATTAATCCGGGTTCTTCCGCGAGCTCAGGCCTGTGTCATGCTTGCGCTGCAGCTTGAACTGCGTGGAATGGAGCCTCCTGCCACCAGTGACGAAGGAGATGATTGCGCAGGCTGAGCAGCTGACGGGCCGCTTCCAGGGAGATCCTTCTTTTGCGTATGAGTTTGCTGAGAAAAACGCAGAAGATGGTGAGAAATTGATTGAAGGTGATAAGGAGGTAAATACAGCAAAACACGTCTGAACTGTCTTTGCTACAGTTGTACCCCTCACACTGGACAGGTGGTGGCTCCTCCTCCTTGTTTGTAATAAGCAGCCTGAGCTCAGGCAAAATATATCCAATTTTCTCTTTTCTGTCATTGTGTAGCAACAGCTTCTTGATTGAACTTTTATTTCAGTTACTGCTGGAGTTAAGACATGGCTCAGAAATACTATATCTCCCTTATGTTTTATTATGCACAACTGGTACAGGTTCTCACTGCAGTTTCTGAAGCTTTAATAGGAATGCAGGCACCATTGCTTATAAATGAATAGACAAGTCATAAGTAGCTTAATTGAGAGGGAAGAAGGGATGGAGGGAGGGATTGTTAGCCCACTGGTGGGTCCTCACTGCTCCTAGCCACATTTGCTGTCATCTCATGAGAAGAATGTCCAGTTTGAGGTCCTACTCTTAGTGCCATTGGGCTCCAAGATGATGAGTCAGTTGTGGTTTCTGCTGTCACCTCGAGTTTATTTTCAGAAATGACAACAAGGCTAGTCCTTGCCTTTAAAATTTGCCTATTTTACTTTAAAGACCTCGATCAAGGAGGAGGTCCGCCTTGTGGCTACGATAGAACAGATAGACAGAGCAGTTGGTATCATCCCCCGGGGGGCATTTGTGAAGACTCCTCTTGGGTCTGTGCATGAAAACAGAAACTTTGAAGGTAAAGTCCCATTTTCTTTATCAGGATCAACTGTACTTTGATCATAAATGCTGTAAATTAAGATGACTTTCTCTAGTTGATGTTTTGATTTCAGATTTATTTTTTCCTTGGGTAAGATGAATGGGATGAGAGAATTTAATGCCGCTAATATTCAGGTGCATGATTCAACTCTGGAAGGTGGGAGGAGAGTTAGTAATGGCTCTGAGTCATTAAACCTGTAGTTCCATTTGTCTGTGTATAGTTTATGTCGGTGTTTAGCAATTATAGCTGCAGTGAATTCTCCATCTAGATACAGGGTGCAAGCAAATGGGCACAGAGGGTTGGTCTCAATTCAGTCTCCATTGCTTCTCTGAGCTGCAGTTAGCATGGTCTGCAATGCACAGTATCAGGGAGTGCTGCTGCCCTGTTTCTGGCAAGTCTTTGATCTTCTGTGGAGTCCACTAAAGAAAGATTGTGATTCTGTCCTACGCTGTGGGTGTTAGAGAAACAATATGGTATTTGTTGATATAGTGAATGTTAGCCTAGCTTGCTGTATTAATGGTCACCAATGGCTGTTTGCAGGTCTTTCATTCACGGAGGCAAAAAAATTAAGTTCCTATTTCCATTTTACTGAGCCTGTTAATCTGAAGAATAAAACTCTGCTGGAAAAGGCTGATCTGGACCCATCCACCGACTTTCTAGACTCTCTGGAGCATGATATCCCACGAGGTAAAGGTAGCGGAATCTACAGTTACAATGAAATGAAAGGCAGTCTGAGTAGTGTGGGAAATGCCAAGGCAACAAGGTGTGGGTTACTGTAGAGTTGGTATTTGCTTATGCAAATCTGTAAAGGAACTTTATCCTTTACTACATATTGTATTTAATTCCTTTTTTAAGTAATTATAAAGGCTTACAATGGTAAGATGTAAGTGTACCACAGCTGTCGCATCCTTCCACAGGTCTGACCACACCAGCAGTTATTCCTTCTGCCTGAATGCCATATTCTGGCCTCACTTCTGTAAAGCCTGTGGTAGCTGATGTTCCTCTGGGGAGAGAGAACTCCACCACTGATAGAGGGAATTTATATGGTTTGAAGTAATTCAAACCTCTTGTCCCACCCCACTATTCCTGTTCTTTATCTAAATGGGCTGTCATTAACACGAAGCTGATATCTTTGAGAGGCTGAATTCAAAAGTTCCTTTGATAAACTCTGATAGAAGTGCTGCAGTGTGGAATAATCTGTACTTTAGCAGGATTACTCACCGTGGAAGGAGAAAGAAAGATGTGCATACTGGAATGTATCTTCAGTTCACATCTGTACTGTTCTGCTGGACAACTGTTAAATATATTTAAAGCCTCCTCTAGGGATGTCTGGCAGAATCTTTCTCTAAAGAGATGGGAACAAGTTGTTATTTGCTTCTAACTGCTTTTTGCTGATTTGCTGTATTTTTTTTTTATTTTCTTTTTTAATTGGGCCAAGTGTTTTCACATTCTGCTGTCTAGAAAGAGTCTTGGGACACAGTCAGAACTTAGCTTTGCTATTTCTTTCCTATCCTGAAGTAGCAAGATAGGATAGTAGGTGACCAGTGCCAGATGGAATTGGCTGGAAGGACGGTGCATTGCCAGTACTGTAAATAGCTTCTCAGACTTTACATATATATACATATATATATATATATATATTCCAGTCTTTCCTTTGGAAAAAAAAAAACAACAAACCCAAAAACTAAGACTGAACCTAGTGAGCTTCTGCCTGTGTTCTGAACATTTTTGACTGTTCAGAGCATAAACAGCAAGAAAATCTAAGCCATTGTTCAACTTTGTGGGAATGTCCTTGTGGCAGTCATTTTCTAGAGGTGCAGTCTGGAGAGACTGCACTTTTTTACATACACTGGCTCAATCAGCTGGCCCTTTTGTCTCAAAAAATGAGTATTGCAAGGGGGCTTAGTACTAGTTAACTCCTAAGAAAACTTTAGCTGCAGTTTCTTATGGTAGTTTAGGTGTTGCTACAGTTTGTATTTCCCTCTCTCTCCCTTTTTTCTTAGGGTTTGTGGTAGAGAGGTTTTTGGTTTTGTGAGGCCTGAAACTACAAACCTGTTGCAGCAGGAGATGAATCTGTGGTGCTTTCTATGTTTCTACTAGAATGCAGGCACCAAGGGCTAAGTGCCTGAAGGCTGATTTGCATCACAGAACTGATTTTAGCCACCTTTGAAAGATTACAGATATTATTCTGCAGTGTTTCACATCTAGTTCAAGGGACCAGGCAACTGGCAAGTCATGTTAGACATGAAGATGGTGGTTTTGTTGAAGTCTTTAAATCAAATTTGACTTATAGCTGTATTTTACCCTGTGGCAGATAGAAAATGGGGCTCAGCTGTGCTGTTGTCATGTTTGTCTTCCCTGAGGCAACCTGAGGTCTGTGTTACTGTGAACCTTTGTCCCCTTCCTGGGAGGCTGTGGTTGTTAGTGCAGATTTCAGCCTCCTCAAAAAAATTACCTCTCAAAGACTACCTGAGCTCAAGGGAAGTGGAGTGCTTCTTAATGGCAAAGAAGATTCATCATGGTGCCTATGCAGCTCTGGCTGCTCTGTCCTGCTCTTTTTTGGACTGAACCTGAGGGCTGATGGAATGAGCTTGTCAGGTGAAGGAAGTAAGACATGAACTGGTTACAGGATCAGCAAAGCATGTAGCCTCTCTAACTGCATTCTTATCACATGCAGACAGGAGCTCTAACATTAAAGAAAGGACAGCCTACCCTCCCTTTAGACAAGCATTCAAGTTGCCTAAAGTACCGGTTACTTGTGAAAATGTGGGGGGGGGGGAAAGAATGGAGGGCAGACACAGGCTTTCTGCTGATATTATCAGCATAGCTCTGCCAAAGTCACTCAGTTCTGGTTGCAAGGCACTCAACTGCTGGTTCTTGGATTACCTTCCTTCAGCTCTGCCAGTGTGTGTTGGTCCCGACCCAGAGCAGACAGTGCATTTTGTATTTCCTGACACATTGATTGTTCATAGCTCTGTCAAATCCCTTCATTTTGACCTGAAACTTTTCTTCCCTTCCCTGGCTAGATCTTCTCTTGAGCAATTATTGTCAGAGCAGAAGTAGGAATTCCCAAATCTGTTGTATCTAGAACTGTATCTGAAGTCAGAATTGTCTCTGCCCTCAACAAATGTGCATGAAGTGGACTGGGGGTGAGTGACATCTGAGTGATGCTTCTAGCCTGCACTGGCTAGAATTTCCTTAAAAGCACCTTAAAAGACCTGAAGAACAGGACTGAGAGATTAAGGGCTAATCTTAACTTGTCTAAAAGTAACAACTCTGTTGGAATAGTTTTCTTTATAAATTGGAGACTGAGCCTCTGTGACGGCTGTCAAGGGGGTAACTGTCATAAAATGTATGGTGTGTCATTATAGGAGAGCAGAGGTGTCTTACAGAATGGCAAGTTGGAGGCAGAGAGAACATTTTATATGACAGCTGAGAGGTGGGAAGAAAGGAAGTTAAATCCAGGCTGAATAAGGGAAACGATGGTAAAAGCGGAGAGTTTAGTGCAAGATTGGAAAACCTGGAGTTTTGTAACAAAACTGTCTGCCACTCTTATCTTTACCAGTGGTACCTGTCATGATTGCACCTTCCAGATTCTGTGTGTGTGTCTATTGGGTTATCTGTGCACTTTAAGAGTTCAGAATATGTTGCTGCTCCTCCTCTAATCATACTGTGAGTCTGTCTGTTTTTTCTTGATGTCTCAGCTCCCAGAGACAAGTGACTGTGACTTAGCTTTTATTAAAAACCCACATTTAAAAAAAAATGATTGTAGAGAAAAGTGGGAGAATGTGAATCCTGTCTCCAAAGCTAATTCAGTTGGTTTATCACCCTTAAAGTCTTCAGCTTTTTGAGCCAAACTCATGAGTTTGAGTTTGGACATGGAGTGGTTTTTTGAACATGGACTGATTGCGATATTGATCTTCTGTTACCACAGTATCAGATCATGTAATGCTTCATTCTGATCCAAATGGCCAGCTGGCCAGAATGTTGCATGCTGGGATCTGTAGGTTTTGCTGCCATATGTCTGCATTAAAGATAAGCTTGTTTGCTCTAGTCTAAGCAGACAATCTGCTCAACTTTATGCACAATTAGATGTAGCCTTTCAGCTCCTGGCAGATTGCCAGTGTGGTCTTTTCTGCTGCATGGAGTTCAGCACCCTGGGCGATAGCATTTCAGGAACTAGAGTTGTGGCAGTTTTACATGGGCTTGCAGATAATGGAATGGCAAAGCAAATAGCAGTAATTCCTAGCATGCCTACAGCATTTTCACTTGATGACCTAATGTTGTGTAGATATGAAATAATAGTCACTTGTCAGGCATTGACATGATAGGGAAAGTGAAAAGGGAGAGGGAAGGATGGTTTTACTGTGACCATGGTATTGGATGAGGCAATGATACATTCTGCAAGGATTAAGGAAGGGGATGGGAGAAAACTTAAGGTACTAGTGTAGAATGGAAAGCTTGGAAGTAAAATGGGATGGAGAATTCAGTTCTTTGAGCTTTCAAACTGTGGTTCAGTAAAGCAGTAACCCGACTCTGAAAGTTTGTTACAGATTACTGACTCAAATCACTTTGATATGGAGATATGGGACCCCAACAGGGCACTGTTATAAACTGATGCAGGAGTGGAGGTGTGTCCTAGGCAAAGGAAAAGAAAAATGTAGATAGGAAGAGATATGAGTGGAAATAAGATTTATATAGAAGACTTTATTCAAAAGTCATGACTCCCAGTCAATAAATAGCTGCATTTGGTTGAAAGCCTATCACAGTTCACTGTTAAATAAGAGTAGGATTTAAATTTAAATAATTTAAATTTTTAAAGAATGTAAAAATCAATATAAAAGGAAATACATTAAAGTGGGAACAACAAATGATTGATACAAATTGCAATTTACAATGAGTAAAAAATGACAAAGGAAGCTGGGTTATCCTGGAGTAATCCATGACAAATGTAAGGAGGATTTTTTTTTCTAACTGTATTGAGAAGAAAAGAAAACATTGTCATTTCCACCAATGGTACTGATAATGATTCAGAAGTCACTGAACAAGTGTGTTTCTGGAAGGGGTCAGAGGGGGCTTCAGCTGGGACCAGTGCCAGTACTGATATTCTCCAACCTATTTTTAAGTGATCTGGAAGTAGGGGATTGGTGGAGAGACAAATAATGACAAGGGCAGGGAGGCTACAGAGATCTGGTAAAATGGGCTCACTTAAAGAAAGCACACTTTGATGTAGCTACCTACAAAGTCACATATCTAAGAGCAGGGACTGGAAGTCTGCAATGTAAGAATAGTATTTTGGAAGCTATGGCTGAAAAAGGAAATCGAGACACAACGCACTGAACACCAGCTCCCAGTCTGATCCCGAGACTTAAAGGCTAATTTGATCTATAGATACAAACAAGGGTGTAGCGAATAGGAACAGGCTATACAGACTTTACTCTTGCATCTACTGCTAGTGGAATCGTAACTGGATTACTACACATTGCAAAACTGGACAGTTGCAGAAAAGAGCCACAAAATGACTCAAGGGCTGGTAAGAAGACATAAACAGTTCAATCTGTTTATCTTGCAGAAAATAACAGGAGAATGACTCTTAGGTACTAAAGATCTATTTAGTGTAGCAGAGAAAAAAGGCATAACACGAATCAGCAGCTGAAAATTATAGCTAGAAAAACTAAAGTGAAAAATTACGTACAAATTTGAGCAGTGAAATGATTACCAGCCTAGCAAGGGCAATGGAGGGTCTGTGTCTCTTGGCATCTTAACATCATGCTGGATGTCTTCCTGGGAATTGTGTTTTAGCCAAATGCAAATATAAGTTGTTAGTCCAAGACATGAGTAACTGGGTTCAGTTTAATGAGCAGTGGTGTGTAGGAGTCCAGAACAGATGATTTCGGGGTACACCTGGCTGTAAACCTGACAACAGCCATGGAGGGTGATCATGGGCTTCTTCGTTGTCAGTGACAATAACACAAAGGTGACAGTGGGTCCCTGAGACAGTGATTCAAAGCACAGGCTTTGCTTTCTGGACTATGATGCATGAGGGCTCAAAGTAGGACCGAGGAGATTCTTGATTTACTATTGTCCATTGTGAAGGCCAAACTGGGGGGCTGAGACCTTTCAATGTAATTGCTGACTGTAATGCTGGTGGAGACTTTATAGTATTATTCTAAATATGTATAAAGCGGCAGGGCGGATCATAGTGAGTTGTCTACTTGCTGTTTCAAGATTCAGCTATAGTACCTAGACAGAAGAGCATTTCAGTTTCTTTACCATTTTGACTGTGGAGGGAATGACAGCTACTCAGTCTGTAGCTCTATTTCTTCACCCCAAACTGCATTTGGAGCATTCCTTATACAGCATTACAGACAAAGGGATCTGTGGCTATTTCCTTGGTTGAATACTTTTGCCATTAACTTTTTTGTAAACTTGTTGAACAGTAGCCTGGGTTAGAACACTAACCTCCTGTCGTCTGAGCTTCATTAGCACACTATCGGTTTAGCAAAAGCTGGTACTTAACGGGTCTTTGAAGATGGAGAGGTTGCATTTCTAAGTGGGAGATAGTTTCCTTTGGTCGCTCTCAAGAGCCATTTTGGTTGCCCCATCTTGGCTGCCCAAAAACCCAGGTGCTGGAAAGAAGAAGGTGAAGAGGCAGAAACCTGCTTTATCTCCATGCATTAACACAGCTAATTAACTCCCTTTTGACCCCACCTCCAGGCGATTAATCCCCTATCAGCCTCGTCTACAGCCATTTGAAGAGTCTGTGTCTGCAGAGGTATTTACAACCCTCAGCTAGCCAGCAGAGAGCAAGTCTGCCCGTTATCAGGGCTCTAAGACAAATGGCTGCCTATCTCCCCAGTGGCCTTGCAAAATCCAGCAGAGTGCTATGCTGTGCTGGCCACCTACTTTCACCCAGCCTCCCTTCTCTGCTAACATTTCACAGATGTGACCTGAGTCCTCCCCTTTCATTGCTTAACAATAAGCAGCACCTCCCCAGCTCTGTGAAAGCTGAGAGTAAGAGCACTTTACTTCTTAGCCTGCCAAGAGCCACACGGGGACAAGGCTTTTCAAGCTGTCTCACTGAAATCCAAACTAAAAGACCCATAATGAATGAGAGGGCACTGCTTCGTGTTAGCAAGGAAGAAAAGAGGTAGCCAAAATGTAGACCGAAATACTTCATGTGGCTCACAGCTATCTTATTCCTGGTTAGAAGAGGTAATCTTTAGGCTCAGTAAATCTGTGAAACTGAGCTACATCATCCCATGGAGTTACCTGCCACTTATACAAGTGGTTTTGACAAATAAGCTCTATAACAGTGGTACAGAAGGAGTAAAACAAATTACTGTGCACCAGAAAAGTTGGCTTTCAATTATGAGACTCGAACCCAGTAGCTGTCTCAGTTGGTTATTAGTTACAGCATCGGTACCTGAATTTCTCTGTTAAAACTGAAGTCGGCCATCCTTAGAAATAATCCTAGGATGGCCGTAGCTGCTGCCTTCCAGCAGGGCGCACTCTAGTGCCAGCATTGTCAGTCCTGAGCACAGAAAAGGAAACCACAGAGAAGTAAAATGAGAAAGAAAAGCACGAAGAGCAGCATCAAATTGAGAAGAAGCTATGGCCTGAGTTTCCAGACTGTGTGTGGTATACTGACCTCCTGAACTGTAGGTATGGAGAAGCTAGTCTGTCCCTTCCAAGCTTAGGCTGTTTCTGGAATGGTCACTGGGCTTTTCAATAGCTTTCTTATCACCCTTAGAGATCACAGGCATGAAATGGCCATACACAAATACATAAACATGTCTTCCACATCCTACAAAAGTAGACACGCTCTTCATTGTTGCTAGTGGTGTGTGGGCTGGGGAACCTTTAGAGGCTGTTAAGGCCACTCCTGCAGTGACCCAAGATTGTTGCCTGGGAGCAAGACAAGATGTTGTCTCTCCTACAAGCTGGGGTGCTGCCAGCTCAGGAGTTCAAGATCGTATTGGAACCTCTCACATGGCAGCACAGCAGGAGGGCTCCAGAGCCAGCTACTATTATAGCTTTTGACTGGCTGTGCATGGTCTGTCTTGATTTCTGGAAAGGAGTCTGTTTTCCTTGGGCTTTGTGTCTGTGGATAATAAAGCAGTGCATTCACTGCTTTTGGGTCCTAGGTCTGTATCACCTCAGGGGTCTTGTTTAGTCAGAGGCCTTGGATGAGTTTATACTGGAGCAGAGCTGCCCATCATCTGAGAGCTGTGGTAGAGTCCTTTGCTCAGCTGACTGCTTCAGTGAAAAAATGAGGACAGAAGCAGAGTCTTTGTAGTAACTTTCCAGGTATTGTACTTAAAGTTTTGTCCTCCTAGTAAAAGAAACCATGGCCTACCCTGTGTGCATTTTAGCTCCTGATTCATTGGACATGAAAAGGAGATGAGCTTCTTGCTGAACTGATAGGAAATGCTGGTAAAGCCTCTTAGAACCAGAAGTAGTTTTATCACCACATCAGTCAGCCTTCGCCTAACCCGTTCTATAGGAAATGAAAAATTACCTGTGGGGGAAAGCATAGGGCAGTCTGTGTGTCACCGAAGTCGGAACGAGGTCAGCTTTTGCTGGGTGTGATCTATTTCTGAAGGGACTCCACGTAAGGAGTGCAGCAGTTGGCATTGGTGCTAGCCCTGAAGATACAGCTTTGCTCTGCTGTTTGCTGCCCCTTTGGCCATAGAACTTTTGCAGGGAGGAAGTCAGTGGGTGTTGACTTGTTTTACTGTACACAAGTATCATATGGATTGAAATTCTGCATCCTGAAGGGGTGTGTGGCTGTGTAAAAGGAAAAGGACAGTTACTTTATGGGTATATTTGTACAGCAGTTGTGCCGTACAGAGATAGTTAGGCTATCCCAAGCATTGGAAGATGCTTGGCCATCTTTAGTGGTCTGAATTAGCTTCATTATCAACACAACTGTGGGGCTATGCTCAGTATGACAGTCTTCCCAGAAACTGGTAAACTCTTCAGGTAATTTGGGATTCATACCTGATTTAGTACGAAAACATGGACAGTTTATAATCTGTGCCATCTGTTCCTCATTTTAAGCCCTTTTAACCAGTCCTGCTAATTTGATGATGACGTAAGAAGTACAACTGGGAAACTGACAGGGCTTGTAGCCTGGCCCCTCCTGCAGGAGAGTGAATTGGATGTGCCCTAAGTATTCAGTGGGTTTTGAATCCCAGCATCGAATGCTTTGTGTTCTCTCAGGATTCAGAGATCAATGTGAGGTTCTTTGCCCCTAATCCAGCCCCTGTTCATCATTATCACCTCCTCAAAGTGGCCGGTGCTTTGTTACCAGGAGAGGCAAAATCTTACAAGGTGGTCATAATCTCCTCTGAGAGTCAGACAGATATTCTCCCGTGGGTAAGAAAGTGACAGTGACCGAAAGCTCTAGGGGGAAGCAGGCTAGAACAAAGCTGTCCCTTGCATCCTTTCATCAAACTGTTAATCTTGCTTTCAAAGACATCACATTTGTTTGGTAACAAAAGCCCCAAAGAAGCTGAATTGAGCCTGAAATCCTGTAGCAAGATTTAGAGGAAGCGTCTTTCATTCAGAGCAGGGAGGAGCGAGAGACTCCTTCTTTTTCCTCCTACCAACCAATGGGCTCACAGGAGCCCACGAAGGTGACGGATTAATGCAGGGGCTCCCCAGGTAGATGCTACGTGACTTGTGGCACGCTCCAAAAACGTTTCCAGAGCGACCAGCTGAACAAGAAATATGGAGTGTGATGAGAACCAGCATAAACTTGTGCTTTGGAAGGAGGGTGCATTGCCACTCAGAGATTTCCAAACGTACTACAGAAGACCTTAAATACAATGGTCTGTATTGTAGTTGTCAGAATCTAGATAGCAGGGATTCAAATCAGTTTTTCCTCCTCCTCCTAAGTTCTGATTGCATATTGTCTTGCTGTCTCCCCCAGTGCACAGCCCTGTTCCAAATCTTTGTTCTGGATGTTTTTCACGCAAGGTCTGCATCTTTTTCTTAACAACAACAAAAAAAAAGTAAAAAGGATTATAATAGCTTTATTCTAATTATCAGGTGGATTTACAACTAAAGGGCAAACTAACTGGAGGAGGCTATTATTTAATGTGTATTACTTCTGTGCTGGCTTTTTCAGTCCTTACCATCCTCTGCTGCTCATTTATGTCTGCGTATTGTCCGTTCTTTTGTGTTGGCATTGCTGGCTGTGCAGCCAGATTCCAGCTGGAAAAATAACTTTATTTTTGGCTAGACTATTTTTCAGCCAGATCATTTCCCTGACCTGGTTCACTGAGCAGTAAATAAACACTTTTGTGGTCTCTATAATGGAAGAGTGATGAGGGAGGGGAGTAAGGGTTTGAAGATAGAAGCTGTTTCAACTGGATTAAGCAGCACTGTTGTCAGATGTCTAAGTATGGCCCAAATTTCACCCAGTACTCGGAGGCACCTAAATACTATTCATCATTGCAGTCCCTGAGTCTTCCTTGTCAGCAGGAAACAGGTACTTTGTGTGTAAACAGAAGGCCCAGGCCTGTCTTAATTGTTTCTGCTGCAGAGGTGTCCCCAGTGGCGGAAGATAATAGAGAGAAAAAGCCTCTGAAGCAAGATCATTTTACTTTGAGTTTTGGGCATGGTTGTATTTGTGTGTCAAAGATGTGGCAGGCGTTAGGACCAGGCAAGAGCCGCTTGGCAGCATCTGTCTGTTTGTAAGCTGTGCTTTCCTGGCTCTGGAGGCTTTTTAAAACAGTACTGAACCTGCAACCAGTCTGTGTTTTTGTTTAATTATTATTAAATAGTTATATGGGGAATTGGCAATATTGACAGCAGTGTTAACATATGGGGTGCAGGTGGTGTGTCAAGCAAATGAAAGAGATTTAGTTTGCAGCCAGTAAGTGGCATAAAGGAGTTTTAGCCCCACATAAGAATGGATGTGTCCTTATGGTTGGTAGGCTGTGTTTGAAATGTCCGTGTGTCGAAATTTGTTGAGAGCCAAAGCACAGTGGCCTTTCCTTACAGCTGCTGTGCTTTGCAATTTGTCTTTATTCCCTACAGACAGCAAATTAGAAGTAGGAAACTCTTCCCAGTGTAGGGTTTTCTGTTGGAGGCAAATAGAAGCTAAATCCCATGGGTGTAGTGTAGCTTTGTCAGAGCTAAGTGCTTGGGGTCAGGCAGCCAAGCAGTGGCTGCTTTTGCAAGGGAAATGGTTACGTTGCCCCTCTCTGGGTGTTAATATTTGTCCCATTACTCCATACTTCACTCTCTCTCAGGACTGACTGCAGCAAGATATGTTATTACGTGCTCTTGTGGCAGCATATTGTGTTAATGGTAAGTGCAACCATGCTGTAGCTGCTTTTCCCTTGAGACATTTCCTCCTTTGAAGAGGAATTGATAATGTCACTTTTATGACCCTCTGTGAGCATTTGTGACATGGAGCCTCTTTATCAGGCTGTCTAGCTCTTAAAGCTGTTTCTTCTCAAGCTTGCACTGAAATGAGGCATTGCTGAATCACCTCCAAAGCAGCATGTTATGAGAGGTCATACTGAAAGTGGACGTTATGGCAGGAAAGTTCTTCTGCAAACAGCCCTCTTAAAAGGCTTTTGTTTAAAAGCTAACATCTCACGCACCCTCTTGCCTCAGTGGATTACAAGATTCAGCCCATAGCCGAGACAGACACAGGGGATGAGACAGGGATTTCTATTGGCGACTGGAAAGGAAGAAGAAGCTGAGAAGGAGGTTGACTTTTGAAATTCAGCCCTGGTGTCCTGGCAGCTGTTGAAGGGCCATAAAAAAGGCAGTGGTTTAACACTGGGTGAGCATCAGGATCTTCAAAGCACTTTCTTGTTTGGGAAAGATGTAAGGAACTCCTCAGAATTCCTGCCTGTGTTTGGAGGGGTGGAGGCTGCAGGCTGATCCAAAGAGGGAATAGGAAGCTCCAGATCTTCATCCAGCGGATATTTTTCCCATGCTCTTTCCTCCCACACAGCAGCTCCCTCCCTTCCCTTCTGGAGCAGCAACAGGCAATGGCTTCAGCACAGACAGTGCTTGGCTTCCTTAGGTTTGCTGGGTGCAGCTTAAGAATTAACTTGCTCTTAAAAAAAACGTATTTTGAAGAATGGAAACCTCACCAGAGCAGTGTTACTGTTAAGAAATCTCCAGCATGAGAGCAATGACCTCCAGTTCCCTGCACCTCAGCGGCTTTGCATGATTGTGAAGTTAACTCTGCTGTCTGATTTAGAGACAATACAGGCTACAGCTCACACACAGATGCAAGTTAAAATCAGTATTTAACTCCAGAAAAGCCAGCTTTTACTTGCTGTCTCCAAGTTCTACTTTTATTCCCTCTAATTCAAGTAATAATAATTTTTCCTAATGACTTTTATCTAGGAGTCTTGGTGTGCCTTACAGATTGATGATGCTTTCTTACAGCTTCCCAGCCTCCCAGTAAGAGACCTGTTATCTGATACAAGGGCAATGACAAGCACAGGGACTGGCATGGGATATTCTGAGCCAATGTTAGCAAGAATTTGAACCCAGCATCCTGCTTCTGCATTTTTATTATAGTAATACAGACCTACAACTACCTGTGCGATGATTTTACTCCAAGAACCATTTGCAATAGCAGGGAAGGTTCTTAAAAAGAAAATAAAAGCTTTTAATTTTCATAATTAGTAATTCTCAATTCTCCTCATCCCTTTTCAGATTTTATTGTTAAATGCATTTCTAAGACTTTCTCTTGAAGGAGGAAAGAAGGCATATTAATTTTAAGCTATTATTTCATACTGTTCATTAGCTGCTGATTAAAGTACTTTTGGAGTGATTTATAACATCATTATTTCAAACTCCTACAAGAAAGGTGGGCCTGAAAAAGTATTGTGTCTGAAGATCATGAAATCTGAGCTGTGATGGAAGAGAATATATTTGTCTTGGATCTTTTAAGGAGAACAACTTTCTCCATGTCTTGTGAGCTCAAATATTCTTTTCTTTTTTTTTTTTTATATACAATTTCCTCAAATACTGCTAACATGTAGAAAAAAATTAGGGTAGATTTAGGTTAAACATTAGGAAGAAATTCTTTATTCTGAGCATGGTGAGGCACAGGTTGCCCAGAGAAGCTGTGGCTGCCCCATCCCTGGCAGTGTTCAAGGGTAGGTTGGACAGGACTTTGAGCAACTTGGTCTAGTGGAAGGTGTCTCTGCCTGTGGCAGGGGGTTGGAACTGGATGAGCTTTAAGGTCCCTTCCAGCCCAAACTGTTCTGTATTTCTATGAAAATAAGTATTGAGATAATGGACTCTTAATTTCTTAAAGGACCAAGAAAAGCAGGCAGGTCCCAGAACTGTAATGTGATGTCTTCTAATAAGGCAGACACCAGCATTGTGTATCAAGTGCAGTTTCTGAATTGGTTTTGTATGTTGCAGAAGTCTAGCCTGGAGAAGTGTACTGAATTGTTGTGGTTTAAGCCCAGCTGGCAACCCAGAACCACGCAGCCACTCACTCACTCCCCCCCCCTTCCTCTCCCCACTCTTGGAGGGATGGGGAGGAGAATGGAAAGAATGTAACTCCCACGGGTTGAGATAAGAACAGTCCAGTAACTAAGGTATAACACAAATCACTGCTGCTGCCACCAATAATAATAATGATAAAGGAAATAACAAGGGAAGAGAATACAGCTGCTCCCCACCGACCAATACCCAGCCTGACCCGAGCAATGATCTAGCCCTTCTGGGTAACTGCCCCCAGTTTATATACTGGGCATGACGTGCTGTGGTATGGAATACCTCTTTGGTTAGTTTGGGTCAGGTGTTCTGTCTCTGCTTCCTCCCGGCTTCCCCTCCTCCCTGGTAGAGCATAAGACTCAGAAAGTCCTTGGTCAGACTAAACATTACTGAGTGGCAACTGAAAACATCGGTGTTATCAGTGTTGTTCCCAGGCTGAAAGTCAAAACCACAGCACTGCACCAGCTACTAAGAAGGAGAAAAATGACTGCTGCTGCTGAACCCAGGACATGACTAAGTCACTTATCATAGCTGGGTTAGAGAAACGTGCCCAGTGATCTGGTTAGTAAAGGTGGTACTGCTGCTGCTGTTTGGCCCTGAAGAATAAAAAGCAGCTGTATGGCTAACCATCATTCTGGCTGCGAACAGGATCTGTGTGAAAATGACATTATCGTTTCAGGCAGTTTCTTAAATTTTTTCCCTATCCTCAACCCATGCTGTGTCAGTCCAGTTGGGATTGCCCTGAAGTAACCTGCTTGTTTTGCCCTCAGTTCACATGAATACTTACGCAGCACCAGCAAAACTTTACTGTCCATATTTGCATAGAATTAGATGGAGAATCAAGGCTTGGAGAAGAACTTGAAAGTATAACAACTTAGTATTCCCCAAACATTTCACATTTATGAATTTGAGCCCTTTGAGAGTTTGCAGCTTGGATAGGCTGGAGGGAAATGAAGCAGCTGCACATCACAGCCTTCACAGATCTGGCATAAAAGTGAATGGAGCTGTCTTCAATTACATCTGTCCACTTCTGCCAGGTGTGAAGGTGCATGGGAAGTTCCTTTGATCAGCAGTCAACTGTTGCTGAATACTCCGCAGAGATTGATAAGCCTGTGTAACACTGGGTACATGTTCTGAGGAGATCATGGATCAGTGTACCCTGTTGGGGTATAGGTATGGGGATTCAATCAAGTTGAAAAAGCATAGGTATGGGGATTCAATCAAGTTGAACTTGATTTTCTCTACCCTCTCTGCAAATTTGTCCAACAAAAAAGTCTGAATCCAGTTATAGGTCCTGGGAGCATTGATATCCCTGCTTTCCCTCTCACCTTTCCCACTTGCCATGGTCCAGGCATTTCCTTTTGTGCTTTGTAAATACTTTGGGGCAGAGGGTTCATTTGTGTACACGAACATATATATACATGCTATCATGTGTACCCAGGCTGTTGGGTGCTTTTGGTATGTCATGAGGCATTAGCAAACTAGATAATCCCTACAGGCTTTTGCCACCCAACAAGGCAAGACACAGTCCTATTCTTGACAGACTTGCTTCTTGGAGGACTGGTCCTAAAATACAATGAGAGTTTCTCATTCCATTATCTTTTTGTCAGAGAAACTCTTCCAAAAGTTTACAGTCCCCCCTCTGCAAACCAACGTGTAAAGCTGTAGCAAGACCCACCAGTATTTGGATGAAGGGCATGCAAATAACTTTGCAAGTTCAAGCTGAAAGAACCATGCACTTAAAGCAAAGTCAGTTCAGTGTTCAAAGGAGAAATGGAAAAAGTTATTTGTCACAATTGCATTCAGACCTATGCACTTGCCACTTGTTGCTCAACAGCCCCATGCACAGTCTAGCTACTGCCACTAAGCAAATACTGAAAACTCGTGGAGGCAAAGTTCAAGAAACTGTTTGAAAGCTTGTCCTTTGACAGCAGATGGCTGTAGTGCTTCAGCCACTGGATGATCTGCCTTGTAGTGAAGTATTCTTCATCTGGGTTTCCATACTATCAAAGTAATGAAATTTCTTAAGAACATGCAGATTTTGTCGGAAACCCAATAGGTCAGAATTTTTAATGCCACTGGCTGAAACATAGCATGTGTTTTTACTCAGGTGTGACAAAGATCTGATTCAGTTTGTGTCCATGTGAGGCAATGGAGAGACTGCATAGGAGACTGGGGTTGCCTTGTATGTGAAACCACTGCTCGTGAAGACACTAGCTCATGTTTTAACTAGAATGTTACAGGAGTGCAAGGAAGGTGAAAAGATGGCACACACCTGTAATGGTCCTGCCCTGTATTAAGTAGTGCTTTGCTTTACTGTGATTTCAGCTGTTTGTCTTTAGTGGAAACATGGAGCTGAGTGAGTCAGAAGTAAGCTTTCCAGTGCAGAAATCTCCTGAGTTTTTAAAGACTGTGAATGTCTCTTTTGTATTTGTGTCCTGCAGCCACAATCTATCCATTTAGTTCCACATTTGCACATAACTGAAGAGGGTACTTTGAAAAGTAACAGATAAAGATGATATAGGATTTACGCTATGGTATAACAAAGCTGTGGAACGTGTTGCTGAAGGAGACAGGGCAAACAATGTTGTCCAACAAACTTCTGAAAAATACAGAAATACAGGGAGATGGGAAACAGGTGAGCAGCACAACTTGTGACACTTGGTTTTACAGGGCTTTCAACCGTGGTGTTTCTTTATGATTCTGCAGCCACCACATACATGTCTCCCCTCCTTCAAGCCCTCAACTACTGTAGTTTGCCATGAACTGCATAAGAAACTACGTGTACTGTGAGTGTGCAAGAGCCCAAAGTTACCCCCAACACCAACTGCACCGCTAGCTGCTGCCTCCTGGCTGCCAGGCAAACCAAGCAACCTGTGCTCCCTCACAGCTGCGGGCAGACCAAATATCTGCAGGAGCTGCAGTCAACCCCTGGGCCATGTTCTGTGGAGACCTGTAGTAGGAACTTGTGGTGGAACTTCTTCAGCCCTTTGTCGGATGTAAAATTGGCCATGAGTCGGAAGTGAGGGGGAGGACTGGCAGCTGACAGCAATCACAGAAGCCCTTCCCCAGGCTAACCATGACATGAGTAAGCATGAGTCAGAGCATAAATTGATGAGCCTAAAATTATCTACAAGATGAATACTGGCTAACTGGCCCAACACATTATGGGCCTTCTGCTTACTCTGGAACTGGCAGATTCTGGCTCAGGGTGCAGATAGGCTGACTTGAATCCAGGCCAGTAGTAGCCTGACAGCTCCAACTGTCTTTTTTTTTTTCCCTTTTAATTTGTGCCTGTGGCTTTTGCCTCAAGATGGAGATTCAGCAGGAACCTTCCCTACAATGCAGCCTCTAGGCATTACTGATTTGGTGCTGAAGCTGGCATTTTCCTCTCCTGGCAGCTCCTTGCCCTCCAAGGGTATTGAATCCAAGCTGATGCTCCAGCCCCCTTCCCTCCCTCCTGGCATTGTTCCCAGGCTGTCATGTCGGATGCAAAATAAATACTCAGTGGCTCAGAGCTCCTCGCATCCAGGAGAAATTGCATTTTTACACTGGCTCTGAAGATCCTCTTCAGAGCCAAAGCAAAATTAATGCAGAAACTAATCCCTTTGCCCCTACCACGCACATCCTCTCCAGTGGTGGAGCCAAGAAAGACTGAAGAGAATTAACCTTTTCTGTAGATTTCTCTGAGATAGGAAATACCCTGCTTTCTGCTTTCTCTTCTTCCTCTTTCCCAGTTGCTGCATCAGGGAAACCAGTCTTCCCTGGATCAGGAAAGCGCCTTCTTTCTCTTCCCACAACTGATGCTACAAGTTTATTTTAAGAAGAAATTTCATACCTATGCAGGATTGCTGTAGCTAGTCTTGGCTCTCTGCAGCTATTAGCCAGACCAAGTAGGTGACAGAGCTTGTTAGAGTAACTGCTGCCCACTCAAAAGCAGCCAAGAATAGCTGTAGCTTCAACTAGGTCTCAAGTATACAAGATAGGAGCTCCAGGAGTTCCTTCCTGTGACGCATATGGCATTACCATCATAGCCATGTGTCCTGGGTTCAGCAGTAGCAGTCATGTTTCTCCTCCTTGGTAGCTAAACCAGGGGAGAGCGCGAACGCAGTCCCCCACTACCACAAATTATGCAGTCGAGTTTCATGACTGCAGTCGAGAAACATGACTGCTACTGCTGAACCCAGGACACCATGGGAATATGCTACTGTGTGAACCTAGAGGCAGACATACGGAAATATAATGATGAACTGACAAAAGAAAAAAGGTTATCAAGGTTTCTGGTCTCCCAGCTTCCTTCTTTCAGGTGTCATAAACACCAGTACAGCCTTGTGCACTGTTAACTGGTGAGGCTGAACCCATGGCAGTCCTCTGGTCAGCTTGGAGACAGCTTGCTCCAGCAGCACTGCTTCTTCCTGCTTCCTAGTAACTCATTAGCACATCCTCTTGCACAGGCTCCTGGACTGTCCAGCTAGAGAAGGGAGGCACTGTGGTGGTACTGCGGAGCCTGCTATGGCTTGGACTGACCTTCTACCACGTCCCAATGACCAAGCAATATGGCTACATCTACTTTGGCAACGGTGAGAAGAACTTGGATCTGCCCTTCATGCTGTGACTCTCCTGTCCAGGGTGAGGATTCAAGAACATTTAGATTTTATACTTAGGATATTTTTGTTTAGTGCTTGTTCTAATAAATATGTGAAACCTCTGCACTTTAAGCACGATTCTTCTGTGTTTGGACTCTGGCCCCGATTCTTTTTGTAGGACTTCACTGTGTGCAATCCTCCCTCAACTCCAGATTGAATTCCCTGTAATGTGTCATGCAGATCCTTTAGATAGTAACAAATGGCATTTTCTTCCCTGATGGGCAAAGCCTGAGGTCAGAAATCAAACCAAGGCCATCTGTCTGATTACAAAGACACCACGCTTACACAAAAACTAATTTGGAGACAACATGAATGAATGCCAGCTGCCACCCATGAATGACAAACAGAAATAGAGTTTGAGTCAGCATGGAAAGCTGATGCATACTGTAAGGGATCTGTTCTAAACCCTGAACTGTAGAAAGGCATATTGAAGAGAGTATTTTGATTTTTAGATGTTCAGTTTCACCAAAATTAGAGGGATCTTTCCAGCTCATGGCACTAAACTGTAGAAAAAAAACCCAAACTTTTTTTTTGCATCAATCAGTCTTTTTGGAAAAGGTGCTCATTCAGGTTCATCTCAAAGCATGATTTAATCCAGTCACTTTTTTATTTGGAAAGCTCACTCTGCAGAGCTATCTGGGCTAGAAGACACAGTAACTTCTGTTTGTAGGAGAATGAAAAAATCTCTTCCTTTCTGCGGGGCTGCAGCTTCATAAAACAGAGGTGGTCAGCCAGAGATTTTATCTCATGATAGTTAATGAAGCGTTGGCTCTGCCTCCCAAAGCAAAAAGATTTTGGTCAGCTCAAGGGGCTGAATGTAGGGCTTGCATTTCACCAAGAAAGGCTAAAAAGAGCCATTATGATCTAATTTGATTTCCTGGGTAATAAGGGTTTACCCTTACTTTTTCCTCCTGTCTATGCCAACAGGTATTGGCAGATGATTCTGATGAAGGCAGTACAAGGTTAAGTGGCACAGTAGTACATAAAAAAGCTGTGTTGGTTTGTAGCCCCCAGACAGTTATCAAAGAAAGGAGCCAAAGGCAATCATGACCCTGATAAATTTAATGAGCCTTTCATACCAGGCCTGTAAGTAGCACTTTTCAAGCAGCAGTGGTCAGTAGGTGGATGGTGCATACATGTACTGCACAGGGAGAGAAATGGTGCCACTTTTTAGTTACAGGATGGAAAATGATGCACATTATCAGCCCCAAATGATCCCAGGAAGCAGCAGTATCACTGACATGGAAAACTTAGGGCAAATAGAATGGGGGAGGGTGAAAAAACAAGTCAAGTCATCAAGGATGTCAACATACTGTATTTGCTATATCCAGGAGTGAAGCACAAACCAGGCACAAAAGCCCAAATGAGGCAAATCTGAGTTGAAATACAGATTAATGGGGAATCATTGTTCACTGCTGGAAAAAGGAGGAAACATCCTTTTCCAAATCCAGCTGTGGACCATAATGAAACAAAAGCCTTCAGACCCTTTCTGGCTTTGAGGTAAGCACCTTTGCCCCTTCCTTTCTCCAAATCATTTTGCACATTAAATTTGCTTTGCTCCTAGAGGAGCAGACTGCAGCTCATTCACACTGCAGACAATACTAATAAGGTTTTGGAATAAGAAAGTTGGAGGTACTGACAAACCTGCAAAAACAGCAGAAACAGCGGAAAACAGCTGTGCTTACTGGCTACTCTGGTTCTGGCCACTAGTGGTTTAAACAGAGAAGCTTTTGTGTGTATGTGACATTATCTTTCAGCAAAGGGTGTCCGACTGGGAAGGGCTTTTTGCACCACTTGGGGCCCCTCTTCCAGATGGGCTTTGCAGACCTGATGGACCAGCGGGTCAGATACCTGTTGAAACAACACAAACACATTTCAGTTTGAGACTGATCACTGAGAAAAGGTTCTGACTGAAGCAGGAGCAGGCATTGTTGCCTCTGCCTCCCCACATGCATCTTTATAAAAAGAGTAACTGTGAGCAGAGCTCCCTCCATTCAGAAGGGACCACTGGAAAGGAATCTTTGTTTTGGAACTTCTAAGCTGGACCTCTGTATTGCACTCACCAGCACCGGCTTGACTTTCAGCCTCACAAAACAAATCAGGTGTAGTCTCCAGTCTGCTGGCAAGCTGTCTACCTGTAGCTAAACTGGAGTGCCAAATCCCTTCATTGCAACAAAGTCCAAGCCTGCTTACATCCAGCCTCTATGGGAGGTGCTATTTCAACAGCTGGCCTCAATAAGGTAAACTAATTACAAAGGCTAAGCGCTGCTGAGAAATAAGGTCTCTAAAAAGGGATTAATTTTACTTTTGTTGGATAATCAGTTATTTCTCTGCATGCAATGGATTTCTGGCCTAGTCTTGTATTTCCGTATGTCTAAATTTGCTTCGGTACTTTCTGTACAATACTACTGCAGCTTGCTGGTGCAGGAAGTCAAAACCTACAGTGTAAGAGGTACTAGAATGGAATTATCATCACAACTACAAATCTCTGGGAAGAGCAACGTCTGGCAAATATCCCCTGCTTTTACCATTTGAAGTTTTAGACTTGGCTTTGCAAACTGGCAGGGGATTTCAGATCCAGAATCAGTTACTGGAAATCTTACCCTGTGGCTGGGTGGCCTGGAGTTTTGTTAAGCTTTAAATCTTTTGCTACCAGTAGAGAGGGGAATAGAGGTCCTCAGAGAAAGAGGAGTCTTTCAGACAATAAGGATCCAAAGTAAAATCCTAGCATAATCTGCACAAACAATGCTCCAACAAATTAGAATTTGGAACAGACTGATAAACTTTGTCCAGGGATGTTTGCATGCCTCTGTTGAGTAATCCCATGGTCTTAATGTAACCTCCATCAGTCATCCTCTCCCCAAACAGCTTTGTTACCTTTTATTTGCATTGTGCAAATTTGAGATATTAAGAACTTTGGACAGAGACCATGTAATGCATTTGTTTGAATGCATCTGGCACATTCCTGAGAACTACAGAGAAAGGTCGCTATGCCAGGCAGCTACAGACTATATAACAGCAGCCCATTCCCCTAGCACTTTCCTTCCCCGGCGATCTCAGACAACGCAGACTGAAAAATGAATCACGTTTGGAGGTTCCTGCCATAGAAATAAAGCCACTTCTGAAATGCTTTGCTTTTGCTTTTTGGAGTTTATGACAGTTAAAACATCTAGAAGCAACAGTGGGGGGGATCTGGTATACAGCAAGATCCAGCCACTTGTTCTCCTATGCATGCATTAAATTAGTCCCTTTTGACCTTTAATGTTATGCTAGTGCATTAGTGGAATCCCTTACATAACACCACCAGGACAGGAAGCAGGAGAGACTCTCCTGTCTCTGATTCCACATGCAAGGAGAGTTCAGAGGAGACCAAACACAGGTTCCAGTCTGGAATCTGGCAAAGAACCATGGCAAAGCTCCTCTGGGAGAAGCTGTAGGGGTATTAGACAGGCACATGGGGCTAGGTCCTTCTTTTCATGTTACCCTTGCTGCAGAGAGAGGTCCGTAGCACAAGTTTTGGTATTGCAAAACTGAACTTAGAGCAAAGGAGGAAAAAAAAAAAACCAAATTGTTTTAATGTGTCAATGTGCCAAGTGCAGTTCTGGTCACGTGTCCACACGCTTACGGGAAAGTGCTCCCATGATACTAAATGATCTCACTGGGAGAGAAGTGAGTGTGTGAATGTCAGATACACATCAATGCTGTGTGCAGGTTTAGACAGACAGTGGCTTTTTAAGAAATCCCTCTGTTTCTGTGTGGGGGCTGGAAATGCACACCCCAATTCTGCATAGGAAGGAGGATTTAGTAATGGCCTGATTTTAAACCTTTTGTTATTTCTCTTTTGAGCAGGTCTAATCCAGCCCTCTGGTCCAGGCTTTTGGCTTCCTTTGGGGACTGCAGGCTGGGGCTTTTCATTGTTAGCTGAAACAGACATTTGGATGCTTTCCCTTCCTGAAGCACATTTGCTTTTAGTGCTTTTAATACTTGCTTTGTCCCAGATTCAAACTTGTCCTATTTTGTTTGCTGCCTCTTTTTTCTTCCCTTTTTTCTAAATTTTCTTTTACCTTGATTCAGCAGTAGCAAAAGCCTCACGCCTGGGAGCAGTCAGTCTACAAAGTTCTTTTCCTCTTTGACTAACCCCAGTTCCTACTGTGTCACAGATTTATTTCATTTTTTTCCTGAGAGTAAAAACAATCCACAAAACTCACATGTAAAGCTTTGAAGCCCAGCACCCAGGCCTTTTCTGCACACTCTGCTGTACACGTAAGGTAGCATACCCCATTTTCTAGCCAAGCCACCCAACCTTCCATTGTATCCAACCACACTGTTTGTCCTGGGGAGATTTTATAATCACCTACAAACACACACTGGCAGATGGTCTGAATTTACTTAACCTGCTGAGGGTTGTGAGGACAGAGCCTCCATGTGGATGCCAAAGGCAGATGGTCCACAGTCTCCTAACCTGTTATCTCAGTGTACAGACCTGCCCATCTAGGGGACCAGCAGCTCACCTCCAGGTTCTGCTTGTCCCATTGAGTACCATAGGATCCTGGGCAACAACCAGAATCCTAGACTCCAGCTGCACAAATGAGTAGTTTGGATAAAGCATGGGAATCCATGCTTTATCAGGGATTGGAATTCTGATAGGATTTCCCTGATGGGAAAAGGCAAGATATAAGCAGGATGGAAACAACTGTGGTTAGTCACCTGCAGTCACTGCAATTGCCTACAATCTCTGTGGCATGTCCAAGTCTATTTATTCAGCACGCAGGAGGGCCCCAAAGCCTTCCCACTCAGAGGCTGCCACTTAACAGCTAGTAGTAGGCATGACCTACCCGTGGGGTAACTGCAGTCCTTTACACAGCCCAAGCAAAGGCCATGTTGGTGCAGTTCAAGGCTGAACTAATGAACCCTCACTGAACTTTCTCAATCTGGCTTTTGTTTGGATTCAGAGCAGAAGGCTGAGGGCTCCAGACTGCAGGAAGCACTTGATCAAAGTGCTGGCAAGACTGCCTCCTCCTTGCCACATCTCTTCCCATGACACCTCTTGGCTTTGCTCACCTGCAGCCGCTCTGGCTCTTTGCTTTGAATTCACATGCTATGCACAGTTTCCATGCAGATGAGAGAAACCACATGTTGCTGGAGTGAAACACTGATAGCAGTGAAACCAGATTCTGCTCCTAGGGACGAGAGGTTTCCACAGAGCCCGAGAACTTTGTAATTCATGAGGAGTTCATATGGAACTGCCTCTCTCCTAACACATAGCAACTTCTTCAGTTTAGGTGATAGAGGAGGGATTGACTTGGATACTGTCCCTGCCAAGTTTTGTTCTTCCAGCAGGAAGCTGAAAATGCAGTGGCAACTGAGCACTCAAAATCAAGTACTCCGTAAGTACTCCAGCACATCTTGCTGACAGAGCCCAGACTGAGGGAACCTGTAATATCCCTTAGCCCTTTTGGAAAGGGAACAACTGCTTTAATCAGTATTTTGGACCTGCCAAAAGAAAGTGAGTGCTATTTTCACATTAAGAGAGCATCTAAATGCCGGCTTGAACTCAGCGACTGTTCTGGATAGAGTGTTAGTCCACACTATCCATGCGCCAGCTTCCATGCTGGGAAGAAAACTGCTGAGCTATTCAGGTTTCCGTTCCTGAAAGCAAGGACAGAAGTCTGACCTGCAGCTGTGCTTGACCACTTCCCAAACAGTTCTGGTGGTGGCCTGCACACACACGACTCTGGAATACGAGAACAGTCTGTCACTGTGCACAGTGCTAGTGAAATCCCTGACAACTTCCTCAGCCTCATGGGCTAGTGAAAATATCTTGCTGCTGAAGCACTTCACTGGAACATGCCCGGCTGAAGCACAAATGGATGCAGAAATGACAGCAGGAGGTTATGAAAGGGAGAATTCAGGCTAAGGATGAGGGAACAATTCTTGGCTGCAAGACAAATTTGCTTGTGGAATCATCCTTTGGAGGCAGTGAAAGCCCTAGACTAGGCCAAACATGAGAAAATGAACGGTAGGAAGTAATTCTGCATTGACGGGGGGTAACTTCATTGGTTTTCCACGTCCAAGTTCTGCAGACACATGATAAAAAGAGAGGTAGAGGACAAAAGACTCAAGAGTTTATGGATGACAGGGGTATTCCCATGGCCGTATTTCTTCAAAAGCACCCATAGTAAAGCAGTTAAGTGGTAATACTCATGGGCTATTGCTGTCAAAACCAAATCAGGCAGAAAGCAAAAAGTCAAAGCACTAAAGTCCAAGAAATAAGAAATATCATGGCAAGTCTCACCTGGACAGTGTCACAGCTGCAGGGGGTAGAAGAGAGCACTGCAGAGCACTCCCCAGTTGAATTCTGACTACAAGGTGTTCTCATATGTCTCCTACCACCCACAGGACTATACAGCTTAGCTCAGACTGGCATTTCACTTTCACGTTACACCTTCTGCAGTTCCCAATCTCATCCTCTATGTTAAATTACATTGTGGATAGGCAATTCCATACTGCACTAGACCAAGAACAAGATGGAATCTGCAGGCCACTACATCCCAAAGCATTTTGTTCTCCTTTTCCATTCTAGTGGTAGGAAGAGGATCAGGACATGGGGTGGGTAAGGGGAGCCAGCTGCCAAGTGACCCAGTGCTAAGCAGGGAAATTCTTACCTCTCTGCAGAGAAATCTGAGGCATGTAGAATCATAGAATAGTTACGGTTGGAAAGGACCTTAAGACCATCTAGTTCCAACCCCCCTGCCATGGGCAGGGACACCTTACACTAAACCGTATCACCCAGGGCCTCGTCCAACCTGGTCTTGAACACTGCCAGGGATGGAGCATTCACAACCTCCCTGGGCAACCTATTCCAGTGCCTCACCACCCTAACAGGAAAGAAATTCCTCCTTATATCCAACCTAAACTTCCCCTGTTTAAGTTTTAACCCGTTACCCCTTGTCCTGTCACTACAGTCCCTAATGAAGAGTCCCTCCCCAGCATCCCTATAGGCCCCCTTCAGATACTGGAAGGCTGCTATGAGGTCTCCACGCAGCTTTCTCTTCTCCAGGCTGAACAGCCCCAACTTTCTCAGCCTATCCTCATACTGGAGGTGTTCCAGTCCCCTGATCATCCTCATGGCCCTTCTCTGGACTACGTAGAAGGGAATGCCCAAAGTTCATAAAATGGAGACAATAAAACCCCTTCAGAAAATAAAGCAGGGATTCTGCCTTTTGGAGAACATTGAATAAGCACCGCAAGAGCACCTTCTGGAGGAGCAGAGCAGGCAGAGGCATTCCGGATGATAAATCCACACTAGATAAATCCACATCACTAGATCAACAGCAAGGCAGCACTCCTGACCCTTGTTAAGACAGTCTGCTGATAGTTCCATATGGTGGCATGTTATGTTTTAATCTCAGCTAGGTGCTAGCTAGTGCATGCCAGACACTTTGTATTTGAAGCAGGCTCACTTTAAACAAGGTGACCGTGACATGGGCCAAACACTCTGGCCAAGACAGCCGCCAAGTGCAGCCAAGGAAAAGTTGAGGAGAAGCTTTTCTGGTATTCTTAAAAGTACACATTAACACAGCTGCTCAGCCCTTCTTTATGCACTTCTTTAGGATCCATAGGGTTCCTCTCATGCCGCTGGCCTGTACATTGTCTCACGGGGAAGAGCAGAGACAAAAAGGCTTTCCATCAGAGTGGTCTGTCCCTCTTTTGGCAAGAGAAGAAGCTGCTCTCAAAAATACTGACATAATCCTGGAGGAAGCCTGGCAAAAGGGAGCATCAGCCAGAACTTTGTGAGACTGGAGAGAAAAGCACATGTGGGAAAACAGAGGGATCAGGCCCAGTCAGCACATGTTCATGAAGGGCAGGTTCTGCTTGACCAATCTGATCTTCTGTGATAAGGTGACCCGCCCCACTGATGAGGGACAGGCTGTGGACACTGTTTATTTGGGCTTTAGTAAAGCGTTCAACACTGTCTCCCACACTGTCCTTCTGGAGAAACCGGCTGCTCATGGCCTAGACAGGTGGATTCTTCTCTGGGTTAAAGACAGGCTGGACGGCTGAGCCCAGAGTGGTGGTGAATGGTGTCACATCTGGTTGGTGACTGGTCGTTAGTGGTGTCCCCCAGGGCTTGGTATTGGGGCCAGTGCTTAACATCTTCATTGATGATCTGGATGAGGGGATTGAGGACACCCTCAGTGAATGTGTGGACGACACCAAGTTGGGTGGGAGTGTCGATCTGCTGAAGGGTAGGAAGGCTCTGCAGAGGGATCTGGACAGGCTGTGGACAGTAGTATGAGGTTCAACAAGGCAAAGTGCCAGGTCCTGCGCTTGGGCCACAACAACCCCATGCAATGCTGTGTATCTCCTGCCTTATGTGATGTCAGCTGCTGTTCCAGAGAACACTGTGGGAGATGCAGGTGGGGCTATGCACAAAACTCCCATCGAACTTCAGTGGCCAAGAGTTTGCACAACTCCGACATGCAGACCTTTCTGCTTGCAGCAGGCTGAGAAGACAATATCATAGAGAGTATTCCTGAAGTACCCCTACACATTATCCTGCCTCTGGGACTCACTTATTTTAGTTCCAGCCCCACCACAAAAACTTTTGATTTCTTGATCCCATTCTCTTCTCTCCAGCCAGACCCCAAAGCCTGCCTATTTCAATGCTGGTCTATCTCCTCAGCAACAGCTCTGCTCTTTTTTTTAAACTCTGCTTCCACTTTGCTTGCTACATTCACTTGCTGGGAGAAGAAAACCAAGGGTGGTGTAGGGAAGGAGTAGCAATATAATAGGGAGGTTGGATACTAATCTCCAAGTTAAATCTCTTTAATTTCAGAAGTGTAGCTCACCTACTTGCACATACAATGTATCCAGAGGTATCTGTTCTTTGTTCTCACTAAAAGTCTATGGAACAACTTATAAGAGTCAGGGCATTATAGCTGGAGTCCTGGTGCGATTCCAGCGATAAAGGATTTACCATTTCCTGTCTCAACCTGCTAAGCAGGGTTGCTATGTGAATGCTAACTAGATAATGCACTCCACCCCACAGCTGCTAGACACAGACAGCTGCTAAAGCATCCCAAATTGCTGTAAGACACAGGGAAGAAGTTTTCAGAGTTAAAGTATCTTATGGCTACCGGGTTGCATCAAAT
Source organism: Pezoporus wallicus (assembly GCF_028554395.1). NCBI lineage: Eukaryota > Metazoa > Chordata > Aves > Psittaciformes > Psittacidae > Pezoporus > Pezoporus wallicus. The sequence goes on from NW_026639660.1 coordinate 3,042,320, forward strand.
GTAGATTCCTCTAATTTGATCCTCACTGATAGCTAGTACATAGCCTGACAGCATCCAAGGGACATTTCCAAGAGTTTGCCTTAAATCCCCGCTGCAGAAATGAATGCAGACCTGAAATGCAGGAGTTTCCAGCCTTCCCCAGCCCTGCAGCCTAAGTTCTCCCAGCAACAGCCCCATATCCCCTGGTAACCCCACAGCTTGCTAATGCAAGGTTCATAAACTGCTCTGACATCCCCATGGAAACAGAGTGTGAGGTCATAAACAGGGGATTAGCACCTCCAAGTCCTGGTGCAGCACAGGAGGTGGACACAGGCCTTCCCTTTGCTCACCAAAGGCAGGGGCCATTCAGGCTAGGGAGGGGGAAGAAACCCCGTTGCATAGCAAAGACAGGCAGAGGGTGAATCGCTGACTGGGGGAAACAGGTAAGGGGCAGAGGAGAACAGGCTTGTGATAGTCCCCTGCTGGCTGCTCAGCCCCACACTAACTGCTGGTACCCCTTCCTGCACACCCCACTGCTGTTGGGAGCCAGGCACCAAAAGGCAAGAGAAAGGGACTGCTCAGCCTGGAGAAAAGATGACTCAGAGGGGTCTCAGCAATGTTCAGAAATACCTGATGGGTGTAAAGACAACTGAGCCAGAATCTTCCCAGTGGTGTCCAGTGACAAGAGGCAATGGCACAAATTCAAACAATAAATTCTGTCTGAATGTAAGCAAACACTGTCTCAACATGAGGGTGGTTCTCTGGAAGAAGCTTCCCAGGGAACTGTGGTAGGTCCATCCTCAGAGATATTCAAAACCTGACTGGACATAGTCCTGGCTAACCTGCTCTAGGTGACCCTGCTTGAGCAGGCAGCTTGGACCAGATGTTCTCCAGAGGCCCCTTCCAACCTCAACTACTCCATGTGCTGTGACTGCCCTACTGAGTGTTAGTGACATGGAGGTGAGAGCAACTGAGGAAGGGAGGGCAGGCTCTTAACATGTGTGGCAGTTTTAATCCTGTGTGAATAAATGGTTCGAATGAGATGTGGTCTGTCCTTAAAAGACTGACAGAGTATGATGATAGGTCAACCTTCTCTGAAATGCTGAGTACACTTACAGAATCATAGAAGAGTTGGGGCTGGAAAGGACCTTAAGATCATCTAGTTCCAACCCCCCTGCCATAGGCAGGGACACCTCACACTCAACCATGTCACCCAAGGCTTTGTCCCACCTGGCCTTGAACACTGCCAGGGATGGAGCATTCACAACTTCCCTGGGCAACCCATTCTAGTGCCTTACCACCCTAACAGGAAAGAATTTCCTCCTTATATCCAATCTAAACTTCCCCTGTTTAAATTTTAACCTGTTACCCCTTGTCCTGTCACCACAGTCTCTAATGAAGAGTCCCTCTCCAGCATCCCTATAGGCCCCCTTCAGATACTGGAAGGCTGCTCTGAGGTCTCCATGCAGCCTTCTCTTCTCCAGGCTGAACAGCCCCAACTTTCTCAGCCTGTCTTCGTACTGGAGGTGTTCCAGTCCCCTGATCATCCTCGTGGCCTCCTCTGCACTTGTTCCAACAGTCCCATGTCTTTTTTATGTTGAGGACACCAGAACTGCCCACAATACTCCAGGTGAGGTCTCACAAGAGCAGAGTAGAGGGGCAAGATCATCTCCTTCGACGTGCTGGTCACGCTCCTTTGGATGCAGCCCAGGATACAGTTGGCTTTCTGGGCTGCGAGTGCACACTGAAGCCAGCCCATGTTCATTTTCTCATCGACCAACACCCCCAAGTCCTTCTCCGCAGGGCTGCTCTGAATCTCTTCTTTACCCAACCTGGAGCTGTGCCTGGGATTGCTCCGACCCAGGTGTAGGACCTTGCACTTGGCATGGTTAAACTTCGTAAGGTTGGCATCAGCCCACCTCACAAGTGTGTCGAGGTCCCTCTGGATGGCATTCCTTCCCTCCAGGGTATCAACCGAACCACACAGCTTGGTGTCATTGGCAAACTTGCTGAGGGCGCACTCAATCCCACTGTCCATGTCAGTGACAAAGATGTTGAACAAGACCGGTCCCAATACAGATCCCTGAGTGACACCACTCATTACTGGTCCACAGCTGGACATATGAGTCCTGTTGCCTGAGCCATCTTTTACCCAGTTATAAGGAACTGCTTTTCCTTTTCCAATCTAATGCTGAAAAAGAGATGTGGAAAGACAAGACTGTTCACCTGTTGAGCTTGGGTTTCTTGGAAATATGCCCTTCAGGAAGTGGAGGTCTGTGGTTTGGCAACAAACCTGAAACAAAAAAAATAAAGGCGTGAGAATATTTTGCAGTTCCTTCTTGCCTCTAGAGAATACAGAAGTTAGATTACATCTCATAAGCCCAGTGACCCAGGTCCCTACTGGGACAGCACAGCAAAAACTTGAGTAGAAAGGGTATTTTATCTTTAGTCACTGCTGAACCTGCAACTCCAGCCAAAGAGAAGGTAGGAGTTTTTGCTGCATAGAGAGAGAGGAAATGCACACCAAAGACACAGCCACTTGGGCTCACTGGACAGGCTTTTTGAGAAGACATAGGGCACTGGCGTCAAATCAGATCCCATCTCTAGGATGAAAAACTGACCATTAAAATTCTCAGTCCATTTAATCTGGATACAACTCAGGTACCGGGCATAACGATCAGCACTATACTCTTGACTGTGTTAACCTGGGTCCTACTCACAGGATAAAGTAAAAAAGCCTGCAGATGGTAGACAGGTGCTACCATGCTATTAACAGGGTAGGTCAAGTTTACACTAAATCAAGTAATGTCAGATGCTGATATTTAATCATTAGTTATGAGAAACTACGCCACTTCCCAGATCTTTCTGCAGGGGTGTTTGCTGCCAAGGCAGGAGCCAAGACACATAGAAAGTGGAACAAGTAGCCTATGGTCCATCATCCTGTCCCAGCTCTTGGGCCATAATGAGTCTGCTGGGTGACTGGAGAATGACATCTCACTACTGAGCTACAGTAACTGGACAGGAGACCCCTCTCAAGGGCTTCTATGGTACCCCATAATAAGGGCTTGTGTTAGGAGGAGGCTAGGTACCCGCACGGTGAGCCATCTTCACACAGACAGCAATCTTCTTGTGCTCCTCCAAACAAAGGCCTGTGATCCTTCGTGGCAACATCCCTCCATCAGAACGGATAAACTGACTCAGCAGCAAGACATCCTGAGGGACCAAGAGAAGGGCAAAACCATCAGTACTACTGCTATGTTAACTGCTGTGATTCTTAGGTATTGTGCTGACCCTCGCACTGTGTACACAACTGAAAACAAAGCAAAACAAAACAATGATTCCTTCCTACGCATTTTGGCTGCAGTCTGACACCAAGTGACTTCTGCTTTCTGTCACTCTGCCTGCCAGCTTAGCTCAATAAGTTCACTCAGATGGTCTGAGTCGTCCCTTGACTTCACCAGAGTAAACACATGATGTCAGTCGCAATGCTGCTACTTCATTGTCACTTGCTCCAAGATTCTAGCTAAGATAATGTTGTCCTAGGTACTCAGACACGGTTACACAAGACCTACAGATGGACAGTGTTTACACAACTTGAAATGCCATCACAGCTGCTGTCCCAAAGGTCGCAGATATGTTAGATCACCTCTGGCCCCCTCCTTGTCCCCTCAGAGCAGGATTGTTCTCTGCTATCTACTCTTCAAACTTTCATCCAGTTTCCCATGGTGGAACTTCCCTTATGTCTCTCTGGAGGGGTGGAGAGCAGGGAAATGGTCCAAGATCTTGCATGAAGCAGCTTTTTATAAGAAGAGAACATATGCTGATGAGAAAGACCTAACAGGATAAACTGTTGCTTTCAGTCCTTCAACTGTGCGTGCATTAGGTGGGGCTGTTACAGCCATGCGGGATGGAAGAAGCACTCAGAGCATGTGGAACGTGTTTGTCTGTGACTTGAGAATCATTTAGATTGGGCTGCTGTTGACCTTTCCAATTAAGAGCTCTAGAAACATAAAGCACTCTTAATAAAAACAAAATGAAAGGAATCTCTACAATCAGATACTATCACAGGGCTGGGATGACCATTTTTTAAACACAGCAGCAACAGCTGTTGGACAAGTGTCCCATTAACTGTACACAGCAGAGCATCTCAGCATTTATATACATGCTCTCCACTTCCACACACAAGTGCAAATGTACCCATCAGGCCAACGCAGGCAAGTCCCCTCGACATGCTGACATCAGCATAAGTTGGTCCAAATAGCCTCTGGAGACTCTGTGCTTGCTTCTTCCCCATCTGTGGACAGATTTGTTGCTGGTTGAGAATTTACTTCTTCACTGCTGTTGTAAACATGTTGATAGTTGAGGTAGCTGGATGATGCGGAGGCTACGTGCCGGTTGGAAGGGACCTGCCAGGGAGCACCTGACAGAAAGAGAACTCAAACCAGGTACGTCAGTATTTTACACCTCCCCTGTCTAGGGCAACAGGCAAGAACAAGGAGTACTTATTGCTTTTCACATGGGGTTACCATGACTGCCTGCTGTTCAGAGAGTCACAGACCTGCTCCCACTCCCTTATCTTTGCTCTTTTACAAAGAGCTCCCCGGCACATTCCTACCTCCATTTACTGCCCTTGCAAAAGCAAGCAAACACAAGTGGATATAAAATGAATATTCAGAAAACCTAGCTATCTAGGAATTATACATCCACCTCCACTGCAGAAGAGCAGCTCAGCTTTGAAGGGGGCTGCTGGAAGTCAGTATGGCTTTCTGGTAATGACCAGTTCCGACAGATGTTGTCATACAAGTGCTGCAGTCAAAATTTAGATGGTTTTTGTTTGTTTGGGGGTTTTGTGGTTTGTATTTTTCTTTTGCCTCCTTGCCTTCAATCCCACCCTTACTAATATCATCATGACAGACAACTTCCCTCTAGCCTTATCTCCCTTCTTTTCTACCTCCAGTTGTGTACAATGAACGTGTTCAGACTGATTTTCAGATCCAGCACCTCCAAAAATACAGCAGGTTAGGCAACTTCTCACTGATAAAAAATGACTTATCAAACCACATACAGTGTGATGGTGTATCAAAAGAACAAGAAAAGCACAGCTGAGAAACTAGCAGCAAGCTTCTGAGAAGCCATCTACAGTTAAAATAGAAGCAAAGTGTCCTCAGCCCAGCTAACACATGGCCTTGCCAATGAGAACAGTAACCAGAGGACCAGCTGGTGCTGGCTGCAGAGGTGGAAACCGGACAGAGGCCAGCCGAAACAGTCCAAGGGCACTGACTTTTGGACATTCTTGAAATGCAGTGGATTGGATTCAGGAAACCAGAGCAAGTCTCCATCCCCTTTTCCCCTCATCTTTATCAATTCTCCAAGTCACTAACAGCTCAATTTACCATTTAGCAAAAGTATTATCATTTCCTCAAGTGCAAACGGACTGTTCAGTTCCAAGTGCCTAAAAAGTAAAACACTTCCTAGACTTTTCTACTAGACTGTTTCATTAGTCTGTGGGGAAGAGGAAAAAGGGAGCTGATGGCAAGTTTGAGACTGTTCCGGTTGCTGCAGCCATGAAAGCCTAAGTAGGCCACAGGCTCCTGAGAAGGGTGTGTGTGGTCCAAGTTATTTCTCATATTACTACCACGCCTCATGGAGTCACAAGCTTGTTATCAAGTGTTTCCATGCAAAGGCAGGAGGTAGGAAGCAAAGGGAGACAGTCTTTTTCCCCCCTGTGGAAAAAATCAGGTAAATCCATTCTCTGCTACCATCTCTGACCAACAGTGTCACCACTTGACCAACACCCTTGCGTGGCTGTCATTTCTTAACTAAAATCACCCATGTCCAAGCTGCTGCAGCTCCAAATTACACTTGCGCTGTTCGGCTTTAAGTGCTGCACACTTGACAGAAGGTTGGTTCATTTCTGAAGATCCCTACAGTTAACAACAGGCCATGTGCCGCTCCCTAAGTACTCACACAGATGCCTCTTACCACTGGGAGCAAGCAGACAGGTACAGCCAATTTTATGGGGCAGCTGTGGAGGGAAGCGAACAAGTATGTAGAGCGGTCAACAAAAAAAAATATATCTGGCAGGTTCTCATGGTGCCGTCATGTTCCATGAAATTCACATTTTGTGCTCGTGGACAGCCAAGCCTATAACCACGGATTTGCTTTAATCACTGGACAGCTCCCACGAGGCTGGACCCAGATTCCCAGCCCTGTAATCTGCAGCATTTGATGAAAACAACTTGGACTGAATTAATCTAGGGCTAACAGGCAAAGCTTGCACTTTGGTTTCCCCTAATTGCTGCCAAAGCAAGATGACATATTTACTGCCTACTCAGACTAATGATGTTTGAAGTAGAAAAGGGGGAAAATTAAAAACAAGTTTAGCCTTTACCTCTAAAAGGTCTGGATAAACTTGCTAAACGAAACACTATGTACAGCAAGTTCTTGTGAATAGATGGCAACCAAAATACAGAGGCATCTCTGCGTTTTAATATCTGCATGCGCTTTGAAACACAGGATCCTTGATTGATTACATGCAATTCATTAAAGCCTTCATTTACCGCACAAAGAGTTCTGTCTGTGTAGCCAAATTATTACTGGGCTGTATCAAACAAGTCTGCCAGTCATTATTTCCAGTTATACAAGAGTTTAGCTTTTCCTTTCTCCCTTACCCCTGGGAGCCATACACCATTCTCCAGGCATTTCATAACAGGATTGCAGGTTTCAACCCAGTTGCATCCTGACAGGGACCAAAATATTTTATTTTTTTAATCTCCAATGGATGCGAAAATAAATCAACTGAGGTCTCAGTTTCAATGGTCAGACCCACGCAGACCACAAACCATGGGAATTTATACCTTGGGCTCTGCTGTACCGAGCCTCAGCAGAGACTAAGGGCTGAACTGGCACAGACAACTGCAGCCCCCCACACCACAGCTGAGGCAGGTTAGAATCATGACCTGCTAGTGCTCACAATGCCTGTTCAGTTGATTAATAACTTTGGAGACATTGGTCCCCCAGTTCTCTGACAGCCAAAGCAACTCATTATGCCACTACTTTAGACGGTGCTAGTTGCACATGACAAAAGGAAAGTCCTGTGAGGTCATATTACTCAGCTCCCTCAGGGGCTAATTCAACACTTCCCTTTTCATAGTGCCTCATTCAGTCCAATTACAAGCATCCCAAGCAAAAAAGCTCACACTTTCCCTTCTGTGCAATTGACTGATCTCAGCTTATCAATCTCAAAGGAACCACTGTGATCCACCTATTATGATCTCTTACCAAGCATAGATTATAGGTTATGCTGTATGAACTAAGCTCTATATTTTAACAAAAATAGCTGTTCTCAATTTACAGACTTACAGGACAATTAACCAGTGAGTAAATTGTGACACTGTTTAATTACCCACAGTTAAATGCCTGTACTTTATTATTTAAGCATTTCAAATTTCTGCTGCTCATCACTGCTGCAGCAAAGAAGAATAGACAGTACTTTTGTGCAGAAAAGGGAGATTTTATCCACCTTAACATTTAAAAGCCTGAAAATCTGTGACTGGTACAAACCTGTCAAACATATAAGGGACTTACTCATGTAGAAAAGGCAATTTACTCCAGAACTGAAATTTCTCCTAGTTCTCATCAGCCCCACAGAGGAATGCTTCTAAATATTGAGGTAAGAAACTCTACAGTTTGGAAATGACTTTCTAGCTTTTTGTCTAGGTTCTCCTCTGCTCTACAGCAGGAGTACTGGATATATATACATACACATCAGGTACATACGCATTCAAAAATTACATAACAGGATGAACATGTTTCTAGTTTGTCTCTCAGGGCCACATTTTCTTAGGAATGATCTTGGCAATGATTCTCAAGACTCTGGCTGCAGGATCTCTCCTCACATTTCGTTTTCTCTTGCCTCCATAGTGAATAATAGAAATCAGGATCTAAATAAATAAAAACTGAAGTGTGGAAGAAAACTTATAACCTTAGTTCACTCTACCAATACACTTAAGACTCATCCTTTACATTGTCTGTTGGGACCAACAGCCTGCTTCTAATCCTGAAATTCAGGCTCTACAGCATCACACTGTCATGTTGTCTAAAAAGGCTTTTCTGCCTCTCAATGGCACTGTTATCTCTACCTGCAACAGTCTTCTACAGTCAGAAGCAGAAAGTAAGTCTCCATACTAACTTCCAAGATTTAATCTGCTCCTATAGCTTATTTCATCCCTGAGCATCAGTTTATAGTTTCTCTGGGCTTGTTAATGTGTGACTTACGGAATACTCTCTGGAAGTCTGTAGAACTACCTGGTTTAATGAAACTGTTGACCCCTTGCATTTAGGAGTCACATAAAAATGTATTAACCTTAAATATTTTCCAGTGTGGTCTGTTTTGATCACAACACAGTTCAGCAACCACAGAGCAGGAAAGAGCTGCAAGAAACTGCTACATTCAAACACAAGCAAAATAAAACAGACGTGATCTGTTCTGTAGTACTTTTCATACCTTAATGGTATGTGCCATTTTTCCTGATTTTTTTATCATTTGCAAATTGCTCTATTTTTAGCTTTCTCAGACTGTTGAGAAACTAGACCAGAGAACACTAAATACTCCACTGTTCCCAGTTTGTTTCACCATTTAATATTGCATCCAGCCTGAATCAATCACTGACAACCCTCAGATCCTGAAAAACTTTTATTTCTGCAACACAAGCTTTGAAAGATAGTAAACTAGTATTTCATTTACATCTCCCATCTGTTGTTTCACGTGCCTGGAGTAACTGCAAGTATTTTATCTGGCACCACTGCTGTACTCACATTCTTCATAATTCATGAGTCATAATTAGCCCTATACAACAGGTTGGTTTTAGTCCTAGTTGACACCATTTTACTTGGAATTCGCAATGTCTGAGTTACCAAATGGTAGTCATCAGCATCATTCTCCTTCCTCTCTCAGCTACTTAGGATTTCACTTGCTATTTTCAAACCATTTAGTGATTCCTTAGGAATTTTTTCAGGCTTTTAAACAAAAACCAAAATCCTGCAAGTGAAATAATGTGTTTTTTTAGCTAATTACCTTTAAGATCTTGGGCTAAATACAACTCAGGCCTGCTGGTCAGTACCTAATTCAATACTCAAGTTATTTATGTACCTGTTTTTCCTGCTGGTTTACATTTGCAAGATTGCTATTCCTACCTAGATATTAAAACATAATTTTTCTTTTGTGTACGTCCTAGGACTGCATGTGAGCAGCTCAGTCATTCTGCAGCCAATGTGGCTTTCAGTCCTCTACTCTCGTTAATGGGCTTTCTCACACAGATTTCTTTTCCTCCAAGTGCATTTATATCTCTCTTACCCTAATCCTATTGACATTAAGTTATTTTGAGTTTGCTGTTGCCTTATCTTACTAACAGCATGTTCCTGTCTGGTTTTCTTCTTTTCTAATTCCAGTACTGGGTTTTTAGCTTGCTGGGAGGGCACTCAGTCCTTTTGTAAACTCTGTTTGAATGACTTCTTGTAAAGTTAGATTCTGCATCTTGTATCTCATGCTTACTCTAAAGTGTCTTGACTATTGTGCTTTTGTTTTAAAGCATTAGAGGATTTCACTCCCATCTTCTACATTTAGTGTTAGTAATCCTCTCATTAGTTAATAAACTTCTCATTAACATTTCCTGCAAAAAGCTTGATTCAAACCTATTTCTGATGTTGCAAGGGATGTAAACACATATGCTCTCCTTCATACCCATCAAGACTTTAGAAGTTATATAAACCAGTTGTTAACAGACAGTGACTCAGTGAGAAATGGTAGTGCTTGAAGATACCTAATTGATCTACTCAAGTCTTTTGGCCTCTCTGGAGTTAGAACAGGCCTTTATCAGTGGATTGTATGTTGCATTCCAGTTTGATTCTCCTGGAAGCGCAATGCTGAAAGGCAGCAGCTGGGCACAAAAGAGATATATGACCTTCTCAGATCAGATGGCCATGTGTATAATTCCAAACCTTCTATTTGATATGAGGTCATCCTTCTTTTTCAAAGGAATACCATCAGCCAAGGAAAACAATTAGTGTTTAGGAAGCTTTTGTTAAGTCAAAAAGAAGCAGAGATAGAGTTAGCTATCTTCACAACACAAAGCAAAAGAGAGAGAGAACAGGGGAACTCTCTTTCATTAAACTTACCACGTAATCGTACTTATGCTTCAGGTTCCAGCGACAGATGGGACACTGGCCAGTGGGGTTTGGAGGAGTTGGTGCTGCAGCATTTTTATCCTCTATAATTCTCCCTTCGATCTAGGAAACAATTCAGAGGATAAAATGCTCAGGAATCATTTAGACCTCTACCAGCACCTGTGACATGAGGAATACTTTTCATCAAGTGCACAACATGTTGACCACTCTTGTGTACATACAAGGGGAAGAGTATCTGCATTATCCAACTTGCTTACCTGTAGATATACCAAGCACTTTGCATATACACAGGCTATGGAGAGAAGAACAAATCCAAGGGGCACAGAGAACCATTTGGTAAATTCACGTATATGATTTACTAAATGTAAACTAGTTCACAGTCAGTGTGAAGTTCTCATGTCTCCCTGAATTCCACTTATTGCAGTACTCCTATGAAGCACCACACCTTGAAATTGTAGCAGCCTTTAAGCCAAAAGCTTTAAACCACATTTTTTTCTGCAAATACAAGAAAGTCACAGAATAGCAGATGGCCACTGCAGGTGAAAACACACAGGGGCTTGCTAAACTGTAAGTCACCAACAGGAAAAATTCTTAACAAAAGTTAAATTTAAGAAATGACTGTCAGGAAATGACTGTGGATTTTTACTTTCTTTTTTTTTAATCCAGTTTAATTCCCTGAACAATTCCTTTAGCAGATCATTTTGTCATCTTTTCTGTATCACTATGAAGTGGTGACACCCAACACTCAACGTTTTCTCCAAATTAACACAAAGAGATGCAGAAGGTGTGGGGGAAGGACTTGAGAAATTTGTTTCCTAAATGTAGATGTTAGGAATATGAAGCCTATTTACATGTGCACTTGCCTTTTTTTGAGGGCTTATGAATAGAAGCAAGAGCTATCTCAAACTGCAGATGAATGAGACAGAAAAGACAATAAAACTAAGCCAGTTCTTTTTCCTCCAAAATATTCTCAAACCTTCCTCTGGTCAAGGTAAGATTAAAACCAGATTTTGAACACCAAATGATACTCTCAAACAGGGCAAGCACCAGAGGGTTTAAAAACAAACCCTGGGTGGAATGCAATGTTACTTTAAAGAAAAAAGCTGGCTGATTTAGACTGAGCCATCAGTTTCTGTGCCTGAAAACCTGAGAAGAAAAAAGCATGATTTTTTTCTGTAAGTGTGCATGGGAAACTGGCATCCAGCTGAACTGTCAGAACTATTTTTAAACCATGTTTTTCTGTCTTTCTTGTCTAGTGATGGAAAAATGGCAACAGATAAGTTTTATGTAGTTCAAGCATTTTGCTACCTCAAAGAGAGAAAATATTGTAAATTTTTAAGTAAGACTCCTCCCCCCACAAGTAGAACAGCCAGTTTTCACAAAACCAAAAAACTTACTATGAATATAAAACATAGGCCAGTGTCTAATTTTCTGTTAATTAGTAAAGCCAGTTTTCTGAGAAGCCAGTGTATCCAGGCTTGATTTTTGCCAGTTTGCCTTCAGACTTTAATTTAACTGTAATTCCATCTTGGAAATAAATAAAGATTCAGAAGACAATGTCAATATCATTTCTTCTTGAGACAAATTTCAACGTACAGTTCTTTAGCAATTATTCCCCAACTACTGAGGATTTTCATATTGTTAACCTACCCAGATTTTAGTCTTCTGTTAGAGAACTAAGAGGAAATACAGGGACTCTACATTCTCAGTATGCTGATGAAATACAGATTTCTCTGAGATTCACTCATCTGGTTCATGTCAAACACTTCCTTCAATACTAATAAAAGCAAGGACACATACAAAGATGAACATAGAAAGATGGATTCAGAAATACTGATGTAGAGTTGGTAGGATAAATGGAGCGAACAGAGGATATGCCAAGAAGACTATAAGCCCTTTGGTTGCTCAATTTGCACTGTTACAAGATGTTCCTCATCTATGGGTACTGATGGATCCTAGACTGATGCTAGGATATTACACAGTAGAAAGTCTCCCTTATGCTTCTACAATGAGCCAGGGAGAATGATTTTTCTAAAGGGCTCTGCTATTGCAATGCATAACTTTTTTACTTCAAGCCTCAGTTAATGTCTTGGCACTTTGTGATTATAATATGCATTCCCTCTGAAACTGAGGGCAAAGTACAGCAATCTACTGTATATGTTGTACTGGTGTGTGCACTTCCCCCTTGGTTTTGTTAAAACGACTTCAGTGCACGATTGTGAGCACTTCTCTTCAGGTCTCAGGGCAAAGATTAGTAATCTGGCACTTGAAGAGAAAACAAAAAGAGACTTTCCACTATACCAACTCACACCTTCACCTTCTTTTTGTTGACAGTCTTTGAGATCTTGCTAAATACCATATTCTATTAGATATTATATAACTAAAATACAAGCAGCATGCTCCATTTAGGTTTCCAATACAGCAACGTCCACTAACAAATGTAACAAGAAGGAAACTCAAGACCTTCAGAGGCATGGTCAATCAGGTTTTGCCTGTTTCATTAGCAAGCAAAAAAGTCTGTCCCCTCCTTATTATTATGTATATACAGATTAGCATTTAGGTGCACTGTCTTCTAGCTATTCCCAAATAATTCCTGCTCTGCTCTTGTATTTACACAAAGTACCTGTGCTGCCTGTCTCCAGCTAAGGCATAGATTGCTACTAGCATATATAATGTGAGCAGAATAACGCACTCTCTCCACTCCTGCACCCTCCACCAAATTGCAGTACTTCTTGTAAAAAATGAAAATTCACTTGATGAGCACCATCTGATCTGCTGCAGCTTATTCAGTAAAATTCTAATTCTTTTGGTTGGTCTTTTCCTTCTCACCTTAAACCGTAGCTGAGAAAATACTTTTATCAGTTACTACAGAATTTCTGTTTTATTTTCAGGAGCAGTTTTCCTTTAGTATTTCAGGCATCCCTTTGACAATACCCCTCTGAATGAAAATTTTTCCTTACCAAACCAAGTGCGTTACAAGATGCAAACTCTGTTATCACCTCCAGTCACTATGGCATACTCAGTGATAACAAACACAATACGGAGCAAAGGCAAGCTGTGTGGGGCATGAAGCTGGTAGAGAGACATCCTATGACACCACAGTGTTGCTGGCACAGGGTGAAGTGACAAAGCCACCAGGCAAACCTCCTTCATGCCTCCTCGCACTCAAAGCGATGCCAAGCGTCACCTTTAAGAAATGACTTCTTCTCAAAAGTTCATTTGAAGCAGGCATCTGAAGAAATGCCTCTTGCATTTTGGGTCCTGAATGCCTCTGGTCAGGGCTTCCAACTTTCCTGGGGTACAAGGAGGGGTTTAGCACTATGGGTGGCTCTGACTGGATGCACCCATCACCAGCAACAGGATGACGACCCCAACCTTTGGCTGCCAAGCCCTCCATTGCTCACCTGCATTTGCAACACACTCCTACTTTGGTTTTCCTTTCACACCCTGCGATAGAACCATAGAATGATCTGGGTTGGAAGGGACCTCCAAGGGACATCTAGTTCACACCCCTGCAATAAGCAGGGACATCTTCAACTAGATAAGGTTGCCCTGATGTCTTTCAAGCAGAAAAGCGACCTTTTTACCCTCGTTTATTTTTCTTTTGGGCACTGCAGTGAGGCCTTGGTGGACAGAGACACACACAACGGGAGGCTGAAGGACAGAGAAGGGACAGCAAGGGCAACTACTGAGGAAAAGGGGTGCAGGGACTTACTGTGGTCGTATTGCCTTCAGTCACCTCCACGACTGCGAAAAAAGAAAGAGACGGGAGGACAAAATGAGACTCATTCAGACTAACAGGAGCAGTATTTTGGAGGGGGGAGAGGGTGAAATACAGCGCACACAGCCGTCTCTCGCATCCGCGGTGAGGCAGCGGAGAGCGGGCCGGGGCAGAGCCAACCCCCAGACTCACCCTCCCGGAGGGTTCGGGCCGGCGGCGACGTCCAACCGCCGCCAAAGAGCCCGGTGAACAACCGCCGCAACCCTCCGCGCAGCAGGCTGGGCGCCGCCATCTTGCTGTCGCTGTCGCCCACCGTCACTCTGCTTCCGCCGGGGGAAAGGCGGGCTCTGCCCGCGCCATTTTGATACGGCGTCTTTCTCCGCCCATGACACCTGAGGGGAGGGAGGGGTCAGAGTGTGTTGTTCTTTGCCCAGCGTTTTCCCCCTTACGGTTTGCCTGCTCCTCAGTACAAGAAAGACGAGGAATAGAGAAGGTTCAGTGGAGGGCCACAAAGATGATCAGGGGCTTGGAGCATCTTTCTTAATGAGGAGAGATTGCGTGAGCTGGGCCTCAACCGAGTCTAAAGAAGACTAAGAGGGGATCTCATTAATGCATATAAATATCTCAAAGGTGGGTGCCAGGAGGATGGTGCCAGACTCTTTTCAGTGATGCTCAGTAACAGAATAAGGAGCAGTGGCCATAAGCTAAAACACAAGAAGTTTCATCTCGGTGGGAGGAAGAGCTTCTTTACGTTGAGGGTGGCAGAGCACTGGAACAGGCTGCCAAAAGGGGTTGTGGAGTCTCCCTCCTGGGAGATACTCAAAGCCTGTCTGGACACGTTGTTGTGTAACCTGCTCTGGGTTTGGACAAGATGATCTCCAGAGGCCCCTTCCAACCCTAATGATTCTGTGATTCTGATTCTCTTTGAGCTTGGTTTGGATGGCATGGAGGTGAATCTAGAGGTAGTGCTTGCTGTGTGTTAGTTATGGAGTTGTTATGGAGGCCAGAGCTACACTCTGCCATAGCTCATGAGTCTCCAGTGAGAGGAAGGGCAAGGGGTGGTTTAGTTTAAAGTGTGGTGGAGTGGCTTCTCTGTTTGGATTGCCTCGGAAGTGACTCCTGTACCAGGGTTGGAGGTTGGTGTTCAGGTCAGCTGTGGGGTGCAGGGAAGGGGATTGTTTCAAATCTGCAGTTTGCATCTGTATCTGCTAGGGGTGCGGAGGTCAGAGCATGTTCCTGCACTGGCTTTTGTAATTTGTCAGGTAAAGGTTTGAAGCAGCATGTTGCCAGGCTGTAAACTTACTCCTGTAACCAGTTGGTCCAGTTTAAGTATTCTCCATTTTTGTTTTAATATCACTTGCCTTTGGTGGGTCTTGCACAGCTTGTCGGCTGCTGAGTGATAACTTTTACTATCATCCTTCTTGTGCCTCATCTTTTAGCTTCTTCCATCAGGCTTTGATGGAAGATAGATTAGAGGTGCCCGTTGGGAGTGTGTGTCAGATAGCTGGGACTTCAGATACCAACAAACTATTTGTTTTAGATGGTAATCCTGTATCTTCATGAAGAGCGTTCTTAAGGTTGAGTTGGACTGTAGTCAATAGCAAAGGTCATTTGTGGGGTTTCCCCAAAGCTTGTTTGCTTTTTCTTTGTAATTTCAACTCTTCAGAAAAATCCTGGAGGCAAAACTAACAGAGATAAAGTGCCTTGGAAGTCATGTGCATTAATGCACATTCATGCCATTCTGTTTCAACAGTGGTCAACAGTGCTCACCTGAGATGTTCTGTACATTCTTCTCAGTAGCTAAAATGTGTAAAATGGAAATTGTGACATAAATGTGAAATTTCATGTAAAGTAAGATGTGATCTTCCTGTTTCAGGAGGTCTTCCACCTCCTTCTTGTGTGGTACACTAGCTTCTTGTTACAGTCCAGTCTGGTAACCTCTTTCTGTGGCACATCTAAGCTCTTAGCTCCAGGACTGTCTGAAGAAGTGGGAATGAAGGCAGGGCTTCTGTCCAGACTCTTGTACTCTATGCCGAGCAATGGAAATGGGGCTATCCCAGTTAGAGAACAAACGGCAGTAGGAGAGCTTGCTGGAAGAGATCTTTCGCCAGATTATGCTATATAATGATTTCTAGAAGCAGGGTGATTTTTGGCTTGTCCAAAAGCTTAAGCATGAGAGCCAAACAAAATATTTACTGCCATCCAGTCCAGGGATAACTTCCTTATGAGGAGAAGGAACACTCTTAGGCTCAGTGGTGTAGTGATGTCATGTTTTTATGAGTTGCTGCTTTACTTTTTTTTTTTTTTTAAATTTTATAGAGAGTTTTATTCTAGTGGAAGGAGTTTAGCTGCAACAGCCTAACAGGGGAGTTATTCAATGGCTTAATTAAATGCCAATTTCTTATGTTGGCTTCCTTGCATCATGTGATGGGGAAAGCTGAAGGGGTGGGTTTCTATCCATGGGATAGAAACCAGCCATTGGTAAGCATAGTGCTGGCTCACCATGCTGAAAGATAGGTAGACAGAGGAGCAAGGGCTGTTCAAGAGTTTCTCTGTGCATAGGACTTTTGATGCAGATATGTAAGCAGCACTGTATTTGGTTGGACAGAAAGAAGCTGGCAGCACAGTGATAGTTCAGATACAGTAAGTACTCCAATTGCTTGCCTCACCTTCAAAGAAATGCTGTCTCTAATGGAATTTCAGTGACACATAAATTAATGCAAAGAAGGAAAACAGTTGTTTTCTTAAAAAACAGCAGTCTGGTTTGAGCAAATTGCCTCTACTCCTGAGATGTTTTGTCTCCTGAGTATTTTCTACAACTGTTAGTAATGCAGAACATTGAGTCCCAAGGAGACAAACAAAGCATGTGCCAATTTGAGTTGAAACCCATCATCACTTTCCAAGTTTGGAAATTTGACATATTTCTGATTTCTTGCAGATAGTTTTTGAATGTGTTTATTTCAGCAAGACCTTGTATTCAGGGGAAAAGAAAAATAGCCCTGAATGCTATGTCTCTGCACAAGAGAGAAAATAAAGTGATTTTCTTTCTGTAAGTCAGTTCAGCCATGGTCTGTGATTTGTCAGCACTGCGGAGGGTCATCCAGTTTAGTTAGAACTGAACGTTTCCAAGGGATGTCGCTGGCCATTGAAGAATGACTCCTTTTCCTTTTGGATTAAAACTGAACCAGTGGTCCCAAGTAGGTCTGGTCAAGAGCAAGGAAATACCCCATTTTAGATGAGAAATGTATGTCCTAGCTGCTTATGGTCTCCAGAGATTTTATGGGACTGTTCTCAAAGAAATGGTATTCCCTTCTTTGAGATGCTTTGGGATTTGACATTGTAGATATTCTGTAAGGCTTCATTTTTCTTTTCACACTAATGTGTGTTCTGGTCTTATCTAATAAAACAGAATATGTTTTGCTGTCTTTCTGATTTCCTATAACATATTGCTATTTTCTGCTTCCAACTACAAAGAAACTTTTGTGGTCCTTTGGGCCTTTTCTGGTCCGTTGAGTGCTTGTGGATGATGTGTATATCTGCTCCAGAGCCTTACCCGTGCAAATAGCTTATGAAGGCTGAGGCCGTTCCAACCAAACATGATTAAAAGTTATAGAAATGGAGATGGAAAAAGCTATTAGGTCACATAGTTCCCACATGCACTCCCCTGGACCAGTACAGGTTTGTTTCCAATGGTACATTTTTGGTGCTTTCCAGAAGGGGTCAGTGCAGGTCAGTGTTCACTTTGCATCCAACAGTTTGCCTCCCTTCCCCCTCCTTGCAACATTAGGAAAACCTGAATCTGGTGACGAGTAGGTTGCAAAATGGCTAAAATGTACATTATAGCATGTAATATAATGTTGGGTGACCAAAAGCAGAAGAAATGTCTTCAAGTCCAGCAACTGATCATCCAAGATTTTAAATTAGTGAGCTCTTCAACTTGTTAGCTATGTAGGCATATTAAATGTGGCAGATCCTGAGAACTGCTCTGGGGAGGCCCAGTTGTAGCAAAAAAGACACCAAGTCACAGTTTTGTCTAGTCCATATTTAGAACCTATCACAGTAATACTCTATAGTTACATTAAAAAAATGCCTGGAGAATTCAAATGAAATTTTTGATTGTAAAAAATATGTGTCAACCCCCCTCTTATGTCTGAAGAAGGGAAGAGAGTAACAATCACATTGCACTGAAAATGCAGTTCATCCTACTCAAGCACTGCAGTACAGCAACCTTTCTGAAGATTGTTCCAGTGTCATGAGTCTGTTAGGGCACAGGGGCTTCTGCAGGGATCACTTCACATATGTGAGTCAGGTGTCCTGGTGGAGAGTGGCCACAGCAGGAAGGGCCCATTCCACACAACAGCATCTTATGGGTTCTGAAACAGACTTCAGAACATGGAGGAGAGTAACACTGGGACAGAACTTAATAATTTGATGCAGGGATGGGGATGAAAAGGTGGCTGGAGGTGGTAGGAAGGAAAGGCTGCAAAAAGAGCAGGGAGAGATGGCAGTCTGGTAGAAGAGTGAGCGACTCACTTGAAAATAACTTGTTTATATTTTTAAGGTTTTATTATTTTCCCAGTGGGTATGGTTATTTTTCAAAGTAAAATAACCAAGTAATAATTTCATTGCATTTCTTTCCCAGATTTCAAGCTAAGTGTAAACAGGAAAAATCCTTTGGGAAAATTAATCCAACTTCCTTTTTTGAGAGCACTTCGGTTCTGTTTCTGTCCCGCTCCTCTCCTTATATATTTTCACTGCTACTGTTCTTATACCCAGTATATGTGGCATTGCTGACACCAGCTGAAGTAGCTCAGTGATGGCATTTGTTAGAGGGAGAAACCTTTAGGATCACTGAAAATCACTTCTGATACAAAAATGATAAGTTCTGAGATTTTCAGTGTTTAAAAAATACTAATGACTTTTGACATTTTGGAAATGTTCCATATGGGCAAGTCAAAATGATGGAAAACAACTGAACCACTTGTGCTGAGATTTGATCTCTGACAGTTAATAGGTCTGCATGAGAGAATTGTAAGGAACAAAACCTCTGTAACAACACCATGGCAATCAGACCGGCAAACTTCCAAAGCTTTAATTTTTCCAGATGTTAAGTGCCTTTTTTTTACTAACACAGGTGAAGGAGGGACTTCAGAAAAACAGACAATGAAAAGCATTGAATTCGTAAGGGGTGGTTGCCATAAAGACCACCACATTGTTGCATGTTCAGATACCAGTGCACTGAAACACAGGCAGTGTTAGTTTGCATTAAATGAAGTCAGAGGGTTTATCTGGGACATAAAATTAAGATGTTTTATAAGTTTTGAAATACATTTGTATTTTTTTTTTTTGTATTAAAAATGTTGTGTCTTCAGGCTGTGTTACAGTGAATGCTGAGTTTGCTTTCAACAACAGACGTGCTTGTAAATGGTGAGGATGAGAAGGAGGAGACCTGGAGTCCCCTGGGTCATTCGCATGAGGAGAATCCTGGGGTGGTCTCTCACTACTGAGTCACGGAAGCCTGAGGCCAGCTGTCTGCATCAGTGTTCTGTGCTGTTGGCTGCAGCACATATAGCCTTGACTCGGTTTCCTCTCTTGTTGCCACCAAAGCCTGAGGTTTACCAGAAAAGCCTTGGGAAAGTGTAGGCAAAACCCAGTGATGCCCAATCCTTCCTTCTGGCAGAAGGATGCGTTATTTTAGAACCTGTTTCACTGAGTATTTAATGTGGACATCTGTGTGCTTCCTTGTCTCTGAGTGCAGGAGGATCCGCAAGCTTAGCCTTAGATTACTCCACTCAAGATTTACATGGGGCTGTCTGAGCACAGAGCAGGCTCTGCAGCCTGGTCCAGCCAAACCATTAAACACCTAGACTTTCAGTGAAGTAGGATTTTTGTAACAATGCATGAAGACTGAAATGGATTGTAGGAGAGGATGCCAGCTGGGTTTATACTTTGTGAGAAGAGTAGAGGCTCTGTCATAACAATGAACTTTGTAGTCCTCTTCTTGCTCTTCTTTACAGATTTAGCTCCATGAGATTGGAGTGGGGGAGGCCCGTGCTGTGCTCTGATGTTGGACCATGATGGGACGTGATGGAGAGATCTCCAGCAGGGTTTTACTCTTATGGCTCCTCTAGCCAGATGGCTTCAATCTACTGACCAATTCTCTGTGCTTTGTGTGAGGTCTGTATGCAATTTAAATGGAGCCTGTTCTCAGCTAGTTTTGCCTTTTCTTTGCCCCCTCCCCCACGTGCACGTATATTCCCAACTGACCCTTTTCATGCTTCCCCTTTTCTCTAGCCGTTAAGGGAAATTATGCTGGCACCATACAACAAATATATCAGCTGGATTCGCCTCAAAGCCCTTCACTTCTGGAGGCTTTCAGTCATCTAACTCCTCTGAGTATTTCTGAGAAGAGTGCTCGCTTAGGCAACTGTGCTGTTGATGTAGCTCTTAGAGTGCTGTTTCTTTGTGATGCTGCTGTTTTCTGGCTGGTTAGAAGTTTAGGATGTGGCACTTGTTGTACACACCTATTTTTGCTACTGCTATGAGTCCTAGCAGATTTGGCTTGATTAGCCATTTACCTGAACCTCAGTTTATCTTTGCATTTTGCAAATCTGGAAGGAATGTATTTGCTCTCTAGTTATTTTACATCTTCTGATACTGTTCAGCATGAAAGCCTCAAATATAATGACAAATAAAAGCAGGGACTGCCCTACTCACTGCATTTTTATCACTTAGCACCAAAATTACACTGAGTAGCAGACAGCAGGAGACAGTATTATTAGACAGTCTTCTAAATAGAAAACAGAAAATGGAAGAGTGATAGCAGTACAAGACAGTAGGACAACTCTGTTTTATTTCAGGGATCATCAAGCACGCTTTCTGGACTGGCGTGTTGGAAAAAAGATCAGCTGGGCTGGAGAGATGGTTGTTGGTTTATTGAAATTAGTTTTACATCATCCCTAACCATAAGTGCTGTCTGCTTTGTAATCTGTTGCATTGCATTTTTTAGTGAATTCTTTAAACATTCAGTGGCTTGGAAGAGACTTGGAGGCTACTGGAAAATAATAGTGTTGCCCTCCTTGCCAGGCAGGTGAAAACACAGCATGGTCTTGCATTTCTTACAGCTTCCTCATATGAGCCACAACCAGCTGGATACCTTATCTGTTTAGAGACAGATAAGGGAAAAGGGAATTTTCCTTGCAGAAGGAAGGGCACAGGAGCACTTTTATGACACTTTCCAGTTCTGGTACGTTGGACTGTAGGGTCTACATGGCCTCTGCCATGTTGTGCAGCTCAGAGAGCTATTCCACTGATGAGGATTTCCGCAGTGTATTGAAGCACAGTGCTCCTTCTCTTTGCATTTAATTTCTGTCAGTTCTTTCTGGGAAAGGCATTTGGTGTCTCTCTGTGTGAGTGATAACGATAAGCAATTCTCATTTTGATATCTGAGATGTGGAAGTAAACTCCCCTTCTGACCTTGAGGATACTTGTTTCTGGTACCCTGCAGATCTCGTATATAAACAAGAAGAGCTCTGCCTTCACCCCGCACACCCCCCCCTCCCCCCCCAAAAAAAACAAACCCACAAAAAAACAAACCAACAACAACCCAAAACAAAACTGTTAACTAATCTCACTGAGTGAACCAGAGAAGAATATGAGCTTGGCATGCAACAAGAAAGCTGAGACAGTGCTTAGCAGAGATGAAAGTGAGATACTGATGGCCAGAGTTTAATTGGGTTTTCATAAAACATGCTGTTCTTCACAATTTGGCTAGTGCTTGAGAGCTTCTTTTTATGAGTCTGGCAAGACAATGAAACTTCATTTGCTTTGCAAGTGGAAAAATGAACCAGAGCGATATTCAGAAGAGCACTAGAACTCTTTGTTTCTTGTACTAAGAAGCAATTCAGCAGCAAGGGAATGAGAGCCTCCTGCAGCCATAGAAGCACAGTTTAGCAGTAAATCAGCTCAGCTGCAGTCCTCACCACATGATATTCTTTAGTTGTCACTGGGGAGAATTCTGCTCATCTCCAGACATCAAGATTTTGACTTGAGTTAATATTTATTTCCATTTTTACATATGTGCTGTACAGTGATGGATGGGGTGTGTTAACCTTCTACTTTTTAACACCTGGTCCACACCTGTTTGGGATCTCATTCGCTGTCCTGCTGGGCATCAGGTCTTGAACTTTGTTGGATCCTGGATCTCAAGCCAACTGAGGATGGTGAACAACTTTGAAACTCTTGGCCAGAGGGCTTTTTGTTTTTAAAGTTGGAGAGTTTGATAGGTTTTGTTTTGCTCTTGAGTGAATATTTGTTCTCATGACAAAAACATTTCACAGTAAGCTATATCCATTTGACAGCTCTTTGGCAGCGCATGTGTGAAATAAGTTGTTTTGTAGTCCAGTTCCTACTGGGTGAGAATATCCCTGTCTCAGAAAGGCACTGGACTTTCATCGTGCTCATTGATAGTTCAATCGAAGAAGTTTTGGACTAAATATCCCTCAGAGTTGAAACTTGCTAGGGAATGTAGAAGTTGATCCTCCAGCACACTGTGAAGAAACTTGTTCTTGTCTTGCCTGTGCAACTTCTTTTGGGTAAGAAGGGCATTCTGCTCTCCAGGGCTGTGGATTCAAGCATATGAAATTCAATACAAAAATTTTAAACCAAAAAAAGCCAAATGGCATTGTTTAGAATCCTGTTGTAGCATGTTTTCTTAATTTGTACTGCAGGAGTGTTAAATATTAGTATGTGAGCACCAGCCAAATTTAGGTTGGTCAAGACTAGAGAAGAACACTGAGCAAGTTCAGAGAGACTCAGCTAAGCTTACTGAAAAGGCAGCTCAGTGGCAAATTAAGTTCCCTGTGGTATCCACAGAAGATAATGCATGACTGGGAGAAAACTCATTTGCTCAGACGTCTTCAATTGCTCTAATTTTATCCCTTTAGTCTAGAAAAAGACCTGAACGACACTACTGAGTGTGTTCATCAGTATCACTGAGAATATACTTGATTGGGCATTGTGTGAGTGGCAGTATGTGGAGAGTCACTATAGTTATTAATAACGTAATTGAAAGCCAGAATAAGCATTATGAGTCAGGCTTTTAAATTAATACCAGCTCAAATTTGGATGGTGGACAGGTTGCTAAGTAGATTTACATCTTCCTCTGACTTGTTTGGTAGCTTTTTCTAGAGGTGAGATGCTGAACTATAGGCTTGGGACTAATACAGCAGAGTGATTAACTTGTTCCACATTTGCTGGTTTCTGTCTGTATGGGCTAAAGGAGGTGGCGAGTCAGGACTGAGGTACGTGGAAGGAGCTGTGCTTTGAATGTGGGACTAGAGCAGTTGGGATGATGTAAGTGAATGCCAGGACAGGCCAGCAGAGATGGGTTATGGGATCACAGAGCTGAGTTGTGATTAACTTGTGAGTAAACCAGCATGTTGCTGTGGCACTGGGGCTATCAATCAAGACTTGAAGACAGCTACTCAAAAATATGTTATAGTCCCAGGGTTGAAATAGTAGGAGAGCTGCAGGTCAGTTTGACAAGCATCTACAGAGTTTGTTGTGGTGACACCAGGGAACAACAGAGAAAGGAGGGGGGTTGCCAGTCAGGAATGAGGGACATTGGCAAAGTTCAGTATTTTGAGTAACTAGTTAGTGCCGAGGTGCTTTATTCTTCCTTGGACACCGCTATGTGTCAATGTTTCCTTTTTTTTTTCCTGCAATTTTCCTTTAAGAATCTGTGTCCCCCTGAGCAGCAGGTGATCCTGACTATAAGGTAGAATAAGCTTGGGAAAGTTTTTTTAAAAGAGAGTGGGTTATAAAAACAACTCTCTCTGCATGGCTTGAACCTATCAGCATGACGCTGCCGACGACACAGCTGGAGGGGAACACGGCAGGCTCCTTGGCCCCAAAGCAGAGCAGCCCACACAGCCTGCAAATGTATGGGCCCAGTGTGGGTCTGGGGGAGGTGTGCCTGCCTTGCCAGGTGGGCCATGCGTGGAAGTCAGATGCTTAAGTGGCCATAAGCCCCTAATTAAAGCAATCATTTTGAATCCTGGTTCTGCCAAGGGCTTGAGAGAGGTGAGGAAAGTTCCTGAAAGTTCTGCTGGGCGCATCTCCAAAGTATAGACTGCTTCCAAGTGTCCTCTTCAGGGCTACATTATTGGCCCCCTGTAAGATGAGATAACTGTTTATAAGGATGGTTCTCTGCAAGTGGCTGCAGCATGAAGTTGTTCGGGTGTCCAGCCCTGGAACAGTCAAAAAGAGCTAGAAAGAAAGTGGCCAGGAGGCTGGTGCAGCTTTTGTCACTGAGGCCCAGGGTGTCAGTCTACCCAGAGTGTCTTGGTGCCCTACTCAGGGTCAGTAGCCCTAGAGCAGGTGTTGCTGCAAGCATTTCCATACAGACAAACTGACTCTGCTTTTTTCCTGTTGGCTTCATGTTCCAGAAGGGGAGAATTTACCCTCTGCAAATGCAGGGCTTAAGTGCAGTTTTCCTGGAGCTCTGACAGTCAGCCAAATTAGCAGGAGTTTTTTGGAAATGACAGGAGCCAGCTGAGGTCAGTTTTGAGCTGACAGGAACTTTACTAAACCAGTTATGATCAGGAGTAACTTTCATTATGCCAAGTCAGTAGGAACTGCAGAGAGCTGGCTGAAAAGGTGTAGTTACTGATGAGGAGCTTTTGGTTGGAATTCACCTCCTACATGGAAAAGTCAGGGCTGTGCTGAGTTATTTGCTGCTAGAAGAAGGGACTTTGTTCTTGACCAGCTGAACTAAACTAGGCTCTTTAAGATTTTTTTCTCATT
The DNA here is from genome assembly GCF_028554395.1 of Pezoporus wallicus. Lineage (NCBI taxonomy): Eukaryota > Metazoa > Chordata > Aves > Psittaciformes > Psittacidae > Pezoporus > Pezoporus wallicus. The sequence continues at coordinate 3,067,011 of NW_026639660.1, forward strand.
TTTCCCCGTTCTATACTAAAACCCTTACCAAGCAGGCAGCAATGGACCTATAGATTTTGTGTAAGGAGTAGAAGAATTTACTATGCTCTTTGTAGGTGCCCTGAGGCCAAGCTGGAATATTCTCTGCTCACAGCTGCTGTCTCATTTCACTGTGTTGTCCTTGCCCTAGTTGTATGGAAGCTTCTTTGATTTCAGAGATACTGCAGGAAACTGTTTCCTCTCATTGTCCTCAGAGCCATCTATTTGAAGAGGTGTCATATAGCATGACATGTACATAGTGCTGTGTCGTGGAATATTCGGCATGCCATGTCTCTAGCCATGGAATAGCATATGTGAGCATGTCATTGTGACTGTCTGTCAAGGCTTCCTGTTTTATGGGTTGTTACATCCTATTGGCATAAATGTTCTCAGTATGCTTCCAGGCTGTCCTCCTTGCAATGCAGCATCTCATCCGTGTTCTTAGGTGACTGGCTGAGGATGTAGGTCACCTGCGCTCAATCCTCTGCCACAGGTGTTTTTCGTGACCTTGGCAAGTCAAAGTGATTTTTCCAACACATTTTTCTTGTGACCAATCAAATGACACATTTTTAGAAGCAACAGTCAGAACCCTCATGGGTTCAAATTTAGCAAGAATAAGCTTTTGCATGCTGGCTACTCATGAAGTACAGAGCACATACATGTGGTCTATTTGGTTGTGCTTGAGAAATAATAGCTTTAAGTAGTTACCAAATGATCAAGAGCATAGCTACATGGCAGAGCCACCTAGTGGGAATATGGTCTGCAAATCCAGAAGTCTTTGTGCTGGTCTGAGTGTCATTTACTGCCTGCTCTCTTTCCAGCCTAGGGCCATTTGCTTGTTTACCCAGTGACAAAAAGTTGGACAGTACAGGGTTGCATCACTTTAAATGCATCTACATGAGGGTTTTTTCTGGCACAGTACATCAGAAGCCCTCTTTGACTGGATGAGCTTTGCAAAGTGGGACAAGCCTTAGTCTTCAAGTTCCTCAGGGACTGAACTGTAACTGGGAAATAATGGTGTGTCTGTTCCCTCTAGGTCTGTATGAAGATGAAGACATTAAAATTAAGAGTTGTGCAAGCTGTAGCAGAAGGAACTATTGAAAAACTTTGATAGATACAGTATTGTTCAGCCAAGATTTCATAAGATAGTTCATAAGGTGACTTGAAACGTGCACTTGATAAGTGGAGGTGAAAGCGTGCATGAGGTAGAGAGGTATATCAGTTCAGCATTTCCCTAATTCTAAATATCCTTTGCAATGCTCCTGAAGATACCTACATTTGTATACAAGGAAGGAAAACATAAAACAGGAGAGCATTAAGGTGATCTGTTTACTTTTAGCCACTCGCTCAGCTTGCACAGTATTTTCGTCATTTGTTCTGAGTCTTGTCTCAAGCAGAGGAAAATACTTGAACTAGGAGTTCTCAATGGATGAGTGTGGATAACGACACTTTACTGCAAATTCAAGGCCTTTCAACTGATCTTTGTTAGTCTCTGCTACAGGACCAGTAGTTCTGAGACTTAATGCACAATTAAGTGTGCTGGTTTTGGCTGGGATAGAATTAATTTTCTTCATAGTTGCTAGTATGGAGTTGCACTTTGGATTTGGGCTGGAAAGAGTGTTGAAAATTCAGGGATGTTTTAGTTACTGCTGAGCAGTTCTTACACAGCATCAAGGCCTTTTCTGCCTCTCACACCACCCCACCAGCGAGGAGGCTGGAGGTGCACAAGTAGTTAGGAGGGGGCACAGCTGGGAAAGCTGATTCCAACTGACCTGAGGGATATTCCATACCATTTGGTAGCATGCTCATCATATAAAGCTGTGGGAAGAAGGAAAGGGGGACATTTGGAGTGATGGCATTTTGTCTTCCCAAGTAACCGTTACACATGATGGAGCCCTGCTCTCCTGGAGATAGCTGAATGCCTGCATGGCGATGGGAAGTGGTGAATGAATTCCCTGTTTAGCTTTGCTTGTGTGTGTGGCTTTTGCGTTATCTATTAAACTGTCTTCATCTCAACCCACAAGTTTTCTCACTTTTACCCTTCCTATTCTCTCCCCCATCCCACTGGGGGGAGTGTGAGTGAGTGGCTTTGTGGTGCTTAGTTGCTGGCTGGGGTTAAACCATGCCAGTAGGTCTCTTTCAGAACAAAATTATGAAAGGGATCTAACTCTATCCTTGAAAGCTTCTGCTGGTGGAAGCTCTGTGATCTGATCCATTCCTCCACAGATTGGACTCTATTATAGGAGCTTTTTCTAGCATATGCTGTAAAAGCAGCTCCTTCTCTTGGCCTGAATACTGATGGCCCAGTTGACCTACCATTTTTGGCTTCAGGAAGAGACCTTGATCCCACTGGTTTCAGAAACAAACATTCCTTGTGGTTGCTTCTCTAAAGTCAGCATTTCACATTAGTGCACATTTGGCCTTTATACTTTCACAGCAGCTTTCCCCCTCCCCGCCCCCCTTCCAGATATTAGGGAACAAGAGGTTCAGAATGTCTGGTAATGCAAAAGCAATGTGATGCCACGGGCTGTCTTACTGGCAGCACAGCATTAAGATTCTTGTCTTACAAGCTGGTGGTAAAGGAAGATCTTAGAGAGCCTTGGAAAGACTAGCTGAAAAATCTGCAAAGGTGTTACATGTGAATGAGCCACCTTCCTTTTCTGCAGCTCTCAAAATGAATCCTTCTCCTACAAGGTAATTTGGGCATTTTAAGGAGTGGTAAATGAACCACACCTCTTCTTCAAAAATTCTTCTCATTGACCCATCACTGGGCCTTAATTCTGCCAAAGAAAAAATCTTTTAAAGTTCAGTGTCAACAGGCTAGTGCTTCTCTGTATAGACAATATGTACCTGAGGGATCTAAAAATATCATTCTGTGTGGAGAACTGGAGAATCCATGTCCTCTGTGGGATATGAGTTACAGACAGGAACTAAAATACACAAATTACTACCTTTGTCCAGTAATTAATTGCTGGTAGCATGTGAAGACAGCTTTCAGAAAAGACCAGCTTTCATTCCTGGTTTCCTGAATTGATTTATCTGTCTGGCCGTGTACCTGCATACCTTCACGAGGTGATGGTGAAGAGTACAGACCCTGAATTAGACTTTGAGCTAGATTCCTTGTATATGAGCTGTGCCTGGCACCGGCAGCTGGGGACAGATCCTCAGGAAGCCAAGTGTAACTTCCTTGTCATATGGGACAGTCATAGTGTGAGTTAGAGTGTGCTAAGGGCAGTTTTCTCTTATGTTGCTGATGGATAAACTCCATGGACCCTTAATCTGATGAAGAAACAGATAATAGAATTCTGTCGAGAGCTCTGCCCCTGTTCAGATAGCTTTCCCACTGGGCAACTCTCCACTGTCCTTTTGCACTCACAGTCCTGACAATATGCATGGAGTTATGCAAAATGGCAGGGATGGAAAAAAGTCTCATGGGTGGTATCTAGTTTCCAGGCTATTTCTTCCAGCCCAGGAGTCTTTCTACCCCATCTCACTCCCTGCATTTTTATAAATGGCAGAGAGGAACTAGACTGTAGCATACAGGTCATGTTGCTTTTGTGTTTTGTGGTTGTTTTTTTTTAATAGTATGTAGTGTACACTAGATAGTGACATGAACTGCAAATGCTCTGTAAAAGGCTTTTTGCCCTTCAGTACAAAGATTTCGGTCTGTGGCCCAGTACAGCTCTGCCTCCGTCTTCTAATGGGAGGCCTCAGAATGGGGAAGCAAGTCGTGGGAAGGCAAAGTAACAGGGTAGGAATTAGAGGCAGAGGAGGGCGGCTTGGTACTAATGGCCAGATAGGCTCTGACAGCCTCACACCAACGGGCCACTCTCCTCTACAGGGAGTTTATGAGGCCTTGGCTTGTGTGGCCACCTCCACTTACAAATGAAAATCAAAACCAGATTGATGTCCCCCTCCCAACAGCAGCTGCCTGTTTTTTTGCATAAATCTTGCTCCCCTGGCCCTCTCCAGGGGAGCTCCATAAAATAAATGGATTCATTACATGCGGATTTCCTTTTCCTTCTTCTCTGGAGAAACAAAGAGCCTATTAGACACAATATGGAAATGCACATATGCATGCACACACGTGCAGGCAACATGAAAATGTGCACGTGCACATGCAGCGTATAAGCTCCTTCCCATCTCCATACCCAGACAGTGCCATAAAATACATGCAGGAAACCCCTTCTTTCTGTGCCCAGCTCTGCTGAGCACACAAGCTTGTATTCATTCACCCAGATCTGCAACTTGAATTCTAAACCAACAAGGACAGGAAAGCCCAGGGCAAGTTGCCTCCTCACAGAAGGTGCAGCACTGAGAGTGCACTGAGTAGGGGGTCGTGTTCTTTTGCAAAAGCCTCCTCTAGTGCCCCGGAGCTGTGTTTTTACCACGAGCATAAGGGCCCTGTCTTGAGAGCAGGGCTTGCAGCAGGCTGCACGCATGGGACATCATAACCACAGGAGCTGGGAGGCTGCCAGCTTTCCCTCCAGCTGAAGCAAAGGGGTGTGCTTTGTGGCTGAGAAAAGGCAGAGGGATAAAGGTAAGGAGATGGCTGGGAGCCCTCCATTCCTCTCATCTCCAGGTGGCGGCAATACTGGCACAGGAAAGAGCTGGAAAACACACCTTCCCGGGAAAGCTCTGCCTGTGTGCAGCAGCTATAGATGCAGATCTCACACACCTGCTTATCAGGGTGAGGGACACACTGGCAACCCCTGACTGAGCAGGTTACACAAAGTTAGGAGATGTGTACATTCACCTTTAGGATGCTGCCATAAGACAGCCCCAGGACAAGACTGTAGTACATGGGTACATTCCCATTGTATGCTAAACCTGGGCCAGAGCCTGGATTAGAGTACTAACTTGCTTTCCATGCAAATTGTGAATGCCATAACCCTCAGAATCCAATTCCCTCCAGCTTCAACCGGAAAACTTTTGGGGCTCTGAAAGCCTGGCCTTGACAGGGTGCTGTGCTGTAGAAACAAGAGCCAAATTACAGCAGCACTGGGAAACTGGTTGTAACCTTTACCAGCTCCTAGTTCTGCTCACCTGAGTGGGGAGCCAGGAATGGAGGCAGGAGAGCTGCTTTTTCTCCCTGGCACCAGGGGACGCTGTGTCCTGTGACAAGGGAGAAGGGCACAGAGCTCAGCTGGAGGGTAGGAGGCAGGCACAACAGTGATGTTTGCTGGGTCAAAGCTCTGCAAAAACTGGTGTTCGAGGGAAGGAATTGGACATGAGTCTCCTTTTTCATCCAGAATCCATACTGCTGTGGAGCCTTTTCCAGCCTTTTTAGGAAGTGGTGGTGTAAATTTAGGAGGGCATAGCAGTAGGCTGGAGGCAAGAGAGACCCATTGAAACAGAGGGGTGAGGAGAGCAGTGTTGCCAAGACTCAAATCTCTCAAATCATAAATGTCTCAGCAGTGTAAGAAGATACTGGTGTTTTTGTCAGGCCTGCAATATTGGGCTTTTGGGTAAGAGTCAGGCTCCATTGCTAGCTTTTCCTGGCAGCTATGAGGAAGAACTTTCGCTTATAAGATGTATGTTTTCACGTAATTGAGTAAGTCTGAGAGCTGGGGCTTTAAGAAAAACAGTGACTGAAATGGGATGTCTGATGAAATCTAGAAAGTCAGCATCACAGGGTGGCGGGAGGAGGCAGACCCTGCAGAGGAGGGCTTCTGAATAGTTGCTGAGCAGAAGCCCTGTGACTGAGAGAAGTTAGCAAGACCTTAGATGTTAGGAAGCTTAAAGCAATTCGTATTGCCTTAAGTTCAGTACTTGGACTCCCAAGGTTTCAGACATTTCAAGCTGGACCACAAAAATTCGTGATATCTTTAAAATCATGAGCTCTTATAAAAGAGAAAGTGCTGTATTTTCTGTCTTTGCCTCTTGGTTTCTGAGCCTTCAAAAGGCATTTTGTAGTTTTCGCCACAGTGCAGACTACTAGAAACTTCTCTCATGTAGAAAACATGTTGCATTGGGCTCCTAATATTCAGTTTTCCCCACAATCAAGAGGACTAGAAACTTTTCTTCTGTAGAAAACATGTTTCTCACCTAATCATCTGTCATCGGGATCTGGAGCTTTAAGGAAAAACAGGACCAGTATAATGAGATCCACAACCCATCACAGGCACTGGCAATGCTGCTTCAGATGGCTTCACTTCACTGGTGTCTACAAGAACTTTGTATACACAAACATGGAGATTTCAATCTTGACCCTGGAAATGCTGGAGCCTTGAAATGGCCAAACTTGGTCAGTCCCCAAATCCATTTATTCCTGGAGCCTTTCTCAGATGCTCTGATGCTTTCTTTTGATACGTTTGCCAGATGCTTCAGGGGAAGGTGCAAGAACTTTGCAGTAGGCAGATGTAACATAATCTGTTCCACACTTAACATCCTTTTCTGGTTCCTACCCATTAGGGATGGGCTTGGCACCTGAGTATGAACTTTAGCATCTTTTCCAAAAACATTGTTAGCTCTCATTATTATGTTGTTGGGTTTTTTTTTCTTTCTTCCTTTTATTCTCATCCACATCACTGTCCAATCTTTTTGTAAGGTTTGCTAAATTCTTGGCTTCCCCAGCTTCTTGTGCTAGGGGTGGCTTAGTCCAATTACAGGTAATATGAAGGAAGTTACTTACTTTGGTGAAGTTTGGAGTGGTTGTTTCTTCATCTTATTGAATATCTGTTCTCCCTGGTGTGTCCAAGGACAGCAGCAACACCCAGTTGTCTTTCTACCTGTGAGTATTTTTTATGCGTTCATCAGGGTGCCTTCTGGTTGCAAGAATGCATGGTGCTGGGGAATTGTTCCAGTGACTGTCTTTGCTTGAGTCTCCCACTTATTTTATCTGCTTTCTTTTATAGCCCCCACTTCTTCACCCAGTATTCTTTCCTCCCTGTGCGTGTTGCCTGATAGCTGAGAACCTCGGCTTGGTCTGAGACAACCTCTGTTCTGTTTCCTGCTGTGACCTTTTGCATCAGCATCTGCACCTCTTTAGACTACAAGCTCTGCGGCAGGGATGAGCTTCTGTGTATGTGTGTTTGTGCCTTCAAGCCATGATTTCAGCTAGAACCTCTCTGCTCTCCTGTACTGCATACAGTGATTAGTAGTAATTTACTCTTCAATAAATCCTGCTCTGCCGTTCGTGGGGTTGAGAGCTCATTCTTGGTCACCTGGTGCCCAGACTTGGTGGTGGGGCTCATCTCCAGTGCCCAGTGAAGCCAGTGGCTTGGAAGGGATGCAGCACTCCCAGTTCTCCATGGGAAAGCAGAAGGCACATAATTCTCTCCAAAACCAGTCCTGCCTCTGTCTCCCTTCTTTGCCCCTTATCTCTGAGGACATTTGTATGCAAATAGGATCAAAGGCTCGGAGATGCAAGATAGACTGCCTGAATATTCACTGGCAGGCACTGGGGCGGTACACTTCAGAGCAACCCATCCTCAACTCACAAGTGAAGGAGGAGGAGGGATGGAAGCAGGGGATCAAGCCCTGACCCTTCCCTGACAGTCACCCTTCTTTCTTACTCTTGGGAGGCACTTGCTGCAGTTTGTTGAACCAATACTTCCCCTCTGGATGGAAAATCCAGCTGGAGATGTGCCTGTGATATCTGACACTTGTAATTCATGGTATGTTGGCCAGTTCTGTAAATTGAAGCAGGAGCACAAACAGCTCCTCATGACTTGCCAGCCACGTGTGGGGTTCGGTAGTCACACCATGTGTGGGCTCCTCAGAGATGAGAAATCTTTTCAAGCAGCAATGGGACTATGATGGGGGTGAGAGGTGGGAGTGGGGAAGGGTGACGGCTCCCTAGTTTTGATCTGAGTAAAGAGGCAGGTGAAGTTTGATAACTTGTAGATTTGCTCAGGCCCGGAGCTGGTGGCGATTTGGAGGTGAGGAGCTGAGCAGCTGGTAAGGGAGCCAATCTGCTGGAAGCAGGGAGGAAGATTGGGTCTATGCGTGTGTGGGGCTTCTGCAGTCTGCCTCTAGGAGCTGGGACTGCAGCTGCCATGGCAGAGTTCAGCCTGGGCTTCCTCTTGGAGAACAGCTTGTGGCTTTGACCAACCATAGCCATGTGCCGCTGTTCCTGTCTGCTCTCTGGATGTGGAGTTTAGCTGTTCAGACAAATGGAGGCTCACCCGGAGGTGGAGGCTAGCCTTGTTGCTGTGGCAGCCCTGCCAGCACCAGGACTTACTCTCAGGGTAAGGAGAAAGATGCTGCCAAGCCCAGTTGGCTCTGGTGTATGATGGGTGTTCATATTCAGTACAACTGCTGCCCAGACCACCCCACTAGTCCCCACATGGGAAGAAAGGGACAAAGGAGCCTCGAAGATGGCAGTGTCCTGACTCTCAGGGGTGTCTAGGCATATTCTTGGGGGCAGTATGGAGACACAAATGGCCAAGGCAGTGGGAAGGGAGCATGCTGCATCTGCTAGCCTCTGTCTTTGATGCCAGGCTCCTCCTGTGTGTTTGTCATGTCCTGGCAAATTACCTGTGTCTAGTCATTCCTTGCTCAGCAGATGGAATGTACTGCAATAAAACCTGCCTGTGTTTCAGGCAGTGCTTTTTTCAGGTTCATCTACTCCCTGTCCCAGTTGGTGATCCCCTGGCCAAGGAGGATATAGTAATGGTAGGAGGGTAATATTCAGCCTGTTGACAGTCTGTGAAGATCTTTCCTGCCCATCACACACACTATGCTATGGGTTAACAGATATCCGAACTGCACATTAGAAACCACCCCCAGCTTGTCTTCTTTGGGCTGCAGTGCTCATCACTGTGATACTTGGGCACTACCCAAATTATTGCAGGCCTGAAGCCTTCAACCTTAGAGCTTTTATAGATCTCTGTGTGGGCCCACTGGCCCTGCCTGCATCCAGACAAAGCCACTGCTATCCTCTGGTTTGCAGACAGGACGTTTTCTCCCAATAGTAGAAGTTTGGAGGTAGACTCAGGTCTGGCAGCCTGCTCAGGCTATTAAAAACCAGCCTTATAAAATATGAGCTAGGAAGCAAAACACAGCGACATAAGAGAAAGAGGAGGAAACCACCAATTAGGAACGGCCCCCGAGGGGATGCTTTCTCAGGAGCCAGGAGGCGCTCTGCCAAAAGGGCTTTTGGAGCTGGATGGGGCTGGCTGGGGAGGGCAGAGCTGGGGGTAGCTGCCTTGCACAGAGCATTTCTGCAGTCAGAAGCGCTGGTCCTGTAGCCCAGGAGTTGCTGCCCCTCAAACAAGGCAGCCCTGGCTGTGTGAGGGCTAGCACCAGTAGGGAGGAAAAGCAGGAGGAACGCCCAGAAGGTGCAGCCCTGCTTAGCCTATGACAACCAGCTAGCTCTGGGGAATTCCTTCCTCCAGAAAGCAACTTTGCCAAGGAGCAGCTGGGAATAGCTTGCAAAGCTCTCCTGATACCCAAGTTCACCATAGAATGGCAAGCATCTGCCCGACCCCAGGTCATAGGTATAGGTTGATACTAAAAAAGGACACAGAGTCTGACCTTTCTTGTGAGCACACCCTTCCAATGGTTTGGTAAAAACCAGGGGATTATTGTTCAGTTCTGGCGTGTTAGGCTGTTGTGGCTGGCTGGGTGTTAGGGCTTTTTTTCCGTTGCTGGTGGCAAAGTGTGCTTTGTGGTGTGGGCTGTGCTTCTGAAAGGAGCACTGAGATACTGAGGGCTGAATGACCAGGATGTGGCTTGTGGACCCGTACCATGTACTTTCTGCTGGAGAGGAGTGGGTGTGCAGCGTGGCTTTTATTTGCTCTGGCTTGGTTTCAGTCTTCCTGGAGATGCCAGCTTCTTACCAGCTTAGGGACCTGCTTAGACAATGGACTGTCCAGGGCCTGTGAGGAGAGGAGCCTCTGGTGGGCAGCCTGAAGCATCTGAAATCCCATCTGCTTTTCCACAACTTTGTAGGAGATTTAGGTCCCACTGTTTTTTTCAGCAATGAGGTGGCTCATAAACTGGCTGCCCAGACAGTGTTTAACGTCTCCTGTCATCACCATTTACTACCCTTATAGAGGGCACCTGGCTGATCTCTGCAGGGGTTAGCACTTTGCTTCAGCTCTTTAATGTCTTGGTCTGTGCTTTGGGAGCAGCTCAGCCATCCTCACTGATCTCCCTGAACGACAGGACACAAAGAGCAGTGCTTCAGGTCACATCTGCCAGGTGAGGGTTGCTGCAGTTATAGTGAGCAAAGTGGCCACTCAGAGTACTGTGGGCAGAGTGGCACAAACTCTTTTGAAGATGCTTAAGTGAGAGCTGCTTAAATATTTGCCTGGCTTGAAGCAGGGACTGAGATCTCAGCTTGTAGTGTCCCAGACATTTTCCCTATCCTGCAAGTTTCTGTGTGGAGGTGCTCGCCCTCTTTCCAAGGAGCTGTTCCATGTTGTGTAAGGGAATCAATATTTATTAGGAGAGGGATTTGAGTACAGGCCTCATCCTGTCAGAGGAACCACAGCAGTGTAATGAATCCGTCTCTCTGGTACATTTGATGCAGACCATGAATCTGGGTTTCCCACATCCTTCTTGAGTGCCAAACCTCTATCTGTGTGATCTCTCAGCCCTGATAAGCTTCCACAAAAAGGTTAATTTCAATTAACTTGGTGTTTTTTCCAGTAATTAAAAAAAACAACTTTGCTGAGAAATACCAGATAAGATCTAGTCCGGACATGTCAGTCTTCTTCCCAGAACAGAATCTGCTCCAGAAATCATCTCGCACCAGCTGAACATCATAGCGAAAGACATGCGCTGCATAGTTAGCTGTAAGTATTTTGCCTACTAGTATATGCAAGTGAAAAAACAGAAAAGAGCTTCAGTTTGACATGCAAGGTAACAGAAACCAGGCTGTATAGCATTTTCTGCCTGACTGGCGATATCTAATATGAACAGCATGGTGAAAAGAGAAACAAGAAGTAGATAAATGTTAGAAAGGTATCTTCTGAGTCACTGCGGAGTGAACAGCAAGTCCTGATGATTCAAGATTTGGCACTTTCCCTTGCTGAACCCAATGGCACATCATGGTGCCAGGAGAAACTAGGCTATAGGAAGTGCTGTTTGCTGGCTGGGATAACAGAGCTGTGGTCTTCTTCCTCATCAGTGTAGAGTCTGGTGGTATTTTTCATGAGAAAGTAAAGCCTTGTTCATGGTATCCTGGCCAAGACTGTGTGTGGAAGTCTTCAGTGTCTCAGTTTCCAGTGAATCTTTCTTCACTTCAAACACATCTTGCTCTGTCATAGCATGCACATGCATTAAATTGTTAGTCTATATGGGGAGCTTATTAGGAAAAGTTATGTTTCTCCTTTTTGTTATGTTACTTATAGCCTTTATTTTAATCTGTCTTTGAAGTGCTGAGACACAGAGCAACTCTCTGGCTATTTGTAGAGAGCACCATTGTTTGGTGTGTGCATTTTGCTCCAGATAAAGTGCTCTTCTAGCTTCCTTTTGGTAAGAAATATTACTGGAAGGAAGCTTCTTGTGACTCCCCAGTCTACATTATGGATGCTGTGGACCTCAGCTGTTGGGTTGTAATGATGGTAGTTAGTAATGGCAACCATGATTTTTTTTCTGTGTTGGTCATTTTTGGAGCAGTGCTCTGCTATTGTGCTTCTCCAGCTGTCCCTCCTCTCTCCTTCCCTTCTGCCCATCGTTTGGCATGGACCTGTATGTGAAGGTACCTTTGGGGAAGCACAGATGTGTCTACAGTCCCAAATCCTGCTGTGACTTGTTGAAAGTGTTCCAGCAGTGGTGAAAATCTTACATTTCATAGCCAACTCAACAAAAAAGGAAGGGCTCTCTTTGTGAGTAACTCATTTAATTTCTCTTTGCCTATAGCAGAAGCAGCTGAAGGGTTTCCAGTCAGTTGCCCCATTAGCCAGGGTGTCTCTGTTGAAGTTGCATACACAGCAGCAGTCACGGTTGTTGCACTGGTGAACTAAAGAGGGCACTTGAGGCTTTTGAACAGTGAAGAAAGTGCCGAAAAGGAACTGACATATGGAAACCATGCAGACCATCCCTGGGCTGCTGGCTGCTGTGGGCCTCATCCCCACCACCTCTGCCAAGCTCGGCCAGAGGAATGATGTCAGTGAGCCGCTCTGCAGGGTTCTGGAGAGCAGTGAAATGCACCCAGTGAAATCAATGATGACATCTCAAGTTCTGGGAGGTTACACGACCATGGATTGCCCCCACGCCTATTCTGTTGGATGCAGATCTGGCAGCAGGACCCTTCAGCTCCTTGAGTACAACTCATTAACACCTGGGAACAGAGCCAAGGGGGGAATAAAGAAGACTTCAACTGGTGTGAATCCCAGCTGCATGTCTGCTTAGCAACACAGGTTTTTGTAAATACACTGGCCATGCCTCTGCACTCTCGGCTGTGTTTTTGCTGCATGCATAGTCCTGTGTGGGAGCTGAGGCCACCCCCAGGACCACTGACCCACTGAGGCCAAGAAAGTTGTGGAAATGCTGAAGCTATCAGCCACTGGGCTGTACCAGCCATCTCCCATGTGCTGCTGCTTCACAACGAAGCAGTGGGAGCAGTGGTTGTTGTGGGTCCTGCAGCAAGGAAGGCAACAAGCCTCTGCTCATCTTCCTAAGCAAGCACCCAGTGTCTGATGCACTCTGGTTGCATCGGCTGGGGAGTTGTGCTGGAAGGTGTAAATGCCAAATGGTGAAGACTTTAAGATCAAAGCTTAGAGGAGAAAAAAAAAGTTACAAAATCTACAATGTTATTGTAGATTCAATGTTACTGTAGATTTTCCTCCACCTGGCACTGAACTGGGCATGAGCTGAGGATCCTGTGTCCATGTTCCAAAAGGCTGATGAAGCCAGCCCCACTTTTTGCTTTATCCCTAGGTGCCTCCACAGCCCCCACTGTGTTCAGTGGGTAGATCAAGAGCTCTTCCAAACACTGATGCCAGACGGCTGGAGCAGGAGTCCAGGGCTCACCCCTTCCAGCTCTAGGAAATAAATTGACCTAATGGATGAAGCAGGACCCTGGGAGGCAGCACTGCTGAAATCATGGGAGACAGGGGATGAGAAGCCAGGGTTCATAGGCTGTAGTCCTGTGCATAATGGAGAGTCTTTGATTGTAGTGTCAGAGAACGTGGGTCAGGAACTTCTCAGTATTATGGACAAGCCACCCAGAAGTTTTGTTTGCCTGTGATTCTGGTCTGTCTTCATTCAGCTTCTGTCTGAGGCCAGTTTTGAACCTACTCCTTTTCCTTTGAAATGGGTTTCTGCTATTGGCATAAACGAGACAAAAATGACTTCATTGCCTCCCTGAGTAAACAGATCCCACTCCATCCTCAGAAGACGAAAGCTGAGGATTCATTTTCCTCAGGACCACGGAAGATGAATCAGAAAGCTGGACTTTTTGTGTGAGTGAGGCTGAGCTGGACTGATAAGAGCAAGTGAGCCAAATGGGGATGGCGGAAGCAGCATCAGAGGCTGGCACCTCTACATGCTGGGGAAGTGGTGTGCACTGAATGTGAACACAGCTGAGGAGGATGGAGATGTCCAGATCCCAGCTTCTGGATACTTCAGCTGTTGAGTCAGCTGGGTCTGGGGCTTTGCAAAACAGCAAGGGGGCAAGAGTGAGCAAAAAGCCAAGAGCCTGCGTGTGTGAGAAAGATGTTTCACCTCTGGCAGCAGGCCAAAGCAGCGGTTACTGCAGCCCTTGGAGACACACTTGCAGACACACATGCTGGCCTGCGCACACACACGCTTGCTCACACACACGTACCACTAACAGCACATGGAGGCTGCTCCCAGAGGCAAGCCTGGCTTCATGCTGGTCCCTGTTAATGGAGGGACCTGCCAACATCTGGCAAGGTAGCTGGGGTGGAAAGACAGCTGGGGCCAGCGAGCCCTTTCCCTAGCTATGAGTAAAGGGGATGGCTGAGGGTTGGGGTAGGCTGGAGTCGGCTTGTCTTCTCCAAAAGTAGCCTGCAAACAAGCACTCCTGCTTCCTCTGTGCAGGTTGAGCAGCTGTCTGCTTTTATGTTTTGTGTGTTAAAGAGCTGCTGAAAGACAATAGTGTGAAACCTCCAAACCAAAGGTCCTTGGCTGCACCAGGCCATAACAGCCAAGCAGGTTTTGCCAGCCCAGCCTGGCTTTGCCAAGAGGCCTTAGCTTTGATATGGAGTATGGGAGCACAGATATCCTTGATACAGGTTGTTACAAAGGATTTGTTATGCTGATGAAGGGATTTTTTTCAACATGGATGTGGTCTGTTTACAGATTTGGGTTTGTCTGACCTTCCTATTGGCTGAACTGGGGAGGAGGCAGCATCCATCCCAAGGGGAGGCAGCAGCCCTCTCTTCAGAAAATTGGTGGCATTTTGGCCCCTGGGGAAGAGCATTGACCTGTGTGAGTCAGTTGGTGGGTGATGGTGACCCTGCTAGAGGGTGTGAGGGTTTGCACTGCTGCTGCCTGCAGCGGTCCTACTCCTTGCGTGTTCCTCGAAGTCTGATGTTAAATGAGGTGAGGTAGAAACTGTACTAGTAGGGAAATGCAGGAAAACTTTGCATTTATTAAGCTACAGCCATTCTTCATCTGGGAGGACTCCCCTGCTGAGCTGGGCAGCCACCACCCCTACTTCCCAGCAGCTGCACCCAATCCTATCCCTGGAGTTTATCTGCAGGGGCCCAGGGTGGTGATGCTCACATCTCACCCCACCTGGAGGATCCGTGTCCTCCCCATTGGAGCTCTGAGCAGCAAAAAACCTCCCCTGTGTCTCATTCTGTCTGAGCCTGGGCTGCTGCTACCCCAAGACAGGTCTTAGCAAACATACCAAAGGCTTTCTTGGCATCAGTGAAGTGATACTATCCAGCTCTGCTGCTATCATAGCCTCCTCCTTGGGAGTACAGGTAGGAGGGCTGTCAGAGGTGAGGAGACACAGATGGGGGTAGGGGAAGGTAAGGGAAAGAGAAAGAGTCTTTTACAAATAAAGAGCAATTTTTTGTGTCTCTGCCTGTCTGGTGTGGGACTGAGGAATGAGCCTCATTTCCCTTAGCTGAGCATGCCCACGCTTCCCGCTGGCTGCGCTCACTGGGAGATGTCCTGCTGGATAGGACACTGAGCTGAGGGTCTGGGGGCAGTAGTGAGAGCAGTCAGGGCTGGTAACGGTGCACCCCAGGGGCATGCACTGCAGGGTCTGGTGCTGAGCATGGGGAACTGAGAGCCTCACCAGCACCCTCTCCCCTCACATCATCTCACAACCATTTGCCCTGTCTATAAGGCACTGGGTAGTTGGGGCTGAAGTGAACATCACAATATCTCTCACCCCAGCGATGTTCTCAAACCAGAGCTCTGCTCTGCTTGCTGTCAGAGAGGCTGGACTGCTCTGAGTCTCTGGCTTTCAGGTTGAGCATCAGACCACAGAGGAAGGTGAGTGTGACCATGTGTCTAATTACTCCCCCAGATGTGAGTACACACGGCATGCCATCACCGGATACAATCGGCATGTCCTCACTTGCTCACCACTGACTCACAACAGACTGGAAAAGTACAATCCTGCTCTGATGCTGTAATGAAGATGTAAGTGCTCTCTAGTAATACATGAGTAGTGTATGTGAGCAGCCAGTCAGGGACATCAGGCATCTGATGTTGCTGTGTTGAAGATGAGGATGTTTACTGTATGACTGTTGAGTTCAAAAGGGAATGACTTGGGGCAGAGCTTCATGACAAGCTCAAAGCTGTTTTGGGGTGATACTCATCAGTTCTGAGGATATTGGCTTAATGTCCCTCCCCCTCTCTTAATGCTCATCAGATGAGTGTTGGGCAATCAAAGCCCTAAATCTCAGGTATTGAGGAAACAAAGGAAGTCTTGTTGCATCATTAGACATTTTCTCTAAGTGGGAAGGAATTCATCCTGGTGGGTGTCTCGGGGGGGGGGGGGGGGGGGGGGGGGGGGGGGGGGGGGGGGGGGGGGGGACACGACAGCACTTAGTAGGCCTTGACCTGTCTGGGACACTGTGATGAGGCAGTAAGTGAGCTGGTGGTAACCAGGAACGGGCAAGGCCTTGTGACCGTGCTTCCTCCTCACTGGATACTCCTGTGTGGTGGCATCTGGATGCGAAGCCCTCCTGAGGGGGACTCTCCTCAGGGGATCAGCCAGCTTTTGTCTAAAAGGCTGGGAGGGGGGGCAGTGGTGAGGACCCAGAGCTGGAGGAATAGCTCATTCAGCACACATGGGCTGGTGATTTCTGTCCCCTCAGGAGGCTTTGGATACTGCCAGTGCTGCCAGCGGCATGCAGCTGGGTCACAGATGTGCTGCTGCACAGTACTCTCACAACATGCCCCCATCTTTGCTGGTAGGCTGCTCTGAAGAGCAGGTGTGAAAGTGGATATTCCTGAGCTCTGTGGTCCTTCCTTCAAAGGCCCATCTGTTGGAGGGGCTGGTGCTGGCCCAGCCGTGGGATCAGCTGGGGCATCTGTCCTTTATATCTTACCTCAGCCTTTCGCTCTTGCATGCCTATGGGCCTAGGGACTGGATAGCAAAGGGGAGATGGGTGGTCTTTTGTCATGTTGGACTGGGAGAACTGGAGAGGTAGAGCCTCTACCTTACGAAGGGATGGATCCCAGCCATGATCACGCAGGCAGTGGTGGAAGCCTGTTTTATAGCCTGTGGCATTTAGCTGAAGTCAACATCAACTGCAGGGTGTTGCTGGGGTGTAGTCCTGTGAGGCTGCTGCACTACTGTCCTCTCCCCTTGGCCTTTCACAGGCAGAGGAGAAAAGGCAAAAATTCACTGAAGGGAAAGGCCAGGAAGCTGTGTGGACATCCTGATTCAGGGATGAGCTCCTTGTTGACTTCCCTCCTTCATATTGTTTATGCAGCCAGAGCTATCATAGGCATCTGTGATACAGTTGCTTGGCCTTGCCTACCAGTCTGGCTTTCAAACCCGTGATGGCACTGTGCTGCCATGCAGCTGGAGCAGAAATGAGGAGTTTGGTGTTGTGATGTGTCCCTTTGAGATGGATCATGCTAACCCTCTGGCTCTGTACTTCTGACCTTCTGACCAGCTTGACCATAGGTGCCAGCCATTTGACTTTAGCCAGCATGTCCCACCACCTGCTGCTTCTTCCTTGCCACTGATTCCCATCTCTTATGGCTTGGATTTATCCACTGCCAAATGCAGGTCCAAATATGATGAGTCTTTGTGAGCTGCAAGAAACTCCAGGGCGGCTGAGAGCCTCAATATCAGGTCTAGAGCAGACCTTGAGCTGAGGGCCACTGCAAGGCAGTGGAGTTGGGTATCTAAACTGATATTGAAACTAACTTGCTTGTCTCTGAGCTGGAGCACTGGGGTATCTGGTCTGCTCAGATCTGCTGCTGGAGGTCAAGACCAGCTGAGACTGGGTTCTGTTGCAGGGAAATGGCGGAAGACAAAATAGTGTAACAGAGACACTGAAGCCTGAGATCAAGGGAGACTTAGAAGTATGTGGGTCCAAAAAATTGGCACCAAACTCTGAAAACATATGTGAGAGTATAGAAAGAGACATGCTCCCAGGTCAGCTCCTGACCCTCCTGTTTTGGGTAAGGACTTTCTGTGGCTTGCCACATCGCTGGGATACTGGCTCAGAGGCGAATTTTACTCCAGTCTCAATTTGTCAAGCAGTCAGTGTAAAAATGTCTTCCTCAGGATCATGACACCTCATCTTGTGGTGCTGCAGCCACAGGTCTGACGGTTTGGTGTCTGTATAAGCCACCAGCAAGAATAAGCCCCTGAGCGAGACCCAAATAGCTGCTGATGGGACCCAGGGACTGACCTGACTGGTTTGTTTTGCCTTTTGGTATCCAGGTCTTCTGAATATCTGGACCCAGACATTGATGAGTGAGGACAGAGGAGCCTGGGAAACAGAAGAGGTAAAAAATGTGGAAGGAGGCAGAGATGGCTCAGCCTAGGGTTGGGGTGAACCGGTAGTGACATTTCCACCCTCTGGGTTATTACTTAGCAAAAAGGACAGGAGCTTGCAATGCTGAAATGTCTTCCTCGCACCATGGCCTCTCATGCTTAGGACCAAAGGATATACTAGGGTTCTTTGTGGCCTGTAAGCCTTGGCATAAACAGTTGTCTGCCTCATGGATGAGTGTACAGGTGCGTCACTGAGTATGGGTGAACCTGGCTGCTGAGCTGGAGCAGTTGGTTTAACGCTCTCTCCATTGGTTATTAGCTTTTTGGAGAGTCAAGCTGGCGTGTCAGGCTCTGGGAGCTTTGGTGAGAGCCCTTGAGAGGGCAGGGGGCTGCGTTTAACCCTATAGGTGGCAAGAGCGTGCCAGGAGCGTGTAATCTACAGAGACAGCCCCGTTCCCAACTCCCAAACTGACTGCGGTTTTCTGCTAGCACGAAGGGTTCCGCATCTGGACTGGGAGGAGGGAGGAGGGGACAGCACGATGCTATTCCTTACGTCTCTAAAGAAAAGGACGAGACAGGCAGAGGTTTCCCCCACGTCCTTGGTGCTGGCGGGTTCCCCAGCTGCAGCCTGAGCCTGACGCCGGGCTGAGTCACGGGGTGTCTGCATGCTGCGCAGCCCCGCTGCTTCCCGAGGCTCAGAGCAGAGCTAGAGGACGCCTGCCTGCCTCATCAGCGCCTGCACGGAAACTGCCCCTCCGGCCCCCCAGCCTCTGAATCACAGGGGTCGGGCTGCAAGCAGGGGGATTTCCCAGCACCCAGTGCAAGGGCTTGCGTGCGGAGGAGCCTCCTCTCGGGCAGCTGGGAATTATCTCCAAGGACACGTCTCTGGACAAGCCAGGGCTGAGTGTCCCTGAGCGAGTGCAAGTCCCTGCCGTGCTTTGATGTGTTTTGTGGTGTCTGTCCCCACAGAGAGCACAGGGACAGAGGGTGCTGACCACCCTGCAGCCCCTGGTATGGTGTCTTTCACCCAAGCGCATCCTTACTTCTTGCTGTAGTTCAGGGTGTCTCCAGAGCCATTTCTCTCCACAGGGTAGACAAGCCCTGAAACTGCTCCCCTGGGTGTGCGGTGGAGGGTTTGCTTCTCTGGGTGCAGTTGGAATGGGCTGGGTGCAGGGGCTGCAAAATGAGCAGAGTGAGTGGTGCTTGCTGTATGTAGCCTCATGATGCAGGAGGGCTTTGCTTGCTGTCCTGTCCCTACCATGAAGACTCCTTCCCAGGGCTCCTGCTCCCTCCACCCAGTGCTGGACCCTTATTCCCTGTATTTCTCAGGGGAGGAGCTGTTTTTGCATTTTCTGTGCTCCCACAGCACATACCTGGCGTGGGAGATGCTGGGGTTGCAGGTGATCCATGGGGGCAGCACGGACCTGGCTGAATTTGACTCTCTGGGTAGTTGAATGGAGGGTGCCCACGACACCCCGTGAGCTGCGGGTGGGAGGAAAGAATATTTTATCATCAGCCAGGCATGGATGCCAAACAAGCCGCCAGCAGAAAGGCAAATATTTTGGCTACCCCAACACATCTGTTTAGAAGCAGCTCAACCCCAATTTTAAATAAAATGGGGAGGAAAAGCCATTAATTGAAGACATGTCCTTAGGAACGCGATCGCTTGGCTGGGGCCCAGCATTGGCAGCCTCACTGGGAGATCATGTGTTGCACAGACGAGATGACCGCCCAGGCTCCGCTGCAAGCCCCTGATGCTGCTTTGGGCAAGTCACACATGCCCTGCGGAAGCTGGAAGCTGAGGGTGGCTGTGTGAATACGTGCCACTCTTGCAGGGGTACATAATCTCCCACCACCACACCTCCTCACTGCCCTCCCCACCTCCCTGCAGTGCAGCATCCTTTTTCTTGGGAAGGACTCTGTGTCAGTGGTTGGCCATTCCTATCCTGCTTCATCTTTCGTGGGAAGGATCCAACCCTGGGGGATCCTAAAACAGATGAGCTGTTTTCCCAGCAACCTCTGGCTGCATGTATGGGACTTGGATTATCAGATTGTGAACAGCTGATCCCAATGCTGTGGACAAATACACAAATATTCAGTGAAGTTTGGACACCACTCTTCTGAAAGTCTCCCTCGGTAGTCTGTGGTGTGGTGTGGAAAAGGGAGATCCCCAAGCTTCCCATCTGCTTTCCTAGTGAGCTCTGCAGCCCTTCCTGAGCTTGATGGTGGTGCAGGTATTGGGGATATTTAGGCTGAACTCACAGGTAAGGAATGCCTGAGCTGTGGTCACAGCAGGGTATGCATCCCCACTGCTACACTGCTGCCAGCATGCTCGCTGCAGCATTGCCTTCTGTCCCATGTGCCTCACAACACTGGTGTCTCTCTCCCCATCTCCTTCCTTAGAGTGGAGGTAGGACAACCTGTCTAGCCACCCTAGTCCAGCACGTGGAGGTTGGAGGGAAATGCTGGAGGAAGGCCAGTCCCCCTCCCTCCCCCCATCCCCGACACTGCAGCAGGGGGCTGTCCTCCCTCTCCCTCTGCCAGCAGAGCAAAACACATGAGCTCAGGGGATCGCAGGGGCCTGGGAAGGGGGCTGGAGGAATCGCATGTACAGAAATGGGGAGAGGGCAGGAACTGGCTCCCCCAGAGCCCACAGGACCTCCCTGTGGTTCAGCCCTCAGCATGGGGTGAAGTCCGTGAGGGACAGGCCCCGGCCTTCCAGCAGGGTTGTGCCAAAGTCCCACTGGGTGCCCCTTTGGCTGTGACACTTATCGCTGGGGCTGTCCTGGTGTTGGCCAGGGATGACATTCCCATGGGCTCCCTGTCCTGGCTGGAACTGGCCATGCTCTGGCAGGAAGAAAGGTGATGGTTAACTGCTGCACTGAAATTATTACACAGCCTCCTCTGTTGTACACAGCCAGGGATGTAATAAGTACTGATGCTGGCTCCTCAGTGGAGGCAGTGGGGGCAGGGAGCGCCTTGGAGGAAACCCTCAGCTTGTGTCAATCAGCACAACTTTTTATTTTACAGATCACACTGCAGAGCGCTTCCAAGTATGAATAAACCTAAACGGAGACAGCTGGCAGAGGCTCTTGTCATCTAACTCCTTCCAGATGTGCAGTCATATGCCGCAGTTTTTGACTAATGACATCCCCAAGGAAAGCCCTGGGGATGTGACAGTGACGAGGCAGGTGAGGGGCATGCCAGGAGCTCATTGGTGGCCCGGGGGGCTGCTGCCTGGGGACCATGGCTGGGGAGTGACCCTCCACCATCCCTCTCTTCCCCTTGTGATCGGCAGGGCTTGATGGATGGCAAGGGGCTGCGTCTGCCATGCCAGGCACCCAGGCAGCTCTCCACGGGTGGGTAAAGCTACTTAATCCAGGAGCGGTGTCCTGTGGAGATAGCTACTTCATGGCTTGGAAGCCAGAAAACTGCGGTTAGTAGGGTTGTGCTGGAGCAAATTAGCAGTGTTTTCTGATAATGAACTGAGGTTGAAGCGTTTACGCTGCTTCCCGCTTGGGGGCCCATTCAGGTCTCCCTGCGTGATGCCTCTCTGCCGCAGAGATGTCTGAGAAATCAGCATGGGTGGGAAGATTTGTAAATCCTGTGGCCTCCCCCTGAAATATCTGCCTTTCTCGTCCCCATTTTATGTTCCTGCTCTGCCTGGGTCGTATTAGTCATGCACAGTCTCCAGTGGGTTTGATTTCCTCACACCCCTGTGGGTGGGTCTGTTCTAGTTCCATAAGCTGGGGCCTTGGGGATGCTTGGTGGCTCAGAGATGGGTCAGGCATTGGGGGGATCAGCCCTTCTGACCCCAGGTGGGAGATGAAGTCTTCCCAGAGTATTGCCTCCTTCATGCTGTCTTTCAGAAGCTGCAGCCAGCCAGGGTCTAAACTTGCTCCATAGGCAGAAGAGTCATTTTGGGTCTTCCCATGGTCCCTGTTCTCCCCTTCTTCCTCTACACACCTTTGTAAATTAGCCTCTGAATTCCATCTAGTCCCAGGATTAGCATGTCATGGGCTATCAGTTACAGCTCCCACCACCCCTCTGTGTCCCAACATCCCTGACAAACTTGCAGGGGGGTCCAGGAAGCCATGTTGCTCCTGAGGGAGGAGGTTTGTAATGGATGGGGGATGGCAGACCCTGGCGGGTGGAGAGAGCTAATCCGTGGTCACTTGTGGCTGATAATGATCTCCTGGAGCCTAGGAGCAGAGTGGAGGGGTGTAAAGAGCCTGAGGGGACTGGGGCTGCCACTTCAGCATCCCTACCTTGGCCCCTTCTGCAGGCAAAGAGTGCTGCAGAGGAAAGGGGAAACTGGGTGGGCTTTCAGTGAAAGGTGTGTCTCCTCTGCCTGCAGGTGAAGACAAAGGTTTAGTTTGTGGCTTTTGGTGCAGCATCTCCTCCAGGACCTAATTAGGCATGTGTTTTCCCTTGGGAAGGCATCCCTGTGCAAAGTGAGAAGTTGCTCATGGGGGTTATTCCATTTCAGTGCTTGAGATGGAATCCAGATCCGTGGGTGAGCTCTCTGCTCCCCTCTCAGCCTTCCTTCTCCATGTCCAGGCTGTCCTGGAGGCACTTTACAGCTCCCAGGTGACCAATTTTCCAGAAAGCCCGAGACAAATTCATGTTTAACCTAACAGAGGCAGCACAGTGACCTCTGTCACTTCTCCCTCCAGAAAAAACCTCCCAGCCCTGATGAAGCAGGCTGGGACTGAAGCCGCCAATACAGTCAAATTAGCCGCAAGAGATGATTATTACATCCAAGACATCCAGCTGTGTAATGGACTGCATGGTGGAAATAATAGAAGTAGCAATGGACTCGTGCTGGGATTGTGACTTCAAAAATATGAGGGTTGGCCCAAAGGAAAACAGAGGCTGCAAGGGAAAACCCCATAGATAGTGGCCATGACATGCAGAACCTGGTACCATTTTTTCCTAGCTGAGGTGTTTGTCTGTGGCTTTCATTGGCTGTTAACTCCCTTGTCCTAAATGCCTTCAACCTTTCCTTCTGGTGCAACTCCATGGGCTGCTCCGGGACACCCGTGGGGCTGAGGAGAAGGGCCAGCCTAGAGGCTGGAGCGATTCCTTATTACACTGGCAAAGTGCTGGGGGCTGAGCCTGGTGGATGCTGCTTGGAGTGCTGGGAAGGCACCTGGGTTTTCAGTAGTGCAAGTTCCAGGTTTCCTTCCTCCGCAGGGCAGAGGAGCAGGACTTTCTCCTGCTTTCCCTGCACCCTGAGGAGGTGAAGGGAGGAAAGCTGCTCTTGGGAGGCTGCCTGGGGAGTGCAGAGGTCGGCATGAGCTGGCAGTTTGTTTGCGCCTCTCGTTACGTGGAGCTGGGAGCGGGGCTGAGCCTGGGAGGCTCAGGCAGGCTGGCAGAGGAAGCGGGTGATAAACTCCTGTCCCCGCCACGCGATACGCTCTGTGTGTACAGGATGTTTGGTTTCCTGTTGATCCTGTCCAGAGGTGGCAGGCCTGGAGAGATGCAGAGACAGGCTTTGTGCTTCCCTTAATCTTTCTTCTACCTGCAAGCAAGTTCATGCCTGAAACACCCGATGTGACAAGGCAGCACGCTGTGCCCTGGCATGGTCTGTGTTTGCAGGGAGGCGTGCTGCTGGCTCTTTGTCTTGGGATTGACTCAGGCTGACGAGCCCAATCCCAGTCAGCCACAGGAGGATGTCACTGGAAGGAGCCTTTGGCTCCTGCCAGCCATCCTGGCCCTGCTGCTGGTGAGCCCTGTGGGACAGCTGCGTGCAGAGGAGCAGAGAAAAGGGGGATGGGTAGGATCAGTGTGAAGGGCAACATGCAACCGGGCACTGCAAAATGGTTTCCACCTCCAGTGGCCACAGTATCACCTTGTCTGGGGTGTCCCAGCCAAACCCAGTACATTGATGATGGCCTAACTGCAGCCGTGGCTTTGGCTTGCAGCAGACAGAGCTCTGAAGGACCCAACCACCCACAGGCCATGGTTTTGTCCCTTTCTCCGGTAGCTCTGATCCCAACAGCGGCTTTGAGCCTTCCCCTCAGCTCCTGCCTCTTGCCTGGGTATCCTTTATTCCTGGAGTGAGAAAATCCTCCCTAGAGGAGCACATCATGCTGCCTAGAGATGGTCTCCTGTCACAGGGGCTTCACCTGCATGAAATGCCCACTTTATCCATTAGCTGCTAGTGAGGGAACAGGCAGGGTGAATCCACATGAGGACAGGACCACCCTGGAGACTAAAGCTGAAGGTACAATACCTACACTGTAGCATGCTGAATTGCCTTTTTCTGCCTGGAGGATTTCACTGATGGAGTGATGAACTCCAGGTGTGACGGATAATGGAGCACCATGCTTTGCTGAAACAACACATCTCTTGTGAGAGAGACAAACTGTGAGAGTTGGAAGGATGAACAACTGCGGTGTGAAGAGACGTGAGGGATGTGCTGGAGCACTCCTTCCACTGTGATGTGAAAGGCATCTGCCAGAGTGGGAAGAATAAATCAGGGAAGCTCTTCCCTCACGTTGAGCAAGCTCATCTGAGTAGAAAAATGACAAAAATATGAAAGGAAACTGCTAGAGAGCAGCCCAAGTCAGAAATAGGTGGAGGCTAGTAACCAGTGCGATATCCAGCAGCGATTCAGGACAGCTGTGGGGAGGAGAGGCACCACATGGAGGAAGAAGCTGGACTTCACAGAGCAGTTCTAAGTCAATGGGACCTTCTCCCCAGTTAGGGGCTGGCTTCTCCCTGTTTGTGTGGATGGAAGTTGACAGGCCATGGGTCTTAGCCATGTTCCATCTCCCTAGCTGGAGAACGGGGAAATCAGCATGACTTTCCCATCTCCTCCCCCTTCTTAGCAGTGGTGGCAAAAGGGGTCCTGGAGGGGGAGAGGGTGTGAAATACCATTACAAGGTATGAATATACCATCTGCCTCTGGGGCTGTCAGCCCCTGCCCCACCTGATTTCTGTGCTACCAGGGGAGCCCCAGGTGTGCACCCTGGGCTCTGTGTTGTTTGTAAACACTGATTTAAAAAAAAAACATTTAAGAAAAGGCTTTTCGGATGATCCTGGACCTGCTACATCACCAGGGGCTGGGAGGGCTCTGGCTGCTCACAGAGCTGGACCTGGGGGAAGCCTCGGGCTCCCTGCTGGGGAATCCCCAGGTGCAGAGAGGAGAACTGCTGGGAAGAGGCACTGCTGGCTTTTGTGAAACTCTTTCATTCATTGTCCAGGCGGGAGCTGATCCTGGCAAAAGGCAGCCCGGGGATGTGCTTCATTCCCAGCAGAGCCAGTGGGGGCTGGTTTTGATCAGGAATTATCTGGCGCTGGGCCTCGGCATGGATCATAGCTGCAACCTGCTGCCCCAGTGCTGCTTGGACCTGAGGGGGCTCACTTGTGGTTGCATTTGAAAGGGCCTCCTGTGCTCCCTGTGCTTGGTTTGAACAGCTTCCAAGGTGGCTTACTGTTCTCTCTTTATATCACTGCTGTTATTTTTTAATAAAGTTCCCCGATTACTTCTCAGGCTTTGTGGCAGAGGGGCATGGGAATTAATTTCCTCTCCTTGGTCACTTGCAGTGCTTTCCAGGCCAGTTCAGTGCTGCTGTAAGGGGGGAATTGGCTCCATGGGGTGAGAGAAAGCTCAGGACACTGTCACTGTCCTGATGTCATGGTGCTCCCTGGGAGATGCCAGAGGAGATGGGGGGTGGTGGGGAGCAGTGGCATGGGGGCTGAGCGTGTTGTGGGCAGTGCAGGCATGGGTTTTCCACTTATGAAGCAGAGCTTGCAGTGCTCAGGAGGGGAAAGATGTTTGTTGGAAGAGCTGGGTGTGAGCACCCTTGGTCTGGGGAGTTAAGTCTCAGGAGCAGTTTTTTGAGAGGAGTCTTGCATCATGGGTTAAATAAAAACAGGGGAGCACATGTATGTATTATGGGAAGGGGGAGAGTTTCTCTTCCTTTCCTTGTCTTCATTCTCCTCTGGATCTGCTGGGAGGCTTTTCTCCAGTCCTCAGATAGCACTGTTTCTTAACATCAGTTATTTTGGGAATAAAAGTCATTAGCATTAATACCAATGCATGGTATTTGCAGAACTGAGGGCAGAAGGAACCCAAGTGTGCACAGAGAGGTGACATTGTGGATGCCATCATCTTTTTACCACCTTCTCAATTTTTTTCCTATCTCCAAAACAAACAAAAAAAGCTTTTCCTGCCCTCCTTGGTGCACTGGAGCTGCTGGAGGCCAGCGATGTGGCATCCCACAGGGAGGCAGGGGGGTTGTAGGAGCTCAGCCTGGGATACACTCAGGTCCTGGCTTGGCAAGATGCCACAGTGACAAACATAGCTGACCTGGGGAGGCACTTTCAGCGTATCCTTGGGGAATTTGGTCACCGTAGGAGGACAGGACAAGTTCGAGGCTCTTGTGTCTGGAGTCCAAACTGAGGCAGGGTGGGGGGAGTGGTGTGAGTGGACAGGGGAAGTGGAGCAGAAGAGGCTTTGGGCTCCTCACAGAGGAGCCTGATCCAGACTCCTGGCAGACATAGGGGAGATTCTGGTCCAGGGTCAGCAATGGCCAGGGAACTGAAAGGACAGACATGCCCCCAGCCTTGGCACCCTGTTGGAGCACACAGAGCACAGCTACATCCCTGCTGACATTTTCATGTGCAGGGTGGTGAGGCAGAGGCACAGGCAGGAAGGGAACATGCCTCAGCTGGAAAATGCCATGTACTGGGGCCATGGGCTGTAGTGGCTGGGCTCTCCAGTGAGAGGGTCAGTGGTACCTGTAGGCACCGCAGGGCTCTTGTGTTTATGAGCTTCAGTGATCAGCAAGCTCCTAGAAAATATACCATATTGGGAAATAATCGTCCAAGTTTTCCAGCTTGCTCTGGACATTTGATCTCCACTGGATCTTAATCCTCACTAATTCTCTTGTCTACAGCCTGAAGGCTCCTAGATACTCCCAATTACCAAGTCTCCATGGGGAAGATGGAGGTGTTTGCATGCTTATTTACCTTTTCCCTCTCTTCCTCTGCTTTCCCCGTTGGGGTCCTTTGCTCTTTGGCTGTGTTTCATTGCAGCACATTAACTCCCTGCCCAGCTTCGGTCCTTGGCTGGCCTGGGGGTGAAGCCACCCGTTGATAGTACACATCGCTTTGCTTGCCTTCATTTGCTCAGGCCCTTCTCTCCCCAGCTGACGTGCTGAAGATAACATATCTCTCATTCCCTTTGCCTTGCTCCCCTTTCCCCTTCATTGCGTGTATTTCTCTCTCCATCCCTGTGACTGAAACTTGGCAGGAAATTCAGAGACATGCTCAGGCATTAAAATGACTACCCCAAGGAAAGCCCAGAGCACAGCCTGGAGCAGTGGAGGGGATAAGGGTGGGCTCTCAGCTGATGCCCATCATTTCCACTTCAGCTGGGAATGAGATCCCTTCTTCCCTTGCTAACAATGGCTCCTGGCTGCCCCAGTGAACTGGCAGTGCTTGCCTAGCTGAGCGGGAGATGAGATCTGCTGTGACAACCTCCTTGATACTCCTCTCCTGACATTTGGATTGGAAGATGAGTGTTTTGGGGGGTCCCTGGGAATAGGGGATGAATAGGAAGCAGCATCTGTAGATTCAGGGGCAGATTCCTTGACCTGGGCTCTGGAACCACTGTGCTGATGTTAAATGGCAGTGCTTGGGTATGTGTGTATGTTGCTGGTGTGTTTGCATGTGTGTGTCTGTTAACGCAGTGGAATGCTGCTGAGGCTGAGTTGTATGTACCCGTGGGGTGTGCTGTCCATGGGAAGAGGTTTTGTCTGTCCTTGCTGCTCCATCCTTCCCTGTCTTGGTGCTGCATCCCTGTTCAGAGGCACAAGACTAGCTATGAGGCCCAAAATAATCAGACAGGAGACAAAACAGGGAGCAATTTGAAAAGTGTGTTACCTCAAGCAAGGGGAGCGCTGTGGCCTAGTTGGTAGCTCAGAGAGAAGATGGGGCAACATAGAAGTGGAACAAATGGTGCAAAGAAACCCAGGGAGGCTCCGGTTTGAGTCTCAGGTGAAGGGGGCACAGCTGAAATGCAAAGGGGCCAAACTTCAGGCAGATAAAAGGGGTGATTGGGCAACCCTCAAACCCAGGTGAACACTAAAGTGCAGAGCACATGTAGTATTTTTAATGACCAAGAAGCAGCATTAGCCAATTGCTATAGAAAGTGCCCCAGGTGGTGCTGTTTAGCCACTGGAGCCAGGATCTGCAGAGGCTTTGGTAAGGGTCAAGTCCTCAGGTCTGAGTGCCTGCCTGTGGCAAGGGTGAGGGGCTAGTGCATGCAGTCAGGGGAAACCCCACACAGAGCAAGGGGTACTGTGAGATGCAGAGGTGATGTTGCCTTGCTGGTGCTCTGATTGTGACCCTGCTACTGCTTTCCAGTGTGGCAGGGAGACAGGACACCATGATAGGTGAGAATTCCTGTTTCTTTTTGGTGAGAAGCAAGTTAGTGATCAGTGATTAAGTCTGGCATGGCAAAAGAAGGGTTTGTGGTAGCTGGCTGGACCATGCCCTCTTCAGCCTCACTTCATCTTAATGCAGCTCTGGTGGCATTTTTACAGCATAGAGTCACTGGATCTGCTTGTACAATGGGTCTGGGCAAGGCTGGGCTTTGATGCACTGTGGTTTTGTTCCTATAGCTGTCCCTGGAGATGTCTTTCAAGCAGCATCCCAGGTTCCCCATGGGACAATGCATACGCAGGACATCATTAGGTCTAGAGCAGTTGTAAGGCAAAGCCTCAGCTGTTCCCAGTTAAGACTGCCATGTCTTGGTCTCAGTGGGAGTGAGGTGATGTGAACAGCCTGTCCAGAACAGGTCTTTGTGAATCCCTGCCTGGATAAGGCAGATCTTAGGAATGACAGGAACAGGTAGTCTTCATAAGCCATTCTGTCCTGTCATTCTCCAAACATGTGGATGTTGGCCAGACCATATGAGGTTGGTTCATCACTGCTCATAGTGTAAAAGTGCCTTGTGGGTTCTGTTAGGAAATCTTTGGTGTCCCCCACATGGGATCTTGGGCAGCCTCACCTCCTGCATTAACTTCAGTTTTCCACCAGCATGCTCTAAAGGAAGCCAAACTAGAGTGATAGCTGTGCTGGCCCTTGGAAGCCAGCATCTCCCAAGCGGAAAGGAGCTTTATGAGCATTACTGGAAGCTGCTGTGGCTGAGTTACCAGAAATAAACCACTGAGGCCAAGTGCTCTCAGACCACTGCATTTCCCACTCTGGTAGCTGGGCCACCTTCCTAGTGCTTGTGCTTCTGAGTAGGGAGATATTCTGTAAATGCCACCCACTGCTCCTGCTGATTTGGGTAGGTGGCAATGAGACAGGAAGACAAAGGTGGGTGCCTTCCTGAAGGCTCCCGTTAGCATAGATTATTGTTTGTAGAAGTGCTTTTTCTGGGAACTTCTGTGTTTCAAAAGAAGTAGCAATAGCTCCTTTTAATTCACAGGCAATTGCAGGGCTAGGGGGGCAGGAGGTAGCTGGAATGAGAGGGCTCTGCCCACAGTCCGGGAGCAGAAGATGTGTCCCTGGAGAGGCACAGATGCCTCAAATGGAGGCTTTGCACGCATGGGGGTGGCAGGATAAGTGGCCCTTAGCCAGCGCATCCCTGCTATTCTTCTGCCTGCCTTTGGTTTTAATTAAACTGCAGCTATGATGCATGAGCTACATGGTAACCTGCTAACCATCAGGAAGCATGAGGGCTGATGCCTACAGAGCCCTCAGCAACTTACTTTTCCCACTGCCCCAGGAGAAGGGAGCAGTTACCTGTGAGCCCTGACTCCCAGGGTGGGAGCACTGAGGCAAGGAGGCTCATGCCTGCTGCATGCAGAGGAGGGAGTCCTGAGCCCACTGTGTTAATCACAGATTTGTGTTTTCTCCTCCGTGGGAGTACCTGGTGAGAGGCAAAGGCTGAGAATGATGCAGAGATGTGCAAAGTTTCTGTGGTGCTCAGGGTAAAAGTTGAGACTGGTACCTGTGTTAGGATGGAGAGTCATCTGACAATTCAGGACTTACAGTAATTTCCCTCACCAAGCCTTTGAGTTTTGCAGAGACAAAGAGCCTGCCACCAGATCCTCTTGGCCAGTGCTGGGAGCTGCCTTCTCCACCAGACTTCTTCCTCAAGGGTAGGTTTTCCTGGTGGAAAGATGGTGGCAAGAACCCTCCAGGGCCAAGGCTGGGGAGCTGTTAGCAGCACATTCTCCCCGTTGTGCTGTGAATACAGCCAGCCCTGCCTGTAGTGTGGCCAACGTACCAAACCTGCCAACGTGGCCAGGATCCTAACCCCAGATAACATAGCCAGTTGCCAGGCAGTGCCGGGTTTTCTTCCCTGGAGTCAGGGGGAAGGAATGTGGGTGGCTCTGTGTGTCCAGGCTATCAGTGCCATGGTGGTGGTCAGCCCCTCTCGGTGACTATTGCCAGCTTTGCCATGTGTTGGGAACCAGCACGAACTCTCTCCCTGGGTGCCATGTGGGCAGCAGCCCCAAGCTGGGGCAGTGCATGGCTCTGGAGTGGGTCGAGGTGGTGCTGAAGGATGTTACTGTACCAGCTTGCGTCTCACGCTTGGTGTAACATGTTAGCTTACCACGCATGTGGTGTTGCCATATCCCACCACATCATCCTGGGACACTGGGGTGATGATCCACAACCTGGGGTCTGCCAGACCACATTGTCTGGCACAGGATCTGCTCATTTCTTATGTCCCCTCTTTCCTGAAGCCCTCAGAGTCCCATGAGGAGAAGGTCATGGGCTCTGCACACCATTTGTGCAACTGACAGCATGCTTTTTGCTGTCCCTCAGCTTCTTCCTTTAGACACAGCCAGCAGTGTCTCTGGTGCAAGATTAGAGGGCTGGTTTTCTCCATTGCTTGGAGAGCGTAAGCCCTGTCATGTGGTGGGAATGGCTATGGGTGTTGGGATGGAGGCTGACTTCTTGTCAGAGAGCATGAGAGAGACCAGTGTAAGGAAGGG
Organism: Pezoporus wallicus; assembly: GCF_028554395.1. Classification (NCBI taxonomy): domain Eukaryota; kingdom Metazoa; phylum Chordata; class Aves; order Psittaciformes; family Psittacidae; genus Pezoporus; species Pezoporus wallicus. Next base: position 3,097,836 of record NW_026639660.1, read on the forward strand.
TTTCCTTACCCTTGAATCAGCAGAAGATGGTAGATGTCTTATTTTCCTCCAAAAATATTCCAGGATAGACCCAATTATCTCTCAGCAGAGAATGTAGCAATTTATGAAGGGGTGCTATCCACTTAAAAATGTGCATCTCTCACATAGTTATTTCCATCCTGATGCTGAGCTGGGAAGTTTCCAAGATCCCAAGAATGGAGGAAAACTTGTGCTTGGGTCCTGGCTGGGTCGTGCGGTGCATGTGTCAGCACTTTGGGTGCAATCAGTTTTTGTCTGGTCAGTGAGTTTCTTCCGTTGTTTGGGTGGGCCTTGCACAAGCCTTTGGGGGAGAGTGAAAGCCTTTTTAGAAAGTGGAATATATGACTGTGAAACCACAAGTGATGGAGGGTCTCAGGCGTGGGTAGTAATGCCCAAACGGCTCCTGGCTGTCAGGATGTTAGTCACCATCACTATCGCTTTCCTGGCGTGCTGCTCCCTGCTACCCACCTTTTGTCAGTGTCCTAATTCGCCATGAATCATGTAGGATTTTGGGAAGTCCATTCTTCCCTCACTATCTGTACAATTCGTAGTGCCTCGCAACTGCTACTATGACATAAAAAACATTAGTAAAATAACCACAACACACTCATTTTGGCAACAGATGGGAATTCAAATTGACTGTTTCCCTCTATACTTAGGAGTAAAGCCACAGGTCCTGAAAAAGCTCCAGTGGGTATGAGTCTTAGCACGCATAAGTGTCCATGAATATTTGAGGTATGGTATTAGGAAAAACTTTGTCAGGCTAGTTAATGCTGGGGCAAACAACCTAAAGGCTCGATGGGATGTTTTCTGATGGGCTTCCTGTGATGTTTTCAGAGGAGCTTAGACTAGTATCTCCCAGAGGGTGCTGGTGGTGCCTGAGTAGGGTCCCTTTCACGTCTACACTTCAACAATCTATCCCACTTTCTGGAAACAAAGTCCGGTTCAATGTCTCTATTTTTAGACTTGGAAGCTCTCTGATGGACCAAGTTAAGCCCATGGAAGGGACTGTATCCATCCATGGCCATCCTCTGCATGTCTGCTATGTCAGTGACTGAAATGACTCCTGGGGGAGGGCTGCAGAAGACAGAATAGGAGAGCAGAGTAAAAGTGAGAAAGGTGCTGGAGTAGTGTCACCAGTTGCATGCTGCAGGAGTTCCTGGAAGGGCTCCCTGGCAGAGGCACAATCTGTCCCATGCAGCTCAGCACAATATCAATGCCAGGAGCTATGGCTCTGGCATGGAAAGGCAGCAAGTCTCACCACACCTGGGCATGATGGAAAGGACACTGGACTGAGCTCATCTGCCTGTGCAGCCTGTTACTGGGTGGGTGCATCCAGTCTCTTACCAGAAGCCTGGAGCCAGAGGATCTGTTCTGGAATCCCAGACATCATCGTGCAAAGGGGGTTAGTCTGTCACACAACCCTCGGTTAAGCATCAGGATGTGGTGGGTGCTAAATATCTGTGAACCCTAAAGATGACTAATCAGACTCATGGAGAAAAAGTCCCTTAAGTATTGTTAGAGATGAGGACAGGCTCTGGCCCAGGAAGTCCTGAGCCACAATTGGCCTGGGAGAGTGTATGGAGGCAATATTGCTGTTGGCCTGCTCCTCTTCTCCCTCAGGCATCTGCTATCAGCCAGTGTTGGAGACAGAGCCCTTGGCTACATGGATGCTCAGTGTGACCCAACACAGCTGTGCTTCTTCCTTACGTGTGGAGCCACAGGGAGGCTGCTGTGGCATGTAGAGCCCTGTCACATCAGGTCATAAAGATTTTGTGAGGGAAAACTTTACAGTGCCAAACTGGCATCCTTTCTCCTTTCCCCTATGAAAATCCAGATCTCCTCCCATTGCTGGGGTGTCAATGGGTGCTGTCCCCCCTCATGTTGCTGGTGCCAGGGGGTGAACCTTGTCTGCTGTCCCCAAGGACATCCAGATACGGAGTTCTGTGGAGCCATGTGAGAGTGAGTCCTTTTGGCAGCCATGTTTAAACCCTGCCTCCATACTCACAGAAGGAAGCATGGCAAGAGGGAGGTGACCTGTGAGAGGTCAAGGGTGAGAGATTAGATGTCCCTTTGGCATCTTTAGATAAACACTAAAAATTCCCCTGGGATGAAACTGCAGAGAGCCCTGTGATGAGGAAGGGAGCAGGACAGTCCATGCACAGGGCTGCAGCATGCCATTGAGTACTCTGAGGGAGCTGGTACTCATGCCTTGTGAAGGTCAAGGGGACTGTTGAAACAAGGTCCGCATTACGCCAAGGCTGAGGGCTTCACAGGGATCTTCCCAACATGGGTCCATCAGGGGGAGCTGGGGGCTGGAGTGGAGAGGCAGGCACAACGCCTTGGTTTGTGGTGCTGCCTTGGAGAGACCCTCCCGAGCAGTGGCTCCTGCCTTGCACATGGCATGTGGGGGCTTGGGATTGCTGGGAGGAGGTCCCTTTCCAAGGCTCCTGGAGGAGCTTCGTTGGTGGAAAGACCTGCCAGTCTCCTCTTGCTCCTTCCTCCTCTTTTGCCTGGTGCTTTCCTTTGGGCTCTGTGGCTGACACAGAGGGTTTTTTTTTATAGTGCTGCTTTCCTTTCCCCTCTCTGAAGGCCGGAAAAGACAGGGATGGAGCTGAGAGTTCCCCTTTCACACCAGAAGAGATGACTTTGGTTAATGGGGAAGAGCGAGCCAGGCCCTGGGCGGGGAGCTGGGGCACCCCCTGCCATATTTGAGCAGGGTTGAGCACTGCCCCCCCGGCCCCTGCTCCCAACCCTGTCCCCCTGTGACCCGCTCCCAGACAGGACGGCCTCATGGCCGCCCCCCCGGGCTCCAGCAGGACTCTCCACACAACGGAGGGGCTGTGTGACCTGCCTGCTCCCAACTTGGTTGCTATAGGAAAGGGAAGAGGCTGGAGAGAATGTGTGCGGCCTATTCACGCCCCAGCCCCGATTCACAGCGCCCCTGAGGTAATGTTTGCCTGGCTTGCCATGATCTTGCCTGATAAAGGGGCCTCCTAAAAGCACGGGGGAGGACCAGACCGAAGGGGCTGGGAGAAATATTTGACTTGAATGTGAGTAACGTGTGGAAATGGGGAGGTGGGGCAGGGAGGGGGAGAATGATAAGAAAGGACCCTTTGAAAAGGAGGGAGGTGGGGAAAACTGTGTGCTGGGCGCCTGGCTGGCCCCACCGGCTCGCCACGTCTGCGGGGCCAACCACACATGGGGGCTTTGGGATTCCCCTTTACCACAGCCAAATGAGGACATCTGACAGATGAAGGTGTATGAACCCCTACAGCAAGGTTATTGGTTGACTTGTACCCAAGGGTAGTGAGACCAGGGTTCCAAATGCAGAATCAGCTCTGCGGCAGCAGGGTCTCTATACCTTTCCGAAACTCACCTTTATTTCTTTCTGCTTACCTAACTCACTCTGAATATTCTCGTTTTTCAAATTATCACTGTCATAATATATCTGCTTTTGTGAGGTCAGAATGCCCCTTGGGCCCATCTTTTTGCTGGTTGTAATGGAGGATGGGTTTTGTGTTGGAAAACCCCCTCAGCTGCATGTGCATGCTAGGAAACAAAAGCAAAATCCCTGTTGCCTAAAACAAAGCAAAACAAAACTCCAGTGATCCTGCAAATGTCTCCCTGCACAGAGTAGGAGGAGGAGTTTTGGCATGAAGCAGGCAGTGGCCACCTCTTAAATTTTCATAGCTGATCTTAGCAAGTGTCCTTTTTGTACGCTTGATATTCTCAAAAGGGCTGATCAAAGCAATGAGACAAGTATGTTGCTGCTGTCGGGATACTGTGCAAGATGAAGACTTGCATCCAAAATGTATTTTCAACATCGCTAGCGAGGCCCAGAGGTTTCCTCCCTGGGACAGTGTTATCTCTGCTCCAAAGGAGGTGTGAGAAGGGCGATGGAAACATCTGGACCCTTAGGTCCAGAGAAGCAAACCAAGCTGGGGGAAGGCGCACGGCAAGGGACTGGTCGAACTGACTGTTCACAGGACCATGTTTTAAATGAGCTGTAGCTGCTTGAACAGGAGGGTCACTATCAGTGGGCATTGCTGGGTGGAAAACTCTTCCCACTGTGCCACTGGGGTCAAAAGAAAACAAAAAATAGGAGTGGGATGGAAGGAAAAAAGAAAAAGCAGCAAATATTATAATGGCATTTTCTCATGGGAAGGAAATACAGTCTCCAACTCTGGTAAAAAAGAAACAGAGGGGGCTGGGGCACTGCTATTGAGAAAGGCTGGGAGCCTGGGAAAAGCACTTCTATAATGAGAGAGGGAAAAGATGAGAGTGATTTAGGATAAGGAATGTTGTCGTTGGCTTCAACTAGAAGGAAAGCAGGTCTGCTTCTCTTATGACTTTTTAAACGACACCTATCATTGTAGGAAGAGAACAGACTGTGAATATGGCTTATAAAAACCTCTGCTTACACTGAGGATGCCTGGAAGTGGGTTTCACAGCCTTGCTTTATTATGAGGAGTAACCCCTCACTTGGGAAAGAAGAAGAAAAGAAATTAAGCCCTTGTGTGTGTTACGAAAAAGAAAAGGAACATCAAAACGCTTGGCTGATGGCTTTGGGAGGAGAAATAGTGTTCAAAGAGGTGACTTCTGGACCTCGAAGGGTAGCACTGGGGGAGGGGCAAGAAAGCTGCAATGTTGCTTTTGTTTGGGATTTAGTAACACTTTGGCGGTCTTGCCGTCCCCCTCAGCAGCCTTTCCAACTGGGGAACGTTGCCCCCAAGCACTGGCGTTATGCAGTGCAGGAAACAGGGAAACCAGCACTTACTGTAAGCTTTCTATTTCATTACAGCAGCTTCATTGGGGTCCTGCCATTGGGCCAGTTGTTGTTAATCCTGTATTTGTATTTACCAGATACATCTCTCGCTTGGTTTTCTGGAATTCCCCTGCAAGGAGCTCTGATGGGTGTTGCAGAGCTACAGAGAGTTTAGCTTTCATTCATCTGCAGAAGAAACCAGACTCACTTGAAGTTGGCTGTTGCTTAAGCTCAAAGTGCCCCCCGCCCCCTATTTGGTTAATTTAATATCCATCAAAGGATGTTTTTACTCTTGGATGAAAATGTTTCTTTAAAGCCTGTGTTGCAAGTGACCTGGCGAGGCTGTTCACTGTTTCTGAGCCCTCTGAGAGCTCCCATGGCTAGTGCGGATTAAAGGAACTAGGTCAGATTTCTAAACTATAGCATAGATGATGCTGCTGTTCCAGCTGGACTATCTATAAAAGCTGGAAAAGAAAATCAGAGTCCTGGAAAGAGGTTTTGTTGGATGTGTACTTCCCAGAACTCCCCCGAAAAGCAATCCAACTGTGCAGGCTGGAGTGGAGAAGCTTCAAAGGTTTTTCCTAAATCAACCCAGCCGCCTGAAATCCACGGGAAAGCTTGTGAGAATTTTGCTCATGAGATGGACAGATAATGCAAGCAAGCAATGTGAGAGAAAAAGTATTCTTCTACATGATGTCACTTCCAGCATTATTTTATGTGAACCAGTGTATAAACGATTGTATAAATGATTGTTTTCCTTCAGCCTTAAACACAGGTAGGAGAATTTACCATCCACTGCAAAGCACTTCTCTCCGAGATGAGACAGAAAACTGCCCATGTGTGCACAGCAACACCTCGGAATGGCTTGTGATGTGAAAGGAAAAAGAAGTTTGCAACTCAGTGAAACTCCTTCAGGGAAAGCAAGGCAGAACATGGCATGCCATGGTCCACTGACCAGGCAGAGGAACTGTGCTGTCCATCTTCTGAACGTTTTTGATCCCTTGTTTCTGCCAAAAGGGTGCTGGCTGTTCAAGCTAGGCTGGAGCCTGGCCAAAGCAACATCCTGATTCTGTGGCAAGTGCTCTGGGATTGGACCACATGTGACAAGTACCCCAGATTCTTGTTGCATTCGGAAGAGACTATCATCATGACCCATGCTGCGCTCCGGAAAAGTCACTTGGCTGTGGCTCACAGGAAGGAGAAAGCTTGCTTTCCCTAGATCCAGGATTTCCTCCTTGGCCCTTCCCTTCTCTCATGTGCTGCACCACATCTTACCCCACTCATGCATGCTAGGGTCAAAAAGCAGCATGGAAACATTGCATAGGCTGCCAGCCTTTCTGTGCCAACACTGGGCTGGTGCATGGCTGTCTTCTCCTGCCTGGTGAGAGAGATGCCCCTGCTTGTGCCCCACAGTGCCTGCATGGTGCCAGCCTCTGAAGCTGCCTGCAGATCCGGTCAGTCCTGGCATGGCCAAGGAAGCTCCCCAGCGTGGGAAATTTCTGGAGAAGCAACCTTCTATAAACCACATTTTCATTTAACCAGTCTAAATATATTTCAGTTTCAAAACACACACTTAAAAATAACTTACAGAAATATTTATATGGACACCAAAAGGAACTTTCCAGCTTTGGGGATTCAGCCTACAGCCCACGGCAGAGCCCACAACTGCCTTCCTGTTCAGTCACTCTTTGCTTGTTATTGAGACTCTTGTTTTGGGAGTGTTTGAGTCTTTTTTTCCTTAAGTTATCTTGCTTCACTCCACCCTGCCTCATAGACTCAGAAGGCTTTGCTTCAGTGAGGTCAGGACCGATAGTGCAGGATAGTTTTTCTCACAGTCACAATCATCATAATTCTCAATGGTACATATTTTCTTCCATACCAGCACCGGCTCGACTTGGAGAATCCAGCTGCCCCTGGGATAGGGCACAGCACATGTTGTGAACTCCCTCTGTAATTACTTTGCCTGTCTCTGTGCTCTTCATTCATCTGTCTGTTTCAGTTTGTGTGTTGCTTGACTCTCAGCTTTTGGCAAATGTAGATCAGCCTTGCACATTGGGCCTAAAGATGTGAGTTTGAATCTTTTAGGTAGTTTTGCAACAAAAATGCAATAGTAAGGGTAATAATGTAGCCTCCTGCCTCATGTTTTCCACCATCGGTTATTCGTTGCTGTAAATACTTTCTGCTGTGGTACTGTCAGCTATCTGGAGGTGTTCCCGTCTTCTGTGCGGACAATCCCCTTTGCTAAAGAAAGGCTAGGCTCTTACTAAAGCATCACAATAAGGTCAAGTCCACAAGTCCATACAATACATCATATAGAAGAGAAGCAGCCTGATGGGTTGGGACAAAGGTTGGCTGATAAGGATGTGTTGTGTCATTTGTCTGTGTGTCTCTGCTTTTCCAAAGACATCCCTGTAAGCCAGGAATGTCTTCTAGGAGGTTTGAAATGTTTCAGGTTTTCATTTTGCCAGATTTTATTTTTAAATCACAACACGATGTTTGTTCAGTACATACATACTACAATGCTGGTGAGAATCTGTCCTGTGTTTGGCAGGAACAAACAGCCCAGAGGAAGGTGTACTTGCTGTGATGAAGAGTATTTGGATTACAAGAGAGGTCAGATGAGTGCAAACCCCATTGAAGCTGTATGGGCGCTCAGTCTTGTTCAGTGCTGCAGGAGGAATTGTGATTAAAACATGGAACTACTGGAGAAGTTCTGCTACAAGAAATATTTGTGTTGTTCTACAGGCAGTAGCTTGCATAGGGAAAAGCACAAACACTTGATCAAAACTAGTTCTGCAGTGTCCTTTATGGGAGCAGCTTGTGACACTTTAATATGTTGCCACTAGTGAGTCTCTGGTTTTGATTTTCAAAGTGAGGTTCAGCACCCTCCTGGTTTGCTAATGATTGTGCCTCTCTTCCATATTTCTTCTTATATGTAGAGGAAGGGGTAGGTGGGTGAGTGTGTTTTAGTGTTTTTCATCAAACTATAGCCTAAAACTTCATACAAAGCACTGTGAACAGACTCTAGGTCACTAATTAAATCCAACTAGCTCTGAAATGTCACACAACAGCTATTTAAAACAGTCCAAACCCCAGGCTTGGATTAAGATCGAGGCATTCCTAAAAACACAGGATTAAATTGAAAGCTCAGATTTCCTTTAAAAAGGGAAGCTTCCTGCTCTTTGCCTACATAGAAAAGATCAAACCCCTGAGCTAAAGAGAAGTAAAGCAACAACTGCTTCTTTGGTCCAAAAACCCCAAGGGTGCAGTTCAATGACTCCGCTCAACTGGCATCAAAGATGGGCAGAGATTTCTGCCCCAGAGCATTTACTCCTGCCCCTGCACTAAGGTTTGCTGTGTGTTTGGTTTTGCTGCTGCTGTTGTCTACAAGATGGACCACGGTGTGGGTTACAAAGGGATGCAAACCATTTCAGTGAATGAGCTCTCTCTGTGGTCATGTACAGCAATGTAGTGGCACCACTTGGGGTGAGGGGCAGGAGAAAAGACAAGCTGCTGTGCAGGGTAAGGAGCACCAGGCTGGGGCAGGAGTTTCATAAGCAGCTTTGCTACCAAGGAAAAATTGCCACTGATATGCCCCTGAGAAGGCAGAACATTGCAGCATGGGTTCAGGGGCAAGCAGCCAGGCTTGGGAGAGCCAAGAAACTTTTAAGCCAGCTTTGTTCTTTGGAGAAAATGAATCCAGATTCAGACCTGGATATAGCAGCTCTGAAGGGGGCAAGCTGTCCTGCTCACCTTGTTGGGGTGTCCTTTACAAGGCTCTTCCATTGAAGACCCAAGCAGGGACTTGTCAATACATTTTGTAGTCATGGGTGTTCAGGGCATCATTTGCATCCCCCCCAATAGGGTTCTTTCCATAGCATAGACCTAATAGTGGCCACACTATGGGGGGAGGCCTGGGGTGAGAATGCATGTATCACCAGTCCTGCTCGAGGCAGGACATCACTGCTCTGTGAAAATCTCTTGTCTCAATGTAGCAGTCTGTCCTGGGTTCAGCTCGTGTAGCTTTCTGAGAATATTACAGCTTAAACTTGGCATGGCCGGGAACCACAGAAGGATGTTGTCGTGAGGATTAGAGGACAATTTGTTTTCCAGAGGATCCGAGGGAGCTGCATTACGTTTGCATCAGGAGCGAGAGCAAAGTCTGAACTGGAGAGAGGGTGCGCAGGGTACTGCAGTGCGGGAGCTCCTGGGAGCCCTGCAGCAGGGGGACCAGCTCCCACCATGGTCTGGTGAGACCAGGCTAACCGGCACACCGATTTCAGACCAAGCCAGCAGAGGTCACAGTAGGTCCAACAATTTTCCCATGCCCTCTTCAAGCCAAGCTGCCCTCACATCTTAAACAGTTCACCGCTGAATGACTGGTAATAAACCCTCCTCCTACTCAACAGCCTGAGCAAACCCAACGAAGCCAGCTTGTGGCTTGCTGGGTGCCTTCCTGGAGGGAGCAATTAGTTGCTGGGGAGCTGGGCCATGTCTTGGTTGCGACTCTCTCCCATGGTGTGTGCTCGTGCTGCAGCTAATGTACGGTATCTTGGTAGTAAAATAAGTCATGAGGGTGTGGACATGTTTTCTTCCTGTCACTGCACAGAGTGAAAATACTAGATGTGCCACCCTGTCAGACTTCTTTATTTTCACAGACCTCTCACCTTCATCCTCTGTATGCCAAATTCGTGCCCAGCCTGGAGGATGTTCCTGCTGCCTGAAGGTAGTTGGGTCTGCAGGGGACTTGGGTTCGTGTCTGCCTGTTCTGCATCATCCCCATATCAACAGCTACTCTAGGAAAATCGCCAGAGCATCTCTGTGCCATAATCTGGGTGGATCCCTGTTGTCCTGGGCTCTCTTGGTGTCTTCCACAAGAGCTGGGACGTTCCCCTGTGGAGGTACATGTACTGTAGAGACAGGCAGGCTTGCAGTCAACCAGTCCATGTCCCTGCTCAACTACAGCTCCATAAGGAAATCGCAGGCATGGCAAATGCAAAAGCAAATTTATAGTTCTGTATATAGAGATACTGGGGATTTCCTTCCTCCATTTCTAGCAATAGTATCTTGGGCAGGGAAGAAACAGAAGTGAAACCTCTATTTTTCTTCAGTGAATATAGAAGCTGCAAAGCTCTGTGTGCCTGTGCTGAAGGCAAGGTCTACACAGGATCAGGCTGTGCTTGGCTGAGGTCTCTTGCAGGCTACTGGACCTCTTGCCAAGTCACCTTCCTTGGTAAGGACTTTCTCGGTGCAAAGCCTTGGTGTCTTTGGAGCCCATCACATCTATGATGTGACACTGCCTGGTGGCCCCAGATGCCCACTCTGTGCTCTGAAAAGTGTGGGGTGGCTGTGGCTGGGTGAGCCAGGTGAGTGCAGCTCGGCAGCTGGTTCCTGAAGGTCTCTGCCACTGGAGGGGGACAGAGCACCTTGCTGCACCATAGGTCCCCCCGACCCCTCCCAGAGGAGACCCTCCCATGCTGTAGGGCTTTCACCCAGTTCAGCCTGGTGGATGGGCCAGTGCTTGCAATGCCGCGCCCTGGAGTGGGTCATCGCGGCATTGCGCTGTTAGCAGAGGAGGAGAGCGTTTGGCAAGAAGGCAGCAGTTCGCACAGTAGCGGTGAATCCAGGGAACGCTGCTGAGCCTGCCACCATGGGTGGCCCAGCACGTCCAGGGAAGGCTGTTTCATGGGAGCCCGGCAGGAGTAGGGGCAGGGGTCTCTCTGGAGACGAACACAAACCCCCTTTGGGATTCACGTGTGCTCCTGCTGGTATCTGATTTTCAGTGGCTTTGGACAGGCCATTCCCATCATCTTTGGCCCTTGGAGGACAGCTCACCATCTCTTCCATTAGTCCATGGCTTGAATTGCTTGAGCGGGGCAATGCTGGTGTGGTGTCCTGTCCTGGGCAGACCTGCAGACGCTTTCTGTAGGTCCTTGGGGGGTAAGTGCAGTTCAGGGGCTACATCAGCTGGGTTTAGTGCTGTGGTGGCCTGGCCGTGCCACCTCAAGAGGTACCGCAGAGACACCGTTGGTGAGGTGCTCGGCTCTGAAATGGCGCATTTTGCCTGGCAGCACTTCCTGTAGAGTGATGCTGGCAGAGGCTGCCTCAGAGGAGACATGGTCTCAGCTCTGGTCAAGAGGATGCCACCTGGGTGGCTTGCGCCTTGTTCACTCCCTGGGCTCTCACCTTGCTTTTGTGCCAAGTACAACAGAGACCTGGGTGGCAGCTCCCCCTGCACGTTTCAGGAGGGTGTGGTGAGCTGGGAGAGGCCGTTCCCACACTGGGGTACCCCCAGGAGCAGACACCTCTCTCCTGACCAGCTTGCTGCGGCTGACGAGACCTGATGGATGAATGAAGTGGGGTTTGGCACGCTGCCGTCAGGCACTGGCGGTGTTGTGAAACAGTCCGTGATGCAACTGAACTTTACATAACCTGACGCAACACCTATAGCTGGAGTTTAAAGCTGCAGGTCCCGGGTCATTACTGTATGATGAATATATCTCCCTGGCGTATACATACGTGAGGTCAGCTGGTGTGTGGACAGTAGCACTGCTCTGGGCAGCTCCAGCTTTACTCTTGGGTTTGAAATTACTGCGAAGAGACAAACAACTGTGGCTCATAAAGGGTGAATAGACGAAGGGCAGAGAGAAGAGTCAGGTACTGCAAACTTCCACTGTGGAAATGTCATCTGTGCTGCTCAGCTCGTGCCCTTCATTCCTACATGCAGCTCACACAGCCCAAAGCCTCTTTCTGCACTCCTGACCCTCAGCTCTGGTCCAGCCCTGGGCCCCAGCTCTGCTGCTGTCCTGCGACCCCCTGATGCCTGTGATGGCTGAGGCAGGACAGGGATGCTCTGCAAGACAGTAAACTGTAGGCTAATTGCCTTAAAATTGCCCATGGCCTGACTTTCACTCTTGTCCATCCTGAACTTCAGGCCAAACTAATTCCTCATCTTTTCTTTGACATTTATCATATTTAAGATAAAAGAAAACACTGGGGGGTTGCTGGTCTGTTGTTTTCCATACAAGCAGTGAGAATTTGCAGCTGTTGTGAGGTTTGGCGTGTGCACTGTGCCCAAGCAAGACAAGGGGAACGGGGGAGCATGCCAGGGAGGAAGGACAAGCCCCAGGAGATCCAGGAGATCCTGCACTGGGCTAGTCTAGGTAGCATAGCTGCCAACAGCAGTAGCTTCCTTGAACCTTTTCTGTCTCTCACTGTACCCTGCTGGCTTGTCCCTAGTGGGTGACGTGTTCCTGTGCAGGCAAGAGAAAGAAGCAGAGCCTGGAAAGAACTAGCTCTTTTCTGCATGAGAATGAGGCTGGCATGACCCCAAGTATCACCTGGTTTCCCTTCCCCCCTCAGTGAAGCTAATCCTGGGCATCACCAGTGCTGCCAAGTTTGCATGGAAAATGCCACCAGCAGGAGCCAGGAAGCAACTCTTTCTGAAACCTGACTGGGAGGGGACAAGCTGGTATCCCCTTTCTGATGTGACTCTGTACTTGTGACTCACTGCCATCTCAGTACCTTTCCAACCACTCTGTTGTGCCTGCAGCCAGTCCTTGGGTGCCTGGTGAAGCCTCTTCCTTTTCAGCTTTTTATGCCAGGCCCCAGTGATGCAATATTGCAGGTGAATTTCCACAGCTCTGCCAGAATATAGAGCACAGCCAGACGGTAGATGTGGAAAATGCCTTTTTCCACTCAGGTCCCTGTATTGTACCTGTGTATGGATGGACTGTCCTTCCACCCCTTCGATACACAGGCTGCCTTTCTCTTCTCCCTGTTGTGCCCTCCAGAAGAGATGCACTTAAGATATTTTCTTGCTTGCCCGTGAGCAGAGACAGCAGCAGGGGTGGTGAGTGCAGTGGTCATCTGGGGAGATGGTGGAGCCTGGTGTGAGAGGCACTGGGAGATGATGGCAGCAATAACTGCTGCCGGGCTCCAGTGGTTTTGGCACTAGGGGTGTTTAGAGGAGTAGTAGGTGGGGGAAGAGCCAAAAAATAAATGTAACAGTTGAAACTGACAGTTTCCAGAGGAAGGTGGGTGCTGACCCAGAGCTGAGGTGGGTCAGATGTTTGCGGAGCTGGGCAAGGTAAGTGGGAGATAGCCTGCACTGCCCAGGACCCTGAACGAAAAAGCAAAGGCATCACATCATCCCATATGGAAAGGAGAGAAGAAAGGAAGCCGAAGGCCTGAAGCTGTGATCAGAGACATGTACTGGCAGTGGTGAGAGCTATTTGTGTGCTGTGGTGAAGCCTTGACACCGCTGACCATGTACATACAACAAACCTGGGTGTTTGAACTCCACCCAGCGAGGATTCACTAGCACGAGAGCAGCACCTGATGTGGAGATCACCAGGTGCCTGAGATCAGTTCACAGATATCCTGGGAGGATGTATAGAGAAACCAGCTCTTTACCTCCCTAAGCCAAACAACCTCCAGGGAGAAAATAAATGGTTAAGAAGGCAGGCCAAAGTGCGGAAGGAGAACACAACATTTGCACCACAGTCAGGCCAAGTTGTAGTGGGAGAAGCTGCTGTGTGTATTCAGTAAGTGCTTATCCGTAACTGTATGGCTCCTTGTGTTATGTCTAAGAAGGAAAGAAAAACAAGAAATGGTTACCAGAGTGGGATTATAATCCAGGAATACAGTGACTGCGAAAAAGCTAAAGAGGAAACCACAGACTAGTGGGTTCTGTTAAACTGGTGGGTGAAATGCTTGCCAAGATGGTGGAAGTTTTCCCAAATCCTCTCTCCAAAAAGGCACTTGCGATAACAGTGCATTTGAGCTTTTGAAAAACACAGTAAGAAAGAAAGGAAAAAGAAACGATTTCTGAGTATGTGTTGGGGGGTTGGGGGGGGTGTGTGTTTAAGGAAATTACTAGTGTGCTGCCAGTTTGGAGAGAGTTTAAATGCTGCGTCAAGGGAGCGGTTAGTGTGTGGTATGTAAAATGAAGCAATACAAAAACGGTTATTAACTGAGGCCGATTTACCCTTAAATCGTGCTCTAGGAACTGCTGTGTCAAAGGATACAGCTACTCCAAAAGACAGGGAGTTGCAACAGCAGGAAACAGCCTGAAACAAAACTTTTATTGTTCCCCCTTTAGGGGACAGTCACCCATTTGGGGTGAAAGTCTTTCAAGGGGAATGTCAGAACTGAAAACATTCATGAGAGACAGCTTTGCTTGAAAGAGAAACGTGTTTTTAATTCCTCTGTGTTCCCGAGGACCCGTCTGCATGGCAACCTGTGTAGGGGCAGAGCAACATGAGCAGGACCTGGGATGCTTTCATGGGTTATGGGGAGGATGTGGTGACAGCGAGAAAGAAAGAGGGGGCTTTCCATTCTGTGGTGGTTCCCTGGTCTCTATGAACAGAGATGGGTATCCTTTGCCTAGGTTGGACTCAGCAAAACCTATCAGCCACATGGGGATGCTGGCTAATGGCAAACCCTCCCCCCACTATGAATACTCCTGTATAACAGGCTAGCACTATGATAGCTTCCACACCCATGTTCTGGTGGAGGCCCATGGACTAGCTCTTGCAAAGCATTTTTACCATTCAGAGCTATGCAGAAAACATATGGGTTAATGGAAGTGCAGCGAGGGATGTCTGCAGAGGTACTGGTCACGTTACCAAGAATGGCTGGACAGCAAGTGAAGGAAAAGTAAATCTTTCAGAAGCCCAACCATGTGCTGTGGGACTTGCAGATTATTTTCATAAATCACCAGTAATGCTTAAAGCTATTCTCAAGGCACCTCAACTACAAGATATGTCACAATTATCTTCCTTTCTGGGGATAGGCAGTTATTACCAAGGGGTCTTGCCCAATACATCAACACTATTACACTCCCTAAATAGACCAATGCACAAAGGACAGAAGTAATGTTAATCCTCATGATGTACCAAGGTCCAGACGAAGCCAAGAATTTTGGATTATCAGAAAGTGAAACTCTGCTTGTAAAATTAGCTTGCAGCACTTCCCCCTGGGCCTGAAACACCAATGCTGAAAGTCAGCTGTCAGGGTCAGATACTGAAAAGACCTGTGCTTGGGGCTCACTGGCATGGCTTTGCAGCACTGTGCTCACACCCAGAGAAAAGATCCACGCATCATCCTGGGAGGTCAGTGGTTTAACTGCAGCTTATCTCAAAAGGAAACAATTTACTTTGGTTGCAAATGTCAAACGCTGGCTTCAGTGTTAAGAGTAACAACCTGGTTAGGGAGAGGGAAGCTTTCTGAGGTACTCCCTGCTCTGGGGTACTCCCTGCTCTGCTAGTGTGGTAGGCATAGGAAGTAACTGCTGCCACAAGTATCTGGCAAGTGACAGGTACCCTGATGCAATCTGAAACTGAGAGCAAGCCAGGCCTGACTTAGGCATCTGATGAAAGGAGGAGGAGGAGATGGGCTTAGCAGAGAGCTTCTTTGAGCCTTCTTGGATGGAAAGAGAGTACTGAAATACACGTCCAGGTTGCCTAACGTGTGGCACCAGAGCAGTTACTGTAATAAATCTCAGGTCTACTGTACTCCAAGAATTACATGATGGCCCTCTGGGAATAATAACTACGAAAGTCCAGGCTGGAAATTTGGTTCAGTGGCCAGACACTGATACACAAATAGGAGAAATGACAAAACAATGTCAAGGGTATTAATAAAGCCAGTTGGGAAATTTTCCATCAGAATAATTCTCCAATGGAAAATGCCCTTTTCACTAACTCAGCACTTTCTGTAAGAAAATTGCAGATTTCTATTGGGAAAATCAGAGTGAAGTATCCTTGGCTCTTTTTCTGTGAGGAAAAAATAAACTTGCAGGCGAACCAGCAGAAGTTGTCTTTCCATGCAGCTCTCAGCCACCAGCCTTCCCCTCAGGTCTACAAATCAGAAACGCAGCTGAGCAGGCCGAGGCACAAGAAGGCAGGGAGATGGGAAGTCACCCCACAAGGTTTTTGACAGCTCACCTGCACCAGACATCAAATTAGTCCCTACCAGATGGGCAGCCAGGAAGCCAGGAGTTTTCCTTTTGGTCCTTGTGAAGCATGATTTTTGTGGAACCTTAATTAGAACAGCATTTTTGATTTTTTTCAGCCCTGGTTTGTCCTTAAAAAGAAACTCAGTTACCATTGTTCTCTTTCTTGCTGGAAGGGATTTCTATTTCCCAGCCAGCTCTGGGTATCAGCGAACACTACACTTGCTTAAATATTCTCCTTTGTACTCTCAGGAATGGCCAGCTGCTCTAGGAAAGCAAACATAGGCAGAACTGGGCCATTTACAGGACATATGTTTTTGATTGCAGGAAATGCCCCTTGTAAATGGCCTGAAGTGCTGCGTATGAATGCTACTAATTTAACCCAGACTGGGAAAGTGTTAAGATTAGTATTTTCATGGTCAGGAATTCCTACTTGCATTGTAAGTGATGAAGGGTCACTTTTTTGATGTCCAAAAAGTTGTGTGCTTTCATCTAACAAAATAGTCTCAAGCCTGTCACATAAACTCCTTGCTGCCCTGCTGTAAGAGGAGCAGTGAGAAGATTTGTTCAAACATCCGATTCAGTGATCCAAACCAGAAGTCTGGATAAAGTTAGCTTACAGTAAAAAGCTGTGAAGTCTCTTTTGGCCTGGGAAGGACATGTTAATGCAGATCTCTACTACAGTCATTCACGGTCTTGGGACAGAGATTTTTCTTGCCTGGACTTGCTAGCACCTGATTTCTAGGGGGGCGTTTGTTTCAAACTGATAGGATCAAATGGCCCCACATAGTCATGCATGACTCTGCTGCCTTCAGAGTGGAAGAAGAAAATCTGTGCAAGAGGTAACTCTGAAAACTTGGGGGAATCTTAAGCTAATTATGACAGCCTTCTCTGTCTTATCAGGTGGGAATGGCATTGAGAGCCTTGGAATGAAATAGAAGAATGGAGTGGTTGAATTGGGCCCTCTTATCAGTTATAAGAATAGCCTGTCACCTTTATGTACAGATTTGTGATCATGAGCACTGAAGTAGGTCACTTGGCAATTATTCAGTTAGCAACAGCGGGGACATGAAGCATCTTGGAAATACAGAGACCCTTTCTAACATGCCTGCAAGGTTTTTACACATCTGATTTAAGGCTTTCACATTTATAAATGTTGGTTGGAATCTCTTGGTCCTTCAGTTTCCTGGTCAGTAAAATGGTAATGCCTTTGTTGCAAGGATGTAAAGTTTACCTGGTTCTTGTGAAGGGCATTGGAGTTCTCTGGAATTCCTGATGGAGGTGTTATGTGTTGCAGTCAATGCATTGCTTTATGCTTGTTCTACCACACTCGTGTATTGCTTTTTGGAAGTTCTGCTTTTCTCTGGTGTTGGCAATCAGAAATCAAGAAAGAATGATGCTCACATGTAGAAATGGTCTAACGACTTGGTGCTGCTCTGCACAGCTTGGTGGCAAGGTCACCTTCTTCAGTGCCATTCCTATGTCTTTGTGGCAATATTTGTCCTGCTTTAGTTCTTTGTGGGGATCTTTGTTTCAGAACTCCCAGAACCTCTGTCTTTTGTTGTCATTTGGAATCCATTTCTTTCAGCAGTTGGCCATGGCATGCTGGTAATGAACTGCAAGAAGTTCCCCAAAGGAGCATGAAGGAGCTTCCTCAGTTGACTTTCAGTTCTCTCCTGCTCTGCTGCAGAGCTCGCACTCTCTGTCCCCTTCTGCATGAGCTGTTGGATGGCCGTTCTCTGGCATGGCCCATCAGTTGTTCATCCACCTCTCCTTTCCCCTTGCTGAGCTTTCACCTTTTGCAAGTTCCCCACCAGACCCAGCTCTGAAGAGATTAATCACATTTCTAGCAGATAAAGATCTGCAGAGCCTTTACAGGGAAAGCTGGGCTTAACTTCCTGGTACAGGGTCAGCTAACATATGATGATGTTCTCACCTCACCCTCCAAAACACACCACCTTACTTGCTAAGAGAGGTGACTAACAGCAGTCCTCTATGGTGTAGTCTGCTTCCTAGGAAAGATTGTTTTTTTAATGAGAGAAGGGTGTTTTCTTTGGATTTACATCCCTTTGTGGAGAAGGAACATCACAAAAATGTGCCTTGCTTTTGTTAGCAGAAAGTGGTAGGACTTGTGGTGTTGGGTCCTCCATCACAGACCAGTGCCTGAGGACGTATGGCTGTTTTCCATCATGGTAGAAGGCTGCAGGGTGTTCAAGGAGCTCAGAGGGCTCCAAGGATGTTTTGTACAAGTACCTGTTCTATCCAGTGCAATGCAGCTGTCCTCAGCAGCAAATCCTTGGGAATTTACTTGCGTAAATGTAGAGGGATACGCTTGTGTGTATTTCTGAGTCATGCCCTGTCAGTACTTCCCACACGAGTAACCTGCGTGGGTTAGATAAACAGGGGAAAAAAAAGCACTGAAAAATGGTGTTCTGTAGAAATATCAGTGACCACGACCTTTAAACGATACAAGTTCAACAACCAGTCTAAATACAAGATTCGTGTGAATTGTATGAATCTCTTGCCCTTCCCCAGGGTCATTGTGCGTCTTAGCTAGAAGAACACAAGCACTTTGGGGAGATCTGGTCCTCTTTTTGGGATGTGATGTGCTGTAGGGTGATCTTTAGCTACAGAGAAAGCAAACTGTCTTACTTTTTGTCCCACTTCCCATGAAGAGTCTTACATGGGGGCAGCAGCTGATGCGTAAGACCTAGGACAGCTGAATAATTCATTGGCAGGAATTGCTGGATTTATGGAGGGGATCGGATGTCGGGATAACAGGGTTCTGGATTGGAGGAATAAAGCTCACAATACTGAGTTTTGGATGTTCCAGTTGGTGGTATTGCCAAAAGGGACATGAAAAGTGATCTCATTTCAGTTTGGTGCAGCGCACTAATAAATCCTGGTTAATACATGCAGTTCTCCTAAATGACTCCCTATCTCAGGTTGCCTATATAAACCCACCAGCAGACGTTTTTCCGTTTGATTCACTCAGAAAGAATGCTGAAAAGACAGTTAAAAAGTTTCTTTTCCACCCTGCTGCACCAAGGCTAAGGCTAGAGACAAGGTGTTGTGGGGTGTTGTGGGGGTTTTAGTGGACACAGAAACTCCTCCAAGGCCTGCCTGACATGTCTAATGCACGTGTTCTAGCCTTAAGGAAATGCCTGATTTGAGGTCAGGAAAGTATTTCCATCCAAATCAGATTGTCAGGAACAATTTTTTCACCTTCTGTTGTGGTCTTTAACCTTTTAAACTTCTTCATGGTTTCCTTCCCTAGAGTACCAGGAGATGTTCCTGTGAACTGCAAAGGAGAATAATGACATATTTCATGATGTGGGTGATGGAGGGGATGGGTGTGAACGTCCTTGTGATCTCTCTGGATCAGCCTGTAGTTGTAGAGAATGGGACAGATGGACTTGGTGGTCCTACCCAGTCCAATAGTCCTGTAGGTGACAAATAGCTGCCTGCCTCTTCCCTGAATGATGCTTAAAGGATGCCTTCTGCTTTGGGTTCAAAGTTATCTGCCTCGTGTGCAAATTTGGTGTCCCCTCCACTGGTTCAGTATAAAGCAGCATACCATTGCCCTCCAGAAGCAACACTTCTGGGCTTTACACCCTGGGTCTCATCTGCTATGGGATATTCCCATCCCTGGGGCTGTGGCAGAGGAAGGGAAGTGATTAGTTCCCACATCCTGGGAGGGGACTCTGCTTGTGTCAGTCACAGCTAACCCTGCAGCAGTGCAGCCAGCATGACACTGCACTTGGCAAGGTGAAGGGTTTTCCTCCTGGGAACTGTTTTCAGAAAGCAGCAGTGTCTCTGTCATGGCAGGCATAGCTCCTCACTGGCCTCGTGCTAAACCAGCCCATCGTGCGGGTGCCTATGAATCATCCTGTGTGCATTCAGGAACACAGAGAGGTTGTGTCATGGGAACTGGGGGTGCAAAGAAGAAACCAGAGGAGTTTCAGTGACTGGCTGTGCAAGTGGTCAGGAGCAAGATGGCTACTTATTATTTGGAGGCCATCTCTGCACAGAGGGCTGTATCAGTGTGCAGACCAACTACATGGGGCATGCATTTAGGATTTCAGCAGTAATCCTCACCACAGGCCAGCCTGCTGTAGCATTCTCCTCTGCTTCCTCTGGAGGAAAGTGGAAGGGTGGTTGGCAGGATCCACACAGCTGCCTCATGCCTCCTCCAGCTTATATTAGCACTCCCACTGCTAACTTTGTGCTAACCCTTCAAGAAGGCTCTTTATAGCTAAACCACACAGTGACCTCTAAGCCTGTGCATTAGCTGGAGCTTTTTGTAATGTGAGGCTGCTCCTGAAAGCCTTCACTTGAAGGACCTCCTTACTCCCTTTTCTGTTTCAGAGAAAACCTTGATTTTTTGATTAACAGCATATGCCTGGGAAGGCTGCTGGCATGAATCAGGAAACTCTACCTCTTTCTCTGTGAGGTTCTAGATCTTGCCCCTGCTTAGAGCAAGCTTTATGGACAGGGCTCATTTATTTTCTAATGCAATGTAGATTAGAGAAAAAGTCCTCACTGCTGTCTGCTCCCATGTAGGTTTATATAGCAGTTACTTCAAGACTGTAGCTCTTGGTAGCTGTGTAAACACAGCTCATGTATCGTTTGCCTGCCTTCTTAGCTCATGACAGCAAGATCTGAACTAGGAAGAAATCAGAATTTTTCAATGGTGAAGGCAACTCTTCACTGGAGCACTCTATTGTGGGTGATGTTTCTTCTTCTCTGTTTCTTGATAGTTTTGGATGACCTTCAGGAAGGTATGGCTTGGTAGATGCAAAGAGTTAGGATAAGTAAGGGAAGAACTAAGACTCAGTTTCACAGCTTGCTTTATGTATGAAGTGCCAGCCTGTTTTGGTCTGAACATCTGAATCTGGTCTTTGGTCCCCATTTAAACACAATGACATGGTACTCTGGGGAGAGCTAAGCTTTCCTTGGTGTGAGAATGAGCGACCATGTAGCAGATTCTCTCAGACAGAAATGCTCCTGCCAAGACTAAGCACTGATACTGGGTTCTGTGGGGATATGGCCAGCCTGGCATTCAGCTGAGCTGCAGTTTGCTGTGTGAGTAGAGACCAAGGTCCACTGCATCTGCCTGTACAAGTAACCCAACTAAACAGGCTGCTGCCATATCCTCCCAGGCTCTTCCTTAAGTCTGTTTTGGAGCCCAGTCTGTAAGTATAAGGATATGTGGCTCTCTGTGCAGGGATTCCTGTGCAATACCAGCTCTGACAGCTGGGCAACAGCTGGTTGCAAATGATTGCCAGCATTAATAAAGGAGGCTATGTGATGGATTCCCTTATGTAGGGGTCACTAAACAAACAGCTTGAGGAAACCCTGCCTTCTCCAGGAGCAAATGCAGCACAAAACCTCTTCTTGTTCTGACAGAGCAGCAGCGGGTCCTTCTCTGCTGTGATTTCCAGCTAATCCCACATGCAACAGCTTCAGAAACTGATCTGGCGAGAGTAGCTCCTCTCTGCATCCCTGACCAGCCTGCTAGTTCCAAGGGAAACGTGGATGTTGAGGAGTGAGATGATTCCTTGGGGGCCTCCTAAATGATTTTGCAGTGCTTTTGGGAGAACCTGCAGCAGACTGTGGCAAAGCTCCCATTCTTCATGTATTTATAGGCAGAGATAGGTGGACATAGGGGATGGGAAATCTTGCTCAGGTCTGTCAGGATGGTCCTAGAGGTATTATGTTTTAAAAGGGCCATGGGAGGTGGAACAGGCCACAGTTTCCCATTTTCTGGATCCATGGGCAGTGTAGCCCTCATACTGGCTCCTGAGAGGCCACTGTGCGCATAAGGACAGTGCTTCCCTCTTCCTGGAACCAGTGTCACCCTTAAACAGCCAGGTCTTCTGTGGGGGCTGAAGGAGAGCCTCCCAAAACCTCTCTCTAGAACCCCTCTTGAAAGCCAGGCCCCTTCTTGGCAGCCATCAAGCTGCCTCCATGCAGGCCACTTTGCTACAGAGGCTTTTGGGCAAACCTAAAGGTACTGAGTGCCAGCAAGGGGGGGGGGGGGATTCTTTGCAGTCTCTCTTTCAAGCGCCTGTCTCTCCAGTCTTTGCCATCACCTCCCAGCCTGCTGTCCCTGCCCAGCCTGGCTATGTGCCACAGGCTGCCCACCCCTCACTAGCACTGTGGGGGCTTCAGGACAGAGCTGGGCAGTGGGGTAAGAGGCAGATGGGAGCTGGCGGCTGTCCCCTGCTGCTGCTGGAGTGAGGGAGGGCAAGTCACTGACCTCCCAGCAGGAGTGACACAGGAAACCCATAATTACATGCTTGTGACAGCAACACTGGATCATTTTAATCACGCTGCTCATGTCATGTCAGAGATGTTGCCCCTTGGGATTAAGGAAAACAAACAAGATGAAGTGCCACTGGCAGCAGTGGTGGCTCTGTCCAGTGATTGCCGGCACCTCCTGGTGCAATGGCCCTCCCAGCCCTGGCTGGCCTAGCTGTGGGGAAAGTGTGATGGGGGCTGAAGGCTTAGTGAACAAAGTCATCCCAGGAGACACTGATGGAGTCCTCTCCCTTTCTCAGTGGCTCTCAAAACACAAGAAAATAGTGGCTGACACCTTCACCGCCCCCTGGAAGTCATCTCACTGTGTTTTACAGCAGTGAGCAGAGGCACAAAGGAGATTTGCACAAAGCCATACAGGGAGTCAGTGGCAAAAGTGGGCTTCAAGAGCAGCAGTGCTGTTTCCGGACCCTGGACCTACTGTTCCAGTACCGCTGCTCAGCCCTTCTCCTCCACTTTGGAGGGGAGCCCTGGTGTCCTGCCCTGCAGTAACCCTCTCCACTGTACTGGCTACGTATTTTTCTGGTGACAGCAAAACATCTTCACTTTTGCAGTATGAACTTTGCTTGAGCAGTTTCCCATTCTCGTGTCCCTAATGAAGTGACTCCACCTCCGTTGCCATCCCCACCTATTGGAAAAAGTCTGGACATCCTTTTCAGAGACAAACTTTACATCACACTGACCCATCCTGCAGAGCAAATGGAAGTTAGTAATGCTGAGCTCAAACCACCCTTCTGCTTCCTTCAGCTGAACCAGAATAATTTTTCTCTTTTTCAGAAACTCTCTGTGTTTTCATGATTCAAAAATGTGGACCAGGTCTTTTGTCCATTGGAAGAATAAAAACCACACTCCATGCCCAGGTTTCCTTCTCCTTTTCCATTTGAAAGCTTAGTCCTTTTGTTAAGATTTGCAGCCCCTCCAGCATTTCTTCTCCCCTCACCCACTTTCCCCTCTTTGGTGTGAAATTATCCTTCCTCTGAGTCCTTGTGGTGCTGTTACTCCAGCACCGTTCTCTCCTCCCCGGGACCTGAGGAAATGCATCAGCTCCATGATGTGGATGTACTGTGGAAGGAACCAATGTATTTCCTGAAGAGAGGCAGCCCAGTTAAAAATCAGAACAGCCCAGCCCCAGGCAATGCAGGGTTTGCTAGGATGGCTGTCTTGGCAAATACAGTTAGGGAAGGCAGGGTCTGGACTAATTCAGCTTTCCCTTCTCCTGGATACAGGGTTCTGCTTGGAGCAGCCCTAATGGCAGAGCCCAGAGGTGAGGAGATGCTGTGCCTTTCTGACCTCTGCCACATGGTGTAGTGGGCAAACCCTCCAATGTCCTTGGGAGGGGGCCCGCACTAGCCAGAGTCCAGGGAATGCCACTGACACTGGACAGAACTTCCCTTTTGCAGGCCAGCATGGGAAGCAGGTCTCTGATGAATCCCCAGAGAGTGAGGGGAGCGAGCCCCAGAGGGGGGGCTCCAGGCTTCAGCCAGCCCCTAATCCATTGTACAGCTGAGAGGATCAAGAGATAGAGAGGTTGCTTACTGTAAATCCTTTTGAAGTTGGTTCCAGCTCTCTTGCTGAGAACTCACTGGCCTGCATGCCAGAGGGGATGCTAAGCTGGGGAGCCATGAGAAGCAGAGACATGCCCCCCAGATGAGGCCTCGGGCTCTGAAAAACCATCCTCTTGCCCCAGGGGCCGCTGCTGCTGAAGTGCCTTGGAAGCAGCAGCAGCAGATGCTGCTGGGGGTTGAAAGCATCAACTTGGTGAAGACCCTCAGCTAGAGCCCCCCAGGCCCACTAGGAGGGACAGGAGGGTCCCTGAATGCCTCTCACCAGGACAGACCAGCCGAGGAGGTGGCTGGTGTGGGGTGGGCATGGCTCCAGCCTGGACCCTCTGTGGCTGTGGGTCGCAGGATGCTTGCTGCCGGCTCTGCCCTTACACAAACATACTTTGCTTCCATTGACTTTTCTCTTAATGAATTCCTCCTCTCACGGCTGTTATTTTTGGCCTCAGGCTGACTCTGTGGTTTTCCTTCTCCAGCACGTGATACAAACACTGCTCTCCGGCTGCTTCCTCCAGGTGATGGACACCTGTAACTGGCCCCGTGTCCCTGGATGGGTTAGGGTTCATGATGCTGGGTCACAAAGCCAGCATCACCCTTCAGACTTGCTTTGGTGCTTCCTGGATCTCTGTGGAACATGACAGGCCGATGCATGGGGGTAGAAAAGGGGCTCTGCATAAAGGAGACGATGGTCCCTGAAGTGAGAGGGACATGGGGATGTAGGAGAGGGAAGTAAGATGGTGGCACTGGGCTGGCTGTGGGGCTAGACCCTTCCTGGACAGCACAGGCCAGGGAGCTGCACTTTCCAGCAAGGCATGGTGACCAGAGAGCAGCCCTTAAAATCCCATAGTGCTAGCCTGAAGTGCACAACAAATTGACAGAGTGAGTAAAAATATGAGTAAGGCAAAGCATCTGTATTTAACAGCGCTTCACCTCCTCCCCCATTTCCAACTGCTTACCCTTAAAATTCCTCTCGGGACACAACTGTAAGCTTTTCTCTAAAACCACCATGACTAGAAACTGCCTTTTGTTTTTATACAAGCCCTGAAAAATTTCTTCCCTCAGTGACAGCAGGGGCTCTAAGGAAAACCCATGCTATTGCAGACTCCATCCTAATTTGGGTACCTCTGCCTGCACTCTTCTCTCCCTGTTGCATGGGGCAGGCCCCTCTCCAGAGCCGTCCTCCCTAGACAGAATCTCTCTCTGCTCCTGAGGCCAATGCTCCCAAGTTGTGGCCCGGCACTGGCCGCCTATTGACCCCTGCTAGTGCTGCCCATAGCATCCAGCCTTGCTGGCCCCTCTCTCCCGCCTGTGGTTTTTACCCTCCCTCCTTCTTTCCATGAAAATTAAAGCACACAGCCCCACTCCCCCATTGACCCGTTCCCTGCTCTCCTACAGCTCAGACCCCTTTCTCCTTCTTCCACAGAGTTTCCTGCAAACGTAGGTTTTGCGCAATCTTGGAGCAGGCACTGCAGAAGTCCCTCTGCATGAAAAAGCAGCGCTGATCGCCACTGAAATGTACCATGGGACTCCCCTGGGGATGGGGCAAAGCAGGCATAAGGTGTAGCATCTATTTCTGGAGGCACAGAGTAATTTTCCTGCCGGGGTGACACTGAGCTCCTTGTTTAAAAATAGAGAGAGGAGCCCAAATCAGCAGGTGCAGGGGATGTGAGGTAACCCAGGGAAAACTTTTCCACTGGGCCAGGCGCTGCGCACACACAAAGGGCCACACCTGTGGTTTCACTAAACTGTCTCACCTGATCTGGCACCTCTGGTTACTCACTGACGCCGACACATTCCAGCCCTGCAAATCCTACCAGGAATTTCTTCCTGTAGGTATCAGCAGTGCCCTTTGATCCGCCTGTGGACAGTGTTTGGGGCTCCCAGACAGCCCCTGCTCCTCCCCGTCCCCAGCAGTCCCCTGTGCTGCAGGAGGCCTGAGAGGACCCATCAGTGCAGGGTCTTCTGCAAGAGGAGCTTGGCCTTGGCGCTGACCTTGTCCCATTTATCCGGGTTATGTAAGATCTTCCTGTATGGGCTGCTGGCTATGTGACACCTAACTATTTAGGCCGATGTAGTCTGTGACAAATGTGACAGTCGGTTTTGAGGGAGGGAAACGTGCAGGCTTGCGCTGTCTCAGGCCCAGGCGGGAAGGGAAACAGCTGGACGCCTTGAGCAGGGTCACTCCTCAGCTGACACAGATTTCCCTGTCCCGCTGCTTGTGGGAGATGCCCAATTTCAGCTGAGCTCAGCAGTCCTGCACCCAGGGCCTCTTTTCAGCACAAGAGCTGCTTTAATAAATCAGCATGTTCCCTCTTGACCATCCTGTTTAGGGCAGGAGGGGAGAGATTAGAGAATAACTCAGAGAACTGGGTCCTTTGCCTCTCCCGTGTGGGTTCAGAGTCGGGCTGGGATTTCCCTGTGGTTCCTTCAGAGACAGCATAGTTCCTGCTGGAGCTTCTGTTTGCATTTATGCCAAAAGAGCCAGACCAAAGAGCAGGGGCTGTGGCTGCTCCCTGGGCTTCAGGATACAAATCCCTGGCAGCTTTGGAGGCATAAACTTGGGTTGTAGCTGGCAGCAGATGAGAAGCTAGAGCTCATGGTTAGCACTGGGGTGGCTGGAATAAGAACAGCATGAGGAGCTTACAGGCACCGGGAGCTGTAGATCACAGCAGCGCTGCCACTGGTTTGTCTGCAGAAACTGCTGTTGGGCCATACCCTTCTTGCCGGTCTGCCCCATCACAGAGACATTCATCCTGTTTCTGGGCATTGGCAATGAATAAAATGCTCCCAGTCAGGGCAAAAGCTCTTTTCCTTCTTCTGCCTTTGTCTGTACCATGCTGAGGGTGCCCTGTGTGTGTCACTGTGCAGTATTTCCAGAAATGCAGTGGTGTGATACCCTCCCAGAATGTCCTGGGCTTTCTGGGTGTGCCTTATCCAAGATTAAGAGGTGCTGCCAGACTTCCAGCTTCCATTCTTGGTGCAGTATACTCCTGCCCTCCACATGGCAGTGCCTTCAAACAGCAGAAGAAATAATTGAGTGAGTAAGAAGAATGAAGAAAGCACCACTGAGAACAGATATTTGTCTGGCAGCAAACTGAGCTCCTTGCAGGTGCCTTCAGATACCCACGGCTGTGGTCTGACATTGTCTCTGCCACTGCTCTGCTGTACCACTGGGGGCATATCAGTCTGTCAGGGGTCACAGCTTTGGACCCCAGTGCTGGAGAACAGGGAGCCAGGGTGCATGCGGTGCCATGACCAGGCGCTACTGATCTGCAGAGCAGTGTGGAGGACACAGGCAGTTTTCTGGTACATGCAGGTGCTGTGATGAAATGACGTATTCATAAGTAGTACAGTAAGTCTGTCTGATTTTGTCATCGCCCATAAAGCACCTTCTTCTGGAGCAGCCTCATCCAAGATGTTGCTGCCATTGAGGTTAGCAAACAGCTCCTTGGGGTCCCTGTCTTTCTTGGCCATTGGTGGGTAAAAGTCCAGTCTTGCACTCCCCTTTCCTAGCCGTGGTTCAGGATCTGTGTTACAGCACACAGAATCATAGAATCAGCCAGGTTGGAAAAGACCTTTGAGATCATCAAATCCAACCTCTACCCCAGGACTGCTAAGTCCACCGCTAAACCATGTCACTGAAGGCCTCATCTACATGGTTTGCGAACACTTCAAGGGATGGTGATTCCACCACTGCTCTGGGCAGCCTGTTCCAGTGCCTGATCACCCTTGTGGTGAAGAAATTTTTCATAATACCCAGTCTAAACCTCCCCTGGCACAGCTTGAGGCCATTTCCTCTTGTCCTATCACTTGTTAATTGGGAGAAGAGG
Organism: Pezoporus wallicus; assembly: GCF_028554395.1. Taxonomy (NCBI): domain Eukaryota; kingdom Metazoa; phylum Chordata; class Aves; order Psittaciformes; family Psittacidae; genus Pezoporus; species Pezoporus wallicus. The sequence goes on from NW_026639660.1 coordinate 3,125,289, forward strand.
CCAGCCACCTCCTCGCTCCATCCTCCTTGCAACGTCATCTGTCTGAGACTTTCATCTGCAAGTTCAATGCATGTGGGACCCTGGCTGGGCCCCAGTGCTGGCTGCCCAGGGCATCTTTCTGTGCACAGGAGGTTCAGCCTGGCTGGGCTAGAAAAGTTCACACCACTGTGAGCTGTTGGTGGATGGCTTTTTTCTATGAAAGGAACATCTTACAGCATTTGCAGAGCTTCTGTGCCATAACTTGATATCAGTGTGGAGCTAGGACTTCAGCAGCACTGTTTATCCTTACCATCTTCAAGACAACCCTTTACCCTAAGACATCTGTTTTGGTTAAGTCAGGACCATGTCAGCCTTTTGTTTTTAAATAGCAAAGAGGTTAGGGGGAGCCTACCTGAGATAGGAGACGTGACATTGTGAGTAGTTAATTTGTTAAGTAACTTGAATTTAGCTGTAAAGTAAATCTGTGTAGCCTGGATAAAAGCGTGTAAGGGGAAGCTGGCTCCCTGCCTGAGAAGCCTCACTAGCAACAGGACATTTCTGGGAGGTATTTACAGCAACCCTGAACATGCAAAGCTGCTATAGTAATGCATCATGTCAGATCCAGCATTACCAGAGTTTTGGTCCAGAAGGACAAGTTTCTACATGAGGAGAATCCACTGGTGCAGAAGACACTCACTAGGTGTTTGGAGATAAGGTTCTTCCTCAAAGTCCCTTTGCAAGGCCAGCATGGAGACTGCTCTGGACAAAGGGGGTTGCTCCATTTGCATTGATGTTGCTGCTTCTTTAGATGTTGATACCTTTGGTCTTCAAGGCTACCTGTCAAACACTCTTCATCAGGATTGAATCCTTTGGGCTGGAACCACTCCCAGATACCACTCATCCCGATTACACCCTCCATGTCTGTGGCACTGGTGTTGAGGTTCTGTACAGAGCCCCGCATCAGTGTTTCCCTGTGAGGGTACATGTGTAGCCCTCCTTGCTTTCCCTATGAGGGTACACGTGTAGCCCTCCTTGCTTTCCCTATGAACTATGGCTCCTCTAAAGCAAGTGTCCTTGGGATTTTTTTTTGGTCTCTTCTGGACTTGCTGCCTGTGGGAGATGGGGAGAGAGTGCTGTGAGCCCATGGTCAGGGCGGGCTGGGGCTTGCTGGCAGCACTTAGGCAGGATCTTCCCGCTCACCCAATTCATCTAGCCACAACCATATGCTGTTATTAGGTGATTATGTTTTGGTATCTTCATTGTGTAATTAGTCACATGCTCGTAAACAATGTAAATAGCCCCTAATGAGTTGGTAACTTAATTATTCAGTAATGACTTTGAATGTCAGGAACTGTCCGCACAGAGCAGCAACTACTTTTAAGTATTTCTGTCAGTTCTTTTTCTGTGTTGCAAAACCAGCTAACATCTTTGTTCCTTATTTCCTAACACTCCGCAGGCTATTCTGCTCACAGGCCACTTGACTTGAGTGAATTTACTCACCAATTAGTCCAGAAAATTTGGCCCCACTGTTTAATGATAGTGCTGATATTTATTTTTTTTTTTAGAGAGACATGTAGCAAAATATATCTTCTGTTTTTTAAAAATGTTGATAGCTATGGATGGATCCTTGGCCCTGTTCCTCTGTGACCTTGCTATTTGCTGAAGTGTTTTTCAGGGTAAATATTTAGGCAGGAGCTGCTCTGCACGTAACAGCAAGGATTTCAAAATGGCCCTGGCAAAAAACTAGATCCAAAAACCCCCTAAATCAGTTTATTTTTCACACATTTCTTGGCTTTGTTTAAACACATTCCCAGCCCAAAGAGTCCCCAAGAAAACCTCGGGACTGTGAGCCCTGAAGGCTTAAAGACTCCGTGGCAGACATGAAAGCTTCACTTCACTTTACTTTAAAAATCCACTTTTATGTTGGATTTTAATTTCTTTATTTTAAACAAAGCTCGTGAAGATTTTTGTCTGTTTTGTGCTTTTGGGTGCCTGGGATAGCCATTGCTGTGTTAGAATGGCGCTTCACTGTCTTTCTGGTGCACTTTTGAATCCGTGACATTTCCTAATTCTGCTGACATGGGGAGAGGAGCCCAGACCCTTCAGCAGCTTCCTTCCAGCACTGCCCATCTCCTTGGCTTTTGGAATTCCCTATCATAGCTTTGGAGAAAGAGAGCCTGAGCAGTTTTCCGAGCTTCAACTTCTAACCACAGCCATGCTCCTACTTTTGTGTAAAATAGACCATGCCATTCTTTTCCAGATACATTTATGAGTTGCTGATACACTGCTACACATCTCTGGGTTTTTCTGGATGTTGTTTTGGGTTTTGGGGTGGTTTTTTTTTGCATATATATGCATTTCTGGAATGAGGCTGCCATGGTAGGTAACCAGAGAAAAGCAGTTCCTTTGGGGAACAACTTTCAAAGCTTCCTAATTAGCTCTCAGCCTGTGTTGGGACAAAGCCACAATATTTCAGCTATGCTGGCAGAGACAGAGTTGTGTCAAATTTCCATTTTTCATGTGTGAAATGTGATTTTCAGGCTGAAACTTACATTTTTCAGAGCTGGAAGATGAGGGGTGCATGCTAGTGTTTGTGCCTAGGGAAATGGCCTGAGAGGTGCTTGGATTCAAGCCTCTGCCCAGTCTCATTTTGAGTAAAATGCCTATCCCTGATCATGCACAGTCAGCTATGGGACAGAGCCTGATCCAGGGCTTGGGTGTTCCCTTTGGCTCCCTTCTGCCTCCACAAGCACAAAGTGCATGTGCACAGGGGAGAAACAGCTGTGCTGTGTCAGACCAAGGGTTCATGGAGCCCAGCAGCCTGGCTCCAGCCATGGCTGATAGCGCAAGCACAACAAAGAGTGTTATTTGCAGGCAAATGTATAGTGATATGTCTCCCAAATGTTCCCCAGCCTCCCACAGTTTGTACTTTGGGGACTTCCTGTGGCAGACTTAGTATCTTTGTTGACTTTTTTCCCATACATTTGTTGTGTTTTATTTTGAAACCCTGTAAACTTGTACTACCTGCAGCATCCTGAGGCAAGGACTTCCATAGCGTAACTACCTGTTGTGTAAACGGACACCTCCTACTGCTTGTTTTGTTTGCCACTTTCATTTGATGCCCCTGGTTCTTGCAATGCATGTTAACAATTTCCTTGGATGAGATTTCACTGAGGCCTACCTGCCTTTCGTGCTTTTGGTTGCAACTAAATACACTGTGGTATATTCTCACCCTAAGGAATGGAAGGATGTGTCCTCATCGGGCAGAGGTGTAAGCCTGCCTCTATTATGTGCCTTCTAGGCTCTTACACAAAAATCTGGAAGCACAGTCCAGCTGTATGAGCTTGTTTGGGTTTTGCTGGTGAGTGTTACCAAAAATGCTTGGAGTGTCTACACCTACTGGGGTAATTCTCTGTCTCTGAATATTGATTTGATATATCCTTCCATTAGGTGTGGTGACCCCATTCAAAGCCTGTTCTCAGTAGGTGGCATTTTGTATTGGGATGCCTTCTGCCAACAAAGTCTCCCCAGACACAGGCCTTGAGATTGCAATGGATATGATCTAGGACAGCACACAAACACATGCTTAACTTTAATCCACACATGCTTAAGTGCCTTTTGAGTATAGCTTTGTTCCACGTTTGTTGCTAGATGTCTGTTAAAGGACCAACAAAACCCAACTGCTGAGTTCCTACTTTACATTCCTCTCCTTTGGCAGCAAAGCCAGCATGTATATCGGTTCTGGGAGTCCTCCACATGGCCACTGACACCTAATGCAGGAGTTCCCTGGATGATAACCAGCTTTATTAGCTGTTTTATATAAGCAACAGGCAGCCTGGGTGGTGCTGGATCTTGCCTGAGCTGCTCCACAGCCACCCAGCCGCTGGCCTTCTCCAGTAGGGCTTTACAGTATTCCCCCCAAAACATGCTCCTGGCCAGCTCCGAAAGACTGCAGGAAGAGGTTTCCCTGTGGCTGTAGCTCCCCATGTGTGTGCCACCGCACTGGGACGTGCTGCAGGTAGCGTGTTTTGGCAGCAGAGGAGCAGAGCTGTTCCTAGAATGCCAGTAATGCCATGCTGTGGACTGCTTGGACTTACCTGGCGCAGATTGCGTAATAGAAACTGTCTGTTATCATGCCGGAGATTCGAAGCTGTGATTATGGCAGTTGCAATAATGCACAGCCTCCCTATTCTGGTGCGTTAGGCATGTGACAGTTGCTCATTTTCATGAGCTGGGCACATACAGTGCTTATGAAATTCTAGCGTGCTGCTCCATGAGATATTCTACCAGGGAGTGAGTAGTGCCTGGATAGACCTTGTGTCTGGAGCTGCTGCAAAGGTGTAATGCAGCACAGACTCTGGCATGTGTTGCTGCTTGGAGCTTTTATGAGCTTTTATGAAGGTATATAATAAATATAATGCATGGTGTATTGTTTTTTATGGTGTGCGAGGCACAGAGTGATTATGGCAGGGCATCCGTGCCAGTATCCCATTGGTCTGCCCTGCTTCCCTCAGTATTGCGTTTCTTGCCTCTCAGGCAAGTGGGAGGTTATTCACAGCTCAGTGCGTACCAGTGTTCCCAGCACCTTAATTCCCTCACAGAATTTTCCACTCCTTATGTGAGACAGTTAAAATAGGAAGGGAGAGATGGCAGCATTCTCTGGGATAGAGAGCCAGCACAGCTCACCGGCTTCAGAGTGTGCTGAGGGGTAAGGAGCCAACCAGAACTGGTTTTTCCCATTGCTTCTTGCTGTGGATGTTTTCCATCTGCTGCTGGGGGTGAGCTGCAGATGAGTGTGACTTTGGCAAGGGATAGAGCAGGAAGTGTGTATTGCACAGAGGACTTGACTAAGCAAAGGGGCTTTGGAGTTGGCGGCTAGGACCAACTTGGTGAGATCTTGGCTGAGTTTCTAGTTACCCTTAGGTGGACCTAAGGATTCGTGCCTGCAACCAAGTGAGTAACACTTCCAATCAGCCATCTGGGCATTTCAGCCCTGGTCAAGTTTTCAAGCAGCCCATGACTTTATGATTGATTATTTGCCATCCTAAGTGATACATTTATATCTTGTCTCCTGATGAACTCTCAGCAGTTTATTTCTTGCAAATCCCCAGTGCTTCAAAATAAGAGTTAACTTCATTCTCCTGGAACATGCTGATCATTTCATTTACAGTCTTGGATGTTGAGTCTCATGCATCACCTCTTGGAGGATGAGCCTCATACTTGGAAAGAGGTACCTACTGGAAACAGGATTTCCCACAAGAAGCTAGCAGCATCCCTTGCTATTGCAGATGTTTCTCGCAGTAAAAGTACTTGGCTGGGGAAGCACAGGGAGGTGAGCATACAGAGGGTGAGAGCGCAGCCAAAGTGAATTCCAATTTCCATTCAAGCAGAAACCGTCAAAGTATTTGGGCTTTTGTAAACAGGAATGTATTCACCTCTTCCTTATTAAATCAGTGACACAGGAGAATGCCTTTCGTGTTCTCCACAGCGATTCAGCCTCTTCTTGGCCTACTGTCTAAACTTACATCAGCGACCTTTTAAATGAGCATCTGAAATTCAGTCAGACACAATTAATGTATACTTTGCTTACACTTGACAGACATGCAAGGTAAGAATGAGGATGTTAGCATGCTGGCCATGCGAATGAGAACTTTGTAATGCTAAAGTATTCTTGGCCGGTTCTGGTGGTGTCCTAACCCAAAGGACAAACCACAGCACAAACCCCAAAAATGTTCTGATGCTTCTCAAGTGTTTTGAACACCTCCATCCCACAGTGGTTCTCATGGTTACCACCAGACAGGCCCAATGGCGATGCACACACAAAGTCCTCTTCAGTAGATGAGAGATGTTGGCTACTGAGTACTGATGCCCATTGGCACCAGGAGCGAGCCTTCTCCTGCATGGGAAGTGTCAGGCAGGCCTGGCTTATGTGGCACATCTTAGTAACTGCCGCCAGTTTCCCGTGTCCCATGCACATTGCCAGTACCAATAACCAGATCAAACGCTTGCAGACATTTCAAAGATGACTTCTTAAGGTTTAAATACATCAATTCCCACGCTTTATATTGGGTTCTTTATACATGTGAACATTAAATGTGTATATATGTATGTACGTATTCCCTTAAATATATTTTTCATACTTACTTTTTTGCATATATTTCTCCAGAAATTAAGACTTGCAAAGTCCTTATATATTTTTATGCACTGGTAGTGTTGCAGTGGCCTGGATGTCCAGTTCATGGTTCCATTCTGGGAATGCTGGTCAAATCTTCACTAACACCAGCCTCCTCCCCAGAGAGAAAACAGTTAAAATGAAGCAGGTGGACAAACTCTGAGAAATAAAATACAAATTGGAATTGTTTCTCTAAGATCATGTGGAAGGTCCTGGAGAGAGCTGGAAGGGGGTCTCAGGTCTCCTGACCCTAAGACCAGAGCTTTAGCAACTTGAGAAAGCCCTATCTCCCTGAGACCTACCCAAATCTCCAGAGGTAACCTTCGTCTTCGACTTGGCCTTGAAAGGTTGAAAAAAGGCCCTTGAAAACAAGTGAGTATTTGGCAAACAATTTGCATAATGCATTTGTTTGGGAACATTTTGATCCTCTTATGGGCTGCCAGCAAAGCAGATGCAAGGTGGAGTTTTGGTTCATTTACTCATGAGAGAATGAGGAGTTCGGTCAAGTGAGGATGGGCCTGGCTGGGTGGCTCTGTCTGCATGCTAGGGTGACTGGGTTAGGACTTTTTTATCTGTTGGGTGAAGTATATACTTTAACTGAGGGTCAGCAGAAAGAAAGAAAGTCTGGTTTATTTGCAGCGTATTTTTGAAGTCCATTTTCCAAAGGAAACTGCCTGTTTGGCTGTTCATCCTTTCCTCTTCAAGTAGCTCTTCAACATGTCAGCCAGTTTCAACCACATCTGAAAGAGCAGTAGAATTTTCAAAACCACTTAACTTTGTGGCTGTTGGAGTAAATGAAATGATGCAAACCAGTGATTTCTGAAGGAAAGAGAGGGAGAACCCAGCTGTTAGACATCAGCTGGCCACACCATCACCATATGTGAACACGACCTGCCCACCAGCACAAATCTAGCTCTAGATTATGCACACCACTATCGTCTTTTGCACATGTGGGACAGGGTTAATGCAGAGAGTGAGAAGATGCCTGGGCATAAAGGATACCCTCTTTTCCCCAAGAACTCTGGGCTTTGTGAGCTCTGTTGCTCAAAGGGCAACTTGTTTCCTTTATGTGTGGGCAGTGCTGAGGAATAGCTGAGCTTGTCATTTTGCCATGAGCCTGGTAATCCCCATCTCCTGCAGGAACGAGTTCCAGCATCCAGGGCCAGCTCCAGGGCATACTCTGTGTCCCACACATGTTCTTCCCTCCATTGTCTGATGGTGGTCTCAGCCTGCCGGGACACCATTGTCAGCAGTGGCCAAAGTGGATAATGAGCAGAGAGAGATCTGGGACAACAGAAAAAGTCTACAAGGAGAGCAATGAATGATGGCCTCAACCACCCAAATAATAACTGGCTGTCTGAAATACCAGCTCAAATTAAAACAAGTTGGGCAAGTCCCTGAGAGCAATTGGGCCAACTATATATTGCTTAGGGCATGCTGAGCACACCGCACACCTTCATAAAGTAAGCAGTGGCCGTCAGTGTGGTGGGAGAAGCCCTCAACGCCAGGATGTTCACTCAAAGGCATCCGGGATATCCAGCCTATCTCACCACATGAGCTGTCAGGCACTACTAAGTGAGGACACCCAAGGACTTTCTAAGCGAGAGTTACGTGACTGCATGTCTGAGCCACGGGGACATGTCAGACTGGCCTGGCTACTGGTCCGTGAGAGCCTGAGAGTCTGGCTATTAATTTCAGCGACTGGGATCAGATCCATTGTTGGAAGCACAAGCTCTCTGCCATGAAGTGACTGCTCCCTGGGGCTGCCTTGTGCGTAGCCTTTTTGTGCCTCATGTTATCTGATAGTTCAGATAAAAGCCCAATTCTCCTTTAAACTTTTAAGCGCTTTATAAATTATCAGAGGGCTTTAATCTTTTTTTTTTTTTTTTTTTGTGAGATAAAGGGCCTTCTAAACCCCAAACTCTAATTGAGTGGCTTTAGTTGTTTTGTTTCAAGTCCCTCTTCAGAGGAAAGCAGGCCTGTCACCATGAGAAATGCCCTCCAACATGATCTCTGCTGGAGTAGGGTTCAGCTGTGGTGCTGGGGATGGGTCCAAGCAAAGGCTTGGTTGGTTTGTGCTCACAGAGGAAACCATGGAAAAAGGATGGAGCACACAGTGGATACTGATTTATCCACCTCTATGCTCGTTTCATTTAGCAGGGGCATGGAAACTTTGTAAAAGTCTGCTGCAGAGTTGGCTGCTGCTAGCCCTGCTGTCAAAACTGCCCAGGCATGTTTGCATCTCTGCTTAAGCTGATCCATAGCTATTCATTTCGCAAACTCCTTTTGGACATGGTGGTTCTTCCTTGAGCATTCTCTGTGCTCCAAAGGGACATGAACATCGGACAACAAAGAGTGGCCTCAGGAAACCATTTTGGAATTTGTAGTCGAGCATATCTGTGCCATCCAAAGGATTCCCCTCATGGCAGAGGACAGAAGGATCCCGTAGCACCTGCATGTCCACTCAGAGCAGCTGGTATTTCAAGCAGACTTACACAGAGCTGTTCATGAGTGAACTGATGCTCAGGAGCTGTCTGTGGGAATTATCTGATGAATAGTTTCATAGAATAAACAGCAGAGATTGAAACAGAAAGAGGGATGAGAGAGTCAGGGAGTCTGCAATGGGGTAAGATGCAGGAGGAAGAAGATACTTTGCAATGAATTATGTGGTGGGGACTCAGCAAAGAGTATTATTTAGACCCTGTCCCCCAGGCTGGAAGGAAGACTCTTCTGGTCCCACCTCTTTCATCCTTAGAAATTGCCTCATGCCTCCTACACAGACATCCAGATTTACAGCATCCAGTGTAACCAAGTGTGGTTACTGTGATGGCAGCTCCCAGCACTCAGGGCAGGCTGAGGATGAGCATGGTCCTGCCTGTGTCAGGATAACCATTTGTAACCCCTGCAGAGAGGCTGGACAGCCTTCATAGTGCAAGGCTTAAGTTGCAGGGAGCTCCCAACCCATGCCAGGTCTCAGAGGAAGACAGATGGGCAACAGCAGTCATCAAAAGACAGGGATGAAGCATTGGGTGGTGCTAGCACAACTCAGGCTAGGGAGAAGCAATCCACGCTAGGGATTTTACATGGCACAACAAAGCACTGTCACCCTGGAGTCAGACTCTGTTTGAACAACAGAGGATAAAATCACTAAGACCTCCCAAAGCCATCACAGTGGCATGCAGATTGTGGCACATGTCCTCCAGCACGCTCTGTGTCCTCAGGGTAACTCGGAGGTGACCAAACCATCCCTGTGCCATGAATGAACTCATACTGGGCATTGGTACATGACAGAAACAGGCTTACACAGGCAGAAGAGCACTGTTCACAGAACAGCCACTCTATCACAGACTTGATTCTTATGGCAAACCTAGGAAACACCTTCAAAAGACGACCAGGGAGTTAAAACCTGTGACTTTAATGGATGCTAGAAACCAAAGATGCAGCACCAGTACTGTTTTTACAATCTTCCCCAGCTCCCCACTCTTCCACCAATCCCTTGCTGTTTGCCTGGCAAGAACTTCTGCCTCTACTTACTATATAGAAACAAACAGCCTTTACCCCTCTCTCTCGCTAATATTTCTTACTGTTGTGGATGCACTAACAACCTCCTTTCCTTCAAAACAGCTAGCTGATTAACACACTGAAGTTAAACTTGGAATGCTTGTTTGCAGTCTATACTTAGCTTGAAGTTTGATGTGTCTTTTTGAGACCCTAGAAGAGCTCAAGCTCCTGACAGCTTGTCCATCGTTTTCCAAATACATCAGCTGGTCTAATTAGAAAACCCCACTATGCTCCCTACAAACCTCGACAGGTTAACAATGAGGGCAGGAGAGGAAAACACTCCTATCTCCCACCCCCATGAATACCCATCAGTCTGGATCATCATTCTTTTCCCCTTCACCTCCCTTTGCTACATCCATCATTATCAGTGTGGCTAGGCATAGCTACAAATAAATATTTAGCAGAACAAGGAAGATGTGGACACAAATGTCTTCGCTAAAATCAGAGGGTGCAACATTTCTGTAAGGCAGCAGTCCTGTGTTTTTATTTTCTGTAAATGGTAGATATTTGCTATTTCAGCTCACTGTCACAGCCAGAGCAGGGAGAATGGAGTCAGGGTTTCTCTTGTAACTCTGCATATGGTTGATCTGTTGTGTGTGGGAAACTTGCCTCATGTTTTTCTATACAAAAGTAATAATTATTACCCAGTCCCCCTGTTGAGAGGTGAAACTGATACTCACAAAGTGCCTAGGGGTCCCAGTATATGAATGGTGCTGTGTAGGTTCATTAGTGCCGTGTTTTACTCTGCTTTCTGGACCACTGATGTGAAAGCTGAATCTGGAAATCTGGACCTCCAAATATGCTGAAAGATGCAGCCCAGTAGCCCTTAGTGAAAAGTGCTGTGGCCTTCCTTTAGCCAGCTTTCCTCTCTGGAGCTGAGGAGCACCAAGGGATGCATGGGTGTCTGGGCTTGCTGGGCTATGGCCAGCTCTTCTGGGAGTGGACATCCGTGGGCTGTGTTCCCCACTCTGCCACATCTATCCAAAAGCATAATGCCTGGGACAGGAAGCTTTAAAATACCTTGATTCCTCTCCTGGGTGCAGAGTAAAAGAATCAGAGGCCCAAGTTTCAGAGGCAGGATGAATATTACTTAGGACTTGCTTAGAAGCTGCAAAGACAAAAGTGCTGTAAGAGCCTACACAGCAATAGAGGTTAAAAATACTGTCAAACCTCCCCAGTGAGGAAGTGATGGAATAAAGTTTATCTTTGCAGCTAGGATTTAACTCCCTGGTGTGTAAGGAGATCAGATACTATAGATATACCATCTCATTACATTTTTTCTATGTTTTTGTCTGACTTGCACGGATGCCAGGATTGGTGGACATGAATTAGGCTTCTCTAGGGGAGGAAACCAGAGCTGTCTGTGGGACACAAACAGAAATCAAAAGGTGTGTGAAGTGAATGAAGTTAGGGCAGGCCTGGCAAGTGTTTTCAGTTAATTTTTGGCAGCTGGGACTGAGTGATTCAGCAAAATTTTACAAGACAAATGCTTATGTTCTGTAGCAAAGGTAAAATTTTCGTAACAGGCTCCCACACCAAGCACACTGACATGGGGAGATGCTGATGTTCCCATGTAGGACCGGTTTGGTTCAGTGCTTGGAAGTTACATGTGGACAAATCACACGCTCACTTTGAGCAGGAAATGTTGCAGCATGGAGCTGCCAGCTCTGCCAAATGTGTTCTGTGTATCGAGCTCATAACTGGAAGAAAATTTAGGGATATTTTTCTTGGGGACAGCAAAGACATATTCTTGGCAGCTAGGCACTTCCCTTGCCTAATTTCAAGTTCTTGCTTTAAAATGTAAACTCTCAGTTAACAAGCTAGTGCTGATTTTTAGCATGGACAAAATAACCTCTTTTTCTTCTTATAGTCTAAACCCGGTCAAAATCTCTAAATATGTGTGTGTTGGGATTTTTTATTATTTTTTTTTCTTTCTTTCTTCTTTTTCTCTTAACAGGCTAAGGCAGATGCCTGGTCTGGAAAATGTCAGCCCAAGTGGCGAAAGTGGCAAGTTACAAGCAATTGAAACCAGGGCTGGGAGAGACAAGTCAAATAGGTGCTAGTTCTCATGTTCTCTGGGAGAAAGCAGACCAGCCCAGAGCAAGACACAGTCACCTCCGCATCCCGAGGAAAAAGCCAGGCTGTTTCCCTCAAAGGAGGTCTGTTTTCTCTCACTGCTACAACATTACAGCATCCCTTGGCGTTCATAGCTCCTTGCATGGGCTGTGACTCCAAGAGTGCTGTTCTCCAGCAACTGCTGCTGTAGTATTAGGCCTTCTTCACCATATTGCTGGAGGGCTTTTCCTTTCCACTCTTTTCTGGAGGTGAGCCTGGTCTTAGAGTGTTGTGCAGGCTGTTTCCTCCTGGTGCTGCTCAAGGCAACGGGCTGGTTGCTTTTTGCTAGACCCATCTCTTTGGGAAGGGCCCAGAGACCAGGCCTGCAGGAGGCTCTGATGCATTCTGTCTCCAGCTTTTTTAATGAGACCATTTCCATTGTCTATGAGTGCTGGGTAGGAGAGCACGTCTGCATCAGAAGCTGTGCTTGGGCCTAGGCTGAGAGTGTGTATGTGCATGTGTGTGTGCTCTTGGGGCTGCTAAGAGGGCTGGTGCATTATGATCTGGGTTACAGACTGGTGCTATGCCCTGGCCTTGCCAGCTCTGAGCAATGAGTGCAGCTGAGCTTGTGCATGGAATAGGATGCTGCCACCCACCTCACTGGTGCCAGGAGGTGTGAAGTGGGTAGTAGGGCTGGGTCCTCCCTGGGGATGCAGCCTGGGACATGTGGAGAGCAGGGAAGACAGGCCTTTGCCTCTGTTTCTGGGCAAGCAGCTCCTGTGGAGCAAGTCATTAAGTATCAGCTATGACTGCTGCTGACTGGTGTCGAAAAGGCAGATGTTCACAAGGAGGGAGTGATGAAGCAAGTCAGGAGAGCAGCAGGAAGCAGCTGGCAGGCAGGTGAGCATCTCCACACAGTCTGCTAAATGCATTGCAGTTGGCTTTCCACACAAGGCTTTCCCAGCAGCAGAATGGCCAGATGTGTATAAATCCGTAAGAGATCAGGCACTGAATTGCCAGCAGTGCCTGTGGGGGTGAAAGCCCTGCTCTGCACTGCCAGTGTGCCACACATGTATCTTGGATATCACCAGGCTTTTGGCATAAGGTGGAAAGCGTTTGGGATGAGCCAGCCTGCTCTCTTGGAGCCCCTCCAGCCCTAGGAAGCACTTTTCTTTGGGAGAGGTGTTTACAGTACTACAAGGTCCAGGGGGTTGGTGCTCAGTGGGCAGATGAACAAATAGGAGCCCCAATTCATCAGTGGGCAGATGAACAAATAGGAGCCCCAATTCATCATGCATGTGGGCATCCACGCAGGCTCAAGTGTGTGCTCCCAGGGTGTCTTTTCTAGCCCTCTCCTGTCTGTAGACAATGACACCCAGATCTGTGATTCTTATTTGCTGCCCTGTCTTTCCCCCTGGACACTAATGGATATCTTCCTTTCTCCCACCCTCTCATCTCCACCATGCCATCTGTACTCTCTTCAGCAACAAGAAGAAAACTCAAGTATGTCCTTCCTGCTCCTCCTAGCCCCATCTTGACACACAAGCTCCCCTGGGCCATCCCCAGCTGCATGAGGACTCCTGCCTCTCCCACCCCGGTCCTTTTGAACACCCCCTGCTTTCTTCTTCCATGCCCCTTCCCAGGCATGCATGCAGCCTTCCCTCCTTGTGAGTGATCAGAAAGTGGGCCAGAAGTCATGGATGGGTTTCAAAACTGCTTGGTAAGTCCTGGAGCCTTTGAAGCCTAGCAGGAGCCCACAGACAGAGTCAGGTCTTTTTATTCTCATTAGAATGATATGCTTTCAGGCCAGACTTAGCACACAGTTACCGGGCTGTCCAGAATGCTTGCCAGAGTCTGGAGCTTGGAAAAAGCAGAGTAAGACTTCAAAAAAACCAACACATCCTAGACAGAATAGCCCAGAGGCTGTGCTCCTGACAGCCAATGTTACTGTAGAGCTTGGCTCTCACAGGCTTTGTCAGCTTGCTTGCCACAGTCTCCTCACAGCATGGGAGCCAAGCTGGATGGAGACACCACTGTAACTGCTCCTTCTGGCCTGGGGTCTTCAGTTTGCTCTGGTAGTGGCTTTTAGCTGGTGACACGTGTGTGTGCAGTGTCAGGGGATTTTTCCTCCTCCTCTGCTCGCTCTTCTTTTGACACCTGATGCCCTGCATTGTTGTACAGCTATGACCCTTCCTCTAGTTTTTGGTGGTGGGATCCTGGATCTGCTATGTGTTGCTCTAGGCGGCAGTATGTCTCTCGCTGTTCTTGACTTCCACTGACCACTGAGGAAAACTGCGGCCCCTTGATTTCTAGCCTGAGGGGTTCACTTGGATATTGCTATAAGGGTCAAAACAATACAATGAGAAAAGGAAAGCTGGAGAAGGAGAGCCCAGATCCCTGGGGCAATCCTGGCGGAGGTCAAGCCAGGTTTGGCTGTAAACTCTAAGCTCTTTTAGTCAGGGTAGGACAGCACAGGCTGTCCCTCCCACTGCCCTACGTGCTCATCTACATCGATCAGCCCCATGATTTCATGTTAGGAGGCAGCCAGGCACCTTGGGAAGAGCCTGGTCTTCCTCATCCAGCCTGGCTTACAGCATGGAAAAATCTCCAGCAACGGTTCCACTGCCGGCATGGGGGTGGTAGTACAGGCGTGTGTACTTTGGAGACGGAGAAGCATGGTGCCTCAGGGGCTGAGGAACGTGCCCAGGGCACAGGCGCCCTCCTCCTCCATGAGCGGCACCAGGAGCGGGCACGTTGTGCACGCAACCACTGAAGCTGCTGCTGGGCACAGGGCGGGATCACACCCAAACCTCTTTGTTTTTGCAACACAAAGGTGGAGACAGAGCGTCAGGGAAGGGGAAGTCCTACTTGTTCTTGCCTCCCGATGAGGCGTCCTGCAGCCACACCGCTGCAGGCTGGGCCTTCAGCAGTGGCAGCACTGCTGGACAGCTTTTCAGCACCCCTCCTGCTGGACCTCGGGGGGTGGGATTTGCTGTTGTGCTCAGGGGGAGTTGAGCACCATTAAAAATCCAGCTATTTCAGGGTGTGCACTCAGCCCAGGGGGACCACCAGGTTCCCCTGACCTCTTACCAGGCCGCAGCATCCAAAGACCAGAGCACAAAGTACTTGGGAGGACTCCAATGAAAGAAAGAGGCTGTTTTCGAGTGCACTGAATGCTCCTGAGTTTCCCACCTAGATGAAGGGAGCAGTAAGGGCAGATTGGGCAATGGAGGGGGCAGTTGGGGGATGTGAAGGGAAAGAAACAGAATCTGGATGTCTGCGAGGATGCAGGAAGAGGGCACTCAGAGCAGGGCTTTGCTCTTGCTGCTGGAGGTGCTGGCAACAGTCCCAGCCCCAGCCTGTGGAAACGAGCAAACCCCTCCTGGCAAGTGAACTCCGTGCTAAATGGAGGCATGGATGAGCACTTGTAATCGGTAGAGCAGTGTGTGTGAAAACTGCCAGGCAAATGCTAACTTGCCCTCTTCTGCCAGGCAGTTACGGTGTACATCATGATCCTCTGCAAACAGAGGTGCAGCAGGATCGTGGGCAGAGCACTCAGATCTAGGGGTTGATGCCAAACTCAGCAGATAAACATCTGAATGAGGAATCATCCAGATGAGGAACTATGCAATAGGAGAGCAGAAGAGGAGGAGGGAGACATTGTGCCCTCGGATGCCTGTCCAGAAGAGCCTGCCACACTATCAACTCAGGAAGCAAAATCTTGGTGTGCTTGACACAGGAGCTTGCCCCAGTGTTTGACAGCTCTGCTTGGATATGAGGAAAAAGTTTTCTACCCTCTGCAAAGGTCATGGAGTGATGCCTCCATCTGTCAACCTGTGCTGCTTCCAGCCAGGACCAGTCAGGGAAGTATGAGAGAAGCTGGGATGGAGGAGAAGAAGAGCCAAGGTTTGCTCCTGGCTCTTCACCCAGTGCAGAAGGCAACGCTCCTCCCCTTCCTACCCCACATGCACCTCCTTTCTCTGATGAGCAGAGGAGTGGGAATGGGCTTAAAGCCTGTGTCAGCCCTGCCTTGATCTCCTTGTGCACTCCACATGTCTTGTGACTTTGTCAACACAGCAGGCCAGACACTGTCTCTGGTGACAGGGCTGCATCATGGGCAGCTGAGCATAATAGAGTGGAGGTGAGAAATTCCCTCTGGGAGAGATAAGCAGAACTGTCTCTTGTGCCCCTTCCCCACCTTGTCCCTGCCTGTGGCTCCTAAAGCAAGACAAGGAAAAGCTCTGGGGACAACATGAGGGTGATGGGTATGGAAGGAATGAAAAGAAGGAAAGGAATTTAAGGAGGTGCAGAAGCTACTTCTCTCACTGAGGTGGAGGTTGTATTTGACCTGAGTCAGTAGCTTGGGTAGAATGAGGGAATTTAGCACCTAACTAGTCAGAGAATGCTCTGACCCTATGCACCAGGGCATGACAGGATTTCAGCACCTTGCTTTAGGCATTCACTATGTGAACTCCCTTTGTTCTGGCCCCGCAGTGTCTGGTCATGCTTCTTCCTACTGCAAAGGTTCCTATGTGGTTAAATCAGAACAGGGAATGAGATACGTCTCTGGAAACACCGTTCCATGGCAGGTATATGCTGGCATGATGGTGAGGCTGCTTTAAGGCCATTCCTTGAGAGTTTTGCTCCTTGCCTGAAGCAAGTACTGCATACAGTCCATTGCTCCTGTATGTGATCCAAGTCCTCCTTATGACAACATGACAGAGGCACCAGCCAGGGCCTGTGGGCCTGAGCTCCGGCACTTTCAACACTTGCAGTCCTGATTTCAATGCTTGGAAATGCTGGTCAAGAGGGCATGCAAAGGCTTTTGTCAAGTATGGCCTTTTAATGGCCCCAAAGAAGGAGAACACTGAGTGCTGGGAGCAGGGAAGCAGAATTTCAAAGGGCAGCTCTTTGGGTGCATCTAAATCAGTGTTGCTGCACTTTGTCACCAGGCCCTGCCTTCAGGGGACTGATATGACTCATATTGGTCCTGGGAGGACCAGTGATGAGGGGAATGTGAGGTTTCCCCTCACAGCTGGGGTGGGCAGGGTCCAGGAGCCCGGCGCAGGGAGCCCTGCAGCATGTTACCTGCGTCAGGAAGGACGTCAGCTCCAAAACCGCTGATAGGAGCAGGGATATTTCTGCATGGAGGAGTGTGCAGGGGCAGATCTGGAAGAATATACAGACTCAGCAGCCTTCCTCCTCCCAGCCCTCCATCTGAGACCCTGCACTGGGCCTGTCTCAGGAGCAGGGAGCTGGCTTAAGCAGAAGTCATGGAAACATGGTGGAAAAGCAGAGGAGGGGACAGTGTATGGCTGTTGCCTTCCAGAGTGGTGGGAGAATGGGTAAGCTGCTTGGAGATAAGTCTACATGAAGGCAAAGCCCTTCCAAGTAGCTGGGAGTGCTGGTTTTACCCTTGAGGACCTCACCGACCTTTGCAGCTTATTTGGGGCTTCTGAAATGGTTGCATCTTTCTTAAACGAATGCAGGAGGGGGGACAGTATTTGTTGCACTCAGTGTGAATGGTGCCAGTGACAATAAAAATACCATACTTAAGCATGGACTCAATCATATTTTAAATGCCCCCAAGGTCTTGGCTTATGTGGACAGACATGCAGTTAGACTTCTCTTCTAGCAGCTAAGTGATCTTTACTGGACCCTTGGGCAATCTCTTATAGGTGTTATTTTAAACATGCAAACACAAACGATCCCTATTGCATGCCACCTGAGGTCACTGAAATTGCAGTATGGGTGTCTTTGTGTGCTGTGTCCCCTCAGGGAAAACGGCCAGCTTGAGGCTGCGCACTGTGAGAAGTGCCATCTTTCTGACTCCATCAAAGAGGAACAAACCTGATGTTCGTGCTTGCTTTGGTCTCGGTATAGCTGCCTCTATTTTGTAGGCAAATAGAGCCATGCATGCCTCCGAGTGCTTTCTAATGAGGCCGGTTCCTCAAGGGGTGAAAGGAGACTGGGTGCCTTCCAAGCCAAGTTGCTAATGGGAGTAAGCATATGGTGTATGTGTGTAAATTATAACCCAGCTACGTGCTAACATGCCAGCACCTTCCTGGCCCTGTTCTTTGGAGTCTCCCTGCTGCCCCAGGGTTGAAGAGCTGTATTCATCCTGTGGGCCACCCAGCTTTCCAACAGAGAAACATTGAATTTTTAAGTGATGGATTTAAAGCTATCGGAGGGAAGTGGGATTAGCAGGGTGAAAGACCTTTCAACTACTTATCTGTGCCTGCCCACAGTGCTGTGAATCACTGGCACTCCCCAGCACTTCCCTCCATGCACCATCCAGGGAGCCCTATCCTGCCCCATAGGGACTTCTCTGCTGCTCTCCCTGCACTGGCCCTGGCCGCCACCACTTCCCAACCACCAACCGTGGCTGGCCAGGAGCTCACCGCAGCACACCCAGTTTTGCCTCCTCACCCCACACTGGTGCTGGAGGATGTCCTCCCTCAGACTATATCCCCCTCCCCTGCCTGCAAGCCCTAGAGCTGGAGACTGTCATTTCTGCCCTGGCTCTCTTTGTGCTGGAGTAGCCAGGGCGTGCAGGAGGCCAGCACACAGGGGACACATTTATCTCTCAAAGATCCCTCTGGTCCCTCAGCTGTATCCCCAAGTGGCTTCAGACCCCTCT
This sequence comes from Pezoporus wallicus, assembly GCF_028554395.1. Taxonomy (NCBI): domain Eukaryota; kingdom Metazoa; phylum Chordata; class Aves; order Psittaciformes; family Psittacidae; genus Pezoporus; species Pezoporus wallicus. Next base: position 3,143,696 of record NW_026639660.1, read on the forward strand.
GGTAGCAGGCACCCCTACCAAGGATGTCTGCCTTTCCCTGCTCTTCCGTACCTGGACTCTGTCCTTGCAACTCTCCACCCTGCACTCCATGCTGTCCCAATTCCTTGGCCTTTTGCAGAGTCCAGTGAGGTGGCAGCTTTGCTGGGTGGTGCCACGATTTTTGGATCCTGAGCTGAGTCAAGTCTCCAGCAGGAGAGAGGCTCTGCTACACCTCCTCTCCTATCACAGTGTTGCTGGGGGGAGTAGATGCTTGTTGGGAAAGTGATGCTGTTGCTTGGGTGCTGAGGGAAAGTGAAAAGGTAAAACTCCTGACTTACTTATTTTTCATTAAGCCTCAAAACTGTTTCTTGTATGACAAAGGGGTGAGGGACGGGGAAGTAACAGCCTGTCCCCGTTAAGGCACTGGGACTGCCAAGCAGCAGGCTGTGATGGCAGAGAGAGGAGCTGCACAGTTGGGCCACAGGGTCTGGAGGCTCCCAGGGGAGCAAGGCCTGCTCCGGTGGGGCCCTTATCTCCACCAGTGGTAGCGCCTGCCCTCATTATATCCCTCCTGGACTGCCCACCATGCCGAGCAGCACTGATAAGGCTCTGAGAGAGAGCAGGGCCTGATTCATGTCTGTCCCCCACCCCTCCAATGCATCCTGCCACCATGGCTCCTGCTGGCCCCACCAGCCCCATGTCTCCCTTTCCTGGGAGAGGGTGTTTGCATTGTGCGGGGTGCCTGTGCCCTCGACAAGGGTCACATTGCTTTCTAATTTCTTGCTGGAAACGCATCTGGAAAGTTTAGTCAATTACTGGCTGGAAGACTCCCCCGCAAGGCCGTGGTATTTATGAGCTCCCCCAGTCCAGGGGGTGCTGACCGCAATTAGAGGAGATGAGGGAGTGAAAGTTGCCTGCGGTGAACTCTGGGGACCAACCCTCCAGCCTCTGCCAGAGGGGCAGCAGCTCTCTGGGCCAGCCGAGAAAGGGCAGCAGAGCTGAGGGCTGGAGGGGAAAAGGCAGTAGCAGAGTTTGCCATGGGGAGGATGGAGCAGGATGGGAGCAACACGCGGGACAGGAGGGATATGGGTTGGACAGACATGGACAGGGGACAGTGTGGAGGAATGTGCTGGTCACACCGTGATGAAGGTTTGGGGTGCATGAGGAGGATGGTGCACGAGTATCCTGACCTTGTTTGTTGTGCCTGAGACCCTGGTGTGTAATCTGATAGAACAGATGCTGGGACTGAAGATTTGTGTCTATATGTAGTCCTCTTGGGCCCCATGGAGGGTCTTCAAAGCATGCTTCAATGTCATACACATCCTTTAAATGCTGTGTGCTGATGAGGCAGCATTAAGGGGTCATCAGTCTGGTTCATTCCCGACAATTTTTTGCGTGCATAACCGCATTAATTAAGGAAAGGAAAAGTCATCCTGTCCCTCCCATCGATACTACTATGCTGGCAAGAGTCTTAAGACAACGTGCTGCTCTGCTGTCAGCAAACTCATCTGGGATAAGCCACTGACAGACATTTAGCCAGTGGAAGCTGAGACTCCATTGGCAGGGTTTGCTATGGGGGCTAACCAGTTTTCCATGTTAAGAAGGCCTAGCTGGCAAAGAGAACAAGGTGCCCTATGTGGTGGCAAGTGGATAAGTTTGGGGTTAGCAATCTGCGTCAAGTGGTAGAAGAACAATTGTTGGGCCACTTGATTTGTCCCCTTGCCCCCACAGGTCCTGTCTCCTATGTGATCTTCTTCATGAAGTGGCTGCCACCAATATCAGTGTTGCTTGCTAGCATTGCCCCATGTCTTGTGCGCTGCATTAGCTACCAGGGCGGTTGTGCTGCTTGAAGGCATGCACCCATCCATGGAGCTGGCAGGCTCGTCCTCACCAGCATGTCAGTGTGAGAGTAGGTACATGCGTACAGTAATTGAAGAGATCAAGGCTGAGTGCGCCCAACAGACCGACAAAGCCAATTACCCCTCAGGAATTTCTGCTCCTCAGGCTCGGATGGTGATTACAAAACCTTTGCCATTAAAAATTAGCCAAGGGAGAAACTTGTTGCCAGAGTCCAGCAGGAATTTCCCATGCCCATCTGATACACAGAGCGACCACAAAAATGTGCAGCTGCCAACCCATAGACATCACCTTTTCACAGGCCTGACATTCCCCTTTGCTTTAGGAGGTGGGTAGCATGACATATAGATGCACGTATATCCACAGGAACAGAGCATGTTTCCACATATGCTGGCACACGGAGCAAATAAACTGCAAAGCTGCAGTAATAGGAGGTTGTGAAACCCACAGTGATTGTGCTGACAGCTCCCATTTCTTGCTGCGTGTTCTGGGCTCAGCTGCAGGGTCTTGGGTTGGAGGTGGAGGAGGGATGGGTGTCTGCAATGTGCACAGGGGGAGAGGGTCTTGCTGCTGAGTTCCTGTGTCCTGGGGACTGAAAGGAAAGCCATGTCCTGCCCCACCTTGTGCAGGATGTGTGATGTAAAGGGAGCAAGAGTGGGAAGGCCACAGCTGGACCAGAACTACCAGCCTGGCAGTCCTGTTTCTCTTCTGGAGTCATCCTGCCGCCTTGGCCTCCCTGCTTAGGGTGGGTTGTTCACTGCAAAGTTAATAAGATTATAACTCCAGTGTTGCTGGTAACTCGTGTCTTATCCACACCCACATCCCTATAAATCCGAGATACTTTTCGACTTGAGCTTGCTGGCCAGACAAGGAGATGGGCTCGAGTACAACGCCAAGGCTGCTGACATAACTGCTTTGCAATGTGGGTGCAGGCTAGCCCCTCTCCCATGCTGCTAAGACCTCCAGAGGCTTCCTATAATCCCTCCTATGTCCTGGGTCAGACAGACGTCTCTCCTCCCAGTTCCCTGGGAAAGGGTTTGTAGAGCTATGCCATTTCCTGCACAGCACTTGGGGCTGTGGGATAAGCCCCCAAAAGCACAGGGATGAGCCAGTGAAGCACAGCTGCTTTTCTGCAAGGTCAGCTAGCTGGAGAAGAGGACTGGACTGTAGGCTGCACCAGTTAACTCCAACATGAACACTTGCTCATATGAATCCTGCTCGTCCTAAAGGCTGTCTCTTGCAGTAGAACTGGGGGAAGTCTCACAATATGCTGCCAATCCTGCTGTTTTTCCTTTCTCCTCACTGTAGTAGTGGAGCTGGGAAACTTTTCTATAACAGTCTATTTTTTGGTGTTGGTGAGAATTCGCTCCTATACAAAGAAAGTAACTCCATGTTGGAGTCCACTGGAATATCACTTATGCCCAAACCATTCCCCATGTATTTGAAGGGAGCTAAAATGTCAGATTATGCTGGTGTTAACCCTTGGCACTATGTGACTGTCACTCCAGTATATGTCTCCTCCCCCTTTTATTGTCTTTATACTGCCTGATTTCAGTTTTTGTAACATATTGCCACTAGAAACCCCTTAGCAATGGCTCTGTGAAAGCTTCCTGGGTATTCACAACCCCTTGTAACCTTGCAGCCACAGGTCACCCCCACCACTGTGGCATGCTGCTGTTGCTGTTTCCTGACCTGGGAATAAGGAGGAAGGAGGGATGTGATCAAGTCACTTGGCCTTTGATTCTCTTGTCTGAGGGAATTAGTGAGAATGATGAAGCTTTTAGGAAGTTTCACACCTCTTTCAGACCTTTTAAGCCTCCCTAAAAGTCACTCCCCCAAACTGAATTTGTTTATACAACTCTGGCCCTGGTCCAGCCAGAGTGGACAGGTGAATAAACCACATCTGGAGGTGGAGCAGAAGAAGGCACCGATGAGAAACACAGCAGAATTTAGGGCTTGTGCTTGTAACCCTGCAGCACCTTCACAATTTTAATAGCTGCAATTTTAAATCCCTTCTTGTAGTTGTGTTATTTCCTGTTTTAGCCCACTGAAGAGGCCACAGATTGTCCCTCTGGTGCATGGGCTGTATGAAGGACATAGCACCTCTTCAAAACAGAAACTTTGTGCTCCAACTCAGGAAGAAATAATCCAGCTAGTTGGTTTCCTAGGCTCTGCTTGCTGTGTCTCCTGTGTTCTGTCTATATGCCTTGCAGCCCTTCTGTCCTCTGATTCCCATTAAGAGTTTGCAGTGATTTGTTATGCTTTTTGTTTCTGCCTGCCACTGAAGACCAACCCCCCCCCCCCCCACTTCCTCTGTGCTCCAGTCAATCTTTGGTAAATTCACTGCCTCAACTAACTGAAGTTCTGCGGCACCACAGTGTAACTCTTAACACCTGTGTCTACAGTCTCCCCAGCACGCTGCTGTTACAATAGGCCACAGAGCAGTCTGGAAGCAGGAGGTGCTGGTTGGATTTAACAGAACAATTCTTTCATCCTACTTCTATTAAACCATCTTTTGTCTGTGGTGCCTGGACACTTGGAGAAACTTTGTCCTGGCACTGCCTTGTTTAATGGAATCTGTGCTTGTTTCTGGCCTGAGTTACGGAAAGCCTGCGCAGCTCTGACACAGGGGAGTGGCATAAGACCATGGTCTATTCCTGTTCCTCTTCTCACCCCAATTCCAGCCTGGGCTTTGGAGGCTGCAGTCCCCCATGCTGCTGCACTGGAAACGATATATCCTCTGCGCACCACTTTATGAAGCTGCCTGCTCCTGACGAAGCTGCCTGCTCCTTTCCTTAATGCAGAGAAAGGATGCAGGGTTGAAGTCATCATTACTCAGTCTCATGAGCTTAGTTCAGAGCATGCTATATGAGATTATTTGCTCGAAGCCTTGATGGTGCTGCACAGGATTGCACAATTCAGGCTTCAGAAGCTGCCATGTGGGTGTACATGCACTCTCTGCACTGGAAGAAGCACAGACAGTTCCTTGTATTAGTCTTTGTTTCCAGGCTCTGGGGACATCTTAAAAGCCTGTCCCTTTCCTATGTCAGCTGTAACTTCCTTTGCACGTCACTGGACACACGCAGTGTGTGGGAGAGGTAATGACAGTGGAAGGAGAAAGTACTCACGATGTAAACATACTTTCACCTTGCACAGATAGCAGAAGAGAGCCCAACAAATGGCCCTGCAAGGAAGGGAATCTCCTTCCAACCTGGTGTGTCTGCTAGAGGAAGATCACAGACGTTGCCTGCACACATGCTGTGGGGCAGCCTGATGCTGCTAGGAGCACTGTCTCTGATGCTGCACTTATTTACTGCAGTGTGTAATTGCAGCATAAAAGTGTCCAAAAGGTTTTATGCTTGTTGCATGTCTCACATTGCTGTGGCTTGTAAAACTCAGGCTGAACTATCTTCCAAATATTCAAGAAAAATATTTGGAAATGTCATTCTGCAGAAAGTTTTTATTTCTGACTCTTATGATTAATTTAGGAAGAAAACAGGTCCTGGAATTTCCCACAAAGCAGAATTTCTGTTTTTCTACCAGCTTGACTCAGCAAGAACTTTTCCCACAGGAATTTGGCCATGAGCATTCATACTAGCTAGACAGTTTGTATGAGTGTCTGAAGATGGTGAAAGCAAAAGAAAAGCATCTCATAAATCCTCATGTAGTTTGTTTCATGCCTGTGAACAGAGGAGATCATCTCACCTTCATCTCCATTCTCCCATGTAGGTTTCCTGGGAATAGCCTGTGTAAATAGGTACCGGAGCAAAGGTCCATGGAGGGTTTGAAGGGCCAGAGCTGATGGAGCTGTGCTCTCTGAATTGTTCCTTGCATACATCTTCCCCCTTTGTTTCTTTTCATGAATTAACTCAGTTTTTGCAACACAGCTTCTTGGTTGCAATTGCAGAGATTTCAGCCTTTATTACTAAGGGTGGATAATCAGCCTTCAGAAATGTTGCTTATTTAGGTGTCGTTTCTGCTCGTGGGCTCACCGGTGAGAAAGGATGAGGTGGAGAGGGTAAGGGTGAGAGGCAAGGAAGTGCTCCAGTGACTGTGCACCAGAAGGGGCAGAATTGCTGGCTTGAGAGGCCTCATCCTGAGGCCTGTATTGACACCCAGGAGAACAACTGGAAATGGTCTGGTCTGTTCTAACGCAGATGGGGAGAAAGGACTGGAGTGATGGAGATTTTCCCACAATTCTGTCTTTGTGTGGCTCCTTCTATCAAAGCTGTATTAGCAAAATACACCTAATAAATATCTTGCCTTCTCTTCACTGAAAAAGAACCTTCAAAAATCCTGGGAATCTTCCTGGTACTGCTAGCAGAGATTTGTAGTTCTTGAACTGCTGAAGTTTGTGGCCTAAGGGCCGCAGGAGGTCAGAAGAGATGTTTCTGGCTGGCCTACTATGGTCTCAAAAGGCTGTGAACCTCAGCTAAAACGATGTTACCCTTAGTCAAGTTCAAAGTCTATGAATTGAGAATTCAAGCCTGAGCCTAGCTCAGTGGAAAGGAACAAATTCATGGTATTTGATGACAGTGCAAGAAGTTACTAGGAAGTTTCCCTGTGTACGGATAGAAAAGCCAAACAACTGACTGTGTTCATGGCCAAAACATTTATTTTCTTTATGGAGTGAAAACAGAACCTGAAGTGCAATAAATAGCTTCTAAATGTGCCTTCATCTCTGGGCTACTGCAGGAGGTCTGACAATTTTAAAAGCCTGCTGTAAAATTGGGCTTCGGTTGCTGCTGTCGAGGTGGCTGCTGCCTCTTCAATGGGTTCATAAGGAACATGTCCCCTGAATTTGTGTCTGGGCCTGCACTTATGACCAGTTTTGTCTGCTGCCCCCCTGGTTCTCCTCATGCCTGCAGTGTGGTATCAGTGGCTGTGGGGTGTTCTGCGTGTGGCCATGTGTGTGCTGACCTTCAGGTGCTCTGCGCCTATGGGTGGGCATGGCTGCATGGAGCAGGGCTCTGGGAGCTTGCTGGCATTTAGACCACTTCCTGGCAGGGCCTCCCTTGAGAAGTGCAGGTGAACATAGAATTCATCCAGGTGACCACAAACAGGTACTGCAGGCAAATGTACGTGAGAAACAGTAAATCCCCGATGTTTGCTTGTACAGTGAGGTCTGCCAGGTCATGTTAGCCTTAGACTTTTTGTAGGTAAATAGCATGATCAATGATTGTCTGGGGCTTTCCAGATTTTTTGGTAGAATTTGGTGTGCCTCTGAAACTAAAAAACCCTAAACATTTATAATGATGAAAGCATGAAGTACCTGGAGGCACATTGCGATCTGGCTTTTTTACAGACACCTAAATTGTATGTTTAGGCCAAGGAATGAGTTATTTCTTTTCTTGCTTGCAAGATGACAAGAAAACCATCGTGGCCTTTTCAAAAATGACTTCTGGAAAGTCTCTTTGAAAGAGTCTCTCTCTGAAAAAAGCTCTCATTTTTCTTTCAAACTCTAAGGCAATACCAAAGTGACAACAATAGTTATGCTGAAAGGCACAGCGAACACCAAGACTGCTTTGCAGAACTGTTTAGAGGTGTTCAGGGACACGAAAAGTTCGCCTTGACTGCAGATCCATTTCCACCTTCAAGCTGAACTCTTTGTTAATTCTCTAATATGGCAATGAAGTTTTGCAGAGGACCCCGCTGCGCATCACTGTCAGTGCCTGTTGAGTGATAGACATGCAGGACCATAGGAGGGCTTGGGTTTCTCTGGCATTCCTTGAAGTGGTTTGTGAACACGTCTGGCGACATCCTGTTTCTCTCATTCATCCGAACAGCAAAACCAGTAACAAACCACGCAGAACTTCTAAATCATTAGTTTAAGTTACAGAAAGAAGACACCTCCTGGATTCAGTTAGGAGACTTGTCCTTCCTTCTAGGTGAAAGTTTTGTTCCAAGCTCTTTCTAAAAGCTTTTCAATAAGCTACCACAGAAACAGCTAATCATCCCATCCCCACCTGTGCTTTCCTTCATTTCTTTCTTTTAAATGGGCTGTGGTACAAGTGATGTCGGGACCAAATTTGCTGTTAGCGTGAAATACTGAAGAGCCCATAGCTGTGCAGGGACAACAGCCAGGAGAGGTTTGAGCAGTGGAGGCCATGGACAAGAGGAAGAGATTAAGACCTGCAGGTGGTGGAAAGGAGAAGCTCACTCCCAGAAAGTATGAAGGAATGGCATGAAGTGCTATCAGATGAGACCCCTCTTTGCTTCCTAAAATTGCACTTTTGTCTGTCTCTGAGCCCTGGGAACAACTTCAGGGATCACTGAAACAACAGCTTTACAAGGCTAGGAAAGAAGTTGTGAACAAGAACATCTTACCTTTAAGAAGTGATTTCCAAAAAGAGATTCCAGGACAGGCTGAGCTGTGCAGTACAGCACATGTACCACTTCCACCAGGTTAAAAAGGGCTAAAAAATAAGTGGGGCACATTTTTTTCACTCTTTAGTTTTTTAGGATGTTCTTTAGGTCCTTTCCTCTATTGCTCTGAAAGCAGATTTTTGTTTTAACCCATGCTTTGTGCAATTCTACATGCTTTTGCTGCCCAAGTAGAAAGTTGTAACTGTCAGCAGTTAGATCTGATTCAGATCTTCTATAGTTAGGTGTAATTAACATGCCAACCTTAAGAAGCTGGCAAATGGCCACCATGCTCCACAGCACTGCTGACATCTGTCACCCTGGCTTGTCAAGAATCAGAGATGTTTCTTCCTCTGGAAGCAGAAGGGCTTCATTGACGTCAGGGCTCTGCATGGTCCAAGAGGGAGAAACAAGTCACCAAGGCTGGTCATCGTTTTCAAGGACATCATTTGGTGGGGTCCTTGACTGACTTCCCACCCAGTCTCTGCTGCTCTCATCATGGGGCAAAGCAGGAAGGGCAGAAATGTTTCTCTGCTCTCTGAACTCACAGAACATTTAAAATCTGGATGAGAGCCTGGATGGGATGGGTTCAGGATGATCCCATTCTGCATTACAATTCCAGGCAGAGCAGGGTATGCGCTGACACTGCATGCTCTCTTCTATGCCGGGATTTGTGGAGCCACTGCTCAGGAGGATGGAAAAGTGTGTTAGACAGGCTGCCTAGTCTACCAGTGTCTTGGTCTTGTATGGTACCCAGTATCTGAGCGACATGTCCTTTAAAACAGAGGAGGTGAGAATGAAGCGATGCCTGGTTATTAAAATCGGGGTGGTGCTGACAGGTACATGTGTTAACATCCTTTTATCACCTAGAGCCCAGAGATGCCTATACTGAAACTCCAGAGGGAAGTACAACCTTTTCTAGGCTTTGCATGTTCCCTGCATTGAACAGGGCCTGATTGTGTTCCTTAAGAGAGCAACGATGAATGAGAGATGCTTAGGCCCTGGTGCCTCCAAGGCTCCTCCAAGGCACAAAGGGCTGCTTCCTAGTTTCACAAATGACACCTCCAGGACCAGAGGCAAGTAGCCTGTTTCTCAGAAGGCTGAATATTGCTCTCTAGTACCCTCTAGGGTTCAGAACACACAGGACCTGGGAACTCAGGGATGTGTGATGGAGTCCACGGGAGCAGAGCCATGAGTTGGGTGAGAGGGCGAAGGAGACACATGGGTCACCTTGCCACTGCTCTCACCTAAAGGGCTCCGAAGCACTGTCTTCTGCAGGGGTGTAACTTGCCCTTGTCTTGCAGACCAGCCCGAGGTCCTCACATCACCTCCGTCCCACCTACAGGGCTGACCCATGCTGCAGATGGGAGGGAGCGACTCTCTAGTTCACAGCCAAGTTACTGAATCACAGCATTTGGAGGCAGAGGCATGGTTAAGGATACTTGGGCTAAATCCCGACTCTAAAACAATGAGCCTGAGGGGTCTTTATTGTCCATCACAGTGCAGACAATAATATTTTTGTTACCAAAGCAATTGTCAGTGGGATGTGGGGACAGCATCCCTCTATGTACCACAAGGCACAAGAAAATATTGCTCAAACATTGGGTCATGTTTTGGATTGCTCCTTTGATTTATTGCTTCTCTCTGCCTCTGGGAATTCAGTGCTGAGGCAATCCAGGAGTAGGGATGCTGCATTTTTGGAGCACAGTCAGGGCTGGACCGTCAGCATTATTTGTAAACATGGCTTAGCCCTCCTCACCAGGAATAAAAGCCATTTATCCTGCAAACAAAACTTGTTCAACTGTAGGCCCCTTACACTGGCACTTCCCACTTCTCTATTTCCTAAAGAGAAGATAAACTTAATCCTTTTCATATTTTAATGACAGCTAGCTTTTCAGTCTCTTTCACTTTGCTTGTGTTTTGACTTGTAGCCATGAGCCCAACTCTGAGCTCCTCTACATACATTCCTTCCCAGGAATAGCAGGTGGGAGGTGTTCCTAGGAAAATTCAGCACAGGCTCAGGGCAGTACAAAAGATGTCTTTGAGCCAGCTGGAGACTTTACAGAGTCTCAAGGGGGGTTTGTCTGCCTTTGGTCAGTGGGGAGCATCTGCTGGGAAAGGTTAGGGGGAAAGAGTGAGGGAGTGCCTGGGAGGAAAGTGGCATGAGGTTGTCCCACAGGTTGGAAGGGATGGAGGGCACTGCAGCACAGTGAGTTGCCAGGAGGACACCCTGCATGCCACCAGCAGGACATACTCCAGTGGATCTTTTGAGGGATTTGGATGGATTGGCTGCTGTCCTTGAAAAGACGGGGTTGCTGGGATGTCCTTTCAGTGGGGCTAAGAGAGGAAAATAAGTGAAACTGTAAAGAGCCTTCTGCCCTGGGGAAGGGACAGAGGAGACCTGTGGCTTATCCTAGAGGTGTTACATCCTCAGTGGTTTGGGGCAGCCAAGACAGCCAGCCAAGGCAGCTGAGTTTCATTTGTGTGACAGGCAGCTTGAAGAGAAAGAGGAAGCTCCAGTGGGGCACATCAACCTGAAAACGCAATGAAAGCTGGGTTGCAACACGTGGCAGAGCCTACCCCAGCACAAGCAGGAGCAGGTTACTCGCTTCCCTGCCATCTCCCTCAGTGAAGGACTTGCTGAGGTGTGAAAGACCCTGCCATGCCACACAAAGCAGACCTGGCCTGAGCCCCAGGATTGAAGAAATTAGTTGCTGAAAAGGAGGGAAGCAACATCGAGAAAGAAAGAGCTTGAAACCATGGAAACGGGTCTCCCCCCTCCTTCCCTTCACTCCCATCTGTATTTCCCAGAATAGACACTGAACTCTGGTTTCTTTCGATGAGACAGATAGTTGGGTCAGTGCAGCTGTGAGCGAAGTGGTCATTGCCAGGCTAGGTGAAGCAAAGAAATGAGATGCTAATGGTCGTCCTTGCTCCTCCTCCTGAAGCTCTCTCATCCTCTAGAGACAAATTAACAGTCTCCCTCCAGGTCACCCTCAGAGTCAGAGGCAGGGATTAGTATGAAGGACTTCCAGGCAAAGAGCCTAACTTTCAACATCTCCCCTGCTTATCTTTTTTTGGTGCCAGCGGTTCATTTTCTCAGCTACAGATCTATTGGCCTTTTGAGCAAAAGCCTGATGTCTTATCTTGGCTTCAGGATTTCCCTCAAGATTTTAAGTGCATACAGACCCCACTGCCCATATCACGGATCCAGTAAGATTTCAGCAGCCACTCCGCCCACTGTGGTTCACGCACATGAGGAAAAATCTGCTCCCTAACCTCTAAAAGACTTAAGTCTGGTAGAGCTGGGAAAAGTAAGGGTGAATGGTGGGAGGTGGATGGAGAGCATTGCAGGGTAAAGTGACATACAGAGAGTAACTGATGAGGGAAAGGGCAACTGAAACCAAGGACGTGGGACACAGGGAAGTGGAGGAGGATAGTCTGAGTATGCATATATAGAAATAAATAATGCAACTGGAGATTACTGAGGGCCTCTTTGCTTTAGCCTTCAGAAGCAGTGTGCTCATCCATAACTGCTGGAAAGGATCAGTTACAGTCATGTAATGTTTGAAGAAGAGGGTGGCACTGATGGGTGCCTTGCTTGAAACTGCGCAGGGGGAACACTGGACTCCTGGGAAGGGCCACCAGGAGGGGTATGGTGACTATGCAGTAATGCAGCCATTATATCTTTACAATGATCATCTTACCAATCCACTTTCTGGGATGAACCCAAATGCTATTTTCTGGGACTTTACATCCTCCTTTTCCTCTGCTTGGCTTACGTTAGCAAAACACCAAGCACAAAAATTGTTCCACCACAGCCTCTCTCCCCCACCAAGACAGGGGGAGACAAACACGTAATCCAGGTAAAAAGCTTTGTACTCATTCTTATCTTTCCCAAGGATGAGATGAAGAGAAAAGGGATCTCCTTCTGGGAGGTAAAAGGATAAAATCAAAGACCCATGAAACTATCTGAAGGTGAAACTGGGGATACAGTGAGAGATGTCTCCATTATCAGGCACAGAGGAAAAGTTCCTCTTGGAGATTATTGGATGGACACTTACGGATTTGTGCTTTGGGATGTACCGTATCCTCCAGCAATGAGAGACAAACATCTAGAGGGGGTAATTTCTAGTTAAATGGGGTTCCAAACTGAGGCAAGTATTTTTCGGAATGAGCAAGGAAGGAGAGGACTCTCATCTCAAAGTCTCTGGCACTCAAGAGAGGTAATGAGAATAAGGAGCGCTCCTGCATGTGAAGAGAAACCATACTACTTAAACCAGCGCTGAACACATTCTGTTCTTGGCAGTGTTTGAGCTTCAGCTGTGTTGAGATCAGGCTCAGCTGCACCCCTTTGCAGTAATTGCTCACGCAGATATGCAACATATGCAGCACTGGGACTTCATGAGGAACATGGGCCGCTTAGATGGATGCTCAGATTGCAAAACGCCACACTGAGCCCTCCCGTCGGGTCCAGGAAGTTTAGCGTACAAAGCGCTTTCAAATGCTTTCATCATGATAGACACTACAGGGGGCTGAGGAAGAAGCCTGTGGTCACACTAACCTGTGCAAGCTGGGGATCTGTGGAAAATATTATTTCTGGTGTGTGGAAAGGAAGCCTTCCTTTTTGCAGTGGTATTTCTGGCGTAGTTACAACCCCAGAAGCAGCAGAGAGCTTCTGGCTGGAATGTTGTGGGCACCTTAATACTGGAGAGAGCAATAAAAAACAGCCAAAAAGCTCTGTTTTATGTAAGAGGAAGCACATGCTACAGGTGCCCTGCCAAGTCTAAATACAACAGGGTTTATGGCCTTGTTTGTTTATTGACATTGTGTGATCAGGACAAGAAAGAAAAATGAGAAGAGGGAATGGTTTGCTTGTTTCTCAGCAAGAAGCAGCAAAGTTTTTGCACTGGTGTCTTTCTTGATTTTGATGTATGTTTCAGAACCAACAAATGCCTGGTGCCTAAATTCACAGAGTAACTGTTAACAAAGTTATTATTTTCCTATGTTTATTAGGCACTAATATTAAGAAAAAGAAATTAATCCTTCAATTTAAAATGCCTTCATCTTCTTATGATGTAAGAATTGTCAATAGTTCTCACACCATCTCTGATTATAGGTTATAGGAGTCCGAATGCAAGAATGAAGAGAAAGCACTCCTTTTAAAAATGCTGTGAAAACCTTATTAAACATCTAGCTTTTAAAACCTATAAATTGAAACAGCTTTTCTGTGGAGGTCAAATTTAAAACATTCTTAAGAGATGATACTGCAGTAGAGAGATTTAGAAGAAGAATCACACTTAGAGGCAATTGGAGACTTTGAGAGGTTGTTTACCCTGGTTTTGATTCCCATTATCCTTTTTTTCTTCATATCTGTTCCATTCTGGTTTTTAATTCCTGGTGGAGGTCAGACATTTGAGGCATCCAGTGATCTCTATGGAAATAACGATGAGGCAAAAGTGAGAGTGGTGACATCATGGGAGAAAACAGATGGCGAGAGCTGATGAACTTCTAAGAAACAAAGACACTTCTGCCAATAAGTGTTCCTAGAGAACAAGAGAAAGAAAACTGAGAAAAACAATCTTAGTTCGTAACACAAAGAGGGAGTGCTTGGAAATTACTCCTTATGGTAGACTGTCTGAAAGGAAGAACAGCTAGCGTTGTGCATAGCTATTTTGGACTCTACTAGGCCTTTGACTCAAGCTAAATTAAAGCAGAGTTGAAGACTGGAAGAGCAGAGATTAGAAGATCATTCAGGGTGCAAAATGTCCCAGACACTTCCACTTTTTTAGGAAGGAAGGTTAGAACAAGCTCACAAAGCCCCTCCCTCTTTTCTCAGGCATCTTTGGAAAATTTGCTTTTGGGGAATGATTCCTCATAACAAAACAGGCTTTTCAGTTATGGGGTGATATTGGTGTCTTTAATGATGTTGTTGAGATGCTGACATTGGGCAAGTGTAGCTAAATTTGAAAAGGAATATGCATAAAATGACATTCATTCTTCTATTAAAGAAATGAAAAAAACCAGGAATCTGCACAAGTGATTGTCTGCTGTCTTCTAACATGAAGAACATGAAGAGGAAGGCTGGGGGAGAGGGGTGGCATCAGAAATACTTGAACCGAAGTTGCTGGGTTAAAGGCTGAGGCGTAAGCCTAGCTATCTTCAGGCATGTGAGCAGGTACCACTCCCAGACAAGGAATATAGCACTGTAATTCCTTCATAGAAAATCCTCTTCCCTATTTTCTATTACTATTTGATCACATCATAGAAAACACATAGATATTATTTCATGCACTACAAAAGGCCCAAAGCCTGGTGACTATCGAAGTCCCTTTGTATTAGGCACTTTGAGGACGATACGCTTTCATCTCTCGTAACTTTTGATGTTTATGTTTGAGCTTCTGCTCCAGGCAATCTTTATAGCCAATGGAGAGAGATAGGCGCTTCCAGGACTTGGTTCATCTGAGTGCTTTTCAACATCTACCTTAAAATGAGATTACCCATGCCCCAGAATGCCTGTTTCTCTCTGCTGACTGTTAAAATAAGTCTAGACGTCTAGCTCTAATGTAAATGCCAACATCTGGACAGGTTTATCCCACCAGCAAAATGTCCCCTGGTAAAATCCAGAGCAGTTACTTTTCTCTCTTGAAAGGACAATCAGCGAAGTCAAGGGTGAGGGCAGAGGAGATTGAGGCTGAAGAGAAAACCAGGGAAAATATGATAAAGTGATCAAATTCCCACACCACTTCAGGGCCGGTAAGAATCGGTGCAGAGGCCTGGCTCATCCCCTTATCTATAGATTTGGTGGGAAGAATTTATAGATTTCAGAGGGAGGAGACAGGAGGATCTGAATGTTTTGAAATGGTCTGTAGAAGTAAGCTAATAAGTACTGGCCCTGTATGTAAATGAAGTTATCCCATTAACCTAAACTCTGTGATAGTGTTCTGGCTTTAATGCATGAGCTGGTATATGTAAAGGATCTGCACATTGTAAAAAAGAATAAAATAAAAAAATAAAAATTAAGGAAAAGAAAAACAAAACTGGAAAAAAAAATAAAAAGGAACATAAGAAAAAAAGGAAAGAAAGGGAAAAAAGGAAAGTGCTATCATGTTCTAGAGGAACACAGAGCTGCTATGGGGTAGGTCAACCAGTGACAACTGTCCTGCTTATCCACAACAGGAGCAAAAAAGCGGTGCCCGGTGATGTGTTTTATCAGCTCCCCATAACAAAGGAGCCTATAGATAGCTGCTTTCTCACATACTTGAGAATACTTGATGATTTTTTTATTTCTTTTTTACCTCTGCTCTTTCAGCAAACCACAGACATTGAGTTCTGGCTCTTTAAATTTGAGCCCGTAAGATACCGTAGCTTTACAGTTGCTGAACCTGACCAACGCAACATTATTTGGCATTCACTCATATGTATAGCGCATTTTTCTTCTTCTTCTGTTAAAATTTCCTTCTCAAACATTAAAGACCCATCTGTTCTTAAATTTTTGGTGTCCTGTTGCTGCCTGTAACTGCAATTACTGTTTTGTGTGAGGAACACTCTCTGTGTGACAGCAGTGTATATTTATCAGAGTTTTCTGCTGTAATGCAGTCAGTTAAAATTAATTTAGTGTAAAGAATAAAATATCAGTGTGTCTGGTGGAAAGTAAGCCAGCAAGAAATGTCCTACATAGGTGTATTCATATATGACTTGTTATAAAATAGAACATAAAATATGAGAGGAAGAATGTTGCTATAATTAAAAACAAAGGACTGGAAGCAAGAATATCTGGTTTCTGCTTTCAGCTGTGTCATGGACGCTCTGCATGGCTATGGAAGGATCACTTCTCTCTCCTGTGGGTTTCCCCATCTGGAAAATGGTCTAATAATACCTTCCAAAAAGGTGCTTGAGAAGCATGACTCATTAATATTTGTAAATATCCAGGGATCAAAGGGCCTGTAAATATACAATGAAAGGTATTATTATACTGCTGTGCTTTGCCAATTTCCTTTCTCTGTAAGGATGAGCTCTTTGAATTTATTGCTTTTGACTCAGGAAAATGGCCCCACGGGACTCTGCGTTTTCACTGACTCCAGATGAAGTTTTCTCATGTTTACAAATAAAGCGATAACTTCCTGACCTCCAGTGCCCACCACGCAAGCCTGCCCTTGGATCTGGCTCCCAAAAGTGGTTCTTTCTGATGCATGGCAATAAGCAAAGTTCTGCCACATTTCTGCTGAGCAGAGCCAGTTTTCTCTCTCATAACCTGGATGGCTCCTGTGGGGCTGGCACAGAGGGAAATGCCCTGGGTGGGAGTGTCTAGAGTAAGGAGCACAAGGCAGGCACAGGGAGCTCAGCTCTGCTGTAAAGAGCGGTCACGGCTACACATACTTTGCAGACCATGATATGATGCTGTTCTACTAACGACTGGTCCTGTTTTCCCTGTCCTGGGATGCAGGCATTTTACAGTTCTTCTTATGAGGCAAATCACTTCTGCAGCTGCACTAATGTGGGGATCCTACAGAGCCAGAGGAGCCAGAGAGCAGCTCCTGCAAAATGTTTTCTCTAACTAACTGTAGCAAATGTATTAGCAAACCAAAATGGTCTTGGAAATGCTTGACTATAACACCAGGGTTATAAACGTGCAGCTACTGGAGTATGTGAGAGAGTCCGAACACACTGGAGTCCACTGGTAGATAACAATTCCAGATTCCATGATTCTGCATGGTTGTGGTCAAAGAGTTTCATCAGCCTTTAAAGGACAGAATTTGCTTCAAAATTTCCTTATTGTTATTTGGTTTTCTGGGGACAGAGAAAAAGTTTGTGACCCAGTAAGCTTTTGCTTGCTGGAATACTTTTGTCCTTCGGAGGTGGATGGAAACGGTGTTTTGCTTAAAATAAAGTGCTCGAACATTTCAGATACAGCTGCGTTTCTCTAAATGCACCATGCAACCCACTGGAGAAGAACGAGGTGTGATGGCCTAAAGCCAACATTGGCTAAATTAGGGACAGAAGTTTTACTCAGGGGAAAAGTGCTTTAGTTTTGGGTATTTCTCTTTTAAATTGTTATTAAAAAATGTTATCTTCATGGGAACACGAGGTTGCAGGAGAGACCAGGGCTGACCACTTGGAGCAGGAAATTATTAACGATTCTTATCTTTTGGAATTTGAGTAGATTTGGGTGGTGATCTTTATAGAACAA
Organism: Pezoporus wallicus; assembly: GCF_028554395.1. NCBI lineage: Eukaryota > Metazoa > Chordata > Aves > Psittaciformes > Psittacidae > Pezoporus > Pezoporus wallicus. Next base: position 3,161,085 of record NW_026639660.1, read on the forward strand.
TATTTATCTTTCCCTGGTGGACTTTCTCTTTGTCTCCACCAGCTATCAGAATTCTAACCTGGCGTTCTGCATGAGTGGTCTTGTAACTGTGAGCCGAGGGACTGGGAGCAAAGACAATAGAATTACGGTTACGACTGGCAAATTGTGAAGAATTTTTGGTTAAAGGTTGGATGGTAATTACAGGAGATTGGGTTTGTGATTACTAATGGTCCTTCAGTCTCTTTTCCCATGTGAGTCTTTGCCTGTGCAGAGCTGCAAGAAATTGCATGGAGAGAGACTTTCTTTTTTGTATGCTACTAATGGAAGTTAAGATTTCAGCGTACTTTTTCCTCCCCCTATTTTTGCTGCTTCTGTGTTTATGAAGGAGAGGAAAGACACAAATGCTCTTTGGGGATCATCTGATGTATAAAACTTTCTCATTCAAATCTGTGTTTTCCTCAGTCTCTCAACTGCCCTGGGCAAAGTTTCTCATTTTCTTTTCTTCTTACACCACCTTATCTGCCCTTCCTCACTGTGCTATCTTGTCTCATAAATACCCCAGAATCTATATGTTTGTACGACTTCAACTATTTTTCTTACACTATCTTGAGCTATTCCTGCTGCATATGCAACAGTAAACGATAGCACAAACTGATGGTGTTTTTTACTCTTTGTATATAAATGTGTCTAATCCCAGTTGTTGGGAGAAGTTGGTCTTTGTTTTCCTCCTTGAAAACTTGTAGTGTTGTGTGGACTAATAGTGTGAGAAGTGTCCTACCAGAGGAAATCAGTGCTGGATTCCTTAGCAGATAGGCCAGAGATATACTAAGAAATTAACTTATCACTAGTGGGGCTGTGCTGTTCCTGTTACAGCAAGGTCTGTGCTCCCTTATTGCTTTATTCAGAGTGGTTTGTGGTGATGTGAAGCTCACAGACCGGACCACACACTGGCCTGTTTTGTTGGTAGGCACATCGGAATCCCTTCTGTACAAAGCCTGGGCTGGTTGCTCCCTGATGAACCAATCTCTGAAAGAAAGAGTGGGTTGGGGTTGAGGAGGAGCTCCAGCAAGAGATAACAGGGTTATTTTGGTAGAAAGATATTGCCAGAGAGATGGAGGTACCCCATGGGCTGCTTGAGCTTCAGCTCCCTCCAACAGGAGTATGATCCCTGTTTTCTTCTTTTGAGTTTAGCAGCCTTGCGCCAAAGTCCTCTATACACAAAGAAAATGCTTAGAGTAACTTCAGCATGCTCAGGGTCAGGCCTTCTAATGGCCTGATGGGATCTGGGGAGCATAAGAAATATGAGGTGCAAGACCAGTTGCATTTCACTCTGGAATTTTTCCATCTTCTCGCAGCTAGCATACATTCCCTGGAAAGCCCCACTAACGTGCCTCTCCATTAGCTGCATGTTAATTATTACCAGCTATCTCAGAAATGGAAATCTTCTCTCATTTTTCTCCTTAATCTCTATCTTCAGCAGAAAAGCCCTGTCTTCAGACAGTGGCTGGCAGAAGGGGACAGGCCATTTCTTTGAGTTAGTACTCCTGCATCTAGCTTCTTAGCAATAACAACAACAACGACAATACTAACAAGTTAATTTTTAGCAGTCTCTTTCTGCTGGGGTTATGACCATACTGTCAGAGGGCACAGGTAATTCCAGCTCTGAGTCATGCAAAGCTTGAGGTAGCATTCACGCTAATGACATTCCTGTTTGCAGGCCTGCCCAATGGCCCTCTGTAGCTCTTTGATGCTGTTGAATCTTTCCTACAGTAGCATTTGCCGGCAGAGGCTTCCTTGGCTTGGGTGACTATATTTACACAAGCACTATTTTCTTGCTAGCATCAGCCAAAAGAAAAAGAGGCATTCCTCATTGCTCTTCTCATCCAGGCGGAAATCCATGCCCTGTCGAAACACATGGGCGAGGGATATTTAAACCCGAGCACCTCCAGGCACGGGACCGGGTGCCATTGTGATCTTTTTCCTCCATTTCCCTCCAGAATGTGAAGCAGCCAGAAAACGTGTAAGGGTAGCAGTGGGCCAGGCTGCAGGCAGGGCCGAGCGGCAGTGTGACCAGCAGGGGGGAGTGTGGGCAGCATGAAATTCAGTCGCTTCCCTGTTAGGGGAAAAACCGACTGACTTGCCTAACGCGGTCCAAGGGGTTGAATAATGGTGCAGGAGGTGAGAGTCTGCTCTAGACCCTTCCCCACTCTGCCACAAACCTGGAGTATGACCTGGGCAAGTTGTTCGTCATGGGACTTGCCTTACCTGCTCAAAAGTTGTCTTTAGCTGCCCCAAAAGTTGCCTCTGACTCAAGTCTGAGGCAGTTGTATAGCTGCTCTCTGGAGCTGAAAAGAAAGACATGGGCATCTTTAGGGTCTTCCCCCAGAGACATCTCTTGGGATGTAATAGTAGGAGCAGGGCTGGAGGAATGTGGGGACTTGGGCACACTGGGTCTGAAATAGAGCTGGGACACACACACACAGAGGAATGGCCTATGAGAGTTTGAACCTTGTGGAAAACAGGAGAGAAGGTAACGAAGCAGACTGCTGCTTCTGGCTACAGAGATGAAGGAAAACAGGCCATCAGGAAGGGAATCGCTAATAGATGAGGAGAAACAGCACTGATTGACCAGCAGGAAGGCACAAGTCCCTTATTGCAGTGAGAGCTAGAAACAAATATACCCACAGAATCCATCAACTTTTATAACAGATTCAGAAACATAGGGCAGAAGGGACTGTGGTGACCATCTCATCTGAGCTATGTAACACCTGGCAAAGAACCTTCATGTTTTCATCCCTGTTAAATTAAGCAGAAACATTAAAACTCTTTTCTAGAAAATGAATGACTGAAAGATTTCCAGTTTTCTAAAAGTCCACCAGAGCTTCTTGTAATTTTCCTCAGTTGTATTTTTGCTTCATTTCTAATCTCCAAGATTGCCTTGCATCATTTCCCCCATTGGCTCTTTTAATATTTGTAACTAAACCAGAGAGCTAAACCAAAGAGGGCCATCTGTTACTGCATTGCTGTCTCCAGTGTAAGACTCTTATATGCCATGACCAGATCACCCATGACCTTCTCTTTCATCCAATGAATAGGCTGTGTCCTGGCAGTTCTACTCCATGGCATCTTTTCCAGTGCTGCAGTCATCCTCTGGCTCTTCTCAGCACCCTCCTGACTCCTTCATGCCCATGCAGTGATCCCAGGAGTAGTTGTCTTCGTGCTAAAGGCTGGGATAATGCAACCTCCCTTTTCCTATTTAATACTTCCTGTGTTGCAGCCCAGGATCTTGTTACCCTTGACACCGTATTTCACCCTGGCAGATACTTCCATGAACTCCCAGTCCTCTCCAGATTTCTGGCTTGCTTGGGCAGAAATCCCCTTTTGGTAGGAGGTCCCCTTTTTACTTATCCAGCTGTGAGTCATACATTTCTTCATTAAAATGCATCATGTTTGCATGAGCCCAGGCACTATTGTTCTGCACCAAAGACATATCCTATTCATTACTTAGTAGATCCATCTTTGTGCCATCTTCAGACTTCAATAGGAATAATTTCATTTGTCTTTCTGAGTTGGATTTGAAAGAGCTGGGACAAAAGCACCGCTTGCCAAATGGTGACTCTTCACTCACAGTATCATTTCCTGACACCTACTAGTTAGCCAGCTTTAAATCCATTTAATGAGATCTATGCTTATTTTATATCATCCTATGGCACGAACTAAAATGGCCTGAAGAAGTCTAAGTAAATTACATCACCCTGTTACCTCTGTCAAGCAAGCTCATAATCTCGCTGATAAAAGGTGTTGTTATTCTAACTAGATCCATTTTCTACATATCTAGGCTTGCTGATATGAATTATGCTATCCCCTTTACATCGTTCTCCTAATGGAAAAGCTCAGGAGTGGAGGCTCCACCAGCCCTCTGGGTATCTTGCTGCAATGCCACACAGCCTTCTTCATTCACTCATTCTAATACTGGTACAATGCCACCTTGTTTCTAGGCCCATGAAATTTGTTTTCCAATATGTATTGAAGCCCCTCAGAGTCTTTTTCTGCAGCTCTTTCTATTGAGTTGCAGGTTTTTTGGTGTGTTCAAACTAAATCTCTTCCTTCAGTTTTGTTACATATCTATTCCATTTTTAAAAACTCCATAGTCCCTATTGGGAAGGAAATATATGTCATCACTGTCCAAAGTCTGCAACAGTCATATCTGTTGGCTACAACTGTTCTCTGTATCATTACTGGATAATTATTTCACCACTATTTCCACACAGAAATGGACTAGAGTTGTTTTACGATATCCTTTGTTTGTGCTCTGCTTAAAAGGCTGTCTTACTGCCCTTATGTCTCCTGTCCACAAATATCTTCCTGTCCTTTTGCCCCTCCTATCATTTTTCTACAGTTTCAAACAATTATCAGTCACATTAGTTATTTCTGCTAGCTCCTCTCTTTCCCCCGTCCTACCTACATACACACAAATCCATACAGACACCACCGTCTACATATTTAATCATTCCAACTGCTCTATTTTCCTTCCAAACCAGCCTTCTTTCTCAATTGTGATATTTCAGCACCAATAAAAATATGCAGTTTCCCAACGATTCCATTTCTTCTGTTTGTGTTTCTCCCCCATCTCATTTAGCTCAAGTCCGAATTCTTCTCAGCTTTGGAAACTGGCCTTTTTAAAACTCCAGGTTTGTACATTAGCAGTTTGGACTTTATTCTGTTTGCCCATAACAAATCACATTGAGTCACTCTCATTTGACTCTTAACTAATCAATAATTTATTTTCAGTTCTGTAGTTAGTAGTCTTAATCTAGTGCAGAATACCAATAGGGAGTGAGTTTCCACCAAAGGAAAGTGGTATGGAAGGCCCACCCTGACCACTCCTACCCCACTCTGCCTCTGTTCTGCCTGCACATGTGTGCTAGCTGTTGTGGGATCACCTTCCGTGTCAGCCTAGGTGCTACCAGTGCTGGTCAGAGTAAAATTTGCACTAGTCACAAGTCTCCTGGGATGAAATGGCTGTTTTGCTCTTAATTCTGCAATGCTTTGGCATCGGACATGCTTTGGTGCCTTCAGGACAGGAGCAGCCAGCAATAAACCTCCCTGAATAAGTTTTTCCCATTTGCCAGCAGATGGTTGTCCCCAGGGTGTCTGCAGTGACAGAGCACTGGACATCTTCATGACATGGCACAGAGCAGCTGTGCTGGCTGGCTCCGGCTGTGTGCTTGAGTGCCTCCAGCTAACTGTTACCCATCAGCATGCAGGGACCTCTCTGTGGCCCATGTCCTGTTTTTTTTTCTGGCTTCTGTACCTGACCATGTTTAGTGAGGAGATGATTGCTCCTGCTTTGAGGGCCTGCCCTAGTGATGACCCCATCAGAGACCTTCGTTCTCCCATGTGGGCAGATACGTACAGGCGGGATGCCAAAAGAGAAGTACCAGCACGATCCTCCCAGGATGAGCTGCTGACCGACCCGATAGCCGCTCTCTGAAGCGCATGTGCACATTATTGGAGAAAAACGCAGCCAGCTCAGGCAACATCAGCAGCTGCTTACTGAATCTTGACTCATCTTAGTACACCAAACATTTGACCAGATGAAATCGGCACTGGCAGATGCAGCTCCTCCATTCTGACTTGCTCAGTCCAGAGTAAAATGAAAGGCAAGCACTTTCGACCGAAACCTGGCACGAGTCCCCAGACACTGGCCTCAGCTCTCTGTGCCATAGGATGCTGTCCAGCAGTGAGGCCAGTCTGCACATGGTCTGCATCTGGATCAAGGATGCATATTATTAAAGAAGACAACACCCTTGGCAACTGCTTCATTCTCCGAGGTGTAGCCCCTGGGTTTCTCAATGTCTCTAATGTGTCAGAGGTGCTCTGTTATGTTGTGAACTGATGTGTTGTCCTCTTCCCATGGAATCCTCCAGGCATGATCCCTTGGGTGATGAGCTATAGACCTTCCACCAGCACCTCCTCTAGCAGCTTCTGCATCATTTCCTCACCATGCGTTCTTTGTCCAGACCTATCCTCAGTCCCAGGCAGGGTAGCAACATGGGTACACAAACAGCAGATGTGTTCATCAGTGAAAATCCTGAAGTAAGAACAAATCACCTCTTCCCTTCAACAACTGCAAAGCCACCTTCCCTTCAAACAGAAAAGTCCAGCTAAATCACAGGCCCAAATACTGCTTCAGCAGAACTTCATAGGGTCCCTCTGCTGAGCACTAGAGGATCAAAGCAGACTCGCCAAGTGAAATGCAGTGCAATATGTCAGTGTGCAAGGGTGAAAGTGGGCAGCTAGTATCCAGAGCAGGGCTAGCTAGGCAGGCATGGCACTGCATGAAGTACATTTGTTGTTGCATTGAGTCTGCTGCCTGGCTTCGTTTGCTTAATGATTTGTTTTCACAGATAGCACTGGGTTGTGCAATCATTTTCTTTGAAAATGGGATTCAGCTCGTGTTTTTTCACCTAACTGGGCTGATGTTGAGTGAAGCAAAAGCTGTTTTGCTAACAGACCTCTTCACCAGCCAGTGACATGTACTTGGGGTGTTGCCTCAGAGAACACTTGTCCCGATGTCAGGTGTGTCCTGGGGTCCTAGCACTGCACTGCACACGGAAACCCGGAGACATATAAGCCAGCCCCCAAAAAGGTTGGCATTAAGGTATTTTGAATGGAAGGAGGGGCTTTTTGCCATCCAAGCATCAGGGTTAGGAGAATTAAAAAGTAAAGTGGCATGTTTACTCCAGGGTAGAGAGGGTGTTTTGGGGCTTTTGAAACTTACGGGGGGTAAATGAAAGGAAAATGGAAAGAAATGGCATTATTTCTAAAGGGTAAGGGGGGCTTTATTCCAACTCCGCCTGCTTTTCTTGCATTTGCAAACTGGTTGGCTCTGGACATAGGCTATTCAGATATAAATGCATTGCTGTAAGATTGTTTTATGGCTCACTTTCAGGGAAAACAAGCTGCTAAGTACTTCAGAGCAAGTTTTTTTTGGAGCACGGACTGCGTATTTTCCTTTGCTCGGAAAACAGCTTGCTGTTTCCGAGTGCTGCTGCCTCACACTGTAATGGTAAGAGAACATTGCCCTGTGCAGGTCTGGGGCACTGTCCTGGTGGTCCTGTGCTGTCCTGAAACGTAATACAGATGGATAAGATGTGAGTGGATTAGATGCTGCTCCCCTCTTATTGTAAACCTTGGGAAATGTTCAGGAAGGGGATGGGGCAAACCTTCACTATAATTTTTTGCTACCGGGATAGGGATGGTAGTTTCACTGATGATTTGCAAACTCACATGTCTTCCTCTGTCCATCTTGCTTTGGAAGAGTTAATATTGCTCTTTGGGGAGACAAATAACGTATATGGGAATACAGACGATATTGAAAAGCAACTTCTCTGTAAAACTATGGATGTCAGAAGCTAAGCTCTTTGACCCATAGCTTAGTTCCAGAAAATAAAAACAACAACCCACTTCTTCTTAGGTGAGCAGAAAATATGCTGGAAGTGATGAAACTGATCATATGTTTGAACTTTAATTTTGTTGATGGACGGCACTTGTATGAGTAGCTGCCCCTACGGGTTGTTTTAGATCATCTGGGCTTTTAACACTGACCTTTCTGTGAATTGGTGACATCAGAAAACCTATTACCCAATTCAGATTTTGCCAATCTTCTTCAAAAGTAGCTTTATTTATGAATATCACATTTGGAAGAAAGGGGGCATTTCTGGCATCTCAGGCATTTTAAGCCTTGGCTACTTTTCGTGCTACTGGTGTAAATGAAATTTTCCCAGAACTGACACTAGCGAAGTGTTGTCTCAAGCTGAAGTTGTTTGGACCGAAGTTCCTTCCTCCAAGTTTTGCCCTAAGAACTCAGTTTTGAAATGCTGAGAGGAAAAAGGAATTTGTGAAATTACAGTTAACAAGGAAGAGGCTGATGAGATTGGCCAAGGATGAGGAGAGCTCTCTCTCAAATTATTTTCTTGAGAGATGCAGTATGAACTGCATTTCAGCTCCAGAGCAGGGAAGTACTCCCCCAGGAGACTGAGAGCTGAAAAATTTAGCAACCTCCTAATAGCCTATTTGCCCTTGTTCTGATCTTTTATTAGTTGGAGTATTGCCCAGCCTTTTTTGGGGTGTGAAGGTGTGGCTGTGGGCACACAGCCACCAAGGTGTGTGAGCATCCATGGAGTCCAGAGACAGGAGGAATTTAAGAAAACTCCCCTGCTTGAGCAAGCCAGTGTGCTCGCAATGTACTCGCTCACTGAACTGTATTCAATATGCTCTACTCAAGGTCCTGATGAAACTGAAATACTATCTTGTGTAAACTGTGATTCAAAAGAGTTATCAAATTTCCATTTACCCCAAACAATTTGTTGAGTCTGTTGGTTTGGTGTTTTTTTTTAAACCCCATGATTTTGGAGTGTAGAGCCAAACACTAATAAAATTCTGAGATGGGAGCTTTACAATTGTATGTATGGTTTGTGGTTTACACACTGGATACTAATCTAGCATAAGTATGAAAATATTCAACTGGCATCCAGCTGTACACTTGATTGGAGCATCCTTCGGTTGGGGTTTAGAGCCTGCAGGATCGGCCCCAGGTCATTCATGGAGGTAAGACTGGGATGATCATAAGTTACTTGTGGAGAAGGAGGGGGGAGTAGGAAATGATGCAAGGAGTCTAGAGTCACCTGTGGGGACGTGGTGCTTGGGGATGGGGAGGTTGCCTACCTCAGACCCTAACTGCTGGGGAAGAGGCACAGTTTTGCTTTGGTGCGTATACATTTCATGCCCCTCTGGTACGCTGGGATGGGGAACCACAAATGGCTGGCTGGTGACTGCTCCCGAGCTTTTCACCCTAAGAAATCTGTAACTCCCAAGTCATTGCAGACGGCCTTCTGAATCTCACCAAGCAGATCTGAGAGGAGGATGGGTCAGTGCTTGCGGGTGCACACACCTATGCCTGTGTGGCAATAATCCCACACTTCCAGGAGAGAGGTAGGAAGGGTTCCTCCTACCTTTGAAGGAGAAGGAGGCTTCTGGGTTCCTTCTAGAGGAACACTGGTGAGTGAGTGGCCAGAGAAAAGACATGATTTGTGACATGGTGTATCTGTGGTCCTGTCCCCATGTCCCCAACATTTATCCTGACTGTCAGATCTGTGAGTAACGGGAGCTTTTCCTTGATCAGATAAACACCACCGGTTGGAGTTTACTACCTTCCCCTTTGGTGCTCACAACTTCTGATAGTTGTGTGGGACACTGGTGCAAACCACAGTCTGCCGCTGCCAGGGTTTGGAGAGAGCCTTGTGTACTTCCCTCTTTCTGTGGCATGTTACATTTGTTATGTTTGTCCTTTTGCTACAGCTCTGCAGTGTGGTGTGAGGTGCTGGGAGGGACTCTGTGGTCCTGTCCTGTGGCACACACAGGATTGATGCTCTGTAGATTCACCTGTATTGAAGTCCCATTTGCTTCTCTTTGCAGAGGACTGCATGTGTTGACTGTCCAACTTCTGTATCCCTGTTACCGTACTCATTTGTTGTGTCACTGATGTAATTCTGATTTGATTGTTGTATAGGTTTACTTATTATTCAGGTCAATATTGCTAAGGGCCATTTGCATTGCAGGGGAAGAATACGCACGCTTTAGTTTTATTTTTGTTTGGTAGATACCAAAATGTTGAAATCTGAGATCAAATCATATCTCCTTCAGCAAGCAACACGTGTCCAGCACCTGGCACAAACATCAAGTAATCAACCTCGAACAATGGAACAGCTTTTTCTGCAATTGGCCTTTGATTCTTAGACCCATAGCCATGAATAACACCCACTCCCTATGCTCAGTGCAAAATACGAGCTCCGGGACAAATGATAATAAATGAGCCCAAACGAATTCTGCCCTTCAGGAAATGATTTAATATGTAAGGCTCCCCCATCTCATGCTTCTCCAGGGACTGTGATGTAAGTGTAAGATGAAATACTATCACAATAATCATGTGTGTATATTCCTACCAGCCCTATTACCTGGGGACATCTAAGTCAGGGTCAAGATGTCTGTATCCTTACAGTGACATTACATGTAGTTTCAGCATAAAGAAAGCTGTTTGAGTCTCTTGATCTCTCTGTAGATGAAAACAATCCTACCGATGGCTGAGGACCTGTCCTGTTCCCTCCACTCACTTGTCACTGCCTCTGCTGCTTGCTGCAAAAAAAAAAAAAAGACAGGAAAATACAAATATCCAGTGAGAGACAGGAGGAAAGTAGGGATGGAGAGTAAGGAAAGGGGGGGGGGGGGGGGGGGCAACTCATCATCTGCTGTAATTATTGCCTGTGGGAGAAGCACCCAGGGTACAAAATCAACCCAAAAGGACAGTGAGTGACAGTGCTGCATCTTCATGGGCATTTTTCTCTCTTTCCAGGAGCTGAAAATCTTTGGATAAACTCCTGAGTGACAGAGGCAAGTGAAACTGCCAGTGGGTGGTGCATGGGCATCTCTAATGCTTGCAGATACAAGCCTAGTGCTGCCCTTGCCCGCTGCATGTATTCTATTTATACCACAGTAGAGGGAGCGTTGGCAAAGCATCTCAGAGGAGCAACCTTTTGTTATACCTACAGCTGCTCCCTTCCCTGTTAGTGCAACCGTCACAAAAATAATCACAATAATAAGGTTAATTGATTCACTGTCTTGTGACCATGCTGAAGCCGACTCGGCCATAGCCTGGTTATTGCATCTTGTGTCCCTGTGATTTCCTACAGGGAAGGATGCACCTGAAATACCTCAGGACATTTAGGATCCGTTCACCTGGCTGCTTCTCCCAACAGCTCACCTCATTCTGGCCTTTGTATCATGTCTGCTAGAACAAGACGTTGGTTTTCCTTGTGCTGATCACCAGGCTCAGCACTGAGGGACTACATTTGAAACCAGAGAGTGAGCTGTGTGTTAAGAAATAGCCCTGGCACTAAAATGTTTAAAGTTACTCTTTGTTTCCCTGACTTCTCTCCCAATTTAGGTTATCCAAATCCAGATTCCCCCCAGACTTGCCCACGAGATGTAATTCTAAGAAAATATTGTTTCATTTGTTTTTTAACGCCTGCATTTCTCACATTTCCTGTTCCAGTTTCAAAGTGGGCCTGAGCTCCCCTGCTAACATTGCCCCAGCTGTTATTTTGGGGATCTGAGAGAGGGAAGATAAAATAAACCAAGAGCGAGGAGTTCGTTTCCTGCATTTCCCCCTTGTCAGCCACAGGTTCTTTCTCCTAAGTCAGGAAAGAGTTACTGACATTCCCCTCTTTCCAGGTCAAACAGAAGGATTAGACGAAGGGTACTGCTAACGTGGGTCAAGGTATTAAAAAATGGATGCCTAAATTTAGGCTCCTAATTTTGTATTTTGAGCCCCTAAATAAGGGCTTGATCTTATGCCCTTTGAAGTGAATGCCAAAGCTTCCACTGAACTCAATCTGCAGGATGAAGTCCTAAATTATGGTCAGGTTCTTAAAAGTTCTCAGCGTCTCACAGCTCCAAATAAGTCATCTCCCGGCCCCTCTGCAAATCACGCGTCTTCCCTTAAGTGCCTAAACATGGAGCTCGTGCTTTGGGGTATTCCATATTTAAAATCCTGCCTGTTGATGCTGTCTTTCTTTCTGTCTCAGGAGTCACTGACATGGGAAAGATAACAAGAAGTGTAGCCAGGACATGCATTGATTTTCTTTTTTGGTGAGTGGTGCTCAGCACGAACGCTGCGGATTCTATGGCAATGTCAGTATTTATTGCGGTGTAACGTTAACATGGAAGGCACATGAATGTCCTTGCCGGTGCCAGAATTCAGGCAAGTACATGACCATTTGCACAAACCTCACATACACCGCTTTCCTGGTAACAGGATGTTGGCAGGTGGGAAGATCACAGGATCCAGATGAAACGTAAGACGAGATGAGCAATCCTGTAGTGGTAATTTTAGAAGCTGGGTTCTGTACATTATTTACAGTACATTGTAGCTTTAAGGGGATAAGGCTACCCCTTGCCACTCATGGACTTAATAGTTTCTGTGAGATTTCTGTGGAGGGCTTTCGGTAGTGCAGCAGTTGGAGGGATTTTGTCCATCCAGAGAAGTGTTCAAATTGCAAGGTGTTTGCAGTAGAACCACCTTCATTCATAAACTGCTCACCCAGCAGGAGGGGAAATGGCACCAAAGAACTTCTACCAATTAAAGAATAAAAAGCACCTAGTGAGTTATCTGCTTCCTGCTGGCCTGAAGTGCAGAGGCCTGGCATAAGGAAGGAGCTGCTCACAGCAAACTGTAACAGTCGGAAGTGGTTCTTGCCTCCAGGAGCTTTAATTTGGCTTTACCTTTAGTTTGTGAAAAATCCTCTATTTTCTCAGGAGTGGGGACTTGAAGTCTCACTATCTCTTAGAGCATATTTTTGACAATTGCAGTCTGAATATGGGAAACTGGTTATTTTGTATGAATATTAGGAAAAAAATTCTTCCCTGTGAGAGTGGTGAAGCCCTGATACAGGTTGCCCAGAGAAACTGTGGCTGCCCCATCCCTGGCAGTGTTCAAGGCCAGGTTGAATGGGGCTTTGAGCATCCTGGTTTAGTGAAAAGTGTCCCTGTCAATGGCAGGGGGTTGGAACAAGATGAGCTTGAAGGTCCCTTCCAACCCAAACCATTCTATAATTCAATGATTCTATTAATATGTATTTTGTCAGAAACCCTCTGCAACAATTGGTTAAAAAAAAATGGAGAAAGCAAAGAAAAAGGGATTCTTCTGCAATGTTTGAACAACACCCACCACTCTGTAGAAAAGTGATCCCTGAGGGAAAAGGGATTATATTCTCCTCCAGGGTTCCACTAGGCTGGGTTTCTCCCCTTGCCCAGAAGGAAGGGCCATCATCACCGGGGGTGCAACTGTGCAGCGGGGCAATGGAGGGGTCAGACGGTAGCTGGAGTCGCTCCCTGCTTGGACAGACCTGTCGCTCACGTCCCAGCCTTCCTCGGGTCAGTGTGACCCGGTGACATCCCCACAGACTGCACTGACACAAAATCTTAACAAAAATAAACAAAGGGAAGGAGAGGTCTAAGATCTACTGAAAGCAAAGAATTGTATTTTATGCCTCGTAGTTTCCCTCAGCCAGCAGGTGCCTCTGTAGAGCCAACGCGTTGCCTGTGTCAGTAGCAGTCTGTGGCACAGCACTGGAATACCTGCTTTCCAATGATAATATGGCCTGTTCTTTCTTCGATGTCCTTTTTTCCCCTTCCTCCAGCCCATGGTGAGCCCCAGGAATCTGCCAGTCTGGACTTCCACTTGGTTCACCACCCAAGATCCTCAGAGGATGGTGGCAGGAGGGAGATTTGTATACATTGACACAAGCATATTGTTACTGTACATCCCGTATGGGGAAATTTTGCCTGTGACCAGAGCAAGGGAGCTCAGTTGGAGGATGCCTGCAGTAACCTCAATAAGACAAAGCTTGCCCTTCGAATACCTTCCCAGAAAGCAGGGTGGGGTTTGTCTGGCAAGAGTCTTCACCTCTTCAACGGGGACACCCTTCTGCACCCCGGAGGACCGCTCAGGCAGGCCCACTGTGCCAAGGGTGGTGACACTGCATACAGAGAAATAAAACCCAGCTGAGGATGATCCCTCCTCCACCCCTTTGGCACGTAGGTGAGGAGAAATCCCTGTATCTGAAAAGCGAAGCCCTCGGAGGATGGGGGGGGGGGGGGGGGGGGGGGGATGGGGGAGTGGGAAGGACAGATGATGACTGTGATCTGTGATGGCAATTTGTCCCCTGCTGCCCCCTCCCCCCAAATGGCTCTGCTGGACTTTGAAGCGATTCCCACGGGCAAGGTGAATTTTGACCCGAACGTGCATCCATCGGCAGGGCAGAACGGGCGGAGTGACGGCGGCCGGGGGGAACACGGCAGGGCTCGGAGGTTGGGGGCGAAATGCTCGAGCCACGGGGGGCTGCAGTCCCGCGTGGGGCGGGCGGAGAGAGCGGCGGAGGGGGCGCGCACCCCTTTACCTCCGTGGCCTTTTCGTCCATCGCGGAAAGGGATGGGAGGGGAGGAGGGAGGGGAATAGCCGAGGAGGGTGGGACTTTGCCGGAGCGTCTCTCCCCGCTGCCGCGCCGAGCAGTTGCAGAGCGCCGGCGAGCAGGCGGCGGGGTGGGCGCTGCGCTGGGAGCGGGCGCTGCGCGGAGCCGCCGCGCCGGGGCGAGGAGCGCACGCCGTGCCGGCGGGGGACAGCGCGCCGCGGGAGCAGAGCCCTCCCCGGGCACCGGGACCTGCTGTTGGCTTGCCGCCTTGCTTTATCCTCTCGGTTAATTTATTTTTTCCCCATCTATACTTTGATCCGCTGGGATTTTTTTCCTCCCTTTCCTGCAGAGCCTCTCCCCGCCCCAGTTCCCTCCCTCTCTAGAGCCAGGTTGGATTTTTTCCTTTTTTTTTTTTTTTCTTTTTACATTACTATTCTGATTTTTTTTTAAGCGGTGAACAGAGGGAGAGAGAGAGAGACAGAGTGGGCAGGAGGAAAGCGCTCTGTTCGTCCCCTCCGCCGCCACCACCTCGACTTGCGGAGAGGGGTCGGGCCGAGTGGCGGCGGGAGCAGCCCCCTCCTTCCCCCCGGGGAGGCGACCCCGGCTCGGGGAGCCGCCGGAGGCAGTCACCGCGAAGAGAAGGGGGCGCAGGCAAAGAGATGCATTGAAACTTTCCGCGCAAACTTTGGCGTGAGTGCGCGAAACCGAGAGAGCGCGGCGCGGGTGCCTGCTGCCCCGGCGAGGGGAGCGCGGCCGCGGACGGGCGCCGCTGTGGAGCTCGGACTGCCCAGCGGTGGGGGCCGAGCAGCGGCGGCTGGGCGGCCGCGGAGCCTGCGCTCGGCCCGGCGGAGCGCCCGCAGAGAGCAACAGCAACAGCAGCAGCAGCGAGGGCCGGCGGAGAGCCGGGCTTATGGAGGGGTGAAACCGGAGACCCCGAAGAGGAACCCTCCTTTTCGCGGAGAACCTCGCAGCGCCCGGCCGGCGACACACCAGGAGGAGGCGGCGGCGGCGGCGGGCACGGAGGAGGCGCGGGCGAGAGCGCGGCGGGGCGGCGGCGGCGGGGCGGCGGCGAGGCGGAGCGCGGCGGGCCCCGCTCCGCTGCGTGCGCCGGCAACCATGAACTTTCTGCTCACTTGGATCCACTGGGGGCTGGCGGCGCTGCTCTATCTGCAGAGCGCGGAGGTAAGCGGCGGGGACTGCGCGGGACCGGGGCTTTTGTGCCCCGCGTACAGCAGGGGAGGGTGTGTGGGACGGCGCGATGGAAAAGACTTTACCCCCCTCTTTTTAGTTTTTCGCCCCCCCCTCGCCTCCCACCTGCTCGGTGCGATGCCTCCGCGCCGCTGGCAGCGGGTGCGGTGGGTTCCCGCAGCGCACACACGTGCGTGCAGCGCTGCGGGGGGGGGGGGTGGGGGGAAGCGCTGCCCGGCTCCCCGCAGCCCCTCGGAGCGGCCGGCAGCGCCGTGCGGAGTGCCCGCGCACGTGTGCGCGCATTGCACGCCCCCAGCGGGGGGGCTCTCACCGGGGCGGCGGTGGCGGGGCCGGGGGTCCCGCCGGGGCGCTGCTTGGCGCGGGGTAGGGAGGCAGCGCGCTGGCTTCTTGCATCAGCCTCGCCTCCCGTCCCCGGGTCTCCTGACATTGCAAAGGGTGTTTCGGCGGTATTTGCCTTAGGTCCCAGCTCGGGTTCGTGCTGCCGAGCGGAGTTCAAAATACCTAGCTGGAAAAACAAATAGAGATCAAAGAGGACAAAATGGATCCTGAATTTCTTCCAGATTGGAGAGAAAAAAAAAAAAATCACAATACATATCTCCTGCATCGAGATTAAAAAAACGTGCATTTTTCTCTTCTCTTCCTCCTCGATCACTTTTACTTTTGCCTCATTGTCATTCACGAGGGATTAGAAACCAACTCTTCCTTCTTTTCTTTCTCTTACTTTTTTCTTTTAAGAAAGAAAAAAGCGTTCTGTGGAAACCTCTCCTCTAAATCTGCCTTTTCTAAAGATCAAGAGGGCTGTGTTGCCAAGAGATATTACAGGGTTTAGACAGAGTGCCCACGTGAAAGTGGCTGTTCGCTAGGCGGGCAGGGATTATGTTTTAAAGGCTATAACAGGTTAGTTCTCTCCTGCCATTTCTGCCTGGCACTTGGAGAGGACGCGGGCCAGATCATCTCCCACAGTCGTGATAATAAACGTTGCAAAGTAACTACTTATTCACATTGTTTGTTCAGCACCGATGCTGGAAGGTAACTCCCCAATTAGGAGCCATTTCAGCTGTAACCGAAGTCATGCAGGCACTGCACGCTTTGTTTCTAGCCTGTTATATCTCTGCTTTCTCCGGTGACAGCCGCACATTGTGCTGTGCTCGATGGGAACCGAGGCGCAGTTCTCTCTCGAGTGTGGCACAGAGCAGCTCCGTGCTGCCTGCCTGCCAGATTTGGCTCATGGGACAATTCTTTCCACTCTCCAAGAGTTTTTCCACCGTCACCTAAACCGGGGATTTCTTTGCTTCCCAGCTCCTCAGTAAACTTTGTGCAGCAGTGTCTGTTCCCGGCTGTAGGTTAGACAACTCTGTACCCGTGTGCAGTGATAATACCCTTTAACCCTCCCCTTGCTCCTTCTCCCCTCCCCTTCCTCTTCCCCAGAGGAGGAAGCGGCAGATCAGGTAGAGTCCAGGTCCTGTCCTCAGGAGCTGTGTAAAAGCCTCGTGCTGCCAGTTCTCCTGGGCAGGAGGATGATGCCGATGAGAGAGGATAACGGTGGGAAAAGAAGTAGGGAAGAATTAACGGGGTGTCGGTGGGTTTGGGGGGGGGATGCTGTGACATGCGAGATGTTCAGATAGCTGGGCAATGCAGGCCATGTAAGTGCTCAGGCAGATCAATGGTGAGGTCTTGCCCTTCAGTTCTGTCCTTATTTGTCCGTTGATCGCCTGGGCACTACGGTGATGGGAACGTTAGAAATACCAGCAGATCTCACGTAGGCAGCTTGACAATGTCTCTGGGCATGGCAGAAGGCATGACTCTTCACGCCGGGTCTAGGGTTTTGTGCTTTGATGATAATATTTATCTGTACTGTTAATCTGGCTGTCGTGCTGAATAAAACCTATCTAGTTAGCCAGGCGTGTTGGAGAGAATTAAATAAAAGCTCTGGCAGAGGCTGCATTGGGAAAGCGGGGTCCAGTGTGTGTCGGGCAGCTTTCCTGAAGGCAAAGGAGGGGAGGGATGCTTCTCTGGTGAAGGTGGCAGGGGGATGACTTATTGTTAGGGTCGCTTCTGCAGCCAGGCAGGGACAGTGGGAAATTGTGCCATGGTCGGGGCTGGGTGGTGCTGATGCCACAGGTGTCTGCCTCTGCTGGTGGCGACAGCCTTCCTGCACAGGAGAGGGTAGAAAAGGTGTTTTTGCAGTGCCACCCTCCCATGTGTTGCTGTGCTGAGCTGCAGTGCAGTCCTCCAGCTCCGTGGGGTCAGAGAGGTTGCATTGTTGTCCCCTTCCAGCCCCCCTCCCCCCCCCCCCTTTTCCTAAAGAACAGGGTATGGTCTGTCATTCCCCATCTTCCTTTGTCTGTGGTCTTGATGAGAACCTAGTGGCAGGTCACCCCTGATGAGGGTCTGGGGACTCTTCTGTTCCTGCCCTGAACTGCAGAGGGACCTGGACACACCAGCTGTATTGCCATAGGGAAGAGGCAGGGATCAGACAAGGAGGGAGGGAGAATGAGCCTGTGGCTAGACTGCTAATGATCACACACCCACCAGGCTCCCTGCCTTTGGTGTGCCTCTGTGCCAGGCCACGATGGGGAGCCACCAGAACCTGCTTCTCTAGCCTGTAGGCAGCTAGAGCACAGCGGGTCACCTTCCCCATTGCTGCTCCAGGTCTGTGCTCAGAGGACAGGCTGGGAGGGAGCACTCCTTTGGAGCAGGAAGAGGGAAGCCCATGCTGACATCTCAGAGGGGTTTGCTGATTCCTGAGCAACCCCAAATCTGCTCTCCTGTCTGCCCTGCTTCGTGTCAGAGGTGCCTTGGCTGTGCTGGCAGCTTTCAGGATTACTGACCTCTATTTGCACGTACAATAGAGAAGGAGTGCAGTGAGTCCTGTCCCCCCCCCCCCCCCTTAAGCAGAAACCGCTGAGAATTTCTAGCGCCTAAGACGAAAAGTGCCTTAACTCCTGTCCCAGAGTCCCTCTCAAAGTGGATGGATTGTTTGTTCCAGTCCTAAACAGTTACAAAGCTCTTTTAATGAGCCTGCACAGATTAGGGGGAGGGGAAGGAAGAGAAACAGTGCTGGTGGTAGTGGTGAGGGGGGATGATGGTTAGAGAGGAATGACATGATTAACCTTTTCTCTCCCTTCAGAGTATATAATGTGCTTGGGACAGGGACTTGGAGACAGGGAAGGTGCAGGTTTATTTGTTAGGGAGAGTTTTACTCCACTGCGGGATACCCATTTGCTGCAACCTCTGAAGGGCACAGAAAGGAGTTTCCCCTTGGTCAGCCCCATTCCTGGGGTCATTTATCCTGCTTTTGAACCCAGGAATTGCTTCCACACCTCTGTGAAATGTTGAAAATCTGTTCGAAGGAAATCGTATTGCAGAGCTGTTGGGTAATGCCAAAAGCCAGCAGAGGAGAGTGTGACCTTCAGGCTCCCACCGAAGGGCATGCCAGGCCTTGTCCCTTGGAACGCTTCTGGTTCCCCATTGCCCTGACTGATACGTAGCAGACTGGTTTAAGGTGAGGCAAAAGCCCCTGCCTTGCCTGCTGTTCTGGTGGATGGGCTTTGAGGGCACTAGCCGCAGGTGAAAGGCACTGCCAAAAGGGCAGGAGAGTTTCTTGGTATAGTGAGCAGAGAGCATGTTACTGAGTTCTGGGAAACCTTTTGGGTTTCTGGTGAGAACTCCCTGGGAATGTTAGGAAGCCCTCTACAGACTTGGTACTGATCTCGTTTCCCATCCTTGGGGTGGGATCACAACCCAGGTCTAGGTGAGTTCCACAGGAGTTCAGGCTTTTCTGCTCCAGTACATCAGGGGCAGGGTGAGGTGCTGGCTGGGTGCAGGTGAGCAGTGGAAGTGTGTGGCTTGCTTCTGCTTCCCATCACCCGTGCACTGTATGTGCATGCAAGGAGGCAGAGGGCTTGGCAGCTGGCTGGGCAGCCTGGCATAGAGAATGGGTAGAATGACCCTCAAAGTGTCTCTGAGCTGATTTTGCACGGTCCATCACGGTCATTCTGTGTGTGAACCCAAAATCGCTTTGCAAAAGGTCCTGGAGGTGTTGTGACTTGGATAAACTGACTTGGCTCGTGATCCTGTTCCTGTGCTCCAACACTGATTGAAGCGTTTCTGCCCTTGATGCGGTTTTCTTTTGACCCTTAGGGTGTCAGGCACTGAGTGGCTTTGGAAGGCCTCTGCAACCTCTACTGCCTCCATTTTGTTCCTGCTGTTGCAGTGACCTTCACACTTCAGGAATGAAACTGTTTCTAGGAACCTGCTTTTTAAACTGTTGTCCCAGCACTGAGATTGCGCACGCAGCCCTCTCCTCCCCAGAGAAGAAACAGATCCACGTACAGGGTGGCACACATCTGGGCTGCTGGGTTGTGCCCAGGTACAGAAAGACTTCGGTTGAAATAAGTAACAAGGAGGCTTTAGACAAAGGGAACTGTGCACAGACACAAAGCAGCGGCTGGGAAAGGGGCTTCTAGGGCTTTGCTGGCTCTCTTGCCCCCTCCTTTTAAAAGCTGACACTTTGGGCTGCTCGGAGGGTGGTGCTGCCCTGTGCATGGGGCTGCCTGGAAGATCATAGGTGGTGGATTCCCGTTGTGAGCTTGGGGTGGACTTCGTTTGGCGTGCTCAGTTCTGTCTCTAGCTACGACATCAGAGGGCCTTTTTCTAAGCCTAAATGCAGCATATCGCTGATGAAGCAGTATTTTTGTATGTATCACCACTCTCTTGTGGGGCCTCTGCTGAAAGACAGCAGGTTCTGGGGTGGATGGCGTCACACAGGTGGCAACATAGCTTGGAGAAGTGAAGAAAGCTGGGCATTTTTCAGTTTTGGTTCAGAACAGAACAGCAGGGGGAAACCTGACTTGGCTGGAAAGTTGTCAGAGCCAAAGCCCTCATGCAGAGCAGGAAGAGTGGAGTTTTTGGTTCACCTGGAATTAAAAAGACTTCCTTAGCACAGTGGTGTCACGCTTCTCCATCCCGGTCTGGGGGTGGGTTACCTGTCGCCACTCCTGCCTGCGTCAGCGGTTTGGAAATGCCCCTCACCCCAGAAGGCAGAAGGAGTGAACACAGAGCTTGGGGCCTGCCTGGGTTTTGCCCAGGGGAAGCCACAGGGAGCAGAGGAACGGGAGCATGGCCATGCAAGGCTGGGGACCGGCACCGTTAAGTGAGGGTGTGCACTGCTCACCCTTCCAGAGGAAAGGAAGGAAACCTGGGCAGTTTGGCGGTGCTGTCGGCAAAGCAGTGCTCTCACAGCTAACCGCCCTGACACCTGGACAGATACCAGCGCCTCGCTGGCCACCGCTGCTCAGCACGGACATCTGTGACATTGAGAGGGGAGCGATGCCCTTTTGCTCCTGGCCACCCTTCATTCCCCTGTGCCCTCCAGAGGGGATTCGCCTTTCCCAGGGGAAGTGGAAGCCAGGGGAGGAGAGCGATGCTCCCCAGGCCCCACTGGTCATGTCAGCAGTAGAAGGTCACTCCTGTTACTTTTCTCCCCTGGGCCCACATTTGCTTGCTGGTTTTGGCTTAAAACCGCCCAGGGTCGCTCCCGAGGGACCCGTTTCTCCCTCCGGGGCCTCCGTCGGCCGCCGCGCTGGAGGCCCGGCCGCCGCCTTCCCGCCTGCCCCTTCCCTCAGCGCGGGTCCGGCCTGTCCCGCCCGTGTCCCGCTCGGCTCCTCGGGGGACGGGAGGAACAAAAGGCGCCTCTGTGCCCGCCCGGGGGGAATATAACGGCTCCACCTCGGGGGCGTCCCCTCCGCCTCCTGCCCGGGAGCCCTCCCGCGCCCCGGGACCGCGCCGCGGCTCCGTGTGGTGACCGATTTTCTGTTATCTTTGCAGTTGTCGAAGGCAGCTCCTGCCCTGGGGGATGGGGAGCGGAAACCCAATGAAGGTAAGCGCGGGGGGGCTGCCCGGCGGGCGGGGGGCGGGCGGGGTGGCGGGGGCCTCGGAGGAAGGAGGCCCGAGTCCCGGGAGCCGGCGGCGGCCAACACCGCCACCTCCCGGGGAGCGGCGGCGGGAGCGGGGGCCCGCCGCCATTAACCCCTTCGCTGCGATGGGCCGCGCCCCCCCCTCCTCGCGGGGCTGTGGCGGTCGGGGTGCGGGGACCAGGTGGCCGTGGGGCCGCCCCCGGGGCTGCCGTGGGGCCGGGGCGTGCAGCAGGGCCGGCCCAGCCCAGCCCACTGCTGGTTTCCCACAACTCTGAGGAAAACTGCGTGCGTGCGCCTGTGCACATACACACGCTCATTTATATATATATATATATATATACACACACACATGCTCGCGCACACAAAGAGCTGAGTAGCGGCGAACAGTTTGCTAGGCATTCGCCACAGTGCTGTAGGAAGGGATTTGTCATCTTCACTGTGGTGGTGCCCGGCTGGGTGGCCAGGGCTGATCTCTGAACAAAGCCTAAAAGAACGCCCCGGCTCCAGCCGGGTCTCTGGGGGAGAGACGGAGAGAAGGGCAGCCCAGGGTGGTTTTCTGGAGTTGTGGCTCCTGACAGTCCCAGGTACCCCACAGTTAGGTTATTGCTTAGTGCTGTACAGAGCCAGGCTTGAAAAATACACCCTTTCACTCCAGTCTGAGCTAGCAGGCGTAGCAGATTCAGGAGACAGCAGTGTGATCCAATAGGTTCTACTCAATTTATTGCTTGTGGTCCAGTAGGGGCAAGGCAATTGCCTGGTGAGGAAACAAGGTGGTGCCTCAGCAGCTGTTGTGATTTTGGGTCTGTCCAGCTGCCCAAAGGCTAGGCTGTGGCATTGTCCTCTGCCTTGTTGGTTTGTGCAATTAAGTGTAGACCGAGAGAATGGTCAGCCCCCAGGATAGTTAGTGACAACCTCCCACAGGAGCCCTGTCTTGTGGACCCCAGTGCGTTGCAGGAGGTTGGCGTTCTGTCTGCAGTCCTCAGTTCAGATGTGGGGTTAAAGGGCTGTGGACTCTGGAGCCTTGAGGCTGAGGTGATCATCAGCTGCTTTAAGACCATCCCGACAGTGTTTTCCCTATACCTTCGTAGCGGAGCAGACCGCTGGCTGCGTGGCGGGGTCTGGCGAAGGTCTTGCAGGGTCCGGCGAAGGTCTTGCAGGGTCCCCGCGGGTGGTGACCTCCAGCGTTATTCCAGCTGGAGGTCAGCAGAGGGCTCTAGCAGTGTGGGCCCACTTTGGCTTTTTTTGTGGTGGTGCAGTGGATTTCAATTTCTGTAACTTTATTGGTGTGACAGGCTAAGTGTGCATTGCCAGGGGCTTGTGGCAGGCTGTGTTTGGGATAGGTGTCCATTTTGCACGGGCAAAATCTGCTGGCAGGCTGCCGCCTGTTGCGCTTGACCCTTGCTCCTGCTGAAGTCAACAGAAGAAGGTTCAGTGACTCCAGAGGGATCAAAATGGAGCCTGCTGTGAGGCTTATTTTGGTAGCCAGTCCTCTGCTGTTGGTAGAAAGGAGCTAGTGTCCTCATCTGTGCCATTTGTTCTGTCCAACTAACTTCCTGGGGAGGAGAATAATCAAATTTGATTCCCTGTCCCAAGAAGGCTGATGGGATTGCGGGAGAAGTTAGTCTGGCAATGTGAGGGGTGAGACTTTGGTGCTGTTGCCTTGGTGCTATTTCTGGTTCTGCGATGCAGATAGATCTGTGAGCTAGAAATCAAGACTGTTGGCATCACCTTCCTGGCTCTACTTCCATCCTGCTGTTTGACCTTGGAGGTTCTCTCTCTGTACCTCGGTTTCTCTTTTGCAAAGAGGGGACGATGATATGCCTGTGTTCCACAAGGACAGTCCTGTAGCTCCTTCCACTGAAGCTTTTGGAGGCTTTGGGGTTGGGGTAAAAGGTGATTTTGTGTCTTTGGCCTTTTCATGCTGTCTCTGAGATGTCGAGCTGTAACAGGTTTTTATTCGGGATGGATTCATTCTGGTTGGAGACTGTAAGTTTAGCTTCAGCCCCTACCCTTTTGTGCTCAAGAGAGCCTTCCACATGTTTTGTGGCACGGGAAGTTGTAGAGGAGGCAGACAAACACTCTTTGTTCCACGAGAAAAGATTTTCTGGTATAAATAAAAGAAACCACCAGCACTTGTGGCAGCACTTTTATTTTTAAAAGAACAGTATGTCTGCATGGCTGCTAAGCCATTGATGGCAAGGGGGGCAGAGTGATCATGAACTTGTTCCTTTTCTAGTATAGCATGTTCCCACTCAACTGCTCCAAATTTGGACGTAATCCTGCCTGCTGTGGCTGTGCCTGCCCTGAAGAGTTAATGTGGGCCTGGACTGGGTTTTAATCTTACTTCCCCCTCCATTGACAAAGAACCTCTGACTCAAATCTGGAGGTGTTTTGAGGGGTAGGAGAGTGGGTTAGATGCGGGATTAACTTTAAACGTGGGCTGAAGCCCGAATTGCAGGAAGGGAACAGGCCAAGTGTTATTAGTCCTTCAGTGACCTTCCTATGTTTCCCCATGAAAGGCAGACCTTCTTCCGTCCCTGGCACAACCAATGGAAAGGAAGCACAGTCTGAATCAGCCCAGCAAAGTGTGGAATATGACTCCCAGTACATGGGAGTAAGCGTAGGTATGGTAGCAGGGGCAGGGCTTTGCTGTGAGGATGGCTGTGCCTCAGTCATGTGCTCTGGTTTGGGTGCTAACTGTGCAAATGAACTACGGAGCGTTTCACAGTGTACGAGTGAATGCTCTGCGTCCAGCAAAATCAAAGCCTTCCATGGCAGGATCTTCTGACTGGCCGCTGGAGAAAGATTCCCCATTTCCTTTCCAGAGGCTAATTCAGACTTTGGAAAATCATCATATGTTAAAGTAAGGGCAAAATCTCCTAGATTCTTTAAGGAAAGGATTTGGTCATGCCAAATCTCCCAGATCTCAAGTATAGTCATGAGGGTGCAGCCGTGAAAGCAAAGGCGCTGCTAAAGAACTTGAGTGTGCTGTTGTGCAGCCAATCTGTAGTCGGTATTCTCTGGTGTAATCCAGCTGTTTGTGCAGTGCAAACATTTAGGAAGCATGGCAGACATTAATCAGGTTCACTTCAGTTTTTGACTCTGTTTCGGTTTCTTCCTCCTTTATGCCCCAGACTACTGCGGTGAGCAGCATTTGATCTGCACAGGTAACTGCCACTTTCCCTCCCTCTTTTCTTCCCTCCCTCCCCTTGACGTAGGTCTGCAAGCATTTTTGTCCAGAACTGTGCCTTCTCTGCCAGAGTTCCCAGATCCTTCCTGCTGGCACAGTGTGAATGATCAACAGTGCAGTTCAGCCACTGTCATTGTGCCTACTGAATTTCCCACGTATTAAATTGTTCAACTTGTTAGAATATACACTGTGGCTAAGGTCACTCTGAAGTGGAACAGGAAGAAGGAGGTAGCCATAGACAAGATAGAAGAATAGACAGGAGGCATACTGCAGTTAGGAGAAGAGGAAAGAGGAAGGGAAAGGACAAGGAACAGAAACATGCTGTCTTCTAGACGAGGAATACCAACAAGCAGTCCATGCCTGCCAGGCTACATTTCCCTTTTCACAAGCCAGTTTCTCTTTCAATAGCTGCTCACGCTTTCTGACACTTCAGACTCCCTGGATGGAAGCTCCTCCCCTCTTGTACCCGCTCTCAGGACTGTGGCACTGTCAGCTCTGTGTGACCTAGAATTAACTCTCAACAATTAACTGCGGGCTGTGAGCTCCCAGCCCTGCAGCTTTTGCATTTTTGTGGCAAAGTAACCTTTATGCCAGTTTGTCACAAGTTCAGGGCACTTTAGAAATGCTTACTGGAGACCATTTTTTTCCATGATGCAAGCAGTTTGCTCTTATCACTCTGAGTTATCAACCTTGGTGTTGTAGGACTCTGCATACTGTACAGGTGGATCATTATAGTGCATAACAGCATGGGCAGGTACTATCTCTTTGTGTGTACTCTTATCCTCTGATCCATTTGGGACATCCTCCTTTACCTGTGTGCTGGTAGAGCTAGGAGGCCTGGTGGGCTCTAGGTACTCACTGTTTGCAGAACTGTACTAGCAGCTGGGTTTTGTGTGTGTGTGTGTACTTATCTATCCTATTTCTCATCTCTTTAATTCTCTCCAACCCTTGACCAAGCAACAGAATGAAGCTTTGGCAAGAAACTAGAAAACATTGAGAAATGCTTGTGAAATCAGTGCAGATCGCAAGCAGTTAGTGTTTGCTCCATTGGTAGGGAAGGCGGGAGATCATGGCAGATCCACCCTGTTCCCCCTCCCGCACTGCCTCGTTGTGGTTTGGTAGCCAAGTGTATGGTCTGGTTAATCCTGGGGGTGCTGTGGACTTGCTTTCAGTCTTTCAGTGGGTGGCTTGAGTCCTTGGTCTGGGAAAGTGGTCAGCGTGGAGACACAGAGGCTGTGACTTGTAGCAAGTGCTGTCATGGCTCTGAGGTGGCCTGTTGAGGTGAATGTTCTGCATGAGCAAAACAAGTGGCTGACTGGAAGAGTGAAGATACGTGAATGCATGGTTCAGAACCTTCTGCTTGTTCTTGGAAGGGTCTCTGCTCTGAATGCTGTAGAAAGGATGCTTCTGGCTTATTCCCTTGCCTTCTAAAAGCCACTGGGGCATCCACTGGCTGTTTTTGAAGAGTGATAAATGGTAAATCAGTGAAGGGTTTTAACCTAGAGCACAGATTATCCTCAGCAGCCTCCGGTGCCTTTTGGCTGAGCTAGTATGCTTCGTGGCAGCATATCCAAGGGTATGGGGGATAGCACGGAATATAAGTGAGGCTGTGGTCTAATTTGCCTCTGCCCTAAAGCAGTAAAAAGAAGATTGTCTCCTTCTGTGCCCACTTGATTTGTGTGTGTGTGTAGGGGGTAGAGGCAAAGGACTTAGGCCTGCCTGCAAGACTGTTGGTGAAGAGCATGTGGTAGATGTGTTGCAACTGTCTCATTTTAAGTGGGGAAGCACTAGACGTTCTTGAGCTAAGTTTGCATTAACTTGTTCCCTCCATTCCTTCTTTTAGTTATCAAATTCCTGGAAGTCTATGAGCGCAGCTTCTGCAGGACAATTGAGACCCTGGTGGACATTTTCCAGGAGTACCCTGATGAGGTGGAGTACATATTCAAGCCATCCTGTGTGCCTCTGATGAGATGTGCGGGTTGCTGCGGCGATGAGGGCCTAGAATGTGTCCCTGTGGATGTGTACAACGTCACGATGGAGGTGAGGGCCCAACTTGCAAGCTGGCATGCTTGGGTGAAAGGAAGCAAGTCAGCCATCACAGCCTTTCCAAGTCTCAGCTCCCAGCTAATTCAGTGGAAGGGCACCCTACCACAGGGAACTGGAGGTTATCAGATCAGGAGGACTAACCTCTCTCCTAACCGTTGTGCCCAGCATTGCACCACAGAGGGTTAAAAGGTGAATTGCCCATGTCTAATCAAGGCTAAGGGGAGAATCTGTTTTTTTGTCTCTGACCTTGCCAGTGCCCAAATAGAGTTGCTAGGAGCATGCAAAGGAGCATTTCTGCAAAGGAGCACTTCATGTTTAAGATAATGCAAAGGAACATTTCTGATGCTCTTACCTTTAAAGCCTCAAAGAAGGTACTCCTTGGGCCCCTGCTGCACCTTCACTCTGTGTTTGGTCCACACAGCTGTTGATCTGAAAGCAGCTGGGTAGTGCAAGAGGGGAAAGCCTGTCAGTACTCTCTCCCGGAGGGCATGTGAGGTCAGCCTTTACCAACAGAGCAGGGGATTTGAGTCATTAGCTACGTTGGCACAGCAGGGGTGGAAAGGGGCTCTAAGGAACACACTGCTTCAGTGTCAAGTGGAAAAGCCTTTTCTGCCTCTGGGCATCCTTCTCCTTTGTTTGGAGGCTGCTGAATTCATTCCTTGGAGGAGACAGAGATGGCTGTGATAGAAAAGGCTGGGCACTTGGGGAAGATGCAAACTCTGCTTTAGAGAGCTTTGTCACCTCCCTTGTCTGCAGCCTGGATCCTAACTTGTGCCCACAGTGGTGCTGCTGTCCATTACCCTTAACCCATAGCTCCCTCACCTACTTTTTCCTTCAGCCTCTTGAATGGCCACTGTGAATATTGCCATCACTTTATGATATGAATGAGAGACATGCAGTACTAAGTGATTAACGAGTGAGCTCTTTTTACATGTCATTTGAGCTGTGTTTGAACTCTGGTGGGGAACCCTGTCTGTGTCCTTCCATGGTTCCCTATACTGCTTTTCCACTTGCAGGCGCTAGCTTGGATCTGAGCATGGTGTAGCTGGGGATGGTCTTCCTACCATTCCTTGCTGAATCACAGTTTTGGGCTGATATACCTGCATGCCTGGAAGGGGTCAGAGGCACTTGAGCAGATCTCTGGTGCAAATGCTAGAGCTCGTGGTTCAGTCAGGTTCTGGGTTGAGAAACTGTGACAATACATGCATCGCTTCTAATACAGTTACCCTGGAGGAATCTGGGACTTGGGTGATGGACAACATCTGGCCCTGCAGGGCTGCTTTAACCACATATGACCAGATTTACATTGTGTGTTAAGTCACTGACAAAGTGATATATCATCTGGTGGCGTAGGTAAAAGGAGTCAGATACGGAATTTTTGCTTGGGTCCTTGTGTTAAGCCAAAGCATGCTTCTACGTGAGAGCAGGCTGGATATTCCTTTACCATCCCTCTAGCATCAACCAGGGACAGCTCAGTGAGAACCTTGCTATGGTGTTACGCCCTCTCCCATGGCTTTCTCCAAGGCAGTCCACCAGTGCTGGCACCTTGAATACATGAGCAAACAGAGCTTTGGCATGAGTCTGGTGGTGTTGCTTGCTTGTGATCAAAGACCTTCCTGACTGGGAGAATGGGGCTTCAAAGCCAGCTCAAACTCTGCCATGCTCTTCCCAGGAACACCTGGGGTGCAAATGCTTTGCTGTGCAGCAGGCTGATTTGGAGCTGTGAATATAAATAGTGAATGGGCAGTGACCCTCTCTGTTTCTTTCATTCCAGATCATGAGAATTAAACCCCATCAGAGTCAGCACATAGCGCACATGAGCTTCTTACAGCACAGTAAATGTGACTGCAGGTGAGAATGGAGCAGCACTGGTTCCTCTTGCAATAAACTTATTCTGAGCCTTTCCTTTTTCTGCTGTTGGGTTGGGACTGTTGTCCAGAGGCTTCTGCAGTCTCCTCAGCTGGTTTGCAGAGGGATGGCTGAGCCTGGGAAAAGAAGTAATTTGCTGGTGCAGCTCCTCCATCTCCAGATATCACAGGTGGACAGTACTAGCCTGCAACCTGGGGTCTTTTGGCACTGACTGCCAGTGGGATTCAAAAGGAGAGTAAACACTTTGAGAAGGACCACAAAACCTGCCATGGGCATCCTGCAATGCCAGCTGTACATGTCCTTCCTTGGACCTGGTGGGACCTGGGGATAATACTGGAAGCGTATGTGGTAAGCTCCCTTCTAATGAGGCCTTTGTTCTCTCTTCCCCCACAGACCAAAGAAAGATGTCAAAAACAAACAAGAAAAGTAAGTGACAAGCCTTTCCTCCTTTCTCTTTTGGTGGTTGGTTGGTGTTTCCTCTCCCCACTGCCCCTTGCCCTTTTCTTTGGTTGGAGGTATTTACTTGGAGAAGGTGTTTTTGGAAATGGCATATGGTAGTGCATGGAGCGACACTCTGAATCCATTCCAGGTGGGCACAGAAACCCAGATCTGATGGTTATTCCTTCATACCCCAGTCTTGGAGCCTGCATGACCCATGGTCATGGCAGTCATTCCTGATGCTTTATCCTGAGTCAGGGAGGTCCTGTCTTGTGTGTCCTACCAGAATGGATTCAAGGTGCAGCCCCTAATCTCCCTTCCCTCTTCCTGGGGTGTTTCTGGTTACTGCAAATCGCTGCCTTTCTTTATGATTAATTTTTTTTCTTGCTGCTTGAGTGAGTACTTGCTGGCTTCTTTCACAGCAGCTTGGGTAGGAACTCTGCTGGCTACACGGAGAGGTGACAATAGAGGTCTGGTGGAGGCAGGACAGATGCCATGCAGGATGTGGCTCTGGTTTTGGTTGGGTGGGGGCCAGGGAGGGTGTAAAGGGAGGTGGATGTCCTGTCTGGGTCTTGGTGGAGGCTTTCATGAGAGTTTTTTCAGTCTGATGGATTTGCTCTTGTGACCTGAAGGAGGTTAAGGCACAACCTTCCTTTTCCTTCCTCCCGAAAGTAAAAACGATGTGGAAAGTAGAGAAATAAGCTCTTGTCCTGCAGTAGCTGCAGGGATGATCACAAAATGTGGAACAATACTGAAAAGAAAGTGACCTCTCTGGTGAGAGTCAGCTGGACTTTGCATGGCTGGGGTAGCAGCTCTGCTGGTCAGAAGTATGGAGTTGGGAGAGGAAGTGAATGAATACTGGGAGATGAGGCTGAGCAGAGAGCAAGCGGGAGAGTGAGAGAACTTCTTTCACCCCTCTCCTGGGGGTTGTGTATTTCTAGCTGCCTTCCAGCCTCTCCTCCTCCCCTTGGAAATCTGCTCGTGGCTGCACTGGGCTGTGTGCAGCTGGCACTCCTCTCTGAGCAGGGCCATGCCGGGGGTGGTCGGTCTGCGTGGCTCTGTGGTTTGAAGGTGTGCGAGAGTTGGGTCTGTGTGAACTCTGGTGAGGATGGGTGTGGGTGAAGCAGCCAGCCTGGATTGCGTTGCATTCCCTTTCCTCTTCTAACAGCACCTTGTCTGCTCTTTGCTGGTTCTGCACTCCCTGGGGAAGGAAGGGAAGGAATGGGAGAGACTGGTGTGCTTTGATTTGTGCTGGATTGAAAGTCCTGTTATATTGGTGCCCCTCTCCTCCCTTCAGGTCGATTTTCCTCCCCTCACCGCCTCCTTGTGACTCCTGACATGTAGGGCAGAGGCTGGGAGCAAGCTGATGCTCTGACACTCATTCCAGTGAGACGACTTGAACAGGGCTTAAGAAACACCTGTGGTGCTTTCCCTTCTGTTCCCCATGTCCCCATCACAGCTCCCTCCTGAGGTGGGCTGTGCCAGGGAATGAGGGAGCCTTTGCTGAACTACTGCAATGCTGGGGCTCACTTGCCTGACAAGCCCTGGTGCTTTGCCTAGGGCCTTCTCCTTGCATGTCTCTCCTTTGGTCCTGTGCTAATGTGGCTCAGGAGTAGCGCAGGCTCCAGCCTCCCTCTCTCCCTGCGCTCTCACTGGCCTGTAAAGGTCCATTGTTAGTGTCTAGGCCTGCCCAAGAGTCAGGAGCTACTGGATTTTTCAGAATGGAGTCAGTGCCTTGGCTCCGACTGCTCATCTGTCTGGCAGATCCACGTGGAAGGCAATAGGAAGGAGGGAAAGGAGGGAAAATCTGAAAGCTGCTTGCTGGTTATCTCCTGGGTGTCATAACTAGGTCAGGCCTCCCTTTTTCCCCTCCAGTGTTCAGGATAGAGGCTGCCGGGGGGAGGTTAGCAGACATCCGGTGAGGTCTCCTGGAGCCCTGCAAACCACACACAGGAGGTGGGATGGGTAAGCAGAGCCTTCAGGCTAGATAACTCTCCCACACAGTGCTGCTGTGTAGACCAGGTCTCACCCCTTGTCTGCAGGGTGCTGAGGCGAGACCCCCTTTGCTTCCATCCCAAGGCAGGATCACCACCACCCTGGCAGCAGAGCTGTTGGAGCTTGGCTGCCCCCTCCTAGGCCTGGTGCTGGGCAGTGCATCAGGTCAGAGCAGTTTCCTTTTCCCGGGGGAGAGCCTCTCCCCTCAGGTTGCCTCTTGTCAGTCAGTGTGCGCCCATGCTTGTCGCTTGGAACGGTTGTCTGCACTCCCTGCGGTTGCGTGATGCTTTCACAAAGCTTTCTGTTCCTTCCCCTCACGCCCTGTCCCTTCCCCACTGCCCCTCTGATCTGGAGGGGCAGCAGATCTGCCTCTGCTGGAAGAAGCCCTGCTGGCGGTGGTCTCTGAGTCCCCTGGCACTGGCTTGGCCATGGGCAGGCTGGTTGCAGTGCTGGCAGGAGCGCAGAAGGGCCGGTGAATGTGTGTGCGAGGTGGAGATCTATGCTTCGGCCTTGGGATCTGCCATCCAGTCCTGCCCCATGTGCTTCCCCCTCCCAGCAAGGCACATGGCTGTATTTTTTTTCCTCCTCTTCCTTGCGTTTTCTTCTGTTTTCTCTCTCTCTCCCTTTCTTTCCTTCTCTCTCTCTTTCTCTGTTTTTTTGTTTTGTTTTTCTTCCAGAAAATCAAAGCGAGGAAAGGGGAAGGGTCAAAAGAGAAAGCGCAAGAAAGGCCGGTACAAACCACTCAGCTTGTACGTTTGTGTCCTCTGCTTGTAGACTTTCTTCCCTCCCTTTCCCCAAAGCAATCTGCCTGCTTGCTGCTCATGCAAATCTCACCCTCCCCTCCCAGTCACTGGTGGGCTGCAGATCCTGCAGGGGCAGCACTGGTGATGGCACCGCTCTGGCACTGAGGGCATCTCAGGGAAGGTGGCTTTAGCTTGCTTGGCTTTCTAATCTTCAGTGGTGACAATTCTCCCAAGGCACAGGAGTGCGGACGGGTGGGCGAGCGCTCTGCACCCTCTTTTCAACACGTTCTGGTTGCAACTCTCTCGTCCGCTTCCCCCGACTCATCTTGTGCCCTCACTGCTACGGTGACTGGCAACAGGGAGGCTGGTGTCTGCCGTGCATGTGTGCGTGTGCGTGTGTGTGTGCGTGCGTGTCTGGTGGAGTCACAGGCGGAGAGGAGAGGTGGGACGGCGGGAAGCTGGAGAGGGGGTGCTGGGGAACCGGGCGGGCTCGCTCTCTCCTTTCCTCTCTCTGCTGCGTTTGGTGGCTTCTATCTCCCTGTCTTTCTCTGTCCATTTCGCTCTGCCTCTCTCACGATGTTTCACAGAATTCTGCATTGTAAATTTACGACCCCTTCACGGGACACTCCTGTGTCCTATGGTGGCAAGGTTGGGATGGGGCTGTCAGAAAGGAGGGCAGTGCTGGCTGCAGGAGTAATCATCTGATGCTGCAGCCCAGCTGCTTTTCAGGGGAGGAGAGACCCTGTGTATTTAACTCGTTTAGCCGCTGGCCTCTTTCTACTCGAATAGCCCACTTCAGAGAACACCTTTCATTGATATGTCAGTAGCTGGCTGGGACCTCTCACCTTCCCATCCTTGCTTTCCCCTTCTTCGTCCCTCTGGCCTGTGCCAATGGATCCAATGCAGCATTTGTGAATACTGTGCAGAGAGCCTTTTTTCTTTCTCTTTACGCTAATGCAAGGGGGTGCTGTCCGGGGGCTGCCGCGGTGCTGCTGGAAAATCCATCAGCCCACGATGCTCCAGTGGGCGGCATGGGGGCTGTGGGAGGGGGCAGAGGGATTGCTTTGATGTTTAGGGTGTTGCATGTGTATTTTCTTTCTGCTGAAGCGCTGTAGCTTAGACATCTTTCCTTTTGCCTTTTTGCAGTCACTGTGAGCCTTGCTCAGAGAGGAGAAAGCACTTGTTTGTACAAGATCCCCAGACCTGTAAATGTTCCTGCAAATTCACAGACTCACGTTGCAAGTCGAGGCAGCTTGAGTTAAACGAGCGCACTTGCAGGTTTGTGTCCTGAAGGATGAAATACACAAAGAGAAAGACAGAGAAAGAGAAAGAGGGGGGAGCTTGCTTCCTGCTGACTTCTGGCACCAGTGCTGTGTGACTACTTCTTTTCGCTGTCCTACGTGGGCCAGAGGGCAGAAGGGCTAACTGAGATGAGGACAGTTTCCCTGTGTCAGAGGGCAGCTGTGCATTTCAGATGTGCTGTCAGGACTTGGATGGGGATGGCTCCTGGAGACAGGGCATTTGTATCTAAGGTTTCCTTTCCTGTAGAACAGAGTTTGTCTTGCTGAGGTAGCCATGAGGAGGGTCTGTAGCCCTCTGTACATTACCTGTATGCAAACTCTGAGCATACTGTTGGATAGAGAAATACCCTTAGCTGACTAGGATTTGACCACCCCTGCCTTCCAAGCCCTTTTTACGTGGCTTGTAGGTAGTGCTGTATGCGGAAGGAGGAAAGCCAGGCCAGGATCCTCCATCAAGGCTTTCCCCACATTCTCCTTTGTCTCTTCGTTCTTCTAAAAGTCAGGGAGAGTACCCTGGCCCCTTGCACTGTACTCAGAGTTCCCTCTCCATGTCTTGGCCAGAATTGTGTTTTGGGCGGCTGCACTCAGCATTAAGCGAAATGTGGCAGGATTAAGTCTGTCTCTGGGTGAAGGCAGGCAGAAGTCTGCAGTTTGAATGGGAGACACGAAGACACTGTGTGGTTAGTGTTTGTTCAGAGATCCATGCTGTGCATGTGTCATCTGAGTGCTACCTGTCACACACCATCTGTGGCATAGACACGTGCAGAAATGGATTCCTTGTTCTCAACTGAGTGCTTTGGTGAACTCGGGGGTCTCTTGACTCACAGCAGCTGTGAGTGCATCTCTGGTGTGGGATCATTCTACCTAACCAGAGAGAGACATGGAAATGGGGTTGCTAATGAGCCCTTGGCTGTGACCCTGAACTCAGGTCCCTCTCTCAGAGATCTAGGAGATTCCTCCTGGTAAGAGAGTGTTGCAGTGGCTGGATGGGACAGACTAAGGGAGAGAGATACGGGGTCCTCTGTGGCTACACCCTGAAAGAGGAGGCATCCGTTTGCCTCCGTTTCCCTGCCTGGAATTGGCTAGGTGAATGAGGCTGATGCAAGTAGCATGTATTTCTTTTTGGTGTGAAAATGCTTTGTGCCCAAACCAGAGTGGCATTGGCACTGCCACTGTGGTGGAAACTGCTCTGTATACAGAGGAATTTTCTGGGATGCTATTATTTCAGTGGGAAAGCCATTGATGTAGAAGCCAGAATAGAGTAGCTTCTGGAGTTAACCTTCTCCCAGCAACCCCTGGCGTGTGAGACGACCTAATTTTCCCTCTCTACTTTCCCCAACCTCCAGATTAGCTGGAAATTACCCTCCAGAATTTGAAAGGTGAGAAATAGTAACAAATACAAATTAAAAACAATGCCCCAAAGAAGTCACGATGGCAGAAGGAGTTTACTAGTTTCTCTTATTGGTTGCTGTCTTTGGTGGGATAATTGGCATTAAGGGAGGTTTCCAGAGCTGCTGTGTTGGCCAGAAAGATAGGAAGCAGTCATAGGAGTGTGCAGCTTATCTGTTTCCAGATAAAAAGCTAGTTAAGCTGAAGTTGCTCGTGCTCTTTCTTGTAGAATTAGAATTGGACCCTACCTGGGAGGGTGAATTCTCGTTTCTCCTGCTGCTTCTTCAGGCTGTTGCTGCTTTCTCTGGTGCTAACTCCTGCTCATGGCAGCTAGTCAAATGAGAGGCACTTTCTTTTTACCTTCTTTCCTGCATGAGGCCTTGTTGTCTGCACTGCTTCCAACCTAAACAAGAGGCTAGGTGGGGAGCTGAGGGAATGCGTCTTTCCGCATGCATTGCTTAGCCTTGTTTTTCTGTGTGTTTGTGTGTATCTATGTGTGCATGGTGTGAGAGTGCAAAAAAGTCACTTGGCTCATCTGTGAGGAAGCCTCTGATTCTGCTCCTAAATTTCCCCCTGTACCAGTACCAGTACCCCCTTTCTGCCCTAAGTGAACCTGGGGGAATAGAACTCATCGACCTCTTCATGGGTCGAGGTTCTCAGGTGTTTTGCCTCATCTGCACAGCACTTCACCCCACCAGTGACGTCATGCCATGTCTTAACACCATGTGCTTAAACACATTAGCCACCTCCTTTCCTTCCCTTCCCTGTCCTACCTGCACCCCCGTCACAAACACTAAACCCTCCTTTTATTTTTGCCTTCCCTCTCCTCTCTAACAGATGTGAAAAACCGAGACGGTGAGCAGCGGAAAAGAAGGGGGAACAGCCCTGTTTCTGGAGCCTGATTTCTCGCCTGGACAGAAAAAAAAACAAAACACTAATCCAAATGAACCCTAAAAATGAAGGATCGGTAGAGCACAGCACTTTCAGTACGGACGATGGACTCCGGAAGGAACATTCCCCAAGGCACCCGCCGCACAGAATTCACCTTTGGGTTTTGAACTGTTTTATTTTATTTTCTTTTCATGCTGCTAAATAACAGAGCCAGGAAGACTATAGGGGTGTATTTGATGGGTTTTGCCATGCATATATATATATGTGTGTATACATACATATACATATATATATATGTATATATATTTTAACCACATCTATATATACATATATGTATATCTTAACCACACACACACACATATATATAAAATATATATATATACTGATTATTTTTTTTAACATTGCTAATGTTATTGGTGTCTTCACTGGATAATACTCGACTGCTGTGGACACAAGCGGGCTACTTGGGGCATAAGAAACAAGCTAAGACTGGACTTGAGTAGAAGCGCTGGGTGTAAACTTCTTAACTCTAACTGACTTGTGCGGCCTCCGCTGTTTCTCTGTAGAGTGTGCTGTACCACAAACCACCTTCTCCTTGCCTGGGACAGGGAGGAGAGGTGATGGAGAGGATGGGCAGGGAGTTCCAAAGAGCGGCATCCTAGGGTGCGATGGGTCAAAGGCCAAGGAAATGGCCATCTCCGTGATCAAGGATTCCTCCTCCCCTCTCTTCCCCCAACCTTCGCCCTTACTCGTCTCATAACCTGCCTGCCTTGCTGGGACATGGGATGTCAGTGTACATTTTGCGTTGACTTTATTCGCTGTAGAAACTTTGCCAGAGAAACGTGCTGGCTTCTCTTAAGGATGGTGGGCAGCTGATGCACACTAACTTTCCATTCAAGGAAGTATCACAGGAATCTAGATTTCCCGCCCTTGGTGGCTGCAAAAGGACACAAGGCCTACAGTGTGCTGAAGCAAGAATGGGGACCGGTGCATAGCCACACAGTTATTCAGCACTGTCTGCTTTCTTCATGCACAGAGCTGCCACTCAAGAGCATCCAAGATGCTTACGGAACATTTCTGGAAAGGGATATTAATCAAAAGTATATACACAGTAGGGGGGTGTGTGTGTATGTGAATGTGTGCATTTGTGTCTGTGTGTATGTATGCTTGTGTTTTTCTGTCTTTTTTATATATATATATTTATTTTTATACATATATATATATAAAAAAAATAATATATATGTATGCCAAGATTGAAGGGGGGAATAGAATACATTTTTTGTTGCCTTCAGTTTATGTGCCCGGTGTGAATGACCCTGAAGAACGTGAAGATTTTTTTCTTTTTTTATGACATACTGTAAATATCAGGCCCCTTTTCCATGTCTTGGGCTGGGGAATCAAATGTGAAGGCAGCCGGAATCCCTAAGCCGTGTCCAAGAATCTTGGCTATGTGTGTATCTGCAATATACACTGTGGTGTATGTGAAACCCACCATACACACGCGCGCACACACACACCCCCCTGAAAGCGTGTTTGTACATCTATGTGGATATATATAATCTAGTTCTGTGATTAAAATTATTATTATTAATAATAATAATCAAAAAGGTACTCGGTCTGTGTCAGAATGCTGCCAAACATCATCTGCAATTGAATTTTCAACGCCTGATAATGTACAACACGGAAAGCTTCCAAAAAGACAAGACAGTCTAAAAACAGACTCACAAGTGACTACTAACCACTAGGAACTCCCCATCCGACTGGTGGCTGTCAGGAGGAGGCAAAACATGTGGGTGGGTGCTTGCATCTGCAATGTGTAATACTCATGCTGCATCGTGCGCAAGACAGAGGCTTCCGATCGGGGGGAGGGAAGAGAAAGTGTTTTATATACTTATTTAATATCCCTTTTTAAATTAGAAATTAAACAGATAATTTAATGAGAGAGTAGGGATTTTTCAGTATTCTTTGTTAATATTTAATTTCAACTATTTATAAGCCGTACCTCCTTTTTTTTTTTTTTTTTTATTTGTACTGGTTGTGTATAAATTTAACCTTCCCCTTGTCCCGTCCCATCTCTCCCCAATTGTTGGCAGAGTCAGTAGCATGTTATGGGCAGTTATTTAATTAATTTCTCTAACACCTACCCCTACACATTCCTATTGAGACAAGAGTTAGATATACATCTACATACTATATATATATTTGGCTATGTGTTTGTATATATATATATGTTTATGTATATGTGTGATTCGGATTAAATAGACGCTACGATTTTTTTATATATGTAAAAAGAAGAAACAGGAAAAATAGAAAATTCTACATCTTGAATCTCTCTCCTTTTTAATTTTAATATTTGTTATCATTTTATTTATTGGTGCTACTGTTTATCTGTAATAATTGCGGGGAAAAAAGATATTAACACTACATATTGTGTCTAGTGAATTTTTTCAAGATATTCCTTAGTACATATTTATTTTTAAACAAAGAAATTACAGATATATCTTAAACAGCGACGACGACGACAAACAAACTTTTTTTTGTATTAAAGAATTTAATTCTGACCTTGATTTCCTTTGCCTTCTCCTTCTGCCTTGCATCTTGGTTGTCTTCCATTGTGTAGCAGTGCCTCCAGCATTGCCTCTGGCGGATACAGGGCACCAGCAACCTGCCAGCCGGACTCTTGGATTTGGGCCCAGAGCCTCCAAAAGCATCTAGGTACTTTAAGCCTGGTGAGATGAATGGGAGGTAGGCACCAAAATACATGTGTGGAGCTTGGCCCGAGTTCCCTGCTCTGTGAGAAGAGGGTGGTCTTACGGGCAGCAGTGAGGGGCAGGACTTCTGGGTTCCTTCCCTGTCTGATGCCAAGGAGCATGGTGATGGTCCCAGGCCTGCCTCTGTCTTGGGAGCCAAGCCTTGTGTGCTGGGCACTGTACAAGCACAAATAGATGCGTTCCTGGTGGATCTTACAATCCAAGATGAAAGCAATGCTCTGAGCCTGCCTGTCACTGGTGATGGACTTGGTGTTTGCTGTTGGAGCAGTGTGTGTAACCCGCTGTCAGCGATGGCTCAGCAAGACCTCACCATCCTGGACATTGCTGAACAAAGAACTGTCCAGCTCTGAATGTGCTCATCATTTCCTGAAGGATTTTGATACCATCGCATCTCTTGTGAAATGCTTTGGGGTCTTTGGGAGGAAAAGCTCTTTGGAAGCGGTGTCGTTTCCTTAATCAGCCGTAGAGGTGAGTGTATCATGTCCGTCATCTGGCCACACTGGAAAGGAGCATACAGGATGTTCTGGATGTCTGGGAGGCGACTCACCTGGGTTAGTGCGGACCACTGAGTTCATGGCTGCCTCAGTCATGAAGGTGAAGGATCTGGCTTTTATTTGGGGTGGACTTTGGTAGCTCAACAGGTGGATCTGCAGTCACAGCCTTTGCAAAGGGCAGAATGGAGGAAAGATCACAAGTACTCAAGGATGCTCTGGTTCATCTTGTTCAGTAACATCTCGAGTGCAATAGAGAGGTGAGAAGGTGAGCAGGGGCTGTCTCTCTATGCTGCTGCGTGAGGAACCCAGAAAGTTGCTTCCTTTGCGTGTTCATCACCGGCATTTGGTTTGCAAGGATCTATGGGCTGTTTCATAATGGCTGTGCAAGGTGATAGTGAGCCTGACCTCAATAAACCTGCATTGTTTCTGTCGCCTGGGAAATGTTTACAAGTCATCAAACTGAAAAGGTTGAAACCAGCAGGTTGCCCCCTCCGGCTGAGCTGAATGTGAAATCTCAGCATGAGCGAACCCAGTTATACTCTGAATGGATGGTACAGTAGGTCTGAATTGTCAGTGGCAGCACGTCAAACCTTGCCATGGATGGTGAGCTGGGCTGGTCGCTCCTGTCACCTGGAGGATAAGAGTATGCTGCATCCCGCTCTTTTCATACCTCTGAGAGCTCAGAAGCTGGACATCTGCAGAGCCAGGCTGACATGATAGCCACCTACTCTGAGACAGTGGCCGTGCCTGGGTGGATGGCATGTTTCAGCTGGGACAGCTCTGCCTGCTCAGAAAATTCTCTTCTGTGTGGCTGCAGCGGAGCTGGGGCAGCTGCCTCAAACCACTGCAGCAAGAACCTGCCCAAGCCAGCTCTGAATGAGGTACCTGGGGCCCTGGAAGCAGTCCAGCTCCTCTCCTTTATCCTCCAGGGTGGATGCGGCTGGGCTGTCATCTCTTGTGAGGGGCGCCATGCGCAGCTCCATGTTGGAGGGGAGCTCAGCCTGGCTGGAAAGGCTGTGCCTGAGTGAGGACACTGCTCCTGCAGGGGTCGGAACATAAGAGTGTGGCTGCCCCTCAGCCTGCCTGGGACCTGGCTCACCTGAGCCCCGTGCTGAGGTGAGGCAAGGACACATGGAGTGAGGCCAGGTTTGCAGGCAGGCGCTCTGATCTCGGCACACAGCCCTTCACCCTGCGCACAAGAACTTTGCTTCAAAGGCTTCCAGTCACATCTGTGTTTTGGGGGCTGGCTGATCAAAATGTTATCTACAGGCAGCCGGCTGGTGTTTTCCTCGAGCCTGCTTCACCTATTCTGTGGGATTCAAATTGTGGAGGCACCGTGAAAGGCAGAAAAGGGTGCCCTGGGCTGAAAACCCAGAAAACCCCAATGGCAGTGGAAAAAATGGTCCTTTTGGTTGGAAACTACTTCTGTCTTTCCCGTTTGGCACCTGCTAGCTGGTTTAACCCCTTGTTGCTGATGTCTTATGCTGCTGATTGTAAGTCAGCCAGCCCTTGCTTCAGGTCCATCACTGCCTGCAGTGCCTATGTTAGAATGCCCGTAAAGCTTCTGTCCTTCAGCTCAGTCCCCACGAAGGACCTTGGGAGCCCAAAGGAAATCTGTCTCACATGTCCCCCACCATTCGCCTGCAGGATTTTTGGTAATGAGAGATGGGTATTTTTATCCCAGGCCATGCGGTCAGCGTGCGGACACCCTCTCTGTGCTTGGGACGCCTGAAATTTAAGGCTAATTCCTGTCATCCAGCACAAGATCTGCAGTCCAGGTCTGTGCAAGCACTGTGCTTGGTCCCAGCTCCCCATTCGGGGCTGGGCCAGCATGGGCCCAGTGGCATCCCCAGTGGCACTGTGCCACCCCACAGGCAGCTGCTGGCTCCCACTGTGCCCCACAGCACCTGACACCCTACAGAACAATGGGGCGGCTGAGCTGCTGGCCAACCCAGAGGGACCAGGCGCTTGTGCCTGGACCTCCAGCCAAGTACCCCTTATCTCATAGGAGGTGGCAAGTTGTGGATAAGAGCTGGGAGGTGATATCCCCTGCACCAGCAGCAAAGAAGGGAGTGAAAGGAATGCAAAGAGTGCCTGACCACAGATTTGGGGAAGGCTTTTCCTTTGGTTGGGGAGCTGTGAGGACCCTGGGGGCTTTGCATCACAGGGACAAGGGTCAAGTTCCCCCTCAAATGGCAGTTGTTTGCTGGATGCCTGCATCAGGAAAGGGGATCTGAAGTCTCTCCCAGAGCTCACTGTCTGTGTGAGGGAATTGCAGGCTTATATAGGCAAATGGGATTGTTGGGCATGTGCCTAAGGCTGGCCTCCCAAGGCCAAAAAAGCCTCCTTCCCATAAGGACTTTTTCAGTTTGCTGCCTGAGCTGCCTCCGTACATCCAGGTTGGGTTCAGAGCTGAGACACATGTTAGGAAATACCTGCACTTCTGGGCTGTATCTGTACATTGTGATATGGGGCTAATCTTGCTGGTTCCTGCTCTTCATTTTTACATCATTCTTTCAGATGCCCCAGACACTTCTTTGGGGGTCAAAAAGAAAGCCCAGTCTCTCCCTAACCTGAGAGTGTCCAAGCATCTCCTTAGGCATTGGGGCTGTCTGCTGCAGCCTGCTGCCCCAGGCTTCTATGTGCCTTTAGCACCAGGTACCTCTGCTGCCTATCTGTCTCTTGGCCAAGCTTGGTGCATACAGCAGGGGGAAGGTGTGCTGCAAGCCTGATGCCAGCATGGCAAGGGTTTAGCTGGGAAGGTTACTTTGACACCTCCTTTGCCAGCTATTCTGGGAGCTGTTGTGTGCTCTTGCTTGGAGTGTGTTGTGTGGTAGGAGCTGGGCTGGGAAAGGCACCTGGCTCTGCTGAGCACCCTGATGGGACTGCTGATGAGTGGCAATTCCTGTGGAGCACTCTCCAGGGAGGCCTGTGTAATGCCAAAATTACCTGGGATGCATGATGGGATGCTTGCTTGCGTCATGTGTGGTGCCTTGCAGGTGAGAAGCTTTGGCTCTAGATGATAATGAATCTTGGTTGAATGTGTCTGTGGTGAAGGAAGAATGTGTCTCACACAAGCCCTTTGGTATGCAGCCCTGGGAGCATTATCCAAGCAAAAGGGAGAGAGGCCTAATCCCTTAGCTGCAAGCCTTACAGGGAACTCGAGAGACGTGGCACAAGATGAGTTCGATGATCACCTTAAGCAAATAACTTAGTTCCATCACCTCTTCAGAGTTTTTAAGGCCAGAAGCATGAACTGCCTGAGCTGACCAGAGTCCTTCACCTTCATCTTGCCCATAACTCTTACCTGAGACATGGTGTACACTTTGGAAAGGCATCCAAGCTGCCATCTCACTGCCTCTCCTACCTGTCCTTCTAACCTACAGAGAACCTGCAAGCACTGTGCCACAAACATATCGATACCCAGGGAGTATGTATTTGTGTCGTCAAACTCCTGCCAGCACCCCTCCCTGCCCTTCCTGCCTGTGCTTGGCTCTGACTCCATGAGTGCAGAAGCAAAAGCCCCAACAGAGCTTTATGATGAGCTTATTCCTTTCCAAGAAGCCCCTTATCTGGCTGCTTGGAGGCCAGTGCAGGTACCAGCTTTTCAGAGCCTTCTGGTTTTTTGCATTGCAAGGACCTCACGTCTGGGAGGAGCAGCCTGGAGCCTCCTGAGCAGGTCACGTTTCTCCTAAGGTTGTTGTTGCTCCTGGGGAATAAGAAGCCAACTCCTACTTTTTTTGATTTATCTCACCTCCGGAAGTGCGGCGAATGGGGGGTCAACAGCACTGGATCTGATTGCTTCCAGTCTCCACAGGCACCATAAATTGTGAGTCATAGGATCATCCTGAGTTACTCGGTGACTAATCTGAGGCTGGTCTTGAGGCTCAGGGCCAATTTCTTGCTTGCAGTATTGGCTTGCCAGGGCACTGTATTGTGAACGTACAGCGCGGACCTCGTCGATACACAGCACCTCGGAGAACTGGCTGGATTGCTGGAGGAGGTGCCGATGAGTCAGGGAGTGGCACTGCCCTCTGCACCAGTACCACTGGGGTGGCTGGATGTAAGTGCAAGAGGCTGTGACATTCGTGAGTCACTTTGTGGGACTGAGTGTGATCCACACCCCTGCTGAATTGCTGGGACCAGTCACGAACTCAGAGACATCCCAAGAGGAGCAACTTCTGGGTTTAGGTGGTCTTGTCAACCGGTTGCAAATGAGCTGCTGTTCTGAACATGCCTGTCTTTGTGCAGGTCATCCCCCACAGCCTGAGCTGCTCCACTGCCTGGGCTCTGTTGTGTTCTTTAAGCCTCTGTTTCCTCTGCCTTAATTTCACCCTGCTGCCCTAAGTTTGCAGATGTGTCAATAGATGTGTTCCCTTCCTCTCTGACATAGACCTCTCGGATGCTTGTGGAGTCTCAGCATGTTTCCTTTGCAGACATTTCTTGGCCAGTGACATAAAATGGCTCTTCAGAGCCCCTGGCATTAGCTCATTGAGCTCTGCCCTTGATCATTCCTGTTCCTCACCTCCCAACACCTTTCATATGTAACAGTAACAATCCCTTTCCCTCAAAAGGTATCTACTCCTGAACACACTGAGGTGGATCACTCCAGAACCGTAGAAGAGGAAGCAGGCACCTGGCTCTGAACGTACCCCTTGTGTCTCTCCCTGGATGCACCTCTCCATGGTTACTCTTTCTCAACCTCTTCTGGCAGTTCTGCTTTCCAGGGTGTCCCCTCCCTCCCACCGCAAAGCAGCTTTGCCCCAGATACATTAGCTTATCTTTTCCCAAGTTAAATCTCATTTTGTTTCCTGCTCATTTCTAATCTCTCTAAATCCCTTTGGAGGATTTCTCAGTTTGTGCTGGAATTCACAATCGCTGCTGCTGGAGGTGCCAGCTCGGGGAGTTCAACGGGGGAACCTTCTCCTGGTGCAGCTGAGTCAGGAGAATTCTATGGCTCCCAGCACTGGTGGTGGTGGTGATGCACCACAGTGTGGGCACAGGTGTGGCCCTGCACGTAGCTGTGTTCTGTCACCTGGTGAGCTGTGTTTCTCCCTCACCATCAGATAGGAATTGCATAGCACAGCTGCCATGGGAGTCAGTGGGTCCTAGGCTATAGAGCTGAGCAAAGGTGTGGGGAGTGAGTGAACTGGGACGCTGGTTGCTCTGCTTTCCCTCCCTGCCTTGATTTCTCCATCTTTCTCTTTTGGGACTCTTGACCAATGATCACGTGCTATTCACTGCTTATTTTTTTATTGCCAGTTAGGAGAAGGCTTCCCATCTTGCTGAAATTGTGAGGCATCTCTGTGTACGTTCCCCGAAAGCAGGTAGGTTGTTGTCCCCTCACCATCCAGTCCCAGCTGCAGTCATGTCTTCCTGCTCCGCTCCGTCATTGGAGACAGAATCTCAACATGTATTTTGGTACTGGTAGCAAGCACCTCCTTCCGTCTGCTCTTTGGGAAAGGGGGTAGGATCATACGGGGTACAGGGGTGTAAAGGGAAACAGCAGGGCCCAGCTCGGGAAGGACTTTGGTGACTGGGGGAGGCAGGTGACAGTGCAAAAGTGACGAGGTCAGTCAGTAAAGGGATGCTCTGTGAGGTGGGAAGATGAGGAGGAATAGGCTGTGTCAAGAGTGGGGTGGGGCAGGCCTGAGATCATCTGGCAGCGCCAGGCACAGGGAACCCTCCCAGTTATGAAACCTCCTGCACTCCCATGGACACATCTCCCCTGGTGTGAATGGATTTGAGTGTTGGAAAACTCACACGTAGGGTTTGCAGGAGTGCCAGAGCTTCACCAGCACCTAGGGAGCAGCTCTTCGGCCTCCCCGTGCCACAGAGAGCTCTGCTGCAGAACAGGTAGCCGTGAGATGTCGCATGGCTGCCTCCATGGCTATTGACTCCATGGAGCCACCCCTGTGTGGGGTGACCATGCAGACAAAGAGGCTAAAGTCCAGAGTGGCCAACACTGAGACTCTTGTGCTACTTACACCAGCACAAAAGCCATGCAGTGTGCAAGGCTACCTGCTTCTAGTCAAACCAAAAAGCTTTCAATCCTTCATACTCATGAAAAAATCAAATCCAGCTTGACCCCAATGTACTCGAGACTCTCAGAAGGCAAACATCCCCAGGTTGCATTAGTTTTCCAGCACTGTGGGGTTCAGCTGGGCAGGTGATTTGCCAGCAATGACTTTCCTTCTTGGCCTAAATCCTGCCAGTGTGTCCCCTTGGGCACCCTTCAGGCTCTGCTCTCCAGGCTCTCACCATATCCCTTTACACCCAGGTTCCACCCTATTTTTAATCCACACCCCATCTTCTGGTGGTGTCAATCTCAGAGCTTTGCTAAGCTTGGAAGAGGGCTGTATATACGTCCTTGTCTTGCTGTGGGTAGTTTTTACAGT
Organism: Pezoporus wallicus; assembly: GCF_028554395.1. Lineage (NCBI taxonomy): Eukaryota > Metazoa > Chordata > Aves > Psittaciformes > Psittacidae > Pezoporus > Pezoporus wallicus. The sequence goes on from NW_026639660.1 coordinate 3,205,746, forward strand.
TTCTCTCCCAGTTTTAAGTCACTGGAGCCTTTTTTGCCTTCTGGGTTGTAGATTCACACAAACCCGGGCATCCAATCAGAGGTATCCACAGCAACTGCTAAATATTTTTTTCCAGAGGGGACCTTCAAGACCTGTTGGTGAGGAGATGAAGTTTTGGCTGTTCTGTGCCAGGGTACGTCACCTTGCACCTATCCAGGCGCCCATTCAGAGGGCTGGTGAGCTGATTCACTCCAAAGTATCTTTACATCCCCTTCAGCCTCTTCAGACATCCACGCACCATGAGCCAAACCCATTAGCTCCTCATTCTCGGTGTCCTGGGATCATTCAGCAGCAAGCAGAGCACTGGCACCCTGCGGCTTCCTCACTGGAGGCTGTGCTCCAAGCAGCCAGTTTTCACTTTTTCTTTAATCACATCACCAAGTTTTAATGCCCAGCAAGAACTTTGACCCTTATCCAGGGATTAGTTGTTATCCTTAAGAGCTTTCTGCGGAGAGCCTTATAAAAGAACTCCATGCTTGGAGAATGCGGGCAAATCATGTCCACTGGGTTAATTTTCTTTATTAGCCAACTACCTCGTTTTTCCATCCACAGCCCTCAGATATTGTCTCCTCGCTCCGGGAGAAGGGCTGTTCCCATCAGTTCACAGGAAGTTCACTGCTGGGATCCTCGTTACCACCAAGCCACCCTCAGCAAGAAGGGGAAATCTTGGCTTTGGTGAAATTAAGGGGAAAAGTATGTTCCCTCCTAGGGCCTTTTCGCATCCCACCCCAGCAAAACTAGGCAGTGATGGGAAGCTGCTAGACAGACCCTGTGAAAAGGAAGAATGTTTTAAATAGGGGGCGTAGAGGCATCTGGGGTTATCCAGAGGTAGCAAAATCCATTCAGCTGTTTAGCAAGTTGTTCTCATGAAAAGGCATGTGTGCATCTGTCTGTCTGTCCTCATGTCTCTATCACAGCCTGTTTCAAGCATAATCCTGTTTACTGAGTAGGATTCCAGTAAGGCATAAAGAGAGATTTTTGTTCTGGTCGTTGACTTATTTTTCATGTGTGTGCAAGGTACTCGAGTACGGGAAAACCAGGAGCACAGTGTGTTTTGCTGTGAGTAATTAGAAGCAGGATTCACAGGTATCACAGGATTCTGGCTGCTTTTAGCCTTTCCCGTGACAGAAAGCAGCTGCACACCCAGCATTAGCCAATCTGCTAATAGGCTGTGTCACAAGACACAGCATCACCATGTCTCACAAAGCAACTGCATTGTCCTCTCTAAGCTTATTGTGTGAAGTATCACGGGAACACCACCAAATCGTGTCCTGCAGACCGTTCCAGACTAAACATCCATGGCCCGGCTCCCTGACCCGAGCTGGGGTCCCTGAGGGAGGAGAGGAGGCACCTCGCTTTTCCTGTGCTGGGAGCACAAGAGGTCTGTGCGCTTGCCCAGCATCTCCACGCAGACCTGCCCGTGTGCAGGGACTCCGATGCATCCAGAGCCTCCTTATTTTCTTGTTCAGATGACAAGAACATGGAACATGTTAGTGGCAAAACTTATGCTGTGGGTACCTCTGAACCAGGCCCTTTGCTCTCCCAGTCCAAGCGGTCAAGCAGAGTGTGCCCTGCACAAAACAGCAGTGGATCCTTTGAGTCTGAGGTGTTAGCTAGCGCTGGATAACTGGTCTCTAACTTGCTGAGAGTGAGATGGTGCAGGTAAAGATGGAAGGCAGTGTAATGACAGGAAACCTGCGTGGAGGCTACTACAGAGAATGGAGGGAGTTTTAGATAGCATGTTTTAGACAACAGGAACCAAAGCTTCAGCCTCTACAGAAGATTTTTTGCCAAACTCTGTGCTTTGGCGCGGTGTAAAAGAAACTAGCTAAAAGTTACAGGTTTGTGTGCAGTATGTACTGCAGATCCTGTACCTTGGTGCTGTGCCAGAGCCAGGAATCCTGGCTTGTCTTCACAGCCCTGTGAAGAGCGGTGACAATCACTGCTCTGATCTGTGCCTCAGTTTCCCAGTCTGTTAGTGGTGATAACAGTACAGCAGTGATAACAGTGCAGTGGTGATAACAGGACTGAGCTACCCTGGGGGATGATCTGTGAGTGAATTCACGTCGAGGTGTTAAAGCAGAATTAATTGGTAGCCTCTGTCGAGCGCTCAGAGATTCCACAATAGCAAGCAGCGAGTGGCGAGCCAAAGTTCCGTGTGCAGTGCAAAGCCCTCTGCGTGGCTCCAGAGGAAAGTCACACTTTGATTAAGACAAGTGCTCAGCAGTCACGTAATGTTTCCAGGTGCGCAGCAGTCCGTGTGGGCAGGGTGGAGTAGCTTCCCAGCTGCAAATGTCTTCAAGCAATATGTAAAGAGAAGCCAGGGCTAATGTTCTCTAGGAGACCCCCACATGTTGCATGTGGTGACAGAGAAAAGGGAAAAAAACTCAAAGAAACAGAACAAAGTGGCTTGTTGCATGTAACATTTTAGTGCTGAAGTGTTTTAGCCATAAACTGGTAAGAGCTATGGAGCGTGGCTCTGGAGAGAAACCTAGAGAGTGCAAATCATCACACAAAGTCTGCAGGGAGGGTAAGATCAAGGACTGGAAGGAAGTGCCTGGAGTGAGGGGCAGGAGCAAAGAAGGGTGCAAGGGGAGGAAGGAGCACATGTAGGTCTGAGTGAGGCCTCAGAAGACCAGAACTGTTCATGGACAGGGGATGGTGCCTCCAGCATAGCAGAGTGCAGGTGATGGGAAGAAAGAGGATGCTCAGCGCTGGCAAGTCTGTTCTGCACCTGTTTGCGCAAGATTTGCTGTGTGCTATGCAGGTCACCCTGAGGAGCTGGGGTCGCCCAGTCCATGGTGGCTGTGCTGTGCCTCAGATCGGGATGCTCTGCTTGTAACCCCCTCTTCTGCACATAGCAGGTCCCTGAGGCAGCCAGGCACCCACCTCGCCCCCCATCCCCATGGCTTCTGCCACCAAAGATGGAGCCTCTCTCCCCTGAGACCGAAGCAATGTGGCAATGCTCTCAGACCTTGGCTTGTAACAGCAGTAACCTCCGAGCTGCTGACTGTTGCTCAGCAATAAACACCACTTGTGCTATTAATAAACACTATCTGTCAGCCTTGGTATTTTTAATGCCGGGACACTGTGCCCTGGCATGTGGAGCCACTCGGAGACTGAAGGCCGGATTCAGAGACGAGTCTAAACTGGCGTAAGGCACTGCATTGAGCAGCCCTGCATCTTGCGCCTGTCACAAGGTGGAAGGTCTCTGCTGTCCTTGGTGCATTAGGCAGGATCCAAGTTCCTCCCCACAAGGAATTTCCTCTTCCACTCATTGCAATTCCAAGGTACTGAGACTCAGAGACAGCCTGTACCTGCTCTCATAGCCTGCCATAGACCTAACAGGATCTCTGGACCTGTGTAAGTCAGTGAAAATACTTCAGCTTTATCCCCATGATGTGCCAGTTCATTTAGCTGAATCAGCAAGGGAATGCTACCTACTTACACAGCGTCTTTGGACTCACAGTCCTGGTATAGGAGGTTTCAAGCTCCTCTGTGCACAGAGGTCATCAAGAAGTCCTGGTGGGATCAATGCCCCTGAGCAGGGTCCCTATGTTCTGCCCACCATGTGTCACTCCTCTTCCTGCAGCCTGGAAGAAAAATAGGAAGGGAAAGGAAAAAGAAGCGTGTATGGGTGCCAGTCTTGCTGTACTGAAGCTCCCATCTGCTTCCACCTGGCTGTGGTGCGAGCCATCCCTGCCTCGAGCTGGTGTGTTCTCTGCTGGGGTTAGCCTATGCCCAGGCAGGGCCGGAGGGGGCTGGTGCCATGTCGCAAGGGCTCTGCATGGGAGAGGGTCCGAGCCGGCGGGAAGGAGCCGGCTCCACTCGCAGCCTCCAGCGCTGGCCCTGGCAGCGCAGCTCGGGTGGGAGGGGATGAGGTGGGTGCCTCCTCCTGAGCCCAGGGGCAGGGAGTGGATCCGCGGGCGCTGGGGAGCCGGGGTGGGGTGTGGGTGATGTCAGAGGGGAGCAAAGCGGCCCCGACGCCGGCGGCTGCGGGGAGCGAGGCGAGGGCAGCGCGGAGGGCTCTGGAGGGGTGGGAGGGAGGGCAGCGAGCAAACAGTGAGCTGGCCGAGCAAACAGCTGCCGGAGGGAAACAATCAGGTCCCGTTCTGGTAAAGCTCAGCAAATACTGCGTAAAACCTGCTGCTGGCAGTGGTGCTTGCCCCAGTCATCAGCTATAGCACTATCAGAGGGCAGATACAGAGCAACCTAGGGAAGCAGGTTGTGCAAGAGAAAGCTCTGGCCAGCGTGACTCAACACTCATTAGCAGTGACACACCTACGAGAAGCCCATTAAAACTGACAGGAAGAAGCTAAAGCACCTTATTTCTTCTCTTTGCTGTAAATCATCTCATTTCCCATGTGCGCATCCCGGTGTCTGCAGTGATGGCAGCAGAGAGAGAAGCGCTGTGCATCATAATCCCTGGTTCTTGGAGCTCTGCAGCATTTCTGGAAGATTAGTCCACAGCCTGAAGAGCTTCCAGCATGACTGGAACCAAGTCATTATATTGGAGTGGACATGGCCAGGGAAAGGGAGGTGGGAGAACAAGGTAACAGGGATAATTCCTTACCCCATCACTTTAATCCCTTTGGATTCCCTCTGAGCCTGGCCCTAGGCCTTCTGCTTTTGCCCCTCTCTCCTGCCCCATAGCCCCTGACAGCCCAGCTCCAGGCTCCCAGTAGCTCTTTCATCCTGATGGGCTTGTCAGCGATGCGATCCAAAGCTCATTTTTCAACCACTGCCTTGAGCTCTGGTTTCTTCAGACCCATCCACCCTGATGTGTGCGATGTCTGGCTGAAGTAGCCCAAGGATGGTACTGTCCTTGTGTGCTGTGTACAGCCCTGCACTGGGCTGGCAGAGTCTGTAGCACAGTTGTAGAGCTGCATCTGGGGGATGCCCTCAGCTTTTAGGTTGAAAGTGTGCTCCCTGAACACCATCCATCTGCCAACTTGCCCTTGCCTGTTGGCTGGTTTCTTGGACATGACCTTGGAGAAAGCACCAAACCAGAGAGAGAGTAGATTTCTATGTGTCTCGGTATAAATACCCCAACCTAGGGGAGTGGACACATGAGCAATAGGCATGTCTGCAGCACACAGCCCCAGCACTGGTGTCCCTTGCTGGTACATTGCTGGGAAAATGGCTTAATTTTTCTGCTCCCAGGTAAGATACTGAACGTAGGTTTACTTTGAGGTGCTTAGTGTACAGCTCTAGGGCTGGCCTTGGAGTAAAACTCCCTTAAGTCACTTCTCCATCAGTATTTTACAAGGAGATAGCTTAATCCAGTCATCCCCTGGGTATGTTCGCATTGCATTCCAGAGGTGGGATCGCAGCTTGGTAAACACACCCTAATGAGCTTGGGTTTTGGTCTGAGTTTTAACCTAGTTTTCTGCCTGTTATTGTGGGTACCCGTAGCAGTGTGTCACTGAGGTGTCTGCATTGCAGATGCCTCCTAGGCCAAGCTCAGCTGTGTCCTGCTGCTCATACTCTCCCATTAGTCCTGAGCTAGTTTAAAGCCGGGTCAGGGATGTCTCCCCACGCATCCTCATGATTTTGGACTACTGTTTTGGCACATCCCTGTCAAAATCCCGCTACATCCTCCAGTCTGGAACCACCACAAGTGCTCCCCTTCTGCTCTGCTGCTTCCAATACATGCATGAGCTCTTGGGCTTGCTGGCTGGGACCAAGGTGCACAGATCTCCTGCAATTTGGAAGAAGGGATCTCACTGGAAAGGCAGGAGCTCAGAAAGGTGTGCTGTGTGCTGTAGCAGGGATGGATGGTCCCAGCTCTCTGCCACGAAGGTGGCTTTGCTGTTCTAGACAATTATCTGCCACAAAGGACACAGGACATTGTGTTCCATCCTTCGTCCCTGTACCTCTCTCTCCTGGCCTCCTGATGCCCTCAGCAAGTCTTTAGGAGGGGTCTGCTCTCTCAGGGACATCATCCTAGGCCCACTGTCTTTTGTTGGGTTTAGATTAGGTTTCTTTCTGCTTTCTTTTCCCTCTGTTGACACACAGAAGAGTGATACCCCCACAGGGGAGGGTCCGGACGTGCTCCAAATGATGTCAGCTTTGATTTATTATTGTTTAATATCATGTTGCTTACTGTTGCCATTGTGTGGAGTCAGTTCAGTTTGGGAAAGGCTGCTCTTCTTTGGACAGGACAGATGGTCTGAAAATTAGTTTTTTCCCTTGCCTACCTAAATATCCCAAGCAGGCTGATCTGTCATCAGAGCTTAGCTTTGGCAACAGCTTTCCTCGGCAGAAGTGAAGGGGGAGAAGGTGGGGATAAAGAGGAGAACAAGAGGGGGATGAGTGCGCTCTACCAGAGTTGAGGTTTCTCAGTTCATCTCCTCATCTCCCCTCAGCAGAGCCTCCTTCCACTCCTGCCGGTTTCCCAGTGGTCTAATTCAGAGCTGCTTCTGGGATGGGGCCAGTGCCAGACACTGCGGGGAAGAGGGGCAGGAAATGTGGATGCAGGTAATTACGAAACAACCTGCTCAGATGTGTCATTTTGTCTTAATCCCTGTCAGTCAGGGCAGGCTTGTATCCCGCAGCAAGAGGGCTTACATCTTTTATGTTTTAATTCTATCTCATGTAGCTCTGAATGTTCTTTTTTATCCATTGAAACATCTGATCCTTCCGTGCTTCCTGCAAAGCTCTTGGCCTCCTTGATGACAATGATTTCCATCTGTGCTCTCCCTCAGATCATTTCCAGGTTCCTTTTGGTGAGCCTGTGGGTTGGTGGGGATCTGAGCTCCTGTTTTGTGAATGAGCTCAAGGCCTTGCTGGGAAGATTGCTTGAGCTCTCGCTGCCTCACAAGCTCCACAAAGCTCAGCTCCCTGTCCTGCAGTTGATAGGACTGTGACAGTGTGGGTCCTGGTCAGTGCACATGGGTCCTGGCCAGTGTAAACGGGTCCTGTTGTGCTTCTTGCCAAAGCCACAATCCAAGCTGCTGGGCTGTTCAGAGCAGGGAGAAAGACTCCAGGCAGGAGGAGAGGAAGGGAAGATGCCCAGAACACACATGCTGAAGCCAGCTTCAGTTTCAGTCTTAGCAGGGACATTACCTGACACACACTTTACTCCTTGTATGCCCGCTGCGCAGACAAAGAACACTACATTTGTTGCCACTACTACTTTTAGTACGCAGCTCTCAAATGCAGAGACCTATATAATCTCAAAATGTTTGCTTATTTTGTTTGGCCTGAATCCTAGAGGACATAACTGTGGGTTTCCGAATATTTAAGGCCAATGTGTTATTTATAAGCCATGTCGGAAACATCCTGAGCATGTGGATTTTTAGTGAGGAGAGTCTGGGTTTGGTATGTCCGCACACCTCGGGTTTGCCATTCTGCAGCGCTGTCTGTGGTGATTGCATTTGAGGTTAGCAATGTCTGTAGCTGTGGTAGTCTCATGACATTCTCTTCTTAATGTCTTCAAATCTACTGGCAAACAGCAATGAAATAATAAGGCAGGTAGTGAAGGACTGAGGGAGATGTTGTGTGCTTGTGGATTCCTTGCAGTACCCCCATTTAAACTCCTAGCAGCCATCACACCCCTCCTCTCAACTCTTCTTCGTCCTTCAACAGAGCCCTTACCCTTTCCTTCCAAGATGGTGACCACCACCCTTGGCACAGCACCCCAACCTGCAGCCCCCTCCTCAGGGAGAAGCAGGAGACAGAGAATTGAGCCTCCTCCTCTGAGTACTGCTCTGTCCACCCATCGCTCATGGTGTTTAAATGGAGCTCATCTCCGTGCTGGCTGCCCATGGCATCCCTCCTCAGCAGCCATTTCTCTGGGATACACAGTCCCTGCCAGTACAGCTGCCCGGCAGTTAGTTAGAGCCTGAGTGGCTCCTGGGCCCACATTTTCCTTCTGCAGGAGCAGTTAGGCTGCACTGAGGCTGTCTTCAGTAGGCTGATGTTATCTCCACTGTGACGCAGGCGAGCAGCCCTAAGCCCTTGTAATAACCATGCCAGGGTCACTCTCTCCCGGCTGCCTGTGTCCCTCTACCTGTGAGATAGGCTGAGCTCCAGGATTCTTCATGCTGTCTTTAGCCAACAGGCAAAGCCTTTCCTTTAGCAGCACCGAAGCTTGAGAAAGCCTCTGCTCTGTGACTGAAGCAAGCCCACAAGGCTTTTCAGAGGGGAGATGCTTCCTGCAGGTCCTGCAGAAGCCATGCTTTGCTGGCATGCTAAGGTCAGGGGACCTCGGCTGGGGACTGGTTCTCCAGTGGGGAGCCTTGGCCTTCCAACCAAACCACAGAAGGTCTGAGATTTTGCTGCCTGCTACTTGAGACAAGATAAAAGCTTGCGTCAGGGACACTGGCTCCTGCTGACACCACCATACCCAGCGGTCCTGCTCTGCTGGGAGTTGTGTCTAGGAGTGTTCCCAGCCACCCCGAGTCACTGCCCAGGAAGAAGCGATCTCTACCCAGGAAAGCTTTTACCTAATTAGACAAGGCAGATAGGGAAGGAGACCGAAAGAAGGAAGTGGCAAAAGGCTTGCCCAGGGCCATGTGTTGGGTGAGGTATAGCATCGGGATGTGAAGCCAGGTCTCGTGGTGTTTGCATTATGGATACATATCAGCTCCATGGCAGGGCTCTGGCACAGCATGGTACTGGACCTGTCCCAGGGCCAGGGACCCTCCAGCCCACCCTTCCTCTTCATCCCTGGACTGCAGGAGGGAGCTTTCCTCTCCTGGCACGGACGACAGCTCATCAGGAAAAGCCTGTCCTAGCTGGGGGCATGGGTGGGAGAACAGGAAGGTGGGCATAGGCCAGAAAGCAGGCCTGGAGAGCAGACAAAGGTTGGTGGCACTGTCTGCGGTGGGTGCTGACACCACTGAAGCCAGGGGCAGGCAGGTGTCGCTGATGCTGGTGATAAACATGAAGCCATGGCAGTGATGTGGTGACACATTCCTGTGTACCTGCGGGTGGGTTCCCCTTGTCCAGAGAGACCACAACATCAGTCACTAAACCTGGGGAGGTTGTGGTATCTGATTCTGCATCAGTCACTGGAGGAAGAAGACCATGGGTCAGGCTCCACACAGGGCACCAGTCCCCCTGTACTCTGTTCCTGACTAATGTAGAATTTGCCATGGGGCAAAGGGCCTGGACTGGCACAAAACCCACCCCTGGATATGTGCCTTGCCTTGAGTGTGGCTCCAAAGTAAAATTAAACCAGGCTACCTACACTTCTCTGTCTGCTGCAGGACACATTCTCATAGGTCAGTGAGACCCCTCAGCTCTGCCCTGATCTCACACTGACCAAGGCTTTATCCCGTATCATCCAGTTTTGCTGCACAGCTGAGGGCTTTGAGTGACAGGACATACAAATGAGACCAGTCCAGGCTGGGGCCCTTCTTGCTGAGCTATTCCATTCTGCTACCCACGATTATTTGGGGTACATCAAGATCTTTAGTTATACATCCTGGCAGAACGCTATATCTTATGGTGATTACAAGTTCTTTAAACAGAAAAAAGCCAAGGTCTTGCAAAGGAGGGGAAGGACAAGGGTGAAAGAAAATGGCCCTGAACTGTGAGAAACCAAAGTGGAAGAAGGATCCTGATTTCAGCTGTTTCAGCAGTTTCCTCTAGATACCAGCAGCCATCTGGGAGCTGTTGCTGCTCCCCAGAGCTCCTGAAGCATGAAGGGGAGAAGAGATAAGTTAGGAGCAATGCGCTTCCAGTGAGCTGGGAGGACCATGGCTTACTGGGCTTTAGGTTCAGCCTGGTTTGCAAGCCATTTTAGTGTATGTGTGCTCACATGCTATTTCCCACAGGATCACATTAGTGGGACTAGTTTTGCCCCCTTCAGCTATTTCTGCTCTTGGGGACCACCTGGCATTTTGTTCATGGGCTTTGTTCATTGAGGAAAGTCAGCTGGGGCAAGCAAGGTGGTGTTTCACCTTTCTCCCTGATTAGAAGAGCCAGTCCCATGCAATTAAGCAGCTTAGCTCAAGGCAACAGAAGCCATTATCACTGGGCTCCTCTGCTCTGCTTGAACTGTTATCCACGCTAAAAATGTCAGAAAAAGAAAACATTTCCCTCTCTGCCCGGCGCCTCCCTGGCGCTGTCTGAGTGGCAGGTGCATATCTGAGATACCTCTATGTGCATCTATCTGATCACCCTCTCTCCCCACTTCAGGCTGTCTCATTTGAGGTGGGGTGGGAGTCAGTCTCGTGAGAGAGCAGGAACACCTGGGCAGGCGTGACTCTCAGCCCTCCTTGGGGTAAGACTCTTTGGTTTGGCAACCTTCTTACCTCTCACAGAGCAAGCTCGTCCTGGCTGCTGAAGGCTCTGAGCAAAACTCTCCACATGTCCCTTAGGAAACAGCAAAGCTTGAGAAGAAGGCCTTCTCTGAGTGTCTCGGTGCTTCTCCATCCTTCTTCTTCACTGTGCCTGCACCGGATGAGAGGGCATGCCTGGGGAAGGCATATGAAACAGCCCACTTTTGGGGTAATCCTATGACTTTTTATCTGAGCCTGATCTTGACATGTATTGCAGGGTTGGGAGGAATTTTGCAGGTAAGCATAAATATTTTAAGGATTATTTTCTTCTGGTTACAAATGTTCATGCTGCAGTCCTACCCTCCCATATCTGGGCAAAAATGTGTAACATTCAAAGAAAAACACACACACAAGCATACATGTACGTACACATATAACAAGTGCAATGAACAGAGCTGATCCCTATACCTAGCCCCAACCACAACTGATGCCTGGGGGCAGAATATATTCACTCCTGTCCAAAACCACAGTCCACCTCTTCCTTCACAGCCGGTCCCTGTTGATTCCCTACCTATTTACCCAGATGGCACTAAGCATTGCTCTTTTACTCAGACAGGTTTCCCAGTCATAACTCATTGTGGGTTTTCACATTCAGGTGCTCTTATCACCCACTCATTAGTGTAGACAATTAAAGGTCCTCAGTGTCCATTGGCAACAGCCATAGACAAGCAATAAAACAATAGCAATAGAAACAGTGATAGCCATGTTATGGTCTAGTGGTTGCTTCCAGCTATTTGGCCTAAGAAGGTGTCCCAGGCTCTCTGGGTAGCCCTGAAAGAGTATAACACTTCCATAGCACTTTGAACGCTGCTTTTGCTGTGTTTGTGGCCCTGAAGAAAGTGTTGGTGTATATCATACCAGCTGGAACATGTGCTGCTTAGGGGAACAGGACAGCAGAGCTAAAGAGTCAGGGCATGGAGGACAGAATCTGAACCAATGGGGGAAAGAGTAGGGAAATCTGTGGAGGTAATGGAAGCTGAAGCATATACTTTCCAACAACACAGACTACTGTGGACATAATTGAGCTGTGTGGAGAGACCTTTCTTTTTTGTTTAGGAGACAAGTCTCATACTGTCATCCTGACTAGGAGTACATCAGAATGAACTGCTTTGGCCCCAAGGTGAGCAGCAGTGCAGAATTAGGTAAGAATATGAGCTTTCATACATATAAAAGACCTTCTATTAGAATTGAAGATCTTAGCCTCTTTCCTTGAAGAGATTACATGGGATTTAAGAGCAAAGCTGCAGAAATGAGCAACAGTATTGTTGTCAAATGGGGAAGGCTCTTCTGGGCAGGAAAGAGAACTTTCTGGTAGGCTAGATAACTATCTGCAGGAGCAAATGTCCATCACAAGCCTTCCTACACATGAGGGCATTTCTTCAAAGCCACTTTCTCTGGCTGTGATACCTGGTGAGCAAAATAAACTACTTGCATTATCTGTGTACTTCTGCCTGTGGGAGAGGAATGAGGAAAGAAGGCGTCCCATAGGGCAGATGTTAGTCAGACTGCCTCAGGTGCTACTAGGAGGTCTTCAGATAGATACCACCTCGAATTGTTCAGGTAAGGAAGGGAGCAGCTCCCAGGTTTGCATTTCTCTGGGCTGGAGTTCACAGCTGCTGGTGTGGAGTCTGGCATCGGGGTCAGCAAAGCATCAGAAATGGGAGAGATGTCTGGTCCTAGGAAAATGACACATGAATGGAGGCAGAGAAAGGAGGTCCTCTTCCTGTGAAGTGGTGTCAGGAGAGGGCTTCTTTTCTCGCTATAGCAGGTGGTACGTCACCCTGAGACAATGACGGACTCATTTCTGAAGATGTTTGTCCCAGTGCTCCTGCAGACACAAATATTCCCCCCAATGCTTTTACAACACAGAGAGGAAAGTGACTTCATAGCATTCCTTTTCTGTTTCTCTGGCATGTGCATTCTAAACATAGATCTAAAAATCAGAAAGCACCAGGAGAATTATGGGTTTCTACACCCTATTGTGCTTTATAATAATTATAATTATTGTAAATACGGCCCAGACACTGTAATTTTCTGCTCTCCATTGGGTCTTTCTTTTTCATTTTCTTCTTCTTTTTATGACTGTTTTCTAAGAAAGTTTTCGTATGTCACCTTATAGATGGTAAATGGCAGAGTCAGCTCTTAAAATAAAAGGAGAGGAGTGGCTTAGGGGGTTGGAGAGGTGGATGAGAAGAGAGTAAGGAGAGAGAAATTACATGTAGTCTGTGGTGAGGGCACCAGTGGGGACAATCAGGAGATCTGGTGTGTACCTAATCTGATACTGACCTGCTGTGTTGTGATAGGCTCCGTATTTGTACCATCTTTTGTATTTTTGATTGGGGGGGGGGGGGTGTCTTCTATCTCAGTTCTTGGCTCAGCTGATCTTACATTTAGAGATGCTGAGCACATCTCATGTGCAATATCTGGTTGAAGTTATTCCAAGAAGATAGGGTATAGATATTTGACTAGGTGGCATTTCTGTGTCATTGTTCAGGTATAGTCACGAAAACCTGGTTTACACTATGGGTATATACACAGGACCAGGTATAGACTCTGCTCCTGTGCCTTATGAGTGATCAGAGCAGAGGTATGACTGAGATGTATCCTCCTGCCCAGGCAACTTGGTCTTATTCCTGTGGACGTTAAGGCATGAGCAGAGTGGAGAGAGACTGAGAACCAAGTATATCCAGGTTTTGTCCCAGTGGGAGATCAGGATGAGGCCAGGATATGGACTTCGATAAAGTGGGAAATGCTCCTACACCTTGGAGAACAGACACAGCCAATGCCATCTGGAGCTTTGCACAGGAGTATCGAGGTAAGGAAAGATGCAGTAAACAGCATCAGGGAAAACAAAAGATACCCTGAAGTCAGGCAAGAGAGTTTACATTCAAGTCAGACTGAATTTAGAGAAATAATTAGAAAGAAAGTGGAAAAAGTTAGGGTAAGGATGAGTAAGACCTGGTGAAAGATGTGGGGGATATGGTTCAATGGATAGTAGAAAACCAGCGAAAATATCTATGTGATGTAGAGAAGAGGAAAGCAGAAAACAGGCAAAGGAGAAGTCACCTGGAAAGGGACTCACTGTTTTTGTAGACTGAGTTGAAACACCACCACTAGAAACGCAGCAGAGATTCAGATTGAACTGCAATTAATTTATCCAGCTTTTGACCAAACAGGGTAGTTGAGTAGTCCGTCTCTGAGAGCTCAGGCTTCTTCCTCGTCTCAGGAATCTCCCCTGGAGACTTCCAAAGCAAACAGAAGAGCAGAAAGCTGCTCTCCACCACATGACCAGGGGAATCCTGGGTTTATATAATTTCAAAACAAATGGAGGCATCTTTCTGTGTGACATCCCACAGAGAGTGTAGGGTTTAAAGTGTGGACTCAGGGCTTGAGAGATGCAGGTATTATTCTGCCAGTGAAAAGGGAAGTAGATACTGTAGCTGGTGATGGGACTTAGGATTTTTGGCTTCTAGTTCGAGGCTTGGGAAGTGACTGTAGCCTGGAATAGAAAAGTGGGTTAGTGGAGTTTAATTCCTGCCTTTCCCACTGTCCTAAAGAAACCTACTGAATCACTCTTTTAGCACAGCAACACCAATTAATTGCCTCACAGAGGGTTTCCCTGATGCTGAAGTTGCTGTCTACAAAGTGCCCAGAGGTCTGCTGGCGAAAGGTGATTTGAAGGAACAATTATTATCCTTGTAGCATATGGGGCAAGAACTTCTTGCAAGGTTTGTGTATTTGCCTCCAGCCATCCATAAATACATTGCTATTGCAGGCAATGCAATCGGCTGAGCAGAGCCCTGTGCATTAAAAGGAACAGTTGCTGTAGTATTTGGAAATAAGTCAAATCTTCTGCTATCTGCATTTCTTACAAATACCACAGATTCCTTACGTATGTGCCTCCACCATTCCAAGCTGTTGCTTTGACTTGCTAATAGGTCTCTGTTGTAAAAGAACCATGTGTGCTGCTTTTTTCTTTATGGAGCTAACACTCAGGTGTTACTTCATGCCCAGCAAGACAGCAAGAACATGGAGGCTGCTAGATTCCAGATGGGAAAGTCTGCAAAGACCCTGGAGAGAAAACTGCCAGCCAGGTATTTATGAAAAGGAGGTGATCTGGTTTGATTCAAGAATGTACTACAAGCTAGATACTTATCTAACTTGTAAATTGACAGCTTCATTTAAGTAATTGAAGCTATGCTGATTTATAACTACTGAGGATTTGGCCAAGTTTATATAGATAACTCTAAATAAACCCCTTTCACGACAGCAAGAATTTGTACCAAAAGATAAATCTTGATGAGCTATAGATCCTTGCCAATAGTCTTCTAAATTCTGCTCTTTCTTGTCACTGTGAAGAGCGTACAGAGCTTTCGTGATCCAGGTTCAGCCAACTCACTTTCCACTCCTCTCAACTTTGCTGATGCAACTCCTCCAGCCTGTGCTGAGTCAGTGATGACAATTAAAACCAAATAGCTAACGTAAAGAGACGAGCAGCCCCACAGGCGGCTCTTTCAGGTGGGAGCAAATGTACAGAGCTAGAGTTATGTGCCAAATTCTAGCTTAACTCATGAAGAAATATATAGCAATGGAGTGGGATTGCTAAACCTTGCGCTCTCAAGCTGAGCTTGACTAACTGGGCTTTATCTTGCTCAGCAGTCACCAGGACTTGTGGAAGAGAAGACTGGCAGAAATGTTATTATTGGTACCGAGCAAGAATTAAGCAGAAATTGGACTAAAAGTGCCTGAGGATCCCTGTGGGCATGCAGAGGTCAGGATTTAGCCACTCAGATAGCAACCATTCTTTGTGGGCCCAGATCACCTTCCCCGCAGACCTGCTCGTGCTGTAGCAGCAACACTCAGTGGCTGTTTCCCCAGCAGTGGGTGGAGAATGGCCGATACGTTACCCACTGCACTTCACTGTAAGATTGCCAGAGGGCTGTGTGGCACCTGCTGCTCTTCTCTGGGCCCTGGGCATTGGTTTTGTAAGACTCAACATGGACCCTGGGCTCCAGGGCTATGTATGACGCTGAGAGGACTCAGAAAGGGGAGAGCGTGAGGATCTCCAGAGTAGGCAGCTGGCAGTTTAATTTCAGCATGGGTAGGTACAAGGTAATGCAACATGAAAGATCAATTTAAACTACTTATGTAACATGACAGGCCCTAAATTAATTATTTCTTACTCAGGAAAACATCAAGGTCCTTTTAAGGCTCCTTGAGCAACAGTGATTGCAATAGCAAGCTAACGCTGAAAAGGTTGCATTATAATACCTTCCTATGAACCGAAATGATGCCTACATTTGAAAAGATGTGCACAGATTTTGTCACTTTTCTCAAAGACATATCAGAAATAGAAGATATCTAAAGATAGATGATCCAAATTATTAGAGGACCTAGGAGAATTTCACGAAGAAAAGATTAGGATCATTAATTTAGTGAGAGGGATGTGACAGAGGTATGAAAAGAACAATGTCAGGAAGAAGGCATACAAGACCCTGCTATTTAACCTCTTTAAAATACCAGAATGAGAAAGAAAAAGCTCAGGACTTAAAATACTGCACCTGCAATACTAATAAACGAACATGCTGTGTTACTCAGTATGTAACCTGTGGAATTCACTGTTTGAAAATATGACTGGGGCCAAGAGCTTGGGAAGACATTACTTTCACATTTTCCATACAGGAGCAATAAAAATATCATCCACCCCTACGCCAGCTGGGATAAAAACCTACATGGGATATAAATCTTCATCTCGCACGACAGTAATTGCTGCGAGCTAGACAAGGAAGCCTATTGCATAACTGTCCACTATGAGGGTTTTACTACCTCCCATGAAGCATGTGCTGTTGGCTCCTAGCGGAGATGGGCTGCTGGGAGGGACACTGCCGTTTTCCCTTGCCATCCCTCCCATCTCCATGTGGAGCAGGTCCTTTAGCTGTGCCAGGGACCTCTGCAGTGGTGAGTGGGACAGACCACCCTCCTCGATGCTCTCAGAAGAGAGGGTGTATTTGGTGGTGGTGTTCTGGTGAGTTCGCTGAAATGAGACATGCCTCTGGCCTTGGGACGTGTGAAAGCTGGTAGTCATTCATCTGGCTCCCTGCAGGAGCAAAATCCAGGGGTAGGAGTCAGCAGCAGGGAAGACGCCCATCTGGTGCAGACATCGGCGTTCCCCTCGAGACAAAGATTTTTGGGTGAATCACTGCCGCTGGGAGCCGCTGCGATCAGAAAGCATGAAGCAGTTCCCTTAGGCAGCTATCGCCCAGCTGGGGAATTGGTTTGGAGAAGAGGGCTGAAAGTCTGGATTTGACCCCAGATTTGATACAGAGCTGGTGCAGAGATTCAGAGTCTGGTGTTTGAAGTTGGTGCCCAACCCAGAGTTAGGGGGACTAAATTCAGGGGTGGTTGCCTCTGGAAAGGCTGCATCAAAATGTGAACCCGACGGGAAAGAAGTGCTGTCTCCTTGCCAAAAGATGCTTTATTGCTATTCATCTGCAGCATGGTTAGGTGCCAGCCAAGACTGGGACTCTGCTGCTTGAGGCAATGTTCATTCAGAGCAGCAGATATGAATCTCACAGATGTGGCTATTTCAGTGTCTAGAAGCGATGAGGAGCTGGGGAAACACCAAGGCCATGGGTTGTCCTAACATGCCAAAAAATTGGGCCAGTGATGTAAGTTCTTCTTAGCCTGTTAATTTTCAGGGTGAGGCCCTCAACTTTTCCCTGGGAAGAGGAATTCTGAAAGATATTTGCAAGTCAAATCAGTATTTTTTTGGACTTTCCTTACAAAATGGATTCTCAGAGAGTTTCCAGTTTGGGATCTTGGGTTTTGCATTTTGTATTTCATTCACATTTCAGAATTTCAAAACATCAGCTAAAAATTCTAATTCATGCCCTTTTCATGTTTCACAATGATTGCTGCCTGTTTTAGGATAAAGTTTTAGTGTAGAATATATGGCAAGAGGTTTGAAGCCTTCCATTCTGCTATTTTTAAACCCAATTAAGGGCAGCTGTTATACAGTACTAATTAAAAAATTCTTATCTTTCTCTACAGATCAAAGCGACCTTTGTTTGTTTTGCAATGAAACAGTCTGACAAAAAGTCAAACACAGAAAGTGTCAAACTGCTTCATTACAAAACAAACAGGAGACACTTTGATCTGTGAAAAAAGATAAGGTGTTTAAATTAGTAATAAATAACAGCTGCCCATCATGCTTTAAGGAAGGAAATAAAACTCCAATATTTCAAGTCTTTCATATGGGGATGTGCAAGCTGAGAAGCTCTCATGCAGTTAAAAGCTTTACCATGAAAACTGGGATAAAATTTTGAATTTTATATATTTATGAAGATGTATTTCTCAACCCAGAGCAAAGATGATGCCCATACTGATATATTTTGCCAGAGGAAATTTCCACTGACATCAATATCTGGTTATTAAAAACAATGCTTTTAATCACAACATACTTTAGGATGAAAAGCTGTGTTTAAAAGCATTCCAGCCTGCTCTGCCTGCAGACACTGGTTTCAGCTGTGGCCCTTCTAGGTGTGGTATGGAGACAAATATCAACCTGATCTATTTGAAGATGCTCCTGTTCATTGCAGGGGGGTTAGACTAGATGACCTTTGAAGGTCCCTTCAAACCCAAACTATTCTGTGATTCTATAATGCAGAAGCAGCTTCACCAACATGTTGCTGGCAGGTCTACAGCTGGTGCGATGCAGCTGCAGCGCTCCAAGCGCATATCGCCTGTTAAAGTCATTCTGGATCTATGGCTGTGCCCTTGATGCCTCTTTTCACTGCACCATGAAGCCACATGTGTTCGTGGAGGTGCTGGGGGGAAGGCAAGTGAGCTCAGGTCTTGCAGGTAGCCTTGGCTGTAGAGAGAGCAACTGATCCCAGCCTCCTCCACAAGAAATGAGGCGCCTTCCCAGTGTGGTCTTGCTGAGCTTTTCCACATTCCTGGGCCAGGGCAAGCATTTTGAAGCTGGCTCTGTCAAATATTGCCAAGAGCAATGCAAGCCTGCTCTTAGAGAAACAACACTTATCTATTACTAAGTATTTCCACTGATTCTCTCTGGATCTGTGTGTTGTGCAAACCCAGTGAAAGGAAACTCCTGTCCCAGGGAGCTATGCTCCTGGAGGGAGGATAAACCACAGGAGGACCCCGTTCCTGCTAACAAAGCCAGGGTGATGGATGACCAGGCAGTGAGTATTCGTCTTGCTCTTCCCTTCTACATTGCTGTAAACAGCCAGTGAATTTCCTACAGGAACCCTGTGGAAAGGGTCCTCAAAACAGTGTCCTGTGATCTCAGGGGCAAGCAAACATCAGTCTCAGTCCAACTCCTGGACCTCAACTCTGCCCCTTGTTCCCGGATCATTGAGAGCTGCTGGGCTATGCTGCTTGCTTTTCACGGCCTCCTGTTTACCTCACCTTTGGTCCTGCTCTGTGTTTACTGTTAAGCTGTTCATTCAAGTGCCATATAGTTTGTCAGGATTTGCTGAGGGAGCAAAGGTCTTCAAGCAGAAGACAAGAGCAGAGGAAAAACAGCCTCTGGCTGCCACACTTGTCCACAGCTTGCTTCAGAGAGGTTGCTCAAGATGGGCTGGCAGCTAATAAGTACAAAAAAAGATAGCAGTAGCAGTATGTCGGCAAAATTTGGAGGCCTCTGAGAATCCCCTTTGCGGTTGCTTTCGGTTGACTTCTTGGTGCCTTTATGATGATGATGATGCAGTCATTGCTGATTTTACTTCCAGGATTTTATCAGGAATGTTTTTTATGGTTGCACTAAGTCCTGAAATATAGATGGGGTGACTGTTTCTGCTGCCTCACCCCATCCCTTCACATTTACAGTCTCCCGTATTTGTGTTGTAGCTGTGGCAGATAAAAGAATATAAATAAATAAATAGTCATGGGGAGAAAGTATGCCTTTTACTTGCAGAATCATAGAATCATTTAGGTCAGAAGAGACCCTTGAGATCATCGAGTTCAACCGTTAACATAACACTACCAAGTCCACCACTAAACCGTGTCCCTGAGTGCTACATGTCTTCAAAATACCTCCAGGGATGGTTGGACCAAATCTTGCAGTTAGGAAAAAGACAAACTTTCAGGCACCTAAAGGGAGGTTCCCCCTCTCTCACTCAAATCCTACAGTAATAGAAGACATCAAGGTTTAGCATTTTAGCTCTTCAAAGAAGAAAACCCAGGCAGGATGGGCCTTTTTGACAGGATCCTTGATATTTATGTGAAGTAGCCACAGGCCTCCAGCGCTGTAAGAAACCTCTGTCATTGTTGTGACCGGAATACCATGAAATTATTTGGGATGCAAGAAATTCAAGGCTGTGAGTGAAAGGCAATAACTTGTTGTTTAAGAGGTAAACAGAAGCGAGAGCCACTGGAGGGGAATGCTAACATACGCAGGAACTAGGACAACCAATCTGCATATTAAAGGACAGCAAAAATATTGTGTGCAGGTGGAAAACAGGTGATTGTTTACACAGTTTCAAAGGAACTCTTGAAATAATATTTATGAAGGGTCAGGAGAGGAAAATCCAGCTGTTTATCCAGGAAACCATACTGAATAAAACTGGAAATGGCAACAGTGCCAGGGGTCAAGACCGGGCGTGGGTGTTCCGTTTCAACCACTTCCCTCATGCGGGTGGTGGCATTAGGGAAAGGTGGCTGCGCAGGTGGCTGGGGCCTCAGGTTGTGACTTCTTTGGTGAGAGCAGGTCTGAAGAAGGAAGCTTCTGTGTAGGTTAAGAGTGATCCCCATTCAGAGGCAGTATGATGTAAATGTGGAGGATTAGAGCTTAGAGGCTAAGGTGAGGAGGTGGTTGGAGGAACCAAAGGAATAAACAAGCTGGAGGTAGAATTATGCATTTTGCTGTATTTTCCAGTCTGGGAGTCTGAGGTGTCACAGCTGAGGTTGCAGGACTGGTCCTAAATGAAAACTATCCCTGTCCAAAAGGACTACCTCCATCCTATATATGCCCAAGCAGTACTTACCACAGGGACTGTCCTCTCTGCATCCCTCCTGGCTGGGTCTGTCATTTTGGTGACTCAAGGATTCCCTTATTTCCTCTAGCTCGTATTTATGTCCCAAAATCACAGCCCCTTTCCCCACTAACCTCTCCCCCCCGGCTCACCAGGGAAGGTCAGTCATCTCTCCAGGCGTTAATCAGCTTCCTTGGCAGCCTTCCCTGGGGAGGGGACCCAGTATCTTTATGAAGCCCACGTGCTCTGTGGCTGTGCCGTCCTATGTAGGCTGCGAGTGGCACCTCCAGAGGCTGTCCTGGAGCCACCCCTTCAGCTGCAACCTGCAAGATAGTTCCACAAAGACCCTTCTTTGCTTTTCTCCTCAAGACGTTTGCAAAGATGAAATAATCCAACACACACAACACCATGCTGTGGTGGAGTCGGTGCTGCTGGGGTTGCAGGCAAGCTGTGGGATTGCTAGCATGAGGATCGTTTCAGCCAGTTTTCCTGTCTATCTGCTTAATATGGGTGGAAGCCCTTCCTTTTCCAAGCACGCACTGAGAGGTGAGGCAGGCTTGGTAAGCCAGACATCACCGATGCGTGTGAGGGGTCTGTGTTGTGCCATCTAGCTCAGGTTGGCAGCACAATTACACAGACATGCAAGCCCTGCCGTCAAATCCCAAAGAAACCGTTCGTCCCCATGCTCTGGAAATAGCACAGCACCAGGCATGTCCTGTGCCTTACACCTTTCCTCCAGGACGCTAAGCTGCCCGTCCCTGTGGAGCTGCGTCTCTGCTGATGTCCTCATTTTGCATGCTGCAGTCAAGGAGTAAGGAGACTCCAGTCATCTCTGCTCTGAGTGCAGCCTTGGTTCATGACTTGCAGCCTCGGAGAGGGCACACATATCACATAACCACACTAGGATTATGGCCCGGTCCCACGCGTCAACGTGGAGGGCTGCATCCCAAGTTGCTCTGTCTGGTGGGGTGTCTGCACATGTTGTGGTAACTGGGTCTCCAAATGGGTGAATCAGCCCACAGTGGAAGAGGAGCACAAGATTTCAGAGCCATGACCTCCTCCAGGGCACACCAGGAAATTTGGGGACAGGATGTCTCACACCCTTTTCTTTCTTAACACAAGGTCACATCTAGACGAGATTATAGTCCTTTGGCCTTAGTGGAACTTCCCACCTACTGGCTCCCCAACTTAATTGAGAATTAGTTTTCAGTCACTTCCTCTCAGCAGCCACTCTGAGAAGCTCTGGTCCATGAAAACAAAGCGCTTGCCTTGGCCTCATGCTAGAGCTGAACATGCCAAGCAGATAGCCAGTCAGCCGTTTCTTCCCATCACTCCAGTGGGGGATCGCTGATGCTTTGATCATGTCCTATGAGTGAGGACAGCTGGGCTGTAAATCAAGGTCCCTGCTGCTCTGAACTCTTTCCTCCAACCGGCACCATAGATAGATGGGACGTGTTTTTCCTCTCCTTGCAGAGGTGAGCCAGGGTGAAACCTAGGCCTGGCAACTGGGCCATTCGACCTCTCTGTGCCATTAACTTGTTGCTTTTGCAGGAATTTTCCACCTTAAAACCCCATCTTTCTTCTCCTCTTCCAGACAAATAGTATAGGCAAGAGGTCAGCTTCTTTCCTGTGTAAAGTACCATCAAATTACACTTAGATGATAAGCTGAAAAAGTGACAAATTTCTTTTTATAGCTTCTTTATTGCTCCCTGTCTGAGTATATAGAATGAGGAGATCTGTGATTTACATGGTAACTTTAAGGCTTCTCTGTGAAGGAGTCTGGGGATTGCAAAACAGACTGAGATAATTTTAAGGCAAACAGGTAATAAAAAAATAAACAATGAATGAGTAGCTACTGGGGCATGCATGCTGTCTCTTCCATCTTAAATGGCACAAAGGCAGTGAACGAGAGGCCAAAGACATTGAATTAGGAAGGAAAGTCAAAGGAGCCTCAATAATGCTTCTGATGGTTACTCAACCTCCAGCCAAAGCTTCACTTCTGCAATCACTTTTCCAGTGAGCTCATGACCTCTGTTAAACATGCTATGACCCTGGAGGAGTTGTGTTCAGTGACTGGCTCTGGAGCAGCCTTATACTCCAGGCAAATACCCATCCGCTTTTAAGATGGAATTTAATACATTTCTGAAATGTAGTGCCTGAGAGAACGGAGGACCAGGCTGGGTGAGCCAGGCAGCCTATACAATCTCACATTCCTCAGATGGAGACAGGTAGGGGATTTGTACCATTCTTGTACAAATCAGGACTAGGGTTACATTATATATATATATATATACTTATATATATATATATATATATATATATATATATATATATATATATATACTGGACTTTTCTCTTCCCCTCTTTGGCTGCCAGCTTGTATCACCATCCTCATTTGAATTTCCCAAGTCTCTCTTTTCAGTTCCAGAGGGGTTTTGTCCATCAGACAAAACATTAGTTAGAGCCTGTGTTGATGCTATCACACTCATTTTGTGTCCTTGTAGATGCCAAGTGAGTGAAACAACCTCCTTGTCTGTGCAGTCCCCAGAGGGCTGCCCATCCCCTCTCTGCATTCCACCTGGTGCAGGTAAACACCAGGGCATTAGAAAGGCACCCATAACCTTTGTATGCATTTGTGTGTCCTTGCTTCTACAAAAGCATGATCCACAACTTCTCTGCTCTGGTGGGCAGGTTATGTATTTGCATCTGAGCTTACAGAAGTTTGGGATCCAGGCTAGGAACATAGGGCTAAAGCTGCCACAAAACCTACCTCCATTTCTTTGGGCATCACTCCCAAGTTCAGTGACAGACAAGGGAAGGACCAGGTCTGGTGAGCACTTGGCACAGAAATTTGCTTGAACTTCTGGATCTCCAAGGGAGACATATGTGTTAGAATTTCTTCTTGGGGACTGTCTTACTGAAAGTTGGGTGAAGAGGCCAATTCTTTGAGTCCTTCCTGCTGCAAACAGTGTCTTTTCTGGTCACTGCTGTCAGATGTAATACCCACACAGGAAGCTCTGAAGGATGCTTTGAAGCAACTGAATGTGTTTGAAGCACTGACAAGCATTTTAGCTTGCAGTTCTTGAGTGAAGTTGCTGAACATGTGAATTTCAAAGCCTTTTGAGCAATCTCAAAATCTCAATTCTGAGATTTAGAGTGATGATGGGATGAAAAGGTAGTATGCAGGATAAACAAGGAAGTCAATACTTCCTCCCAGGCAGCAGTTTCCCACAGACAAACAGGATGTCTGCCATGCAGAAAAATGACAGCAGTAAACTCTGCCATGCCCGCTGGCCAGTGCTGTGTTTTGGAGAGGCAGGAAAACCCATCATGCTGGTGCAGCTGCCCGATGAGAGCAGGTGATTAGAGCACAACAGGCAGCCCTGCAAAACCACCAGGCTGATGCCAGAATCCTGCAGTTGTGTGGACCATGTCTGAGTCATGTGCAGTGTCCAGAGACTTCCCTTATGGTGCGGAAAATGAGCAAGGTTTTCCTCTGAGTGCTTCATTCTTCCTGGCGTGAATTGCTGTTGTGACCTCCAGGTGCAGGCACGTCAATTACAAAACCACACAAATTAATGCCTGACCCTTCTAACAAAGTACCAGCAGAGGGAACACACAGGAAACATCCTGAGCCGTGAAAGAAACTCAAAGTCACTCAACCAAGGAAAACCCAGGCAGAGCAGGTAGAGCTAACAATGTACACTGGAGGTGGCAACTGCACTGCACCATGCCTCCAGGTGAGCATGTCCAAACACGTGCAGTTCTCAGGGCATCTGCAGGCCCTGCATGCACTCCCTCTGAAGACTGTGTATCGCTCTGCAGCTCCTCGATGTTATGTCATTACTTGATCTCAAAGGGTTGCTAATGAGCTTTGGGCATTCTCCATTCCTGAAAAGGTCCAGTGGGATATCCCAGCTGCATGTGCTGCTTGCGCTGGAAGTAATGAGATAGAACTCAGAACCAGAATCCAGGATGCAAATGCAGCGCTGGGTACACCAACAGACCTGCCAGTTTGCAACACTGGTGACACACACCCACAAAGATATGACATAGCTGAGGGCAAAAGCCAGACTTTGCTTTCTTCTCTGCTGACATGAAACAAATGTCTGTTCCAGAATTGTATGGGAGTGACTCCTGACCTTGCCTAAAGAAAAATTAGAATTAGTTTTGTTCTGAAGGCTGTACATGGTCAGGAATAAGCTGTGCTCGGGACTCACATCTGGAGATTTTTATCCCACTCTAACAACATTGCTTTTGAGAACTTTCCAGTGTCCTCTGTCTGAGGGCTGCAGATGGGACCATTCCCTTTATGTGTGAATTCATGTACCACATGAAAGTCACATTGATATGTAGAGGAAATCCTCAAAAATGTACATTCCAAATCCAAACCCAGGGGTTTGGTTTTCCCTGAGAAGTATTTGGCACTAGCTTATGCAAATTTTACAGCTTTCAGGAGTTTGGGGTGAAACCATGCTAGGCCACCTTTTTGCAGAGTGCAGAAGTGGAGATTCTGGTCCTCAGTGCCTGCAAGCAGCAGGTGATCATCACTGTAGGGACGGAGGAGAACTAGGTACTGCGTGCCACTTGCTGTAATGCATGCCATAGACATTAGACAGCTAGCTGCTGCTTGCTGCTACGGGGCACCCACATCACCTCAGTTGCTGACTCAGGCCTGCTGCAAGTGATAAGTGAGGAGGATGGTGTCTTTCCAGCCTGGGGTGATTCCTCCTGGGAGCCAATACGAGAAAGGGATGGCTCTCAGCAACAGATATTTACTTCTGAGGTGTGGCTCTCTCTACGCCACCTCTGCCAAGGCAGATCACGGGCTGTGCAGGGTTTCCAGAGTCCACAGGGCATGGGAGCACAAGCGCCGGACACCACGCACGTTCTCAATGGTGCTGTGTGCATGCTGGGGAAATCGGGGGGTCATGTTGGGCTGCTTGGCTGCTGGTGGCATGCAACACGGCACCAGGGTCCCCCAGTGGTGGTGATGCTGGTGGGAGGCTGTTGACATTTTCTTATCCCCTGAATGTAACAGTCTGCCCTAACGCTTGGTGATATCATCAGTGATGAAGTCATAGGGCTATGTGTGATCTCGACAAACATGCAGTCACTCTGGGGCCAGGCCATGCAACCATTCAGTGTAGAAGGCATTTTGTCTTGGGAGATATTTCATCACTTGACAACTGAGATGTATTTGAGTTTCATAAGAAGGCAGTGATGGCCTCACTGGCTTGGACCGAGATGCTCATCTAGGGCTAGGTGTGGTGGGGTCCAGGAGGTCAGGCAGGCTGGGGTGGAGGGGGATGAGGTGTGGGAAAGAATGAGACAGAAGCACCGTGGCTGCTGAGCGTGAGTTCACCTTGGATGCTCAGCCTGAGGCTGCTGCGTGCCAGTGGAGCGTGGGTGAGGAGCCTGCATGTGGCCAGATGTCTTCTTCACAGGCTGCAGTCGCCATGAACATGCACCCGTTTCAAAGCACCGCCCTGCCACAGGCACAGGTAGGAAAGTGTAATAGCTGCCAGGAGGCCAGGGAACCTGGGGTAACTCAGGAGCATGCACGTTTCATTATTGCTGGGATGGCTTGGCACAGGGAAGAAATTTGTAACTGACGACAGGTTTGCCAGAGCAGTCAAACAGAGTGGTGTAACAATAGGAATATGCATTTCAAATATTTGATTTTGCCTTGTAATTCCTTGCAGGCTGCTCCCAGTTAACAAGGGGAATTTTATCAACCCAAAAGCGACTTTGATATGGTGAATTCTCAGCTCTTGATCTTTAAATGTTCTCTCCCCTGCCTCCCTCAGGGAAAAAAACCCAAAACCAGCAATATAGGTTTTTTTTTTAAGTGGCATGTGTGGACAGTAGAAAGCTTGAGCAAGGGAGTGGTTCTTGTCTCTGCTGAAAGTAGCACATGGGGCTGGGGCATGACAGGTTAACAAGGATAAAATTTCCTCATATTTTTAAAGCTACAATTTTATAAAAACAATTTATCAATGGTAAAATCTGTCCCAGCATGATGCTTCTGATATTTTATCCAAATACTTAGCAGGAACAGTGCTGATGTTCTGATCTCACAAATCCATCCTGGCTGCTGACACTGACTGCAGTCTGATTTGTCCTGCTACTATGCTCATTGCTGTAGAGTGGAGTTCCCACTCCAATAGGTTATTTTGATAGACTTCACCTGTCAGCCTGATTTACAAAGGTGCTTTTGAGCACATTCATGTGTTGTGGTTGTTTGCTATAACAAACGACTGGATGCAAAAGGGTCTTTCCACTGTTCTGCGCTGTTCTCCAATACCCAGACTTCCAGGTGAGCTTGTCATTGCTGATTTAATACCCACCAGGGAGATTGGCATCCCAGCTCATCTGGGCTTGTTTTGCCTTACAGTGCAACCTTCCAGGAAGGTCCTTTTCTTTATGTAGATACCTTTGCAGCAACACCTGGGGGCTTTCTCTGTAGGGCTCAGAAGTCTCTAAGGCCTAGGCACAAAAAGCCAACAGTTATAGCATCTGCCAGAAGAGAGAGGAGAGAATTCAGGCATAGAATCATTCATATTGTAAAAGACCTTTAAAATCATGGAGTCAAATTGTTAATCTAGCACTGCCAAGTCCACCACAAAACTACGTCCCCAAGTGTCACATCTGCAAGTCTTAAACACCTCCAGGGATGGTTTCTCAACCACTTCACTGGGCAGCCTCCTCCAATCCTTGACAACCCGTTCGGTGAAGAAATGTTTCCTAATAGCCAATCTAAACCTCCCGTGGCTCAACTTGAGGACGTTTCCTCTTGTCCTATTGATTTTTACATGGGAGACTGACACCTACCTTGCTCCATCCCCCTTTCAGGTAGTTGTAGAGAGCAGTAAGATCCCCCCTGAGCCTCCTTTTCTCCAGGCTAAACAACTGCATTTTCCTCAGCCTCCTCTTATAAGACTTGTTCTCTAGACCCTTCACCAGTTTGTTGCTCTTCTTTGGATGCAATCCAACATCTTTCTTGCAGTGAAGGGCCCAGAACTGAGCACAGGATTCGAGATGCAGCCTCACCAGTGCTGAGTACAGGGGGATGATCACTGCCCTGGCCCTGTTGACCACACTATTTCTGATACAGGCCATGATACCATTGGCCTTCTTGGCTACCTGAGCACAAGCTGCTCATGTTCAGCTCCATCGAGCAGCACCCCCAGATTCTTTTCCACCAGGCAGCTTCCCAACCACTCTTCCCCAAGCCTGTAGCGTTGCATGGGGTTGTTGTGGCTCACATGCAGGACCTGGCACTTTGCCTTGTTGAACCTCATACCACTGTCCACAGCCTGTCCAGATCCCTCTGCAGAGCCTTCCTATCCTCCAGCAGCTCAACACTCCCACCCAACTTGGTGTCATCTACAAACTTACTGAGGGTGCACTCGATCCTCTCATCCAGATCATCGGTAAAGGCATCAAACAGAGCTGGCCCCAACGCTGAGCCCTGGGGAACACCACCTGTGACCGGCCGCCAGCTGGGTTTAACTCCACTCACCACCTCCTTTTGGCTTTGCCATCCAGCCAGTATTTTACCCAGTGAACACTGCACCCATGCAAGCTATGAGTAGACAGGTTCTCCAGGAGAACTCTGTGGGAAACAGTGCCAAAGGTTTTACTAAAGTCTAGGTAGACAACATCCGCAGCCTTTCCCTCATCCACTGAGTCACCTTGTCATAGAAGAAGTAGAAGTTAGTCAATCAGGTCCTGCCTTTCATAAACCCACACTGACTGTGCCTGATCACCTGGCTGTCCTGTGATGCTTCCATTCCTGCAGAAGTTTGGTCCTACTCTCTGCTGGCAGAAAAGTCCATGCAGGCCTCTATCATGCCATGATTCACAGTCACAGATTTGCCACAAGCTTTGGTGAACAGTATCACTTTTTTTCCAGGCTTTCTAGGTTTAGTATTTGCTTTTGTGAAGAGTGCATGCAACTGAAGATGCATGGCATGACAGCATAAGAACCTCTCCCTGCCAGTGTTATCCTCAGCGCCAGGTTGTGCTATATACTGCTGCTGCTTTTGTCTCTTCATCCTGTGCTACAGGTTTCCATGGCAGGATTTCAAAGCTTGAGAGAGCAGAGGCTGCCTTGGTTAGTTTTCAGCAAAGATATGTTAGGAAACACCTCTCAGGAGCATGACGATCTCAACTTTTTATCAACAGCAATTAACCTGAGGGTCCCAGCAAATTCCCCATTTCCTTTGTCACTCCAAAAACTACTTTCAGTTATCTCAAGCCCCGCGCTGCTTTCCAGCCCTTCTGGGTTTTATTCCTCTTCTTCTACTACTGCCTGCCTTCTGGAGGTCAAGGCAGCTGAAAGAGTTAAAGCAATCTTTAAAGCTGGCCAGGAGAATTCAGACATGCAGGAGCTGCCTAAACACACGTAGAGAGGCAGCTGGCTGGCACATGACCCACTGAACAGATCAAACAATGCTGCTAGGAGCCAAGAACAATTTCCAGTACCTGCTGCACTGTCCATATCTTCCCTGGGTCTCAGCACCCCCCCACCGCCCCAATCCTTCCTTTTATAGCCAAGTCAGAGTAATACTCTCCACGTTACTGAAGTGACACGCACCTGGTTCTGAGCACATGTGCCTCACAAGGTGACAACTATTCATGATCAGGCAACGTTTATGCTGCTTATGTCCATGGTAGCATTTAAGTCAACAAATCACCTGGTGTAAGCACATGTGCACACACTGAAACCGAAGTGCCAGAGCCACAGGGGTGTAAAACGGGGCTTCCTCTTGCATTTGACATAGGCCCCCTTCCCCTTCTCTTTCTCCTAACTGATGACATGACTCACACTAAACATTGACAAAACAGGCAAACAACTGGTTTGCAAAGGCAGCAAAATCACCATAAGCTATTGCCTGCTTTGCCAATGCCATAGCACAAGAAACTCCCAAGCTGTTCACTGTTGCTGAGGGTAGATTTGGGATCCTGTGGTAGGCAGGTATTGTGAAGGCTTGGAGACCATATTTTCCCCCAAATCCAGGTGCAGAAAGAGCAGCAAGGTGAACTTCTGTCACCCATTTGTCCCAGTGGTTTGTTCCAGGGAAACAAAATCCATTTTTCCCTATCATGCTGACAAGCTTTGAGTTGGTTCTGTGCAGTGATCCTTAGAACCCCTTCATGACCCAGTTTCTGAGCACCAGAGCAGCATGAGGACATATAGTGGTTGTCAGAGGAAAAGTGGAATGCCTTGCTGTGCTGAAGTATGGTGGAGGGTGGTATTTTCCCTTTCACTTTTGGTTTATTTTTTTCTGAAGGATGAAAAAGGTAATTTGAACCAATGCCCTCATATTTGGTATAGAAAGACATGTGGTGTCTTCCTGTAGAAGCTCACTCCATCTACGAGGCTGTGTCTGTTCCAACCAGCTGGTGGAAGGTTCATCTTTCGGCTGAGATTTCCCGAATGCTGGAGAAGTCGAGCTGTCAGACATGATGTTCATCTCAAGTGGTAGCTGGTCCTGCAGTTATCCTGGTCCTTGCAGTGGGACGTCTTGAAGTTAATGACTCTGACATTGAACTTAGCAAGGTGAGGTGGGGGAAGCCAGGCAAAAAGTGCGGAGAACTCAGCTGTCCTGGGAACACCATGTCCTGTGGTGGCTGTGGCCTGCAAGGAGTTCTTAACGCTTTGAAGGTTTTATGTGCTGCCATAGTGCATCGGTTTGATCACTGCGTGATCAGATCGGAGTGAGAAATAAGACA
Source organism: Pezoporus wallicus (assembly GCF_028554395.1). Lineage (NCBI taxonomy): Eukaryota > Metazoa > Chordata > Aves > Psittaciformes > Psittacidae > Pezoporus > Pezoporus wallicus. The sequence continues at coordinate 3,235,810 of NW_026639660.1, forward strand.
GAGCAAGCTCTTGCATTCCACTCTGTTGTGAGAGTTGCCTCTGCTGGCTGCAATGCTTTTGCCACTATACCAGCCCGATGTCACTTCACACTTTGCTTTCCAAAGATAGTGGGAATCTTTTCATAGACTCATAGGATGAACTTGGTTGAAAAAGACATTTAAGATAGTCAAGTCCAACCATTACCCCAGGACTGCCAGGAACACCACTAAACCTTTCTTCTCTGTGAAGTTATTTTTCCTACATATCCAATCTAATTTTCCTAATATCCTCCCCTGGCACAGCTTGAGGCTGTTACCTATCACTTGTTACTTGGGAGAAAAGACTGACCTCCATCTCACTACAATCTCAGGTAGTTGTGGAGAGCAACTTTGGTGCTTTGTTCAGTGATTTTGGATAAAGGTCTGAGCTATCTGGAACCTTATAGCTACCCTTTGTAATAATTAGGAGTTGTTTTTTTTTCCTTAGGAAGAGACAAGGTACAGTGACATTGAGAATGAAATCCTGCTAGGGCTGAAGACTGTTCTGAAGGGTGATGGGCTGCAGGGGCTAAATTCTGCTCTTAGCTGCCTGCTTTGCTTGTCATCACACATGGAAAACTGGAAAAACACATATTGGCCATTTGTGAATCCTTATCCTCTGCTTGTCCCTTTGGGTCTGGTTCTGGCAGTGGGATGGGTGAAACTGGAGAAGAAGGATCAGCTTGCAGGAGGGATTTTGACAGGGGCCAGAGCTGAGTCCCGGGAGACATGGGGCAGCTCCATTTGTCTTGGCATTATTGAAGTCAATGGGATTTTGGCCATAGTCTTCAACAGGGCTAGGATTTCGCTGAGCATACCTAAGAAAGCACTGTAACATACAGTTGTGTTGTCTGCCATGACATTTACTGTTAGCAAAACCAGTGTGATCCCTGTATGACCTGTGTACTTGTCTCTGCCTTCATAGCTCTTCACCTGTGGTTTTCCCCCTCACCTACTAAATAATCTGTATCTATCTATCTATCTACCTATCTAATCTATCCTTTCTTCTGTTTCTGTTGGACTGCTGCTTGCTGCCCTCCCCAGCTGTCTTCTCAGCTCACTCTCTCACATACTCTGCAAGGAATGTGCCCATAAGAGGTATTTTTATTTGGCAGCCTGAGTAAGCTTTCTGTTTTGGCTGCAGGTACTGAGATAAGCAGCCAATGGAGCTGAGACCTCCTGTGTCACGTTTTAGCTCTTTCCATCTGATAGAGAAGATGACCTCACTGGCTGACTGTGTTGGGGAGGTCTGATTGCAAGGGTAAAGAAATTAAAGTTAACCTTGAAAGAAGGAGCACCATGCTTCACATACGGTTTTAGGCTCTTTTGCTGTAATGTAGGGGTGTCACAAGGGATTCAGGCACTAGTTCAACACAGAGGGTGTGCAGAGATAAAGAGGAATCCAGACATTGGGGCAGCAAAAGATTTCCCCCTTTAGGATTTTAGCAATTGGAAGAAGCTGCAAAAGTGGCTTCATCTGTTCCTGAGGAATACCCTACTTGAAGTAACTTTCCTCTGACCAGTCTGGAGCTGATATAAAGTGCTATATGGCTTGGCTCTCCTCTGTTAAAGAAGTGGAGCTGTCCTGTGTCAGGGATAGAGCTGATACGTTGTTTTGCATTGTATCAGGACACAGTGGGCCCAGTATAAATCAGGATAACCCAGTCCGAAACTGCCATGGAGGGCTGAGCCCTCCGCGCAGTGTGCCATGAGCAAGACAAATTTGATGTCATTCAAGGTGAATTTAATGTCATTCTCGGTGACTTTAATGTTATTCTTCTGTACAGAAATGTAGGGAAACACTCCAAGTGAATATGTTAAAGCCTTCTCCTGCACTGAGATTTGAAAAAGCAACACTGGCAACCTGAGAGTACATTCTCAAGACATATTATTTATTGCTTCAAAATCAGTGAAGAACTGAGGGGAAGTTGTGGTCTGAGCTGTAATGAAACCAGGATCCAGACAGGCGTGGGGAAAGAACTGGTTTGTACTGCTTCAGGAGATGAAGTCCCTGGAAGCCTACCCTCTTATCACACAGCACCATAGTATCAAAACTCTCTCTGCAAGTGCAAAAAAGCACCTTGTATTCTGGAGACATTGCTTAGCATACTATCCTGCCACCCTTCCCTGCTCTGCAACATCTGATGATGAGAAGAAGCTGTCCTTTTCTGAGCAGAACTCTGATGGCCAACCTATTATCGTGGAGTGACAGGGGAGTGATTTGTGTGTATACTGGGTAAGGGAAGTCCACCTCCCTTTCTGTCAACTCATCCATCATTCCTTGCACTCACCCTTCTGGAGACATTAACTCACTTTTCCCTCTCAATGCGACACGAAGGAAACCGTGACACTTTTCCAGAATGATGTGTGTGTGTGTGCATACACAACCCAGGTTAATTCTGGTCCACAAAGGTGCTAGCTCAGGCTGTGCATCCTTGCACGTAGTAGTGATGGGGCAGGGGGGCTGTGTGTGCTGAGACAGTCAAACTGCTACGCTCTGACAGCTCTGTTGCATGTGTTAAAATAACATCACCCTGGCTTGTTGTCTCTCCTCTTCCATTCTCTCCCCTCACTCAACAAAGTCTAAAGAGAACAAGCTCCAGGTATTAAAATAGCTCCCGTCTAGCTTGTTCAGTCTATTTCAGGAGGCTGGTTCCATCTTGACACAGATAGAATACAGAGATGTTGTGGAAACCACAGCCACAAGAGGCCATCAGCCAAAACTAAATGATTTCCCAGCGTATGCTGAGTGGTTCATTCACCCCCCTCCCTCCATCTCCTCTCCTGGGTTAAAATAACAGTGGGAAGCTGTCTGGCTTTGTTTTGTTGGATTCTTCTGCTCACTGTGCTCAGGTGGTGTTTAGAGGGAAAGCTGGAGGCAGTTTTATAGCGTCAGGGACTTGTTACCTTCTGAGGTTTAAGTGAGACATCCAAACTACTAGGGAAATGAGAGCCCCGCAGATATTTCTAGGATGTGTTTTCAAGGAGTAAACAATCAGCTGGTTCTACTGTAGTGCTAATGCATGCATGTACCAGTTTAGACCATGGATATGGTCTCTTAGCTTCCTTTAGACTGACTAGAAAGGCAGTGAACATCTAAAAAGAGGTTAGGGCAAATGTGACCAAGGGATAGCTGAAGTCTGACTAAGCAGTCCACAGGGAAGAACTCATTTTCTGCTTTCTGCGATCCTTCTGTTGCTAAATCAGGGCTTGTGACATGGAGATACACTGATTTACACTAGCTGAAGGTTTGGTTCAAATTATCCCTTAGCTGAAGATCTGGGTGATAAGTCTGATATGAAACCAGTGTGAATAAGACATAAATGCTAGCTTCCTCCCTCGTACCTCCAATCTTCCACCCACCTGCTTAGGGTGTCAGTGCTTTCTGCATTTTCTCACCCTTAGGTTTGTAGGTCTCCTTCCAGCTCCTGCTTCTTTTCTTGCTGGGATTATCTGTTTCTCCCTAGAGGACAACAAACAACACCAAGCCTATTCCACACATGGCTCAAAATTAGCACATTAGTTAAATCTCCATCTTTCAGTCTATACTGCACCAGATTTGGTGAATATTTACAAATGTCTCTTTTGGATTTGGCAGAGCTCTTAATCCTTAAGAAGAGTCAGATGTAAAAGTATGAACTCTCACATCTTAAAAATATCCTATCCCTGTTTCCCCAAAAGATATCAAATTGTGGGTGTGCAAATTACAGTGGGAAAGCCTTGGGACCAGATGGCTCAGCACCAGAAGGGTTCACAGACAGCTTGTCCCTGGGGATGAACCTTGTTGCTTGTCAAGTGAGCTCCTGGGGCTTGCTCTCAAAGATTCTAAACTCCTAAGTTTAATATCGTTCTGTCATGCCACAAATCTTATGACCTGAGGTCTTCTGTGTCTCAGCCCAGGTGTTTCATTCACTGTAAAGAGAAAATCTGTATTAGCAGCGTTCAGCGGGCACTTCTGCCTTTGAAAGCAAAAATATTGCACAGATGCAATATTCAACCTCAAGCAGCAAGTTTTCTAGGATTCGTTTAAAGGCAGTCAATACTAAGTATGTGAATAATACTAAGTATGTAAGTATAACTTGAGCTAGGAAAATATTACCTTTTGTGTGTGTGTGTGTTTGCAGCTATGCAGCAGGAGAGTAGGATAAAACCCAGAATTTCTATTTCATGAAATAGATGCTCAGCATTTGTTTTATGACAAACATGGAATGTACATTCAAAATACAGAAGTTTTCTGAATGACACATTCTAAAATGTTTGCACCTGTAAATTGCTTTTATTGACATTTCTGTGGGGAATGGATTATTTGACTTTTCCAGGTCAATATTGTGAGTCAGTTTGTTCAGTTTAACAGAATGCTTCCTTTTGAGTCTGTTCAGTATTATAAACAATATTTGTATGGGGCACACAACTCAGGTTTAATGGTAGGCCCATTTCCTCATGTGAACCAAAAGGCTGACTGCTTTATTATGGGAAAGAAATGCAAATGCTTCAGGAGAGAGTGCATCACAGTCAAATGCAAATGCACTTGAGAGTATTTTGGGCCAGGTCAACAACATAACATATAGTCAGTCACACTGAATTATCTGATTTAAAATATACAGTTCTGATTTTCCTGGTGGAAAACTTAAGAAAAAAAGTCCTTAGGAAACAAAACCTGTTGATATTTGTAGAAAGTCTGTTACCCTCAAAAAGATCACAGCAGAAATTTCTCAACTAGATCCATTTTAATGTACATAGAACTTATCTATCAAACTACCTATATATCTACCTACCTATCTTGCTACCTCTCCATCTTTCTGTCTTTCTATACCTTGGGGTTTAATCAAGGTTTAATAATTCTGCATATAAGAACAGTCTGTCCTTAGACTTTGGATCAAGTCTAAAGTCACCTGCATATGCCTAACTATAAAGTATTTGTCATGTCCCTTTCTGTGGACTAATCCACAGATGTAACACAACAGACCATTGTCATTAGTTGAGTAATTACATTAATCTGAGCAAAAAGGTCAATGGGACCAAATGCTGGTGTAGCCCTGTGGTTGCAGTATTACACACCAACCCACCCACACATGTTATTATTTGCTCAGGGTTCTTTTTTTCCTCTCTCTTTCTTTTTTTTTTCTCCCCACAGAGCATAAAAATAAAGATGCTGCTTCTGGTTCGAAATGTGAATGGAATAAATTGTAAGTTCCTGAAATGCTACATGTCAAATTAGCCTGTGTAAAAATGCTTTCCACTTACATAGCTTCTAAACACTGCTAGGACAGCTTGCTCTCATCGAGCCAGACATGTGGATCCCTATTTCAGGAAACATGGCACAGGAGGTGTAACCCAGCCAGGGCAAGGCAAAGTCAATGAGGCCACTTCAATTTACTCTAGTGGAGGATCTGCTCCGATGATTTCTCCCTGGGTCCTCCTTTCGCGTTTCTGCTCCACACCCTATCCAGCAGCCCTCCATGCACACCCATGGTTTTGCAAATGTGTTTCTCTTTGCTTTGCAGCAATGACAGCAATGAGGAAAGGGGTGCCTGGGTGCTGTCAAGGGGATGCTCAGGGGCAGAGGGTGCTCACCTCAAGGCAGGAGAGTCATCTTCACAATTTATAACTTGCAGTTTGGCAGCTGAGTGGGTGCTTAACCAGACCCGTAGCAGGAATGTAAGATGTCTCAGGAGCATCATCACTTGGTGCTCTCAATGAGTGAGGCACTCGTTGAGGAGTCTCTGAGAAAGTGGAGCTTCATAGTGAACTGTTTCATAGGTATATGGAACAAATCTTTCTGGAGTGTTTTTTATCTGGCACATGGGGAGGCACAACACAGCATTTTGAGCCTAGCAGAGGAGAGAAGTCTAGGCAGGCTGTTCATATACGCCATCAGAAGTGACAAGGGGGATGAGAGAGTCCCACATGTGTCAGATAACACCTCTAGCTACCAGGGTAACGACCATAGCAGGATCCTTCCCGATTGCCTCCAGAGAAGCTGCAGTCACCAGCCCACCCATCATTTTTCTGCTGTGCCCACCATTTTCCTCAGGCTAGCCCTACAAGCACTGAGCATGGCACAGGCTCTGTTTTCATGGATCGAAGCTCCTCCAACACAGCTGCCACAGTGTGCTGGGATGTGCCTCTCCTGAGGGTTTGATTAGCTGGTCCCCATGATGACAACACTTGGGCAAGCACCTGAATGCCAGTGGGACTGGTCCTTAGGAGAGACAAGTGGAACAGTGAGTACCAGATGATCCCAATTCTAGAGAGGGAATTGAAGCTCAGGCAGCTGAAACTGTTTCCTATGTGTCACAGAGGAAATGTGTGTCTCAGTGTCATACAGGGCCTATGCAATGGGAATTAAGCGCCTGTTTTCCCAGTACCAGTCTGCTGACTTCTCCATAATACACTCCTTCAGCCCCTGACTGGGCCATGACACATCTCTCCTGCTTTTCTGTCTTTCTTCCATCATCACTTGATATGTTGCTGATGTTGTATGTCTTCAGCTGTGGAAGACAAAGCCCCAGAGTTTAAACAATATTAGATTTTTTTTTTTTCCTGAAGAAGCCTCTTTAGAAAGTCTTTTATATGATACCAGACAGGCTTTCCCCTTCATTTTAGATGAAGGACACCTGGCAGACTCTAGCACAAGTGAGCATAAGCAGGCTGTCTGAGCATTCTTGTTTTCTCAGTGGCTCAGGTGACAGCAGCAGCAGCAAAGACACAACCGTGAGGCAGCAAATGCTCGATGGAGGCCAGGTTCCTCCAGGGGAAGGCAATCTCTGCCAGGGTCCTTGCAGAGCCTGCAAGCACTGCTCTGCACACCCAAATTGGCTGCCCAAAAGCTGGCTGCAGGCTGCTGCTCTCAGACCTCCTGCAGTCGCGTAGGTACAACCCAAGCCTACGCTTTCTGTGCCACCCCTAGGTCTGGCCGTACTGCCCCAGCTCAGGCAGATGTTTACCAAGCGCTGATCGCTGCTGACGTCAGTGCTCAAATACCTGGGCAGATGATGGATCTGGATGAGACACTCCCTGAACCTACGTGGGTAATGGGTGAGACGTTCCTCTTGCATGGCCTTGCTTGTTACCATCTTATTATTGACAGTGCCGCTGTCAATCCTTTGTTACCTTTTAAAATACTACTTCTCTTGGCTTTAAGTCTATGCTGTAAAGGTTGTGTCTTTCCCAGTATGAGGGGGCATCTGACATCTTCACATCTGTTGTGAAACTGCCTTTTCCTTTGGCTGCTTCCATGGCATGAAAGAGCTAAATCTTATGGTGGCTGTACCTGGCACTGGACATTTATTTACACTTGCATGAAACGAAAGGTCTTTTCCCCTGCATAAAAATGAGTGTGCAAAGCAGTATGGGAAATAAGACTCTACTTCAGAAATAAATCAATTTACATTGACAGTTTTAAATCTTCATGGTCACTTTTGTGTTCATCTGAGTCTGCCTGAGGAAGGGTTGTAGAGAGTACAGATGGGAAAATGCTGGGAAAAAACAAAGAGTTCCAAAGGTTCCTACCGCAGCCACCTAAATACCAGGGAAGAAAACCCCACAGTATTGCCCTTTTGCAGTGTTTAGCTACACTTCGTATGTCCCAGACTGCATTTCCTAAGCCAGGCTTGCTTCACTGTGTGGCTTCAGTTCTGGTCACTTGCAGTCACTTTATATAAAGGTATGATCACGGACAAAAGGAAAGAGATGCTCCCTTTGCACAGTCTTAAAGGCTGCTCATGGGTAAGTGCTCAAGTTCTACAAAATCAGTGGGGCAACAGCAAACAGAGCAGTCACTCTTTTGCAATACACTGATATGACAGTGATCACTAACTGACATTTGCTGGGGCTCTCCACACTGCATTATTGTGTGAGATGTTGTTATCTGGCAATGACATTAATCTGACTACACACATCCTACATGTTCACAAGCTGGCTCCAAAAAAGGAAGGGTTGGTTTATTTTAGTAAGTCATAGTGAATATTTCATCTCTTGTCCTGGGGGGACCTGGTGCTCATGCTTAAGAATGCTCTCATAAGGCTTCTGCTTCCTCACAGATCATATGGATCACACAGGAAGTGGCAGGGACAATGTTTGATGTGGCAGTGCGTAATGCCTGCAATGTTTATGAGACTGAGATCTCTGCTTTGCAGTGCAGTGGAAGGCACAGGTGTACCATGTAGATAATGCTGGTGGAGAAGTCACTCCACACGGGGGAATCCTTCTGTGGTAACAGTGATGATGATACACACTGGATCATCTGCATTCAGCAGTCTAAGCAGGAATGTGGTGGGATTGGGCTCTGGAAGTGAAGATGGTGTAGGATTAACCTTATTGTGAGCCTGCTGTGCTGGAGGAACATGAGATGCTGCAGCACAGGACCTTGATGCTCTGGTTTGCAGAGTGTACTTTTTTGCTGTAGAGAAGCTTTAGACCTCTGGCTCCTAGGCTCACAGAGCCGCTGTGACAGCAAGAGCAGGAGGGAGTGCTGTATCGTCATTAACCATACACGGTGCACAGCACTTGATCAAAGTGATGCTGATTTGTGCCTTAGAAGTGTGAAATCTCTCTGGGGAAGGCGCCACTAACACTCTCTATTTCTATGCCTGTTCTTCTGCTGGTAGTCTGCAGCAGAAGGAGTCTTGAAGAAAGCAAAAAATACCATGCAGCATGGTGAGAAAGTTCTTGGAACTTGCTGTTCGTTGTGTGTTATGTCCTGAACCTCCTTCCTGTACTGTATTACCCTGATATGGGCTGTGAGTGGAGAAATCCAACTGCGGGGTTAGTGAAAAGGACAGGAACCATGCCACGGGCTTTGGCAACACGTGGATGAATTGCTGAGCTATCTAATATAGGTCCATGCTTTCAGATTTGAGGTTCAGTTATCACTGGTGGGCTCATTCTCTGTGACTGCTCATGAAAATCTCTCCTTTTCGTCCTCCCCACATGGTCTCCCATGGCACACTTCTCTGAGTCTTCTTCCTTCATGGCAGTGACCCTGTGTTCTGGGTTTTGCTGCAAAGGTGCAAGTGTAATCTAGATGGCTTGCCTTTAAGATGTAAAAGTGGGTAGGAAAATTAATAAAAGCAAATTCCATATAAGCAGGACACAAATGTTCTCTCTGGTAGAAACCAATTGACGTAGGTGGCACTTTCTAGGTCACCAGCATTTGGTAGAGGCAGCAAATCTAATGGCATCACTAATGACAAATGTCTGTTTCTCTTTTATCACACTTAGCATGGGTGTTCTGCATATGTCTACCCAGGAGCCTCATCTATCTCCTGCTGATAGGCTGGTGGAAGTGGTGCTATCTTCCTCTGCTTCTGCTGACCGAAAAGTTGCGTTGCTAGACATGACCCTTCCAATGATGTATTCCAGAACTGCTGATTTTATAATGCTAAGACTTTTATCCCCTCTCTGGGGACAAATCTATACAGGGATATAACAGTCTGGGGCTGCTGGTTTAGCATTTCCTTTCTCAATTAGGAGGCATGGTCTCTATATGTTCCTCCAAGTATTTCTAGTGAATTCTTCCTCAAGGATCTTTTTATGGCGATTTTGCCAGGATGCTGGAAGTTCTTCAGTGAGGTCCCTTCTCTCTGTTTTGCAGTTTGGAGTTGTACTTTGCTGTTAGATCTGCACAAAAACCATCTTCTTGTCGTGGAGGATGTTCAGTCTGAGAATGGGCATGCACGTGTGTACAATGTGATCCATGGCACATAACAGTGCAGATCGATTATGCACACAGACCAACAGATTGTCAACTGCCACTGTTTCATTTTTTTATATCACACGTGTGACTGACCCTTGGATAGACAGTCTTGTGACTAATCTGTGCCAGGAACATCTCGGTGGACTTCCTGATCTCATGTGCTCTGCAAACTACCTAGTCTTTCTGACCAACAAGGAAGCACGGATCTCATAAGATACAATAGTCTGTGTTATTGCACTTTCTTATTTGCACCATTATTCTATCAGGCAACATCACGTTCTTTCTCAGTATCTTTCTCAGCCTTTACTCAGGAAAAACTCCTACCAAGTGGGTACTAGCATGACCACATTGATAATTTCGACAGGAGGGGCAGTTGCTGTTGTGCAAATGCCATCTCTATATTAGGGGCAGCAATGGGTGACGCTCGCCATCTTTGTCTTATTCTGCCCTTTTTTTTTCCCCTATAGGGGCTCCCAGCATTGCCAGTCACTAATTTACTTAAAATTTTCCACGCTAGGTCTCTTGCTTCAGCATGATTAATTCAGTAATTAATAGAGAAAAAAATGGCTAAAATGATTCATTGGTTTCTGAGAATAAGTTTAGGAAAATGACATTGGTTTGCCCTGTAATAATCTTTTCTTTCTTACAGCATTTTCACTGAGTACTTTGGAGGAAGGCCTTGACATTTTCTCTGCAAGGGATCAATATGTTACTGATTTCTACCCTTGTTAAAAAAAGCGACCCAGAGCTAACCAGGCTTTAAGTTCCAAAAAGCTTGGCGTGCCCCTGCTTGGCAAAGGTTTGTAAGAGTCTGTCTGCTAAATTCTGCCAATGCTGTGCCTCCGTTGCTTTCATTCCAGCCCTTCCCAGGGCTTTCGCCAGCCTGCGGGCACAGGAGAGCCTGGGATGCTGTCTCAGGGATCCTTCCTCGCTGAGCAAGGATTTCTCTGCAGTTGCACCACTGGCGCTGAGCCTGGGGTGTGTGGGAACTTGTGATGAGTCTCTTTTCCATGTCTTCATGGCTAGATGTGACTTCAGACAATGTAGGGGAAGATCACCCTGAGTGTCAATGTAGAAAGACAGGAGGCAGAAGAAGAAGAGAACTAAGGATCTGGTTGGTGAAGAGGAGAACAGTAGGAGGAGGCACTGGGGGGAACAAGCCAGAAGCTGTTCAGAAGGGAGGTGGGAAGAAAGGGAAGATCACAGATGTGGACTAATGATGGCAAGCAGGAGATGACAGTGAAAATGAGGAACTGATAGAGGTGAGTGACACACAAGAGGAAAAGGTGGCTGGAACAGAGCAATAGATGGTCCTAGAGCAAAAGGCTGTTCTCCAGCCTCGAGTACAGGGAGGGATGCCTGAACTATTCTGTCCCAGTTATCTGGGAAAGCAGTGGCAAAGTAGGTGCCTTGCTGGTGCCCTGGAAACGTCTTTCTGGTCACTAGCTCCATCCCCTTGCCCCGAGTGCTGCCTAAACTAGATGTGAGCAACATGTGTTTCACAACCTCCTGTGGCATCCCTGTGCACTAGACCACAGCTTCCTGATGAGGAGATCTGGCCCCCACTGTCTAGAACCAACTCATTACAGTTCTCTTGTCCAGCTCCAGTGGGCAGTGAGAACAATTTATTCCCTTCTCTGTGGCAGACTTTTGCACATGCAAGGAGCATAACCTTGCCTCCTATCAGTTCTGTCTCCCAAATGCTGAACAACTCGCCTCTTCTGGACGTGTATCTTCTAACCTTTCTTTCACCTCGTTTCCCCTCATTTTCTGACATGTGGCCCTCCCTTCCCCATTGACCAGATACTAGCTCAGGCTGTCAAGGAGCTGAGGAGAGAGATCACCTGGATTAATCCTGCTTCTCCATCACACTCCACGTGAAATTTTCACTTTCAGGGACTAGTAGGACATTGTTGGCACACAATTAGATAGGCATTACCACACTTATCAAGTGCTCAGGTAGCATCTGAATCACATAACCTCTGTGTGAGGTAATATGAGCAGGTTAAAGTGTCTGACTCACCGGTAGGAAGGGATTACCCTAGCAGAGCTTGTGCTGCTGCTTGCTGCTGTGCTGCTTTCCTGCTCCCACTACCTGGGCAGCTCTGGTCAACTGCTGGTGAACTACCGCTGTGTAGTCTGTAACACGTCATCCTCCCACACTGGGCTGAGGCTGAAGGTGCTGCCTGAGCTGCTGAGCAGTGCCTGTTCAGAAGGGGAAACCACCAAGAGGCGGCAAGAAACCACTGATGGGTGGCAAGGAGCAGGCATCACAAAACTGGCCCAAAAGGGAGAGCCTTTACCTGCAACCAAGAAGATGATTGGGGTCACCTACTACGGGATCTCTGCCTCTGCTCACTAACTACGGAGCTGCTATCAGGCAGTCAGTTTTCCCAACATAGGGACCATAGATAACATCAGGGAAATCCACATTGAGCAGAAGACCAAGCTGGGGGATGATCCAAAAGTCTGAGGCTTAATCTCGTAAGCTTAGTCTTAATGTCATTAATGTCCATGAAGAATCAAGTACATTTGGGAAAGTATTACAGCAGGAAATTAATAATAGTACGTTCAGGGCAGAGAGTGGATAGAGAGAGGTAGGTAAACATGGGTAAAGCAGGTGAGAATGATGAGCCTGTGCAGATTGCATATAATACTTTGTTATGTGCAGACAGGAAGCCTGTGGGGTGAAAGCAGACTACCTTTTGCATGTAACGTCTGTATTATAGCGTTTGTATCTGGATGGAAGAAAAGTAGGGTTACATGGAGAAGTCTAACTTATGCTTTCCTAACCTGGTGGCCCTTGACTTTGCAAATTTGCCTGGGCAGAGCTTTAGTGCAAAACAAGTGGGCTGAGGAAGTGCTCTGTTGTAGAGGACTGTGGCTCATTCACACGTAAGAAGTCATGGTAAGTAGTAGCATCCTTGTGCAGGGGAACACTGGCAGCGAGGACATGGGATCTGCTTAGGGAGACCTTAGCTGTGTTCTTCTTCCCCCAGACCATTGCACTGGAGAGGTTTGTGCAGTAAGAGTGCATGGGGAAAGCAGGAGACACAGTAGGCTGCCATCTTTAATGCTGCCTTGGGGTGCATCTGTGGTCCCTTCCCAAGCCCTGATGGTTTCGGCCTCCTGCAATGAAAGTCACCCTTGTGCAGCAGGCCCACAGAAGGCCTGTGTCCTGCTGATGTCAAAACTGATGTGGCTGTGCTGACAGATACTTTTCCATCTTACCCCCTCAGACATCTCCGCGGGATGAGGGTGGTGTGTGGGAAGGAACCAGCACGCAGTTTCACAGCGCTGCTGGTTAATGGAATTGTGGCAGTATTACTCTTTATGGAAAATGCTACTTTGAGGGGTGAGTCTTTAGGGGATAGGTTAGATGAAGATACATGTGTCAGCCCAGTCAGACAACTAGAAGGTCAACAGGTTCTCAGGCTACATGTCCCCAGGTACCAAAGTCCTTATGAGGAGCCACTGTATCTGGATTCTTTTTCTAAGTGAACTGGAAAGAGGCCAAGGGAATTAGTGCAGTGAAATGCTTACCAGGAAGCCAAAGATAAATATTCATGTCTGGATTCGTTTCCCATTGACTTCATTAATTACATAAGGAAGAGATGATGTCTGCGGAAGAATTCCCCTTCTCCTCCCACAGGATATATAGCGCTTTGATGCATGTCCTCAGCAACAGGAATCCTCCTGAAGTAAGTTCCTAGAAAGTCCCTGAGGAAGAGATCTTCATATTTAATATGGCTCAGCTGCCAGCTCTGAAGAATGGGATGGCTGAGATTCTGCCTGTGCAGTGGCGGAGCAGAAGACCTGTTCACCGTCTGCGTGATGCATGGCCCTCTGGTCTGAACTGGCACAAGGGAGAAGGAGGTCCAGCTCTGCCATGAGGTGACATACACCTTTTTACTATTGTATTTGTAATGACCTTTGCATTTCTTGTACATTTTGAAACAAGAAAACCCCTTTTTGACCCTGTCTGCACAAGAATGTTTTAGGCAAGGGTTAATATCAGCATTTTGGAGGCCAAAATTGCCCTGCCATCTCACACACAGGTGCTACCTCCCTCTCCTACCTACCCTCAGGTATGTGGCATCCCTCTCCACATGCACTGTTTTACTTGGAAGGGAATTGAGTCTCATTTGATATCGTGTCTTTCAGATCACAGCCCTGTTTTGTGATGAGCCCAGGTTTGCACACTAACATCTATGGCTTGCTTGTGCTTTGATGGAAAGTCTGGTATTTTTGTACTTCTGCTGATAGAAACGTGTCTGGATGTAACACAGTGCTGGATCACTGAGGCCTGCAGGGTCTCTTGGCTAAAATGAAGGGGAGGAGCTCAGGATATCCAGAAAAGTTCTGTGAAGAGCTAGGTTGCAAGTCTGCCAGATGGGAAGCCACATCCTGGACATGGTGGCCAAGGGAGCATGTCCTGGCCAAGAGGAGACTCTTTAATACATTTAGTATCTCTGACACACCACATGCAAAGAGAACTATGGAAGTGGTCCTCAAACTCAGGCAGAGACATCCTGTCTATGCTGGGAACAATCATAGAAGGATGCTGTGCTATCTTGCACCACAGCTGCTGCCTGGGTGGCAGGGAGCCTTGGCTCCTGCACCATGCTGATGCTGCCCTTGCTCTGCTGGAGGCTCCATGGAAAAACTGAAATGCCAGAACTTTTTGTTTCTTATAGGCATCAAATCATACAACAACTGGACAGTAATGCCACTTCCATTCCTCTCATTTTTCCCTGGCTTTTTCTCTTCATCCACCTGTTGTCACTCCTGCCCACAACAATGCTCACACTCTGCTATAGTTTGGCAGAGCCTTTAACAGGAAAAGGGAGATACTGGTTCCCTATTTGATTAGTGCCGTCGTTTTCAGCTGATGCTTAGCTGCTGCAAGGCAAATTGCCCAAATCAAATTGACAGAGGTATTTTCAACTTTGGCAAAATATTCTTGCTTATTTTAATTGTTTTTAATGAGAACGCTGACTGCAAAAATACTTTGCAGTGTGATTTGTGCTTGCATTCAGGCAAATAGAGGAGCATTTCTGGTAGACATATATGTTTGGTTTTGTCATGCACACTGTGAAGCAGTATAATCCTGCTGGGGCCATCAAATAGGCAATAGCTTATTTCGTTCTTTCACTTCTTGCTATTTTAAAAAGCAGTAAGAGTAACAAACTCCCCTCTGGTTGGTCTAGTTGGGAAGTGGTTTCCTGTTGGCCTTCCTAACTTACTCTCCTTCCCAGCCAGGCAAAAACTGGACCAGTGTCTTCTACAGGAGAGAGAATAAAATGTGGCAAATCTTCTACCGCTAATAAGCTCACACCAGTCTGGCATGAGCAGATGGTGGAAAAAGAACTATTTTCCTGCAGCTGGCATAAAGACTGATACTGAGACAGTAAAGGCTCAGCTGTGTCTCTGTTGTGCTATTTCTTGATGCGCCACTGCCCCATAAATGGGAGTGTTATTCTTGTATGAGTATCTATGTGGCATGTGCCTGTTGCAAGATACAAAAGGTAGGGAGGACTCAACTGCATCTCAGCAGAGTCAAAAAGTAAGAAAAGAGGGATGGAAACAGTGTAAGATGTCTTCAAGTAATTAATGAAGAAAGCATTGGCCAGGCAGTGCAGTGCAAGAGATGAGGAAGAGACAGACTTCCCTGCTAGAGTGCATTTGCTGTTCCTGCTGACCCTCTGAAGCATGGGTGTAGCCTTTTCCTCATCTAAGGTATATACAACTGAGCTCTTTGCTTCACCCCAGCAGAAGGATATGAGCTCTGGGGAGACCTACAACTATGGGGGAAAGGGTTCGCCTTCACCCTTTTCTCCATCAAGACACCAAAACGTAGCCTTCCCACCACTGATGACCCCAAAGGAAGCCAAAGGTCATATCATGGGGATATCCCAGAATGACTGGAGCAAGGGCAGCTGTAGTGGTGCTCACTGCTCTCCGCAAAGCAGAAGTACGCGAGCATGCCGGCACCATGGGCTTTTCCAGAGTCTCCCCCATCAACATGGGCAAAGCTGTATGATGATCAACTAGACTTCTCAGAGCTGCTTCTGTGTCTGGGTCAACACCAAGGCTTGAGGTGGAGAGCAAAGAAAAGGGGGTTGAGTCTGATGGAAGGTGACAATTCGAATCAGGAAGCTCAGTCCTTTAGATACATCAATAACTGCTTTGTTTATGTTGGCTGAGGTACTTCCCCCTCTGAACTGTGGCATTCACCCAGTATTGTGCTTTTCTCAAAACAAACACCCCACTTTCTGGGAAGACATCCCATCTTACAGTGTTTTGCTGCCATGCTCTGAGCATGCTGACACCATCATACCACTGCTATGTTAACAGGCAAAAAATGGAGCCTTTTCCTCAGTTTTGGGGTGCCATTTCCATCTGCTTCCCTGCTGGAGCTGAGCTTAGAGTGGGGGTATACCCTGTCTCAGCCTGCATGGGATTGCTGCTGCACAGACATGTCTGCCATGGGGCCAAGCATCCCGCCATCCTCTGATTAGTAAAAGCACACCACAAATCTTGCCAGTGCCCATGTGACCATGTCTAATTTCCTAGCTAGCTATCATCTAACTGGGGTGATCTGCAGCTGCCTGGGCGGCAGTGGTTTGTGTGCTGTTCCAGCCCACTGGTCTTCAGCTGTTGGAGGACTAATGTGAATACCCCATGGGTTTGTAGGAGAGAGACATTTGTTCTTCTTAAGCTCTGCTTATGGTCCTATTAGATATATGTTGTGTGTCCCACCATCCCTACCACACTGTGGAAGCAGTGGTCCATTGGGGAAGTCCATTCCCAGAATGGTCTGTCAGTCAGAGCCATTGGTGAGAATGGCACTTTGCATGCAGAAGTGTGTGTTTGCTGGCTACAAGGATCATGACAAGTCTCCACTTGTCAGAAGCACATCAGAGACCGGAGTCTTGGAAAAGTGAAAGAAACTTAGTGGATTCAAAAGGCTCTCCTAGGCAGACTAGCCACCGAATTCAGCTGCAGGCAATAGCTACTCATTCAGCCTGCAGTACCTGTGGTCATGGAGCAGAAAGAGCTGAACAAGGAGCAGGACAGTACCTCTGTCCCTGTGCTGCTGAGAGGCAGTGTTTACACTACAGTAGCCTTCTTGTTTGCCACCTGACCTTTCCAGCCTCATCCCCTCTCCTTTCTGGTTGACTTTTGACTGTCCTCAGTTAATCTCTTGCCATGCCCTTTCCTTTCCCCTCTCTAGCATATTTGCTATTCAGCAGGTTCACACAGCAATAAATGATTAACCAGAAGATTTGTTGCTCAGTCCCCTATTGGAATGCAGCAAAGATCTCCACTTTGTACATAAAATATAACAGAAAGGCAAGGCTTCTGCCAGAGCATCAAACAAGCCTTGGCCTGTGCATTAAATTCAAGTAATAGTCATAGGAAAACACTTTAAAGAAAAATCACACTGACATGAGCAGGAAAGCCAGTCAACCCCAGGCACGCTGGGGAGAGCATTATGCATATGCCACATTCACATAGATAGCATGGACATGCTGAGTAGCTGGGCAAATTTCAGAGCACCACCACTGAGACTAGCAACCACATTTCTGAGCAGGGAGGGCTGGGAGGAAGAAACCACACCTCCATGCCAGCCCCACATGAACCAGCCATGTGGAAGATCTTGGCTTGGCTCATTCAGGAGGTGAGACTGGGGCTTAGGCTGACGTAGCAGCCAGCTGAGCACCACTGATGCGGGAAGATGAAGCAGGTGCCTTACAGGTAAGGAAAGATCTGGCAGCGCAGAGATTATCTCTTCCAGGTGACCTGCCCCCCTTCAGAGGCAGACAGAAAACATCTGTCAGGAAGCAGAAGACACTGAGCTGCTGATGCCATCGTACCCTAGCAGGCAAGGAAGAGCTGGGAAGAAAACTTCCCCTTGAGGGTGCTTTCCTCTCTCAAACAAGGTAAGCCAGCAAATGACTCAATTACATACTGAAGAACAATGAAATAAATATTTACAAGGTGCCTTTTTAGATGCCAAGAGTTATAAACCAGTGAGTGGAAGAAAGCAGGACTCGAGATTCCCAGGTGCCCAATTCAGGCAATGCTTAACTACTAGACTGTGAGGTATTGGAAGGGCTCCAGTTCCTCTTCTGGAAGCTCTCCTCACAAATCACAAGTACAACTTTTCTTTTTCATTCAAAGAAATAAATAAATACCAACCTTAACTGTGTTCTATGTAAGTGCCTTGAATGGGGAAGAGAAGGGAAAAGAGGAATAGCAGTTTTGCTTATCATGCCTGTGTTTCCAAGCTCTTCCAGGCACTGGCATGTACATAGGCCTTTCCCTGGTTACAGACGTATATATAATTAGCACAGCACATTATGCATTGCCTTCCTATTTGCTGGAATGTTCACCTCTGTGCAGGACAGCACAATGCCTGAGTGCCACTTAACGGGCTATCGCCAGCCTCAGCTGTCCAATGAGCCCAGGCCAGACTCCTGGAAGTTTGCCTTAAAGAGAACAGGCACCAAAAAGAAAGGTAATTTGGACAGGGGATGTATTCGCTTTTCAGTTTTGAAGCCATTAACTTTCATGTTGTCAAGTTCTTCTCATCAGTATGGGTGTCTGGAAACCTACTTTATGTAAAAGTTAAAATTGCTCCATGGGGTTGGAACTAGATGATCTTAAGGTCCTTTCCAACCTTAGCCATCCTATGATTCTATGACTGTGGAACTAGAGTTGGCAGGAAACCCATATCCCTTCCACCCAGATAGGGGAGCACTAGCAAGGTCCCTCATCAGCTGCTCCATAACGTTTATCCGTCACTGCAGAAGGGAGATGGAAGCAGAAAGAGATCCCCTGGGCAGCAGTGGGCAGAGCTGTCCAGCTGTGTGACCTTGTTGCCTGCCTGTTGGTGTAATTCCTGATCAGGCCAGGGTGAACTTGGAGGGGCCAGCCCCCTTACTCTTCTGTGCCTGGGACAGTGTGTCAGGTAATATCAGGTTCTCCTGTTGGTTGTGTGTGGTACACGTTAAAATGTGTCAGATGAACACATTTTTCCAAGGGGCTTTCATGAGCCAGATGTCTTTAGCAGGGACAGGCAGTGTAAGAGATGTAAACATCAGCACACAAGCACCTGTAACCCAAATAATGGGGAATAAAAGCATAATTCAAGAGACAAAGAGGGAAGAGAAGAGGAGAAAACATATAATTGGGCTCTTTGAACGGCTTAGAAACCCTAACAGCTCCTTTAAGGACATGGACTCTTCTGCACAAGCTTACCTGACAGCACCTTAGAGATTTGCTAACTGGGGACTATCATGGGCAAGCAAACAGCAGAAGATGTAAATGTGCCCTGTGTAGAGTAGAGAACTTTGAGCCCCTCTCTCCTGCTCCCTGTAATCACTGGCCATTTCAGTGGAGAACTTGAGAAGGTTTTACTATGGATATAGGCAGGTGAAGCATGCAGGCTACTCCTTCCCCAGCCACCAAAACTCCTAGGTTAGAGCAAGGGGTTGCACCTGCCCTGCCCGTATAGTGCAGGCCTGGCATCAGTTTTGAAACTATTCAGAAATTCAGGGTAGCAGAGAAGCATGAGCCTTGGAGACAGAGAAGACAGCACTGTAGCTTCTGGACGTGTCTGCTGTTTACACTGCTACTGTACTTGCCGACTCTGAACCTAATAACAGACTCTGCTTGCTGGCCGACTTTGCTTTAATAACTTAGGAATGATATGCAAAGAGCAGGGCACAAAGGCTGCTGCAACAGCCTGGCAGGACCACAGGAATGGGAGCAGGGTGTGAACATGGAGGCAGGAGTGGGAATTTCTGCAGCTTTGAAAAGTGGACATTAGTGTGTTTTAACACTTAATAGAGTCAAACCTTTGAGGAGCCAAGACTTATTTTCAAACCCGATGGGCTTTAGAATGCTCTCCTGCTGAAAGCCCTCCCCATTATCCATTTCTGAAATGCAGGTTTACAATCCTAATTCAGTTTGTCACCCTTGGAAATGACTTCTCTTTCATGGTCACTTGCCTTCTCTGGGGAAAGGAAGGTCTGAAAGAAAGTTCTCAAATGCCTTTCATTCAGACCCAAGCTTTTTGCTCTGTCTCTTCTTTATGAGTTCCCTCCCTAATGCAGGGATTCCATCAGCGCCCTTGCAAGACAAAAAGTTTATTCTCATTTGCGGGTCTCTCAGCATTAGAAGTGTCTCCTAATGGGTAGATTGTGGCTGTAGGTAATAATTCTTACGAACTCCGCTGCTGCTGCAACTCCGTTATTTGAAAAGCAGTCGAGTGCCAGCCACGCGGCGGCAGATAATTAAAGACTTTGGAACAGTTTTACTGGCACAGCCATCTCCTTGTGCTGATCCCACAAAGTGTAGATCTTCCTCTCCTTCCTGCACTTGGGTGAGTTGGCTTGTTTTGCACGTGATGAAGCACCAAGCAAACGGAACTGGGTACCTTTGCATGGCAAAGGCTCCTTCTACCAGGGTGACTCAGCAGGAGAGCCATGCATTTCTTTGCAATGCCCTGGAACAGACTGCCTCTTCTTTAGACTGGATTGGGTTTGGGGTGGGACTTGGGCCTCTGAAGCAAGATTGGTGCCAGAGAACAGCTTATCCTTAATTACATTTCCATGATAGGATTCAGCTGTGGAAGAACAAACACCAGTGAAATCAAGGTGATAGAGCAGATTTCCAGGCAAGGTAAATCAGAGAACTGGGAACCTGGAACTGAGCAGAAGTTCTGCAGAGATAGAGATTTCATCATCTCAGAAATAGCCCTGGCAAAGCCCCAGTAGACAATGTAGCTAAGTTATTCTGTGGCTTTTATGTTCTTTCATGTGGCTCCTGGATAGCTAAAGCCTAACCACAATTATAGTCATTTTATTTTAGGGAATCACACAACGGCATGGACATTTACTCAGGCATTTTGGGTGGCCCCTAAGAGGGAGATATTGGTGGCATTTTCGGTCATTGGCATTGAGGGATGGCAAGTTTCCTGCAGAACTGTTGAAGGCAAAGCCAATGCTTTATTTTAAATGCTTATAGTCAGACCTCTGGCTTCTGGTTTGGTTTTTGGTTGGTTTGGGTTTTTTGTTTTTCTTTTTATAAACCTTCTATATTTATTATTTATATCCATTCGCAGATTCTGGGGCAATGCTTTGAGGTCCTGGAGGCTAGGCAGCATTTGGGATGCAGGATTATCTGTTACAAGAATATCTGGAGGGTGTTTGGGTGCCTGACAGAAAGTGGGAAGTGTCCAGGAGTTCATTTTTCGGAATTGCTGTCCAATGGCGCCAGTCTGCCTGTTTGCAACATTTCACCCAGTTTTGCAAATCTGACAGCCCTCTGGCCAGCTTTACGTGTTCTGCCACAACGTTTTGCGAAACACCCTCTGTTGCTTATCGAAACAACAACAGGGTAGAGTTCTGCTTGTGGTAAAAGTTCACAACACTGACCAGCCAAAAAAAAATGATACTAATTTTGGGATGGATCATCACCTAACCTCGCAGTGAAGCTGCACTGATTTGCACCACCTGAGGGTATTGTGCCTTGCTAGTAATGCCACTCTGCAGACTTCCCAGGCCCACTAACTTCAATGCTGACTTTCAGAGGATGTGCATGCTCACCACACTATGGAGAAGTGAAGAGCTGATGATCTCCTATCTGTCTTGCTGCGGCCATCAGGTCGCTGCTGCACTCCCAATGACTAGCCAAACCTTAACGGCGCAGCCTGAGCTCTCCTGCTTACAGACCTCCTTGTGTGTTCTTTTTTTAAGTGTCTCTCAACTTGCCAGACCAATTTCTTCAATGCATCTGCACACATTGGCAGATGTTCTCCTAACCACTGGTTAGGACATTGACATAGATGTTAATCTATGGTGCTGACAAACACGATAAGCCGTAAACACCCATGTCCCAGTTTCTCTTTCCTCTTGATCTTAGTGTGATCAGAGTTTCACTTCCAGTAAGTGCCATGATGAGAGGTGAAGAAATGAGAAGGCAACAGAGGTGAAGCTTAGCTGTCATTCATAGAGACAGATCACACATGAGTTATACACCATCAGAGACAAACTGTGCCCTTGACACCAATGTGCCAAGTCTTTTATCATCCAACCACTCTGACCTTCCTGATTTTCCCCCTCCCACCCTCAGTCCCCATGTTGTGATTTATGCCCTTGCTCCATTGTGCCTATCTCTTCTTTGGGACAGGTTTGTATAGCTGATGCAGAGTTTGTTACAACTAGGGTTTAATCTTAAATCTCATGTTTGCAAAGCCCTCAAAAAGTAGTAACAATCATGTTAATAAACTTCATAGCACTTGGGAAAAAGTAAAGGTAGGTAGGTCTTTGTAGTGTATAAACCTGCCCTGGAAAGGAGGGTTGTGGTTATAGAAGAAATGCTCTCCATTGTTGGGTCCTGCACTGAAACTCCTCATCCGTTGCTCTGCTTACTTCAGGTCCCCCACTGCTCCAAGAAGACAGAGTAGCTCCCTGGAGCTCCCACAGTGCACTCCTCCCTCCTTGAACCAAACTCTGAAGAAGTGTCAGACCACAATTTGACAGGGAAGCTGCGGGCCCTGGAGGTTTCAGGCTCATCCAACCGCAGCCCATGTTTGCAGTGCACAAGTGTGCCCTTGGTGTCCTCAGGCAGAGGAAGGCTGGGCCCTCCCTGAGCAATCCCGTTCCTATTAACAGGTTTCTGCTTCCCCACAGAAGTGTAGCATTTGCGCAGGAGAACAGGTAATGTTTCACTCCCTTGCTAAATCTGGAAGTCTCTCTTCAGCAAAATCCAAAGACTTTAATGAGCAAGAGAAACACAGACTTTTAGTTCTTTTTTCTTCAGCAAATCCAGCTGTTTTCTCCGTGGCTGCAGCTGCTGGTTTGCCTTTGCCTTTGTATGGAGCGCTTCAGAGGGGTTTGTGGACAGGGCCACATCAGAGAGGTTTCCCACAGAGGTGGTCTCAGAGGCCCTCTGTGGTGTGCTGGGATTTTGGGATGGACCTGTGTTCTGTATTAAGCTTATGAAAAGGAGACAAGATTTAAATAGCATTTATTCAATTTCTTTGTGGGTGTTTTTTTCTTGAAATAAAGGCCTTTTCTCTTTTGTTTTATTAGAAACACACCCACAGCAGGGTGTCCAAAATCAGGCAGGGCTGTGCTTGGCAGGCGCCCATGGGGAAGCAGTGTGCAGTCCTGCAGGGTTGCTCCTTGGGTGCATTCTGTGGTTCTCCATCCCCCCTTAGACTAGCCTATGTCACACGTTCACTAAGTACCAAATGGCACTAGGATCCCCCGGCTCTGCCCCTCTCCGTCACACCAGCCACCATGAGATGGGTGTAGGTCTAATTCCACCCTCTAACTGTGTGCTAACAGGCCATTCCAGATCACCATTCCCTCAAGCTTCTCTGAACACATTAAATTTCCACCAAGCAGGATTCACTGATGTGGTCTCCCATTCTGCAGAGCCACAAGAGCTGCCAAGTTACTGTAAAACAGTGCTTGAGATAGTGTTTATAACCATGTTGCACCCAGAGGGTCCTGAACTGTGTGAGATCAGTTGCACTGAGCTTTAGACGTATAGTGTATATATATGCACACATATTAAAAAGACAATCCTTGCTGTGTGAACAGCTAATGGGAAAACTTGTGACTTGTAAATAGTATTCTTCTTCTGTAATATACCTAATTATATGTAGCAGGGAAATGCAGAGAACTGGTACAGTGGCCAGTCACATCGCATCCTTCCCCTGCTCCATGGAGAAACTTTGGAGATTCTTCTCCTTTAATTTCTGTACCTTGGTCTCTGCAAGTGGTCTGGTGACTAAAAGCAGCTCCCCAGTGGGAGAGAAAAACAGCTCTGCTAGGACATCGTGCATTTGCTTAGAGACAAGAAAGCACTCCTCTCCTACTGCATGAGGAGCTGAAAGCCTGTGCTCATCTAGCATGATCATCCCTTGAAAATTCTGTTTATGTCAAATAGGCAAACCTCAGAGCAAACCATCATGGGCAAGGCCCCTGGACGATGATAAATGGCATTCTTTTGCCATGCAAACAACAAGAAAGCAGCAGCCAAAAGCTATCAAATCTCTGCTGAATCACTGATGAATGTCATTCAAGCTTAACACTGTGTTTGGAGAGATATGACTTGGCCATTCAGAGCTGGTATGGGAACTGTCTCTGTATGTCAGCACAGCGGATGGCCCACTAGCTCCATACCACTATCTCAGGTGGTGAATGCAATGTAATTGAGTAAGGTTTCTGAAGGGCATCAACAAGGGCATGGACGCAAAAGTCATGTTTGTGCTTTGAGGCAGTCAGCACTGACCTGAGGTTAGGGAATGCCAATGGGAAACTGTGCAGCAACTTAATTCTGTACACACTGGCTGGAAAGGTAGGCTCTCCTCCTTTTATAAGTGTTTGGGAACAACTCACAGCTGGAGCAGGATGCAGAACCCTGGAGCTTCAGTGCTTTTGTGAAGTGAGTGCTCTGTGTGGCTCCTGCTGCAATGAATCAGCACCAAGTAGTTATTTGCCATTCTAGGAAATCATTCAGATGTACTGAGATGTAAACAATCTCTTCGTGAAGGAGGAATCCAGGAAAGAAGCTATGTGTCTCATCTTGTTCTTCCCTCAGAATTAGGACTGGCCCCTACAAGGGGATGAAAGCAAACTGAGGGTGGCTCAACTGAGATAAGGCATTTGTGAGGCTCATTGAAGGTGGGCATCAGAACTGTTGGAAAGAGTCCAGAGGAGGGCCACGAGGATGATCAGGGGACTGGAGCATCTCCAGTATGAAGACAGGCTGAGGAAGTTGGGGCTGTTCAGCCTGGAGAAGAGAAGGCTGCGTGGAGACCTCATAGCAGCCTTCCAGTATCTGAAGGAGGCCTATAGGGATGCTGGGGGGACTCTTCATTAGGGACTGTAGTGATAGGACAAGGGGTAATGGGTTAAAACTTACACAGAGGAAGTTTAGATTGGATATAAGGAAGAAGTTCTTTACTGGTGGTGAGGCACTGGAATGGGTTGCTCAAGGAAGTTGTGAATGCTCCATCCCTGGTGGTGTTCAAGGCCAGGTTGGACAGAGCCTTGGGTGACATGGTTTAGTGTGAAGTGTCCCTGCCCATGGCAGGGGGGTTGGAACTAGGTGATCATGATTCTATGATCTTCAGGTCCTTTCCAACCCTAATTATTCTATGATTCTATGATTAGAGGGACACAGCAAGCACTGTCTGTGTGGATACCTGTCTAGCTCCTGCATAAATAGGTGTATTTATTTAGATATGTTAATATCCATCGCTGTAGGGAAGGCAACCAAATCTGAATGCTCAGTCATTACCTGCTGCAGGGAAAGGGACATGCAAGAGGAATTTGAAGGGAGTTCTTGCTGCCAAGGAAAGATGAAAGGATTTTAGAAAGAGAGGTTGTGAAAACAAGTAGTACTGGAGAGTTCATCCATGCATAAATGAGATGGAGCCTGAAATGACGGAGAGTCTCCATTGCTTCCTTGAAAATACAAGGATTAAAAAAGGGTGGCTAAACAGGATGTA
Organism: Pezoporus wallicus; assembly: GCF_028554395.1. Lineage (NCBI taxonomy): Eukaryota > Metazoa > Chordata > Aves > Psittaciformes > Psittacidae > Pezoporus > Pezoporus wallicus. The sequence continues at coordinate 3,261,063 of NW_026639660.1, forward strand.
AGGCAGAAAACAAGCCAGCACTCAAGGAGGGAAGGAAAAATGTCAATGTACGCAAATCAACTTTGATGTGATGCCTACCCCAATGTCCTGCTACAGAGGGATAAGCTTGGAGCCCTCCCCACCCCAAAAAACTGAGCATGCTCCCAGCTCTCTGGGTTTATGCCAGACTGTGAAGTTCACTTTCAAAGGCAAAGCTGACGCGGAGACATTTGACAGGACTCATGCTTCTAAAATCACGTGGATGCTTTTGTAAACACTACTTCTGGGTGTACTCAATATCTCCACTATTAATCGGGTTGCGGGGAGTTAAAAGCCCATTAATGGCATTAACAAATGCTATTTAACAGGGCTGAATTGCAAATGCAAGTTTAGGCAGAGAACAAATACAATGTGACTTTGGAGAAGCAGAAAGCCAGCCAAAAAAACCCAATAAACTAACCAACAAAACCTTGAAAAAAAACCCACAAAACAAACATCTATTAATCAACACAAAATACATAGCCTGAGAAGGGAGGAAAAGCCTTGGCAGATGTGATATTGAAAGAACTTGCTAGTGTGTTGGTTAAAGCCAGATGTGATGTTCAACAAATGGAAGATGTAGATGGGCCAAAACATGAAGCAGATTTGATAAGATTTTGGCTTGCAGAATGAACACAAGGACGGTCAGTGGAGTTTGGTCTTGTTGGCACAAAGAGCACACTAAACAGGGCCAGGAAGTTATGATCTTACTCTGAAATCAGTGGCTTACCATATGAGGGAGATGGATGGTCTTCAAAGCAAAGAAATAGCAGGGACTCAGGGTATGGAGGAATCATTCAAGCCTGTTTGGGTTTTTGAAGTGTGCAGTGGGAGAATGACCCAAGCCTGCTTGGTTTGGCTATGTATCGGCTGGCTGTGTTTGCAGGGGCATGTTAATACCTGTTCACACTTACTGGTTTCTGAGCAGTCAGGATAATGAGTCTTTAACAGAGTGCTTGCTTGTATGAAAAGGTATAAAAAGGGGAAGAAATTGGGTTAAGGGAAAATGTAAACTGAATATTATGGGGCCAAGTTAAACAGTGACGTGCACAAGACAGCAGGTCAAGGGAGGTGATTCTCCCTCTCTACTCTACTTTTGTGAGACCCTACCTCCAGTCCTGCATCCACCTCTGGGGCACCCAGCATAAGAGGGACCTGGACCTGCTGGAGCAAGTCCGAGGAGGCCATGAAGATGATCAGAGGGCTGGAGCACCTCTCCAATAAAGAGAGGCTAAGAGAGTTAGGCTTCTTCAGCCTGGAGAAGAAAAGGCTCTGAGGCGACCTTAGAGCAGCTTCCCAGTATCTAAAGAGGGCTTACAAGAAACCTGGAAAGTGGCTTTTTAAAAGGGTATGTAGTGACAGGACAAGGGGGAATGGTTTTAAACTGAAAGAGGGGAGATTGAGATTAGACATCAGGAAAAATTCTTTACTGTGAGGATGGTGAAACACTGGAACAGGTTGATCAAAGTAGTTGTGGATGCCCCATCCCTGGCAGTGTTCAAGGCCAGATTAGATGAGGCTTTGAGCAACCTGGTTTAGTGGGAGGTGTCCCTGCCCGTGTCTGGGGGTTTGGAACTAGATGATCTTAAGGTGCTTTCCAACCCGAACCACCCTATGATTCTGTGATCTCCCCAGGTTCTCTGCCTGAGCCTTTCAAAAGTAGGCAGTGGCATGTATCCTATAAAGTCTAGCTCTATACTATTGCAAGGGCAAATGGATAACCAAGTAATTATTTTTTAAATGTGCATAATATTTCAGCTAGATGGGCACTTATTTGTATATTATCAGTGTCCTTATGAACTGTTAATAATGACCCTAAAAAACCACCAAGGCTGGAAACATGAAATGCTCAGAAACAAGAAATGCTAGAGTCATGATAGCTCTTTGTGCCTTAATTCAAACTTTTATATGTGTCTGCATTGTGTTGCAGTCACAGGATCATCACGGTATGGGACAGATCATCACTGTGCTCACTGAGTAACTGCTCAGAGTTTCTTCTCACTCTCATCACTTGACCTCAGACCTTATTTACTAAACAGCACTTAAGCTCTGTCTAGAACACAAACTGATTACATTTCCTCATGGGTTTTCCTGTGACAAGTTAAATCTGAAAAGTTCACCAACATGAAGAGATTTCCCCTTACCCCAGACTTTATGATAAGAGGAAGGAGCTAGTACCGCTTCCGTTTTATGGATGCTAAATGAGGGTAAAGACATTAGAGTTGGGGCCACCGACTCTTGCTGTTCATTTTACAACTACACAAGTTTCCTTTTGAGGGATTGTTTTTGTTTTATTTTGTTTGTGGGTGCTGTATATGTTTAGATGTTGGCATGTTACTTAAATCTGCAGAGAATTTACTCTCCAAGTGACTGTTGTGAAAGACAAAGTTGCAGATATATAACAAAACCAATTGTTTTCTATGACTGTGACAGCTGGGCACCTACTGAGAGAAAAGAACAAGAAAAAGAAAAATAAGAACTGTTGAGAGGACCAGGGAGGATGGCAGGGAGGGAGAATTGTGTGCGGATTAGAAAGTCTAATATTGTGGAAGGTTTGTGAGTAAATAAAATGAGCACTTGAGAACCTCTTCAGGCAGGACACTGAGCTGAGACAACAGAAGAAAGGTGAACTAAGCAGTCCCTAGAAGAAACCTGTTGGCAGGTTGTGATACTGAAGCCACCCCAAGGGAATCACTGGCAAACCCGCTATGAACTACCTCTAGGGAAAAAGCACATCCTCAGCTGAAGAGTGGGATTGTGGAGCCGGGAATTTCTAAGAGTGGCCAGTATTTCTTGAATCTTTAGCACCAGGGACTTCCATGATTTTATGTTGAAGGCACAGCTCTCAGCAACTTTGCTTGCAATGCAGAATGCTGAGCACTGTTGCCAATCTGGCCCCATGCATCCGCAGCTTGGCAAACAGAACAGGAGGTAGTGGCCAACTTTGAAAGGCTTATTTAAGTGAATTGCAGTAGCACACAACGACTCCGTGGTACAAGCAGGGCTAGGCAGCTTTCAGTTGCATTAATGATCAGATCATCTCTTCTCCACCTCCAATCCCCTTCCTCATTTCCTACACACCCTTCCAGCTTGGCAATAAAGGATGCAAGGGTCCTATTGGAAAAACCCAACGAGACACTATGTGACCATGTAATTAAAGGTTGTACTATAACACACATGCACAAAGGTGATGAATTAATGCTGTATAGAAAGTCTCCAGACCCGCATTTCCTTGCTCTGCTGTGCAGTGATACCGATCCTTTAACACAGTTCTCCATGTGCTATTTCATAGGTTTATGGAGGGGAACCACATCAAAGTTTCAGAGCTTTCTCCCTTACCCATTAGAGAGTGTGCAATGTAAAGACCCTGGCACAGGTCACCAGAGTAGAGTGAGCTGGACGTCTGCAGCCCTCTGCCTCCTGAGGTGACAGGAAGGTAGCAGCTCACCAGCTACACAGGCTGCAGGGACAGGAGCACGCTTGGCTTGGTGCTGGAGCCTGGGCTGCTGCAGGACATTGAGGTGTATTGGCGCAGACTCTCCAAAGGAGAACTTCCTATGGCTTCAGTGTTCCTGCTCTATCACTTAGATCCTGAGTGACGTACTCCCATGAACCATGGAACTCCATGCCTCTGTCTTGTACGTTCCCTCACTCACATCCTGCTTCCTTACAGCTCTGTCTGGTGCCTCATTTTTTTTGTTCATTCCTACTTCCCAACCCCTTCCAGTCTGTGTCTCCACTTCCCTCTGCCTTTGAAGGCAGAGTGGGTACAGTTATCCTTCAGCCAGAGGTCTCAGCAGGAGTGGTGGCAGAGGCAATCCTGCTTGATCCTCATGTCCCAGTGCAGGATGTACGTGCACCTATGTCTCCTGCATGGTGGCATAGAGGAGCTGGAAGAGATGAAGCAAAAACGCAGGAGAGATATCCAGGGGGCCTTGAGGGAAAACAAGTGCTTGTCTTGCCTCTTCTGCAGACAAAATGCAAATATTGACTTTTCTGAGGTTTATAAGGTAGCCAAAGAGGTGTAGATTGTAATGGGGCTGCCAAGAGCACATCCTTGATAAGAGGGCAGCCCTGCTCTGAGGCATGTGAGTCACAGACCATTAAGAATGTTTCAGCATATGGGAAACAATGCATTTTTCTTTTTCTTGTTCTCAGAAACAGCAGCACCACTTAAGCAGAAAAGCAAAAACAAATGAACAAAACAAATTCAGCTTGAGGCAGTCACCCAGCATGGGGAATTGCAGGCCAGATGGTTAGTGTGACAAAGTTATAAGTAACTGAAAACAGCCTTTTAATAAGAAGTATTAGGCAACTTCAGCATTAGGTGGTACCACCTCTGCTGAAACCCTGTCTCCCTCTTTCTCTTTTTAAATATGACTTTTCTAAATTCAACACACCAACAAATTCACTGAAGAAGCACAATGGTGCTGTGAGAAAAGCCCCATGGTGTTCCTGTTGCTGTTACATCACAAGTGTGTTAGAGGACAACAGATGACTTTCCACCACTCATCTTGCTGCCTGGTCCTGCTCCCTTCTCCTCTTGGCCCTGTTTCTTGGGCCTGCCATCTTCTCACCCATGCACAGCCATTCCCTTGTTGCCTGTCTCTCCCTCTTTGTGGCAGCTGCTTGCTCAGCCTCCCAAGCCACTTTGGAAGGCTCGATCCACATCCTTCTTGCCTGTCCCACTGCTGGCTCTGGCAGCATCAGCTTGAAGCCCACATTAATAAGCCCAGCAAAGCTCCTTACTTTGGCTTGCTGCCTGCCCTTCCCCTCCCCTCTGCTGTCGGTGTGCCTCACTGGTCTTCTTGGACAAATCTCTGTCTTCTTAATCTACTGTAAAACAAAAGGGAGGGGGACAAAATCTCAGCTCGTGACTATTGCTGCTGCTCTTTTGAATTTCTCCAGAGCCTGTCAGTCTACTGACTTTAGTGGGATGACACTGCTTCACATCACCCAAGGATAAGACAGACCTGCTTTTGTCAGTGGCCAGATGCCAACTTGCAGCGGCAGAAAATCTGTCTTGTTGGTTTAGGTTTCAGTGTGGCTGGGGTGATTGGTGTCAGAGGGTGAGCCGACCCCTGGCTCCAAATGAATGCAGGAATCGCTAGACACAGCTATGTATGCCATCCTTGTCTTCTTCACCTGCTTTCTGCATCTTTCATCCCAGAAGCATATGCACACACAAGGAGTAAGCTTGTACATAAGTTTTCAGTTGTTGTGCACACTGACGCTTGCACATTCTTATGCTTGTTTCATTTTTAGATGATTCCCCTATCTCAGGAGATGCAGCACACAACGCTTTTACCATTCTTGCATGAGTTGTTCCTGCTTGTTCCACATCATCAGGTTATGTGCTGACAAGTGGAGCATATGCTTTCAACAGCATGTCTGCTGTGACTAAATCATATCCCGGGTCATCAATTCAAAGCTCATAGTGTGCGTTTGCAGTTTCAGAGGGAACTGTTGTCTGCTTGCATCTTTTATAACCCCAGGAAGACCTGGGCAAATCAGGACAACCATGTGCAAGATCTAGCACTGTTTTCTTAAGCTATGCAAGCATTTTCTTTGTTTACTTCATTGCTTTCTGTATGCTCTACAGGCATCTACTGAGTCATGAAATGTACTGGGTGAAGTAGGGCTCTGGAGTCACCACCTGAAGCATCCGAGTAGAATTCAGGTGCTTTTAATAGGCCTCAAAAATGCAACCTGGATTAATACTAGTACGTGCTACAAATGGTTAACCTTTCTGTGTTATCACTCTGCCTTGGCAGTGTTTGGGAATTCATTTCATACAGGTTGTGAAAACCTTGTCATGAACTTAAGAACACACCACGTATGAGAGCCAGTACATTAAATTTATCATTTTAAGGTCAGCATCTGTAATAATTAGGATATTTTATTCTTTTTCTTTCTCTTTCTTTTTTTTTTTTAATTGAAATTTCATCTTGTTTAGTTGAAACCTTTCCCCAGTTGCAACTTCAGTAAGCACATGTTGGAATAATTCCTGATACTCAGTGACAGCTCTGTCCCAGGCAATAATATTATGAGTAGACACTTCAATTTTTACAGGGACTGCAGCATCTGTGTAGTGAAATGTTTTGGAACATGCCCAGTAAGTATACTGAAGGTGTTCAAGCCTAGGCTTTCCATGCCAAAGGAGATCTAAAAATCCTTATCAGTCTATCTAATCTGCTGAAGAATTTGGCTTCCACCAACAGAGTCAATATTTCAGTCCAAGTGGAAATTTTCTCTTTGTGTGTTCCTTTTCCAGGGGCCATTTAAGGCTGAATCAGCTATGCTCCTCCATAATTAGAAAGGAGCAAGCTTGCTTTCATCCCCTTCTGTTTTACAAATACTGCCACTTACTGTCATGCAATATCTCCATGGCCTTCCACTGCAAGTCTGGAGGAATGCTTTGGACCATCCAGATCCAAGTTTCCATGACATCTTCGTCTTCACTTGGATTCCAGAAGTGCTTTACCATGGCTGAGGTTTCACTCTCCCAGATGCTGTCCAAAAGTGTAACGAGAGACCATCTTGACTCCCATTACATTACAGATCTACAAAGAGAAATGAACTATTCTTGTTTCTGTTTCTGTAGAAGGAGCAAGTGTTGGCTTACCGTCTCCCGAGTTGTCTTGTAACCGTAAAGTCATCTTTCCAACCTGTTTCACTGAGCTTAATTCACCAGGAAACTGTTCTGTCTCTCTTTGAGGCAATCAGCACGAGCATTTCATGGCTTAGGGTTGTCACAAAGGTCATCCACTCTTTTTTTTTTTTTTTAGTTTCTTTCTTTCTTTTTGTGAAAACAAGATAAAAGACAAAGCATGTCTGCAGGGATCACACCCACCCTACTGGAGGACCCTCTTTTTTCTACTTCCAGCACAATGCACAGCTTGCAATCATTACAAAATGATGGGGCATCTTCTGGGTGACTGTTAGAGGGAATTACATTCTGGCAGCCTGTGAAAGGCATGTGCATGCTCTGATACTTGATATTCTTTTCCCTTCTGTTTGCTATAGCCATTTCCCTTCTGTGGGCAGGGCATTTCTATCTTTACAACAGGGTTTGTGCCTGTACCCTACTGAGTACCCTGTCTAAGATCATCTCTCGAAGTTGTTGAAATTCCTGTTGGAAGCTGATAGAGTTATGGCAGACTGACTCTGCTGTCACTACAAACAGCATTTGAATCAAAACCTTGTCCTGTGTAATCTGCATATCTCAAATGACCTCCTTGTTCTTTTTTTCTTTTTTCATTTCATTAGTTTATGGGATAAGATTCCAAACTGAGGTAAATAAGTGTGACTTCACCAAAGTCAACGGATGTAAATTGGCTTATACCATCCAAAAATCTAATATAAGATCTTCAGGGAAGGAATCTGTTACATACTGAACTCAAAACACTGCTTTTGAAGCGTGTAAAAAAACTCTTTGTTTCATTTTATGTTTTATTTTCCTTCATATTTCCTCTCCTCTTTTCTCTTATGTAGTCAGGGAGAAAAAAAAAGTAAAAATCAATGGCTGAAAAAGTACTGTGTTTCATTTTTCCCACTTGCAGTGCAATTTGCTGGCTTAATCATTTCCCAAACCTTCCTCTGTCGCTTCTAAGTTTCAGAGCCACTGCTGGAGCTTCCTGTCATGGTTATGCCAGTTCTTGCTCCATACCATTGGACAGGCTCATCAGGTACTGAAACCCAATTTTTCATATTGTGCACAGTAACTTTATTTTAAATGAAACATTGATTTAGGGATGACTCATTTGGGAGAAAAGAAGTAAATGGCATCCTCCTTCAGTTAGGCTGGCCATTCCTTCCCTTTCCTGAGCTCAGTAAAACCCAAAAGGACTCTGGGGCTAGAGAGCCTATCTCTCCAGCAGGTCCTTCTTCACATCTCTGTCTCTGCTTGTGCTGATGTGTGTGCAGGTGCGGATGCGATATGAAGAAGCAGAAAGACTTTGTCAGAACCAGAACAAAGTGTCCCACTGTGTTAATACTTTACTCTCTCTTGCCTTGAATGTGGCAGATCTGTCCATTCCTGTTGGAAATGGATGTCTGCTCAGAGCATGCAGGCTGTGCATGGAAGGGGGTGCAAAGAAACACCTTGCAAGGACAGGTACCTCTGTGATTTCCTGAAACAGTCACAAGATGCTTATTTATTATCCTCTCAGCTCACACAGAGAGTGAAAATCATCCTCCACAGGGGAGGTATGAAGAGAGATGACCAAAATGCTACAAAGCATAGAATTCAATTGTCACCCTTGTGCTGAGGCTCTCCTACCACCTCCTGCATGAAACAAGCTTAAGAGTTAGGATATGCTGGTGTTAAAGGCCTCACAGAGAAGTTCATACTGCCTCCTACAACTACCTATTTACCATTCTCTGAATCAACATCCCCCTTCCTTGGCTCCAGAATTAAGCCACAGCTTTAAACTCAGAATGTTTAAAGAAACAAGGGTGGGAAATAAAGGTCTGGGCCATTCTTCAAAAGCCCCGTGTAAACACTGAGTGACCCATTCCTTGTTCTTTTCCTAACCTGGATGAACTCTGGAAGCAAGCAATAAACAGTAAAGGTTAATTAAATCCATTTCTAAGTTTAACACCCCTGGCTCCCCACCCTGTCCTAACCAGACTTTGGGGGCTGTGTGTTATGGGCAAATATAACCTGGTTTGAATTCCAAAACATGATTCCAAGCTTCCTTTAGAGACAAAGAAAACTGATTTCTATATGCTGAAATGAGTCATTCAAGACAGGGAACCTAATTAAGGTTGCAGCAGCAGCTAATTTCCCCACCAAAAAGAAGTTTGGTGCACTAAAGAATGAAGTGCTAGTTCCGGGCAGCAGCACCAGGCACTCAATGTAATTATAATTTATATGGCCCTCACTGCTGTAGCAGTTAAGTGCTTGACAAGAACCAAGGGATTTACTCTGAGGTAGGGAAGTTTTCTTCTCTTTTATGACCAGGGAACCAAAGATGAAATGACCATCCCCAGACTATTCAGTGGATTTGACCAAGCTGAACTCAGGTCTTCCCAAGTCCCTCATTAATTCACTAACGCAGGAGCTTTGGGCCCTGCTTTTGCTTTCACCTTTTCCCTGCCTGAAGCCCTGAAAAATTTGGATGTTCCTTTCAAATAGGTTAGTGAAGGAAAGGAGCAGCCTTCCTCTCTACCGCAGGGCCAAGTCTCCCCAGTTCAAAGCCCAGGCTATTTATGACGCCAAATTCCCAACAAGACATAGGAAAATATATCCCAGATTTCAGAAGGTGAAGGGCTCAGCTTCCAGTCCTCCAAGGATACCAGGCTGGTTCAGCTGTATCACAACCCTTTTCTGCAGAACTCACCTGATCCGTACCTGTCACCATGCAGATGTCTCACCAGGATGACAGATACACAAGCAGGATTAGATCTGAGTACACCTGACTTGCAGAACTACATCAAGGTCTGCCCTCTCTCCTTTTCTTGGTTCTTCAATACTTGTATAATTCGAAGTTTCTCTGCAAGTCCAAGAGAACCTTATTTCTTGCAGAAGAAGCAGCAGCTTATGGGTTATTTTGGGGAGTGCGTTACAAATGCTGTTCCACTTGAACGAAAATCTCTTATTTAGAAACACAAAAGGCAGGCTGCAAAAGTACAGAAGGAAGTCTTTTCTTTCTGAAACCAAGACACCTGGGGCCTATGCTGAGGGGCCAGTATTGGCCAGAATTCCTTCGAGGCTGGCAGAGGCTGCAGAGTTTGCCACTGGCCCTCAGCTGCATTTTGAGCCAAGTAGGAAAAGGTCAGAAGTGTTTGGCAGTGGGGCTAAAACGCCCGTGAATCCAGCCCCAGGACCTCAGTCACTTGCAGCAGTGCAGGAATGCTGGGAGGCTTGTGTCTGGCAGCTCTGGTCTACCTGAGGTATACGTGAGGGCTTGGCAGGTTGGGGCAGCACAGAACCTCCCATCAGCCAAGAGTTTAGTGCTGCCTGGGGCTTTCCTCCCGGCCCCAAATCCTCCTGTCTTGGGGGCTTTGTTCAGTTTTGGAGGTCAGCCTGGAGCAGCTATGTACGGTTTCACTATTACCATCAGAGGATATCTATGTTGCCGGAAGCTCTTACAATAACTCTGTAAACATGAATGAACATGTTTCCCTGATAATGTCAAGTGAAAAATTCCGTATTTTTCCTTTCCTTAATGAGCAGTTCTTGCCCTTCAGTGTCTATGACCTGGAGCACATGTTATTACTGTCGGGTGACAGTGCTGTAATCCCATTCTTGTACTTGATTTATGAAGGCAGGGCCTAGGGCTGCACAGGGTCAAGGCCCTGTTATGCTAGGCACTGTATGGGCTCTTAATGAGGGAGAAAGTCTGTATCTCTGAGAGGATGGACAAAAGGTGGCAGTGAAAATGAAGACACGGTGGCCGAACCTGGATGGGAACTGATGTCTCCCGAATCCTGGAGTAACAGACCAGCTGCTAACTTTTGCTGCCATTATAAATATTCCTGATTTTCCAAGCAGCTCTGCTGTGCTTCCAGCTCTGACATCAGAGGAGCCGAACATTTTGCAGTTGTTCCACCTAATGGGATGTGCTACTGGATGCACAGACATTATAGTGGATTTAAGTGATACATATGAACTTGATTATGGTTTCCTATGGGGAAAGAGCCACGTCTTCTGCTGTGCTGCAGGCATCATTCAGAGGATGCTTTTTTCCAGCAGCTCAGGTTGGGGGTGCCTGTGTGAATATAACCACCGTGACGCAAACAGCCAAACAATGGATGGGTTCAGCAATTAAATAGAAAAATCTGCATAATTAAATTAAAACAAGCAAAAAAATGTATGCGTTGTTAATGACCTCAAGACAGATGCTGATGAGCACTGTTTGGTGCCCCAAAGGTTAAAACCAGCTGCTTTTGCAGCACTCATGTAGACAGGAAACTGGGGCAGACAGCAAAGCATAACTTTCACATTTAATGGGATCTCCCTTCTCTCCAAGAGGGAGACAGAGAAAATGGACCATCCAGCATTGGCTGTGGTTTTGTGTGGTCTATGAGCACAATGACATGCAGGTCTCATAAGGTCTCCTACTCGAGGGGTGCTTTGTGAAGTATTTCACTGGACATGAGATCAGCCATGCTGAATGCTGGTGGAGAGCAGCACCTCAGCTGCTTCCTGACATGTGGGGAACTGCAGAGCAACAGTGGTCTGCAAGTGCAGAGAAAGTGAAAGGGTTGATTGTCCATCCCCAGACAAGAGCTGGAGATTGCTGTCCTTCCCCTGCTTCTTTGACAAGAGCCACCCTAACCCCCACCCAATACCCTTGGAAAATCATAGAATCACAGAATTGTTAGAGTTGGAAAGGACCTTAAGATCATCTAGTTCTAGCCCCCCTGCCGTGGGCAGGGACATCCTCCCTATTCTCTAACAACAGCACAGTACAGATGACCTGTGCCAATCTTTTCCTTTCCGGACCAGCCTGCCTCACATCCCCGTTATCTAGGTTTTGCCTATAACAGCTACCTGGGCTGGAAAAACCCTCTTCCTATAGCCATTTTCTGCACTTTCTTCCCACATCCATCATCAACAGCAGAATTTGGGAGAACTTTGGGGCAACCTAATGCCTGTCTTCTCTTTACTCTGAAAGAAGACTAAATTTAGGGAAGAAGAGAGGGCAGAGAAAGGAAGGAAGAACACATTCTCCTTCCCCCCCATGATGTGCACTCTTGTTTTCTGCTCGCTTCCTTATTCTAAGCTCTTCCACTTCACTCTTTTTCCAGGTCCTTAATAGTTTCAGTAAATGTCAGGTCCACTCTCACTTAATGAAATGTACATGAAATGAACGAAGTGGAAAAATGGCCCACCCTGACTCCCTGCATTGAAACCAAGCTGCAACACATGCTATTTACCAACCAATCAGTTTATTTTTACCAGGTCTCTAGGAAATTTCCAGTAAACCAAACAAATTTAAATCCTATGATATTCCCACCTCACTTCAAGGGGGAACCCTGAGATGTTATTCAATCCCTGGAGCCATTTGTTTCACATGTAATCCCCAAACACTAACTAAAGGCAACATAATATGATAGGTATTTACAACATATCCATTATCTTATCAAAGCTTCAGGTACAGCTGTAAATAGCCTGTTCCATCTGGGCAATCTGCTGAGTTAAATGGGTTCTACTTTTAGAAGCAGGAACTGGAGGACATGTCCCATTTAAGCTCAGATTCACTTGCACCCGAGGGATGGAAACTCAAACAGTAGATCTCAGCCTCAGAGCAAGTCCATATTCTGTGAAATGCAGCTCCCTCCATCTGATGTAAAAAGCTGGGGTTGCAAAGATCATACTGCTCATATGGGAGCTTTGTTGACAGAGTCCTGTTAGCTGTTCACCAAGCGTAGAGAATTGCTGTTCCCTGGATGGGAGGTAATTTTGCACAGTCAGCCAAAGGCAAAATTAAATGCAAGGCTGAAGGCAGAAAGAAAAGAGACCACACTGGAAGCTGCGAGAAGAAAAGGAGGAGGCAGAGAGCTGGTGGATGGAGGAAAGAGGAAAACATGAAAAACAAGACCAGAGAAAGAGTAGTTATTAGGAAGAAAGCTTTTCCACTGCTTCCCTGGCTACAAGCAGTCTGAATGGGACATGGTATTTGCTCCTTGCATGCTTCCACACAACATGCACCATGTGAGAACGACTGGTCTTCCACTCCAGGATCCCTGGCAGCAGGGATCTTCTAACAGTCTTGTACAGTGTCAGAAGGAAACAAATCTGTTAAACCTAGATGGAGTCAATAAGGTTAAAATAAGGCCTGGTGACGAGTCGGAAGAACTGGGTTGCATTAGGTCTGAGCTTGTCTAGAAGCAAATGGTATTTCAAGAAAGTAGAAGAAGGCTTTATCTCTGAGGCATGAGAAAGCAGCAGCCCGTTCCAGCATGACAATGATTGCTCTCTGGCCCTTAAGAAGCATCCCAGAGGCAACTGCACAAGAGACCTCCTGTCAGGAGATGCTGTTGACCGTTTTTATAGTTTTGCTGGCTGAAACTAAACCTTGCTCATTAATGGTTGTTCAGCAGCTGACCTCAGAGCAGGTGATTTTTGGTGTCTGACCACAAGAGGAGGTTACTGCTGAAATGGACTTGAGTTGACAAGGACCAGAGACTCGTGCATCTAGTGAAACCAGCACTTGGAAGTGTTAACAAGCAGTGGGCCAGTGGTAGTGAATCTACTTAAAGATGCATACCAGGGCACAAAAAAACAGTGCCAGGGTAAACAGAAAGCAGAGAACAGATTAGTTTGCAATAAACATGGAAGCAATTGCAACAGAAAACAATGAGTCTGACAAAGGAGATTTAGTTACAAACTTTCAATAAAAACTTTCCATTTAACAAAATATGTTGCTTTTGGCAAGCAGCAAAACCATACAAACCCAAAGTACATTTATGCACGTATGGTTGAGAGGACAATGACTTTAAACTGCTAGGTTTGACAATGAGACAAAAACTGTGGCTTTTCAGGTTTCCATTTACACGTACCCAGTCAGGCTGGAGAGGAGGCTGCTTTGTGTCTTTGGGATGAGTTGGACACCCTCGAATTCTGAAATACTGTCAGTAATAGAGGAGACTTCCTATATTTACAAGTAAGACAAAGTGGCAATGCACTCATACGCAGTCACACAAGATACAAAGATTCTGTGTTGCCAAACTACCTGGGATGTTTACAAAAGGGCAGATGCTACCCAGGATACAGAGAGTGGAGGAAGCCCAAGTCACACGAGTATCTGAGTTGAATCGAAGTTTACAAATGTAGATCTGTAACTTGTTCATTGAACAGATGCAGCCTTTCTTTTAAAAGAGCTGGTGGGTGGCCTTTAATGAGATAGATTAAAACCAACATAAATATACCCATAAATATATAGCGTGGGAATACCCAAGTGACTGTCAAACTATGTGCAAGAATTGTCCTACGAGGACAGAGAGAAGTGGTGAAGTTTTCCATAGTTTGGGGTATTCACTGCATGAACAGACAGCAGCTGGACAAAGTGAAACCTGCAAAAACCAAATCAAACATCTCCTCACAAGTCTGAGATGATCAGAATAGGGTCAGAAATATGGGCTGAAAACAGCCCATAGCTGGATGTGGTGGTATAATGCCTAGCAAGTAGCTGAGAAAAGGGAATGGCAGAGAACCTCTATGAGAAACGCTGCAAAGCTGCTCCCCAGAGCAAGTAAGCACCTCATAAGGTAAGGTAATTGTGCAAAGAGAGGAAGGGGAAATGGGTCACCTTTGAAATGCAGACGTGGGAGGAAGGCATTTTAGGAGCACAGGTACCATGGGAGGTGACCTTTTGCTGTTCTTTCTGCTTCTTATGTAAGACAAAATGGCATCACTGCAGGGACAAACGGCTTTTGTACTGTGTGGCAATGCCACTTAAGTAGCCAGCAACTGCTGCCCGCAGCAGACACTTGGGATTTGAGCTCATGGTCACTGGTGAATGGGTTGCATTGAGGACACCAGTTTTACGTGATGCTCATTTACAGGAGGTACAAAGCCAGATCCCTCCCACGACAGATATTCTGAGTGAGGGGTTTTCCCTCAGCAATGGGTTCCTTTGGTGGCTTGTGCCTCCAAGGTCAGCCACAGAGCAGGGTGGGCAGTCAGACGGGGAAAACAGGAGAGTAAGCTGTCATATTTCACCTTATTTGTCCCCTTCCTAGGGCTGACAGTGTCATTGTTCACTCTCAGCCCTGCAGTGCGGGGCCAACCTTAAGCTTGTCCCTTGTGAGAGGTTTTGAGGGTGCTTCTGGGGGACTGCAGGGCTTAAACAGGACAGTGGGGGGCATGGGGTGGAACTGATGTGAATATATGGCTGTCAGGTCTGTGCCTGAGCAAGGGTATTTTGAGGGTGATGGTGTGGCCTCAGTCTGGAGTGGTGTCTGGAGTGGGAGGAGCTCCCGCTCCTCTCTGAGACACGGAAGAAGGTCTGTGCGTGCAGGGCATGGCAGGGAGAGGCACGAAGGTAATTTGCAAAGGGTGGCCAAAGCATAAAAGGGAGCTGTGTGGCGGAGCCAAGGTGACGTGTGCTTAAATAGCGGACGTCAGCACGCAACACAGTCAGGTCCTTCATGGGGTAACACAGGGAGCTCTTTTAAACACATACATACATGCACGCACAGAAATAACAATTTATGGTTGTGTCAGACGCACGTCTGGGCTGCTCATTAAAATTAATGAGGTAACGTCTCCAAGGCATTCTGAAACGGATGCTTCCCAGAGAGTGCGGGAAAGACCTCTATCACGCTGAAATGGCTGCTTAGCAAAATCAATTGCAATTTCTACTTTCCATGACCGCGCATCAAACTCATGCCATGAGTATCAGCTACTGTTTAAACTTACAATGCAACCGACCTTTCTTCAGACACTTTTGTTACAAGATTAAACAGCCAGACTCACACTGCAAATATACGTAACGTGATCTGTCCAGAAGAGGCACTGGACTCTTCCGGTTTCTTATCGTTTGTGGACTTATGTGGAGGTGGGACTTGATTGTTATTAATACTTTTTATCTTTTCTTTTGTCTACAGAAGCAAAGAATTGAGGGAACATGTAACAGCAGAATGGTGTGCAACTGCTTGTCCTGATGACTGCCTGCACCCAGGAACTGAACCCATGAGACCACAGTCTTCCTGCTCATCTGTTGTCTGCAAATAGCTGTGGAAGTCCCAGACAAAATGGGTGTCCTGCTCCCTCCCTGCCTTTCCTTTAACCAGCGGCTGTTCTATGAAGAAAAGAGAAGCTTGTTTAACACAGCATATCTGGACAGCAGACACTTATTACTTAACTGAAGCTAGTAACTTTTCCATGGCAGACAAAATGGATGATCAATACAAACCCATTTGACAAAATACTTTTTCCAATTTTTTATTTGAAAGATTTGGGGTTCTGTTGCAGTACTTTGTCACTCGGTTAGGCTGGTCACTCGGTTAGGAGATGTGAAGCATGAAGAATGTCTCTGCCTTGTGTTCAAGGCAGCTCTCTGGTTACATGAGCATATACTATATTTTGGTATGACTTTTGCCTCCTTCAGCACATAGGGCTGGCCGATCTAAGTAGGACTTGGGCTGCAGAAAAGGAACCTACTCTGGGTCAACTACCCTGAGTGCCACCAGTGTCACTGATGTGCCTGCCTAGAGTAGTGAGGAGTGTCTGATAGGTGAGGCAGAGGGATGCTCTGCTGGAGAAACACACTGTCTCTTCCCTGTCTAGGCAGCAGTAGAGTCCACTCAGACTTTCTCTGTCACTCACTGTGTGCCGTGTTTTATCCTGTAGATAATATTTGTTGCAGTGCTGAGCATGCACACCTGGAGGGGAAATCAGTGGGAGCTGCACACTGAATGTCTAAAATGCTGTAAGCTTGCCAACAGCTTTGGGAAATTCATTTTGGCACCCACAAATAGCAAGGAACTTTTGGCAACTTTGATCTTTCTCTTTTATTATGGGGCAGCACCGTCCCCTTTCCTATGCATGCTATGAAGAAACATGCATTGATTTTTTGCAGTTCTCTGACTAGAGGGTAAGACCACAAGGAAATGCAGTAATGATGTTTACAGAGCTGCTTCTGGAAAACAGGCCTGCACACCACGCACCGGGTAAGGAAGGCAAATAGCTGACTTGAGTAACTGTGCATACTGTTAAAGCAGAGGAAGCCCTGTGGAAAAAGAGTACGTGTTCGTGAAATTAAGTGCTGTACAGTGCCATAGGCTCAGGGTTGTGAATATAGATTGCAGAGGCAACATGAAGTCTGTAGACTTCACATAATTCACTGGATGCATGTTTGTTTACTGTAGTTGTTTGTTTGGAAAACTTGAAGTGGACAAGGGGTAGACCTCCAGTACTGGAAGGATATTGTCTTTCCCACCAGCTGAACGTCTTCCCTATGTCTCCTCCCTACCTCATGTGCTTTGGGTTTCAACGTTACTTAAATCATTCTTCATAATGAAAATCCTTAATCAAGATGCCCTGTTCTGTATTTAATAATTGGTCCTAACCCCCCTTGTGCGTCTGGATTGGCTTGTTGGCTACTTGCTGTTTTGTTAGTTCTATCTCAACCTCTGCTTTACTGCTTGAAAGAAACAGTCTGGAGTTTATATTGGCTTTACCAATCCATGTCTTTCGGGAAACAGAAGATGCCAGTCTCCCTCTCTGCATATTTTCAAAGACAGCGCAGAGCCTCTTCAACCAATGATATTCCGATGATATCTTTGTAATTTCATTTAAGCTGGAAAATTGTCTAGCAATATATATCATCAGTATATTTGAGTTTCATTTTGTGTCAAACAGTTTGATAAAATTAAACTGGACCTGCTTTCTGCAAGTGTCCTGGATATTTTCCATCCATCTTGTAATTGTAACATCTATTTATTGTACATTAAAAAAGAAGCAAAGGAGAAATCTCTGCTACCACCTGTAGTCTGAATGTCACTGAACCTTGTCCCGCTTCTCCAAGCTTATGAAGATTTTAGTAACATCAGATACCTGGGAGCCTACAGTTGTTTCATTAATAACTCATAAAAATGCAATAATGCTTGAATAAAAGAAGCGTTTCTGGATTTCCTAACCCAAGTCAGTACAAATAAAATTGACATAGAGCTAAAAGTGGTCCATCTTCCCATCTGGTGAGATGCTGAGCACAAGTACCTTGGCCATGCTCATCTCTGAGCCCTGCTGCCTGCTTTGGGACTGGGCTTGCTTGTTCTACTCCCTTTCTCCCATCCTCAGAGGTATCTTCTAGCACAGAGGATATCCCCTAGCACTGGCCTATTTGATCTGATGAAAGAATCAGCTCGGTTGCTTTCAGAGCCAGAGGGAAGGAGGAGAAAAGGCGAGAGGACCAGAGCTTGGGTATTTCGTTCCTATGCAGCTGTGTTTCAGAGAAACCCTCAGGCCCTCTCTGCAGAATGGCAGACCTGTGCCTTGGCAGCAGCCCAGGACCCATGCCTGATTATTTCCTATTTGAATAAGTGCTCTGGCACAGGGTGTGGCTGCTGGCAAGACATCTGGGAAAGGATCTTGGATACATCAGCAGCCCAGTTTCCCAGGGAGAAAAAGCGTGTGGACTGTTGTGTGGCAGAGCCACAGGCTACAAACAGTGTTTGTGGCTTTGAGTCCAAGGCAAACAGACCCTAAAAAGCATTCTGGCTATGTGTCCACTTTACTAGGCCAGCCCTGCTGGCAGGGGAGCCAAGGAGGAGAAATCATGTCTCGGTTGTATTGTCACTGTGCTCACCATGGTACCCAGGCACATTATGCCTTCAGAGGTAGAGGGCTGCAGACAGCATGGGGAATAAACAGTGCTTGCTCTGAGGAGAGAACGATTTGCCTGTTAGCCAGCTCCTGCTACCATGCTCCCATGCCTTTAATTCCCCAAGCAATCTGTTCTCCAATCTGCCCTTGCTAGGGCTCAAACACTGTTAGACTGCCCACGGCCCCTCTCCTCACTCCTGAGAGAAGGTGTTAGTGGGAGTGAGGATGAGATGCTGTGGCTGGAAATACTCACCTGGCCACATGGCAACTCTGTTTCCTGGCGGTGGGTGCTAGGGACTGGTGCATGCCACAGAAACCTGTCGACCTGCTCAGTTGGTTCTGGGATGACCTGAGCCAGTGCACACGCAGTGGTCAGTAGGCATCACAAGACACCCTCTGGACTGAGACACCCCGCCAGAACAATGAAGCATACTAAGGTTAGTGACTTTCTCAAGCCAGCGGCTGGGAGATATCCAAGGAATGCAATGGGAATATGACTCTGCTGGGATGCTGCCAGCAACTTAGGATCACATGCCTACATGACGTTTAATATGCCATGCAGTGCCTCTGGGCATCTGATGCCAAGCAAGGCCTTCAGCCCAGGGCCAGGTGCTACATAGTGAAGAATTTGCAACAGGGAGCCAGAGGGGGACAAGCAGCCTCCCCTATCCAAAGATTTCCTGCTGTGCCTTGCCTGTGGGTTCCTCTGTGCACCCTAGCAAGGTCCTGCATGAGGTTGTGGGGTCACCTCTGGCTTTTAAACATCGTGTTGGTGATTATATCCAATGACCACCATTTCCTTTGCATGAGGGTATTCCAAGGGAGACCCAGATCTCTTGGGGAGGTAACATGTCCATGGAGCTAGAGCTAAGTCACTGTGGGCATGTAATTGGAAGATATTCTTCTGCCTTGCTACCTGCTTTGGGGCTGAGCTGACTTGTTCTGTTTCCTTTCCCCCAACCCTCAAGAGAGATTTTGTCTACAGTGTCTGGGTTATTATGAGCTTTGTTAAATGCATTTTACCCGAGGCTGACAGCACCCTCTTCCGTCCCTCCAGCAGTTCCTTTTATACCATCAAAAGGCAATGGGTGCATCATCAAGAGGCAATGTATATATTATCAGGCAACTGTTTAGCTAAATTACAAGATTACCTCAACTTAAATGCATATTTCTGATGCTTGAAGCACCAGAAGCAAGTTTAATACTTTCAACCTGATGAGCCTGAATGCTTGATATCCGCATCAAAACGAAAAGAATTCTTCCCTTCCAAACGTATTTTTGAAGTCTTGTGATTTCTGCCCAGACTTTGGCTTTTGGGTGCGTGAGCTGTGCTTTTTAGATGTTTGTGGGTGGCAGGAGCACAGATTCCCAGGAAAGAATTCTCAACAGGCAGAGAATAACCTTCTCCATTATGTGATTGCCCTGGAAAGTGCTTGTAAACACAGAATATCATTTAATACAGGGTAGGAGGAGAAGTTTCTTCCTTTTGTTAGGCTGTGAATGACAGGTTCTTCTCCCGACAGCCCCATGACATTCAGGGCTATGAAACTGTGCTCTCTAATAAATACAGACAGGAGGTGCCCAGAGAAATGCCTCTAGTGGAAGCTTTTGGTCTGGTCACCGTAATTTTTTTTAAGTCATGTTAAAGCATTAAAACAACATGAGCCGAAAAGGATTTGTTAGCTATCTTGGATCAGGGACTATTGTACCAGACTGTTTTTTTTTTTGCAGGTCTCAGCACCAGGGAGGCCAAACTCCTAAGGTTTCTTTCACAGCAATAATACATATAAGAAACCCTGCCTAGTGGGCTGAGAGTATAATATCCAGGAAAGCCGGTGCCACACAAAAGACATTGGTGGCAAAACCGTGGCTGCAGTGAAGAAGGATTAGAACAGCAAGCTTTAGAAGATCATAGGTGTGTTAAGATCATAGGTGTGTGGTAGATGTCTTTCTAGATCTGTGGTAAGGAAAGTCTGCAGAGTAGAGATTAATTACCACAGAAAGAAAGAGTTAAATAAGCTCCACCAGAGGCAACAGAGAAGGAGAAAACCATGACAAAGTGGTTTTGTTAGCTTTGACAGTCAACATGTCATAAAAAGGGTGAAGTATTTGTAAAATTCTGAATGACAGAAGTCCACAAGGTGTGTCATTTTAAAATAAACACAGGAGCACAAACAGAGCCCTGCACAATGTTAACAGAGTTCACGGAAAGTAGATGGAGTAAAATCCCATTGCACAATAGAAGGGTATCCAGAGTGCGCAGTCCTGTCAGCCTGCCAACAGTGTCAGCTTTGGGTATGTTACAAAGAAGCCATGCCCTATAGACATTTGTACTGTGGATGCTGCTGCCGCTTGGGTAGCCAGCTCTAAAATAACGTAACGGCTGGGCACAATTAAAGAAACAAAGGAAAAAGGGCTTGACAAAACCCTTACTGTAACAGACTACAGGCAAGTTTTCTCAGGTCCAGGGGGATTATTGCACTCAGTTGCAAAAGGACATCCATGCATTAATACCTGGAAAAGCTCCACTGACCGTCCTGGCTGGACTGTGGGTGAAACAGAGCTTAGGCAAGAAGAAGAAATCAGAAAAACTCCAGAGACTTGGGAAATTATGGAGAGGCAGTTTTCCCAAAGGACTTCAAGAGAACTGAGCCTTTGCTTAAATCTGAGATAATTGAATGCAGTAACATCATGGCATTGTATCCCCACAGTGCAGCTCCTGTGAAGCCAGCCCAGCAGGGAGATCCTCAGGCTGGGCACAGTTGTGTTTGCTTCAGCGATGCGAGTGCCTCTCTGCATGGGGTCACAATGAAGCTCTGGGAGGGACATGCCAGCTCACAGATCCCATCTGTCCAAAGCCGGGTACCTCCTATTGCTAAAATTATAATCTGGCCGCTAGCGAAGAAGCTCTGTGAATAAGCAAGTATTTGGTGATCTCCTTCAGGCTGTTCACTCCTTGCATTTGGCAGGACCTTGTGTGTATTACTGTGGCCGTTTTGGATGCACACTTTCTCCCTTTTGGCAAGTTTTGCTGTGAACTCAAGAGAAAAGCAGGAAACCCATTCTCAGATTCTGATTAAAAGAAATTTTAAAGGCCACGACAAGCTGCTAGAGGGAAAATCTGTCGGAATGCTGATTTTAAGAGAATCAGTTGATGCCAAAATTCAATGCAAGAGGACAGATGCTTTGATGTTGGTAAACCAATTCTTGGTCCTTAGAAGGATGGAACTACAGGAATACAAAGCATTATTATTGAACAAAACACTGAGTTATTCAGAGGCATAAACCAAGGAATTACAAAGGGGGAGGCCTCAGACCTTCCTTGCAACAGCACACCAGTGCCTCACTTTTGAATGCCCTTGGAAAGCTGATGACCTTCTCAGCCAGGGGAAGGCTGATCTAGTTCATGTATATGTTCCTGAGCTCTTGGGCTATTTATCCAAAATGCTAAATTTACAAGACACTCTCCAACGAAAAGAATAGGATCCGTGTCTGTGTGAGGCTCCTTAGCTGAGAAAACAAACAAAACAAATAGGAAAGAATGCCTTAGGAAATGTGCTGTGGTCTTTAAAAGGATATGTCAAACCTCTGTGTACTTCTGGGTTTTCTTAGCTCTCCTGTGCATCTGCTGTGACTCCAGAAACAGTGCTAGGAGCCCCCTTCACCACCTTCTTCCCCCTCTATCTTACCCCACTCTTCTGCTCAATGGCTCCTCTTGGGATGCAGCAGTAACAGGGACCCTACGCCCAGATCCCCAGTGGCACAATCAGGGATATCCACGCAACAGAGTCGCCCTCAGCTTTGTGAGTTGATGGGGTCCCGTTTGTTTCACTGACACTTCACAGCTCCTTGGGAACCTTTCCAGGAGGTTCCTGACAGTGTCCAGAGGACCTGTCACTGGAAAGCGCTTCCCAGCCTATGCCAGAGGTAAGTGGAGTTTTTTTTCCTGTTTGCACTGTGGAGTTCACAGTCCAATTTACAAGCCCCTCTGAGCTATTAGTAGTACAGTCGATAAGCTGGGAAACATTACAGAAGCTGCTCCCTGCATCTGTGATTTATGCTCCTTGCTAAATATAAAGCTCCCAAGGCTCAGCACATCAATATTTTGGAATGGAGCACATGGAAATATTTGATGGATTTGGAAGAACAGATCTCTGTGGCCAGTCTTTCACACTTGCCCTTTTGTGAGCAATCTGTCTTTCCTTGCAGCAGACAGTGGAATTTGGGCACAACAGCTGGAGTTTCAGTATCTCCACATGCTTTATTTGTGAGGGAGCCTGGATCTGAGCCATTCAGGCACTGCCCATCCACAGATGAAACTGTACCATCAGCACTGCAAGAGCCTCTCTGATCTCTGAGAAGCTGTGTGGAGCACATACCTCCCACTCCAAACTTCAGACTCCACACCATAGGCTTAAAGGCATCTCTGTAGAGCGCAATGGGAAACACGCTGTGCTACGGGGCTTACACATCTTCTCCTGGGTGTGCATTGAGATCGTGCTTGCTTAGCTGAGAGGCTGATGTTCCTATTGTGGCTTTTTAGGCTGCATCTCTTACAGAGTAGTAACAATGTCCACTCAACCCTATTAGCTCCAAGTCTTCTTATAACGGTTAAACCTGGAACACAGAAGGTGAGATGTACACATTCAGAGAAAGGAAAAGTGGCCAGTATAGAGCTGCCAGCAAGCAAAGACTCCCTGCACTGCACAGGGCAAGCAGAGCATCCAGTGCATACACAAACTATTTTGTGCGTTGTAGGCTTATATCCCCAGCTACTGTAAACCTTGTCAGCTTTGCTGCAGTCAAGGGATTTTTTCCAGATGAGAATCTCGTCTTGGGTGGAGCTATGCCAGACCTGCATCACCCTGGATATGCATCTAACAAGCAATGTTTCAGGTCTACCACAGAGGTATCCAATATTTTTGAGAAATGTCTCAATGCAGTGCTCATTTTATCGGCATGTGGTATGCTGTTTTCATCAGAGGAGGAATGCAGCAAGAGGAAAGGCATGTGGCATTTTTAGTAGGTCTGTGTGGCAGATGTCCTCTGACCTGTCAGACAGTCAAGCTGAGCCACAGTTTAGGAACTCCAGTGCAACAAAGTAGAGCGCACCGTGAAAAACACAAAAATGCTCTCAAAATCAGAAAAAAAAAAAAAATTGAAACAGCAACCCTTTTACAAATCCTTTCACAGTTCCCTTTTGTGCATTCTTTAGCATCTAACATTTATTTTGGAGTGGGGCAGAGAGGTGGATTGGCTGCTTGCCTGCCTTCTGGGGTGGAGAGCTTTGCATAAAAGGAAAGAAAAGAGAACATCAAAACCAGATTGAGGGGAAAACAAAGTCACCTCTTTGCAGAGTGAGCTTACAGTTTTGTGCAAATCCAGGATATAATGGTTATTTTCCAGCTATTACTATTCTGAATCTGTCCTGCTGAATAGCCTAGTGGAGTGGCCATGACAGAGTAAGAATGCATATGCTTGTTCTCGTAGAAGGAAGGCTGAATTTTAACGTATAAGGTGCATGTGGCTAGTCCTAATGTGTAATAAAGCATGGGTACTAGTTTCCTTGCATGATTCTCCATAATATGTGAATGAATCACTGCTTCCCAGCACGCAGGTTTGAGCTAGCAGTGCAAACCTTTTGTTCTAGCTGATTGAATTTGTCTGATATATTTGATTCTGCAGCATACCATAGTGTGTCTGAGATAAGATCTGGTTCAGCAATTGTCCTGGCAGGGAAAGTCAGATTGCAGCCTGGAATGCCAGCCCTGGGAAGAGGGGCCCTCCTGAGAGTGTGTCTCCTGAGGAGCATAATAGCGTCTTTCTGGTCATCAAGCCTACCATTAAACAGCTAGACAACAGTTGCCTTCTCCAGCAGGAACACGTATACCCTGTGCACCACCAGACATAAGACGTAGTATGGCTGTGGGACACCTTCTAACGTCCTGAAAATAGCTTTCAGAAAAGGGTCCGTAACTAATGTAAAGAAGGACCAAAAGGCACAAGCACAAAGTACAAGAAAGCAAGACTTGTGAAAGAGCTTGTGTAAGGCTCATTCTCTATCCTCTTGCACTAGCAAGGGACTTGTTAAGTAAAACTTCAGTAATGCTCAACCTTTCTCCTGGAGAGTTGTACTAAACCCCTGCAGTGAGCCTTAGCTGCAAGAGTCCTTACAGCCACCTGTCTGTTGAGTAGTGAGAGCAAGGCCACACAATCAATCAGAAGAGTTCTAAACTTCCACATGAAATACCCAGCTTCCTCCTACCATGCCTTCATCCTGCATTTTGGCTTGGGTGCTTGTTGCTCTACAGTTTGATGAGTCTCCAATTCCCCTTTCCCACATAGCAATCTGCTAGCCAAGGCAGGTACAACTTTGTCTCAAAAATGTCAAACTGAAAATCATATTACAAGCAATGTCAAACTGTTGTGTTTATACAGCCATCTCTGCTTCTAGTCACTATCACT
This sequence comes from Pezoporus wallicus, assembly GCF_028554395.1. NCBI lineage: Eukaryota > Metazoa > Chordata > Aves > Psittaciformes > Psittacidae > Pezoporus > Pezoporus wallicus. The sequence goes on from NW_026639660.1 coordinate 3,285,826, forward strand.
AAACAAAAAGATCCCTCTTCAGAGCCATAAAGAGTTCTTTGCTTGCCAGATCATGAGAACCAGGTAGTTACACTCTCACCTCTTCAGTAAAAACTGCAGCAGAAGGAGAACCCTTCCAAAGCTAAGAACTGCAGAGCTTTGAAATAGAGAGACTCAGGTTTTTAAGGTTAGAAGGGAATCATTTAGTTTTATCTCACACATGCCACAAGCTACTGAGCAACCTTGAATTTGCACTTGCTTGGATTACAGTGAAGCTTTTATATAACAGACAGCCTTGACTGAAGATTTTCCATGGCAGAGAACTCATCACAGCCCTCAGTACATTGCCCCAGTAGCTCACTGACTGCTGCCTTGCCTTTAGCTTGCCTCTTTCCTTGCCAGATATAAGATCTTTGTCTTCACATGCTTTTCAGTCTAGCGGATAACTGTCAAATTTCTAAAGATGTTGATCAAAACATCCCTTTCTTTTTTTTTCTTTTTTTTTTTTTTTGTGGCAATCCATGAAAATCTACCTATTAGTGGCCTGTTAATCGTTTAAAGGGTGCCTAGTACTACATATTTCCTTAATAAAAATATTGTGTGATACCAAGCCAAATACATCACAGAAGCTTAAGGAAATCACATCAACTCTTCCTTCCACTGTCTGAGTCTGTAAATCTCCTAAATCTGAGAGTGCAGTTTAACCTGACACAGATTCTTCTCATGGCCCTGTGAGTGAGCAGCAAGAGAAGGAGCTCCTTTCAGGAAGTTGTCTTCTGAGGACTGGCTATGCCACCTCTACCCTTTGATTAACAGTGTTCAAACATTCTGTGCAAAGCACACCTCTGTGTACTTAAATGTTGTACCTATTCATGAAAAAATAAACTGTGGCATCAAGTCAATCAAAAGCTTCTGATTACAGAAGACCGTATTTTTAAGGAACTGGAATGTTCTGAACATCTGGTTCTTAGGGCCAAAGGTTATTCAGTTGCAGGATCTTCTTCTGAGAGTCCAAGAAAGCATCCTGAGAAACAGGCCCCAGAAGGCCAATGCGTGTCCAGCCAGGGAAAACTCAATCAGGGACATTCACTATTACAAACTTCTTTCTCCTATCTAATATACAGTGTATTTGGTTTCTTCTTGGCTTATCATATTTCTCCCATGAGTCAGTCTGGGCATGTTTTGTGACTTTACAGTGGTGAGGACCTTGAACGCACTATTCCGAAAATAATTCATAGTTTGGAGACAGTTGGGTCCTGCAGTCTACATATCACCAACTCACAATTTCACATCTTGTTAGCCTTGCCTTGAGCCCAGGCAAGATTGTGCTCTTAGGTCGAAGAATAATGTCCAGACAAGCATCTGGCCTTGATTTGAAGACATCAAGAGACAGAGCACCTGCACTGGCTGCTTAGTAGCTAAGCACCCGCTCTGTAATCCAATTTATCTGGCTTCAGCTTTCAGTTGTAGATCCTTGATCTTCCTTTCCTTCTGGCTTACAGAGGCCTCATGTCTTTAAATCTTCTTTCACTCTGGCTTTAGATAGGAAAAACAAATAGAGCTCTATAAGAAAGATACTGATAACCTGGCAAGAATCCATCAGAGGACCACTAAAATAGCTGGCAGCTGGCACATATACACTGTGTGAAGAGAGGTTGAGGGAACTGGGATTGCTCAGCCTGGAGAACTGAAGGCTAAGGGGAAGCTGCTTGCTGTTTTCCACTGCGTAATAGGTGGTGGAGACAGACTTCTCATGAAGGGTCACTGTGAAAGAATGAGAAGCAATGGCCATGAATTACAGAAAGGGCATTTTCTCACTGGATGTAAAGTTTTCACTGTGGAAAGTGGTAAAGCACTGGAGATTTTCAAACCTTATGTAGAGCAGGTTTCACAGGATCGTGGCCAGGCAGGTTTTTAATATCTCCAGAAAAGGAGACTCCACAACCTTTCTGGACAGCTTGTTCCAGTGCTCTGTCACCCTCAAGAGGTTTTCTCCATTTTCAGATGGAATTTCCTGTGTTTCTGTTTGTACCTGTTGCCCCTTATCCTGTCTCTGGGCATCACTGAAAACAGTCTGGCCCCATCAGCTTGACACCCACCCTTAAGATATTTGTATGTATTATTAGCATTTGCTTCATTAAATATGTGCTGTTTGAAGGGCCTAATTTATCAAGTGATACAGTCAGGCAGTATGATTGCCATGCCTTCAACACTCTTTACCCATGTGCCAACCTTTGTGTCATCAGCAAATGATTACCAGTGGTAATTTTGAGCTCGTTTCTCATTGATGAAAATGTTGGTGAGCCCAGAGCCTACTACCACTCTCACCAGCAGCACATCCTCCTTCAGCAAGAGCTCTCTGTTGACAGCTGCTTTAAATCTGTCAGTCATTTTGTTCTTCATGCCATTTCACCTGAGCTTTCCTGATGTTTGGTTATGCTAATTCATAATCAGGCTGTTATGTGGTGCTAAGGGAGATACTTCATCAAGGACTATCATATAGCAGTTGACTAGTGACTTTTACTGGCCATTCCTGTAAACTCATCAAAACAGCCCTATTACATTTATATAATGAGACATACATTCCACAATGCCATGCTATGGGAAGTAATTGTTTGTTTTTGTTTTTGTTTTTTTTTGCCTTTTATTCTTTATCAGTTGAGTCCCATGTCAGTTTTTCCATTTTGCTTGGACTGGTGTTTGGGTAAGTGATCTACAGATATCTTGCTCATCCAGCTTGCCCTGTTTGAACTGGCATCACATTAATGTCCCTTCCATTTTCTGGAATCTCCTGTTTCACAAGAAGCTTTCAAAATTAATCCCAATGGGCCTCAGCTAACAATTTTATTATTCCTGAATGCAGATTATTTGGGTCTGCTTGTTTAGAAATGCTTTGTCTTTAACAGGCATTTAACTTCCAAAGAGGTTTAACACCAAAGCAGGAATACTTACTGAACCACTCCTGCCTCTTCATGCTATCATTCCTGCTTTTCTATCTTCATCCAGTAATAAACCTAAGTGATTACTGCAGTTTCCTTTGTTCTGAATATTCTTCTGAAAATGTCCTTCTAGTTGCCTTGGGTCGCCCTGGCCTTGTATTTTCCCCTAGGTATTCACAGTCTAAACCCTTCACTTTTAAACTCTGAAGTGTAAAAGAAATCTATTATTTTCTCACCTGTTTATTGAGGTTTTTTTTTAAATTTTTATTATTTATTACTACTCTCATCTTTGCTACAAAGCTTTTGTCAAATGTTGCACTCGTTCTTTTTTGCGGGCTTGCAGCTGTTGGCCATCTAATACAAATTTCCTGGACATTCTTACTTTCATTCACATTTTTTTTCTGTCTCAGTTTTTTCTCACAAGCAGGTTAATTCCTAATTTAATCTGGGTTTGAGAAAATAGTTCTTTTGAAGTCTGGGTGCACATTTAACTGTTAGGGGCAGCCCTCTGTTTGCCAATATTGAATATAATCAGGTCATCCTCACTGTTCCCTTGACAACTGACAACTCTCAGCCCAGTAATTAGTTCATCTTTGTCAGAATGAAGTCCGGAAGAGTTACCACATGATGGCTCCTTGTGTTAGAAAACAGCCTATAGTTTTCCCTAAATCAGGATGCTTTCCAGTGGCTGCCTGGAGCTTCCAGTATATGGAAGTCCCCTGCAACACCGTGTTTCTTTCCATGCATTTCTCACAGAGGCTGTACATTAATTCCTATTCTATGGTCTGATTTTACAGCATGATTCACACAGTCCATTTTCACCGACTCTATCTTTCCTAAGCAAGTTAGAACCAGTAATTTTAACATTTCAATCACGCAAATTGGAACCAGCAGATTTGAGTAATGTTGATTATATCACATTTCTTCTTACTAATGAGAATTTCCAATTCCTTTTGCCTGCTGCCCGGACTCTTAATGGCTACATAAAAACAAATGGAAGCCTTCTTCTCTCCACATTCTTTGTCACATGATTAAATCATTTTGCAACATGCCAAGCTTGTTTGTAGTTCTTTAACCCACAGTTCTTGCATTGTGTAATGCCTTGACTGCTGCTAGGTTCAGGCTAGGAAGATTAGTTCTCCCTCCTCACCAGCAATACGCATGTCATCCTGTTTATAGAGGGGATGTAACCTAGTGCCCTGCAAAGCCCAGACATTCAGCATCACCTCGCTCAGCTAAACAGTAGTCAGTTCAACCTTGCATTCTGTCACTGACGGGGCTAATGGGATTGTCAGTAGGTTATTTGAACCTGGTTTTCCTTGAGTCCCTCAAATCTTCTGCTATCTGTGCTGCTCCATGTGATGTTGAATTAGGAATTTCCCCATTTACAGTCACCAATGAGACTTGCTAGTAGAATGCACAATCCAGTACCTATTCTGCAGTTATCCCTGTTATTTTCTCCAGGGATATGACTTATCACCTCATTTTCTTCATGCCAATGTCTTCATCCATTTCGCAATTTGATTTCCTTGGTGAGTTCAAGAATCCTTCTTGGTTCATTTTGCAGTTACCGTCAGTATGTCCCTGAACAAGTTCCTGACTATTATTTTTTTTGTTTGAAATTCTTTCTTCTCAACACCCTCAGTTTCATGGAACTTGTTGTAAGTATCCACGCACAGTACTTCATGCCATCCACATGTAGGACTGAGCTTGGATTTAATTTGTGTAAACTTAGAAAGTACAGTCAAATCATGATTATTTGGATGCAGGGAACCACTAGTACGGTCACTGATCAGTTCTTCTTTGTTGAGATCAGGTAATATATGAAATTACTTTATAAAGCATGCAAAAATTTCTGAATTGAGAGATTTTCACTTGTAGTTCTGAACAGTGCATGGATAACGGTATATTAAGACTAGCACCTTATGTCTCTCTGATTGAAGTATCCCAAAACGCTTGCTGGGATAACTGGTTACTAACATCTCAAAAGAAAATTTAGGCAAGCTCATTTTGGGTAAGTGGCTCCAGTTGCTTTAAGGAGGTGCCATTTCCAGAGTGCAGCAGAACTAAGTTGTGCTGGCAGCAGTTTTTGTCTGGTCTGGCTAGAGTGTTTGTTTAAATTCAGAGTTGTTTCCTGAACCATTTGTTAAAAGCTGTATCATCACACTCATCACTGGACTGCTGCCTCTCCTGAGAGCTGTAGTGTCCGTGGCCAGTTTGACTGAATGGTTACTCCTCTTGCCTACCTACCCAGCACCACACATGAAACTCCACCCACATGGGAAGGGGCTGAGTACCTTCTGGATCCCTTCCTTTTCAGTCAGAGAAGCTGTTTTTTTGTCTCCATCTCCCTTCATTCGCTGATCCAGACCCAGGCATCCCCAGACCAAATAGGGAAAAAGTCCTCAGCCCCACTCTATCCTTGGAGTAAACCATTAGGTGGTTTGGGGTGGCTGCTGCCTGTATCAAGGAGGTAGAGAGGATAGTTCAGACCTTTCTTTGAAGTCTCAGCACAAGAGACCCTATACTTCTCTGGGGCAGCTTTCCTATCCCGTAGAGGAGCAAAGCCAGTGATGATCAAGATGCACGCACATTACTTTGCTGTATTCTCTCCTTGCAGAATCTAATCCCTTCATGTGATGGGAATGTAGTAAATCATGATAAGGATGGAGCACTGAACCAGCTGAGGAAGATCCTGGGACAGAATCTCAGCTCATGCATTTAAACGACTGTAATACGAAGGACCCATTCATGCAGATTGAGAATCTGGCCCCTTGGATGTTGGTAGCAAGATAACAGTATGAGGTAGTTTGTCTCATTCTGGCTCTCCTCTCCAGAATGTAACATGACAATAACTCCCTCATGTCAGGAAGTCCCTCCTGAAGGTATCCTTTCACTGTCCTGCTGAATTAGTGGCATCTGAGGATATAATCTGAAGGTCTAATTTGAAAAAAGTCTGATTTTGGAAAAGAAAAACCAACAAAAAAACCCCAAATAAACTAGATTTGAAGCTGAGTTTGTTTCAACTGGGCATTTGCTGGTGAATCTAGAGGGTGTGTAAGACTGGCCTAGCCTCAGGTGTGGAGTGAGACTGTGGAAACGTAATTGCACTTCCAAGACTTCAATAGGTCTTTGAGGCTATTGTCTTGAAGCTGCAACACATGTGCACAGTGACCCTAGAAGGACCTGGATCCTGGCTGTTGATAAATGGCATTATTTAATTTATTTATTTGGTTTTCTGCCTGTTGCAACATTGGCCACGGAAACCTGCCCCACCAGTTTTGCCATTGCAATTCTCCCATTCATTTCTAGATTCCAGCCGCACTATAAAGTCAATAGTAGTCATTGAAACAATAATGGGAGAGGAGGACTAGGATTAGAGACAGAGCCCATCTCTCACCAGTAGACATGTGACTCCAAGGCTAAGTGTTGGCTTATAACTATTATTAACAAAAGGAACCTGGGAAGGAAATGTGATCTTCCCTTTGTGTAGTGTGCATGGTCTACTCTTGAATATGCTTCCTGGGAAGAAGAAATAACCCTCTTCACAGTGGAGAAAGGCAAAGTCTTTCAGCTGAACCTGTGGTTTTCATTTGTCTGGTTTCTGGATGACTGCATTACGTTATGGAAAAATTTTTGCAGTTTTGAAGCCCTTTTGTGAAGATCAGAAATGTTAGCTGGGTGAAGAAAAATAAATCAAAATTGTTGCCATTATCCCTTCCCCAACCTCAGTTTGCTCTAGCAAGAATGTGATGGATGAGGAATTCCCTGGCTTTATTGTGAAAAGTATCAAATGGGAGACTATATCCATTCCCTTCAACATGGCTTAAGATGGTATAGCTGGAAGTTGACAGAGCTGAAATCCCTGGGTATATACTGCCAGAACTCAAGTGGCCTAAAAATACACACAGTGATTTCCTGATGTCCTCCACACCCACCAGTACAGTGCTAATGTGCTGGTCATGGCACAAGATGCTGCCTACAGCAGTCTGCTAGGGAAAAAAAAACACATTTGGAGTAATTTTTTTAATGTAAGATCTGCTTCAGTGCAGTTTGAGCACATTAAATGGTCTGTGGCAGGAGGGATTTTGCCACAGTCCTGAGAAATCACCCCTTTCTCAGGTACTACTACAACATGATGACCAGATGACTCATTCCTCTACACTTGAATGTCTGGGGTGAGGCTTTTTTTGCAAAGAATCTTTTCTTCTTTCATCAAAACCCTTTAGGGTAAGGATTAACTTTTGTTCTGCTGTGTTTGTATGGCACCAAACACAATTTTGTATGGTCCTATTTAGCACAGCCCTTCACAGTCCTCTGAAGGGCTGCTGCTCCTGGTCACAGCTGATTACAGAGCTTGAGTTCCTTAGATGTTCCTGACAGCGCTGCTCAGTTCTCATGGATCTGAGGCCAGATATGGATGACCTGAAAGCTATGCACCATATTAAAATGCCATCTCATTTTGGGTAGTTGCTTTTGTCCCCAAGAGGTGTAAATCTGCATGGCCACATGGTTCCTTTGTGGGCCTAAGTGTTTTTTTGACAGCTGATGCCTGCATCCAGGAGGGTTAGCCTTCCACCTTCCTCACAGGTGAAGCAGCATGATGGCAAGCACATCTTAACACAGGCTTACATTTTCAAAGGTAGAACATTAAGCAAACGAGAATGTGATCTAGGAGTACATTAAAAACTTGAGAGGTGCCCCTCTTAAATGATGTCTTGGGCTATATTGTTTGGTGGGATGGTAGCTACTGGGCATGCAAAGCTCCCTCTCAAAGAGAATCTTCCTGAGAGAAACAGAATAATTGCAAAAGTTACCAGCACATATATGAGCACGGAAATATACAAAGATGGGTCATGGGGTGGTGTATAAGCAAGAGAAAGACAAAGATCTCAGTTGAAGGGTTTAGCAGGCTTTTGGTTGCATGCTCAGTTTAGTGGAAATGAGAAGGAAAAGTCTTCTGCTTTTCCTCTTAGCATGCTATCCCCATGGCCTATATTTGTCATCTAGGACTTGAACAGCAGAGAAAAAATTTGCATTGCAGTAAAAATAAACTGGCATTTTTGTTATTGACTATTTTTATCAAATGCTTAAAATGAAACATTGCAAAAAAATGAAAATCATACCCATTCTTTTGCCAATTTCAATACAGATAGAGATGGGCTGAACTATTTTTAACAAAAATAAATACTCCTCTTTGAGGTCTTCCTCTGAATTTCATACCAGGACCCTTTGTGTTCCCTGGCGCAAATGTTTGATCCAAAAATACACAAAGATCTGCCAAACCACTAACTACAACCAAGACAAAGTTGAGTAAAAATGGAGCCAAAAAAAGTTGTGTGTGTGGCTTTTCTTGAGAGGTTAGATCACTTTTATGTTTCTGAAATGAGTAAATATATAAATACGTATATTTATAGATGACTTAATGTTTCTTATCAGGGAAAACTGCACAGGTAAAAACAAGATTATAGAGGAAACCAAGAAAAAAGGCATGGAGAGAGATTAGAGGATGAAAAATGAGGCGGGGAAGTTAAACTCAGCTCTTCCATCTTCAAACTGAGAAAAAGTGACAAGTCTGTGATTCCTGATGGAATTGTTGTGTAAAACCCCATGACACAATACGCAAGCAAACCACAAATTGTGGAGAATTGCTAAAAGCAGCTCACAGTTCTGGTACTGATGTGAACTGCAAGACTTGAGATGCGAATGACTGGAAGACTATGTATTGGAAGGGGCTATAAACCCTATAGCATCTAACGCAGCCATTCCTAAATCAGAAGCCTTAACCCCAAGGCAGTTTCAAGACTTCATCCACCTAGAAAACATCCAATTGTAAGGCTTTCAAGCAGAAATGGGGCTGCTGGCTGGGAAGAAAGGCTGGTACTTGGGAATGGGTATTCCTATTTGCAACACTGGAAGCAAGAAGGTATTGCTCAGCAGCTCAGGTGGCTGAACTTTGTTCTGTGCCCATCTGGAAGAAAGAGGAGTCTGACTGAGGGGTACCACAGCTCTGAGGAATTATTACTGTTATGTATGACCAATGCGTTCAACATCTGGGAAGGGTCCCAAAAGGAGGATCACAAAACTTTCATAGAGAGTGGGTTATGGGTAGAAATGGGGTGTTACCTTAAGTGACAGCCCACTTGTGAAAGTTGTAGCCATGCAGATTTACACCGTGTAAGGATGGAATAATTTTTAAATTGCATACATGTCTTTTGGTGTGCACATATTTGACTTTTTATTATCTGGCATGGAATAAATGAAAGCAATCTTTTTAGTCTGTGGCACACCAGAAGGTCCTGAAAGGCACCAGAAGAGGTGACTGCTTGCCAGATGACATTTCCAGAGTGTGGCACTTTAATTCTTTTACCTATATGTAACTTTTGATTAAACTGAGAGTTTTATGTTATGTTCCTTCTCAATGACTCAAATGCTGTTTTGTGTCACAGCTGGGACCTGACACTCCATGGACTATATTCTTCCAAACAGCTTCGATGGTGCGTAGTCCTCGTTCAGCCAGCAAAGAGCTAGAGGAGCACTCGCATGAAAGTAACACAAAGGATGTTTTACTGGTTATAGGAAGGATAGCTTTTAAGAAAAAAAGTTTGGTAGGTACATAACTTGCACAGTCTTTCACTGGGAATGGGTGTGCTGTCTTCTGTTTGCATTTGAAAATGTGTCCTGACCCAAAAACATTCATTCAGCTACAACATTTCAAACAGAGAAGAAAAAAAAGAAAAAAGAAAAAGAGGATGGGGAGGCAGTCTTGTTTTCTGCTACAGCATGAACGCCAGCTTTATCTGGATGAAACAAGCCAGAGATTAAATTTAGTCCCTCCAAAGGGTGGTGAATATCGAACATTTCTGCAAGGTTTGGATTAGCCCCGTTTGTTTGGATTCTTATCTGTTCTGCATGCAAAAATAATTTTCTCTCACAAACACAAATGTTCCCAAACCCAGTCCCTCTTTACGAAACCTAAGTGTTAGACAGACCTTACCCTTCCTCCACAAGGATTCCCTATCAGCCCTGAAATCTGAGGTCACCCAAGCTTCCTGTTTTCCACAGTTGCATTCTCACTTCCATGGTATTTTCTGAAACATATCCCACCACAGCTGGTGTAGTTTTTACTTGGGGAAATATTATTTTTCTATCCTGCTGCTGGGCTGCAGAAAAGCTCTGCAAAGACACCTTAATGTGCATGGGGACCTCCTCTGGGAAGTCTACTATAGTCAGTCAGTCCTCCAAACACAGTTGTCATGGCTAGAGACTCAGTCTTCCAAGCCTGGGAAGCGTTCGATATTCCAGAAGAAAGTGTTTTCAGATTGATCAACTACTCACTTGTCCAACTGTGGAATGAAACAGCACAGGAGGAAGGAAAAAATGTTCCTTGTTTGTTCCATGGCCCTGCTTGAAAGTAGCTTAATCCTGACAGCAGATTTTGCTGCTGTGTTGCCATTGTAGGGGGGAGCATCTATTTTCACAAAAAAAATTTTTCCTCACACCTTAAAAAAAAACCCAAAACTTTAATGGTAAATTATTCTTGCAGAAAATGTCTGTTTTGGTAAGTAATGTTTTGTGTTTCTTCTCGTTTCCAAACACTGCCTTTTCAGAACAAAAGACCTAATAGGACTCCAGTGGGTGGTAGGCACATGGATGCACTGACAAACAGTGGGATTTACCAAACACTGACACGTTGGCCTATGTGATAGGTGCCTGCCTTGCTAGCAGGTGGTGGCAAGAATGGAAGATCCCTGGGATTATTTTACAAGGGCCAGACTAAGCTGGGTTCCCAAATGCCCTATGAAAAAAAAAGACACTTTCTAGTACTAGCTTTTCCTGCTCCAAGCTCTGGTCAGATAGAGACCTGGGGGAGTTCCTAGAAAAACCTGGGACAGTGAAAGACATAGGAGTGCTACCAGACAAGGCTCAGGCAGTGAGGATGTGGGGTGCTCCTGGATAAGGAGATGACTCCAGATTGTGGTTTCCACCTCTGGCTGCTGAGGTTGCTGTGTCTGGACTTAGGTGTTTGCATCACTCTCCTCTCCTTGGTCCCTGCCTTCCTGTCTGGCTCTTCCTCCCTTTTGTTTACTCACCTGTGAGATATATTGTCTCAAGGCCAGACTGCCCGCTTCCCAGGGCAGGGAGCACTGCCTGGGTTATGTGTTACAGCAATTACGAGCTAATCCTTGAGTGGGATAGCTGCACATGAATGCAGCACTGATTATAAACCTCTACTTCTACAGCCAAATACTATAGTTAGCATCTGGACAACAGGCTGGTTGAGCTGTTGAGTTTTATAATTAAAAGCAAACAAAAAAAACACAGGGGTGAGCAAGGATGTAGCAGATGGTGCCCTGAGCAAGCAGCAAGGACCTCAGGGCAAAAAGGCCTTGGGCAGCTCTGTCCTCTTATTCCCTTGCCTCTGCCACCCTGCCCCAGCCCACCACTATCACCACCTCACCCTTCGGTTAGGCTGCTGGAGCAGGAGGACAATAAGGTGAAGGAAAAATGGCACCTCACCACCTGAGAAGACCCCAAGTGGGCAGCCAAGAAAGATGCAGAGAGGACTTCTGCTCTTCTTCCTGCTTCCATCCCACCTCCTGTCCCTCCCAGCCACCAAGGGGTTGCCTCTGTGCTGACTGAAGTCTCATTTCTGATACAGGTGTGGAAAGAGCATTGTTCAGTTCAAACAATGCAGACATCTCCTTCTGCTTCCTTACATCACCAGGGGAGTAACTGGATGGGATTCTACAATCATCCATATTGCAGATAAGCATGTACAGATCTGTTATGGATTGAGGCGCATGTGAGATTAAGTATGGAGAAGTCAATGACCACTGCTTCACTCTGGTTGAGAGAGGGAGAGGAGAGTGAGGTCCCAGGATCCAGGGGCAGAGATAGAAGTGTGCCAATTAGAGCACAAAATGGAGCTTTCAGACATCAGCTCTGAGGTTTTTTTGTTGGGTTCACACGATTTAGGCTGTCAAGGCAGTAAGGGCTTCCTGGATTCAGCCTGTGCCTCATGCCACAGCCGGTCTGTCCTGCGGTGAATGTTGGGTCTCATCACACAGGTGGTACTTTCAGAGGGGGTCTCTGGGGAACAGACAATGACATTGTTCTTGTCTTAGCCCTCCTGGGAGTCACTCCGCTGTGCAGGTACTGTATATAACATACAGGAAGTTAATTCAATTTTCATGTACATTTTGGAGGAGCTGAATGTGGCCTTTGTCTAATGCTTTGGCTCACAAGGGCTTTTTCATAAGAAATTCTATTTAAATGAAATAGAAACTTTCTGATAGCTACCAAACACCACGAGACAATGGCAAGCTATATCTGTTCATCATCCTCAGCCATTCATTTATCCTAGGAAGGAATTTCTTGGTGATAATCCTGAGTGAAGGCTTGCTTGTTTGCATGGCTGGATGAGATCCAGCATCGATAGCACCTTGCTGAACTCTTTGGAGTGTCAAGTTGAAATTACAGCAGAGATGTGATTAAGCCAGGAAAGCACTAACAAATAACCCAATCACAGCTGCACTGTAAGCATCTTCCCATATGAGGATGTCAAGAAGATGAAGGGATGGGCAAAACACATATAATTCCAGTGAGAGGTATGGTAAAGAACAAAGTATGCAACCTTGGAAGGGAGGAAAGGGAATTTTTTAGAAGGCATAACAGGAAGCAACAAGCTGGTGCAAAGCATTTGTGGTAAGACTGGGATGAAGAAGGGCAGCATCACAGCAAACCAGGGGCAGAAGAAACCTTAGAGTGCTCTTAGTGCTGCCAGGCCCTGGCACTTGGGCTTAGGCCCTGTACAGCTATGTGCATCACTTCCTCTTAAACATGCCCTGTGGCCTTCCTGGGCACTCTGTGCCACAGCCTCACACCCTGTGCATTAGAAAGCACTCCCAAGTCTCTAACTTGGCTCTCCCTCATTCTACTTAAGCTCCTGGAGATGTGACAATTAGCTAATCAGGGGATGCTTTTGCCTGCATAAAAAACCCAACAGTTGCCAGCCGTCCTCAGGAGAGAGTAGGGTGGCTCTGTGCAGCCATCTCGGTGCCAGGTGGAGTCCGGGTTTTAGGTTAAATTCTTCCCAAAAGAACAGACTGAGAAAGGAAGGGACATGTTCCAGGACTGTGTAGAAAAACCCCGAGTTAGATTCTGAAGGAATTACTGCATCAGTCAGCTCCAACAAAAACTTCTAGGGAAGTGATAAGAAGGCATAGTAAATATTCTACCAAGGGCTAGGCAGAAGTATCTGAACCACTCTGTGGCAAATTAGTGGCTGAGTTCCTACCTAGAGCACCCAGCAGAGCACCACTCTGAGGATGGGGTACAACCTTGTTTAACCCCAAGGAGGTGTCAATACTTTGGTGGCAAGTGTCCATCCTGCAGCAGGCAAGCAGCTGAGCATGGTCCAGCACTGCTTGTGCTTTCCTTCACCAGTGCCACAAGGCACAGCCTTCCCCTCTCCCATGCTCACCCTGGAGCTCACACTCTCCTCTAGGGTGGTTTTCAAAATGAGTACTTTGTCATCTCTTTATAAGAGCTGAGACCTCCGAGTCCCTGTGTGGGGAGCCAGCTGGATAATGAAGGGGGCTGAAAATGTGAAAATGACTTTATCTGCTGCTTTCAAACAACAGGGAGGGACCAGCAGCATAGGAACAGTGGGAACTAGATGAACATGTCATGCATAAAGGGCATGGGATCAACTGACAATTAATGAAAACCAGAACTATTAATTGCCTAAGTGATTGCAACAGGGTGGGTTTCAAAGAACCCAGTCTTCACAAGGGGAAGCTGAACCTTGTCAGTCTGCCAGAAAGCCTCCAAATGAGGCAGCAAACTGGTAGCTGAACTGATTGAAATGATTCATTAAGGGATTGTCAAAGCTTACTAACAAAAACCTGTCAGGGAAAAAATAAAAACTGTAATGATGTTAGGTGAATGACTACTATTAGATCAGACCTGTGGTTATGGGCCTGCCTACAAGGAATTTTGCAGCCAGATACAGATATACTGTCTGAACTTTGAACTGATCAGACCCCATGGGATAACACTGACCCTAGAGTAACCTGAGCTTGGGTTTTTCAAGGTGATAACTCCTTTAAAACAGCTTCCTTTCAGCTCTGCACACAGACAGGTCTTGATCATGCTTACTCAGTGCCTGGGCAGAGTGCAAAGTCATGGATGGATGTAGCCTGAGAGAGAAGTCTGATTAATAGATACAAACAAGGTCTAGCAGTCTTTGTGCTGAATCAGAACACAGGGAAAAGGGCATACTCGAGGAATGTGAAAAACAAAAAAATATGTAATATAGTGATAAGGAATGTAGGTACACAGTTACTTCTGACAGTGAGTCCCGGGGGTCACCCCTTGCTTAGCAGATTGGGTTGCTGGATGTCAGTGTAAGTAATGTGAATAGGTGAAGATACAGTAGCAATTGTTAAACCCAGAAAAGTAGGAAAGCTATTGAAAGATACAAAAAAACCCCTTGCTTTGGGGCCTAAGCCTGTCTGCATTAGAAATTAAAAGGCAGGTATCTCACTGCTGCCTACCATTAGGGTTGTTGTACTGTCCTTTGGGGCAGGAAGGACGCTCACACCTGGGAGATTTGGTCCATATTTGGAGCCAAATGGAGCTTGATATTGGGTATTGCTCCCTGCATTCAATTTGTGTCCAGGCAGGGTCAAGTTCCTCACCTAATAGGAAGCTACCCATGGTGATACAAACTGTTGCTGGCTCCCTCTGGCATAAGTGCTGTCAGACAGGCTTCAGGGCAAACAGCCACTTCGACAGGCACCCTCTGGGCTGGCCTAGGGAAGGCAGAGCCCAGGGCCACTGCCATGGTGGGCAAGGGGGAAAAAGAGGCACTACTTCTGCTCTACCTGTCTGAGGGCTTAAACTAACTTTTGGGTCAACCAGAGCTGCCAGCATGGCACCTTCTGCCAGTATAAAATGGCCTTTAAAGTGGGAAGGGAAATGAGTGTATAACACAAACAAACAAAAATTGGTTGACCAAGAATTCAGGGAGCGCAGTATAACTGCACACAAGACTGAGTTTTGCCTCAACCACCAATTTACCTTGTCTTGAGGGCACTGGAATATGTTAAGAGGCATCCAGTGGCCACAGACTTCTGCCGCTCGCAGCCAGGGCCCGGCAAGCGGCGCCAGCACTTGCTCTTCCTCGAGCCCTTCCCAGCTGGAGGAGGAGGTGTCCTTCAGTTCTGCATCTTAGCTCTAAATGCAGCTCCTGGGGTGGCTTTCCCCACCCTTTTCCCTTGCAGGGGTGTGCTTGGTGGTGGGTCCTGGGGCTCCCAGCAGCAGCCCCTCCGGGAGGGCTTGGGGATGTGAGGAACTGGGGATGCACATCCAGAAAGAAGCAGCAGATGCTGAGTATGGCCCTTGCAAAGTATGGCAGGAAAGCAGGAGATGAGGGGTGTCAGGGAGGGTAATATATTTAACTCCCCCACCCAGAGACAGCGCTTTGTGGTGGCTACACTGGAGGCTAAGCAGTCGTGAGGCCATAAGGGGAGACTCTTTTTACAGTGACAGGTACCAGACAGAGGACTAGGAAAGATCTGCCATGCTCAGCTGTCTGGAAAGGAGTTGCTCTCTTTAGTGATGTTAAGCACGGATGCATTTACAGGGCAAAAATGTGAGATAGGAGCTTTGGCTTCTGGTTGTCGGTTTTTGTGGTATTTTGGTTTTTTGCTTCATTTATTTGTACCCCATTGCATCATCTTCCCTCTTGCAGTCCTCCACCGGCACATCCACAAGGAACAGTTTGACCTGTGTGGAGCTCCCTGGACCCTGCTGCACACACAGAACGATGCAGTATTGCTAAACAGAAGGTAAGAGAGCCATGAACCCCACATGTTCTCCAAACACAGCTTCTGCAGAAAGCTCAGTGCCCATCATGTCCCCTCCTCTGCCTACAGGGAGATCTCTGCAGTCCTGGGAGCTAATTTTAGGGGCTTTGTCAGTGGCTGCAGAGCTGACTGTGAACAAGGGCTGGGAGGTTTTCAGGGAGTTTGGCAGAGGTCTGGCATTTTCAACCTTATTTCCAACGGGTTTAGGCTAGAGCCTTTTAAAGACACAGCTGTCCCCCAAACCAGCAAGAAAATGTTGCTAACTCTCCATGGCCTGAAGGTAGAAGCTACGGGTCACTGCAGCCCCCAGCTACAGATGGTTAGCTTTTTAACCCAAGCTATCTTATCTCATGCTTTAGCCTTCGGAGAGCCTGGGTTCAACTCTTGGCGCCTCAGCCAGGAAGCTGGCTCCCTTGGATGCTCTCCAGCGCTTATTTACAACACACATATGCAGCGTGGCCATTGATTTATACTCCAGGCAGCCTCCGCCCCGAAGAGGCAGATTTAGAAGCAGTGTCTCTTCAAAGCGAGATTGTGCTCCACTTTGTTTTGCCCTCAGCTGAGCCTGCTTATATCTGGATGCTCAAACCCAGGTAGTGGTGCTGGGATTTTTGGCAGAGCCCCCCAGCAGGATTAGGCCTACAGCTCAGAGTGGAAGTTCTCAGTCTCTTAAATCAGTGGCTGGGTGCTTCACAAGCACTGAAACTCTCCAGGCTTTGGCAGGAGTCTTAATGGTGCTCCTGGACAGATTTAGGTTCCTAACTTTAGATCCTCACTTTGAAAATTCTGGCCTTTATGTTCTGAGCCCAAAGTATTTCTGCACGGTGACACACTGTTATCCCTTCTATTCTGGTGTCCTACCACCTATTCAAGCACACCAGCCATGTTAAAACAGGCAAATCAAAAAATTTGTCTTTTTTTTCCGCCTTTTCCCACCTTTTGCGTATGGACTATTTCTGTCCTCAGTCACTCAGTCTCCTGTCAGAATGGCACTTGCAAACCCCAGGTGAAGAATGTCCTGTTTACTGCATGAAGGAGAAGGCCAATGCAGAGACTGAGCAAGCTTTGGCTAGTTGATCTCTGCCACCACGGCAGGAGCTGAGCATCCTGCCCTGCTGGGCTCTTCTCCCAGCACCCCTACCCTGGCGGCTCTGCTCCACTGGCACAAAGCCTGGCTAGAAGCAGTCTCACACCTGCTTTTCTTCAGCAGATCTCCATTTTCTTGGGCACATGAGTCACTCTGTGACATTTTCAAGGATGTGCCTGGCGCTCGGGATCAAAGGCTCAGCACCTTCCCTGCGTGCGAGCTCGTGCCAGCGTTTTCATGAAAAAAATAATTGTGTGGCCTGTTCAACAGACCTGGCTAATGGCAGGTTCTGAGAAGCACCTAAGTACCTAGTAGCAGAGAAGTAATAAAGCCTTCTATACTTAGGCCCTTGCAGGCACTTCCAATTATAAAAATCTATTTTTGGACCTTTAGAACTATCCTTTTTCAAAACTGTTCTTAGCAAAGAGCCTCAGCCTTGGGTCATATTTTTTTTTCTGACATTAAAAAAAACCCATGCATTGTTTTGCTTATTTTGAGCTGGAGATCTGAAAAAAAAGCCCAAACAGGTTTGATGGTGGAGAGCTATTTTTTGTGTTTGTGCAAGTAAAGAAGGGTGTGATTTATAAAACTCCATAGAGGATGCAAAATTTCCCTTTCCAAAAGACAGTTCTAAGCATGTTTTCTGAGGTGTTTTGGGAGGAGGCTGCCGAGCTTGAGGTCTTGCTCACAGACAGAAAGTGCTCTCTAAGTTAGAAAAAGCTCTCAGGACAGTCATTGAAGACTATGCCCTGTCTGGCCCCACTCTCAGTTCAAGGCAATGCGAGTGGCAATTGCCGGTGGGGAATGTTTTCCTCCTCACTTGATGGTTTGTGAGTATGATCTATAAAGGACCAGACAGAACACCTCCTGACCCCAGGAGGAGAATGGATCCATAAAGTCTGGAGCTTTTTAGCTGCCTTCTAAATAAAATGGTAGAGGAATTTAAAAAAACTTTTTTTTTTTTTAGTAACCTAACTAGTGAAGACTGGGAAATGCATAGCCAAGGAGCAGCTCTGCATCGAGTCACTGAGCCAATTCTGTAGAAAAAGTGTAATTTGGGCATAAATGTCAAATGTAAATTGAAATTTCTTTTACATTGATCTACATTATAATTTAGTAGGAAGGGTGCTGTGTTGGGGATGGACATCTTGTTTCTTTTTATAATAGAACAAGATTGTTTTATAGAAGAACAATGTGCAGACTGATGCATAGGCTGGGATGCAGCTCATGGGGCCCCAACACCTCTTCCTCTGCCTCCATGCTTCTCCACAGGAGACCTGAATAGCAGTGGTGCCGGCGCGTCTCAGCCGGTCAGGAAGCCCCAAGCCCAGGCGGTGCACAGAGCTATAAGCAGCAAAGTTGTTTTTATGCGTGGGCTTGGTCTGCAGTGAGGTAGAGGGGTCACGGGCGTTCAGGCAGCTCCCTGCCTTGACAGACACCTATGAATGGGCACTCTGGGTAAGCTGAGTCAGCGGGGGCAGCTAGGACGTCTCCAGGCGGTGAAGAGCGAAGGGCGCTGTGTTCCTACCTGCTTGGTGCAACACAGATCTGTGAGCCAGCTGTGTGCTCTGGGCCAGACCCAGAGCAGCTGGTTGGGTTGGCTTTCCCACCACGTCCATGCTCACATGCCCTGCCCCATGGGCTTCTGGAGTCTGCATGGACAGAGTCAGCTCACAGATGTCTTTGCTTGCCAGTGTGGGCATGTTTGAGGCACTTCTGTGTCTTGGTGTAGAAACAAGGAGCTGGGAAAAGACGAGAGTGTCATGGCTTGGTGAACTAGTCCTGGGAAGGTGTTGTTGCGCTTTACAGGTGGGAGGCTGGGCTGCAAGAGGGCGTTTTAAGGGCCAGGACAGAATAGAGGACAGTGTATCTTGGGTTGTAAAGAGGTTTTAGAAGTAGCATCAAGAGTGGTGGTTGATTTGACCAAGAGGTGGTGATTTATTCAGCACAGATGTGTGGTGAGGCTTCTGTCAAAGCTTTGTCACATCACCTTTCATTCCTTGGCTGCTGACCTTTCAACAGCATGCTCAGTAGTCAGGGGCAGACTAGTCAATGTGGCTTTGTCCAGTCCTTACATGGTCCGAGGTTGCTTTTGGGCTTCCCGCAGACAATCAAACCAGGAGACACTCCAAGCATAAGCAAGACCATTGCCAAAGGCAGAGGTAACCACACATGCCAGGGAAGAGCAGCATCAGTACACATCCTTTGAGGTGGCCTGATTCCCTGTGCACAGGAGGTGGAGGTGGGCTCCTGGCTAATCACTCTTTATCCAAGTGCTTGTGTCCTGGGAAGCCTCTCCCCGGGCCAGATGTGAGGCTGTGTGCAAGGAGTCCTGATGAAACCCGTGTTAGATCCTGCAGTCCTGCAAAAGGGTAAGCAACTCACTCTAGCACAGCAGACTTCGGGTATCTCTTGGGAGTTGGGAGCTGTTGTGGTGTGGTAGGTTTTGGATATAACTCAGGAGGGAGACATAGGGAGAGCAACAGCTTTTACTGAATCAGATGTTATGGGTGAATTTTTGTCCATATGTGTCCCCTTTTGGGGGTATCTGAAAGCTTGCCTGTTTTTTCTGCCTCTACCTGTTGGTCCAATAAAAGCTGCTACTGGCCCCTCCAAACCTTGCTGCGGGGACCAAAAGGCAGTTTGAAAAACCAGACTAAAGCAATAATGTATAATTGTCTGTAATCAGAGACAATATTAGCTCATCTTTTCAGTGAAGCAGGATAAACACTGACACACTTCCCACATCTAAATTCAACTTCTGACACCAAAATGCGGCAAGGCAAAGCAAAGTGCACCTTACAGTGTCTATGACCAGTATTGTTAAACCTGCTCATGCACGGGGTCTTCTCCTCAGCTCTGCTTGACCGAGTACACGGAGGCACGTTGCAAAGCGCTGCTTCCAAGAGAAAGCCATGGAGAGTGCCTCCAGAGTGCAACTCTGGGTTTATATTTGACCAACAGCAATGTCACCTTCTGCTGTTCCTAGGCAGACTAGGGGCATCGCGGCTGGAGGAAGAGTGGAGGAAGGAGACCAGAAACAAGAGACGCAGGAGGAATCCAGACAGATACAGTCCAGCTCGGCTGGGCTAAGATCTTCTTGGCTTGTCGGATGCCTGACCTGCCAGGGGTTGGTCAGCATGCTCAGAATGAGGAGGATGGCTGCAAGCACTCACAGCGTCTGGCCCAGCAACGGGGAGGTGACCTTGACAGACTGCTCCAAGTGCCAGGGCAGCCGGAGGCAGGAGGGCAATTGGACCTGAGTCAAAGAGCATGGATCACTCCAAAGGGAGAAGGAGGCATGAGCCGTAGCAACTGAACTTGTTTATAGCTTGTGTTTCTTGGTATGTGAATGACAGGAAGGCAGAAGGTGTCTAAGGCAAGGAGATCCTGCCTGCACAGAGTATCTGGTTTATCAAATTAGCCTCCTTGTTGCCTAAAATACCCTGATGTGTATGCGCTTTACTACCATCTCATTATAAATACATTCATACATATATATATAAGTTGGTCAGTTCCACTATGATATAGGCTGCATCCAGTCACGTTTCTGCTCCAATAACCCAGACAAGTGGGGGTCAGTGGGGGTGCTTAATCTTTGGTGTTCACAGTCCTCTGCAGCTAGTCCTCACTGCATGGATACCTGCATCTGCTTTCCCAGGGAATAACACTGAAAGACTAGGAGTTGCAGACTCTAATTTCCATCCAAAAGACTGTGATGAAAACCTGAAGGGGATTATATCTCTTTCCAGGCTGTGCAGCAATGGTACAATTTAAGCTATATGTTGCAAATGCAGTTTAAAGCATGTCTCACTTCCCAGGAAAAAGGTGCTCAAAGATAAACTATTCCTTAAAATCTGAGCTAAGGAATTCTAGAAGCAAAAGTACTCCCTAAGTTTTATTTTAGTATAGCTGGATGGTTTGCTTGTTCCAACCACCAGGATGCTTTAAGTGCATTCATGAGTAAAACCCACTTCCTTCAGCCCTGGGACAATAGGGAAGATCTCTCCAGGGCCCTGTGTGGTCTGGAGCAGTATTACTCAACCTGCAAGCCAGACAGCAGCCAGGAGAAACAACATGCAGAAAAGCAAAAATGGAGGGAAATAAGAAAGACAAAATAAAATGCATAGCTTTGGGTCTGCATTTCTGTGAAGATTGTGGCGACCCTGCAGGAAATGGCTGGTGTTGTTCAAAGAGGGTAAGTGACCAGGGGAGAAGGATACCCTTACTTACCAGCAGTTAACCTGCAATTCGTATGACTAAGAGCATCTGCATGTGACCAGGGAAGATCAGCCTGAGATCGCTGCTCCCCTTTCTGCTCAGGGTTCAACAACACCATTATGAAATGCCTAATTCAGAGGGCTCTCAAGCCATGAGAAATGCCTCCAACCTACCTGCTTGGACAAATGTTGGATGGATCCACAAACGTGGCTCCATCCTGAAGGACTGAATCTGAGCCATTTTCTTTGGCAGGCCTGTACAAGCTTTTAGCAATGCAGTGCTTTTTAAGAGTAGTTCAGAATAATGGAGAAGAGTTACAATAAAACTGCCTCCCGCTCTTAAAAATTTCTTCATTATATTACTCATACTCTTTAAAATATTTTACCTATTATTTTCTCTGCTCCTTTTCTTTTTTTCTTTTTTTTTTTTTGTGTGTGTGTGTGTGCTTTACAGTACTGCCATGGGCTATTCGCTCCAAAGTGGAAATTAGGAGATGTACCAGCCCTATGTCTTGAGAGCCAGCAACTGAGCTGTGCCTGAAGTAGACTGGAATGGGAGGCGACAATCATGCCTAGAACCAGCAGCCAGGAGACTGCTGTGGGACAACATCTGGTACCACTGCAAGGAGCAATGGGATGGAAAAGCCAGGGTTTGTGAACAGTCTCTTTTTTAATTTTATTTTATTTTATTGTGCAAAGCACACTAGGCATCAGAAACAAAGTGCAGCAAACAAATAAACAAAACCCACAAATAACAAAGTGCTGGAAAACAGTACTTCTAATGGAAATCACGTCTCAGATACTGAGGTTTGATGGGGATGGATGGTTGGTCTCTCAGCACCGGAGAGAGGAAACAAACAGGTAAGGAGCCATGTCCTCCACCCCAGCCCTTCTATGTGCAGCAATGCAAGGGGATCGAAGGCAGCAAGGAGAGGTGCTCTCCGCAGAGGGAGTTGGCACCACAGGGCTGAGCAGGGTCCCACAAATTTCCATAGGGCAGAACTGTGGAGCCTTCAGTGCTCTCTTGGGATGCTGCCAGAGTCCTCTCAGCCTGAGGTGGAGCATGCTGTGGGGAATCATGGAAGGCTGAAGGTTCAGAGGATGTCAGGAGGCACTTGGTGGGAGACACCACAAGGCACCTGGTGCATTGCAGACTCGGGAACCCCCTTTGGTGCTCTTTGCTGAAAACAGGAAGAATGTTTGAATGGAAAGATGACTCTTTTTTGGTCTATGTCTAATATGCTTTCAGCTAAGCATTTCCTACTAGGCAGAAAATGATGACTGGGGTAAATGACTCTCCAGCTTCATCTGGTGCACCTAATAACTTTTGACAACCATAGAAAATAGCAAGGGATGACAAGAAGGCATCCAGTCCCTTTCTGATCTGCAAGGCGGATCAGCTCATTTCCATACATCTTTCCCAGGGACCTCTGACCCCTTAATACCATGAAGAAGGACCAGCCTCCGGCACAAACAGCCCTAGTGTCCTGCCCCAGAAAATGGCATCTGGCAATGAGATGTTGCTACCAGAGGAATTCAGCCAACCTACACCCTCTTCTTGCGTTGCTCTCATTAAATAAGGTGACCAAGAACAGACTGCAGCCCAAAGGGTTAGATTTGCCAGGTTATAAAACAGTCTTCAGAGTGTAGACAAGGAAGCCCTGATTTCTCTTTTTTAGGACGCCTTTCTAGTAAGTCAAGAAGCACAGGCTCTACAGGCAAACTGATACTCCGGAGGAGTAAAAGTGGCCAATACATCCAGGCAAAACGGCAATCACTCTGAAGGGGTTCTTCTGTTTCTATGAGGACCTTGCTGGTCTTGTAAATCTTTGGAGTTTAGTCAATGTTCCTGGCAGATGGCAATCCTTTCCTGCCTCTTCCATCTTTTGGCTTCACTTGTTTAAGATATTCCTTCTTAAAATCAGATTTTGCTTGTTGCTTCCCTTGTGCTGGATTCCTACTTCCCAATTTCCATGTGGAAGTTCTATCCAGAATCAATGGCTGTGCTGGAAAAAATCCGGTGGCAGCACAGGGGTCTTCTAAATCTGTCCCCGCTTTGTGCTGTGCTCCTGTTTTGCAGATACTGTCTCCGAAAGGGGAGTGCTAATCCATTCCAAGAAATATAACCATAAATGCTGTTATTAAGTTGGTAAGGTGGAATTGCCCAAAGACTCACAATCATGTAACACCCTTTCAATGAATGAGTATTATTTCTGCTCATTCTCAGGGCATCTCTGGTAATCGCAGCTTTTCCCACCTCAGCTGCAAGGTGAAATATATCTGGAGGACAATTATCCCAGTCCTTCCTTAAAGCTCATCCTTTACTATGTTTTCTAGACAGAATAAGCCATTGTTTCTAGCCCTTCAGAGTCATACTGTCTTCTGAGAACTGTGTTCAACACCTACTATTATTCTTGCAGATGAACATCTCTCTTGATGCTTGCTGCATTTCATTCACCTGTTAGTCTTGCCATCTTACTGTAGAATACCTCTGCAGTCCACAGGCAACAGAGACTTCAACTTTTTGTGTGGTGAAGTCTGAAGGGCAGTGAAAGTGATGAAACTTAAATTGTTTAAAACCACATGCTTTTTACAGTACGTCTGCGAATGTGTTTGTACAAGAGTGGGCATCGAGCTGTCCCTGCTATCCAGGCAAGAGCAGCAGTGTGGTGCTAGTAGGAGCAAACTCTATGGCTGAGTGGGAGATATTAGCAGGGATATTAGCATGTGCCTGAATCAGCAGACTTCTCTTAGTAGCTCTAACCTCTGTGAGATTTTCCCCAAAGAACATATAAATATACTGGGTTGTGACCGCAAAGCAGGTGCGAAAGGTCCTGCCCAAGCTTTACTGTCCCACAAAAAGCTCTTGTGAGATGCATCTGTATCTTGGGTGTTAAAAGCAATGGCTACACATATGCTGTATCTCTGGGAATACAGGTCCTGGGAGGAGGCAAAGACCAGCAAGAATCGTGGCTCCACCAGTATTATTCCCTGCGGTGCTGCTGGAGACGTGTGCCAGTCAGACCTGGTTATTGTTGGCCATTGAGTGCCCCTCCATGGGAAAGCAGTACTTCAATACCCTGGATACGGTCTGCGGGAAGGTGTCAGTTCTCACAGTGTTTTCAAAGAAGGTACAAGTCTTTCTGGCTTATTGAAACATTTGTTTTGACTCTTATAACATAGTATAAAAGTCTTAAAGTTTTGTCTATTCAATTGCCATGCCATAATATTATGACAGGCTGTGGCATAACAGTCTTACTATTTTGACTCTAGAGCATGCTATAACACGGGTCAAGCTGATGAAATCAAAATGAAATTAATGTTTTATTTTGACAGGATTGTGTTTCTGTTCCATTTGTTTGACAAAGTCAAAACAAAAATGTCAGCAGGATTTTTCCAAAGTGCAGTCTCAAAATTACATTTTCTCATTCAGGTGTGGATTTTGAATGGGCACCATAACCTTGTTTGGTGCTCAGATCACAGTGGGAATGCTGTAGATGCACCTCAGAGTAACATTTCAGTCCCTGATTTGCTGAGGACTCTACTTATCTCTTTTTCAGCTTTACCAAAGAGCTTTTTTTTGCAGAAGTATGGTCTTGCCTTGTGGATCCAGTGTCATACTTTGACCTGTGCCCCCTTCTGATGCCATAGTTCCTAATCACCCGTCACTTCTGGGTTTTACACAGCAGGAACCCACTCCGAAAACAGTCTGAGAAGAAAGAGCTCCTGAAAAACTGGGATTATGATCTGCTGGGGCAGGGACCCTCCAAGGTATGGAATAAAATTGTCCTAGAACAGCAAGGTCTCCATAAAAGGCCTGTGGTGCAGATGTGGTCTGTGTGGCTGCAAGTCTGATCCATCCTTTATTCATGCAGCATCCAGAACTCACAGTCTCTCAATTCTATTCCTAGCCCTTGCTGCTCACACACGATGTTAGGCAGATGTTAGGCCTGCTTTCCTATCCCCACCTTTGTCTAGTTGGACTGAAGGGTCTCTGAGACTGAGACTTAATTACTTTGTGTACAAAGCACCTGGAGCGTCATGGGGGTCTTGCTCCCTGATTCTGGTCACTGGTAATGTGTCCTTCCTATTGTGCTGTTTCCTACTCTGAATATTGGCTTTCATGGTGATATATTTATTTCCCTTGTTTATTTCATTATTTTTTTTTCCCACCCAGGGTTTCCCTTTGTTTGCTTGGTTGTGCTCTGATGCACAGGTATTTACCTAAGTGGGGTCTGCTGTATTTGTACCAGCCCAGGTGGCATGTAAGATGCAAACATCAGACACCTCTTCACACATCTCTGGTTTTCCTGGATGATTGATTAATAGCTTTCACCCTTATCAGCTTTTCTTTCTCATAACTGGGGGTCAGCTTGCATGGGCTAACACCTTCTGGGAGGCCCCATTTCCTATATACATCGGCTTTACTGACTTCTTATTATCTCAGCCCTATCTGAACCTTTGTTCAATTCAAGAGGTAATTGAACTCAAAGCCAAAGCAAATGTCAGGGTGATAATGAGACAGATAAGATTAAAAAACTTCTTTTTTTCTTTTTTTTTTTTTTAAGACCTGACACATACCTGAAGTGCCTCCTGGCCCAGAGCCAGTGGAAAGTTTCCTTTCTCACCTGGATATAGTCAGAAAAGTGACCATGTTAGAAAATGGCACCTCTTCCCCCCAGGTGTGTGCTGCTGAGGACAGCACCTCCCTGGCAAAGCACTCAAGCATGTAAGTATTTGTCCCGAAATTGTTTGCTCATGTGCTTCAATTTAAGCACGTGCTTAAGTGTTTTGTTCAACCAGGGCCTCAATCCGTTGCAGCTCGAGTGGGTGTAATTTGGCGGGTGCAATTCCATTCATTTCAGTAATGCCAGTGGGAGCCCTGGCCCGGAGTGACTCCGGGTCGTAGCTGTTGCTTTCAGTCTGCAACTGCTGCCCAAAGTCGAAGGTGAGTGCCCGGGCCTTGCCGTGCTGCCCAGTTTGCAGAGTTCAGACATTATGCAGTAGCTCCTTTGGGCTGCATAATGCTATGCATCACCTGCTAGCCTTGCCCTTTCTCTGGGCTCTTTTGGGCTGGAAGGATGGGCATGCCCTCTGCTGATCTTTGCTCTTGCCTAAATTTTTATCAGCAAGAGCCCACGGTGAGCAGGAACCTGCTGAGGTCTAGGGGCAATGGATTGTGCAGGGGGTGTCACGGGCTCTCCCTACATCACGGGCTGTCCACACTCCCTTTCGCCTTTATGCATTGAATGAGTTTATAATCTGAAGCAGACCTGTGGTGTAATTATCAAGAGTTGGGGTGAAGTCACTAATGAAAAAGAGCTGCAGTTTTCCTAGGGAGCTTCAAAGCTCTCTGCAAGCAGGAGAGCCTGTGAAGGATACACATGTTGCTGGCTAGGCAGCCCCTGTCGGTTAAAGTTTTACTTAAGCCCATGTGTTTTTCCACTGGGTATTTTTATCCTCTGAAGTCTACTGTACTTGGCTACATATAGTAAACACAATCCTGTTGTTCTCTCACACGTGTTTACTTTGCAGCTGAGGGAGCACAGCTTACCATGCTAGCTGCTAGTTGCTAGCTGAGTAAATGAAATCGAAGCACCAAAGGACCCCAGAAACCCCAGTGCCTTTCCCAACTCCTCGTATGGCTTCCTTGCCTTTGAACTCTGCTTGCTGCCTTCCTCCCAGGGCAGGGGCAGGCTCACCTGAGATCCATGTTCTTCTCAGCATCTCTTTTGCACTCTGGCTCCCATTCTGCTCCATAACCTCACCAGCAGTATTTAAGTCATCCTTCCTGCTCCCAAACCTTTCAAGAAAAAGCAGTTGTCCTGATAAGCCTCTCATGGGGTGGGTGAGAAGCAAATTTATTATCTTGTACCTGAGTGCTGAGGAGCAGACAGGAAGAGAAATGCCTCTTCGCTGAGGTGATGCAAAAAGCCCATGATGAAGTGAGGAGCTGAAGACAGGTGTCCTCTGAGCACAGCACTGGCATGTGGCCTTTCAGCAGCTCTTCTACCTTCAGTGTTTTGAGGTGGGTGCTAGCTGCCACCAGGGTGATTCCATAGGGCTCTGCAACTTGAAGACATTGAAAGTGATAAAACCAAGGTCAAGTAATTATGTAAGCAGTAGAATTTATTAGTCCCTCTCCTATGTCTCTGTCCATTGTGAACTCTTTGATGTTTAACATGTCCAGGATCCCCTCAGGACCTTTACATCGAGAGAGGTGAGAAGTTTTATTCTCTCTCCCTTAACTAGATGGCAATTTTTACAAAGCAGGTATAAATTAAATATCCCTCAAAGCTCCTGCTCCTTCACTGATGGCTTCAGAAGCTGGGAGGGTGCGGGTTTGCTGGGCACCATAGCTGCATGAACCTTGTTCCATCAGGGTACCAAGCTAAAAATTATTTTGATGAAGATTTTAAAATAAGCAAGCAAAACGCATGCAAGAGAAGGAACTGGTTGGAGGGATCATATTCATCACAAAGTGCTGCCTTTACAGCCATGCATCACCCTGTGAGCAGCCTTTGTGCTTTGGGTGAAGCTTTGATCTAGCTTTGGTCTACACAAGTAACTGGCTGTCTGGTCCCCAACATCGTGGGGAGGTTTTGAATGGAAAACGGTACATTACAGCAGTGGATGCTTCACTCCTACTGCAATATGAATTACAATAAGTTTTAAAATGCTCTAAAAATAATACTTTATGCCTTCAGCCATCCATTATTTATTGACTGACTCATTCTGGTAAACAGATAGAAGAGGAAAGTAGAGTTTAATATTAAGGCATGAAGAAAGATCAGCGTAATTTTGAATGCACATTGTAAATATATATTTGATTGTATTAGATTATACATATTAGGTTGAATACATAAATGTTATATAAAGCACCTATCAGAAAGGGCACAGATCCCAGGCTGAAGAAACTGTTATCACGTATTTATTACTCATAAGGATAAGCTCTTGTTTTAAACGGTTTTAAAAAGGAACTGTGGTCAAATAGAAAAGAATCATTCTTTCAAATAAACAGCTAAGCCCACACATCTAGCAGATGTGGTTCTCATCATGTCTGGGACAATACTAAAGAAAGAAACCAAAATTTGCCCTGATGTTTGCTGCCTAAAACCTTCCCCCTGCATGTGGGATGAAAGGCAAGCAGACTTCCCCCACAGAGGTGGGAAAGCCCTTTAAGTTTCTGCTGCCTGTCTTTGAACGGATTGACCAAAGCATTGCTAGGCACTCAGGGTGTGCTGCCCTACCTGAGGGAAGCCCCATATGTAAAGCAGAAGGTAGAGGGTCTTTCCCCACTGCCCATGTCTTGACCTTACCAAGAGCAGATCCTGGAGCTCCTGAGGTCTGTGCACAAACCACAGCCTCCCTGGGGTGATGACTCACTGTGAGACATTACATGCTGAGTGGCAAAGCCAACAAATGCCACCCTGGGAAAGCGGTGTGGATGTGCGGTGGGTGGCAAACAGCAAGCAGGCCACCTCTGTCTGAAGGCAAAAGCTGGGAAATTGGGTGGTTGTGGTGCTTCAAACACCTCAGGGATATTTGGATGGTGCCAAGGGCAAAGGTGCCCACTAACTTCCATAACCAGGGGCTCTGCAGAGATGGGTAGAATGTCTCTCTGGGATCAGGACTTGCTTTTCACCAAATGCCACAGCCCAGACAGGAAAACTTCATGGCTCTTCTGTGAACATGTTTCACTGAACAATGCTGCCACAGCTGGAGAGGTCCAGAGCAGAAGCAACTCTCTCCTCCTTCTAGATCCAGGTTTTATCCTGCCTCCAGCCTCTGTGCAATGGGTAAAAAACTATAAACCAGTCTGAAGATATCTGTTCGGTGTGTTCCCTTGCTCCTAGACCCTGCCCAGCATGGTGCTGGGAGGGTGTCCCCCAGGATGCCTGGACAGTTTTTTCTTGGCATCAGGGAGCTATACATGAGGTCCATCTGGCTGAAGTAAGCGAAGCTGTGGAAACAGGGAAGCTGAAGGCTGTGGAGAAGAATTGAATAACATGAAAGCCAAAACGTAAAACTTACTATAGCTCCTCTTCCCTTTTACTGCCTTTCTCAGTCATAAAAAACTCATCAGGGGATGTTTAAAATGCCAGTCATGTAATTACTCGTTCAGTTTGTGATGCCTGATATAAGATTTCAGTGGAGTAATAGGATCCAGCTCATACTGTTGCAGCGTGTGTACATGTATCAGGGGAAGGGGAATTGCATTTCTGCTCGTAGAAGATCCCGTCAGAGCGCTCAGACCAAGATGAACTGCAAGGTCCCTCAAACATGCGTGAACTCTTCCACTGCAGTCCTTGCACAGAGGCCACGGAAGTACAAGAAATCACTTACTTGCTGAGGAATCAGGAATTGAAGACAGAGGCAACCAGCTGCTTACACCTGGCATTGCAAAATTGAAGGTAGTAGACTGCTGCTGGGTTTTGTGGAGTATCTCATGGACACACACTCAGCCTTTTTAGCATGGTACCATCCATTTTTAGGTGAGAGAGAGATGCTGAGGACCAACTTGTGAAAGGTGCCCTTACCTTTTCCAGGGAGTATAGAGATTTGTTCATGTGTGTATGGGAAGCTGGCTGCAAGCAGCAGGAGATCTGGTCACGCAGCTGCTGACACATGCAGGGCAAAATGAAGATGTAAATTTCTGCATTGAAAATGGTGGGATCAACATGCAGCTGAAAAGCTGAGACAGGCACCATGTCCGTGACATCTATGACTTGGAAGTTATAAGCAGAATGAGACACGGCATGGAATCTGCCGTTCACCTGATGTGCTGCCAAAAGTGGTATTAAAAAATAGCATGGTCTCGAACATGCTATGGGGCTCGGGATCAGATTTTCTAGGTTCTCGTGGAAAATCAAACCAGCATTAGTTTGATTTTCCAGCCCATCTAGGGTTTGGTTAAGGAAGCATTTTCCATGGCTCTGTTCTTTGGCCAGGAGCAGAATGACAGATGTGCAAAGCTGCAGAGCGGCTTCCAAGGTATCTCCCGAGCACAGCATCCTGCTGTCAGCTCTTAGAAGAAACATTGCTTTATTTCCCTCCCCTTGCTGGACTCTGGAAGGAGTCTCATTTCCCTTCAGGCCTCTTTCTAGGATTGCAGAAAAGAGCTTGACTAAAGAAATAGATAGTGCATAAACCCCTGCAGTTCATTTTTTATTGGTATACCTGGCCAAATTTCAGCTATTCAGAAATAAAAAGTGGTCCCTTATGATGGAAAGGGCAGGATGGTGGAAAACGAAGCATAGAGTAAGGGCTGATCTGAGGGAATACAAGAAGTTTTTAAGCTCTTATTACCTGATCTTACTCAGACACTCTTCTTTTTCTTGTAATGGGACACATCTTTTGCCCAGCTTCAAATGTTCTGAAGTCTGGTACAGTATCTCCATGCTGCTCTCACTCAAACAGGGGGACTTTCAGTTTCACTTTGCATCTTTTTCTGCAAGTCAGCCCCTTTCACCAAGATCTTTTATTTACGACAACCCTGTCAAAGAGACAGAAAAAAGAAATCTGTTTCAATAACTGCAAAGAACTTTCCTTCTTGAGAGCTGAGCCTGCAAACTTGAGGGTGGCTGCACGGACAAAAGTTGTCTTTTCCAGGGCTGAGCTCTGGTGTCAGCTGCTGTTGTTTATGGCTTTGGGGAGAAGAAACATCTCTTGATCTTTTTCTCCCATAGCTCAGTATCCTCACAACTGTCTTGTGTTTGCTTTTCATTTTTTAACAGTGGCAAAAGCGATTGATCTCTTAGGCTGAATTGGTAGGACTGGTTCATTCATACATTCAGTATCACAGCAAAGACATTAGGCTTGACCCTTGGGAAAAGGAGGAGTAGAAGTCTTTTCCTCTCTATGGCAGCAAGAAAGATCAGAGACAATGTGGAAGAGTCCATGGCAGTGCATTGGTGATGGCTCTCATGCTGGGGTGTCATATGCACAGACTAGAAAGCCCTGGGACTGGCAGAGAGAAGTATGAGGGAGGTTCCTCAGCCTCATTTAACCTGGAATGTGTGGGGACACTGGAAACCTGAAAATATTTCCTTGCTTTAAAGTCATACCAGGACCTACTGTAGTGACTTCGTACACTATCCATGTACTGGTCCCTGTTGTTATCCAAGACAGTATTCCTGTAAGGGAAATAAATGTTGCTCTTAAACCCGTCAGGTGAACTGGGAAGCCATACTCTTTCTGCACTGTGGACCTCCTGCTGTTAATACAGGTTAATACAGGTTTCTGGCTCAAGCCTATGTGCTTGTTGCTGAAGCCAGCTTTATTCTGCCAGATTTTTTTTCTTTTGTTTGTTATTTTCTCCAATAACAAGAAACTTTTGAAGAAAGTTTTCTTCCTTTTCCGCTCCTTGGGAATTTGGTAACTAGTCACAATGCCAAGTCAGCAACCATATTTGCACAATGTAACCAGACCACTGAAAGGCTAAGTATGTTCAGAGACTTCTGTTCGTTCCTACGATCCTCTCTGCAAGAAATGCAGGAGTGAACCCTCCTAGCTAGACCGACCATTCTGCCAACTCATCATCCCAGTAGAGACCAATACAGATGCTTCACAGGAAGGAATTATTTTCTTCAACAAGCCCATTAAGAAGACTTTGGCTTGAGCTCTGAAGGTTTTATATCCTTTCTGTGCCTCTTAGATGCCTATGTTCTTTGCCGAACAGACATAGTGGTGAATCCTGGGGAGAGGTAAACAGAAGAGATAAAGACTCTGAAGGCAAGAGCTTGTTTTCTGGTGTCTGTTTAAATGCCATACAACAAAGCTTTATTAGCACAAAGCGCAAGTTCTGCCTGTGGCCAGAAGTCTCTCCTGCTTGTTGTCTCTGCGTACGCCATGTATTTACTCCTTATCCCTGGTTTATACAGCTGGTCTGAAGACCACCCCAGGTAACAAAGAAAACATCAGCTCTCGAAGGATCTGCTGGGAATAGGAAGATGTCGTATTATTTACCCGGTTGGATTTATGCATATGCGTGTGTGTTTAACAAAGGAGCCCGGTGCCTGCTGGACTCCTGAGGA
Source organism: Pezoporus wallicus (assembly GCF_028554395.1). Classification (NCBI taxonomy): domain Eukaryota; kingdom Metazoa; phylum Chordata; class Aves; order Psittaciformes; family Psittacidae; genus Pezoporus; species Pezoporus wallicus. The sequence continues at coordinate 3,317,962 of NW_026639660.1, forward strand.
TGGAATTTATACAGGCCAGCATTTGGCTGCTGTAGTTTATCTTGAATAGAAGAATAATAAACTCAGCTGTCAGGATGATGCATGAAAAGCATCTTCCCCTCCCACGGCGAGTGGTAGAGGTGTCTGGTTTGCAGGGAGTCCTATTATTAAGTGATTAGCCTTGCAACATTATCAATATCAGATTGCTTAAGGGCTTTGTGGGATCAGCAATACAGTAGGACTTGATGTTCATCGATCATGGTGACAGTCAGATACTGGTGGTGGTGTGAGAGCATTACCTGTGAAATAAGTGCCTGGATTTGTCACATGAAGGCTTTCAGAGGTATTTGCAAAAGAAAACAAATCCCAACCTTAGTCATAGTTAGTTCTGTTACCAGATAGCTTCTGCTACTTTGTTTTAATGGCCCCCTTTGTCTTGTCCTTGCTTGTCCTATTACTGGCTCTCATTCAGCAAGAATAAACACAAAAACATCCCAAGCACCATTGAATATGGCATTTTCTTGACTTTTCAGGCAAGGCTGATTTATTCACCCCTAATTAAGTTTCAGCATCCAGACAGCTTCAATCTCCTCTTTGTGCTTCTGCCAGTTCAGATGGTAACTCTGGGATCTTAGGAAGCCTGGGTCTTTGGATTTCTTTTTCATCACCTAAAAGAATGCTGAAAAGACCATAAAAACACAACAGCTTGCTGTACTGGATATGTTTCACCCTGAATAATCATTAAAACCCACATCTTCAAAGGCAGATCAAGTACTTCAGGGGATCTGATTGTAAGTATTTAAATTGCACCCTGCTCACATCATAAATACTGCTTACCCATTCTATAATGCAGAAAGCTCTTCACAGCCACACCTCACTGTACATGTTTCCTCTTGTCTACTTTTTATCTTACCCTAGCCGTGACACCAAAATCCCCTAGGTAAGGGCCTACTACTGCAGTTCGTTTGTTATATAAATTTACAGTGCTGTATACATGAGTGATTACAGTGGATTGTATATCTGTGGGAATTATTCCTCTCTGAAGTGCAACAGCTCCCCTGACACAGGATGACTCTCAGAAGAGGAAACATTAGGCCAAGTACAATCAGGCTAGGTTGGTGCTTACAAGAACATTTGGGTCTAATCCATCATGTCCTCATGGAGCAGGCTGGAGTCCAGTTTCCAAAGCCTTTCTAATTTACTTGCCTCCCTGTAAGTCTTCAGTGTTCTGTGGGACTGACTGAGGTTTGATCATATGTTCCGGGGAGGTAGAGCTTCTAATCCTGAGATTTGGACATGTAAGCAGACACTTCCCCAATACCACCCATCTCAAAAGTGAAGGGAGAAATGGTAGCAAAGAATCCAGCCTCCTCCTGACTAAAATGTTTATGTGCTGTCTGTGCAGCTGTGCCCTGCAGCAAAGCTGAAGGCTGTCTTTAAGCATTGCTTTGGAGCTTGGAACAGTGTTTCAGATGCTTGTGGACATTCATAAAGCAGTTGTGGAGGGAGGCAGATACAACGAACACAGGGGAGACCGCAGTCTTACCCAAACTGCTCTGGTAGGGAAAGCCTTGAAAACCTGAACACTGACCCCCACTTTATGAGGGCAGTTTCACCCAGATGGTTATACTGACTTTCTTCTTACTGGCAATTGACACCACACTAAGTAAGTGCTCTTTTATGTGGATTCATTACTGTCTCTCTAAAGTCAGGGCACTTCTTTGGCTTGTCCAGGACTTCCTTATCTATAGATACTATGGAAACTTGGCTGCAGCTGCAGGAAGACACTGCTAATAACCATTGAATATTACATTGCATGGTAAACTAGGACAGTTCAGGTATCTGAAATCCCTTGCTCTCTGCATTGCTTTCCACTTCTCAAACATGTGGGAGCTCCTACAGCATCAGCTTGCCTCTGCCTGTGAGGACACGTTTTTTGGGAAACAGGACCTAGTCCACTGAGGTCAGTGGAGAGTCACCCATGAGTTCTAATAGGCTCTGAAGTGGGTCCCAGAGGAGCATCGTACAACTCAGTGATGTTACCCAGATCCTTAATTTGCATTTTGTCTTGTCCTCTGTTTCCTGTTATCTGTTTTCCCTCCCAAGTGTGGAGACAGATTTATCCTAGCAATTCACAAAACATCTTCTGCTTCTCTTTTGTGAAATCACTTGCATTATTTCTTCATCTCCCGACTTCCTTTGCACAGAAACCACCTTTGCTTTTCCTCCAGCATGTTTTCCCCTAAGCCACCCAAGTTTCAAACCATCATTTGCAAACACCCAGCTCCATAAGCAATTCACAATGTTGTTTTTTCCACAATAAACTCCAAAGAGCAGAAGTTGGTTGGCGGGGCAGGATCAGTACCACTTCCCTGTTGGTCTGGGTTTTGTGCCATCATGTATCATACACAACCATTTGTGAGTGTGGCATCACACCCCCCACACCGCACACCCTGCACCCCACAGAGCCAGAGAATGGAGCTGAACTGCCAGCAGTAAAGTTTTATCTGCGCTTTCAAATCTTCTTTTGCACTGTGGGCGGCTTGGAGCAGATTGGATCCTAATGGACTGTTAGACCAATTTGGGCTTGCTAACTGCCTTCACAAGGATAAGAAATGAGCTGGGACAGAGAGGAGCAAAATGCTTTGGAATATATATTTAATTCTTTGCTAGCACTCTGTGGAAGAGCCAAAACGGATATCGCTGTCACTCAAATTTCTCTCCTGTCATTTATTTTATCATCCCTGCCCCACAAGGCCACACTCTCAACAAGCATTCAAGCATTCCATTCTGCTGTCCTTGGTGAAGATATGCTAGCAGACACCAAGCAGGACTGGAGGCCTCTGGTTTCCATGGGGCATGTGTGCCCTGCGGTGGCTGGGGATTTGGGCTGATGTTGTTGGCTTCATTCTGTGAAGAGAAGTTAGTTCACAGAGCCAATGGGAGATACTGAAATAGCTGCAAGACCTCTTCAGGCAGTGGAGAACATGTGGCAGTGCCCCAGGAGCTTGTGGTATAGCAGAGACCACGTCTACAGCATGGTCTGCATCGTGCCTGATCTCTGTGGGCAGCAGAAATGAAGCTTTGTTCCTTGTACATATATAAAATAATCTATGTGAATAAAGAGCAAGGGAGGGCACTGGGGTATAAATGCAGACACTTTGCTCTATTTACTATAGGACTATGCCCACCAAGTGAAAATGTCACTGTAGGGTTAGTCAGCCAAAGGGACCTCATGCTGTTAGGAGCTCACAGCCTACAGCATATGGTCACCCAAGGGATCAGACAGTGCTGCAGCCAGAACATGGAGAAAAATGCAATGTGTGTGTAGGGGAAAGAGAATAAACTTATAGGAGGAGATCTGTGAAGCAGGGTAGATGGATAGCTATATTACCCAGGGTCTAGGTGGAGCAGTTGCAGGGAGAAAAAGGAGAAAGGGAATACAGTCCTGAAAAACGCCTCTCATTCCTGCTAGTCCATTGTGTTTTGACTCAGTGGCATTGCAGTTGTGGAATGCAATTTTTCCTTTGCAAAGAGCCACAGTGTGCCTGGAGATGAGGCAGTGATTTTGCACTCTTCTGAGTTTTTCTCCACTTTTTCCACCCTGACTTTTTCAGCATCTGGATGACCATGTTGTAGTAAGGATAGGTGGGACCATGGTCATCCAGAAGTGTATTATTTCCTGGCAGGGGGCTGAAGGGCTCCTCTGCTTGGACAAATGGGGCAGGTGGATGCAGAGTAGTGCCCACAGTTTCATGTCTCAGCCTGACCAGCCATAAGCTGCAGGACTGCAGCAAGAGCACAAGACTAGCATCCTCATTTGCTGGCGTTACCTATTCCAATTGTTCTGAGGATTAAGAAGAAAAAAAATCCTGTAGCTTCCTGTTTTTCCTACCCTAATGGTTTGATCTTGCACATTTAGGAATGCTTTTCCCTCTTGGAGCTGATTTAGTGTGCTGGACTGCTCCTGCAATTGCAAACACAGTGTGGGGAGAAACACAAAGGAATGGAAAGTTGTCTCCTTTCCTAGCTAGAGTCCTTCCCTAAGAGGTGAGCAAATGCATAACTGAGGGAAAAGCTGACACACTGTCCTCCTGTCTGAAATAAAGCATAGAGGGCAGTGCCTCTTCTGCACCTTCCTGCCTCTTGCTCTGGGTGAATCAGTGGCTGGATGCCTCCTCAATAATCTTTTGAAGATGGTCACTTTCCCACTGTCTGTGCAAACACCAAAAGTCTGTCTGTCTTCAAAGAGGGGAAAACGAGTCAGCTGAGGATCCCAAGGAGAGGCTACCCATCTCCCCTCTAATCCCAACTGCTCTTTACTCTGCATCTTTTCTGTGTAGCTCTACACTCTTGCTAAGCCTAAGAGGTTTCCTGTATATACAGGGTGGCTGAGGTGAGCTCATTGTCACTTCCCTTCCTTGGCCAAGGGTGGCCTGCTGCTTCTAACTACTTGCATGTAGTGCTGTAGCTGATGGGATGCCTCCAGCACATTTTCTCATTGCAAGCCTGCAGCTCCCTTCCTTGGAGGCAAGAAAAGGGAAGTCACACAATTATAGTGTGAACATGTGAAAAATATTTATAGAAAAGGGAGGGAAAACCAAGTCAGTATTAATAAATTACAGAAAGATAGTACATCCGTACTAAGTTATTGAAAACTCAAGTGAGAGTGGAAAGCTAAATAAATAAAGGGGAAATCAAGTTAAAGAAGAGGATGAGTAATAGAAAAAATCTCCTTCAAAGTGCCACCAGTTAGCCTTTTGGTACAGCACTACATACAAACAAGCTTAATGGAGATATAACAGAGGTCAGAAAGCTTGATGCAGCTGTCAAACAGCTGTCTGCTGTATTTATTCTGCTCCCTTCTGACTGTGCATTATCTTACGGCCTGGCTAGTGCAGTGCTAAGAGAGGGACACTGAAGTTTGGGGTTGCCTTGCCCCATCAGAGTGGACAGGAATGGACTAGCTGAAGGCAGAGGTCCTCTGCAGGTAAGGATGATGATGCAGGTACCTCACATAGCAAGGGATTAGGAATGGTCTTGGAGAAACTATGTGGCAGGAGGATGTTTGAATGGCCAAGGAGCTGAGCAGCTCCTGGCCTGTGAGAAAGAAAAAAAAACACACTTTTTTTTGCTCTTCCAGTTCTATTTCCATGTCTGCTCCCAGTTGGATGTGACGGGGCACAGAAGTGCTGCAGATGACTTTCAAGGATCCTTCCCAAGCATGAGACTCTGATGTCTCATATATTCCCTTTATTCAGGGATGTGCCTGCACAAGAAGTTCAAGTTGACATAGGTACAAATGGGAGAGGGGTTCAAATGCAATAGAGTGTTTCTCTCTGTCCTAAAGTAAAATCCACAGTGACATTCCTGATAAAGGTGTTTACTGGTCCTGAAGACCTTCTGAGATGGCTAGTTCATATCTTCCTCAAGCAACCTATAAATATACCTGCTATTGGAAAACTTTTTTGAATGCCTAAATTGTTTTTATTGTAGCAATGGAAAACTGCAGATTTTCAGTGTCTGTACAAATGAAACAGTAGCTCCCCTTTTTACTTTGCAACAGCCATCTTCACGTTGAAAGTATGTTATCATTTTTTCTTCAGTCTTTTGTCCCTTAAACATTCCTGACTCTCTTAGTCCTTTTTCACAGACTGCATTTTCTACATTTCTGGTAGTTCTTGGTCTTCATTTTCTGGAAGTATGTGCCTTCAGCTTAAAGAATAATATTTCAGTGAAGGCCTTCCCATCATGAAGTAGAGCTCAGTATCACTTTCCATGGTGTGAAGGCTTGAATTCCTGCTTGTACACTTCCATGTGATAGCTTGCTTTTTCCACACCGGCCTGTTATTGCTGTTTCAGGTTCAGCTAACTCACAAATCCTTTTCCCAGAGACTCCTTTCTAACCAAAATGTCTTTCTGCATTTTTAGCATCATGAAATTTAGTACATGTGCAATCTCCAGAGTCTACCTGAACTTAATTCTTTAATCTTGCTCTGTGATTCCATCCACCTTTTTCAGACTATTTATTTCTTCAACTTGCTAAGATCACTCTGGAACCAGATGATTTGCTCAGGTGCATGGGCAGAACAGGGTTCTCCTCTGTGTGTAAAGTCTTTTTTTCCCAAGGCTGTTCTTTCCCTACTGTAGCCTTTTGGTGCAAATTGCATCCTTACATTTGACCATTTTAGGTAAACAAGAACACCAGAAAAAACAAAAAACCCAGGCATTAAACACTTTGAACTGTTCATTGTAACCTCCCTATTGTGTTTTCCACAGAGCAGTGAGCTATCATTTTCCTTCATCTTCCTTTTAGTGAATGATTGAATTCTATTACTTTTGGTGTATCTTGCTAATTTAATTTTAGTTTTTCTGACCTTGTTCTAAATAATTCTGTTCATTCTCAGACAGCTGGTTTTGTTTCTGCTTGTGTGGTTCCTATTTGTCTTTGAGGTCAATAAAGAGAATTCAGTGTTTTCCATTTCTGGTCTTTCTTCTGCATCTGCACTTCTTCCTTTACCATTGTTTCTCTGTGGAATTAGCAATTCTCTCTAAGTCCTCTTTTTCTTGGCAGTTTCCCTCAAGATATTATGTGTCAATTTTCCAAGCTTATTGACGTAATCCTGTCTGAAACCCATTGGGTCAGTTTTTCTTTTCTTCTTCTGACGCGCCTCTCTTCAACCATGAAATCTACCTTTTCATGGTAACTCCCATCCATTGCCTTCCACCTTCCCTTTCTTACACAGCTCCTCCCTTGTGATGACACTCAAACCCAGAGGACCTTTTTCTTTACTTCCCTTCTGGGTCTCCTGAATCCAAACAAAAGGTGTGATGAGCCAATGCCATAAAGGCCCTGGAGAGTTTCTACGGTGCTGAATTAATTTTTTCAACAAATATCTCTAAACGTAGATAAAATCTTCCACTTCCCACAAGACTAGTGCTTCAGATGTCTCTGTTATTCCCAAAGAGCCTCATACATCGTATCTTCATGGATGGACGGCCTTTAACAGACTCCAGTAAACTCTGTTAATGGTATCCTCTTTCCACTTTTACGGACTTTCATCAAGGCTAACTCCATCCATCTTTTGGATTTCAAGGCAAGCTTATATATACAAGGCTCACAAAGTGATGTCCCTTTTCTATCCCTGCTGTCCATTTTTGAATAAGCAGCATCCTTTTCTTTTAGCGTTCTAGTCATACGAGTGGTTCAACCAAGTCTCTACTATTTCAGTGAAGCTGTAATCTTGATGCTTTAGTGAAACTCCCAGTTAGAATACAGAAAATGTTTATTAAATGCTAATTTCACCATGCTTCTTTCTTAACTATGCCAATATCTAAGGCTGATGCATTGTCCTCTTGATAGCCTTATTCTTCCTTGTTTTAAGGTCTTCCTCTAGTTTGCTGTGGTGTATGTGTGAGCACGTACTGGCCATGTGATTTTTACTCCCTGTACATTGTCTTCATCCTGAAACATCATCTCATAGCTAAAAGAGGGGCTTTTGTGAGGCTCAAAAGTTTTATTTTATTTTTCTTTTTTGTGAGTAGCAGTGCATAGGACGCTACGCTGAAGCTTTTCAACTTGCCATCTGCTCATAGGAGTCAGGAGTAGTGACTCTTTCTCTAAACCAAAAGTAGTTGCCTTAAAAATAGATTTGTCTCAGCTCAAGAATGAGGTTTTAATAATAGGGATGAGCTGAAGACATAAATACACCAGTAGGAGCAAGTGAAGATGGAGGGGGTGGGTAGTGCCTATCTTACTAAGCAGAATTTAATTGATTTCCCTCAGGCTGGAAAGACATGCAGCTCTTTCAAGTCTTTAAGTTGGACGGGGATGTATCATGACATGCCAGCAGGAATGCTCACTTCATCTACATGCAAGAGTTTTTCCTAACCCTGGTGACCACACAGCCCAGACCAAAAGTTCTCAGCAATAACACAAACGGAAGGAATTGTCAGTCATGGGAATGCTTCAACACATTCTGCGCTGCCCAGAAATATAAGAGACCATCTGGAATTAGTGTTGAATGATTTTGCTAATGACCTCACGATAGAATATTGAGAATGTTTATTAAATTTACAGATGACACCAGGCAGGGATTACTTGTGAGTCTGATAGAGGACAGGATTGGAATTTAAAATGATCTTGCCAAATGGGATGAATACACTGAACAGAGAAAAATAGAATGCAACTCAATAGGGACGCACGCAACTCATACATTTAGGCAGGAATAATCATCAGCATAAGCCCATAATGAAGAACAATTTTTAGAAAGTTTGCAGAAATGTATGGGGAAGAACTGTGGTGGATCACAGGAGGAGCTGTCAAATGAGCCAGCTGTGTCATGCTTCTGTGAAAATGTCCACTATTATCCAGGGGTATATGAGTGAGAATAGAATTTGGTCGATTTATACCTTCTACTCAGCACTGGGAGGACCTCAGGGGGAATACCTGGTCCAGTTTTGGGCACTGCACTTCTGAAAGGATATGGAGTGTCTGGGAAAAGGCAGGTCAGGAGCAACATAATAGTGCAGAGGAGTGGCCAAATGGGAATTGCAGAACATAGAAGCTGCTTAACAGTGGAAGAGGCATGAATAAACTTCAGGTAAACAAAGCTTCCACAGAGAAGATGTAAATGACCTTTTCTCCCAGTCTGAGAACTAAAGGACACAAATGCAGCAGGAAAGTTGCAGATCAAGCATTAATAGGAAAGCTTTTCTGATGGTCAGAAGAACAGCACACTGGAAGGCTTTTTCTGGGAAAGATATTTCCACCTTGAAAAGATATTAGACATGCACCTTCATTTAAGGTGAATTGGAGGTTCAGACAGCTACGGGCAGCCTCTCCAAAACATCTGGCTAGCTGAATGCACAACTCTGGCCTATTAACCACAGAGATACAGCCAATATTTAAAGCAAACAAACTTAAGAGAGATATCCACTTGCATCCTGTCTTGAATCTAAGAAACCTTTCAGCATGACCCTTCTTTAAAAAACCTAGACATTGTTCCTATGTGCTCAAAATGGGTATTTCTACTGTGCCAGGAGCCTGTTCTCTGTCATTTGGGATGTTTGACAATGTCAGCGCTTGACAGCTCCTGAATGCCTCAGGTATGCCTGGTTAGAAGACATCGGCTGGGCTGCAGTTCACTGGGGCAGACTGCAGCTTTCCCATTTCTCCCTGAATTGCTGATGAGAGCAGGGAGCTGGTGTAAGACACAGGGCAGCATATCAGCCCCTGCTTCCACCTTTGTGTACGTACACGGACCCTTTGTTTCATCCTCCAGCTGCCTTCCTGTCTCCAGGTGGACTGAACAGGCAGGGGCTCAGCACAGGGTGCAAGGGAGCATGTCCCTCAGTGCTGAGGGACCATCTTTTCCTATGCCTTGCCTAGCATGGAAGGGAACCAGGATGGGCAACTCTACCCTGCCAGCCAGGCACACCACAGGAAAGGTCATTGTCTTCTGCATTCTTGGGAGTCAAGGGAGCAAACAGTAGTCTGGTCACCTTGAATTGGGTAAGATCTGGATTTAGGGCACTGGTGATGCAGAGATGGTGCCTTCCCAAAGGGAGTTTAGATTTGCCTTTCTTACGTTTATTAAAAGTTATCACCTCTGCATTGGTTCTGTTTGGCTTACAATGACGTTCCAAGTAAGTAATTTTAAACTCCTATGATTCACATGATCCCTGACTAATGGTGCCCACAATGGAAAATTCTAGGAGTTTCGTGATGAAAACCATATTTAGTGTTAGTAGGATCCATATATAGTAGGGACTGACGGGAATAAAGTAATGAAAAGTACTCGTAAAGATGGGAAATGAAGTTTCTAGAGTGAGACTTTTTCATATGATATTTAAAGGACATGCTAGAAATATTTGGTGAGGGACCAAATATGACTGTTCTCCACATTTATGTTTGATGCCTGATCTTTCTTCTTGGTCAGGTTCTAGAGAGAAAAACCACACACACACACACACACACAAAGTATCTTCTGTTCACCTCCTGGTTTTGTACGTGGGGCTTCTCCTCCCTCTTCAGGTCCAGCCCCTCCCAGGTTCCACATCACCATGGGGTTATTAATCAGTTGTGATATCCACATGACCTCCAGTTTGAGTTCTCTTTGGTCCCTCTACTCCACTAGCTGAACTATTTCTAATTGGCTAATCAGCTTATCCGGTTTGGCCCTTGATGCAAACCAGGTCTAGACATGATCTATTCCTGGGAGGCCCCTGGGTTCAAGGGGCCAATCTCACACCCTGTCCATCACTATTGTCAGCAAGGTACCCTATCTCAAAGACATGCCAATGGACATTAGTGAGAGATTAAAATGACAGCCTTGGTTTTCTTACATGCCTTTTAATCATCGTAACATGCAGTCTAATGTTTCACTCTGTCTTCCTTTCCCTGCAAGAGCATGCTCTCAAGGAAGAAACCAGGAGGGATGAGAGTGGGTCAAAGACCCGCAGCAGGGTGAAAACAGTGGAAAGAAATTAAAATGGAGGATGGGGGAGGAGGGGGAGGCAAGAGACAAAATCCGAGTCAGAATCTGGCAGCCAGACAGAGCGACAAGGCTAGAATTCCAATTCCTTCATGTGGCTCCTGTGGGCTGATGTCTTATAGGTACTGCTCACCACCACACTGGTGTATCACCAGTATGTGCTAACACTGGTGCCTACAGTAGGCTGCCCAGGGTCCGTAGTCACACACCTGAATGATGATTTTCACAGATGACTTGTCCTGGGAAGAGCTGGGAAGCTAGGCTACTCTGAAAACTGATCTGTCCTTATTGAAGTGCCTGCGTATGGGTTTAGTAACTGGTTTTTAGACCTCTGGGGTTTTGAAAAAGTCTTAACCTGGTCACTTAGTCGTGACTTTATGCAGTTATTGGCCATTTAGACAAATAACAATCAGAGGGCTCCGTGCAATAGGATCATGTCTGAATTCCTTCTTGGTCTCTCCGGCAGCGAATAGTTGGCGGCTCTTTCTAAACAAAGCCCCATTCTCTGCAAAGATGTGTCAGTGTAAAAGGCGGATGCTCCTGTATGAATATCTGCTACACAGGCAGGCATAAAGAAGGTCTCCCTGTGCCCCAGTTGGAGAGCTGTGTGGCTGTGTTAACAGCATGCACAACTGAAGTTAATGACCTCACTTGTCCAAGACTTCCTTGTGCTCGGCCAGCTCTGAATGCAGACAGAGCAAGTTCACACCTGCCTGCAAAATACCATATGGACATCATCTGTAACAAACTTGCTCAGATGGTTCATTTCTAAGGGGCATTCAAACTTCTCCTAGATGTATGTGTATTTTTTCCTCTCACAGTCATGCTTTTACTGAAAATTTGAGCTAATGTAATATCTACTTCTTAGCTTTTCAACTCCTTGCTCCAAAACTATTTGGCTGGTGGGATGTGTGAATTCCTTTAGCCAACCAGTGGAGCATGTAATTAGCTCTATATGCACGAATGAATTACGCATATGTTTTGCTATGTGACTTCAGCTGGTAACTAAGCATGAGAAGTTTCCAGATAGAAAAAGAAACCGGTGAGAAAGTTAGGAAAGGCTGAGAAGAGGGCACTGCACAAGATGTCTCTGTCCCTTTCTGCTACAGGCCTGAGTCTTCCTGCATCCTCATTTTTGTGCTGTGCTTTCCATGAATACTTGCTCCTCAGTGGATGCTGGAAGGATCTTGCAGGATTGTACTCTGTTTCCGGTGCCTCACATTCTGTTTTGCACAGCACCAAATTTGGATGACATTTTCTGATCCAGTAAGGATTAAATGTGCCCAGCTGCAGTGGTTAGCATGGGTCCTGATCACCCATTCCAGCCTGCCTATGCAGGAAATGGAAGCAGAGCCTTGCAATCACACCTGGCCAGTCTATGAAGTTACTGTCCCTTGGCTGAGGCAAGGTATCTGGCTCTGCATGTGTGCTGCTGAGGCCGTTACAATAGAGTCAGATGGATATGCCTGAACCGCTTCACAGTCCAGCTACATCATGTACTTGCAGACGGAGTTTACTGTGAGGACAGCTGTCTTACTGAACAGTTGCACCACTTTGCTCCTTTTTGTTGTCTGTTTAGCATTTCTTTAAGGATGTGAGCCTTAAAGCAGGTCAGAGTTGAGGGGAATTTCATATTTGGCAGTCTCAGTCTTTTTAAGAGTGCAGAAATTGGCTCATGTTGAATTGGCCTTCTCTGAACAAGGGGAATGTAACCCTGCTGGTACCACTGTACTATCATTTATATAGCAAGTTAAAGTACAGAGTTCAGACAATATTTTTTTTATTATTGTTATTTTTTTTTTTACATTTCTGTGTGGAAAAAAAATGTTTAGAATGTTTTGCATAAGCAGAATTTACCCTGTCCATTTCAATACTCGATTTCTGCAATGCACCCTGGCATGTCAGATCTATTATTTCTTAATATAAATAATACCCTAGTACATAGACTTTTCTCCTGTTAAAATCCATCCTGCTGTTTAAAACAATACCATGCCCAGATGGAATAGGATGGATAGAAATTAATATCTTCAAAGAGAGGATCTTTTAGCAGGGTATCGGATCTCAGCCACTTTCATGGTAAGAGTAAACCAGAAGTGGATTCAATGTAAACACTGTTGTCTTTCACCAGTGGTTCATACCTAAATGCTGCATCCAAGGCCCAAATCAACACTTCCCTAAGTCAGCAGAAGTCTTTGCACCATCCCTCTGGCTCTCAGGCATCCAAATGAAAGCTATCCAGCTAGGCAGCACAGTCATCATCTCTCTCTCTGACCTCCCTCTGATATGGCAAACAAGGCCACACATTTTGCAGATGGGGAAAGGCTGAACAGCAAGCATTTCAACCTCTTACAGATGTGGTTAAATTATCTTAATGTATTTAAACAAAGTGCAATGTCAAAGTAGCATAAATACCATATTTCAGCAAAATGGCTGCTTCTCCACTGTTCTGCTTCCTGATGCCAAATGAAATACTTCTCACTGTTTATTCCCAAAATTCTTTCTTGTCCACTGAATTTTCATATTGCTGGGCTGGGCCAAATAGCCGGTTTCCTTTTAAAATAGAAAAACCATTAGTACATTCCAATAGGCTTTTTGTGTTAAATTAGAGACCCTTGGGAGTGCAATGTGATTAGCCTATTTTGTTTTAAATCATTGCTGATTGGAGCCTACCTGTGGGGAAACTGAAAGGCACACAAACAGGCAACCGTGCACACCAAGACATTTACAAAGCAGCTAAAGGAGGAAGCTTGAAATGTGTGGTAGCTGTTTGGTACACCAGTGACATTTCTAGCCTTTTTAAACAGAAATAGCCCTTTGTGTTAAGAAACACACCTGCACCACTTCAGAGATTAATGGGCAATTTCTTGGCAGAACTTGTGGACATCTAAGTTGTCCATTAGGATGATATAAGACTAGAGGAGAAATTTTTTTATCAGCTTTAATTGAATGCTAATCTCTCCTCCTTAAATTAACCTAGGTTTCTTGGGAAACTTATGCCTCCTCAAATGTCATGACAATGAGTAAAGAAATGACAGAGGCCCCCCAAAGTATAAATCCTCTTCCATTAGTCAAGTCTGTTCTGTGAATGAGTTAACTTTAAAAAAAAATCATATTACTAAGTATTTTATCAAAGCGAACATTTAATCAAAGTGAAAGGAAGAGATACTAGTCCCCTTCTGGAACGGGATGGAGACTGCCAAGATGTGTTTTAATTTCTTAAGAAAACAAACTATGTCAAACACTGGGTCTTAAGCAAGCAGATGCTCATTTATCATTCGTTCTGTCTGTGCATGCACTTGGGATCCTGCCGAACACAAGTTTTCTGAAATGGAAATGACCATATGGCCAGTACCTTAAAAATTAATTCAACGTGCCCTGTCTCTCATGTGCAATGCGTTCTTTTAATGGTGCTTTTCTTCTTCTTTTACAGCGTTAGACAATGGAAACAGAACAACTACTTCGTGGGAGTCTCGTTCATTGCAGATGCAATCTATGACCGATGCTGTATGCTACCAGCAGCTTGGATACTTTGCAGAGACTGTTTTCACAGCCTCACTTCTTTTAGAGGTTATGTCACACACACTCAAAAAGCTTTGCTACTGTTTCAGTGCTGGTCTTGCTGTAGGCTTCCCAGTTGGTCCCATAGACCATGCAAAAGGACTCACAAGAAGTGGCTTGTAGCTGCCTCAGAGCTGCAAGGAGTACTCTGGGCTGAGAGCTGGGTGTTCAGCATGCCAGAGATATCCCGAGATGACAGTAGTTCATCCACTGGTCCCAAAACACTTGGGGATGGGAGGCTAGGAGGGTCCTGAGGAGCTGCCAGCAGTGCTGGGTTTGGCTGAATGACCCGTGAGAGAAGAGTCTCTGCCTGGTAAATCTGCCACCTCAAGAAGAGTGTACTTCTTTTGCTGTGAAAAATCTGTACATCTTCTGTCTCAAGTCAAAATAAAGGGGATGTCTCTCATACCCCTTTCTCCTCTCAACATTGCTTCCATCACAAAACAGCTAAAGCTTGCTGAAGGAAAATGTGAGCAAGCAAAATAGCTTTATAAACCCAAATTCTCCTAATTTGCAGGTGCAATTGACACAGTGCTGGAGATTTACATGGCAAAGGCTGCTTTGATTTCAAACTGGTTGCTCAAAAGCAAAATTCATGCAAATGCATTTATGACTCCAGGCCCTGATGCTGAAGAAAGAAACAGTTGAAACCCAACCAATGGCCATGCATGTCACTGGAGACTGTAACTTTCGCCCTCCTCATAAAAGACTTGAGTGGCAATCAAGAACCTGAAATGTAGCTCAGTGACACAATTTTTAGGTACCCACCTTGTCTTAGCCAGGATTGCTCTGCTTTACAGTGGTGTTTCCCCGGTCAGCAGAGTATAAGCTTGTCCATTGTTGGTATTATCTCTGTCCTGCCCCCTCTTCTGCCTTGTTCCTCTGTCTCTCTTCCACTAGTGATCACAACTCACCCACTCATCAGCAAAGAGCTGTCCTAAAGTTTTAGAAGCAAGAGGTGACACTGGCAGGCATTAAGGCTGAACATCGTCAGCATGGTGTACTATATATCATCACAGTGGCTGGCATTATTGACACCCCATAAAGACATACTTGAAACCCCAGCATCCCAGAAGGATTTGCTGAATTATGCTGATGCAAACAGTTAAGTCTGCACACACAGCTAGCAGTTCTAATGTCCCATATTTTTAGATGTGACAATAGTAGTTAACTATAAATACCGTGCACCCTGCATGTGATACAGCTGCTCACCTGGGCTTGAGCCCTGATTTAAGGGCAGCAGGGATGACAGCAAGGAGAAAGGAACAGTGGCTGTGTTTCAGCTCTCCTCTTGCCTGCTTCCGGGGAGGTGAGCCTTAAGTTTCTGCACATCCAAGTGTCTGAAGAAATACTTGCTGTCTGGAATGTTCCAGTCTACCAGGGAAGTAGCCAGACACTTGTCTTCTAAATAGCATTGAAAACTTCCAGTGTGGCAGCCTATGAGGAAATTAGTCATAATACTAGGGAATAGGGGAATAGACTATTTCAGTTGGAAGGAACCTACAACAATCATCTAATCCAATTGCCTGACCAATTCAGGGCTGACCAAATCAAAGCATGTTATTAAGGGCATTGTCCAAATCCTTGTTAAACAACATTAACCACCTCTCTGGGAAGCCTGTTCCAGTGTTTGACCACCCTCTCAATAAAGAAACGCTTCCTAATGTCCAGGCTAAACCTCCCCTGGTGCAGCTTTGAACCATTCCCACGTGTCCTACTGCTGGATACAGGTGAGAAGAGATCTGTACCTTCCTCTCCACCTCCCCTCCTCAGGAAGCCTGTAAAGAGAGCAATGAGCATCCTTTACTCCAAATCAGACAAGTCCTCACAGGACATGCCTTCCAGCCCTTTCACCAGCTTTGTTTCCCTCCTCTGGATGCTTTCAAGGACCTTCACATCCTTCTTAAACTGTGGGGCTCAGGTTTAAAATTGTGTTACCTCCAGGCTCGTTACCTCAATACTGCGCAGAGTATTCAAGCTGAGGCTGCACCAACGGTGAATATAGCAGGATAATTACCTCTTTTGACCAGCTGGTGATGCAGAGTTTGATGCACCCCAAGATGCATGTGGTTTGCAGGACATGGTTTGCCCTCTTGGCTGCCTCCTGTTGAGCCTGCTGTTGACCAGTACCCCCAGATCCCTTTCTCTAGGGCTGCTCTTCAGCCCCTCCTCTCCCAGACTATAATTGTGCCTGGCATTACTCAGTCCTAGGTGCAGAACCTTCATTTTAACTTGTTAAATTTCATCCCATTAATCATAGCCTGATGCTTCAATCTATGCAGATGCCTCTGCAAGATCTCTTGTTCCTCAAGAAAGTCAACAGAACCTCCCAGTTTGGTATCACCAGCAACTTCCTGATTGTGCAGTAACTCATGCATATTGATTCTGATAGTGTCCTCTGCAAATAAAGGCATACCAATGCTTATTAGGATCCTCTTTCTCTTCCTTTTTTTTTTTTTTGGATGTGGTTTTGTTTTGCTTTTTTTCACTGTTCTACATTCGATCAATCATTGTAACTTGAAAGCAATTCATTTAGTTGTGGCCGCTTGTCACATCTCAACAAATGCCTGTTGAACTGTAACCTTCTCTAAGGAAATTCAGTTTGTGCTTTGAATTATCTGCAGAGCACATTCATACATCTGATCTGTTGGGTTTTTTTTCTGGTGATGCAATCTTAGTGTTAGCATTCAGGAAGGTTAGCTGACTGATAGCCATGGAAAGTGCAGTCCACCATTAGAAACACAGGCTGTGTTTGGTGCCGACTCTGGTAGAAAAGCTTTCCTAATGCCTTCAGCTCTGTCTTCCCTTGCTTGCTGTGATAGTTACTATCTAATTGTCTTCTCTACTCAGAAAGGATTTGATTTTTCAGCTACAGAAGAGTAGGCATGGAAAACAGGCTGGAGAGGTCAAAACTGACAGCCTAGTCCCACTGACACTCACAAGAGTAAATCTAGATACACCCAAAGAAGAGCTCCTGCGCAGAAGAACCAAAATGGATTTGTGAAGGAACATTTTAAAAAGATAAGCAACTTGGGTTTGTTTCAAAAGTCAGTAGCAAGTGTCTGAATAGATGGTAAGTATTTATTTGAAATTAAAAATTGTATTTTAATTTATATAATAAACACATGTATTAGTAAATAACTGTTCTCAGGGCTCTACCTGGAAAAAAATATGGAGGCCACCAAGCCTTGCACTAACATGATGCTACTAGTCCGGAGAGGCTGTAAAGGTCAGAGGTGTACCTAATATCTCCTGTGCATGCCTGCCCATATGCTACCCCCAGCAGCTTGTCATTTCTCTCCAAGAAAGAGGTGACTCCAATCCGCACTACTTTACATAAGTTACCAGACTTCACTGCTAAGCGGACATCTGTAAGACTGTTGACTCCATCCTGGGGACCACACTCCAGCTCCAAACCTTTGATTGACTGTATTCCTTATAGTCTGGCTCACACCTAGGCTGAGCTCACCGGTCCGCAGGCCAGGGATATACAGGCACAAGGAGAGAACTGGTCAGGACTTGGATCCTGTCCCCACGGGCAATGTGGGTCCTAGCCCAATGAGCCATGCCACACCATGCCGGGAATGTTCTAGGCCAGCAGCGAGTCACTGTAACCCGGCAGTAAGCTGTAGGCTGAAGTTCAACATGAGGAGACCCAGGAGTAGGACCTGGCTCACCCATAATTTGCAAAAGTTTGGCCATCTTCTGCTATCATGCTTGGGAGTATTTCCTCAGGAAATTTTATTTTATCCTTATCTCATGATTTGGTATTTGTTTGTTTAAGGTTCCCAAAACACAGTCCAAGCAGGTTCAGCCTTGTGACTTGTGGCTGACTGAATACTGCTTTGCAAACAAATGTGCCATAACCACAAACTGGAACCAGTGAGCTTCAGTCCCAGGGAGATCTCCCTGCAAGCCTAGGGTTTGCCTAATGGAGCTCATGTCTGCACACCTCCAACCTCCTCATCTGGAGAGACAAGCTGACCTTTGACTGACACCCACAGCAGCCTACTGACTGCCAGCCTTTCACAGCAGCAGCATCATTGCTGTGACACGAACGGTTCCCTGTCCTGTGAAAATAGATTCCCTGTGGCTCAGTGAAAAGGCAAACATGAACTTCAGGAAAGGATTTTGGTTTTGGTTGTCCTTTCTGGCAGCTGATGGCATTCCCACCCTGTCCCCTTGAAAGTCCTGATCGTTCTTGTTGGACTTCCTCTGTGTTGATAATTCAGTACAACAGCGGCACCTGTTTTCCTGCTCTCCTTCTCCAGCACTGACTGCCGTGGCCTTGATCTATGGGTACAGCCCATGACATCTACAAAGCCTGGAATCTCCCTCTGCTGAAGGACTGTCTCCAGCCATGATATCCAGGCAGATTGTCTAAGCCAGAGAGACAAAGGCTAGTCTCCTTCAGAGACCTTCCTTCTGAGAGCTTCTGTGCAGCACTGCTCTTGCGTTGACCTCTACCACCAGTGCCCCTGTTCAGAAGGACCATAGACTTTCCCAGATGCACTGCAGTGACGTGAAGTCTCCCTTGGTGCGTACTGCAGCCGAAGCCTTTTGCTTTCTGGAGACACAGAAGAGGGAGAGCATAAGACAGGAAGATCAGAAGCCAGCAGTTTCAAACTGTCCCCTCTCCTGAACGTGTCCATTTAGAGGAAATTTCTCACTTGGAAGCAGTACATATTTCATTTCCCCTCCTAAATTACTCAGCAACAATTCCCAGCCTCTCAACAAGCAATAGGGGTGAATGTAACTGTTTGTGCCTTCCAGCGTACATGACCTGTCAATGCTGTGCACGGGACCCTGTGTGCATCCCCTGACTTGCACTCATCTTAGAGCAGCATCAAGGGTGAGTGACTGATCTCAAGCTGATTATTTTAAAGGTATGTTTTACTCCCTAAGGACGTTAACAGCTTGAGTGCTCCATGTGCACTTTGGCTTCACAAGACTACAGTCACATCACTGTTCTTGGAACAGATGATGAGATTCATTTTATATATATATACATGTATTTAATTTTAATAAATTATGCAAATGCATATATGCTCAATATAAGTGAATTATTATTATTCCTTTTCTAACACCTCAATCAGCCTATTTTTCAGAAGTCCTCTGGCATTTGTAAACTTGGCTTCTCAGCTCCATCTGTCTGATGTATGTTCCCTAAAGTGAGGGAATGCAAATAATCAGCCCCATGGGAGCTGTAAGCTAAATGCTTTAGGTAGCCCAGAAGTTCTTAGCTCTAACATTCACCCTCACAGTAAGTGGTAATTGTCCCGCGAAAGGGTTATGGGAGGTTACCTTGCTCCCAGCTAATTCATATTCTCACCTGGAGAAAGGAGGTCTGGGTGCAAATACCTGGGGGATTTGTAGTTTCTGGGCTGAAAGGAAACTTGATGGTGTCTTGGTGTTAGGCAGTTTGATGGTTTGGGAAGTTTGTCTTTGCACAGACTACAGACCCTGATTAATGTGATGTTGTTGCTATGGTCATTGCCCTATCATGCAATGTTTTCGGTTTCTGCCTTTGCTGACAAGGCATTTAACACCAGTCTGAGGGCAACAAGTAATAACAGAGATGAACAGAGTCATAATGACCGTCCTCTGAGCAAACAATTGATATGCTAATGACGTCGGTGGGAACGTAGCTCCTATCTACAAAGAGAGGGACTGCAGAATAGGACAAGGCAAAGAACAGAAGGGATTCGAAGAAATGATTTGAAGAAGACTCTTGTGGGATTTTTCCAAGGACCTAGAATAAGCTTTGTGGAGGAAAGGGAAGAATCCAGTGTGATTTCTGTATTGGAAGCAGGTCTGTTTTATCAGCTGACCTAGCTGAGGAACCCAAACTCAATATTACCCTAACATAGTGACAACATTGAAGGAAAGAAATGAATACAGTGCTTTTTTATTTGTATTTTATCTTCTGTGCACTTGTAGTACTGGGTAAAGAGCTAAGTTCCTTCTGAATCCCATCTCAACCCCAAGGCTTGTCACCTTTTCAAGCTACTGACCACATGCTCTAAAAGCCTAGAGAGGCTCACCAGCTCTCCCAGGTACCTGTGGTCCTGAAAAATGGGGTGCTTTGAAAGTGGTGGCTGGAACACAGAGCAGTTGTCTTTGAGGCTCCACCTCTACATGCAACAGCAACCAAAGCCAGTGCCCTAAATGTGTTTCTGGACAGGTCATGAAGAAAAGGGAGCTGTGGTCTACCAGTGTAAGATGATAGAATGTGTTGAGGCCCTGGGAATAGTTATGTGAATGGCTGAAGAGATCTGCTGTAGGCAAGCCATGGGCAGTAGCCCTTCACACAATCAGGTTTTGTTTATTTTCCCCCACAAATAACCTGTACTGAAACAGACATTTATTTATTTTATTTTTTTAAGAAAAAAGCCACTGTTAACCAAAGACTTCAAATAATGGAAAATCTGGAAGTCTCATGAGGATCAACTCCAGTGCTACCACCTTCACTATTAAAGGCTTATTTCTGCTCTTAATTTTTCGCACTTCAACTTCCACACTTCAGGGTAAAGAGCCTGTCTTTCTAGATACTCTCTTGTGCAGTGAGAGTATCTATTTTAACCCCAATCAAGTTGTCTCTTAGCTGTCTCTTTGATCAGCTAACTAGATAGAGCTTCTTAAATCTGTCTCTGCAGGGTGCAATTTTCTCACCAAGAACCATTTTCATGCAATCTAGGGGCTGAGCTGAACAAAGCTGAGGAAAGAACTTTGGGCAGACCATGTTTTGAGAAAAGGCTTAGGAGATGGACTTTGTTATCTGATTATATTTGGTGTTAATAAAAACTTGATTATACAGTGATAATTTCTGCAGTTTTCATTGTTTTGCAGTGACAAAAACTTGAATCATCCATTGCATTTCTCTGTGAATTTCTTCCCTTTGAAATGATTATAACAAGCATGATTATATTGCATCAAAATAAATCAACAGTGATGTCCTGTCCTGGTTACAATATATTGACGCTTTATTCACAACATCATGAGTTTCTTTTTAGGCATTTTCAAAAGTATAAATCTCCCTTTCAGGGTTCTCAGTAGCAAAATTAGCATTTGCTTTTTGTCCCTGTGCTCACAATTTTTTCATGGTTGTCAGTCCAAGTATTTGGCCTTCAGAGCTCTTTGACAGGAAGCATAAATCAG
This sequence comes from Pezoporus wallicus, assembly GCF_028554395.1. Classification (NCBI taxonomy): domain Eukaryota; kingdom Metazoa; phylum Chordata; class Aves; order Psittaciformes; family Psittacidae; genus Pezoporus; species Pezoporus wallicus. The sequence continues at coordinate 3,339,153 of NW_026639660.1, forward strand.
GTAAATAAAATCCAGCATATAAAAATGCAGATTCACTTATGTGCAAGAAAAAATTTTCCGTTTTTCAGGTGTAAAAGTGGGAGTGAATCTGTTTTAAAATGTGGTCACTGCTTTTTCGTTTCAGAAAACTTTGCAGCATTATGTTACTACAGCAAGAAAATTGTTATTGGTCAGCTAAAGGCCAGTAAATCGTAACATGCTACTGCTTCTCCCATAGAAGAAATCGTGATCCCATGATGGAAAAGTTCACTGGGGTATATTATTACTGGAACATGTCCTCTGAGAACAAGGGCAGAAGCTCTTAATGGATACGGTGCCAGCACAATGGCACATGAGCGTACTCTGCTAACCACATGCCTCCACATCACTTCTCCTCCCACAGAAAGGTCAATGACAGACAAGCAAGAGGATTTATGTATCCACCACCCTACCAAGAAATGCTTTTAGATAGGTTGGGCATGGGCCGTAAACAGCCCTGCTTATTTCAGCTAAACATTATTAAGGTCATAAAATGTCTTGAGATCCATGCAAACTTCATGCCAACTTGGCTGCAGCTCAGGTACATCTGCTGTGAGAGACTCCTGAGAGCAGTTGGGGAGCTGTGGGGGAACATGACAGCCGGTAGCACGCTAAGCCGGAGCCTGAAAGGGTTTTTTGGGGGGAGAGTTAGCATCCAGTTTTGGTGGCCCAGTTTTCTGTGAGATGAAAGCACTACAAAAAGAAAGCACTCTAGATAAAGTCTTATGGCCTCTTGGGTCCCTCTATGCCTGTGAGCGGCATCTCCAAGTCAATGGCTGGGACATTCTGGTATTTGGGTTCATCTGAAAGTGCAGGTGTGTTGCTGTCAGAGGTGAGGATGGGGGGTGTCTTGCAGTGCTGCTGGCTTCTACGTTCCCATGTCCAAGGTTCACACAGTAATCCTCAGAAATGATTTATTGTGCAGGCTTTCTTCTGAGGTCAGTGGCCACTCACGCTTAGAAAGGTAACAGCTTGTTGCTCTTCCTTCGTAAAAGCATAGACTGCCATATTTAGCTAGTAGTGGGGCACAGCTCTTGTCCTCCTTTCCCCCTTCCAGGGCTCAGCAGTGCATCCTAGAGGATGGGGCAGCAGCCTGGTAATGAGTCAGGGATGGGTTGCTGTCCAGGACAAACACCTCCCCTGCAAGGCATGCAGACTATGCTAGGTGGGATGGAGCTGGAGGGGTGAGGGATGCTGGAGCCAAGAGTGCCACAGAGTCCCTGCACACCCCCAGGGATATTAGCTCTGACCAGGGTGTCCCGTAGCAAGGGGAGAGATGGGAGGACCTCCCAGACCCACAAAGGGACTGTGCTGCAGTGACAGGAGGGTAGTCAGGCTGCATCAGCCTGGCGCTGTTGATGACATGATGACAAGCTTTCAGTTCCAGGGAATATCTTCCCAAAAGAGATTTTGTGTGCTAATCCCTCCTACCCCCACCAGCCAGGGCTGTGGCTGCTGAGCTGCCAAGTCCCCAGTAGGCATAACCTCTGCTTCATTGATAAGAGGGGATAAAAGCCACCTTCCCAGCCTCCCCTGGCTGTGGTGGGCTCTCCTCAGAGACCCCCCACCTCCAGCCCCACAGTGAATGCTGCTCCACTCTCCAGGAGGGTGATGCAGTTACCCGGTGAGGATGGTGGCTGGGTCCAGGCTCTCCTGGAGCCCAGCCCATAGGTGGGTCACCAAAGCCCTTGGATAGCAGGGAAAGGGTTCTCTAGTCCACCACCCATGTCCTTGCAACTAGCAGCATCTGTCTCCTTTGCTGTGTTGGACATCCTGTGAAGCAAAATTTGGCATGCTACTAACAGGCAAAGCTGTTCTCCAAGGGGTTACCACTGCCTGAAATACAGGCAACTTTCTGCTCCAAAGTTCAGTGCACAAAAATGGGTCTGTTCTCCCCCATGGTGGTCTCTGAAGTTACCTTTGCACTTCACATGATTCCTGGGGCTGGCACAAACATATTGCACTGGTCAGAGCATCCTCAGGGTTTGCTTAGCCATGTCACAAAAGCCTTCTGTGGCAGCTGGGAATAGCTGGAGTAGACCATAGGTCTGCTCATGGACATTTGGCAAGCTTCTTTGCAAAGAGGATTATAAGACCAGTAATACACAGATCTTCTGTTGATATTCCTGCCCCATGGAGAATTCACCAGTGACCAAAGACTCAGGCATATAAGATAATATCACTTTACTGCTGATGTTCTAAAATACAGTCAAGATTCAGGACCCTGGTGTCTTGATTGGCTTTGTTGTCATATCTTAAAGGAGAACGCCTTTAAATCACCAACCAAGCAGCATCCCACTAAAAAAAAACCCAAACAAAACCAGCTTGTTGAAGCAAAATATTATTTGACAGACTCCACTAAGAGGGTTGTCTCTCCTTCAGAAAGCTGTGTTAAGAAAATCAGTTTGGTTTTGCAGACAGATCATGTCCGTTTAGTAGACCTGTATTCTAATCAGTGAGGTAAATGCCAAGACACTAGTTATGGGGGCAGTATAAATACCTCCACAGATAGAAGCATCAAGAGATAAAGTGTAAAGATATTTATTATTTTATGAGGCTCATTCCTTTCTCTGGGACCTAAGGAGATATGCTTCATTGAATGCCAGTAAAGCGTCTTTGATGTAGTGAAAAGTCCATTAGTTTTGATAGGCTTGATCTTTCCCAAAATAACCGTATATTCAAGTATTGTCTATGGTGCTGGTGACCTTTTATGACACATTACTGAGTCTCAAGTGGCCATACATGGCTGTGTTACAGCAAGGGCTCTATGTAGCTTAGGGAGTCCTGTAACAGCGGAGCTCTCCAAAAGTATTAAGTGTCCAGCACAAAGTCAAGGCACTGTGCAAATCCTACATGTGGTTCATATCCAAGTGCTTTCTGCCATTTAGCTTTGTAGTGATTGATCGATACCGCTGCAGGCACCGGGTTAATTTTCTGAGCTTACTGATGGTGGAGGGTACCACTGCCTGCTTCAGAAGGTGTACATAACTCAGCATTCAAGCCCTTTGGTCTGCTGGGACAGACAATGTGAACACATGGAGTAGATAAGAATTGCATTTGTCAGGGCTGGCCCTGGGAGTGGGTAGCCACTCAAGGTTTCACCGCCTCAGTGATGTCCTCAGAGCTGTAGGTGAGGAGATAGCCCCAGCTGCTTGGTTTAGGTGGCACACAGACAATTGCTTGCAGAGAAAGGCAGATAGCTGTTGATCAGCCATCTGTCCTGCTTGCACAGTGGTTTAAGAATGGGAGAACAAAGGGACCATGCTAAAAGCACCTGTGAGGGGACATGGCTGGCAGGGGAGCTGGCTGTGAGTGAAAAATGAGAAGGAGGTGGCAAAGCACCAACCCCCCTCAACACTGCTTGCTGGTGAAAACATGCAGAGAAACTTTGCTCCTTCATCTTAGACTTTTCATCAAGGTTTGTCAAAAGAACTCAGACGGAAAAGTACAATTTTTTTTTGTGTACAAGTTATACTCCAACTATAATGTCTTACTCTGGACCCTTTTGCCAGTTCAGAGTCATTAGCTAATCAGGCCATCAGTTCATCACCATTTAGTGTTAGGGATTTCTCTAGGAATAGAAATGGTTAATGCGTTTTGAGGTTCTTGCCCCTGTGTGGAGGCCATGTCAGAAGGCTAGCAGAGATGAGACCATGGTGTGTTACGTGTTTCCTTCAGTCGTGATCTTCACCTTCCTGCCTATCCTCAGATTAAAGAAAATGCTGGATTTTATGGTTGCGTTTGTTTCAGTTGCTGATTGCTGTTAATGACTGCAAAGCTCCACCCTTTCTATTAATGGGTCAGTGCCCAAACCATGTCCACTGTTAGTCAGATCTGCATAGTTTAAACAGGTGCTGTAACACACCAGATACATGAGCTGTCTCTTTAAAGTAAAGCTGTCCTGCTCAGAGCTCAGGACCAGATCTTGCTTTTGCAAGTACTCTCAATGACTGTGAATTTAAGTTATGCAAATCCTGAATACCTAGTATTTAGGAGGGGTCCCTGGCTGACTCCGAAACAGCTGCTTCTGATGAATGGTCCTGTAAATTCTCAGCCGATAAAGCTACCTGAATTTAAAGAAGGCAGAGAAATGGCTGTCTGCCATTGCACAATGCCATACAGGAATGGACTTTTATTTTCTTTTTTCACTTCAAACTTTACCCTAAGGCTGTATTTATAGCAGGAGAGGGGATGACAGCACCGAGCTACACAGAGCAATGTCACAAGTGCCTTCTGGGACAGGTGAATGGCCATGCCACCTGCACTGCTTCTGAGGGTTGTGGGTGAAATGCATTCAGCAAGCTCCAGCAACATGATGGTCTTCACATCTGCTCACCAGCAAGAGAAGGAGGAAGGGGCAGAACTCCAGAGACTGGAGGAGGATTCAGGACATCCACCCTCCTTGGAGGGAGCATGCTGCCTTTGCTTGGAAACAGCCAAGGTCCCTGTTGCTGAGGGACACTGCTTAGGCCAATGGGAAACAGTCCTGGGGGCATGACTTTGGAAGCTAAGGGCACAGAGCAAGGGAATGAGGTATGTGTCATCAGGTGACACACACCTCATCCCTGGCCAAAGCCAAAATCCATCCCTGCTCTCCAAGATAAAACACATTTGCATTTGCTCTTTTTACTCACACTGCTGCAGGAGAGGCCACAGCCAACAGCCCCAAATCATCACCCTGAGAACCTCTCTGTGGTGGTATTGTTATCTAGATTCTTCCAGGGCAGTGGGTGAAGAGACCATGTGCCCTGGCACATCCAGAAGTCCTTTAGATTACTTATGCTTTCCTGCCAAAAGTAGCACAAAACTCCCCCAAAGAAGGAAGACCAGCACCGTGTCCATTCCCAGCTGCCCCAGCTCAAGGCAGGAATCTGTCTGCCCCAGCACTTGGACAGCTCATCGAGAGGGATCTGGCATTTTGTGGCAGATGAAGTGCTGACCCACACTGATCCAAGCTGAGTCACAGGGTGCTCTTCAGCTCAGGATGGCACAGGCTTTCCCCAGGACAGGGAAGGGCAGGGCCCTGTTCTCCTTTGCAGCATCTTTTCTCCTTCGTAGCCTGCAAGCGTCAGGCTATAGGGCTGTAGGCAAGGCAGGGTGAGTAGAGGCAGTGGAAGAGACCAGTGGGCTGTGGGTACATTCCAGTGTGCATGGAAGACTGATTCCCAAGCATGCCTGCTGAAAACTAGCATGACCAGACCAGTCCTGCTGAGAAGCAAAATGACCCTAGGTACACAGACGTGCACAGCACCATGAGACACAGCCGGTGCCTCCAACGCAGCTGGTTTCTGCGCAGGTTTATGCCAGCTGGTGGACCTGGCCTGGCCATGCCAGCACTGTGGACTCGGGCAAGAAGCCTCAGGGAAGCAAGAGTTAGAGCAGGAGATCTGTAACCGAGATAGCAGACCCTTTACTAATATTTGCTAGCTTAATTCTGCCTGCAGGGCAGATAGGAGAGGGAAGCCAAGGCGACTACTGAGAAAAAAAGATGGGCAGCAGCATGAGAAAGTGTCTCACAGCAGTGGGCATGCAAGGTCTGTGCTTGGGGATTAACGAGGGAGTGGGGCATTTTCCAGAATTCATATTCAGTGTGCTTAGCTTAATCCAGTGTTTTGCTGTGTTCCCTGTCAAGCACCGCATCCCAGCAGATATGACGACTTTTCAGAGCCCTTTTTGGAGTGAGTTCTTTGTTTTCTGGGTTGCTTGCTTTTTTTTTTTTCCAAAATGCTGCTGAGGCAATGTAACACGGCTCAGCCCTGCGTACGTGCTGCCCCATTCTGGAAGATGGAAAACAAAAGCTAAAAGAGGATGGTTAACCTTTTCTAATTGTCGCAGCACAGGACTAGTTGCCAGGAGGATCTTGAGTGCTAATCCTACTTTACTCACCATGTGACCTTTGGGTAAGTTACCTAATTAACTTGTCCTTCAGTCAAGGGAGCCTGTAAAGAGCAGGTGTTTCAGTGAAACCCAGGATTTCTGAGCCAACACGTGACCTTAGGAAATACCCAGAGAATAAAACCCGCTGCACTTTTTAAAAGGTGGCATTAATAAAGAGAATTAAAACATCCTGCAGTAAGTTTAAGCCTGCCCTCTAGTCTTTTGGTGGGTCACAGGACTGAGTCCAGACTATTTAGATGCATGGGAAATCATTGTAGATGGCATTTGGTGTTTGTGGAGGAGTGATAAAATGTCATCTGGTCAAATTATAACTGAGTCAGTTCTGTTCTGATGGAATTAATTTCCTCCCTCTGGATGTGTGTGGATCCTGATTTTCCCTGGGCACCCTGTGCCATCACTGCTAGGAGTCCCCTTGGAATCCCACCATAGCTGCCCTCTAGGAGGAGGTGGGATTTGTCCTCTTTATCCATATGTTTGAAAGGAGCTTTCAGGCTGAATTTAAAACACTCAGTGCAAAGAGGTATATCAAGGAATCAAGGTACCCCTTGATTCCAAGCTTTTTCCCTTTCATTTTCTCCCCCTTCTTGCATATGTCTTTTTTATTGACTCACTTTAACCTCTTTTCTTCCAGAAATTATGCAGTATTAGGTACATAAACACTTCTCCTTTTTGCTGGATTCTTCATGCTAATGTGAAATGAAAAGATAGGAACAACAATCCCCAGAGATCATCCTCTCTTTAGTGAAAGATCTTTCCCTGTGCTTTGGAAAAAGCACTTTACAGAAATATTCACTCCCTCTTTAGCATTTGATGTCAAAGAAAATGCCATGCATCTCTGCTGTGGATTACAAACACATCGTTTATTATTATCTGGCACTCAGGAGGCAAGCCTGCCTCCTGGGGTAGGTACCACTTGTTTTCAGGGTTTGATCTTTATCTCATTTAAAGAGGCAGCTCTTCAGGGAAATGTTTGCAAAAAGCCAGTCTAGACTCTTCTTTTAAGCCAGTTTTGTCTTCGCAGTCTTGTACTATAATGGTACGGTACAGTGTGTATTTAAATCTTCCCTTTTTATAATATGCTGTGGACAGGGCAGTTGAAATGCAGCCTTGGTTTGGATGAACGCACTCTGAAATCAGATTACCAGAAACAGGTTTTGATCCCTTTTTATTTGAAAGTGTTCATAACCAGGTATGGGCTAATTGAAACCGGAGGCACTCGCTGCAGACTAAGGAACAATTCAACAGGATTAAGGCAATGCCAAATCCGGGTGTTGTGATTAAATTTTGCAAATATTAACGGAAAAATCTTGGCACAAATCTTAGCCAATATGTATTTGAGCAGTTCTGCAGAAGAGAGTGGAACTGAGCCTTGCCTGAGGTGTGAGAGTGTGGCTGTTTTAACATGTTCTGCCATTGTCTTCAGTAGACAGAAGCTAGGGATTTTGGTTTATGAAAGACAAGCTCTTTGAAGGATGTTAAGGTTAGAGTTTGGAAAGAGCAATTTCCAGGGAAAGAAGTTTACAACACGACAATGAAACCAGACAGAAACCCTGCTGCCTTGAAAAATTACTCTAGAAGTAAGAACCTTTCCCACAAATCCCACAAGCTCCTTTGGGGCACGTCTGCACCATGTGATGACGCATGCTGCAAAGACCCCAGTGCTGGTCACACAGCTAATGGCAAGACCACGAACAGAAGAGCTATGTCAGTATGGTCCAAGGAACCACACTGGCCTGTCTTTCCTACTCAGAGGGAAATCTGCCATGATTTCAAAAGGAAGCTCACCTCACTTCAGGCCTTGTACTGTGCTGAATGTACAGACCAGCCTGAGGTTTACTGTGAGGTTTTTGCAAATTCAATATAGACATACTAGCATATTCCTTCAGCTGAAGAATAAGTCTCGGGGAGTAAAAGAGAAGAAATTCCTTTTCTGTGGCAACAGGACAATGCCACTTGTCCCTGAATACATTGCTAACACACCGTTAGAGGACACTTTGCTCTTCTCAGGCTCTTCAGAGCACCTCATCCTAAATCTATCCAGAAACTGAAGCAGAAGCAAATTTCACAGCACATTTTTGGGATGTGTCTGATGCAGTGAGTCCACTACACCAATTTTAGAGGTATTTTTTTATTGACCACGGTTGCCTACTAAGTTCCAGGTTGAATCTGAGGTGCTGATGTTAATCTGCTGCTTCTCCAGGAGGCTGCCAGTCTGACTCAGAGCCAAGTTTTATAGATGTGCCACAACTGGAGTGATTAGGTCATTTGTGATGAGGATCTTCCAACTTTGGATCTACTGCTCTCTGTCCTTTGGCCTGGAATAAACTGTTAAATCGGTCCGAATCCACGTGTGAGCATCAGGCTTCAAGAATGATGTTGATCAAGTGGAGAGAGTCCAGTAGGCAGGAACAAGAGTGATCAGAGGGCTAGAAAACATGAACATGTGCTATAAGGAAAGCCTGAAAGAGTTGCGTTTGTTTAGTCTAGGGAATCGAAGACGGGTAGACATGATAACACCCTTCAAGTATGCAAAAGGCTACTGCAAGGAAGGATGAGATGTTCTTCATTTCTGCTGGGGACAGGAAAGGCAGTAAGTGCAACAACGGGAATTTAGATGAGATGTTAAGAGATATTTTCCAGTTGTGAGGCTTGTGCACTTCTGGGATAGTTCGTTGTATGAAAATGCTGTTGTCAAAATGATTTAGATAACTATCTCATCTCCAGCATCTTCAGCACAGCTGATCCTATTTGGAGGCTGCTGGAAAGGTGCTATGACCTTTAAAATTTTCTTCCAGTTCCACTTTGTATGATTTCTGTTATCGACATAGAGAGTCACAAAGCTGATTTTTAATTCTCTGGTGTTTTGTGACCAGGCCACTGTCTGGTTATATGGCTTGTTGTCTGATGGGAAAAGAGATTTAGGAGAGTTGTCATTCCAGAAACTGCCCAGCCAGAAAAAAATTCCAAAGCTTCCACAGGTACTCCCCTTTAATGGAAGTTACAGATACAAGCAAACAAGCATGAAGCGTGATGGCCATAGCACTGAGATACCCCTTGATGTCCTAGCATACAGAATCAGAAAGACACCAAGCATCTAGGAGCAGCCAGGGGTTGTTGAGTTTCTTTATGTAACTCAATAAAAGGGATAGAAACAAAACAAAAGCAAAAACTGACGCACACAATTCCTCCTTCTCTGGTTTCACAGGGAAGTAAGTTCCAGCACTGTCAAGTCAAAGATTAAAAAGAAAAAACCAAGGGCATGCTGCCATGCGTACATTAGACCTGTGCAAAACAGCAGTGTGCACACCCTCACAGATACAAACACAGTGAGGCAAGCAGGGGTTTAAGGCCTGACAAAGAAGCTGCCTTTTCGGAAGGTTCACTGGGCCTGTCTCTTTAGCCCTTCCTTTTCTGTACTCCTGTCCATTTTTAATGGGGGAGCATTATGCAAATGGTGTTTGCTGAGGAGTGACCTGCTGTGGGTCAGCGCAGGAGGACGGGAAGGTTGGATGGAAGAGGTGACTTGGGGCTCCCCAGGCTGCAGCCACCCCTGGTGCTGCATTCCAGGAAGGTCGGAGCTCAGCTTTGCTGCAATGAGTAGGGGACCAAGCAGTGGAAACCTGTGCAGCTAAGCCGATGCAAGCACCTGGCTAGTTTAGAATTAAAAGGCCTTTCAGACATCCCCACAGAGGGCAGCTCTCCTCTGTTTGCGAGTTCAGCTCCTTTCTGCTACTTTTCTGTGTCCTTTTGTGCTCTTTTGTGACTCTTTTGGAATTCAGCTTTGAGACGTGCGCACCAGCCAAGGGGCAGCGAGTTCCTTCAACCTTCCACTTCATCTGCAACAGACCAGTTTTTAAGTAGGAATAAAGATAAATGCTGATGAGGTGAAAGATCTGGCATTTGTCTGGGAGTGCAGAGGCATGCAATTTCTAATTTCACCAAAATCTAGAAATGGGGAGGCATTTTTCTTCTTTCATCTGCAATGTTTTGGGGGTCAACAATGCATTTGAATTTCTGTAGCTTTCAAATGTGCTTATTTTTCAGTGGATTTGATAGTTGCACAGATTTTTTTCACCTGTAATTCTAGAAAAAATAGGAATGTGAAATTCTCAATTAGAAGTAAACATTTTCTTTTAAGAAAAAAATATTTATTATTACTACTTTTGGAAAATTCATCACGTGGCTATGCTGATCAAGGGAAACGGCAACTGAAAAGTGTAGAATAAATCACAGAATTTAAGGCTATGGAGAAAATTTAAATACTTTAAAAATACTTTCAGAGGAACACCTACATCTTTCTCTATTTGACAAATGCTAGCCAGCTTAATGTAAGTTATGCACACCCTTACTTCTGTCATTGCACTTAAAAGTAACTTCCCTTCAAGGAGAAAGTTTCCATTGCAGAGAGAGGTTTGTTTTTTTTAATATACCAAGGCCTCTTGAAAATTAGGAAATGAAATATGTGTAGTTTTCAAATGCTGCACATCAGTCCTTGTATCCTTCCTTTTGCACATCTGCAAACATGCAGGTCTGGTAGAGCAACGCTCCCAACATGGCAAATCCTGGGGAAATTTTTCTCCCTCCACTCTCTTTCCCAGGAAGCCTGAGGGCTTTTTGTGCTCAGAGGACCTGTGCTTGGTGCTCTCGGTCAGTAGCCCAATACCCAGGATACGCGTGTGACTTATGAACATATCTGCTGACATGTACTGAAGGAGAAGAAAGTTTTCCTGCTAGTCTAGTGCTGGCACCAAGTCAGGGCTGGGATAACAATACCATCAGATGCTTAAGAAATAGTTAGTAGGACAGAGAGTTATGTGCCCTGAGAGGCCGCATTGCGACCTCCATGTGTTGTCCAATGAAATAAGTCAAATAATTTTGCTGATCTCATTCAGTGTTTAGGTTTCTTTTGTGATTGTGTTTCTGGAGGATCCTTGAAGGGGATGCCAAAACATTCAGTTATTTTGGTATTTGGGAGTATTCCTCCCAGCAAGACCCAGTCACCTAATTCCTTTGTGTTCTCTCACAAATGTAACCAATGTGACTGCAGGTCACATTGTGTGTGCTCACCTTGTCTCTGGGAGTATGGATCACCCGGATCCTAGATGGCCAGGAATCACGTGCATGGCGCAGGGTACATCAGGTGCAACTGGGGCTCAGGCACTGCATAAATGCCTGGTTGTTCTTCCCAACGCTGCTTGGGGCAAAAAGTTCAGCTTAACCCTCTGCTCCATGTAAGCAGGACGTACTAATGCTTTAAAATGCAGCTGAATGAAAAGTGGTTTATGAATATAGGGTATTAAGCCTTTGTGTAGCACTGCGGCTCAGGTGTTTACTTTGGGTGCTGAACACCCAGCCTGAGTTACTGGAGCAAGTAATCTCTCAGTGCTTGTTGCCGCATGCACCGCAAACTGCTGCTACCCACGCAGCTGCCTCATGATTCCAGCTCAAGGTTTTAGTTTCATTGCACCTCTTCAGATGCTGGACTTCTCCTCTTATACAACTGTGCTTGAGTGAAGCTCTTTGTCTGGAGAAAATCCTGCTGGGGAATCCCAAGCCTGATCTTTCCCCTACTGCCACTCTTGCCAGCTGCACACCTAACTAATACCGTAGATCTTGCTGAGGCAAAACATCTCTTAAGGTTGGTGAGGAATTCTGCCTGAATGAATGTAGCTAAATCTGCAAACCTTGGTGGGAAGCACTGTTCACCCAGGGCTGTTCACGGGCAAGCCATGCGGCTGGTGCAAGAGTGAAGCATCCTGGCTGCTCTCATATCTCACTGGGACCAGTCAAACCAAAGTACCCAGCACAGAACCCTTGAGCCTGTGTAAATGACAGGGCTACAGTCCTCCAGGAGACTAAATCGTCATATGCCTCTGGCAGAGGTCAAGAGAAAGTGAGGGCAGCCCAGGCAGTAGTATCTAAAGCACCCAAAGTGGAAGGAAACATGATTAAACTGTTTGAGTCACGCCTACATGATCCTGTGCTGCAGAGGTAGGCAGAAAAAGCCACCCCTACCACTGTGAGCTGCAGATAGTAGCATCTGGCAAGACTTATTACAGGTACCAAGATGCTGGTAGCTGTGCTATTTCCTGGAGAAAAGGTGGTATTTTTGCTTCACTGAAGCATGACAAAGCAAGAACAGTCAGTATTTGGCCTGTGCCCATGTGTCAGGGTGTCTTATAATGGCAAAGCACAAGTTGACTGCATTTTCATGAAACTCCTGAAATGAAAACCAGCAGGATTAGGTCAGTAGACATACACTTAATTTGTGTGTATTGCTACAGACAAGACTTACATTACTGAAGTAGCTGCAGCTTCTTTTGGAGCAGCTGCAGAAGGACAGGCTAACCTCACTTCTGAAGAAGATAAACTGCCTTAAGGCTGGTTTGACAGTCCTGCTGGAGAACCTGTGGACCAGCTTACAAGGCTGCAAGAGCTTGGTGTGCTGTGACAACACACACCAAGTGTGGAAGTGGAAGACTGACCTCAGCTAAAGACAAATACCATCACTCTCGTGTGCTCTGTTTTCCCCATTTAACCTTTCTCTTCCTTGCTTAGACTTACTGTAACTCTTCAGGCCAGGCACAGGTCATTACTAAGTTTGTACAAGGGTTCATGTGTCCTTTGATGTCTCCAAGCATGCAGTTACCAGTTTAGCTTCCAAATATTTTTAAATCCTTATAATACACTGAGCTGTTTCTTTCCACTGTCACTTATGAAGAAGTAAAAGTGCTGGAAAGTCTTTCTGTTCACCTCCCTTGAAGATGAATGGGCAACCATTTCCAACACAGTCACCTTTACAGTTGTCAGAGGGATGGGGACCTCATCCCAAGGCTGATCCAGGGTTTTAATCTCCCTAAAACTGGGCTGAATATGAAGGCCGTGTTCATCACCAACTCTTATGCCACTTTTCTAAAAGTGATGTAATCAGAGAAGCTAGCTTTTTTGGAGCAAGAATAATTTAAGGTCAGAGACCATTAGCTCAGCTAGCAGACCATTTACTGAGATTTGCTGCAAGGTGGACAAGCAAGGGAAGACAGGCTGATGTTTCAAATGGCTTCCCCCAGGCCATGATTTTGCTTCAGACAGAGTGGAGTCTGCAGCCTCAGGAGATCCAGCTCTCTCCGGCTAGATAGTGCATGTGTGTGCTGTGAGCAAAGCAAGCCTAGGTAAAGTCCCTCTAGTATAAATAGGCAGCTCATGATACCTAAGAGGACTCCAACAGGCTAGATGACAGTTATCTCAGCTATGCCTACCCATGCTGCTCTTGCATTTCCTGGCTGCAGCCTGCATAGTCGGAGAGCTAATGCAGACGGAGAATCCGGCTCCCAAGTGTCCAAGCAATGACCCAGCCATCTGCAGGAATCATTACCGTCCTCCGCGAGAGGGGACAAGGTCAAACCAATTGAATGTTGTCTGAAGAGGATCTTGGGGAGGGAATGTTTTCATTACAACAGTTCATCTTTCTTTTCACAGTTCATCAAAAGCAGGCCTTCTGCATACACACGCAAGACAAATAAGACTGAGGGGTGATGACGGATACTGTAGGCCCGCAGTGATTGGGATGACCCTTCTCTCACACAGTTGATCAAAGGCAACTAAAACAATCAGCCAGCCGTCAGCAACGATGTAATATTAAACTCCCCAAACACCTCATTTAATTAAGTCTTTATGTTCAGGATCTCCATACCAGATCTTTCAAGTTATACACTCTTAGACCTTGCCCTAAGATAGCAGAAAAGGACTTCCGGAGAGAAAACGGCTGAAAAAATTTATTAATGAAATAATGTCTCTTCCCCCTACCCTCCCAAATCTATTGTTCTCTGGAGGATACACTTCAGTCTGATTTGCCCAGGCAGAGCTTAGTAATCTAGGGTGCCTCATGCCCAGCACTTGTCCCTGCTTAGTCCGCTGCAGACAGAAAGCGAGGAACAACAAAGCTGGTGTTTATGAAGTCATCCTTTTTTTGGGGTGATCACTATGATATCACAAACTCTACCTCTGTGAACCTGCTGCTAGCCTTACAAGTCTGAGCCAAAGCATACTAAATACTGTGTCACAGATGGAGTAACACACTTCACTCATAAAAGAGAAGTAGCAATACGTTTATTGATATAAACCAGTGATTTAACAAAGTTCGATAGTAAATGCAACACTGGTTTAGCAAGATTTGATAGCAAGGTACAGTTGACTATTTACTGCATAGAGGACAAGATCAGACAAAATTGTCAGAAAGACCTTTGTGTTGAGTCATAAGGTTCAGAAAGGACCCTTTTGCATTGTAAGGTACTCCTCAGAGAAGAGTCTAGGTGTGGCTGGATCCCGACAATCTCAGCTTCAGACAACGGTTTATGTCTAAAGGGTTATACATGTGCAATCAACCCTTTATTTGACTTAGCTAAGATTTCAAAGTTTAGCATGCTATTAATCACTTACTGAGAATCTGTTGCAGCTAGGAATCCCTCAACCTCAAGGAGTAACCGTGAGGGGCTTCCCTACTCCAGGGGACATCCTGGCATACAGCCCACTGCCGTGCAGGAGAGCTCAATGGGCCTAAGGCTGTCCTCTATTTATGGAGAAAGACAACTGACTTACGATCATATTTGCATACTGACTACACAAGTTAGTTTCTTCCAAATTTGGCTTGAATTGGACCTTGACCAGCACCATGGTTAGGGGGACGCATTGCTTAGCTAAGCCCTCGGCAATTGTGTCATCTGTCTCTCCCGTATCCAGTTTGAGTTGGAAGGAGTCTGCTGGTCATTATCACTTGAGCAGGGTTTTGTGAAATAAGGGTCGGGGGGGCAGGGGAGGGGAGGGGGGGAGAAGGGAGCACACCATTACAAAGTATTAGGTTTATGCAGGTGCAGTGCTAGTGGAAATAGCAGTGGAGGAGGCATGAAGGTGAACAGGCATTCACCAGGAATACGTCAATGTGGAGGGTGCTTGGACTGTTCAAACTCTTCCTCAGAGAGTAAAGGCTTCTGAGTCAGACTCCAGCCAAGGACAAGATGGGATGTGAAATTCATATGTCCTGGAGGTGGAACTGAGATTTACTCTATACTCAAGAGCATCTAATCTATTAGAGTGGGTCCAGAGGAAGGCCATTAAAATTTTCAGATGTCTGGAGCACTGTAGACATAGGAGACATAGGAGATGTCTACTACACAGACAGGCTGAGAGAGCCGGACTTATTCAGCCTGAAGAAGAGAAGGCTTCGAGGAGACCTTATAACAGTCTTCCACACCTAAAGGGGCTGACAAGAAATCTGAAGAGGGACTTTTTAAAAGGGCATGTAGTGACAGGAAAAGAGGGAATGCTTTAAGATGAAAAAGGGTAGATTTAGATTAGACATTAGGAAGAAATTCTTCACTATGAGGGTGGCGAGGCACTGGCACAGGTTGCCCAGAGAAGTTGTGGATACTCCATCCCTGGCAGTGTTCAAGGCCAGGCTGGATGGGGCTTGGAGCAACCTGGTCTAAGTGGAAGGTGCCCCTGGCCACGGCAGGTGGTTGGAACCGGATGATCTTTAAAGGTCTCTTCCAGCCCAAAGAACTCTAAGAGTCTTTCATCTTCAGAAGATATATCAGTCCCCTAAACACCCATCTTTGTATAAGATGCATTCTCCTCTGGAAGCTTCTCTCTCCATTAATTAGGGTGATCTGAGAAAGTAGCTTAAACTAGCTGCATAAATAAGCAGATATGAGCCCCATCCTTAAGCTTTGTAGTAATTATTGTAAAGACATCAGACACTGTAATGATGACAAATGGATAGACTTTTAATGCCTAGATGAAAAAGGTATTTTTGTTTTCTCTCTGCTTTCATCATTGGCTTAAGACAATCTAATTCTATACTATATGTGAAAGGGGTGACTCAGCCCTACATCATGTGTTCCCACCCCATCACCTGTATGCCTTGATGATTGTGTGATTGAGCAGTCAGACAGATCAAGGGATTCAGATGCATGAGGGAACTCTTCCCTTTTTTCCTCTTTTCTGCTGGGTGGAGCATTCACCTAGATCAGCCTGATGTGCTCATTTTCCCAGCTGCATGAGCCATACAGCTGGCATAAGGGAAGGGATGGGAACTCATGGATAGGGCAGACTAATGCTGGCAAATGCTGGACTTAAATTGGATGCTCAGGATGGTCACAAACCCACACCTAAGTCAAGTGTGATCTGGTAACCCAGTAGTGATAGATTCTATATCTCATTACCAGTTTCCTGAGTCATCTGAGCAATGGTAATTTCTCTGCTATTGTTTTCCACTGCATTATAGAAAGGCATGACAATTGAGCAGGATAAAGCTTCTCATGCATGACTTCATCAAGCACCTGAAATGACACCTGTCAAAGTGCTGTGTGGCATCAAGCAGACAACTTAGCACTTGCAGTAGCACAGTTGCATTTTCCAGAGCCAAGCAGTGAAGAAGGCTGCTGGGAAAGAACAAGGATTTTACCCTGGAAGTTTTGAGACAAAGGAGAACCAGAATTCTTTGAGCAGACTGCAGCTAGTGTAAAGAAGATCTTATAGACAGACTAAGGATGTGAGCCTGTCCCTTCTGATTATGTACCTTGGCAAATAGGGCTGTATCCCAAACTGCCGAGGCTTCTTACTTTGGAAATAGGATATTTACTCAAATGTCATATCCCAAATGCTGGCACCCTTAAAAATCCAGTGTCAGAACCAAAGGAAAAAAAAAAAAAAAAAAAGAGGGAAGGGAAGAAGCAATTCAGGAGGAGCCCCAAAGATGAACCCCAAAACCTATGGTTACATTTTACTGTGTTAAAACACATTAGCTAAATTTCCCAGGGCTGAGTTCAAATCCCTCACAGCACATTGGTAAAAGTAACAGTAGGCTAAAGCACGGTCACTAAAAAATAAACCACCTTTATCTAGTCCATTCACCTCTATCCACTTTCTTACATCTCTATCCACTTTCATAAACCACCAGGTGACTTAAGTGCTTTGACTGGTTTATACAGTTAGGTCTTTAGACACTGCAGCACTTAATTTTTTGTTTTCCAGCTTCCCTGAATTGCTACGCTACGCATATCTGCTGCCTTGGGAGCACAGACCCTTGCTACCAGATCAGATGTATCTGGAGGTTTTCAATATGTGTATTACAATAGCAGCCAAGTCATACATAGCCACCAAAGGCAGAATAGTTTATAGCTAGAACGGGACTCACATACAAGACAAAGCAAAGCTTGTGGTTGCAACTACGTGTGGTGATCCATGAACTAAACTCCCAGGGGTGTCAGTGGAACTTTCTTTCATGAGTGTCTGGTGGGGGTCAGCTGCCGTGTAGTTGAGGCTGGATTTGGTGACTACCCCAGCTGTGTTCCCTGCCATTGCTCTGACCAATCTAATACCAGTCCAGAGCAAAGCAACGTGGGGAGGAGGAGCTGAAGTTCAAAAGAAAAGAGCTTTCTAAACCTTATCATTAAGTCTTCCTCAGGGATGTGGGTTTCAAGCAGACTCTCCGAGGGTTTTGTAAGACCAAAGAAACCCTGGACTGTGCATGCAAAAATAACACAGTGAAAGCCTAAAGGCAGACAGAGGGATGGAGGACACAAATCATCCTCCAACAGCTTCTGGAGTGGTGAAATCTTTCCTGCGAACAGCTCATTGTGAAGGAGATGGGCTGTCCTAGAGGATTAGGTAACAGTGAATTAGGGTCTCCCACTTTTCAAGGTTTTCTAATGTAATAGTGAGGGGGGCCTACTTTTCTGGCTTGCTGGCTATAACATGCTGGGATAGAGGGGGAATTGCCTGAGGTATAAGCTCTGCTCCAGGGAGAAGCTCATTATTTCTGCCAAATTGAGGCACATCAGCAGGAGTCCTAGAGAACCACTCACCTCTAGC
The DNA here is from genome assembly GCF_028554395.1 of Pezoporus wallicus. Classification (NCBI taxonomy): domain Eukaryota; kingdom Metazoa; phylum Chordata; class Aves; order Psittaciformes; family Psittacidae; genus Pezoporus; species Pezoporus wallicus. The sequence goes on from NW_026639660.1 coordinate 3,356,937, forward strand.
TTGAGTGCATGGAAGTGTGAGCCCAGATCTGGGAGGTGGCCAAGATGTCAGCTTAAGACAGCACTCACTCATCACCATGCTGTACTTTCAGTTGACTTAAAGCTTTTTTGGTAATTGGAGTAAAATTTAAAAGATGTTTTAACTACATAACAAAGAAGCCAAAGAAGAGACTTGTTTCTAACCAAACCAGAACATTTGGGGTTGGCTTTTTTCTTTCTTTTTGTTTGGGTGCTGAACCAGTAACTTCTGCAGTATTGAAGGATGTGAACTACATCTCCCATGGTAATAAGTCATCACCCTCTCCTTTTTGGTTGCACAGGTTCAGGAAGGGCAGCAAAACTGACCCTGTAGTTCTGCAGAAACCGAAGCTGATGTTCTCCAGAACAGCTACAGAGTACATTGCCTGAGGCTTGGCTTGTTTTCAGCTGAGCTGTTTGGGCTGTCTCCCACTTCCTGAAAAATCCCAATCATAGAAGCTAGGTATCTGCAGCCACTTACTGGCTCAAAGAAAATGACTGATGAGTCACAGATCTGGTAAAGAGAATCGTGTCTCCTTTTCATGGACAGCAGCTGGTTATATCAGAGTATTATCAGTAAGCCAAGGCTGGAAGAGGAGCAACAGAATAGCCTATCACCCAGTCCTCCAAGCTGGGTTATTTTTCCTGTCCCTCTGCCCTGCTGCTCTAGAAACCATAATGTTATCTGCTGCAGGAATTTTGTTGAAGGAAGTTTACACAGCCTAATTCTGCTGGTACATGTGCCGTGCAGAAGGACGGAGAGTTAACGCCCTCTCAGGACTTGCTGTTCCCATTTTGAGGCAGGAGACACGATAACAAATACTAAGCAAAGAAAACAGACTTGCCCAGCACATCTCAGCGCAGACAACAGACTTCAAGCCACAGAGCTTGGTGACTCCCACCAGACCTCCTAACCTGCTCTCACCTTGCTCTCTTTCATTTTTTCTTCTCTCTAATCTTTCCCTTATCACAGGCAGGAAAATGTACCAAAGCAGAAAATGGACTCCTTCCAACTCTTGTCCCTGTCTGCTTTTACTCTGTGCTGTTCTCTTCCTCTCTCCCATTGAGATTGTTTACCCACAGCCAGAAAATGCAGTAGGTGCAACTGGAAGCCTGTTACAGACCATGGCTTGCCATGCACATTGTGATAGGCCTAGAGAAGTGTGGTCACATACCCTAGAAGTTTTACGGCCTGATCCAAAGCCCTGTAAGGTAAATGGCATCCTTTCCAATGGCTTCAAGGGGCTTTGGATCATGCTGTAAATAGTCCAACAAGATACTGTACATGGATGTGACAACTATTTATAGGACTTATGATAGATAAGATGTGTACTCAACATCTAAATGTAGCCCCTATGTCATCTGGGGAGAGACAAATCAGGGCTGATGCTTAGTGGAATGAGAGATATCAGTGACGATGGGGGACCATTGACTGACGTGTCACCTGCTTCCCCAAAGCACCTGAGATCCTTCACCACCTACTGCAAGTGTCCTTTGTAATTGATAGCTTTGTTCTAAAGGAAAGTTGTCAAATATAGCAAAGTGATAGTATCAGCTTTATGATGTTTTTTCTGTAGCAAATGCTCCTAGAGCCTCTCATGGTGATCCCAGTCAGACCCATGATTGGTGGTGTCGGTGCAAGTTAACGTGGATGACCTTGGTACCCAAGATTGCGTGTGTGTCCTGGGTTCAGCTGTAACCATGACTGTGTGTAATACAGGCTTTATTGCTATCATCACTACCCAGTGTTACCGGATCTGACAACATCAGAGTAGAGTTACCTGCGTGCCACAGCCTATACATATTCACATCTGTGAGCAAGCTCCTCACTGGCATTAATAAACACATGTCTCCCTCTGAGCTGAACACAGTGTGCCGATGCTTTCATGCAAATGTTTTGGTTTTTTTTTCAGATGAAGATGTCCTAACTTTAAATGTTGGAGGAGAGGGGTGTTGTTTCATGTTGTAGAGGGATTGCCAGCAGTGATCTGAAGCTTTACAAATCTTCATGTTGAAGTGCAGGTGGGAGCAGGATGTCCGTACTGTTCTTGTTAGATTTGTTGTGGTGATGCCAAATGATAAATCAAGAATAGCCCCATTATCTTTGGCACTGTATAAACACAGAGAGAAATAAACAAATCCCTGACCTATGGTTCTGTTCCTCTATCATGAGGGTACCCAGGGAGCATAGGGAAAGGAAAGGGGGCTAAAAGAGAAGAAGGGCTGTAGGTCTGTGAATAGTTGATATCGGTTTTACTCCCTTAGAAATGATAGTGGCAGACATTCACTTTGGTTATGACCAGCACAGATTTTAAAGGGTATTTCCACATATGAAACTGGAGCTTTACTTAGTGAGATTCCATGCAGTAACAAGAAGAGAAGTAAATCTAGCTTGTTTGAGGCTTAGCATTGATCCAAGATGTAGGAATGACATGGACATTATGCTAGTCTTTGAGGAAAGGCACATGCAGCTCCTCAGCCTCTGGCACAGAAACAAGCAGTATTTGTGTGGTGTAGAAGAACATCTCCTTTCTTTGAAATCCCAAGTGGAATTTGTGAGACTTGACTAGTGCTTAAATGTATCTTCCATACTCCCTATCTGCTCAGCAGGCAGGCAGTGATGGCTGTTATTCCTCAAGTCCTGGGCAGCAGCTCCCAGGTATCAATACCCAGGGGTCTGTGTCAGTATGGGTCCTCTCAAATGATGACTGTAGTCTTGTTTATGCAAAGCATCTTCTTAATTTCAGGCATGTGCTCACATCCATTGATGTTCATAAAAATACTGAAGGGAATATTTACTATTACTCTCAAGTAAGACTTACATGCAAGTGCTGTGCTGAGCAGAAATTTCTGGTCCCTGGATAACAGAGAGAGCCATGCTGGGGACTGTAGAAAAGGAGGGTGTATGGAAGGCAGGTCTCTCACACTGGTAGTAGCACTGGCATGCATGCTTTTGGGGTTCTCATGTCCTGAAGACTGTAATAAGTCACTACGGTCTGAACATGCGCTATGGAGCGGTAGGGTAGAATTGTTTGTTCATTTTATCCTTGATCCTTTGAGGCTTTATAGTCATTCTGTGCTTGTATTTTTTTGTTGACTTAGTTATATAAACTTCCTCCAAAAGGAAAGTAAGTATGTCTTTTGTGCTGCAACCCTGAGATCCTCTGCAAGGGATTCTGCGTTGACTGCAAACGATCTCAAACATCGTGACCCTACAGTGACCACCCAACTACAGTTGTCTGAAGACCTCTCAGACCTTGAGAGCAGCCATCAACTGGTCATTGTTTTTGCAAGTTTATACTGAAGCTTTTACTTAGAAGTTTTTCAGGTTTTTTGTTGGGGAGCCTGTAGAAAAACTACTTTGATTGCAAAGCAAAGTTTTCCAGGGTTGGGTTGCAATTTTCAGTGCCCAGCTCCTAAAACTGTAATTGCATTTGGCTTTCAACAGCTGGAAACCAACAAGATATTTTTGTTTGACATAATCCCCCAAAGACTGACATCAATTTTTTTCTGGAGATGTTAGATCTGCCCACAAAAATGGGCCAGTTTTGGTATCGTCTGTTGCTGTTGTCATTTCATTAAAATACTGGACTAACTTTATTCACTATTGCTTTTATGATCTTTCCTCTGGCTGAATTTTTTCTTTTCTGCATTTAAAATGCTTGCATCCAGTTAAGTTCTGATCTCCTCTGCAGGAGGCTGGACCACATAGCATAAGCAAGTGTCTTCCCTTCCACAAGTGGAACACGGGGTCCCTTCTCCTCCTGTTACCTGTGCAGAAATAGATACTGTGCCTCTCATTTCTTCAGTTATTCACAATTTCAAAAGCTTCTGTAATGAACAGCTGAATGTGAACGTTCATGTTCCACTCGCTTCTATGCAGGGGGGGTGTTTTTTTGATGAGTTCCCCATGTCTTTTTTGCTACAAGACAGAGAACATTAGTCTATTTGGGTACCTCCTCACAAAAATACGATATACCAGCAGTATATGTGGTTTAGATACTGTCTTAGCACTAACCTGGAAAATGACAGAAGGATTTGTACCTCCTAGACACCTAATATCCGTGACAGGTATTTTTAGTTGATTGCACTCTATATATTGATTAATTTTCTGTTGATCAATTAGAAACTGACCAGTAACCAGAGCACATTAAAAATGCTAAGCCATTGTGCATTTTCCATCAGTGCTGTTCCCTAGAAAGCTTTAAGAATTTCAGGTTACAGTGGCCTGAGGTTGGGCATTTCCAAGACCTAATAGCAGAAACAGGCCAGGCAAGTTCTGAACTTCTGGAGCTGTTTCCCAGCCTGTGTTTCACATCTTTCTTGATTGTAGATGAATTCTTCTATCTTATCTGCTTTCTAGAAACTTTCCTCTACATGAAATGCTATAGAGTATTAGTGAACATTGATTTATGGTGCATTAGCACATGCAGCATATGTTTCTGTAACTCCAGAGAAAGTCTGGCTCTGCAGTGCTTAGAAACAGTCATTAAAATCCCAAAGCAGAGTGCTGTACGCATCTGCAGGTGAAATTCAGATCTCCCTAGAGAGATACCACAATGCTGAGGTAGTTGTTAAATTCTGTTCAAATGCCAGGATGCATTTCATCTTGTAGCCTTTAGACAACCAGAAAGGTTACCTTAAAAGCTTCTTGATGATGGAGCTTGCTGCATTTATGAAGGCTACGACAGGATGCACATACCAGGAGATTGGAATTGTCAATCAGGGACAGCTCTTCTGGCTCTTAGAATCATAGAATCATAGTTTGGGCTGGAAAGGACCTTAAGAACATCTAGTTCCAACCCCCCTGCCATGGGCTGGGACACCTTACACTAAACCATGTCACCCAAGATTTTGTCCAACCTGACCTTGAACACCACCAGGGATGGAGCATTCACAACTTCCGTGGGCAACTCATTCCAGTGCCTCACCACCCTTACAGTAAAGAACTTCCTCTGTGTATCCAATCTAAACTTTCCCTGTTTAAGTTTGAGCCCACTACCCCTTGTCCTATCACTACAGTCCCTAATGAAGAGTCCCTCCCCAGCTTCCTTATAGGACCCCTTCAGATACTGGAAGGCTGCTATGAGGTCTCCACGCAGCCTTCTCTTCTCCAGGCTGAACAGCCCCAACTTTCTCAGACTGTCTTCATACAGGAGGTGCTCCAGTCCCCTGATCATCCTCATGGCCCTCCTCTGGACTTGTTCCAACAGTTCCATGTCCTTTTTATGCTGAGGACACCAGAACTGCACACAATACTCCAGGTGAGGTCTTACAAGAGCAGAGTAAAGGGGCAGGATCACCTCCTTTGACCTGCTGGTCACGTTCCTTTTGATGCAGCCCAGGACACAGTTGGCTTTCTGGGCTGCAAGCACACACTGCCAGCTCATGTTCATTTTCTTATCAACCAACACCCCCAAGTCCTTCTCTGCAGGGCTGCTCTGAATCTCTTCTCTGCCCAACCTGTAGCTGTGCCTGGGATTGCTCAGACCCAGGTGTAGGACCTTGCACTTGTCATGGTTAAACTTCATGAGGTTGGCATCAGCCCACCTCACAAGAGTGTCAAGGTCCCTCTGGATGGCATTCCTTCCCTCCAGGGTATCAACCGAACCACACAGCTTGGTGTCATCGGCAAACTTGCTGAGGGTGCACTCAATCCCACTGTCCATGTCGGCGACAAAGATGTTAAACAAGACCGGTCCCAGCACAGATCCCTGAAGGACACCACTCGTTACTGGTCTCCAGCTGGACACTGAGCCATTGACCACAACTCTTTGTGTGCGGCCATCCAGGCAGTTCTTTATCCACCGAGTGGTCCATCCATCAAATTGATGTCTCTCCAATTTAGAGACAAGGATGTCATGTGGTAGAGTGTTGAATGCTTTACACAAGTCCAGGTAGATGACATCAACTGCTCTACCCCTGTCCATGAGTTCTGTAGCCCCATCATAGAAGGCCACCAAATTGGTCAGGCAGGATTTCCCCTCAGTGAAGCCATGCTGGCTGTCACCAAGCACCTTGTTGTTTTTCATGTGCCTTAGCATGACATCCAGGAGAATCTGCTCCAAGATTTTGCCAGGCACAGAGGTGAGACTGACTGCTCTGTAATTCCCCAGGTCATCCATTTTCCCCTTCTTGAAAATGGGGGTTATATTTCCCTTTTTCCAGTCATCAGGAACTTCACCTGACTGACATGATTTTTTAAATATGATGGACAGTGGCTTAGCAACTTCATTCGCCAGCTCCTTCAGGACCCACGGATGGATTTCATCAGGTCCCATGGGTTTGTGCACATTCAGGTTCTTAAGATGGTCTCAGACCAGATTCTCTCCTACAGTGGGCCCAAGGTCTTCATTCTCACAGTCCCTGCATCTGCCTCCCAAGACTTGGGTGGCATGTTCAGAGCATTTGCCGGTGAAGACTGAGACAAAGAAGTCATTCAGAACCTCAGCCTTCTCCAAATCCAGGGATTTTCCTATCTTGAGCTGGCTGAGGCATTGCAATTGAACTCAGCACAACAGCTGTATGTAGGGAGAGCTGTAAAAGTAGAGTCAGGTGCAGTTCTATCAATGAAATAATAAAAGAAGCATAGTGTGAAGAAAGCAAGGAGCAGAATAGAGAATTGCTGTACAATAAGAGAGAGGGAAAGCCAGCAGGCCAGTTTCTGGACACAAACCAGTATCTTGTGATGGATTGTGTTGGGAAATCAATCATTCCATGAAGCTTAATTCTTGTGTCAAAGAAAAATATCGTTTTGAGTTCAAATGTCTCTTGTCTCAGCTAGGTTTGCAATGCCTTTCCGAGAGCTGAAATGATCTCAACTCGTCTATGTACAAAATCAAATAAAAGATAAAAGACAGATTTGTGTTCAGTGAAAGGTCAGTGAAATTTGTCACACAATTAAAATTACTTTATTTCTTTAGAAATCCTCCAAAACCAGCCTCCCTAACTCAATGCTATTTCCAGCCTGCTCACCTCTTCCTTTCATCTTTATACTACAAGAATAGCACTCCTGACTTCCAGACTTGTCTTTGCTAAAGTTTACATTCATCTAATTAAATACTGCATCGTGCAGCTCTTAGCACTAAAAAAAAAGACCAAAGGAAAAAAAAAAAACCAACAAAAAAAAACCAAAAAAAACCAGCCCATCTGTTTTGTTTTGTTTTTTTTTCTCTATGAGAAGTATCCTCAGGGAAGATCTCATGTCTATGCCATGAGGGGTGGGGGCAGGCAGTAAATCCTATCAATGATGAAAGGCATATTCTGTATTTCCTCTTTTCGTTCTTGATAATAGCTGTACACACATTTGCCTTTTGAGCCATACATTGCCATCTTGAGCACTCTCCAGATATTAGAAATATCAGGGTCATGGATGAAGACATTATTCTGGAGTCTGACTGTTGGCAATTCGTGGCGATGGAACTTGCTACTTTACTGGTGCCTAGCTCATCACTGCCACCAAGGACATTGAGTGTTGCCTTTTCCTTTGGTCCTTTTCCACCATTTGTCTTTCCTCCTGTGGTATCAACTGAAACAAAGACAACAGAGGGACTGGACTCTGTCTGCCTCCTGGATTGGGAACCTTACTTGCTGAAGTGTCAATGTGACTCAACGCTGGAAGCAGTGGCTGCTGTCTTCTACTACTATCTTGACTCTGCACCCTGGGTGTCAAAGTGCAGTCTTCACCTGGAATAGCTCAGCAGAATGTGGAGTGGCATGAAATGTGACCCTGAAGCCACCACCAGCAGCAGATCTCGACTGTCAGTTAGCAGGAAGAGCTGAGTTCAGCATGGCCACAGGTATATAGAAAGCTCCGCGTAGGAGCCAGGCTGTGGGGGAAGCCTGTCCCCAGTGGTGGCAGAGGTATAAGCGAGCAGAGTTTGCAAATGTCCTTTAAATAGTCAGGTGGGGATCTAGCTGATTATGCAGAGTCACCTCCAGTGTGGTTGGTCCATGGGAGACCACAGACATCTAAGACTGCTTGAGACCTTTTATGGCAACAGAAAGAGCAGAGTAGTCCCCTGCTCCCCAGTGAGGTTAACATAGCAAAAGTTTGGGTAATGCAGACATGGTTTGCCTCATGTGCACGGAAGCATGAGAGAGAGGGGGTCTCATCTGGTGAGTGAGTGAGAATGAAAGGGGGAGAAACCAGTTTCACTGAGGACAGAGTGCTACCTTTCATTTAATGAGGTGCATGTCTAATTTGTTTTATCGGCACTTATGGACTAAGCAGAGGAATTCACCTGCCAATGGGTTCAGGAAGCAATGATCTCTACTCAAGAACCTACAGCAAAAGGATAGTCTTGCACATAGACACGACCCATCCATCAGACTGACTTTATTTCTGACTGGGCCAGAGAGAAGGTATCTTTTTGTTCTTTCTGATTTGTCCTCTGCTAACATTTGCTTTTGTTTCTTGTCACAACAAGACCAACCTCTTGAAGTGCAGCACACGCTCTGTCCTGTTTAGTTTTGCAATGTTTTGTTTGGCTGCTAGCAATTTGTTCATCAGAAGAAACAATACTTCTTTGGCCCATGCTCTAAGAAATCCTCTCCTGTAACAGCAGAAATATAACAAAGTCCACACTGCCCACCAGACACCAATAGAAAGAAAACAGCCAAACACACCACCCTTCTGACAAAATGTTACAAGAAACCCACCTGACAGAAGCTGTGAAGGAAGTTCCTGGGATCAGTCTATTCAAAGAGCAAGAAGCTGAAAAGGATCACATGAGGAGAAAGTAATTGTCCAATTAGCCCAATACCAAATCTACAGCTAACGATAACGGATGCTTAATAGGAAGGTGCAAACCCCTTCCTAATTCACCTGAATGCCACACAAGTAGGGATAATTTGCTGTGCCCCTTTCATAGCTGATTATCTCATGCCCTGAAGCTGGGCACTGGCAGTGCTTGTGATCTCACCTTAGCTAGCCTAACCACATGTATTGCTAGCGTTATGTATTGTAACTGCATTATGTATTGTAAGCATTATTCATGCTTTATTAAGACATGGTCCATTCCCTGAGTTACAGCAAGGGTAAATTTAATCCCATGTCTACCACACGTTCAATCTAAACTGTTTGCCTCAACTGCAACATAGACCCTTGCCAGAAAAAAAGTATTTCCTTTTATTCTTTCAAGTCTATCTTCTTATGATAAAGAGAGTCTCTCTCTTGGAAAGGGAAGTAGCAGTGCTGGTTGGAGTCATCTATGTTACTATGTACTCCTGCTTCTTCTCCTCATGCTCTCATCCAAGTTCAATTGCCCTCACAATATTTTCTCCTTATATCAAAGCTCTTCTTCCTTTTACACCTCCTGCATTTTTGCGGTTCTGTGGATAGGCATATTGTATTACCAAAGCTCAGTTCTCTTAGGAGTGAGGTGATGTGTGGCCCAGACACAACCGAGCCTTTCATTCTGAAGGTTGCCTAATGTCTCTGCACTAACTTAGCTGCTGCCTTGTGTCCCATCATGAATTGCCTGTTTGTCTCTCTGCCACCTGCTGCATCTGGTTCTAACTTTACATGGGAACGCTTTGAGGACAGAGCCTGTCCTTTACCAAGCACATGTCCCACACTTAGCCTCAAAGAGCACATCATGGATCCCACAGCATAGGCTGAGTGTATTCCCTTCCCAGCATAACACAGGCAAAGACAGCTCTATAATAGGCGGCACATCCTCTTTGCATAAGCAAAACCACTGGTGAATACAATAGGATCAGGAAGAAGCTTGCTGAATGAAACTGCATTTTACTGAGTATCAATGATTCTGGCACCAATGCAAATAATATTTTCTTCATTAGGTTCTAAGCACTTCCAATTGTGTGTCATCCTATTTTCCTGGTCTATTTTTTATAACCAACAATTGCTCTGTTTCGAAAGAGAGATTGAAATGATTCTTTCCCAGATATATGGAACTAATTCTGTAAGTCTGTGTTCATGAATAGACCTGAACAATTATTATTTTTCCAGAGAATAATACATTCTCTGGAAATGTGTTTATAGTTGTCCTGAAACTCCTCACACATTATTAGTACTCTATTTCCTGAGTGATGCTAGCTGGGAAGGAAAAAAAGAAAAAGGGATTGGCTGCACAAACCTTCAAGAGGAGGCAGTGCTCTTCAATTTGTACCGCTATGTCTAGACTCAAGAATGTAGGATACTCAGATTAAACTCCCCCACACCAAGGGATGATGCAGCCCAGCCTCCCTTCTCCTGGGACAGTACCCTAATCCAGCAGGATGGAGAGGGGTGTCCTCTGGCCCAATCAATATTTAAACAATAATATCTTCAGCAGGAAAGGCAAAGAGGTGGAGAGCAGGCTGGCCCAGAAACCCTTGGAGTCTGGGACCCCTGAACAAGGGAGTGTTGGAGCCCCATGCTAGGGGCAGCTGGTTTATTCCAGGCAGGGATGCATCCTAACCTTGCCTTGCACCAGGCTTCAGGGCCTTTGGAGATGAGCATCTCTCATTACACCCTCTATAACAGATAAAAGGCTGTGATGGCAATAAGTGCTTCTTCCTTTTGCAGTTGCGTAACCTACCCCCTCTTTGCCTTTGTTCGCATGTGTCCATAGCTAAGCATTTCATTTTGGATCACACGGAACATTTTGTGTCAACTGAAAACAATAAGACTGATCCCCTTCCTCTGCCTGTGAGTTAAATCCCCAAAAATTTACATTTGTTTTTCTCTGAATCCAAGTTATTTTCCAGTAAGGCTGCCAAGCTAAAAATAATTTATTCATGCAGCTCCAGAGATGAAACAAATGCATCCTCTCCCTTATCTACCTGATTCTCAATGAGAAACATGGCAAGAGGTTCCCAAAACAGCACAGCCTGGCTTAGCAGGAGAAGCTGTTGCTGGCGTCTGCACAACAGCAGAATTTCAGGTACCGACATTGTGCGGCTTTTTGGAGGAGGATTTTCCTGCAGAATCCAAGGGGCCTGACAGATTTCATAGTTAGTACAGCTGAGAAGATGGAGATGATGTTGGATTAGATTGAAAAATGAGGAGTTACAGGAAGGGCATCACCTCTTTCCCCTTGCTCTGCTGAACCGCAGTAGGAGATCCCAATGCCATCTTCACTTTCTTCTTGCACCAAAATGACATAAGATCCATAAAAAGCCACTTCTGAGCGTAATTCATTAAGTTGACTCCCCAGTTCTTTTGATCAGGCATGCAAAGTGTGTTGCACCCCTCTGTGAAGCTGCTGGACAATGCCAGCCCGAGGTTTTTATTATACCTTTTGGCTAGCAGATGCAATCTCAACAGAAGACACTTTTACTTTTCAGGGTAGGGATGTACTTTGTAGAGGAGAAAGACTGTGAAAGCAATGCATGAAACTGCCCCAAACCAAAGGGCAGCTGCAATTATTTTCACTGTTCTAATCAACGCCCCTGATGTGGGACATCAAAACAGGGCAAACCAAGCACAGAATTCAACGTGTCCCTGAACTCAAGGCTGCATGACAGGGATAGCATAGACATGTCCCAATTATATTTCATAAGCTGGCAACTGCCAGACCTGCCCTCAGAGGAAGATTGGCCCTGAAGTCAGGAAGATGCAGTGGGACACAGTGTTCTGCGTGACTCCAAAGGGAGTCAGTGATATTCCTGTTTCCATATGGCACACTCTCATGTGAAATCCCCAGTGAAGACACTAAGAGCTATGAGAGTGTGACACAGCTTTTTTGGTGGGCCTTCCATGGGTAAGCCAAGAACTGATGGCAGCACACACTGGAGAGTGAGGATGAGTGGGAATACTCTTTCTTGACGGTGTTCGTGGAGCTCTGACCCCACCACTGAATGGGGGAGCTTGGAAATAAGCTTGTTCCATTGACATGGCTCAGAGGGATTATCTCCTCCTTGACCTTACAACCCTATGGCTGATGAGCTTACCAGGTGCTTTTATCTAGCCCCAGCTGACACTGCCAAGGGGTTTTGTCAGATCTACCGCTGTTGAGCAGAATACCGTCCAATGGATTCTCCATGCCCATTCTGGCTTATAAATGACTTGGACAATGAGGTTTTCACACCAGGCAATGGGGCTTTCAGGCTGAGTCAAGGCAGGAGGACTGAATGACTGGACTCCTGATCCAATCTGGTGTCCAAAGGAGCATGGAACTCAGCAGCTGAGAGCTGAACCTTCCAACTTAGGCACAAACACCTACTATAACTACATATAAGGAGTCTAAATACAAGCAAATGTAACAGCCATTTAGGTTTAAATGCAGTGCTCATGAACAGAGATGTGGCTGTAGTTAGTCTAGCTCTAACATCCATCAGCAGTACTTCCAAAGCAAAGGATGGACTGTTAAAGCAGCTGAAAAATGAGCACTGGTCACACTAAACCATATACCATGCTGCCTTAAGAAGCCTTCCTGAAGTTCCCAGGTGTTTAGCACTGAAAGTGCATCTTCCGGTGCCTATGTGGTCAGCAGAAACCATGCCTAGGCTAAAGACAAGGTAGATGTGAACACATACTAGCTAACTTCTTGGGGTCCAGCATAGTTCAGGCAAACCAGTCTTAAACTCATGTCCTCATCAGTCATAACAGTAAATAATTACAATATGAGCATTCTTGCCGAACCACAGGCAAACTGCTTCCTTATAATTCAGCAGCAGCAGGTCCATTCTTTTTCACATATTCTCAGTGGAGAAGGGAACTGTATTTCCTGACCAGAGTTGGTTTAGACCATAATTCAAGATATGACCAGAACCTGCTGCTGTTCGTGCGTGACACATGCCTGTACGTATCGCATCAGCATAGTCAGCATTTCCCTTTGACCATCATAGGTGTGATATCATCTAATGGATTAGTTCAGACTTTTAAGGCGCCCTTCAGCCATAGAGGCAACTCGTAACCCAGATAGTGAATCCTGTCAAAAGTGGGCTTTTTCAGCATGGTTATTACTTTTGTTACAGTAAATGTAGTGCTGGCGGCACGTTGTGCTCAACAAACAGCCCCAGAGCCTTAAGTCCTCTTTATCTTCAGGAGTGCTACAACACGAGGAGGGGCGGCATTTGCTTCCACTACAGCAACCTGTCAAGTTGCCTCAGCCTCGGCTCAGCAGGGTCACTTCCAGGAACAAGGAGATAATTCAGCCATTATGACCCCATCTACTCTCCCATTCTTTGATAAGCCTCCTAACAAAGGCACCAATTAGTGCTAAGTGTGGTGGGGGATTTTGCAAGGCAGGCACCTGGGAGCTGAGCCCAGCCAGGGAGCGCTGGTGGCCGTCGGCGTGCATCAGGACATGCTACCCCTTGGCACTCGCAGGTGAAGGAGTTTAGGGGTGATTTCTGGGGAAAACCCCACTGCGGTGGGAGGTGTAGGGAGGGCTTCAACTGCAGGCATTTTCCTCCAGTCTGGTACTGAGCTCCCGTTCTCTTATTGTGTCTGAGACGCTTCATTTTGGACAAAAATCAGTCTCAGAGTACTTGCCGTCACAAAGGGTTCCATAGAATATTTATGCCCTATTTTGGGAAAGAATAAGATGGTAGCTCTTAACATCCTCGCCACATGTCCCTCTCATCTCTCTAAATCTCCTCTGTGCTGTTTTATTTGGATAATGTGGCATTCACAACGTGCTTTCCATTATTATATGTTGCTGTCCAGCTGTTCAGTGTCAGGCTTTGCTTCAGGCTCCTTTTCTCTCCAGGCATGTGTCATTCTTTGCACATTTGATTCACTGATGTGCAGCGTATGCTCCAGGGCAGCTCTCTTTCATGGGCAAGCACCGGACTAATAGATGATCTCAGGAATGATCAGATCAATTCATTAACCTTCTGAATAAAGTTCTCTATTGATACAGCCCCTCTTATCAGGGAAGCCTTGGGTATTATTTATTCCACAAAGTGGAAATGCTGCTCTCCCCCTCTCCCACCCTGCCAAGGTTACAGCCTTACGTCAGCCCCTGCTGTGGTGACCTTGAGGGTACTAACCCCGTGGAAGCGCTGGGCTCTTTCCCTGTTGGGGCGTTCATGGGCACGACTCCCACCTTGCGTGGTGATCTGCACGTCTCACTGAACCTTACACAGACAGGGCACCCAGCATATATTTGCATGTAGGTTATTGGTCTTCGCTTGCTGTAGCATCAGCAAGATGTTTGGCATCAGAGCAGCCTTAGTTCACTGATTCTCGGTAAGAGGGCTTGCAAGCCTGGGACTAAAAATGTTTGGATTTGTCAATAGGGAGCGCTGGAAATAGGTTTCCCAAAGAGTTTGTGGAGTTTCTTCTCATCCCAGGAGATGTTTAAGAAAAAATCTGGATGTGGCCCTGAACAGCCTGCTCTAGCTGACCCTGCCGTGAGCAGGTGGGTTGGACTAGATAACCTCCAGAGGTGCCTGCCCAACTAAGCTACACCGTAGATGTGTGATTCCACAACATCGCAGGGTATGTTTTCATGTGAGAAGAGTTAGAGGTAATAGGACAAAGGGAATTTAGGGGATTAGAAAATGGCAATGCAGGCCCAGTTCAGGAGAGGATCTCCACTGCTTCCTCCAGAAAGCACATCCAATTGAGAGCGGAAACTCCAGGGCAAAGCCAGGAAGCCTAGGGCACTGCTCTTGTCAGGCCTGGAGACATACACATTTGCAGTCCAGCCCTGTCTGCCCATTTCTTCAAATCTGTCAGCTTAGTACCTACAAAAGGGTACAGATTTCTCCCTGCCTTTATTGTAATTACTTGGATTAGCACCGAATCATCTTTTTCAGCTGTAATATATGAGAGTCACACAAGGTTTTGTTCAGTGCCTATTTCTTCTATTTATTCAGAGCATGAAGCCCATTAACAAGATCATCATTTCATCATTTACTATAATCTTTCTTCTTCTATTACTCTAATGATCTCCAAATGTCATTTTGAACATTTTGATTGTAGTTGCCAGTTGTAAGACTCCTGGAAAGATCTTGACACTTTCCAACTAGGGAAATCTATCAGTGCCCCAGCTTTCCCTTTATCCTTTCAAGTAAAGGAAGGATTGTGTAACACAACTATCTTTTCCTGACAGTTTGCCCCCCTATTCCCGATGTCTGTGTGGTTTTTGCAGGAGGGAAGCCTGTTCTCTTTTCTGGCCTTCTGGAGTATTTTGGGGTGGTATTTTCATAAAACAGACTCTTTCTCTGTTTTCTTTGTTTGGGTTGTTTTTTGTTTTGTTTTTTTTTCCTTGCTTCAATTTTAGATTAAAAAGGAAGTCAGTCTGCCCAGGTGGAAATGAATTTCAATGAAGCAAGCCATTTTTATGGTGCAAAACATAACATTTTGGGTAACATTAGCCAGGTTTACCTGCTACATTTTCATGGAAATTTCCTCAGGAAATTATATTTCCCCAGTTTGTTTTGCTATGGAAAGCTACTGCTAGCAGCTGTCAAAGAAAATTGCAAGTACCCACAAATACTGTCATTTTCAAAGGCAAATATTTGCAGACCATAAAGTAAAGGCATGGAGTTAAGCCATCCCTTTGGAAGAGTTCCCGTTGGCTAAAACACTGCTACTAGTGAAGTGCCACTATTCACACCTTTTCTTTATATCATGGCACACCTATTTTTCTTTCCTTCACATTATTGTTATTGCAGTAACTGCAGTCCCCAAACAAGCGCAGGGCCCTACCTGCTACGAATTGTACAAATGTGGGTAAACTCACTTTTTATCAACTCTTTATACTTCTACTCACTTCCCCTTGGATTATCACCTAGGGTATGTTTGAGGTCATGTTTCATTTCCACTCCAAGTTTTTTGTCTTTGAAATAACAAGTTATAACTCACCTAACCCTAAACCAGAAGTTGTGTTTGCCTTGAGGTTTCAGTATTCATCAGCTGCTGTTCGAGCTAGAACAGCCTTCACCCTTTCACATACACCCTTTAAATGCATCTTTAAACAAAAGAACTGATCCTTGAGCAAGCACCTGATTTCAGCACCTACAAATGGGAAATGGTGTGGAAGTCAGTACACTTTTGCAAGCTGATAACCCAAACCCTGGGCATTGGATTGGAACAAAACTGCATCTGTATCCCCCGGTACCTCTGTCCACCATCCCACATGAGCATACCTCAGTAGTCCTCCATCCCATGTGAACACAGCCTCCAAGGCAAATTAGCAAAGTTAGCAGGAATTTTTTCAGATGCTTTAAGAGCTGTACAGGCTCTACAGTGATAGATTCAAGCAGCATGTGGATACAGACTCACCAAAGGCCCACCATAAAGTTCCTCACAAGTGTCCACAACTTGAAATTTATGATTATGGTGTGAGAAGACAAAGATCTATCTTGCATCAAGGCTTGTGTGAACTCATCAGAGAAGGATTTGGGAAGGCAGGAGGAGGGAGGCTTCTGAGTCAGGGTCCTGTACGACAGCTGTGTAATATCTCCTCTGAAAAGCTGCAAAACTCCTTAATGAGCCTGCCTGCTTCTTCCTGGGCAGCCATCAGGTCCCTGCCAAGACAGAAGAACACAGGCTGCATGCCTTGGATCTAAGGGATGAATTTTACATCCAGCTACTATGGTTGCACATGTTTTCACTGTGGTACAGTGTAAGCACACAGACTCTGAGAAGGAATTTGTCCAGGAACACAAGGTGGAAAACCTCAGTGTTTCTGAGAAGATATGCAGGGGTTATCATTATATGAGGGACACTCCCATCAGTGTTGTCATGGTAAGGATAACATATGACTGTAAACACCATAAGCTAAAAATCTCTGCATGAAATTAAAGGGCTGTGCATTATCTGGTGAAGAACAGCTGAGAAATTCAACTGGGTTGGCAAAGAATGGTGCTCAAATTATGAGCTCCAGACTTAATCCTCCCTTTTGGACAGGCAGCTGAAGTCTTTCAGGGTGGTACTGGAATCCAAAAACATTAGAAAGATAAAACTGTGCCTGAAGAGGCACAGTTTCTGGCTGCTGCAGTGCTTATGAATTCCCCCTATCCACAGCACAAGTAGGGAGCACAGAACTGGTTGGAGAACCTGGAGGTGATGGTGTCATGGTTTCAAGGGTACCATTAACATATACAGATGAAGATGCTTTTTGTAGGAGAGAAGTTGCCAGAAGTCGCGTCAGAGAAAGAGACTACTTACAGCCTAAATGGCCAGCCTGAAATAACTGTATCCCATGTCAGTTTCCATAGGAGGAACATCAAAGGGGCTACAAGGGAGACTTGGGGTAAGGATGGTCTCTTTTTATTGAGTGGCATTGATGGGAGGCTACATCTTTAAAGGGACAGTCCCACTGAGGTCTGAGCTGAAGCTGAGGCCAGTCGTGACTGCTGAACTCTCCAGCTTGCTACCCATTCAGACACTTCAGAAGACGTTAACAGCTTCAGACCTTTCACCAGCACCATGACAAGTAATCCTGTCTTTGCAGAGCAGGAGCAGGTGGCAAGCCCAGCCACTCTGGGAAGAATTGCTCAACTTCTCTATTAGAAATACATTTACCTTTCCCCCTGCTAGTGTGGGAAAGGGACAGATTTTTCCTAGGACTTATGGGGAAAACCTAGGAAACAACAGCACTTTAATAAGAGAAAACACTTTTGGCAGTGCTGGGGCTTTCGCTACAGCAGGATTTACTATTAGATTAGTAAGATTAAAAGGGATCAGACATGTTATGTGAGTAAGAACTCAACATAAACTAAAGTTCTTTAGCGCTTTAGTCTTCCTGCCTCAGGTATAAGCCTGCTGGGGTCCACAGAGATGCCCTTCCCTTACTTCTGCCACACTCCTATAAACTGCAGTGACATCCAAGCATGGGCAGGGAGGAACAGGCACAGTGATGCCAGCCAACAGCTGCATAAGCTATGGGCTTCCTCCAGGTTAGTCATCCCTGTGATTTCCAAGAGGACTGGATTTTGAGAGGATCCCCAATGTGTCTGTGCAAAAAGACATCATTCCTCCTCCTCTCCTTCACGAGCTGGCTGCAGGCACATCTGCCCTGCTGCAATACGCGCATTTCAGATTGTCTGACCTTCCGCAGTCTAGTTGTTTTGGCTGTGCAGCCTTGGTTTATATTTGGTCTGGGCTGTCTTTTGCTTTGCAGATCAGGTGGGAGGGTTTAACATTGTGTTTCTGGAGATTTGAGGATTTCTTCTCACTCAGCCTCCCTCTCTCTCTCCCTCTTATTTCTCAATGATTTCTCCAGCTGGGTCAGGTTGATCTGTGTGGGATCTTGGCAGAGCACCAGGGTGTAGCATAAGCAGTGCTTGTAACATTGATTACCTTGCATGCTCAGCCACTGGGCTGCTTGGGAGACGGAAAACCTTTTACAAAACAGCAAATTTGTCCTCACTGAGCACATTTAAAACAAGGGAAATGAATACAAATCTCATCACAGGCAAAACTCCAGATATCTCCTAGTCAGAAAATGTCTAGTCAGGGTAGTGCCCAGTCGCTCTGCAGCCTTCTCACACTCATGGGAGATCAACAACAATTGTTAGGCTATGCTGCTTCTTTCTCCAGGTTATTTTTCACTAGCTGAACTTTGTAGACATGAATCCATCCTCAGTCACACACAGAGGTCAGAGTGATCTTTGCAAAGTCCACCAGCCCTGATTTTCCCCGTTTTCTAGCAATTCTGCTTTGCTGGGTTATGGCCTCTTCTAGACCTAATGCTTCTGCCAGCAGTGCCTGCAGAGTAGCAGGGGCAGCTGGGCAATTGCATGAAGTCTGCTCACCAGCGTGCATCTCACCCTTTCTCCCTACATCTTTAATGTGCAAAAAGACAGCGTGCAGGAAACATGGTCCCAGCAGCCCCTGGGGACAGATGCCATTGCATTGGGCTGGCTGCAGCAGCATCGGCGGACAGGCAACAGCACCGTATGGCTTCTGCACTCCTGTGGGCTTAGAGCTCTTCCGGTTTAGGGGCAATCACTCCAAGCTCGGCTACGCTTCCCTCTCATTCTGACACCCGAGACCCGGCATTACATTTATGGAGCTCGCAAGGCAGCCTCATGAGATGCTTGCCAGGACATGAGGCTAATAATTTAATCAGGTGAATTCAGATGGGGTCCTGGAGCAGCTCGGGTTGCATTATATAATGGGATCTGCAGGACGCTCTGCCAGGTGGTAGGCTGGATGCTGCACAGCCTTCTCCAGGATGGCCATTAAAGAGAAAGCCTGCCTCCGTTTTGTACCCTGTCCAATGTCATGAAGTTTCACAAGGGGAGAAGTGCATCTTCCTGCCCATAAAACTGTGCAGGGCTTTGAAAAGTAAAACAGATTGTTTTTATAACAGAAAATCTTGTGCAGCGGCTGCCGTCTTCCAAAGCAACAGCCAGAAACCGCTGCAATTCGGTCTAGGAGACTGCACTGAGGTTTCCAATCCAGCTTTTGAGTGGGTTTAGCAGTTCAGCCAGCTGAAGGGCTTCTCCCAAGAGATTTGCTCAGACAGCAAAGTCTATCAGCATGTGCTATCAGGGCTTGGGGCAGGTAGAGGTGTGACTGGGTATCAACTGCTCCTCACATCAGGTGGAACACAATGTCTCCTGTGCCTGGTGGTGGGTTATATCTCTGCATCACATGCACACTTGCCTGTTGTTCCTCTGTGTGTTTGCTTAGTATCTGCACAACACTCAGCACATTCATACCCTGCCACTGCACAGCACTGATGGTCTAACTAAAGTGATTGCTGCAGCATATAGCCAGAGGCAGCACAGCACACAAGACATGGGAGTATGAAGACGTAAAACTTGTGGGGTGAGATCATGCTTTTGGAGGCAGCCCACAGCCTTGCTTCACAGCACAGACCGAGCATCAGACAAAGAGAGACTGCTGTGTGGGAAACTCAGTCTTTTGAACCACTTGGACCCCACTCATCCTTCTCTTCCTCACAAGCACCCCACTAATTCCCCATCAATCACTTGAATCACGGACCCAACAGCCCTTGGAGAGGAGTCAATCTCTAGGTGGGAATCCAGGGCTTGCACTTAGGTTCATGCTGTTATTTTAGTTTGTGGTGTTTGCTGCTTATTACGGTAAGCTCCCAGGAATGTCAGCACCAAAATAGCACAGAATCACAAGGTTACCTGCTGAAGAATGAAGTAAACAAGAGGGATATTCTTTCTCTCAGCTTCTTTCTGGTTTTGTTTTTGTTTTTGGTGGTGTGTTTTTTTTCCTAAAAGGAGGCATTCTGCTGAGTACCTGCACTGAACTCCACAGTAGAGATTTAAAGTTTGGAGTTTAAGCACAACCAGACACATGAGGTGGTTTGGGCAGGCCTGGCCTAACCCCCTCTGGGGAGATGTGCAGCCAAGGTGCTGTGTGCCTGCAGCAGCTGTGGAAATGCTGTTCTTGCCAGTCCAGCCTTGCCGGGCATAAAGGGGAGACTCTGTCAGGTCTGGAGAGCACCAGTGGCCTGGGATTCATAAGCCTATCTCTGTCTGGTAACTGGGGCTGATGCTGCAGGATAATGTAGCAGAGGATAAGGGCCCTTTGGGCAAAGCCCCTCATTAGTCATGCCGGACTGGCAGCACTGCTTCTGGTCCCACTCCCTGGGGCCAGTCCAAGAGTGATATTAAGAGCAGCTCTGGAGCTTCACCTGCAGAAGAGAGCCCTTGGCCCTCTGTGAGAGGCATGAATGAGTGAATACAGGATCTTTCCATAACCATGCTGAGGTCTCCTGGGATACCAGTGCACAGTCCAGGAGGGACTCAGAGATGCGCTTCTCTGTATGGACTCCATGAGAAATGAGAGCAGGAGAAAAAAAAAGCAATCAGTGCCTGCCTGGCAGACAGAGCGGGGCCAGTAGTGACTTTCCTACTTCTAGGAAGGCAGCACAGATGGTGGGAAATATTTCACCCATGCAGTGGCAGTGGTGCTAACCTGACACTAGAGCGGCTGGGGTCCAGTTCCCTTCTCTCCCCCAAGCTCCCCACATGACCTTGAAGGTTGGGCTCACACAGAGCCACCCTTGGTGCCCCAACTGCAAACAGCCTTCACCTGGCAAGAGGACAAGACTGGAGGGGTGCTTGGAGATTTAGGGACCTCTCTGGTACATGGAGTGCTGTAGAGCACGACTCTCCTTAGAGCTACAGTAGAATGCAGGGTAAGAGCCACTACCTCTGCCACTGGCTCTCTGTGTGACTTGGAAAAGATGTTGCTTGGTCCTAGTTTCAGAAAGGGCACTTGGGAAGGAGGATTGCACCAAAATCTGTGTGCCTTGGCTCTCCATCTGCAAATTAACAGCTCAGGCTGTCAGACTGGGAATTGTGTTATGTTCTCGCTTTGCCCAGAGGATGCCCAGGAAAGCAGCAGGGACAAACACTGGTGGTCCTCTCAGAACAGAAACCCTTGCACTACTAAAGGGGACTGCTGAGGCAAACAACGCTTTCCAGCGTTAGCTCCTTTCTTTGTCTCCCCTTTCACTTTTTCAATGAGAAACCAAATATACACCAGAATGTGGAAAAAAAAAAAACAAACCAAACCAAAAGAAAAAACCATCCTTCTCAGAAAATCCAAATAGCCTGCATAGAGCAAACGCTAAAGTGGTAGCTTTGGCTGTGGTACCTGGCTTGGATTTGGTGGTTCTGTGGGATCACCCATATGCCAGACAATTAAAATAAGCCAGCCTTTTATCCCTGTCTGGAATACTAACAAACTGATAGTAAAGCCACAGTGGTTTCACTGGCCACCCTACGCATATAGCTTTGGGCTCCATGATGAAATATTATAACAAAATTGGGGACACTCCACACGAGAAGACCTGTGATTGTGGCTCTTTATCAGCAAGGAGGGACAAGCATGTGGGGCACCGCTGTGGGAAGACGTGAAATGGGAATTACCTTTCTGTTCTGAGGGTAGGGATGAAGCATGGAATGTGGAGAAAGGTGAGGCAGAAAATAAAGCACAGAAATGCAGCCTTGGCCTTTCCTCTTCCTAACCTATGAGGAGCACAGGCACACCACCTTTGGACACTGCGCATCACACTACAATCTTTGCTGGAGTTGGAAATAAACCTGATGTTGGATTGGGCAGGGACGGGTCACTGGTGCTTGGCCTGATGCTGCCTGGGGCTGGATGCTTTCCCTCCCCCCCTTGCCATGCTCAGACCTGAACACATTTGGGAAGATGCTTCAAATCACTGACAATCACCATACTTGACCGGAGGCAGCCAAAAGGCGGAAGCAGCCAGCAGATGGGCGGAACACAGGGAACTGTAAGATGGTCAAGGTCAGTGAAAGGAGCTGCAGCCGCAGCAGACACCACCTGCCTGAGTGACTGCCAGGCACAGGCAGGGTTATGTTTTTCTGTTAAATGCTGCAGGGACTTCCCGTGGGAGGGGGCGATGCACGTCGCTGTGATGCTCACGGGCCCAAACCAGCCAGTTCACAACCCAGCTCTTTTGTGCTTGCAATTATGCGGGAGGATGGAGGTGACTCATGAGCTACTACTGCAGGACACAATACAGCAGATGTCCTGGCTGAGAGTGCTGTAGGGAGATGCAGCTACCGACAAAAGCTGGGCAGGAGATTTCAATGTGACCCAGCTTTGAAAGGAAGAAGGTGTAGTTTCAGCTACAAGGGCTGGAGACCTCACAGCTGGACAGGGGAGGAAAGGAAAAGCTTGGTGTGGGCTTCAGGGTCTGCTGAAGAAGAACATCCTGTCACACCAGCTGACTCCTGGGCTGCTACAGCTGTGCAGTCGTTGGTGCCTGGTCAAACATGAGCATGGGAACAAGCACCGGCCCGGGGAAGGGGCTCTGACATCTCCACATGGACAAATCTGACTCTAAGGGGCTGGAGGAAGCAGTGGGTGGAAAAACTGCCATGTTACAGTCACAAGCTGCTTACAGGTAGTTGTGGGGCCCTTCAGGTGATACGGCGAGTTCATACATTGCATAAAGAAACTGCCCTTGCAAAAAAGGTACCTGTAATCTGATGGCCGAACCCCCTGAAGGAGCCCCATAAAAGTGTTGTTGGTAACCCTGAATTGCTTTTGAGAGAGCAGAAAACCAGAGCAGATGGGGCAGGATGGAAAAGTGGTGTGTGCGGGGAAGATGGAGAGGAAAGGAGCGACAGTGATGGTGGTGATGGAGTTTTGATTTATACATTGCTTTTTCAAGTAAGTCCATTGCAACACTGGGATAAAAGCAGAACACAGATACATTCATTTTAACCACTTCTCCGTTTTGGCTGAATAGCTGAGCTCACAAGGTGCCACAAAGTTCTCTCTACGACAAAATGCCCATGCAAGTGGTATGGAGAGATCTTGCTCTTCTTCAATGGGACATTTTTCTCCCATGGTGTTTGTTTCTTCAGTGGCAGGTGGGGAAAAGATTTCAGAAGGTCTACAGACGGAGGAGTGAATGGGTGCTAGTGCATGCCACCGTGAAGGGCTTCCACAGTCCTCTGCTGCAAAAAGGTCTGAAGCCTCCTTCCAGTTCAGCTCCATGAGGAAGAAACGCAGCACGAAATCCTCTTCAATGACTCTGCTCAGCCAGTCCATGCTCTTCAGGCTGCCTGGGAACCCAGGCTGCTGTCTGCATGGGGCTTTCTATCCGGGAGGCAGCTTCAGTGGCTTCAGACATTAGCCGGTAGCATCTGTTTCCACACCCTTTCCTTCACAGCTGGTGCTGCTGCAGGCATCCCAGAGTTCAAACTTACACCCAGCTGCTGGATGTGCCTGTGCAAGGCCAGGGCAGGCACAGCCAGGCAAAACAGAGTGAGGCCTCCTTTATTACAGTATATAAAAGCAAGGGATGTGTTTACGGAGGTCGGGAAGGGCTGGCTCAGAGCTTGATATATTCTTCAAGGGGACAAGAGCCAGCTGCCACGGGAAGCAACCAACCTCCATCTTGTTTCCCAGTTGTATGTCAAATGTAACAGCAAGCACTGAACAGCAGTTGATAATGCTCATAGCACTAATAGTCCTGGGACATTTTACAAATGGTCACACAATTAAGTATTTGCAGTAAAATCTGCCTGGGAAGCATTTTCTCATCAAGTAGATTATATTTGGTCTACGTTGAAATTTTTCTTTCCTGGTTTAGGATTGAGTTCTTCCCTGTTTGGCAAGTCCCCGCATGATTGCCAGGTGGGCAAGTGGGGACAGTTGATAGAGATACTAATTTTTAGGTCCAAAGCGGTTCTTATCATTGCCAAACACCTGAAGCTCCCCGTAATTTCCATTTTTATCTGAATCTTGGACAACCTTAGCATAGCTTCAAGCTTCTGCCTGGAGTCAGGTTTAAAGGTCAAAGACAACCTTTGCAATGACCCAGAGAGTGAGCCCGTGCAACCCTGGGGTTCCCTTTATGTTAAAACACATTAAAACACATTAAAGTTTCCCTCATTTGCTTCATGCACAGATCAGCTTTATATACCTTGTAAGAGCCCTCCAAGATCCTGAGGAGAGCAAAGTGGAGGTATTATTAGTGGAGAGCAAAGCGCAGAGGTCTGTAAGCAGGCGTCACGCTGAGCAGGAGGTTTTAAATAGTTTCCTCTGAGACAACTTTGGCTCCTTCTGTTACACAGTTTTGCTCAACAAATTATCTCATGAAGGAAGCAAACACTGCAAGAACAATATACCTCATATGTCTTGTAGGGGTTGAAAACCACAGCATGGAAAGAGCAGTCTCAGCTCCCTAAACAAGTTAAACAGAAAGGAAAGGCACAGGGAGGGAAATCCTCTCTGACTTTGTTATGGAAATGTGATACAGTTTGACATTTTAATTGCGATTCTCCCCTTATTATCTGGCACACGTTCATAGTGCCCAAGATGTTGTTTAGTGAATCCAGCTGCCTCTTCTACTCCGTTTGAAGTCCGGTGGCTCCACGTGATAGGGGAGTGTGAGAGTCAATGTGATTTGTGTATGAGGAAACATAAATATGTCACAGGAGTTTAGTCTTATAGGTCTGCAGAGTTTATACTCGCAAAATCTGTTGTGCCCTTGTTTACACACCCA
Organism: Pezoporus wallicus; assembly: GCF_028554395.1. NCBI lineage: Eukaryota > Metazoa > Chordata > Aves > Psittaciformes > Psittacidae > Pezoporus > Pezoporus wallicus. The sequence goes on from NW_026639660.1 coordinate 3,381,844, forward strand.
GATCCAAAGGCCTGACACACCCTCGCTCTAGCTCAAAACTTCCCTAATTTCTGCCTTCCTACTAATAACGCCATCGCAGAGCATGTGGATGATGTTTGACCACAGTTTAATATATCCAGGAAAGCGTGCTTTCAGATGTTAAGAAGAGCTTTAATCAAAGTTGATTCTTCGTCATTAGCTGAGACAAGCACACGCAAGGTTCTGCTGCCACATGTACAAACTCCTAGTCATGGGCCTCCCCATCCATGCACTGAAAACTCATCCATACCACCACATGAAAAAAGAGGACTGTAGAAAATGTGAACATCTGCACACCACTGAGCACACACACCTGAGTGCAGCTGTGCTTGAGTGCCAAACAATGCGCCTGCTCTCCCGCAGCTAACTTCTGCCAGCCCGAATTGTTGAAATAAACTCGGATGTTTGATGCTGTTCCTCACCTGAGCTTCACCTCTGCTGCCAGCCACAGGGTAAGACTTGGCATAAAATGATGGTGTGCTTCTTCTATGTAGCAGAGGAATGGAAAGGTTTACCATTTAAAAACAAGCCAGATGCACAGGGGTCTAACTTAAGGAAAGAAACTTATGGGAATATGCTATTAGAAGCAGGTGTCTTAGTCTCTGACAGGCTCCCTTAAACATTAAGTTGCAAAATCTGTGCGCCTGAAAGTGAGAGATGGTAATAGCCTCACTTTGAATAGAAGGTTCTTTGAGAGAAACAGCCATCGCTGAAGGCACCAAGCTTGCACTTTGGAGCCAGAAAAAAAAACACCTGTTTCTGTGATTCATTTTGCTTGAATAAGGACCTAGCTAAGGCTACTGCAGAAAGCCTTGGTGACCTTACCAGCCCCGGGTCCAGGCCTTTCTCCAGCGCTGGGAGAGCAGGGAAGAGCATTGGCTGGACAGACTTGGAAAGCCTGGCTAGAGCAGAGACCTCTGTTACTGGAGCTTTATGCAGAAGAGTCATTCGGGGAACATCCAGTTCTGCATCGTCTCGCTCTAAATTGAGTGCTGAGCCTTTAAAGCTCTTATGCTTCTAACCTTTACTTCTGTAGCCCTGATGAGTGAGATGGGGTGATAAAGGTCCATAAGTGAGTCACAGCATGAGGAAGAGGAGTCAAAGTAACATTCTGTTCTGGATAATCAGAAACCTTTACAACCAGACACTACACCAGAAGTGTCAGCTGATTGTGGGACCAAATCACTGGACACTCTCAGACACACAAAAGATGATAGTTCTTTGCCTATGAACAACCCAAAATCATTTCTAAATTGTTTCCAATTATTGAAGAGGAGATTTAGAACAAGCACAAAAGGAGACTTAAATGCACAGATCATGATTTCCAGGGGATCTGAACACATGGTTTCACATAGTGATCTTTCCTTCTCCATTTAAACAAGAATGCAGGGTTCTTCTCAGAAGAAACCTAGGAAGGCTTAGGCACTGGAACAGGTTGTGAGGCACTGGAACAGGTTGCCCAAAGAAGTGGTAAATGCTCCATCCTTGGCAGTGTTCAAGGCCAGGTTGGACAGAGCCTTGGGCAACATGGTCTGGTGTGAGGCCTCCCTGCCCATGGCAGGGTGGTTGGAACTAGATGACCTTAAGGTCCTTTACAACCCAAACCGTTCTGTGATTCTGTGAGCAACACAGCTTGGGTGTAGTGTCTAACAGCACCATATAATGATGTGGTTATCATGGGGATTGGGTACAAGGACAGATTGTTCTTCTCATTACTTCTTTAACATTCATTCATCAGTTAACTGCAAAGTGACATGATCCCCAGCTACACAAATATAGGCTCCTAGTTCCACAATAATTGCAGATTAATGCAATAGAAATGGCATGCTTTGCACTAACAGCCACCATCTCCCAGTCACCAGTACATGGCATCGCACTTCTCCACACAGCCATCAGCTGAGCTAGGAAGATGGCTGTGGCAGGAGGTGCAGAATAAACAGGAATTGGTAAAGTAACCTTTAGGGAGCACTTCAGAGGTCTTATCCCATCTGCGGTGGTTTAGTGAGACACAGAAACCGCATTGCCCAGCTCTTAAACATTATTTCTTACTTAAGTCCAGAGTGCTGGCACAGGGAGCTGTTCAGTGGCCAATGCCAGGCTGAAGCCAGTGATAAGAGAACATGGAAATGAAGCCAATACTTATTTTTGTCTCTAAAGCATGTGCCTGACCATGCAGCAGGTCTCTGTCAGGGCTTACTTGTCCTCACGCTGAATGCCCAAATCATGTGAAAGTGGGAAGCCATTTGGGAGCTCTTTGCAGAGTGGAAGCTCCTCGGGAGGGAGCTTCCCCCTTTTGTTTGAAGAAAGCAGCTCCCTGACGTGCCCAGAGCATGAACTCAGCTGGCACTTGAGCCAGTTAGAAGCCAGATGGCTTATGAACCTCTCCTCTCCCAGCAGACAGTGCAGGGAAATTGCTCCTGTCCTAGGAGGAAGCTCAGAGGACTAAACGCAAAGCTGTGAATGTGCAGCTGACCTGGCTTTGAAGAGCCCCCCTGCCTTAGATGGCCTCACATCTGTTTCTTTCAGCAGAAATATTTCCTGCCTAGACACTGAATCGGTGAGCTTGAGATTAAAAGGGAGCAGTGTCCACCTGATAAAGGTGATTTGCTTTTTCCATTTCCTCACTTGCTCTTTTGTTTTAATTGTGGTGCTCATAAGTGCAACTGATTGTAATGGCTTCCTGAGCTCCATCCACTGAGCCGAAGTACCAAGCCATGCCCAGGCTCCTCAGCAGCAGCACCTGAGGGGTTAAATGCATTGGGCAGCAGAGGTGAAACCTGCACCCTTCACCTCATGTATGTGAGGTGCTCACGCACAGAATTCATTCCTCTGGCCCAGCTGACACATGGCAGTCTCCAATGACAGACCATATGTCTGAGCCTCCAGAGCTGATTTAGGCTATTTCAGTGACTGATTTGTTCAGGGCAGAGGCAAACATCCTTTTGTGGTACTAAATGGAGCCAGCAAAGTTACTACACAGCCCAGCTGTCAGTCACTGCTTGTTGGCTGATAGTTACTCCACATGAGCTCTCTCTCATCTGCTTTAGTGCAAAGTTTTTAGTAAAATGAAAAGTTTTAGCAGTAGGTTAAGCTAAAAACAGGTTATTTTGTCCTTCCTTAGCTGAGGAACTCTGCACCAGCAGAGCTGTGGGATGTTGTATGAACTCCAGCAGAACCCTAGTTGCAAGTAGGTGTTGAGTGCAAACATCCTAAATCTTTTCCCAGTCACTTGCAAAGTGAGTGTGCATCTTTGCTCTCCGTGGCAAGGATCATTTGGTCCACTGCATTGACTGGGTCACTTACCTAAGCCTGGTTATTTGATATGAGAGGAGGACATACATACTCTGCATGCACTGAGAGCTGACTTATGAAGCTACATTGGGAACACTGCAGAAGTGGGTTTCTGCAGCCAGCTACCAACACTGAATAGCCCTGCTCCTTTTTGGAGCACACTAGTGAGACTGTTCAACCACCCCTTCACGTTTATCCCTGCCTAACATTATTAGCTGACTTTCTCCCTCTCCTCCTGCCCCCATCTCTCCTTATCCGATCACCTAACATCTCCAAAAATAGCAGTGCTATGTTTAGCCTCTTCTGGCACTCCAGGCAGTTCTGTGGGTGCTGGACCGGTCTCACAGGGACCCTACAAATTTCCACTGCTATTGGAGAGAGGAGTGTTTTCAAAACTGCTGACACCAGATCCCAGTGAGCAAACTAAACCAAGATGCTGGAGCCTGCAAAATGTTCCTATTATAGCAGGGGCGAATAGCTCCCATCTTGTGTTACCGAAGCCCTGCAGTCATGTGTCCTGGCAGCTCTGCACCCCTGCCAGTCAGGAGGACAAAAGCGTGAGATCATTCCCAACAGTTCTGCTTCTGTGATGTCATCATGGGAAAGCCAAGCAACCACTCCTTTAGGCATGGGAAGTCAGAGGAAGGGGCAGGCGCAGGATTTAAGCTTTCCTTTCTGCATCCATGTGAGCCAAACATAGTTTGGGAGGTTACAGGGGGGTCACTTTCCTCCCCTTTCCTCCTTCTTGGAGGGCACTGTAGCCGTATCACTGGCAGCTTTTTAGGAGCGCTGGACTGAGGCAGCTTTGCTCCAGCCTTACCGGAGTATGAAAGAGCCATCTACAGGTGATGGGAGATAAGGCGGCACAGCCCTACCTTCCCTATCAACGGGAGAGCGAGATGCTACCCCAAGCTTGTGGCCTTCTCCCCTGAATTACACCTCCTTCCCAGGGCCACAGCCACCCTCCTCACAGGGCACCCGTGTGTTATGTGAATGCTCCCAATCTCTTCTAGGTCATAGCTGCTGACTTTAAGCCAGGGAACCACCAGCCGAGCTTGCTAGATAGGCTGGCAGTCCCTAGGGTGGTGAGTCATGTTTGAGAGAGACAGAGGAAGCACGCTACTTGCAAGCTAACGTGGATGGGAGGGCCCCTTGGAGACACCCTGTAGCAGCCTTTCATACCCCTCCACTGCAGCTGCGGGAGGCCAGACCTATGCAGCCAGGATCCAGCAAAGCGAGAAAGGGACCATCACATCCCAATCACCAGCCTTCAGCTCCAGCTAGGCTTGGGCCATGTTCCAGAGACCTTTGCTGGCTGAGGCAAGTTGCCTGCCTTGGTCAGCCTGCATTACCGTTGTGCCAAAGCATCAGAGAAGTCAAAGACCAGCCAGACGGTAGCGGAAACACTGTGGTCATGAACAGGCTGCTTAGGAGTGCCAGCCTTGCATTAGAAAGACAGGGATCCAGACAGAGAACAGGGATTGCGAAACAGTTAGGAAAGAATGGGAACTTCTCTTATTCAGAAAGGCTGGTGTGAGTTTCTGTAGTAAGCAGGAGAAGGTCTAGACTAGAGATTGAGACTACAAGGCCAGTTCCAAGTGGAACCTAAGAGATTTCAAGTAAATCTATAGACTTCTAATACACTTGTTTTTATTATCCACTGCTAACATAACAGTTCTTTCTTTCTCAGCCTTGGGCATTTCTATATGGATCGAAGCTCACAAGAGACAGGAGGAGAGCTCTGGGCATAATCACTGCCTAAAATACACTGATCCCAAGAAAGGCATTTGTATTTTGGTGTTTTCTTACCACAGATTTTTGCCTGCCTCTTTTTTTTTTTTTAGTTTCTTTTCACCCATTTGTCTTCAAGATTTCCTCTTTCTCTTTGTTTCCATTCAGGACCTCCCTGCACTGCCCCCACTGTCCCTCTGTCCTCTTCCATTTGTTTCCTAGGCATTCCTCTGATTGAACCCAGCTCTGGCTTATGAGTGTAGTATCCCCCACAGGCTCTGTCTGACTGACACATGACATATTTTAGAGTGTGGACTTAGGCCCGGTGAGGTGAAAGAGCAGTAGTCAGCATGTATGAGCCATGCAGCACAATAGAAAATACAGCTTTTAATTAAAACTGGTATTTCAGGACGTCTGCTGGTGGCAGCCCTGCTGAAATATGACATCTCTGAAGCCCCACAGGTTGCAGTGTGACCCCATCTTAAAGAGCTGCAGCTCCCAATGCCTGCACCAGCACTTGCAGTGATGGGAAGCGCTCTGTGTAACGGCTGAATACCCAGCCTGTGCTGACAGCACTCCCACAGCAGGATGGTGACTGCTTTGTAGCCTGAACGAATGGACCTGCATTAGAGAAGTGCAGGTCACAGCCGTGGCTCTACTTTGCACATCGTTTCCAAGACCCTCCATTTAAAATTACTGGAAATTCAAATGCCATGGGATTGCATCCCTGTTGTCACCTGCGTAAGTGGAACTAGACCCCAGCAGGCTGGGAGCAAGATCTTCCAGCACCTACCCTGTTTACTTGACATAGCACAGCACCTGTTCTTACATCTTGCTCTGCCAATATCTCATTTCATTTATTCCTTTCTCCACAAGCACTGCCCCGTGGCTATCACAGTAGGACACAGCACTCCAGTTCTCCGGTCACCCTGTAGCCCCTTGAAGGTATCACTACAGCAGCAGGGAGACAGGAGTGGAGATTACTGCCCCTGCCCCAAGAACAGGCAAACCTTTGTTAGATCGTTGTTACTCTAATGCTTCCCTGTGATACCTGGAGCAAGTCACTTGAGCCTTGACCTGCAAAGGCAAGCAAGGCTTCCTCCATCTTGGTGTCTGTAAATGCGATTCACAGTACTGCCTTACTTCACAAGGTGCCACATTGGGAACGCACATGCCCTACAGACAACTCTCTGGACCAGGGACCAGGATGGCATCTCAGAGCAGGCTGGGCTCATTATGAATAATTCTCTTAAAATGGAAGCAGTGCTGCCCACCTGTCCCTGAATACCTCAACCCCTGGCACAAGCAGAAAGGGCATGGGGGACCTCAGCTTGCCCAATTTGGTTCCTGCGCACCCAGTGCCCTCAAGCAAGGAAATAGCAGCGCCCTCAGAGAGCAGTATTACCTTGACACCGCACTCTGCATTTCCCTCTGTCCCACTTCAACCAGACCATGTCCTGTGTCCAATCAGAACTGGATATCTCACAGCCCAAAATCACAGTGTTATTGTCTAAATTGTCAAGAACATCTGCTCCATGGGCGGTCTGTGAGGTCAAGAAAGGTATTTCCCACAAAAGGTGAAGTGGATTGTCCCTCTGTCTCTCATGGGGCATTTAGACTTCATAGCAAATCAGAGGCAGAAGAAAAATGGGATCAGGTTAGAAGAAAATGTAGTTTAATGGGCACACCTGAGAGCTGGTGCCCAGAGCCATACCTCATTTGATAAACAGTAATTTTTTTGAAGTTCATTATATTGGAGTGGGTTATGGGGAGCAGCCCCATAATTTAGACCCAGCAACACCCCTACGTACCAGCAGAGGAAAACAGCAGAGAAGAGCTGCCAGCAATCTCCCTGACCCTTCTTCACAAGCACTGCCCTCCCTGGGGTCCTGGGGCCCCTCGCTCGATGCCAGGCCCTGGTGCATGGCCCTCCAGGTGAGAAGAGGAGCCAGAGGTGAACTGAGAACTCCTGTCCCTTTTACCCACAGGATTAGGCCTTTCACAAACCAGCAAGCGTGGAGTTAAGGCTGCAGCCAAGATGAAATCCAAACATTCGCAAGTGTGGGAATTCCCAGGGAAAGTAACCACGCTACCTTCACTCTGCCCTCGCAGCAGTGCTTTTACACAGCCTGCAGATGGGTCTGCCTCGGCCAGCTGCAACAAAGAGTTTAATCTTATCAGTGACCATAAAAACTCAAATTCCTCTTAGCAGAATTGCTGATGGGGACGGTAGTGCCAAGCCTGGCTTCATTGCAGCCTCACACAGTCAACGGGGGGAAATCACAAATATCACAGATTCCTGAATCACAAATTCCTGCATCACCCCGCACTCCACTCAGGGAGAATGAGCCCATCGGCGACTCAGCACCTCACAGGGTAGGGCTGGATCCAAAATGGTTTATCCCTCCATCAGCTGGGGATAGGATTTTTATGTTACTGAAGTTAAACAGCTACAATGCTTCCTGCAGGTTCATCTAACGTGCTGCATAGGGATGAGGGAGGACTGGGTCCCTGTGGACAGGAGATCTTGGCAAAGCCATGTTTCTCCTTGAAAGGTGCATTGAGCTTAGCAAAGGTAGTGCATGCCCATGGGAAAGTCTTGGCATTTTGATGCTGAGAAAACAAAGCCTCAAGTGTTCCTTTCCCATCTGGGCTGTCTTCCATGCATGTGTGCAGGTGCTGGATCTGGAGAGCAATAGGAGGTCTCAGGTCTCAGCCATTGGGCTGGGACTTGGGTTACACCTCAGTGGCTAATTTTGATCTTATTGTTGAGCAAAAAGGTTTGTATAAGGTTCTTTGTCTCCCACAGTCTGTCACTTGGAGCTGTGAGGCCTACCCACAGATGCTTGCACCTCCTGCAGGAGGTGGTGTGGATCACCCCCATCAGCACCACAATAACCATGACTAGCTCCTCTCCAGCCTCCCTATCCCTTCTTTTGGCCCTTTCTACCTCCAAGTGCCCCACAGGCATGGGCCTGCAATGGCAAGGTCAGCTTTCCTGGGCTGCACTTAGCTGTCTTACCACTGTACATCTGCCACCATCATCTATTCTCCTGTCCCAGGTTCATTCCACCACCTCCCTATTTGTCCTCTCTTCAGGTATTTGTCTATGCCCTGCCATGACCCCACCAGCTATGCCCAGCCCTCCATACTTTCAGAAGTCACAAACATCATAAAATCCTAGGATCATAGAATGGTTTGGGTTGGAAGAGACCTTAAGATATCTAGTACCAACCCCCCTGTCATGGGCAGGGACACCTTCCACTAGACCAAATTGCTCAAAGCCCCATGCAACCTGGCCTTGAACACTGCAGCCACAGCTTCTCTGGGCAACCTGTTCTCACCACCTTCACAGTGAAGAATTTCTTCCTAATATCTAATCTAATCATCTTTGTGTTTCCCTTGTATTTGTTCTACCATCTCAGCCCATTCACCCACGTGTGTTTCCCTCCCTGTGTACGCATGGTCTTTACACATACACTTCTCATGCAGGGCTGTGAGACAGTCTGAGCTCTGCTCCAGCTCAGTCTTGTCTCTAGTGGAGATGCCTCACCCAAGAAAGGAGGCTTGCCTTCAGCTCTGGAGCAGACAGCTCCTCTTGCAGCCCACAGGATACTCAAGGATAAAGCACCCATGCGCCAAAGACCTGGAGTGACCGTGCAATGCAGACATATTTGGACAACCTCTGGTCTGCAAGCAAAGCTCCCGGCTCTCCAAGGTCTCGCTCCTGATGTTGATAGGAAGTCACCCTGCTTATACAGGGGAGGCTGGTGGAAATACTTGGCATGCACTTCAACTGTTGATAAGGCTGGACTATCTGCCAATACACATTGTGCCTCTCCCTCTGTCTGACTTGGAGTGGTCTACAGTTCTCATCACCATCGTATGTCAACACCTGTTTCTTCTGGCTCCTTCCCTTTGCCTCACCCTTTGTACATCTTGGAATAGAGCTGCTTAGCACAGGGGCTGGCCGAGACCCCAGTGAGATATCTGGCTGCTTTGGGAACTGAACCATGGAGAATATCACAGAGGTACACAGTACTGCTTGCAACTTCATTCAGAGAAGTGGCTTCATTTGCAGAAATGTACATCTAACTCTTCTGCTGGGTGGAGGGATATAATGGGTGTTCTTCCTCCCACTATTGCAGGCTCAGAGGTGACAAAGAGCCATCCTAGTTAGGGGCTACAGAGATGACGCCTCCATGGAGAAAAAGTTTTATTTATGAGCCAGATTAGGAGGCATTAATTGCTTTCTCTCCTGGTTTCTGCTCAGAAAGGTACAGTAATCACAGGAACATTTTTGACATTGTTGACATAGCTTCCCAGCCCTCCTGCTGAGAAACAGGGACTCTTGCATACTTCAAAAGGGCTTAAAGGCTCGGGTTGTGCCACCACAGTAATAGTGCCGATCTAGGACTGGGGTGGGGGGAATTTGCATTAGAAGGATTAAATACCAGGGCTATTGTGGAATTTTAAACTGATGTTTTCCGGCTGACCACAGGCCCAGAGCTTGCGTGTGGCATGTTTGAGCCTCAAAAGTGCTCTTGATCCTCTGATCTTTTATTTCATAACATTTCTCCCCACTCCCTCCCTTCAACTGTATTTTGCTTTTCTTGTGGCTGCTGAGCAGACACATGTTAGCAAAAGGAACATGTTAGGTTAACAGTACTGAGAGCAGTCCGAAGCTCAGGAAAGCTTCCTTTGCACGTGTTGGAAACACTGAGCACCTGGACTACTCTTGCAGTGCTGGGCACTGGAATAACAACAAAGTTAGGATAAGCTCCGTTGTGACCCAAGTGGCCTGTGAAGCTTTCTCACAATCCTGCACAAACACTATGGAATGTCCTTACATCAGATTACCTTACAAGATGTGTCCCTTGCTTGTGGTTCATAGAAAACCCCTCCGGCTTTCATATCATGATGCCAACTGAGATGTTTCTTGCAGCTACATCAGCATAATAGGGTGTCTGCTGAGACAACTGGTTTCCAAAACATCATTCCACGATATTCCTGGCACCTCTCAAGTACCTCGCTCTGCAGGAAGAGATTGATCCTGTGACAATGCTCAACCTCTCACACAGCTGGATCAGTTGTGCTCCTGTGCCAGCCCGCCACCAAACTGTCATTAGACACAGGCTCAGGCTGCACACAGATTTCTGCTGTGGTAGTAAATGGCTTCTTATTAGGTCCTGCAGCTGATTCTGGGCTAGCTGTCAGAGCAGCCACCCCCCTGCACAGCATCATACATGAAAATTATGGTTCTTGGCAGGGAAAGATCTCTGGAGCTGGTGTTCTGGGGTGGCTTTTTTTTCCTCTGCACAGGGGTGGATACCCAGCTTTCCAACATTAGCCTTGCCATGTGCAGCATCCCAAAGTCATATGAGGCTTGCCTTGGCCTGTTTTTGAGGCAGACACTGGAAACCGGAAAGGGCCTGTCTTGGCCCTTACCATACAGTGTAGTGGTTCGGTGTCTGACTAGGGCCTGGGAGGGAGGCACATATCCCTGCAGACTGGGAGCACTGGGGGAGTCTCAGTGCTGCTCCACCCATGTCACAGCCAGCAAGCATCCGTCCATGGTGGGGGGTGTTAGAGCAACATGAAAGCAGGGGGGACAGCCTGCTTCCAGCTCTCCCTTAAATCTGGCTGCCTCCCCAGAGCACAGCCCTGTGGTTTACAGGGCACAGGCACCCTCTGTAAGCAGAACCAGTCTCTTTCCATAGCAATGTGGCCCTTTATGGCTGAAGGCCTTAATCAGTGCCAGCTAAAATTGCTGAGGACCCAATACACAAATATATATGTGTTTCTGTTCTTTCTAAAATCACCCTTGCTGGTGTTTCTAGTAGTTACTATAATTCAGTGAGGACTTGGCAACTCATCAAAGCTAGCATTTTCCCTTAGTCTGATGCAGCAAAGTAATAAAGAGCAACCACTAAAGATCTTGGACCAGTTACACAGCGAGGCAGCAAGAGTTGCTGAACATTTTCCCTGCAACCATGACTCAGCTTTACAGCCCATCCCCTACAGAGTAGTTTCCCCAAAGTGTTGGTTGTACCACAGCCAGCTATCCTTCTACCACATCCCCTCACACATCCTGGGATGACTGCTTAATGGGAAGGAGAGCGCTATCATGGAAGTAGCAGTAGCTAGAGGCTTCAAGAGTAGGTGTGCTCTCATCTGCATTTGACAGATGCCTGTTAATTATTTATACAGCACAAGAGATGTACTTGTTGCTAGACAAAGAGCAAGCAAGACCAGACTCCTTCCCAGGTAGTTTTCCATGCAGATTGTGCAGATACCAACACACAAGGCAGGATCAGGCATGGAAGAGGGAGCCAACCATGACATGGAGGAGGATGGTGATGAAAGGAGAGACAAGAGGTGCAAGCTCTTAGAGGAATTGGAAGGAGATGATTTGATGAAGGGAAGAGAAATTGTTTTCCACTCACAAGAAAACAAAACTGGAAGAGGCAGCAGAGATTTCAGAAATACCAGAGTTATGAGTAGACACCCAGCTTGGGGCTTAAACTGGCACAACTCCTGCCCTGGCCACCGTACCTTGCTTGTGCAATAAGGTTGTAGGAAGCTGGGAGTGAAGGAGTGAACACTCCTAGAGATGGAGTAGAAGGGCATGCCACGAATTGGCCTTCTGCAATATGCACTGATGTGCAATATGTTCTGGATGTGTATCACAATTGGGCAAGCTGAAGCTAGGGAAGTACAGGCCCATATGGTCCAGTATACTTGGGACCACTTTGTCACATGGTGCTGTTGATCAGATCTCTCCATCCAGGAAGGGGGACAGGAAAGCACCAGCAAGAGAGGCACAAAGTCACCACTACCTGTTCACAGGAGACACAGTCCACAGTCCAGCCTGCTTCACTCCTCTGGCTTCAAACTGTAAGGAGAAGAGCTTGCTGATAAAGAAAGACCTTTAAATCTAATGGCAACCAAGTGGCTTTTTGATTCACAGTGCCCTTATTCAATATACTGCTGGAACAAGGAGAAGTTTCCATTTGATGATGGACTTAGATGCCTTTATGGAAACCTGCACTGACTGTATCAGACCATGAAATTTCTCTCCTCCTTGCCAGGATGCACTTACATGTTGGATGCTTTAATAGTTGAGGTGGCACTTTAATTTTAAGCACTTCTTTTTATTGGCTCCTACAAGCTTCTTAAGCCATTTGGAGTTGTTGGGATATTTTTTCCCCTAGGCTGAAATTTCTCTTGTTCGTGCTTAGCCCCGGGTGATGAAAGTTTGACAATAATCTGCTGTTCTCAGTGTCTCAAGTCAACAAAGTGGTGATTTGGGGCTGAAACAGCTGGAACTCCCTGATACACTGATTGGAGGAGGCATAGAACAAATTGTGACTCCTCATTTACTCCGCACACTCTAATTTGTGGATTCCTGGATGTCTCTTCACCACTGCCTCAGCATGCAGGCATCATCCAGAGCCCAGAACACCCTCCCTTGCTTCAGTCCATGCTACCTACTGATCCCACGCTCCCACACTGATGAGGCTGTGCTATACAGCTTACCCATGCAGATCACTTCATTTAAGAGACATTAGGGAAGTGGTTGATACTATTAATCAGAAGCAAAATCAAACAGAGCCCACAGGCTTAGCAAGCCAAGTCATTGCAGGGTCACACTGCTTTTCATTAACTTTTTTCCTTTGGCACAAACCTTGCTAATGCATAGCCCTTGATTTTGCAAAGTGCCCCTCCTTTTCCTAGTGTGCCTCCCCCACTTCTAACACACAGTACACAGAGCTTTGCTTTCAAATCCCATAGGACAAATGGGCCTATTCACAGCATTAAGTGCTGCCCAGCGTGGTTTCCAGAGCTAGCTTGACTGCAACACAAGATCTGGTGGGGCTCTTGATGTCAGCTGGCCTCCCGTAGGTGAGACGAAGAGAGCTACCTCTGTGTAGGTTCTTATGGCTCTCCTGCTCTCCTTCACTCCCTTTGTTTAAGGGTCCCTTTGCCTCACCTCTTCCACTCCCTTACACATGGTAGTGCCAGGAGACCCCTTCAATAAGACCTTCTCCTCCATGCAGCTAAGCCCTCGGCAACATGATCCCAGCTGGGTACTTCATCTTTGTACTTCACTGGTAGCTCAAGATCAGTCAAGGGCGACATCTGAGCCCACATCCTACCTTACACTGCCCCTGTGCGCCCTGCAACTATTGGAAAGAGCCCTGCTAGAGAGTTCCATGAAAGGCAACACCAGCCAGTGGCAGAGGACATTTCATCTTGTTTCACCCCATGAAAAGTCTAGCTGAGCAGATACCTCAACCCCAGTGCTTGTGGAAGGAGGGAGGAAGAGGTTTTAAAGCCTGGAACCCTTTGAAAGTCATGAAATAGTCTGAAAGCGAAAGCATCTGGCATTGGCCAGATGCTAAGGGGGCATGGCAGGGAAAAGGATCCAAAACCGGGCTTAAGTGAGAAGGCAGCCAGAGCACAACTCTGCTCCCCTTACTCCCTCTTGGCACCCTCCACTGCCTGGAGCACCCATTGCTGGGCCTGCTGGGAAGCAAGCTGGTTTTGCAGAGTGCAGGCTGCTAAGTGAATCAAAAGGATCATTCAGGCGGCTGGCAGGTCTGTCAGGAGAGCGGGCTGGGGGGAGCACAGCACCCCATCCTCCCCTGCTATTGGAGGCCAGCCGGTTCAGCTGGGGAAGGGGGGGAATGAAACATCTCCAGTGTCAGCCAGTGAGGCTTGCTTTCCCTTTATAGCAGCCCTGATGGCTGAGTGAGACACCGCAGGGAGAGCTGAGTTAGAGGGCGAGGGGGGGCCAAATGCTGGCCTGCAAAGTCAATAGTAATTTAACACCCCGCTGACATTTTTGGTTGGCAACAGGATAGATATTTAAATCATAACCTTCTCTCTCCTATACCCCTTCTCCCCACCGAAAACAAATAAATAAACCAGCAGCCCTTGTTTTGGCCTGCCAAGAACCTGGAGCATTCACTGTGTGCTCCACAAGCCTCGCATCGGGCATCATCAGCTGAGCGTTCCCTTGACATCAGGGATGCTCGCTGCCCTCCAGCTTTTGGTGGGTGCTGAGGACCAGGTGCTGGCAGGGCTGTTCCCAGCAGCTGGCTGGGACCCGAGCACGTGTCCCTGGGTTGCTGTGCAACCAGAGGCACAAGGCACAGCGCAGCAGTGCATACGTGCTGTTTCACCCATGCGACAGCCAGCTCATACCAGCCTCTCTGACCCCTGGCACAGCACGCACCGGGCCCCAGCTGGGCTGGTTTGCCTGTTGGGGGCAGCAGGAAGATAGGGCGGGAGTTTGGGAAGAAACTGGGGAAGATGGAGAGGCAGGGAAGGAAAAAAAAACAGTCTTTTTGAGTCTCAAGCAGTGCCCTTAAAGAGCAGTCAGGATCTGACACCAAAGCCTTTTCCACTTGAAACCAATGCCTGAAAACGGGTGTTAGTCCTACCACCTGCCTGTTTTCCACAGGTTACAGAGACATTGCCCTGCAGCCCCTCAAGCCTGCAATCTTCTTTTTCAGACTGGTTCAGACCCTGGAAGAAATGGAGCTCATTGCAGAGCCACTTCCTGCTCAGTGGGAATTGCCCCAAATACCCCAGATCTCATGTTCTGTCCACCCAGCCCACGGTAAGGACAAAGGATCAGCTCCAGCATCTCCCTTACTCGTTTTCTCTCAAAGGATTGCCTTCTCCTCACACATGGTACTGCAAGACAGCTCTTTCCCTAAGGGGGTCTCTGTTAGCCCTTACAGCTCTGGTTTCTGTTTGCACCCTCTGTCCATGGGTCCTAATCCACAGGACAATGGATGTGGTGGAAAAGCATCCATCAGCTGAAAGGACCATTGAATATGTCTGATATCAATTAGGACATAATTTGTCTAGTCTTATTATTCACGTATGAGTCCTGAGATTGAGACTCCCAGCAGTAAATGGTGATTTTTCTCCTTCCCTTCACCTCGGTTCCGGTGGTTTTGCTCAAACTAAATAGCCTGGCTTGCATTTGCATGCCTGTAGCCCCTGCCTGCTGCTGCTGGGCTGGATGTAGCAGAGGAAACAGCTGTCTCTGGGAAGGGGAAGGAAGAAGAGGAGCTAGCTTGGAAGAACACATGTGAATTATGAATGTGGAGTGGAGATTTATCCCCAGAACCTTTTCAATGGGATGACCTCCAGGTGGGCAGCAGGAAAAAGGTGCCAACTGAGTTGACAGCAAGGAACCTTTGCTAACATCTGTGGCAAGGTCTGTGCGCTTTCACAGAGCTGGCAGGGACTGAGGTGCTCCCCATCCGCTTTCCCTTGGAGTGTGCAGGCCATTTGTGTGAAAAGCTGAGAAGAGAAAAAAGGGAGGTGCAGACAAAGAACTAAGTGATGCCCAGTTCTATGGGATCAGCTCCCAGACAGTCTCCTTTGCACGCTGGCATGGCTGATGGGAAACTTGGGGCAGGGCTGCAAGTCTGAGAGCCTTTAAATTAAAGGCTGTAGTCCAAAAAATGCCTGAAGACTAACCTGCTGCCAAATGCAGGTACTGACTGTGAATACCAGGGTTAAAGCTGCTGCTTTAGAGTAGCTGAGGGCTGGATTCAGTCTTGTTCCCTCCCTTATAGGGCAGCAGCAGGAGAGCTGCTTAGTACAGCCCGTCCTTTCAAATGCTGGTGCCTTCAATATTGGTGCTCCAAAATACGTGTGGATCAGCCCTCTTTAGAAGCTCAGTGTGTCTGGATGAATAGTGTCAGATGTCCTCAGATCTATTGAAAACGTTCCAGCTGCCTAACTCCGGGTTTTGCAGACAAATTTGAGGTGAGGAGGATGGAAAAGTTTGGTTTCACTTGTTAGCAAGTCCTCCAGTTCATACACAGTGGCGAAAAGGGACAAGCAAAATATAAGACGTTCACAGAAGAACACAATAGGGACAAAAAATTTGTCTGTTAGCAGATTTCCACCCATTCTTTTTGTAAGCCCATAAATAAATATCTCTTTAATGCCACTGTTTGTTTTTATTCTTTCTGAAAATGCTCCTCCTATTATTTTTACCTCATCCCTTGGCTCACTTTGTAATCCCTCTAGTACATTCTATTCTTAAGGGAAGCCTAGTGTCAGCTGAAGAAAGGTCATGCTCCACAGCCACATGGTAAGACACTCAAGGCACCTCTGTGAGGGCCTAGATTACAGTGGGTTATGGTGTGGGGTTATGGGTTGTATCACTCACTGAATAGAAACAGGAATGGCTATAGGACTGTGCTTCCTTTTGTCCATCAGATGCGTCTTATTTTCAGGAATGGTGGACAATAGGTCTGAGGAAATGTTTTTGTTCTCTCAGTGACCATTTAAAAATGAGCAGTCTTTTCTTCCTCTATCAGTTCTTCTATCAGCTCTTAGTTTATATTCACCTCCAT
Source organism: Pezoporus wallicus (assembly GCF_028554395.1). Lineage (NCBI taxonomy): Eukaryota > Metazoa > Chordata > Aves > Psittaciformes > Psittacidae > Pezoporus > Pezoporus wallicus. The sequence goes on from NW_026639660.1 coordinate 3,398,274, forward strand.
TCAGGGCCAACGGGATGTTTTGGAATGCTGAGCTTTATATACCATCAGGCTTTGCCTTATGGCCTGAACAGACCCCAGACATCGCTGAGTGGAGAAACCCATATGATGGAAGCAGTGGCTCTGAGGTGAGGTAGTCTACAGTGTGCAGGACTGTACCCAGATGAGCGCACTCCCAGATCACCTGATGATCCCAGCTGTTCCCATCAGAGAGCCCCTTGCTCCCTGTGCCTTTGGGAGCTGGCTTTATGAGCTAAATCCAGCTCAGGATCTTTGCCTACAGATTCCATTCTACTCACATTCTTGCCACCCTCTTTCCAGCTCTCTCCCTATAATCAGCACCTCACCAGGGCCAGGAGGATGGCAGAGCTCCCAAGGGAGTGGTGGTGGCGGGGAAATCCCAGATATCTGTAGATGACCTGCTGCAGGGAAAGGGCTTGAATGCCAGCCTTCCCATGTGAACCCAGGAGACACGAGCAGCGAGCCACCCAACCTGTCTAAGGACCAGACCGCTTCTTTCAAGTTCCTTCAACATTCAAGCAACGTTGCCCGAGGACCCCAGCATGCTGGCTTTCAGAAGGCATCCTCATGATGTTTTCCAGGCATGTTGGCTAAACAGAAATGTGTCATTTGGTCTAAACAAGAATAAATGAATCTGCACCTCCCAGGTCTTTAACCCTTTCAGTCCTGGCTGGACAATGTACCAACAGATACTGGTGTTTGAACTCCCATTTGCTTTACAGAGAGTTTCACTGGCAGGAAGGAGATGTCCTCATGGCAGAGGACTCTGGTGGGGGTCCACAGTGGCATTCCGAACTTGGTATTTTCTGAGTTATTCTCATGTGAACACACTCCCAGAGGAGAAAGTGACACAAAATCAATGGCACAGATCAATACCTGTACTGATGTATTTCCTGGTGACAGGCCAGATGGCCAATTGAAGGTAAACAAAGTCTGAACAAAGTCTGGGCACAGCAGGAGGTTCCAGATGGGAACCAGAAGTTCAGAGATCATTGGAGCCATCTCCATGCACGCATTACAGGCACCAACCAAACACTAATAAATGATTAACAGGGCTGTTGTGCATTAGCCTCAGCTTTTAGGTCCCTCCCACTATTTTTGGGTTATTAAGAAAAAAAAGCAGAAGATAGGCATTTCTGCATTTGGAGAAATTAATCAGATATTCAGTCTCTGTGGGCCTTATACAATCCTGAGAACCCTGTTTCCCCTTCCCAGGATACCTCGGACCACAGATTAGTCCTTTCAGTTGAAGGCTGTTCAAAGGCACTTCCCGTCAGAGTTCATGCAGAGTCTTAAACAGCAAACTCTTCCATGAGGCCTTCTACAGTAATGCAGCAATCCCTTTCTTCATTCTGTGAACTGAATGATCTTTATCTTCAGAGTCCTCAGTTCTTCATGCAATAGGAAAGAGAGACAAGACCTGGGGATGGAAGCTTTTGCTTATGATGAGAGCTGATACAGGGAAATCACTTGGGCTTATTGCCTCCTTCAGACCCTCCTCCCACATTTCCACTTTCCCTTCACTTTATCTTTCGTCTGGACATCCAACTGCCCCTTCTGCCTTTAGATCCATTTTCCGCACCTGCAGCACTACAGCACAATAATGTCAGAAATATTCTTTCTTTCTTGAGTGCTGCCCACTCTTTTGCACTCCATGGTACAGTCACACTGCAAGGCCTGTAACAGGCTGAAGGGGAGAAAGGTTCATTGGAGATCCTCGGAAATCCCTTGGAGAACCTCCATCTATTTTGTCAGGCACCAGTCTTAGCTTTCAACAATGGCCTGAAACTGATGGAGCTCTGATATCCAGCTATGACCTGACCAGATACAGAGCAAGTAGGCAAAAGTATCTGGAGCTGAAATTGGTCCTCTTCCTTCTATTCCAGCTGGAGGTCTTCATAGCCTCCCCCTTGAACACAGGCATCTAGATCTGAGGAAGAACACTGGTCAGGTCCTCAGGAGCAAGAGTGAGGAGGGCACCACAGGGGACTGTCCCCTAGGATCTCTGCAGAGCACTGCAGCTCTGCAACAGACAACTTCATTCTCTGACCTTCAGCTCCCCAACTCAATAATTTTACTCCTTATACAACAGCAGGATTAGACAGTGTCTGCTGATTGGCACACCCTGATAGGCATTACTACCTGCTGGCACAGCAGCAGGCACATGCCAGTACTCCTGTGTGCTAATGAAAAGGCACCATTTCCACTTCCATTTCAGCACACACTCAGGATTCCTGAGAGCCAGCATTGACCTTTGTGTCCAGGAGAGCATGTGTTGTCCTCAGTCCTGCCTCGCAGGTCCCAGAGTCCTGTTGCTTAGGGCAATGGCTGCCATCAGAGAGCTGTATGAAGTCAAACTGGACCCCTACTGAATTACTGTGGGGACAGGATTTGTCAGCACTGTGTCACACAATTCCAGTGGTGTGTTGTCTTTATGCACGCTGTAATTATTCCGGCATCCCTTGAGGAACGGAGTGAAAAACTGAATCAAGAGAGGCTGGATGGTGCAGCTACTCTCTACGTTTGGAAGTCTGGCTTTAACATTTCTCTCTTTGGCTTCCTCCAAGTTCTGCTAGAGCTTCTTTGTCAAAAAGGTTAGAACAGTTCATGTGCAGCCCTCAAAAACATCTCTATCACCACGACTCCTTTTGGGAGCTCTGACATCCTATTGAGCCGTGGAGAAGTGATGATGATGGAGATCTGGGAGAAATGGGAGGAAGGATTTCCCTGCCACACTTGTATATAGCCCTGTTGCCCTGCTTTCACCCAGAGGAACTGGACTCTAGGACCAAGGTCCAAGAAAAACAGTAAATAATGTTTGACTTGGAGAGAAGACAGACAGAAGGAGCTGTCATAGAAATGTTGAACAAGCCACAGAAGAACTCCCAGTTCTACAACCCAACAGCAAGAAGCCACCCCAGAACGCTGCACATGACCTTACTGTCATCTTATCAGATCAGCTGGAACTCACGGTCTCAGGGTGCTATGGGGCACAAGAGCTAAGAAAGATTTTTTTTTAAGAAGTAAGTAGCCTCCAAATGCTGTTTAGGAATAGGAACTATTCCAAACATGTCAGGCTTCCAAAAGGAAAAATGTCCCTTATTGCTTCTGATAAACTGATTCCAAGGCCATGGGTCTGAAAAGGAATTTGCCCCCAAGCTTGCTTAGTCCAGAACCAACCACTGCAGAGTATCTTGCAGCATTTCTCTGGAGGAACTGATAACAATCACATTTGGACTCAGAATGGACAACAGCACTACGGAGCCATTAGGCTGATTCAGATGTCTGCTATGACCAGAATGAATAGCATCTCTCCACCTGATCCGTGAATATTAATGTTTCTGACCTAGGTGTGATGTATGGGAACATAAAACCTTTGAAAGAGTGAGGTACTAAGTACAGAATATGGGCATGACGAGTAACAGCATAGAGGGATTCATAGCCTGCAAGTGACAGATCTGATGTATGGCAAACCAAACTTAAAGCAATGCTCCAAGACTATTAACAACATCCAGGTGCTGCTGCAGTTCAGTGTGCCAGACAGCAGGTCATTTGAAGCCTTTGTGAGTAAGACCATCCATACACACATGCTTGGCAGCACCCTCCCACCCCCAGCAAGTTTGAGGGCATGAAGACTTGCTGCCCAGCTCTTTGGGGGGGGGAATTCTGTTTCAGTTCCATACACATGGCTCTGCAATTCAAGCCCAGCAAACAATAGTTTGGCCACTCCAAGAGCAGTGAGCATGAAAGGGGTGACTGGAGCAGATCTATTCCCAGAAGCCAGTCCAGTTCTCCAGGGGAAGCTCAACCAACACCTCTGCTGAGTGTCCAGGAAAACAGTTTTGGCAGCCTCCCTGTACATGGTTTGAGTTCAGGAGAAACTGCTGGTAGATTTGGGACAGACAGCGTGCAGATCACAGCTGCATGCAGCCAACAGCACAAGCAGCCTTCTTTGCCAGAGACACTCCTCCAGAATGCTTGATCTTGACTTTTTATTTGCCATATTGCATTGGTTTGGGGTGTCAGCCCTTTTCACTCCCCTCTGCCTCAACAGCCTTTCATTGCCGAGCTACACCACATCTCCTCCCTGCCCAAATCTTTCTTTGCTTCTCTGCTCTTTCCCCTACAAAAGGAGCTCTTTTTATGCTCTGCTTCAGACTCACGTCCCCTAGAAAACACCCTAATCTGAGTGCTTCCCTACAGAAGCAAAGGAAATCTTTTTGCTTAAACAAAAAGCCCCCCTACTAACCTGCATAAGGCAAACATCCTCTCCTGTGAATTCTTTGGGACAGGCACTGTCTCATCCTATCTCTCAGAGAAATCCCCCAGCACAAAGCCTCTGTGTGCAACTCAGTTTCAGTTAACAAACAGGAACTATGAACTCAGCTTGCAAGGGATGAAACAGTAAAACTGACCTTACTGGAAAAAGTTCATTCCCCTTTGCCATTATCTGGTGGCAGACTTCACCTCAAGCTGAATAAATACAGTAGTTCAGTTTCTCGATCTCCAGTTGCTGTTTCATAGATGGTGCTCGGTTGTGACTTGGCCCAGCTTCAAACAGGGATGGGTAGGTTAGCTCCAATTGATTTGTTCGTTAAAAATTAGAGCTGGTACAATGCCAGGATTTCAATCCCCATGTAAAGCGTGATGGCTGAGACAGGGAAGACAGCTTTGGACCTCAAGCTGATAGCTGGGCTCTGACACCAGGTCAGCAGGTGATCTTCAGAAAAATCACCATTCTTCAGTTTTCAGTTTCCTGAAGGAAAAGTGGAGCATCGCAATGCAGTACCGCAGGAACCACAAGAGTTTCTTCCTCTTTCTTGTAAGCAGTGAAGTCTTACTTGCATCATTATATTTATGGTCAGCTTCAGGTGAGATTTTTTTTCATCAGAGCACTTCCTTCCTAAAAGCACTGTCCTCAAGTGTTCATGAGCTTTGCTTTGATGAATTGCACCATAGACATCTAGCTGAGAGACAATCCTCTGATGGACAAAACTTTCCCTGCATAGTGAGTGCTATTTGGACCAGTCAGGACAGTAAGTATCAAGCATGTTAGCTGAGTCCTAGGGATTATAGATATTGTGCTTGAAATAAACTAGGAATGAGCCTCCATACTTCAGTGACTATCTGCTCCTAAACCATGAGTCAACACCGACACAAACATAGGCTTTTCAACCCCATCTATCTCCACTGAGATTCAAAAAAAAACAGTGACTTAACAACACAGTAGCATGAGTCCATAGCCAGGGTATTGTGGACAGCTGAAAGATGTACTGGTGGAAGCAGGGTTGGAAAAGCTCTGGACCAGCTCATCTGGGCAGGAGGCAAGATGACAGAGCTGCTGAAGGAAGAATGGTGGAGATTTTCTATATCTCAACAGAGCGGTGGTGGCAGCAGCAGTGGCAGAGCTGCATGTGAGGCAATATGAACTGACAGAGGAAGGGATGCTGTCAGGCAGAGCCTTAGGCACAACTGCTGCATGCACTGGCCTGCAGCCAGACAGCGCTGCAATTGGCATCTCACTACAGTTGGCACCTGGCGAGGCCACAAGTGGAAAGACGAGGCAGTGCAGACAAGATTGTGAAACCTGTCACAGATACATGCAAAGAGAGTGGACACCTTAAGTCATTAAGAGAATGAGACATTTAGGTGAGGCTTCACACACCCAAGCTTCATGCAACAGAGCCCCTGCCTCAAAACAGGTACAAGACTGTGCTCATGTACCCATTCATCCCTGCTGAAGGCAATGCAAGGGCACAGCAGAGCATTTCTGCAGGCCTTGGAGCTATTTGCAGTTTGGCAGCAGCTCCGTGGTCTCTTTATGAACACCTGCTCTGCATAGGAATGGCTGCTTGAGACTCGGGTAATGGCAGTGTCGGACAGGGCTGGTGTTTAGCCCCCAGTGACAGGGAAGTGTGAAGGGTGACCAGCCTTCTGCTGCTGCAAAGGGAAGAAACGAAAAGGATCGTGTAAAGGAGACATAGATGCTAGAAATGCTCTGTATAATCCTGTCTGCAGATGTTTACTGTGATGAGCGCACCATACTGCTTTTGGCACGGCTGTCTACTTTTTTAAGCACGCATGCTGTTGATAAAAATCCAGGCACACTGACACAGCCTCGAAGTTATACAGTGAGACTCCAAATATCCCATAGCTGGAAAGATGAAACAAAAGTTTTGATGTACCAAGAATGCCTCAAAACCAACAGAGCTGCAATTCCCTGGGTTATGGCATCCCACAGGACAACCCGCCCATAATTGGCACTGAGCCTCCAGCAGTCCCAGCAAGCAGGATCTGAGGTAGCCCTGCAGGGGAAAGCCTCAGCACAGAGACAGCCACTGCTCTCCCATGGCTCTGGGCACTGGCAATGCCACCATCCCCATGGGCCCCGGGGTCCCCTTGGTTGGCAGGGCTTTAAGCAGGGACCCTGCTGAGCAGAAGGACACGTGCTTGCAGGCCTGGCGCCACGGGCAGACACTGAGAGGCCTTGGAGGCCAACCTCAGAAACCCTCAGGACTTTATTTGGCTCTCAAGATGCCACTTATCTGACTCTTCCCTAGCCAGCTGGCTCACAAGCCACCTTCTTCTGCAATTTCAGTTGCTACACAAGGCTGTTCATAGCAGCCTGGGTGAAGACACTGTCCAGAGCTTGCATGGAGGAGAAGACAGGTAGGGACACCCTACCAGAAAGCAGAAAACACAAAATACATTAAAAACATACCACGCTGGTAAGCAGCGAAAACCCAAGGTTCATTTTCTTCCCTTCATCGTGGTCAGTTCTTGCATTGTGTGTGTAGGCCTTGTTCCAGCACAGACCTGGGATTCCAGCTAATCCCATCTTTGGGGTTTCAGGGCAGCAGAGTATGTCAGCTCCCAAGGAGAGGACCCATGTTTCTTTCCATAGACTTTTTTGGCCATGTGGCTTGGAACCTCAATGTGAAACACGTTTAAATGGTCTGAATTGGGTTTTTGCAGTTCAGTGTCAGACCCTAGAGGGGTGGGCGCTGAAAATCCCAAGTAAATTTTGAAAATCCTAGCTTAAATAAATACCCAATTACTACTTACGATATCAAAGTACTGCAATGAAGGAGAAAAACACTGATGGCTATTACAAACCCCTGCTCATTGCAATTGCATTGGGCAAAAGGTCAGGATCTCTCACTCACACATGCACATGCAGTGCTGGCACTCATGTCCACCTTAGCTGCAGCACCCCTGTCTCGTCCTGTTGTCCTGCATGGAAATGAGCTTCACTGACTGCAAACTTCTCTTTACAGAAAGTCACTCAATTACGAGTTGCCTTACTGCTGCAGGTCAAGGGAGGTAAAGACTTCACGTGCAAACAAACACACACACAAAAATCCCCAGCAAGAAAGGACAAGCCAACCTTAACAAGTGATTCCGTTACCCGTAAATAAAAAGAAGGCAATCACAACATGCCTTAAGCTTCAGGGAGCCAAAAGCCATCTCTCGTCGGTGGGTGACTGATGGCTCGCGGGCTTTCCAGCACAAACTTGCCTGTGTCATTTGTCACCTGCAAGGGGTAAGCTGTTCCTGAAGGCTCCTCTGTGCTGGTGTGTGTGCGTGCGTGCATGTAACTCATGGAATTTCAGCAAAGACGCATAAGAGGATTGTAGTCTTGGTTCAGCTAAAGACTTAGGATTCTGCATAATGTGTTAAGAGGAGCTTAGTGCAATCCTACTATTCTGCCACAGAAATCCTGAACAGCAGCCTGTCTGTTCTCACCTTTCCCCATCTGCTAGCCAGCTGTGGAAGAGCTGGCTTGCCCTGGGACTGTTTAAAGGAGCAGGTGCATGAGCCAAGGTTGGGATTCTGCATCTATCTTCTCCTGGGAGCAGATTTTTGTGCTCACTACAATAAATAGACACTATAAAGGACACCAGATGCAAAACTCTCACAGTGTGGAGATTCACATTTTTACATAATCTGTAGTCGTCTGGGAGGTGTCTCACAAGAAAGGAGGCTTCAGTGCTATGAAAAGGGAGTAGAGAGCCAGAAAAGAGCCGTTTCATGTCTCAGTGGCAGGAAATAATCTAAAAGTAAGGAACGGAGCTCTTGGCCAAATCATATCATCCAGGAGGACATTTGCTATTGTGGAATAAGTTACCATGGCTAAAGCCACACAGGTAAGTGTGTGCTTGAGATGAGACCAGATGGTTGAGAATTAGAACAAGGATGGCAAAGGCCAGGGAAAAGGGAACAGAAAGGTAAGATACTTGTCAATCAAACCTGAATGTCAGGCAATAGCGAGGTCAACAGGTTGGGTGAGGGTGTTTCCTGCTACTCAGATGCTGGGAAAGTTTGTTTTTTGACAGCTAAGCCGGAGCCACATGAATCCTTATTCTGAACTTCTCCATGTATGCCCCATGTGCAAAACAAAGCTATTGTGAAATACTTTTTCCTAGGTTCTGCCTATCTTCTCCCTAGATTCTGCTCAGATTATAATCCCTCGATGCCACTGACAGTCTTGTTGCATGCTTAGGTACAGTGCCTAACCCCTCTGGAGCCTCCAGTCACTGCTTTCATATAAATAAATAAATAAGTAGTAATGCAGATGAGAGTTTCCAAAAGTTGGCTCACTGGGCATGATATTAGCACAATGCAGACTGGGAAAAAAATAAAGGGAAAAAAAATATATTAAAACCTAGTTGGCTCACACACAGAGAAAAATAATAGTTTCATCTGAATGTGGGTGAGGCAGGGGAAGGAAGTGGACTGGAACGTGAGCTATTGCTATTCTGTAAGATAGCAGAATGCTAAAACAGCATTTCCATGCTCTGTATGCTGAAGAGTATCTGTGTAGAAAAGTGGAAAAGTAAAATGGCAGTAAGAGTAGATCAGTGATACAAAACAATCTCTGCTACTCATAATCAAGCAACAACCAGGTGATGCATGTTATAATGTCTGTTGTAGATGAATATGGCAGAGAGTAGTCCATATAGAGAAGCTTTACGTATCTATGAGGTATTCTAGAAAGCAGTGACTCTGAGGAGCTATGGTGGGTTACACAGATAAGTCACTGGAAGCTGGCTCCAGGCAGAGAAAGCCTAACTTATCCCTTCTAGTAGATAATTATGGAGATGTGAAGTAGCAGAAAAGAGCATGATTTTCTCACTGGCATGGCACTGGCAAAACATTTACCAGATGACCACATTCAAGAAGGAAGCAGAAAGACTGGGAAAGGTTCATAAATGAGCTACAGGAACAATATGCAATCTTTGAGATACTCTATAGCACAAGAACTCTTCAGGATCCCACATAGTCTATAAGAAGAAAGTTAAGGGCACTATGATGTTTTACTGATCTACTAAGGAAAAATGCATCCAAGAGCAGGAAGGCCTAATTCCCCACAAACAACATGCTAGTAAAGTCCAGGCCAGAAGATGAAAGCCGTAAAATTCAAACTGGAAGTAGATGCGAGGTGTTTTTCTCAAGATTTGAGGAAAGGAATAGCTGAAAGCATTTCCTGAGGGAAGTGGTGAATTTGTCATCGCTTGGACTCCTTACATCCAATCTGGGATGATTACTAAAGTACATGGTCTAGTTTACCAGAATGGATTGGATTTGATAAGTAGTGGGGAAGAACAAAGCGTCTGGACTGCCAGCTGGCCAGGCAGAGCTCCACATGTTGGGTTTTGCAAGTGATGTGATGAGGTCAGCCTCTGCGGTCCTTGTGGTTGTAGTAGTAAGATCTCATAATGCATTTTCCATCTGTGATTCGGAAAATGGCTTTCATAAACAGCCAGTGAGGTGAGCTGACCCCCTGTGACTGAGACCAGAGAGACTCCTTCCTCAGTGCCTGATCAAAGCTAAAACCTTTGTTGGCAATGCCTAATGACCACACTTCTTCTGAGGAGACAGATAATGAGAAATGGCCTTGATGGGATTTCTCCACAATGACCAAGCAGCATAAAGTTTGGCATGCAGGCAATGCTGGAACCGGAACTGGAGTCTCAATGAAGTTTTCCTTGCATCTTCCTGCACTGATTTCATCATCCATGTGCTATCTTTTTTAGAAATCTGCATAGATTGACATGGACTATGCAGAGGGAAGCACTGATCTTTTGTATTCTTCAAGATGATGATTCAGATCTTAGAGTGCCTTTTACTGGAGCCAGCATTAGGTGTAGAAAATTAAATGTATAAACAATAACTATCATCACTTTCAGGGTGTGCCTACTGAAGAGTCAGGTCGAATCAGGAAACTTCAAGGAGACAAGATCTTACGGTTAAGCAACAGTAATCGAGAGCGCCATACTTTGCTTCAACTCTGAGCTTTGCCATTAATTCTCTGATCATGTGCATGTCTTCTTCCAATCCTGCACTTCTATAGCAATGACAAGAGCTGTACTTTAAGTCTCCTACCCGCTGCTTTACAGGTTCCCAAGTCCAGAGGCTGTCTTTGTTGATGTTTGTTTGTGCAATGTGTGGGATTTAAAAAAAATATCTATTTTGAGCTCCTGTATTTTTTTCTTCAAAATGTCTAATAGTAACTCCCATGTGTGCTGAGTATAGTCGCAATCTAGGAAGCAAAATGTGTTGCCTTAGGTGAGATTTTAGTGGAATTGAAAAGACTGTATTGATGATTGCTAAACTGTTTAATTTCTCTCTATCATCTGTTTCCAGTAAGGCTAAAGATAGTTCCCCATATCTGTTCTGTAGGTCCATATGGTTCTAAATGAGAACTGAGAACAGTTCTCAGACTATTGTCCACTAAAACCTACTACTTTCTCTTGCTTCTGTCCAGCATCTCTGGATTTCTGTCTTGCTTCTCTCTCAGCATCCTCTGTTAATCCCTGCTTGTGTCATTTTGATATAAGTATGCAAGTCCCTCCTGATCCAGACTGATTTCATTTGATTTGTTCTGTGTTCAAGCACAAGCTTGCCAGAAGGTTATGAAAAGCACTGGGAGCTTTTCCAGTCATTTCCATGAGCTCTTAGACCAGATTCACTCAAATTTTCAGTTTACTTATCTTCAGTGCTGAGAACTGGTCCAACCTCCCCTTTGTCTAATGCTAATGAAAATCCAGCTGATTAGAACATTTACAGGAGCAAGAAACATCACATCTCACAAGCTGGGAAAAGAATGGCATAAATTGCTTCTGGAGAAGAGATTGAAGTTCAGTGAAAGATTTTGGTTACTGAGTCACCATTTGTTAGAGAATTCTTTCACGTGTCAGAGAGAATGGAAATACTCTGCCTTAAATCAATAGGAAGCTACCAAAATATCTACAAAATGCTTAAAAAACTTTGCAGGAGCCTAATACTTGTTAACTTCCAAAGCTGTGTTGTCCTGCATGATGACATGAAGGAAATGCTCTTGCCCCCAGAACAGAGGTGGGCTATAAATGCCACAGCATTCTCCTTGGGATGGGGATGGATAAAGAGAACTCAGGAGAGCAGAGGTGAAGTTTCAGGAGGCGGAAGAGAGTGTCAGTCAAGCTGAGCTAATGTCTGGACCCAAGTCAGAAAATTCAGCACAGGCCCCAAGTCACCATCTGAATCTATGGAGAACAGTCTGTCAGTGCACAGACAAGGGAGCCCATTCTTTAACATCTCTTCATAACCTTTAGATTAACTTTACAAGAGAGGGAGTGCTCTAAAACCTTTCAAACAAATGATGAGTAAAGCAAGTCTGGTTACCAGGATCTCAAGGAAAAGCTCCTTTATGCCTTCTTAGCTTGTCTTGGAACAGGTTGCCCCAAGAAGCTGTGAATGCCCCATCCCTGGAAGTGTTTAAAACCAGGTTGGATGGAACTTCAAGCAATCTGGTCTAGCAGAAGGTGTCCCTGCCCGTGGCCGGGGGGGGTTGGAACTGGATGAGCTTTAAGGTCCCTTCCAGCTCCAACCATTCTATGGTTCTATGACATTCAGTGAATTCCAGAATTTCTTAAACACCTAGACTAGTTAAGAAGGGTGGAATCAGAAAGATCTCTGTTTTGCTCTTCCCCTATCTCTGCACTGAAGCTCTTTGCTGGGGATGGAGAGCAGTTTGCAAATGCACACAAGGCATGCTGTTGAGAGCTTGTCTCTCAGCACTCCTGCTCACAGGGTCTTGGGAAGTCAGACTCTGTAGCGCACAGGTTTCACTCTGGATGTTACCACAGTATTTCAACACAGCCAGCTGATTCCAATTCAGCAGTGGTGGCTTCCAGAAATAAGGGAGTGCCCATCGATCTCTGGATGAGTGCTGAATAGAAAAATGAGAGTAACTGAATAAAAATCCCAGGAAACGGAGATTGTGACTGTAAAAAAGGGAAAGTAACTTTGTTATTCATCAGGTTATTACCTTCAGAAAGGAAACTATGTAATTGAATATTCCTCTGGACCATTCATCTTCATTCTTCTAACTTGATATCAATAGCTGCCAGGTGGTGCCTGCACAGGCCATTCAAATCAGATTATGTTATCATAGTTCTCCATTCATCGCCAAGAGCAAGATCATGATCATGAGGAGAAAATCTAGTTATTCAGGTACATGTTACCTTATTAAAAGTTTGAGCAAAGTACATTGAGCCGTTATAATGGGATTAGAGTTTGAGCTGTGTTCTCAGGGTTGCCATGGCGCTGTGATTTTGGTCCTTTGCTCTGTGGCTTGGAGAGCGCAGCTCCACTCTGGCCAACTGCAAATAATCCACACCATCATCACAGAGGAGTGGGCACCAGCATGGACTGTGGCCAAGAGTGTGAAGTTTGTGGAGATTATTTTTATCTAGGTACAAATGCCTGAGGCAGAGACTGAAGAGGCCCATATGAGAGGTGTGGAAGGATCCCAATGCCTACTAACACTAAGCAAAGCAACAGTCAGGCAGAGATAGAAAAAAATGGCTTTGTTAAAGCTTCTAGAGTCTCTCTCAACACTCAGTCACAGCCTTTTGCTCCAATATTAATAGATGTCCCTCCAGGAATCTGGTCATTTCTCCTTAGTCTCACCTGTCCCAATGGGTCTGAAGAGGTTCGAAGGGTTTCTTTTCTAACTGACAGGAGTTCATAGGGGTTGATATCCTCCTCCACATTCTCAGTGAATAGGAATCCACATTACAATAGGCACTGAAAGGTGTTTCTCAGATACAGACAGCAAAGGACAAAAGCTGAAGCAAGCAGACTGTAACAAACACCAGCTTCCTGAACCATGTCTACAGATGAGGAAGTTTCTTCCTCCATAGCCACCAACATAGAATTTTAAATGCTACCAAAGTTAATTGAATAAAACTATTACAAAGGTGAGCTTTTCTGCCTGGGATCTACTCTTATAATTCTGCAACTCACTAGCTTTCCAGGAAATGTAGTTAGTGATGACCCATGGACAAACGGGACAGATTCTCCCTAAAGTCTTGTCTCAGTGGGATCTGCAGGGTGCAGGATTCTCGTTCTGAAGCCACGTGTCTTGTATTTTAAACTTTGCACTTTAGTTTTTCTGCTCTCACCAGCCTTCAGATGGTCACTGTTTACCTTTTAGTACTGTGACTGGTGCATGGCTAGCAGAGGAGACATTTCTAGCAACAGGGAAAGCAGCATTTCTTCTCCAACTATTCCTGCTCCTGGAATAACACTGGCATTTTGAGACCACTTACTAGGTTCCTGTTCTTAATCTCCTGACAAGAAGTCAAAAGTACCTTGTCAAAACTGACAAGGGGTAGCTGCTGCCCCCTCAGAGAATGGCCAAGGCTGACACGTCTCCACACACACTTTCCCAGGAGGGTTTATGGCACGAGATTCAGCCCTTTCCCGTCATTGCTGCAATTCTAAACTGAGGTGGCCACACCATCCCAGATGTGTGCCTTCTGGCCATTCCGAGCTTTTGGTGGTATATACCTTAATGGGTAGGAAAAAAATAATCTGAACACCTCCCAAAACCCCCACATTTCCATATGTGACTGCTGGGTAAGGAAATGTTGGCAGTACTGCCATGTCCCGGCAGAGAACAGAACACATCCCTACCCATTCCCTGATTCACTAAATACACAGGACATTTTCTTCTAACCTGTCACTCCATGGCAATCAGAAGCGCAACATGCACCGTGGGACAAGACTGCTTCCCTTCTGCATAAGCACATGAAGGAAGCCAAACTTCTAATATGCATCTACAAAGTGCTCTTGTACCTGGCATTAACTCCTGGAGAACAGTTACACTTTCTAAACCTTTAGCTGTCATAAAAGCCTTTTTCACACACTCTCTCCCTGCAAACCTGTCATGTGCTCAGGGATAAAACCCTTGATGCAGAGATTTTACTTTTCATCTCCCCATCCCCCCTTCCCTGCCCCCCCCCCCCCCGGTTATTTTAGTATGTTTTGCCCCCCCCCCCCCCCGGTTATTTTAGTATGTTTTGTAATAATTTTGGTCAGCATTTTTGCTTTGGAAATGTAGATTTTAGATAGCGGTTTGCTGAGAATATCCATGCATTCATTAAATGTATTAATTTGTATTATGGGTTAAAAGGGTAGAAACATGCAGTGCAGATTTGCCCTTAGGACAGGATTCCCCCAAGGGACCCAATGACTCAGCCAGTGAGAAAGAAGGCCAGAAGCCTCCCTGCTCCAGGGTCTGGCCTCAGCCCAGGCTCTGCCCATCCTCTCCCAAGGGACCCACTCCGGAGAGGTGTGTGGTGGAAGGAGCAGGGCAGGGGTGGGTTCCTGTGGAGATGGCTAGAGGGTGAAATTAATCCCCCATGGGGAAAGCCGGGTGCATTAGTTCTGAAGTCACACGCCGGGCTCTGCTGGCTCTCTGCACTGGGAGCCAGCCACAGCAAGCTGCTTTGTACGAAATCCTGGCCCCAAGCACAGACTGCCATGTGTCCAAGAAAATCCTCCTTTTTCTCATCCTCTCCCTCTCCACAAAGAAATTCTTCCACAGAATTTCTTAGAATCTCAGGATGTTGGCCATTTAGCTGAGATTTCTGGCTGCAGCACGATTATAATAGGTCTCTCATAGATAGGCTCAGTGCAGAGGCCAAAAAACTGCAAGGGTTATTAATGACTGAGTTCCCTTCTACTTCCTAACAGCCAGACAGGCAGGAAAGTTAGAGGGGAAGACTTGGGGCCAAGCCACTCCTCTCCTCATGTACAAGCTGTCCTGGTCCTCCAGCTCCTTCTTGCAGACTCAGAGCCTTCCACAGCCCAGACACCAGACAGCACAGAGAGATGTGAGGGGCAGATAGGGGCTCCAGAAACCCTTCTGGTGCTGAGAGACCATTTTGGGGACCTTCTCCAAGCAGCTAAAAGACTGCATCAGGGTGGAGTTAGCTGCAGCCTTTCCAGAGACACCTGATTTGCCATGGGCAAGGTTGGAAGGATAAAGAGACCCAGCTGGACTGGCAGACTGAAGCACACAAAGAGTCATAGATCCTTCCCCCTCCTCCCCTCAAATAAAAAGAGCATCTCAGGAGAGGTTTGAATTGAGCGAGAAACATATTATTACAATTATTGCATTGCCATTTGACAACAATCACATGGCAGGGTGCCAGCTGGCACCAAGAAGCCATTGCTGATTCTCCTTCATTGCCCGATAAACACCGTGACAAGAATACAGCCCTTGTTAGGTTGAGAACTGAAGAATGGGAGAGGTGAGGCCAAAAACACCTCCTTGAACAATCACTATCAAGTAAACAGAGCTGCACTTGGGAAACACATATTTTAAACATATCTTCCCTGAGGTTTTGGGGGAGAGGAGCTCTGCGTACGGGTTCAGAAGGTGAGCATGTTCGCACTTGGGCATATTTCTGTGGTGTCAAACAGGCTAGTGGCAGCTAAGAGGAGAGTCCGTGATGCCCTCGTTTTGCAGGGGGAGATAAAAGTCTGTGGAGCTGAGAATTTAGGGATGCATGCCAACATAGCAGCCTGGGTAAATTTGGACTGGCACTCCACACTGGTCACTGCTGTGCTCAGCCTTTGATAAGGGGTTGTCTCACAAGAGCTCCTAGCAATCTAGTGTCATTCCAGTAAGCCACTCTCTTATCAAAGGTCATGTCAGAAATCTGGAGATGAGGGAGGGAAGAATAAGCCCAATAAATGTAGATGTCAGAGGACATTGTTTGCTCATGTTAATGTTCCTGAAATCATACCTCCCACTGGCAGAACTACTGTATGGGAGCATTGGGAAAAACTGCTGTTTGTTCATCATCTAAAGCGTGCATGTCAGCATGCTGCTGTGGTTGAGTAATTTTGCACTGAGGTTTGTACAGGGGAGCTATCACTAGGGTTTTGGCAGAAGTGGATTTCAGAAAGACAGCTGCCATATCCAGCTCTTTCAACCTGAGCCACTTGCACCTACATGACAGTAAAGGAATCATCACCACAGCACAGTTATTAGGCTTGTTCCCATATACATCCTTTCCCTGTCAATCTGTTGGGCCATAATGTTCACTTCTCATAGCTGAAACACTAATTTTACCCAAGCAACATTAGCATCAACCCAGCTGAATGAGTTAGGACAAGTCACTGCTCGGTTTGATAAATGAAACAACTGTTGCTTATTCCCAGGGCTGGCAAAGAGACTGCAAGGGGACATCTCACAAGGGCTCTTTAGGCATCAAAGTTCAGCATCTCCTTCCTAGAAATAACTGCTCAACTATTGTTTCTCCTATGACATGGATGGCCCTGCAAGTGAAGGTCCTACATTTGGTCCTGCTTCTGCCAGTTTTTCTGTGAACTCTGGAAAATCTCTTAACTTCTGTTGTACCTGAGACCAGCTTTACTGCCTGAAATAGGATGTGGCTCAGCTGAAACTCCGAGAGTCTCGTTGGACAAAGTCCATCAGCTGCTGTCTCTTGAGCAGGTTCATCCCTGCAGTCCTCCCTGAGATAGCAGCAAAACAAGTGGTGTGCTGGAAGTTCCATGGCTTTTGTGATACACATGCAATCAAAAAAGCAGAGACCAAGAAGAAGTCCAAACCTTTTTTTCTATTCTTTAGTTTTCAGTGAGCTAGTACAGCCTCCTGTACAGCTCTGTGTCTCCTCCTGTCCTTCCTTCCACATGCTACTGATCCAGGAGAGTACAAAGACCCCATGAAATAAGAAGTAAAAGGAAGCAAAACAGATGTCTGATGAATACCCAGGGGGATCTGTCAGCAAAACCCTTTTAGTGGCCAGTTCTGCCTTCACCTCCCTCCCAAGGCCAAGCATCCTCTTAAAAGAGGGCTGCAGGAGGGCTATATATATCAGGTCTAAAATCAGATCATGACTGCTTCACAAAGCATGAAAGTGAGAGGAAAAGAGGAGGGGAGGGTAACACCTAACATTCTCCATCAACCTGCCCTTCCATGCTTTAGCAAATCTGCCACTGTGATCATGAAAGGCAACAAGGGAGGCAGTGTGATCCACCCTAACCCTAGCCCATGCCCCTATGTTAAGATTGAGATTTGTCAGTAGCAAAGGCAACTGGTGAGACAGCCGGAGCTCTCTGCCTTGATCTGTTTTGACTTTACTTGCTCCTCTCTTCCCTACTTCCATTTTCCTTATGTAATTTCGAATTATTAAAAATAAAATTTCCTTGCTGATGAGTTAATCTTGGGATCTAATTGCATTGATGTTACTCTAAATTTCTTCCTCAGGGAAAAGATGGTTTTGCACACAGATGGGGAATAACTTGTTTGGGCATGACATTCACCCCAGGTCCAGCTGAGCTAAACATGTGATTTTTATCAGGATGCATGCAATGGCTAGGTCCTCAGTGAAAGATGACATGGGAGTTGTGGAAGGTTGTCCAAAGCCAGCATACTCTCAAGCCCTCCTTCCAAGCAGCATGATACCCTGCAATGTGTTCCAGTCGTGAGGATTGCACAGGAAAAGAGAGGGGCTGGACAAAAGGCCAGCCTGCAAACACGCGATTGTGGTGCTCTCCGTTGGAGCAGGAATGGCTGGTATGAACAGCTGGTTATCGTAGGCAATGTCCCAGCTTCCCTGTCTCCAGTCAAGTGTGCTACATGCATTGACATTTTGGCCCCTGTGACCATGAGAGAGAAGCACAGGCTTTCTGAATGATCAGTGCTTTCTGAGTACATCAGGGATTTGTAGGGTATGGCCAGAAGATGGAACTTGCTTATTAAAACCCCAATTTATCACCTCAGTTGAGCCCACTCCAAAGCTGCTCCTTCCTGTTCTCTGTATGCCTGTGCCTCTTCATTTCCTGCTCTGCTAAACTTCTGGCTCCTCCACCAAAAACTTTTCATCCTTGGACCCTTAGACACTAAACCCCTCAGCAAAGGCATACCATGTCACCCCACAGCCTCGGCAGTGTCCTCCACCCTGGGGAAAACCTCATGCATTCAGGATGCCTGTTTGGTACCTTTGCCTCAGAAGGCCTTTAGACCCAAGGACCTCATCTGCCCTTGTACAATTGGTACCCGATAAATACTCATCAATAATAGTACTTAGTGGTTTGTCACATGTTCTGCCTTCTAACCTGAGACCAGAAAATATTTGACCCTGAATGATGTTTTCTTTATCCCCAATCGTACTTTGTAGTATTAGTCTTCAAGCTATGTCCAACTCAAACTTAAGCTAAAGAATGTGTCGTTGCTAATGTATAACCAGGGAGCGTGAAGCTGCGTGTGAGAACAGCACACACTACCAGTGTGAGAACAAGCAGCAAGCACATAAGGCGGCCTCATTGTGCTGCTGCAGAACATTGTTTGATGTGCTTTTGTAGGACTATCTGGAGATCTCAAGTTACAGCTAGCTCCGTACGCAGATGCTGGCCCATTCCAGGGCCAAGCACATCACGGAGGAACATAAGACTCTTCCCTTCTAGGTGTTTGGTTTTAATCTGCACTGCTCAAGTTGCCTAAGGTCTGATTAATACCAAATCTGTCTCTTACCCCATGCCATGTTGTAATGATCCTGTCTGGTATGATATTTAACAGAGAGCTCTTCTACATCTATGGCACCAGAACTTGCTTCTCCCTTGGTGGGATGAAGCTGGATTTGCTAAGCCTGCTGTTGGCCCATCCCACTTATCTCACATGCAAACCCTTTGCGGTGTGATGAGCTGAGAGACACTGGGGCAAGGGGAAGCAGCTTTCAGGATGACTGTAATCATGTATTGTGCACACAAAAGGCACTTCCCACATTTAATGATTGCAAAGGCATACATGCAGTCACACAGCAGGAAGCATTTCTGTGGTCCCACAGAGAGCATGCATGTGGACCCACTGCATTTCCCAGCCACCAGCTAGCATCACCAAGTCTTGACAAACTGGCACCCGCTCGCAGTGAGCAAAGGTGGCTCAATTAGAATTCCCTTGAATCACCAGGACGCTCCAGTTTGGCAGCTGGCTCAGTCGTGCGAGGTCAAAGTGGGTGAGCAGTGTTCGCAGAAGCACTGCTGAGAACAGCGCAGAGGATCACCCGGGCGGGAAAGGCAGTGTGGGCCAGGCCAGAGCTGTCCCCCACAGCCACATCAACCACCTCAGATGCACTACGTGCTTCCACCCACCACAGGAACATTTCCTAACACCCTCCGACAAACCCAGCACGCCGCTGAAGGAGAACAGGGTTTGCCTGCAGCTAGAGTGCCCAAATCCAAAATACGTGCCACAGCCAGCGTGTGTGAGGCCAGGCAGAGGCAGGGAGATTTTGCATGGTGTATCCAGAACAACCAGATGGGACAGTTTTCATGCAGAGCGACCAAAGCCTGATGGCAGGCTGAGGCAGCTGACAGGCGAGCCAGGCCCTCACATAAGATTAATGTAGCACAAAGAAGAGGAACCAGCTTGGGGCACTGTGCAAGGGTCTTGGAAGAAATCAGAACGAATTTTGTAGCTCAGATGGTCTTAGGAGATGCCTCGGGAAGCACACAGTCTGGGAGCACTCTGCCCCCCGTGTGCTACTAGTAAAGAGATGTCTTGCAATATATACATGACCATAGTGAGCTGGAGTATTCCTGCTGTCCCTGCTAGATTTGCTCTGGTTACATACTGTGTATGGCTAGCTCCACAGACACTAGGGCCTGTGATGTGATAAACTACCGAGGACAGGAGAAGGGCAGCCAGCACCTCACCTCCCTGTACTACAGATTTTAGAGCTCTGCTGCAGGTCAAGACAAGGAGGGATGTACCCTCTGGTGCCCAAAGGCCCAGGCAGCAACCCTGCTGATGACTGTGGTGACTGTGCAGGAGACAGGATGACTTGGAAGAACTCATATATGTCATGAAACTAGGTATGGTATTGCAGAACGATAGCACTGGGACTCCTGAGAGCTATTTTTTGTCCCCAGCCATGTACCTCAAAGAGTGATGCTGGGCAAGTCACATCCCTTGTCTGTGCCTC
This sequence comes from Pezoporus wallicus, assembly GCF_028554395.1. Lineage (NCBI taxonomy): Eukaryota > Metazoa > Chordata > Aves > Psittaciformes > Psittacidae > Pezoporus > Pezoporus wallicus. The sequence goes on from NW_026639660.1 coordinate 3,418,577, forward strand.
CACCTGGGGAAATGTTGGTCCCTTCAATTAGAAGGAGGATAATGGGGACAAATCTTTGGGTTCCAGGGCTGGAGGGTCACAGAAGGTTCAGGCAGGCAGCGGATCAGAACGCCACCTTTGCCTGACACACCACCAGTGTGTGGTGTTCAAAGATGACATCATGAGATGTGGACAAGCACTTACCCTCTGAAAGACAAAATATCAGAAGCATGTGTAACCATTTGCCTTTCGTGCCAACATATTTTCCTTATGTAAAGAGAGGCCCTGGCGGCCCTAAGGAGGCTGAGAGATGCCCATGCTCCTCTGGGAAGGAGGAGCTATCAGGTAAGGATGCCATCATACCCGCCTGGGTAAATTTGTGCATGCACTTCACATTATAATAGGCTTTGGTATCTGATAACAGAGACCTGCTGGAGTCTGGCATGAGGACAGAAGGAATCAAAGGTCATGCCATGAATTCCAGTTATGCTGATAGGCATCTACAGCCAGAGGAAAGAGCTCAAGAACAGGAACTGTAAACTGGTGGGGAGGGCTGGAAAACAGAATCTGATTCAGGGGTGACAAATATGGGTCATTTTGGAGCCCAACTGGACAATCGTGTGCATATGTTTGCCATGGGACATAGGAAGATGTTTTGCCTGATGGAGTAACCTACTCTGCCATTACTAATCAAACAAACAGAGTAAATACACTGCAATAAATTTATTAAATAGCTGGCACATGTCTCTCCAGAGGCCTCTCCCTGATGAAGCAGCTGATTCATGACATGGACAGGCTGATCAGCAGATAGGTAGAGGTGCAAACATGCAGTGTGTACCTTGCACTAGGGGAACTGTCTGCACACAAAACCAGCTGATAATATACGTGACATAGCACAAAATTGCTCTGCCCACTGCCTGCTTTTGCTTCATCATCCCATCACACACCGCAAGTCAGTCTGTGGCTACCACCTGCCTTGTGCCTTACACTTGGCAGATGCCTCATGGCACAGTGCACACGGGTCTGAACGAGTTCACATGAGGAGTGAGACTGCAGCTGTGCACAGAGCTGGCTCAGCAATGCCCGCACAGCACAGCTCTGTGCTGGGTTGGCTGCTGCATACTTCTGGAAGCGGGAAGAGGCTAATTCATTTTGATCTTCTCGTAGAGCCTAACATAAATGGAGCTCCTATGGAACCCAGATGAACAGGATGTGGTGGAATGGGATGGGTTGGGATGGAAAAGAGAGAATTGAGAAGAGAAAGGAGAGGAGAGGAGAGGAGAGGAGAGGAGAGGAGAGGAGAGGAGAGGAGAGGAGAGGAGAGGAGAGGAGAGGAGAGGAGAGGAGAGGAGAGGAGAGGAAGGGACCAATGCTTCCAGTTGGATTGGAATATATTGTTACCTCATTTATTTCTACTTCTTCAAGGAGATGATTCCACCGTTTCCAAACCTACTCCTCCAGCCTCAGATTAGATGTGCTTGCTTTGCCTTTACTTTCCAAATCATGACTTCAATTTGGGTTCACCTGCTTCATGGATATTGCTTTTTGCCTCTGCGCAGGTACTGACAAGCACTTTACTGACATTGTCTAAAGCAAACTTTGAGCCAGGAAAGATCCAGCAAACAGACAGGAGGTTGAAAGAGAGGTACAGCATAGGCAAGGACACCACAAACTGCTAGCACATTATCATCAGAGCATCTTGTTTCTTCGTTCCTCTGCTGAGAACACTTACAAGCACACTTGTTAGTGACACACGTCAGGCAGCGACGGAAGCTACCTGCAAGGAATTGCAACAGGCATTGGTCTTTAGCAACTGAACAGTCACCAGTCTGGACCACTGAAAGCTTGCTCCAGACTCCTGGCAAACTGGTGGGGAAAATACCATTGAGTAAAGGGAGGTTTGGCTTCAGCTTCATGGAGAACAGCCTGAAACTGAAACTTCAAATGCATAAAACCCCACCCATGTGGTAACTACAGGGAAATTGGACTAAAACAGATAGATTTGAGCCTCAGTGAACAGATTAAATCACCCATTTAAATTAGCAAGCAGGAGAGCTTAATTTTAAATATTAAATCAAAACTTCTTTTCCATTTATCCTTTTTAATTATTTTGCCCAAAGAAAGGCTGATGCTCATCAGGCTGTAACTAGTAAGACTCTGCTGACTTAAAACCACACACAGCCTGTCTACTACCTTTAGTACTTACTGTTACCTGCAGTTTTTTCTACACGTATTTACTTACAGCTTACATGCTTTCATTAGGTCTTAATTATTACATGTTTCTATGCTAGAAAATGGTGAATTGCACATTTTTAATTTGCTATAGGATTTCTGTTTTTCTTTAGAATTGATTCATATCAGGCTGCATTTAGAATGAAATTTGAATCCACTAAAATGTCTAACAACAGTTTTATTAAAATCTTAGATTGTTACTTAAATAAGACACCTTAATTGCAAAACAGGAAAGAAAAAGTAATATTAAACAAAGAAGGTTGTATCAGTGGCTAGTGGGTTAAACAGGAGGACACCATATACCCCAATACTGTAGATCTGCCGGATCTTGTCCTCTCATCCTCATTTTCCTCATAGACTGGAGGAGAAAAACAAGCTTGTCTGCTTTTTCCAAACGTTATCCAGTTTCTCAATTTTGAATGAGCAAGTCATTGAATTTAATTTGTTGAATAAACTGAAATGGAAAAAATAGTCATCTTCTACTCACGGAAGAGCAATTGCTCTCAAAAGTAGATTTAGCACTTACCAAGCTTTGGTTCCAGGTGCTTAGGCAGTGCCTTGGTTCAACTTTCTGAAACGTTTTGGCAGATAGCATGCGTAACTTGATATTTAAAGCAAAGCAAAACAAAAAAAAAGCTTTTTATCAAATATACTAAGCTTCATTCCTAACACAGATGGCCATTGTTCCATATTTAAATAGCTCTATTTCAGAAGAGAGAAAATGTATTTAACTTACATTTTTTTAAATTAAAAGTCTGTCATTGAAATTGTGTGCTGTCTTGTGAATGGATGTTGAGAAGAGTATGGGCCTTACCTTCCCTGTCTAGTGCCATGCTACTTTAAGCTGCCACTAGGAGACTGTGGGTGGCTTCAGCATCACAAATCACTGCCCCAGAGACAAAGTTTCCATCTGGAAATTACGAGCTTCCCCCAGGATGGACAGAGCTGTCAAAACAGACACATCCCCCCATTCCTTTTATCCTTCTCCACCCACTTCTGGTTTTCCTGTTACTATTACCAGGGAAGTCTTTCCATACAATTGCATGACTGAAGAAAGAACCTGGAAAATATGAGCAGAGCTTAAATTGATGCTGAGATGCCTGCTGGAATTGGCAAGGCACCTGAAACAATAGTTCAAAGATCCTCCAACCCTGGTCCCTTTGCCAACCCCAGGCAAGACGTCTAATCCTGTGGGAAAGAGGCAGCCTCTCCTTGTGGGACGGTGTGTAAAAGGTTGATATATGTTGTCCTAAAAGATCGTAACACTGTTCTGCTTTATTGCCAGTTGGCATTAATTAGCCACTACTGTCCTCTTTCTGAATCGTCTCACCCAGTGAGTCTCTGTTAGTGATTTATACTTGGCACTTCCCTGATAAAAGTTTTTCCACTCTAACTCAGCTTGAGTAAGACTCCTCTGCTTGCCAACTTCACTGAAGCGTCTCACCTTCCTGCTTCTGCCTCTCTTTATAGTAAATGCCATAGGAGAGGCAAATTGAGGATCTTTGTACCAGTAGCCTGTCTGTTGCTCTTCCATCACCAGTGCTCAGTCCATTGTCTCATCTTGCCTGGTGGCAACAAACATGTCACCATTAAGAAGAATTGCTTTGGGGTCAGATCTTCTAACCTCCAGCTTCACTGGCTTCAGTGAGATGAATCTGTGTTATGCCAGCTGAGGATATGTTCCTTCAGGAAAACAAGGTCCATCAGAAAGACTGCACAGGAAGGAAAACAGGGTTTCTTAAAAGGTTAGCTAACACTGCTTTAGCTAAAGCCCACCACAGCCCAATTTCTGGAGGCTTATGGCATGTAAATCTTGGATTAACTCGATATTCAGTAGAGCTTTGCAGCACACTCATAACACTTCCCAGTTCAGTGTGAAGAATTGGGCCTCACATGAGCCTCTTTTCAGCATTTCTCCAAAGCTCTGGATATCCTTCTCCAGTGTGGGATTTGCAAGAGAAGCATTATGAGCAGGACTCTAATCTGTTCCTCCACTGCAACATGTGGGGAAGGGAATCTCAGCTGGCCTCTTATGGCATTTGATCCTTATTTCGTCCCTAGGATAACCTGGTGCAGACACCAATGGGCAGACATTTCAGCCCAGATCCCGGTATTTAACCACCAGAAACATTCTGGTGTCAAGTTTTCATGGATGTTTTTCAGTGAAAGAATATATCCTAGCTCCTAAATTAACTCAAGGAGATGAAGCAGTGTGGAAAACCCCTACAGTCAGTCATTGCTATCCAGGAGTTTATAACCATCTCAGGAACCATGACAGAGGGAAAGCCAGAAGCTCAGTCTGTTAAGGAACCAGGATGCCCACATTTTTAGTTGCTGGGTTCACTCTCTTGATTTGTTTTAAGGCCTGAGAGGTCTTCTGTTTGCAACTCAGTGTAGGCTTTTGGCTAGGAGAAACTATTAACCATGTCTGACTGCCTCCGAGCAGGACGGAAACAGAAAGGTATGGAGGAAAGATTAAGATCAACTCCCTGAACATAAAAGGAAATTTAATGCAAAAAATTAAAAAGTAGAATGGCATGCTTCATCTCTATCATTGATAAAATATTTTGCAATCCTGGAAAACTTAATAGTTTCCTTGGCATAATCTTTATGGCCTTAAAGGGGTGATAAGAAAGGTACTAAAAAACTATTTCTGAAAAATTATGTATTTTCCTAGTCAACTCAGTTTTTCATTCTCACCTCAAGGCTAAGATTCAAAAGGAAGTTTGGCACATACAGGCTGCAATGGAACTTGGAAGCTGTTTATTTAGCTTCTCCCAAGATAATACCTATGCAGCCTTGCAGAGCAGGGCAAGAAAGGGAGCCCTATGGAGTGGCAATGGCGTCTGAAAAGCAGAGGGTGCATAACTCAAACTACACAAGTTTATTAAAATGAAATAGGTCAGTGGAGTTACCCAGAGGGTTACATAAGGCGGAAAGTAGCGCTCCACAGGAGAGGAGAAGGGAGCCTGTTAAAAGGCAAAGCCACTCCAGCTTGTTTATGGCCAGAGATAACTGCCTTGTGGTGTGTCTGTTCTCCATAGCTGACAGAGTAAATCACAGTCTTTATCTCCACAGCAGATGAGAATTTGGACCCGGCTGTTGTTTTGTGAGCTGTGGATTAAAGCAAATGGGGTCGTTATTTATTATTATGACTAGCATTATTATTTTGTTCCTGTGATCCCCACTTTTCAGTCTCTACATAAGGAATATCATCATTCACCCAACAGTTTGCTTGCAGGGAATGCTAGGGATCATAATAATAAGGACAAAAGTTTGATCCACCTGAAAAGGGTATATAAGAAAGATGTGCGGCAGTCATGTGTAGGCAAGTGAAATGGGCAAATGTGCTTTGGGATCCTGTAGAGCAAAGCTGGGAACTGACACCCTCACCCTGGCCCAGAGGTGAGCACAAAGGCTGATACAACACTTGGAAACATGGAAGTGCCCTGTGGCCTGCTGATGCACCTGTAGCAGTAGCACAGCCTCCCTCTGCTGTGCCTGTGCCTCCTGCACCAGAAATCCAGCTTCATATCTTAAACACCACACCCTCCATCTGGGCTCCCTGGCCCTTGGCACAGATGGGGCAGGGAAGGCCTCTCTTGCAGAGATGTCAGGCACCCTGCTGCTCTCACATCTCAGTTGACGTTACCCTCAGTTTCAGGTACCCAAATCCCAAGCCACTAGTGGCAGTATTCATCCTTCAGAACTGGAAGCCTGTTGTCCCTTTTCATGCCTCCTCCCTGGCTCCTGTGACACATCGCTCCTTCCTTTCTGCACCCTCAGCTCAGTGACAGGGCAGAGCTGCCCATATTGAGAGTTCTCCCCAGATTCTGGTAGAACCCAGCCCTCACAGATCATATGATTAGAGAGCACCTAATACGACAGAAAGCACCAACACTATTTTTCATGTTTTCAGGTCTATAAGAACTCTTTGCTTGTATTTAAACCATCTGATCTAACAGCACCTGCCACCTACTGAATGACCCGTGACCTAGGAAGCTTCTCAGCAGCTCCAGGAACAGGTCCCTGGAAGGAAACACGGTCTGCATGCCATTAAGCCATTTGCTGAGAGCTGGTCAGAGAAATAAAGGAGCTTTTTCCTCTGTGGGAAAATGCTGAATCATCAAAACCCACAGTTTTCATAGGGGCACATCAGTTTTCATGACATTTCCAGGAAACAGTTTCTCTAATGCAAGAGAGAAAGAAGGTTATTTTTATTCTGGGGGAGTGCAGAGAATTGAAGAAGACAGACAGGGAAAAGAGGCTACAGACACATTCAATCCACTGGCCAAGCCATGTAAGAGCCAGTTCAAGTATTGCTCTGCCTGATGCAGAACCAGGTCTGGATCTGCTCAGCTGCGTGCTCCGAGCAAACATCCGCGTGATAGAGAATAGCTGGAGGGGACAGGGGCGAAGGTATCTCTCCCTGTATACTTTTTGCAAGACATGTTTGAAAAGGCCTGGGTTTGTCCCGTGTCAGAATAGCAGTTCTGACACCCTGCAAGCTCCTGTAGATGAGGACTCAGCTCCCCTAGCCAGATCGAGGGCTTGTATTTTCCTACACCTCATCTGCATCGTTCCACCTCACCAAGCAGCAGTGGCATCTGTGCCATACGTCAGGGTCACATCCATACAAGGACAAAATGCCCTGGATAAGACGTGAGCCCTCTCCTCCAGTCAGAGCACTGCTTCCTTTCTTTCCTGTGCCAAAACATTCCTCTTTATCAGCCAACTTCTGCCACGCCAGCATGGAGCAGGGTCTCAGCTGCAAGAGCACTGGCTTCCTATGTTCTGTGCCGATTTACCCCAGAGTCTTTGGAGCACAGCAAGGGTGCTCCTGCCCCAGCACTCAGCCCTTTCTGGAACAAGCCCACAAAAGTACTGCAAGTTCCTAACCCAACCTATCAGAAATGTGTCAAGCTGCTGCTGCAATATCCACCTGGCACACGAACACTGCTCTTTATGGCCACTCTCTTCCCTCAATAGGTCTGGCCCTGTCTTGTAGGCCCTTGCTGCTGGGTGAAATGCATTTTCTTTTGGCACACAGATGCCTTTGTTCAGCTGGCTCTGCTCTTTTTTCCAGGGATCATCTACAGCCCCTGCAGTTCTCATTTCGAGCTCCCTTCATTTCTGGTGCCCCTGGAAGTGTGGCCTTTTCTGGTTCATTTACACCAAATTCAACTCAAAGCCCAATTCAAAAAGGACCTAATGTGTATGTTTTTCAGTGGGGTGGGCTTTGGCAAAGAGGAAATCCTCTTCTGGTGTGGCAGCTCTGTTCTAACAGGTAGCCATCTCCATGACTAGTATGGGTATTCATTCCTCCTCGCGTGTGACAGGGAGCCCTAATTCCTGGGAGGGAAGAGCATAGTGTGACTTGTATGGTCCACAGTGTTACAGGCTTCGAAACCGCATTTTCTAGTCCTTCAGCTTCTCGCTGGCTCCGAGAAGCCAAAATTTAAAGCAGGTCTGTGCTCTAGTGAGTAACTGATGTAATTACGCTCACTTGTTACAAGGGGAAGCTTTCACAAGAGGGGGAGGCGGTGGCTCCACGCCAGGAGGTGTGTCCCCGATGACAAGCCGCGGAGCCAATCACAGCCCCGAAAGATCATCACATTCATACCAAAAAGAAAAGAAACCGCCCCAGGGTATTTATATTGAGGAAGGGGAAAAAAAAATAATAAAATAGAGTTGGCAAAGAAAGAAAAAAGAAACTGAGAACCTGCAACTTTGTTAACTAATTCTGCAGCTGAATTCAAAAAGGCCAGGCTGGTCCCCTTGCAAGTCTTGCTTCCCATCCCCTCCCCTCTCTCAAAGCATCGCTGGAAATCTGTCTCTAAGCTGGAGTGAAAAGTTCAGTTGCTTGGAGTGGTCCTTCTCTCCTCCTGGCAAGCAACCTTGTCAACCGGTGCCTGCAGGGCAGCCTATCCTGGCCTAAGCGCAGCTAGTCCACGGATGGGCCCAGAGGGAGAGCCCCAGCAGGCAGGGTGGGCAATGGTCCCCGGCAGCGAGCTCTTGATACCAGCAAGGGAGGGAGCAGGACCAGCATCGGCCAGGAGCCCCACAATTACTAATTACCTTCACAGCACCCAGCACACCGACATGGGAGCTCTCAGCGCCCTGTATCTACGTTAAACAGCTAGGGAAAGAGAAGGCAGGTTTAGCTTTAACCAAAGGGTAAACGGTCAGCATTTACAAATGCTGAAACACCAAAAACCAGCGAGCCACAGGTTATTTATTCCACTTACACAAGAGGACTGCTCAGTCCAAAGGATGAGGGGGCCTACAGCAGCCCAGAAAACCTGTTTTCTGCCAGTGGTGTGCTGGATGAAATGGGGCGGGGGGGGGGGGGGGGGAACACACTTCTCTTTCTGAGCTGCATTTCTTCCCTGCCCGCTCTTTCTGCTGCCTTTTTCTGCTTGGACTGCCTGTTCCCCGGAGTACAGCCTGTCTCTGACCGCATTTGTGTGGAGCCTCGCACAATGGGACTGTAATCTAACCTCAGTGCGAACATACTGCCATTAATAAAATGCCCATCACACCCTACAGCGGTTGTGGTAAGGGACGAACAGCACCAGCCCCGCTCCCGCCCGGGGCCCGTTGGCTGGGGAGGCCGGTGTCCTCCGGGAAGCCCCCTCTCCTCCTCTCCCTCTGGCTGCGGGGGGCAGCTCCCCTGCACTGGCAGCTCCACACGCGGCGCTGAGGCGGGCCCGGGGACAGCCGCCAGAACGGGCCGGGGCCGGGGCCCGGGCCGGGCCGGGGAGGGGAGAGGCGAGGAGCGGGGCTGCCCTGCCACCTGCCGGCAGCCAGGTGGGGGTGCGGGGCGACGGGAGAGCCCGCAGGCCTGCGGGAGATACCCCCCTACCCCCGCCCCAGCCGTGAGCCCCTCACCGCAGCCCCGGCCACCCCCTGCCTCGGCTGCGTGTCCGCCTCGGACCCCTGTAGGCCTCCGTGGCCTGGGCCGGAGGCCAAGGACCCCAGGGCTTCTTCTTAACCCTGAGCGGCAGGGGTTGCCCTGCTGTCCGGCCCGCGCTGCCCGCCGAGCGCCGAGGGAGCGGTGCCCTGAAAGGGGCATCGCCCAACTCATGCTGCAGCGGCAGCCGAGGGGAGAAGCCGGAGTTTTCCTGCGCGCTCGTTGGCGGTGCTGTGCTGTCAGCCCTGGCTCTTTGTTCCCTCTCCTCCCCACCTACCGCACAATCGTATGACTGTTCCAAGCACGCACAGCTCTGGCCACTCAGCCCCTCCCCTTGCAAAAAACACGCGACCGAAGAAACTCCTCTCCCATCCGCATCCGATGAAAGATGTGGAGGAGACCTCTCCCATGCGGCACCGGGCTTTCAGTGCTAGCTCTCTGTGGGGATGCGGTATCTTTCTGGCTCCGGCCCAGGCAGCGGGTTTCTGTTGCCAGCCGACCATTCTTTAGTGGCCACCCTGTGTGGTCATCTTGGGCTGGGCAACAGCTTCTGCTGAAACACAAACGACTTGGGAGTGGGAATGAGGCAGAGCAGAATGGGCACTTCCAGGAAGGGGCTTTAGCCCAGCGGGAGGCCTCTGGGGGCTAATTGCAGTGCACTCTTTGCCAGGGGTGACGGCCTCAGTAGAAATATGTGGGCTCAGTCCCGAGATGCCCATCCTGCAGCAGCTCAGGAGAGACCCCATGTTGTGCGGCAGCCACGCCAGACAACAGGCTTGCTGACACAGCCATTTGTCTTTTGCCGAAGGTGATTCTCTGACCACCACCTCCCTTCCCTGCTCTGCAGTCCCTTCTCTCCCTTCACTTCAAGCCGCCTCCCTTTAACATCGCTCCCCCTTCTCCTCACCCTAAGACTATAGCTCACTCCCCTTCTCACTAAAGACCACCCATTGCCATGGTAACATTGCCTCTTACAAAGTTGTCAAGCAGACACAAAGATATGTTTCTCCCTTGCTTTACAGCCCCCCTCCCCTTCATCCCAGTTAATAGGCCAGGACTTTGCTTTCAGTGAGGAGGTGGAGGGCTCTTGCATTTCATTTTCATTGTGGAGGGAGAGGTTATTCTAGCCCCTTTGCTCCACAAGTGCTGAAGCCTGTGGCCACCGGAGGGAAAGAGCTGTCATTCATGGACCACCTGAAAGCCCTTGAAGGCAATGGTGCCACAGGCAAATACTGGTAGTGCAGATATTGGTTACATTGGTCCTGCACAGGGGAAGACCATTTGCCAGTTTGAGGGGACAGGCCCATGGAAGACTTAAAAGAGGAGAATTAAGACCTGTGTTTGATCCACTGTGAGCAGAAAGTATCTCTGCTGTGATTCTGTTCTACTGCTGCCTCCCCGAGCAGCTCTGGTTCTCTTCCCCAAATTATTTCTTCAGCTCATAGAGATGTAGGTAACTAGCCTGTCTCCAGGACTGCTGGCACCGCTTGCTGCCACACCTACACCATGAATAGTGTTGATAATACTTACACGGCAGTACCGGCACTGTCTAATTTAATAGTACCCTGGATGTGCCCACACTTCACTGCAGCTGTGGCTATGACTGCACTCTAGACAACAGCTTCTACTGATCAGTCTCTTGTTGACCTTCACTTCCTTTTCCTTCCCTTCCCTTCCTTCCCCCCTTCCCTTCCCTTCCCTTCCCTTCCCTTCCCTTCCCTTCCCTTCCCTTCCCTTCCCTTCCCTTCCCTTCCTTTCCCTTCACCTCTTGATGGATGTGCCTCAGGCTTTACAACTCTGAATAAAACCTTTCCTTCATCCTCATTTATGTGGCTTTTCTGCTCTTTCACTTTGGCCACAGTGTTCTTTCTACTTGAAACCAGTGAAGGATCTCCCGCATCCCCTTCTCTGTCAGGCTGGTCCCAATTTATCATTTTTATTGCATACTTTCCATACCAGCCTGTCACATCTTCTCTCACCTTTCTTTAAGGACTCTGTAAGTCTTCACCTTTTCCACAGACTCCTGTCCCCTGAGTTACCTTACTACCATCACCACTGAACTTCCTGCCCTGACCAGTGTCTGCTTCACCCCTCCAACGTGTTTGTCTAGAGGTGGGTTTGTGGTCACAATGTGAAGTCTCGGGCCTGTCTGCTGGTGTCAAGTACAGTGACTTGCCACATGTGACTGTAGTGCATCTGTGCTGGGCTTTTGCACCACAGCTGTGCAGCAGAGCTCAGTGTGAACATCAGGAGCCGTTTGCACATGTGCTGCTGAAACTGATGGCTGCCCCAAAGCAGGAGTACATTTACAGCACCAGAGAGCTGGCTTTGAACAGTCACATTCAACGGAAAGGTGTTAAAATAAAATTTTAAATAGGTAGCTGGCCTAAGGAGAAGAAGGAATGGTATCAATAACGTGTTTGCTTTGGCAACCCAGAGAGAAAAAATGGAACAAATAATAAAGCAAATAAAGAAAAGAATTTTATCTCCTAATATCTTTTGCAGCAGATGGGAGACTCTGAGAGGAAACGAGAACTGGTGCCACTAAAATGAAGGAAAGCAATAGAAACCGTTCATGATCTACACACCTGGATGCCTCCCAATATAAGCAACATATTTTGATAAAATAAAAATAAACATGCAGGCGATCCCAGGCTTTAACTATCTTTGACAAACTCCATTATCAAAGTCCCTCTGACTAACTGGAAGCTTTGCTTTCTCCTGAGCATGAATGAGAATTAGGAGGAAAATAATGGTAAATGAGGCTTTAGCAACAATGGGCTTTCCCAGGGGGTGAGAAAAGTCCACAGAGAGGGGAATCTGCCAAGCCAGAAGTGCGAAGGCACCCCTGACCTCGTTGCTCTTGTCCCTACGTGTTCTTTCCCCAGCGAAGGAAAACTGTAAATTCAGCAATACCCATGGCAATCAGCAGGGTCAAATCAAAACACAAATCATGTTTGCAAGTCAGAGCTTGGCTTAAATCCTTCTATGGTCCACACAAGTTCCAGCCATTGTTCTAGCCCAAACGTTTACCAGGGGTCTGTTCTAGTCTTCTGCTTATTCTCATGTGCTTTTCCCTAACTTTTCTTTGCATTCCAATTTTTCCTGAAGATCTTGCCAACATTTCACCACATTATGTTACGAGCATCCACTCCATGCTAATTTTACAGTCATGATACAATCATTACTGTCTGGTCTCCTTCACTCTGTCATGAAGCTTGACCCCTGGCCTTCTTGCAAAACTCAGGTATTGCCATGCCAGTTCACCTCAGTAAGATTCCATGGCATCTTATTGGAATACCACGCCTTAGGTGCAGAGTTCTGGTAAGCACCTTCTTCCTACCCTCCCTATAGTCACAAGACAAACACATACCTCTACAAAAAGCAAGACAGACCTTAGGTGGCCTGGATGTTTCTCTGGATGTTCATCTCTCTCCACTGACTATAAAGGAAAGCCAAGGCCTTATAAGCCCTCCATCTCGTGTTAATTGGGATGAATTCAAGTCTTTCTGGACACTGTGTTATTTTCCCATTGTTAAGTTTTCTTCCTCCTTAATAACAGATAGGCCACGATCCCATGAGAAAAGCCTCCCCCAGAACAGGATACCTTTTTTCCCCATCCATATGCCATTATTTGGCTCTCTAGCCTAGCTAAAGTTCCCATAATCGCTGTTCTTCCGGGACAGTGAGGCTTGGGGTGTCCAGCTTTATCTACTGATTTTCAGGGAGATCCTGTATTTAATCCAAGTGTTCCTCCACACCACAGCTATAGACTTCTTGGAGTAATCCATATTGCCCCAAACTCCTAGGGTACCTTTTGCATGCACAAAGGACAAGCCTACAATATGAGACATTCAGTCTCAGCCTGGATGTCATGAGCCTCTTCATCAACTCGTATGAACCAGCACAGATCCAGTGCCTCCAGGGAGGCTGTGCTGATTTACACCAGTTAAGGAGTCAGCCCCCTTGAGGCAGTGCCAACCCTTAACTACATAGCAGAGATCTGCTGGGCTGCTTGGAAGGATCTCAGTCCCTCTTGAGCTGCCTTACTCACTTCTGATTCCTTGTGGAATTGTTTCAGCTAGAGGAAAGTTGCTGCTATGAAAAGGCAGGTAATACCCATAATATTCTTTCTAGCTTTGACAAGCTTGCTCCATCCCATGTTACTCTCCCAAGCTCCTAGCAATGACAAGACACTTTGGCCCCTTCTATCAGCCTTTTCAGAGCTACCCTGGGAGTCTGCAGCTGGGTAAGCAGCATAGAACATTCAACCACCACTAGGCAAAAAGGGCTGTCATGTTCTGCAGGAGGGAAAAGATCCAGCTTGTGTGTGGTGGCACCCCCAAGCATGGAGAGGCTGCACATCCAGCACAAGAAAAAGTCTTCAGAAGAGCAGTGTTTAAAGGCCAGTGACTTGTGGTACCTTTCCTTCTCCTCTTATGCAAAAGGCAGTGGAATGCCCAAGAGCTTCTTCAGTAAACTGATTCTCCTGGCTAGGTCAGATCATACCTGTTTCCTCAGCACAATTTTTAATAGCTTGTAAAATATTCATTTGGCTTTTTCTGACCTCAATGGCAGGTGCATCTGTGAGCAGTATAAAGATTTCAAGGTCAGGGTGTGATATTGCTTCTTCTCTTTTCCTCTTCACACTGAAAGAAACTAGAAGATCCTGTCTGTTCCCAAGCATAATCTCTTCAACTACGTAATTAGGAATTATATAGACAATTGAGAATTTTCTGGAGGTGCAGAGCAGAAGAGCAAGGAACAGCAGAACAAGTTGCAGCGAGAGAAAATATAATTAGATATTAAGAAACATTTTTTCACAATGAAGGTGGTCAAACACTAGAACATGCTGTCCAGAGATTGTGTAATGTCCAGCCCTGGAGATCTTCATAGGTCAACAGGACAAAGCCCTGAGCAACTTGATCTAGCTCTGAAGGTAGATCTAAAATACAGATTGGACATGCTTTGAGCAAAGGCTTGGACCAGATGACCTCCAAAGGTACCTTCTAACCTAAATTATTATGAGTTATGAATCTGTAACTGAAGGAGCGAGTTGTGCTTCCCTTTGTTACAGTGCCCTATGCAGCACCCTGCAGCAAGTTCCAGATCTTCTCGGCCAGTTTATGCTGTCTCGGTCTTCAATCATCTGGAGAGCCTCATTGGAGAAGCCCAGGTGACCCCCCAAAGTGGAAACTTAGAAGACTGCTCTGACAGTCTCCATTGCACTACGTGAAAGGCCCAGAGCAGGGATTGACAGACCCTGGATTGACAGCACATCCTGCAGAGGGAAGCACCATGTGGGTCATGCTGCCCATCAGGGCATATCTCTTCAAATGCATGAACGAACCATCTCTGGCTGCATGGGACTCATTCCCCTGGATGGTCATGCTCCCTCTACCACTTATAGAAGGCCTACCAGAAAGCAGAATTAAATTGCTGAATTAACACAAATATATGAACTCCTGTCCTCCCGCTATGTCAGGACACTTGCAAAGGATGTTTAGGTAACATCCTCTCTTGGTGAACTCCTTTGGCAGTGTAGTGTTGTGCCTGTAGGTCTGTTATATACCTGTAGGCTCCTCCTCACTTGGGACACCAGGTCCTGGAGATACCTCAGCACTCTCAGGATTATTTTGCAGGGACAATTCCCAGTGACCAGAAAGGATAGGCAAAAGACAAAGGCTAAGAGCCCCATAAGTATCTGCTGACCATGCAAAAAAAATCCCTCTAGGGTTGCACTTTGCTGTTGCCTACTCTTTCTCACTTCTCCTACTCTTGAAAAAGGAGCAAGATCACCCCAGAGAGTGATGATAGCCTACATCCCAGTGTGCCATCCTACATTCCCGGTTTTGGAAGCCCTCAGGATCGTATTTTGCTTAGGTTACAATGCTACAGAAAGAAATCGCTGTCCTCTCCTCCGTGCCTCCAGAGCATACGCCCCTGGGAGCAGTGGTAGAAGAGCCAGGAGAGGCAGGGAGTAGTAGAGGCTTGAGAGGTGCCTTTGGTGTGGGAAGCAGTTACCATTTGGGGTTTGGACATGGACCGTTCCATGCAGATGAACACACATATATATGTATTTAAATGTACATCCCATTTCCCAGCCATCAGCATGCAGCGTATTTCCCCACCGCAACCAGCATCCCCCTGGAAACCGTGTGTGCTGCTGAGCAAGAAGTACAGCCCCAAATGAACTCACACTGGCAACTGGTAGAGGGACAGAAAGTGTCTGGCTTTCTCCACAGAAGTTTCCATTCAGCCACTGTCTTCTCAACCTGATCCCCAGGGAGATTTATAAAACACCTTCTGAGGATGAGCTGGGAGCCAGAATGCACAGCTCCTCTGGATGGTAAAACTCATGGACCCGGTAAATACACCGTTTAGTGACACAGTACTGCTTATTCCTCACTACTTCTCATCCCTCAACTTTTCACAGGTGCTAACCACCTTTTCACAAACTGCCCGGTTGATTACCAAACCCAAACTAAACTCAAAATGTTTGTTCTCAGGCAATGAGAAAAGAAGATGACACAAATAGCCTGAAAAAAAAGGAAAAGTATCTCTTGGATCCCATGGAGAATAAAATAGAACAGCTGTAAGTGGTGCTGCAAGAGATGTGAAGTAGCATTACAGGGACTGGGTGGGATAAATGAGCTGACTGGATTGTCAGTGCTGTGGGATGCGATCTATTTAGACATGACAGAGATCGGAGCAGGGATGATACTTCCCATTCAGGGCCTTTCCACACGCTGTGGAATACCAGCAGATACTAATGGGAAGTTTAATGGCTGGAGTGAGATGAGCACACACACACAATAAAGCAGGAGAAAAATCAGAGTTGGTGTCTGCTGCGAACATGCACAGCTCAAAAAAAGAAGCCAATAAACTCCTGCCTAGTCACACAACACTAATGGCAGGGTCCCTCTGCTTGGTACTCATGGAGGATTTTAATTACAGTTCCCACATGTCTGCAGGGAAATGCACAATGCTAAACAGCAGCCAGCCGGGACTTTCTCAAAGAGCTTCAATACCATTTTCTGATTCAAAGCCCTGGAGAGAAGTGTTAGGCTGATAGCTCAGTAAACCAGTGATGGGATATGGAGCCTTTCACCTCGAGGTCGCCTTCTAGTGACCCATGGTTATTACCATCTGATTGCTGTTGCCTGTGTGAAATGAGGTGAGGAGCTGGGACCCGTTCCTCACGGCCAAGTGCCTCTATTGCACAAAACTCACCGATGCAATTGGTGCTAATTGGCCCCCCTGGTTGCCAGCTTCTGTCGAAGGATGGGGCACCCCGGCTTCCAGCTCCTTTCCAAGGGCCGTTCCCTTGGAGGCAGCAGCCCAGTGCCCCCAGGGCTGAAGCTTGCATGTTTGGATGGGCTGGAGCTCTGTAAGGAAAGGCTCTCTGGGAGGAGAGTGATTCCTCAGCACAGGAAAGGATTAGAAAGGGCTGTCTCCTTTAAGAAACGGAGAAGCCCCCCTCTCTGCAGGCTCTCCCAGCTGACGTACAATGGCATGCTACCTCCTCGAATGCACAGAAATGATAATCAGAGGTTCAGCAAACAGGAAAGAGAGCTGCTGCTCCCTGCCTTCCAGCCCCCCATCGTATGACTCCTGTCACACGAGATGAGGTGGCAGATGGGTCCTCAGGGCCGAATTGGCTTTTTTAACCCCTTCCTTCCCCTCCCAGCCTGCTCCCAGGGGGGTATGTAGGGGGGACCAGCAAAGGAGAAAGCCCTGGTTCAGGAAGCTAGTTTGGCCATGGTGAGGACTCCAAGCTGTCTGCATGGAGGGCCATGCCGTACCATGTCAGCATCACAGTGTTACACCACTTGCTGAGGTATTTGGATCCATCCCATCTCAGTCAGCAGCTCTTACAGGCTCCCACGTCCAGGCAGGGGAGATATATCCAAAAGGGAAGTGGGAATCGGCACATCGCAGAGGGATGGAAAAAAACAGGATGAAAGCACCTTCCTGTCCAGGGGCTCCATCTGCTTTACTTTATGTTCATTATTTACACAGGTTGGCATGGAAAACCTCCCTCTCTCCCCCTCACCTCAGCAGCAGCTGCCAGCATTTGCTTAGCCAAGAAACTCAACTGGTCCAACCCCGACAGGGTAATGCCACCCTTGGTGCAGGGCACAGCCTGTCTCAGGGTTTTTTGCCACCCATTTTCTTCCAGGATGCTCTGAACTACAGCATCGTGAAGAATGGTTGCAGGAGAATGCACCTACCTGGTACCTTCCCGGTTTTGGTGGCTTCTTTTTTCCAGCTGTGACATATGCTGTCAAAAAGAAAGAGCCTAGAAATCCAAGCAGAGCTCTGCTACTGATTACATTGCTTCAGCCCGATCCCATTACCCCTGGTCTACAGGGACCTGGAGTTATGCCACAGTTTATTACCAGGCATTATTAACATTAGAAACAATAGTTCCTGGCACAAAGGTTAAGGGGAAACTGGGGCATCTTCAATGAATTCTGCAGCATTTCCAGCATTCTTTAGGACTGCAGTATTGTTGTTCCGTTGTGTAATATTTATTATGTGCGTACTGCTTGAACTCCATCCCTTTGGCACGTTTTAAAAGGCCACACCATGCAAAGGGACATGTAAAGGAGGAGGCCATGTGTGCTCTGTTAACGCAACCAGTGCTTTGCTCCTGGAGATGTGTTCAGTATATCACTGTAAGTCATGGTTTTGCAATGCTACTGCCACCCAGAACTACACAGCTTTACTGTGGCCTTTGCACCTGCTTTGCAGCCTCCCCACTAGCCTAGTCCTCATCCCTCAGCTCTGCCCTGTGCCTTGTTCCTGCCCTGCTGTGCCCTTCTTCCAGCTCTGCCAAAGCCCTTTTCTCTCCATTTCTATAGTTTTATTAAATTTTAAATTATTAATCTTTACTAAATTAATACACTGCAATGGCTCTGTCTCTTGCGCCATCTTTCACAAGAAATACCCTGCAGACACCAAAAAAAATATCCATGGCAAGTGTCTGCTTAGAAGTAGAAACTCAGTATCACAGGGTAGAATGTCCGCAACATTTGAAGGGCTGCATGCTGCATTGTAGTTTCCTATCCTACGTTTCTGTGAGCATGCAGTTAATCATCATGCCCTCTGTGGGAAACAGCAGTCACCCAGCTCCATCTAAATGTTGAAATAAGGAGAAGCTGAGGCCCTGGTTTCTAATGGAGAAAAGTTCAGAGTGCAGCAGGCAAAGTTTTCTGCTTAACTGTGTTTGACAGCCTGCTGGCAGGCTGCCCCTGCTGCCTCCCACCAGGAAAGGGCTTTCTTGCTCACCCACCCATCGCTTTTCCTTTCTACACCTAATGCTGTCATGAGATGCTGTAGACTGAAAAGCTGTTCTAGTCTGGGCAAGAGGGACCAGCAAAACTTTACTATGATCCAGAACTCAATGGAAGTGTCTGAACATACAAGATGTCTAAGCGCTTTCCTCCTCCATGCTCAGCTTCCCAGAGGTCAACATGTAGAATTTAGGAAGCAAAGGCCACTCTTCATCCTTAGAAAGTTCCTAGATCTAAGCCAGTACAATCCTGACACAGTGAGCAATGCTCTTGAGTTAACAGCCATGGGTTTTCCAGAACCCCACCCAACCATCCATGTAACTTGCCAGTGGCATTCCTTCCCTCATAAAAACAGACACTGCCAGTGCTCCAAATTCCAGAAAAGATCTATGGATTATGGGGTCCCACTGGAGCCACCTGACCTCTGCAGGAATCTCCATGGACCTCCATGGCCACTGGACTGTGCTCTGAATGAGCTGGAGTTGTGTGCTTAAGGAAAATATAGTGTTCCATCTGTCCTTCCCCCCTTGCATTTGGGAAAGAGCTTATCTGAGTTAATGAAATCTGCAGACAGCAGCTCCAGATTCATGTAAGGTTTTCAGTCCATTTTCTGCTCATGAAGTGACAACTGCAAATCCCTGTCAGACCATGCTGTGCCTCAAGTCAGGGCTGGAGTCAGGCTTGGCTATTCCAGCTGCAGGGCAGGAGGTCAGGCTGGACGGCAGCTTGGGCAGCACGGAGCTGGGGGTGTCAGATGGAGACCCAGGGCTCACAAGAGAAGCGAAGTGCACTGGGCACAGCCTGTGGCCTTGCAGACTTGCAGGAGAGGGGAAGGCGCAGAGGCTTTCCCCTGAGTGCCAGTCTGGTTGGTGATGATGTTGGAGCCATGCAGCAGCTATTACTCGCTGACGACAAAAAGATGCACTAAAACAGATGTGCTGAGACCCAGGCTCTATGGACATAGATCACTACCACCCTCCTCCCCGTCCTGCTGTACACGTGCTTCAAAAGACAATTACATTTGTATTTTACAAAACACACTGCTTATAAGAGAGGAAGCCACCATGCTCCCTGCCCCCACTCCTCCGGGCCCCCATTAAGTCTGTTTGCCTGTGATTTCTTCCAACTGACAGAGCCAGTCTGTTAGCAGTTAAGTTAAACAGAGCTTGTCCTGTAATAACCCCATTCAAGCTGCTAATTGGTACCAGCACCTACTCCCTGCCTTCTCCTTGCCGCGGGCAGGGCTTGGCTCTGCAGCACTCCTGTCAGGTCAGTGAGAGAAGGGATGTCACCTGCGGGCCTTTGATCTGGGATGGGGACTTTCTGGCCAGGTGATAGTGGTTGGAAGAGGCAAGCAAGGTCATGAAGGAGCTTTGCCAGAGAAAGCAATGACCACGTCCCTGGATGTGCTCTCTTCCCCACTGCTGTAATTGAAGACAGCAGTTACTCTGTCTCATCTGGCCACAAAGTCATCCTAATCCTCTTCTGGTGACATCACAGAGCACTGCTGTTGAAGCAATGATGACATCCCAGCATTGCAACAGCAACACATGGCTTCCCAGGGAGAAGCAGGCAAGGTACCGCAAGAGCTGGACACACATATACAGTGTTGTTTGAACATTAGAACTTTGCAAGGTCCCATGAGGTGCCCAGCTCCCCAGAGATGCAACTATCACTGCTACCAAAATGTCTCAAGGTTATCTAGTAACACATGGCCCAGGAACAATTCAAGTTAAGCAGCAGGTGAAAATAAAGATCCTGGGAAGGACTGCATTCACAGCACTGCCCAATCCTTTGGAGAACCCAGATGGCAGTTTCCACAGCCAAAGTCAGAGAAGGTTTGTTGTTTGGTGCTCATAGCGCCTAGATTCAAATCCTTTAGATGACCTGTTAGAGAATTATATGTTTCACTTCCATGAGAAACTATTCTACTACTTGAGATACTTTTAGACATCACATTTCAGTCCCCTGCACAAAACAAACAGAGTGATTTTTGCAGTCATTTGCCTCTCAAAGAACGTACTTGCTCATCTGCTCAGGAATCAGCTATACCCTCACTAACAGGTGCAGAGCTACCCCCACTAACACACACTGAATATCAAATATTTGCTGCCAAGTCTCAGGACAAACCAAAACACCAAAACAAAAAAAAAAAAACACAGAGCTGATGGGATTTTTGATTGATTAAATCGACAATGGGAAGGAGAGCAAAACTTCAGAGTAAGCGCAGCTCAAGGAAAAGAAGGTTGAATCTGACAGGCTGTTCCTTGGGAAATGCTAGTGCCACTCCTATTATTATTATTAGTCATTTGTTGTACACTTCCGAAGCAGTTGACTCGTTAATCCTCACAGGGCCCATGGGAGGTAAGACAATTATTACCCATTAAGGGAAAGCCCTGGTTGTCAATGATGCCTAATGTTTTGGCTTCAGGGAAGTTGCCAGAGAAAAGGATGCTCTGAACTGCTGGCAGGTAGAGTTCTGCTGAGGCAACAGCAGATCTTAGAAGTTCTTCTCATTTTGGCTGTATCCAGGGTCAAACTGGCCGCAGCTGCTGCTGCCCTGCAGTATGGAAGTGCTTCCAGTCACTGAAAGAATAATCTGTCCCTGTGTCCTTCTCTGAAGGCCTTTGACATGATCCTGAGGGAATGGACTGAAGGCCCCAGACACACAGGAGTATGTCAGGCCTGATGCTGATCCCAGTAACTCCTGGGAATGAAAGGAGCACACAGAATCCTGCCACATCTTTTGTGCTGGCTTCCCAGGGGAGCAACTGGAGGAGCATTCTCATGCACAGCAGCCCAGCACTGAGGGAGCCCTGCTCACTCCTTGGCCTCACAGAGCAGAGGAGGAAATTGGCATGCCTTTCCCCACCAGCATTATTCAAAGGCTGGGCTTCCCTGTGCAGGTCTCACCCTGCACACATTTTGGGAGGAAAAAGAAATGTATCTGTTCACTGCCCAAGTGTGCTCATGCAGCCCCGTCTGCAAGAATAGTGTTTGGTGCTCACCAAGCCACTCTCATCCCCATTCAGTAGGGCTTCAAGCTTCCCTGGCTCATGGCTCCATGGTCGTGGAGCTATCCATGGTTTGTGCAACACACCCAGTTCTCATGGTCTCGCTCACTGCAAACATCTGACTTTATGCATGGTTCCTGCTCTGGCAATGTAGCGTCTAAATCATCCTGTACATGTCATGCGATTGTTCAGCTCAGACCAAGTGGCCCTGCTTTCTCCCAGCTCTGAAAGGATAATAATGATCCCTCTGTGATGCTTGGTGGTGTGGGGACACAGCCTGGCCTCTCTGAAGGAAACAGCATGCTCGTGAACATTGCTAGACATCAGGTAGGTCCCACCTGGGAGATGGTACTCCGAAGATGCCTATATTTTTGTATCACCGCGTTTGAGATGTGTGCTAGGATCCTCAGGAAGGACAGACACCACAGCTGTGAAGAAGATAAATTGTTTCAATTACTTAACCAGCTTCTTCATTTAAGGAATTTTAGGAATGTCTGCTCAGGGGAGAAAGCTCAGAAATGGGAGATGCACCCTGGAGCTCTAGGGAGTGGAACTGAAACTTGATGACTTCAGGAGCTGGCAAAGCCCGGCTGGTGTGAGAAACTGTTCAGAGGAGTCCCAGCCAGCTGCAGCATCTCCCCACAGAAGTAGCCAACAGCCTCTGTGGTTGGACCAGAGGGAAAACTGCAGTCTGGGCTGGCTGTGAAGCCCAAAGCTTTGGGGTCTGAGGAGGAGAAGCTGTACAACCAGCACTTTCTGTGTCTCTAAGCTAATGGAGTAGTTTCAGGCTACCTTGGTATGAAAGAGCAGTGAGAACTTGCAAGCCAAATGGTTCTCATTAGCAGTTAATTTTCCTGGTGTGAGGGATAAAAGCACAGAAAGAGCTAAAGCAGTTCCCAGAGTTTGGGTGGAGGGGAGGGGAATGACTACAGAGGATCACCCTTTCCCCAGGCAGTGACTCTGGAGCTTGGCATGACCCTGCAGTAGGGAAGGAGGAACTTCAAGCCCTGTGCTGAGCTTGGCAGTAAGCCTGAGAGTCTGCCCCCAACCAAAAAAAGGAGCTTAGAGGTAGGGGTAGAGAAAGACCTGGCAAACTGAGAAGTGCTGGGGGAGAGGACTGCTCATTCAACATGTAGATGCCAGTAGGTTGTGTGCACAGCAGTGGGAGAGTGTTAACATGGGCTGGAGAGAGGAGATTTGAAACGAGCAAATTTGAAACCAGATGCCAGAGCATCTCTAGTGAGCAAGTCCCTGGCAGCTTGGGGGAAGACACTCCAAGGCTCTATGGATGATGGTGATGTGGAATCCTCGACTGTACTGCACCTCTGTGCTGTTGTCCCAGGCTGAGTGTCTGGCACAGCATCTTCCAACCTTCAGGAGCTAAACAGGGTGAGACCTGGGTGACAAGGGCATGAATACACCGGCCATACTTTGAAAAGCTGCATGATTGAATACAACCATCTGGGAAGTACTGGAAAAAAAGAATAGGAGCAACACTTGCACCCATTTTCTGGTATTTCAATAAGCCATCAAGTGGAGCTCTACTTGCAGGTCTCACATCATTCCTGTAAACTGTCAGCCTTTGGCAGGTAACAGTCTGATCATTTGGTGTTGAAGAACCAGCATTAAATGACAGTACTCTGGAGAATGGTCCCAGGGCTGAGGAGTGAGCTGATGAAGGATTGTGTCTTCCTGCCAGGAGCCAAATGGTGAAGTAGCAAAACTTCACTGCATCTCTTCTCTCCTGTGTTTGGAGCAGCTGTGAAACAACTGGCCATGCTGACTTTCCAAACAATAGTCCTCTGAAATATCTAAGAAGTGACTCTGTGTTCCTTGGTGCTCTTGCATCCAGCTGTTTGCGTGCTTTAGGGTAGATCCACTGCTCTGGGACTCGAAGACTTTACTTTGCAAGTTTTATTCACTCTGTTGAACACTCTCATTTTTTGCAAAGCAAGGTGGCAGCCCCCAAGACAAGGGCTAGTCCTTCCAACCACAGCAGGCCAGCCCTGTTCAAGACCTGCTCGCAGCTGTGAACCATGGCACACTGCAAATCTGAGTGCTGGAGTGGGAGAACAGCTGGGTGGCCATCAGAGATGGATGGTGGGAGCTGTCAAGGACTGCTTGGCTTTCAATCAGTCCTAAGAGCTGGCAACGTTCAGCAGACGCTAATCCGTTCTGGCAATTCCCGGCAATCAGCTTCCTTCAACAGCTGAAGAAGGAAAAATGTTATTTGATCACAAACCTGAAGGAGCTGGCCTGAAACATTAAGTTGCTTCAAAGTATTAAAGAGGAAAGTAGGAGAGGGAAATACAAATACACACCAAATATTCACTCTACACAATTAAAAACTCCATTAGCTCATGCCCCGTTTTCAGACAGACTATTTGCCTCTGGGTTTTCTTCTTTCTTAAGTTTGCAATTTTGCATGATTTAGAGGAGGGATTTTAGTCTCTTGAGATCACACAGACAACCATCAAGATAGTCAGGCATGTGGTCTCACCACATGCTTGTGGCTCCTTCTCCTGGAGGCTCTACTGGCCCGTTAGAAGGTCTGTTAGATAGCTTCACATTTGTTTGCAACCTTCCCGTAAAGAGGGGATGGAGTATTGTTCCCTTCATACAGATGAGGAACCTGGGAGCCTCAGCTCATGCTCCAAAGCTGTGGCTGGCAACTGACTGCAGATCCAGCAATCCCAAATGCTCTCACTGTAAAAGTCTCATTGTGAAATCCTTTGTTTTAGCTGTCTCTTCAGTTGTGTGGCACTGTTTCTGGATTTGATGGACCACCCTAGAGCACATGTTATCTCCTCAACCCAAAAGCGAATCTATCATTTGATTAGCATCAGGGCATGAACCCTATTTAATTTGCTGGGGTCACAAAACTTCCCACAGAAATGCTTATCAGCTTTGGAGAAAATGATGCCCAGTTAAAATTGAATTCACAGTTAGAAAAAAAAATCTCCTCTTGATGGCTGTATCATAGCTGTCTTAAGGTTAAGAGAAACTAGGGACTTACTGTGCTGCATACTTGGAATAGGAGTCCATCCCTGACTCAAAGATCTATTGCTTAGGCAGGGTCCCACTGGAGGAAGCACTCTCTGCTCCCTCTCTGTATGATGTGAACAGAGGCACAAGTAAAGTGCTTTTCCCAATACAACTTTTCACATACAGCTGATTCAAGTGCAAACCTGAGAACTCCTGAGCCCCATTCCAGTGCCAAACATGCGGGACAGTCCTGTGTCTCTGTTTTTATTAGCTTTTAAATTGGAGCAAGCATGCAGCATAAGCTAGAAGAGCCCAGGGGAAACCCCTCACTCACAGGTAGCCACAACCATGTTCTGTAGATCCAGACACCAGTGTCGTAAGAACACGTAGAAATGTTCTCTACCACCACAGCATTCTTCCCTGTCCTTGATCCTAAACATACAGTGTGACTTTTAATTAACAACATGTGTCCCAGAAGACTGGCAAGATGTGTCTGAATTTACCTCTATCTTAATTGCATCAGGAAGTTGCCTTCTGGGGCTGATCAGCTCTGAGCCTCTTGGCACGACTCATGCTAACAGAGCAAGGCTGCAGACAGCAGTTCCTCCCAGGTACTCCCTTGGGCTCTTACTCACCAGCCTCTGAGTAGCATGAGCTGCAGGCAGCGCCTCATGGGAGTACCAACGGGTTCCTGTGTGTGAGAATGGGATGCTGCACTGAGCCACCTCGGTGCTGGTGAGCAGAGGTGTTACAAAGCTGATTTGAGTGCAGGGGAACAGGTGACAGTGGGAAAAGGTGACAGAAAAGATGAGAGGGTTATATGAGTAGCATCCACAGGTTCGAAGCTCAGATCGAATTTGCCATTGGGAAATCCAACTCTGTTACTTCAGATTATCTTGATTCCAGTTCAGTTCTCTGTGTGTGATGTACTAAATGTGAATGTGAGCACATGTACACACAGAGCAAAGCCAGCCAGCCACCTCTACGTCTGGCTTCCACCATGCTTGCTCCTGACTCTGCTGTGTCAGAGGCTGATGTGACCCTGCTGTTGAGGAGCCATGATTTGTCAGTGCAACCCACTTTGCCATCCCTCATTCCAGCTGGGAATGCAAACCGGGGAGCTGCAGGGCCGGGGTTAGAGCACATCCCTTACCCACCCACCCTCTTGCTCCAGGAGTCAAAATGGGCTCTACAGAAGCTTTGATTCACACCAGCCCTGCTCACCTCTCCGTTTTCTGGGCTTGCTGGGTTTCTTCTCCGTGCCTAATTTCCCTAGGCTCTCTCCGGGAGGCAGTCATGTCAGGCTCACTTCCTCTCATAAAGCAGATGTGAGATCTGGAACAACAGCTCCTGGAGAGCTGGGCTATGCCAGAGTCTGGCCCTGTGGTAGCCTCGATGTTGCAGGACACAGTGAGTTCAAAATGGCAGGGAGGTACTGCTGAAGAGTACATCCCCCTTGTTACACTGGGTGGCCTGAACCTGCTGATAGCTTAAATTTAGGAAGATTATGGTGGCTCTCTGCACACTGCATCTGCCTGTTGGTCTGACTGAGCTATGAGCACATCCCTTTCACTCTACCTTCCCATGCCACAGCCTATTCAGGGTCACAGACTGCCTCTGCCACCATGAGAATAATGCACCCCTAAGCTGCCCTCTACCACTTGCCCTTTTCCTCTCCTTTTGCAGTCTGTATTGCGTCCCAGAGAAGCTCCCAAGGGCTGGCAGCCTGGCAGCAGCAGGATGACAGCATCTCTGCCTGCAGGAGCCTCAGGGGCAGAGGGTCATGTCCAGGGGCCTTCATCTCCTGTCCAAGCCACAGGCAGGGGGGAGCAAGCACGTTGTTTTCTCAGCCATGGCCATCTAGAGTTTGATTCAGACACTTCCCACCACTGCAATGCAGCCTTTCGGAGCCCAGATGTCTTAAGACATCTTTGTGGTGGATTTTGTGGGGTCTGGGGTGGGTATTGGGTTTTCCTGTTAGATCTGGGAGCTGTGTGGTTGCTGTCAAAACTGCCAACCGTATCTCACAGCCCCCCTTCCCTGCACACCTAAGCTAGGAGTAGTTATTTAGGGTTTGGGGTTTTTTTACCAGTTGCTCAGGGACCAAGAGAATGCCAGCAAAATAGGGCAGGGCTTGATGGAGAATGGATTTCTCTGGAGGGAAGAGGGAACCGCAGATGCCTGCCCTCCTATTCCTGTTTACCTTTGCTTTCAGGAGGTCAATTGAATTGTGGGCATAAACTTACATTGCGGTTTGCAAGCTGATACTCACCAGAAGAGTGCTCTGGCGTCACAGAGCATTTTGTGTTTCGGTTTCTTCTTTCCTAGCTCTTTTATGGCTTGGTAATAACTTGCAACACATGTATCACAGAAACATTATTTACACAACATTTTCACAGCATCACAATTAAAGCTATTGGCAGAATTCCCATGAAGATGTCCCTCACACGGCAAGGACCAACAACCTATTTCAAACTTGGACTTCCTTGGTTCTTTCTGTATTGCGCAGAAAAGAACAATAGCTTCAGGATTTCTTCATAAGTTCTGATCAAAAGATTCCCAGTCTTCAACTCGGTGTATGTTGAGAAAGGTGCGGGTGGTGGGCACTTCGCTCAGTGTACATTCACTTGGCCGCTCTACCCACTCAGTTACAGTCACCCTTTCACGCCGTGCTTGACCACCCCGTGGAAATCACTGCCGCAGCATATCATGGAAAACATCTCAGTGGTTCCAACAATACCCAGGGCCATGAGAAGCCTCTCACTGTCATATATAATGGCCCAGCCGAAGCTCCATCTCTGGACACATCTGCAGTGCTAGCTGTCAGATGCTAAAAGGGCCTGCAAGGGAATAGATCCCTCTGTAAAGGCCCAGTATTTATGCTTTAATTGCTGTCAAAGCCAGGAGAATGAACTAGGTGGACTTTTGAGCTGACCCAGTATAGCACTTAGTTCAAATTTACACTGGCTGGGAGTCAAGACTGGTTTCTAACATAGTGTGTTGTGCAATCTTCACTTTCATTTCCAGCGCTGTCTCCCAGAGGTTAGTGAGTTTGTATCTCGAGTGAAAGGGAGAGTGCTTTCTGACTGCAGTCACATTTGTATGGTCAGGCCTTCCCCAGGCCTGCTTCTGAGATCTTACTCA
This sequence comes from Pezoporus wallicus, assembly GCF_028554395.1. Lineage (NCBI taxonomy): Eukaryota > Metazoa > Chordata > Aves > Psittaciformes > Psittacidae > Pezoporus > Pezoporus wallicus. The sequence continues at coordinate 3,446,143 of NW_026639660.1, forward strand.
GAGAACTGCGTATGCTTACCGCCAGGAAAGAATGCTTAAATCCAGCTGACCTTAACAGATGTCTTGGAGTGAGGCTCTACCAGCTCTCTATCCATAATGTGTGATGGGTCTCTCCTGATTTCCTCATCCATTCTCTGGATTTTGTTTTGTCCACAGCTAAATGGGTACTGGGCTCTAACACAGCCTCTCTTAATCTCTCCCATCCTACCTGTTCAGTCCCAACACAGAACCAGAAAGCTGCTAACTTAGGCCCACAAGTCTGCTAGACTGACCTAGGAGAGAGGGGTCAGTGAACTCAAGTACTTTCCAGCAAGAAGTAATGGCATCTACCCTGTTTTTCAAATCTCCTTTATAAAGCCCTGAAGGCAAAGGCAGTGGCCAGTGGACTTGATCAGACAGGACTGTCTGGGGTTGTTGGAATTTCTGTCCACCCATTGTCTGGACTCTGCTGCAAATCTGTACTGTCCCATTTGGTGGCAATTTTTCATTTTCAGCATCTTGAGATCCCTTGCATTATACAACACTCCCAAATTTCCCTGATCTGGAGCTTGACACACTCTCATGCGGGCACAATAATACTTATTCTTCATTCCTCTTTCCTCCTTGGCAAGGCTGCCCCACCAGTCAGCAGTCCTTCTTTGCTCCCACGTGCTGGCTTCTTTAATGGTCCAGAGCGGAAGATGTACAATAATACAAGAAGGATGTGTAATGAGATAAGGATGATGTATAAAGAGATAAAAGTGATGCAAATGCCTGCTGGACAAGAAGGTACTTGAGGAAGCTTGAGGAGACACCTCTCAGTGGCTCAGCAAAGAGGGATCCCTGTTACAGGAGAAAACCCAGGATGATGAAAACGAATTAAGGCAGCCTGGAGCCCTTCTCTCACTCACGTGCTTTATGGGGCTCTAAGTGATCTGTAGCGATGCTCAGGGAGGAGGCTGGCACAGTGGACATGGTGTAAAAAGGCCTGGGAATACATACTGCCAGGGCTCCAATGCTTTTCTATCAGCCGGCATGCAGCCCCTGCCACAGTTCTGCTCATCCATCACATGGGAGATAACGCAGAGAGAGTGACTGTGGGCTATTTTCTTGTCTGGTAGGAATCTGGAAGTGTCGCGATGCATTGCCTCAGAAAGGAGAAAAGCAAGGGGGCCATCAGTGTGAGTGTGCCAATGGTCTCACAGGGGACAGCTGGGAGTACCTGCCTTTTCCCTCTTAACCACAAAAGCAGTGGAGGAAAAGAAGTTAAAGGGTGGGGAATTCCAGTGGAATAACACACATTTTAACACCAGCATCAGCTTAGCAGTACTCAGAAGGGGCCTGGGTAGCTAGAAGGCACAGGGCCATTGCAATTAGCAACAAGTGATGCAATTTTTCTTCCATGCTCATTGCTGCCTTCTGAGAGCTGGTCTGAGGAGTTCAGTGAGTTTCCCCCTCAGGGAACGGGGGGAGCACTGTCTGACTTAAGTTAGCTCTGTACCATTGGGCCAAATTCTGTAATTTTGAAGGCAGTCAGCAAGGCTCGGGAACATTGTGAATAATGGCCACATGTGTCAGAAGGGGTACAAGTTATCCTGCTCCAAGGCCTGTCTTTGGCTGCTCATTAACTGAGCTGCTTAGCTGGAATGGATAGCCATGACAGAGGGTGAAGGGCAGAGATGTGCTTACTCCACAAGCACCCCCTCCGAGCCCTGACATATTTCCTAGGAGAACTGGTGCTGGCCGCTGTTGGACATGGGATGGAATGAGGTGCCTGGTGGGGTTTATCCTACATGCACATTTCCAATTCTCCCATTTCTTTTTCTTCCCCGATACTGAAAGCACAGTTGCAGGCTTCGTCTAGTACATCTGCCATGACCTTCTAGGCTTTACTGTCTTGCAGCACCTGAAGAGAAACCTGGAGTCTCCTGCATGGGATTTATTCCACCAGCTTCAAACCTGGCTGTCATGGTGACAGTCTGGAGTACCAGCTGGACCTTCAGGATGTAAGGAGAGGGTCTGGTTGTGCCCAAGTGATTTTAAAGAGAGGCACATATCTGCCTGCTCCAGAATCACTAAAGACTGTGCATTTAGCCAGCCGGATGGGGTCAACAGCTATAGGGACTGCTCAGGGTTGTCATACCACACCTATCTAGAACTCCAGCGAGACTGAAAGCTGGCACTTTGCTTTATTAATCAAGTACTGTTTTCTTGTGGCTTTCTCTTAGCTGTAGTTATAGCCTGTCTAGTCATTAGTAGCTCCAGGGTGTCACACAGAGGGAGGACTGCTCATCACTCATCAAATGTTGGGCTTAATTTGTGTGTTTTCAGGTTTTATGCAATTTTTTATAGTGCAAACAGATATCATAAGATAAAAATCTCCATTACCTTTGTATGGTTTTTTCCCCCATTAAACTTGTGAAGCAAAACTACATGCAACTGGGTTTTTGGTCTATCAACTGCAAGAAGCCACATGAGATGGAACAGCCCAAAGCCAGGTAGCTTGGTTACACAAAAAGCCAAAATACTCCAAGACTTGAAGTGTTGCACAGACTGTGAGTCTATCAGCTTGGGCTGATCCAAGCTGCAGAAAACTGTCTTCTTTATCCATATACTCTCATTTACAGCTCAGACAATCTTTGTATGAAATTCCCTCCTCCCTCTTCTGGTGATCTGCCTGCCTTCAGTGCATGTTGTGTCTGCCCAAAACACCTCAGAGTAGCCTTCATGACTGGAAAGGGCAACAGGAGCTTCTGGGCTCCCCCTCAGGCATCGAAGAGGCGGTGGAGAGCCTGGCTGTCCAGGCACCATATCCAGCCTTTGCTGTTCAGTAGACAGCCTAGAGGTAAGAAGAGGATTTGAAGTGGACCGGAGGGTATTGGAATGGTAAGTATGGGAGACACAGGAAGCGAGTTACAGCATTGCAATCCAGTCAGTGGAAGCTAGGCTTCAGTAACTCAGCTGCTCCCGCAGGCTTAACTTGACTTACCCAAGCTCATGTCTCAGGGCAGCTGCTGCAGCTTTACAGGAGACCATGCTGGTGTTCCTCTTCCAATGAAAATACCCTCTGCTCTGCTTTGAAGTTGGAATTGAACAAATCTTCCAAATCCAAAGCTGCTTTATATTGCATCTAGTTCAGGCATCAGCAGAAATTTATCTGCACTGTTGAGTTACTGCGCCAGCAGCGAGAACCGAGGCAGCATCCAAAAGTGAGGTCTGATCTCTCTACCCACATCGCCAACTTGCACACCACCATAAAATGCTGCTGTGACACAACATACAGGGGGGCAAAAGAGACAGATCACTGCTCTGCCCAGGTGACAGGCACTATTCATACAACATTGCTCTTTATAGGCTTTAACTGAGCCGCTCAGAGTCTTCTACAAACAAAGGGGACAAGGCAGATTCTGCCGTGAAGGCCTCAGCATGTAAAGAGACAAAAGAGTGATGGGATCAGAGAGGAAACAAAAAGAAAGCTGCTTTTTTTTTTTCTTCAAGATCACAGAACAGGTCAGCAACATTAGGTAACACAGTGCTGAACTAAATACCCAAGTGCAGGTGCTTCTTATAGGACTCCTTCTGTAGATAATCTAGTCCACTTAAGCAGGTTTTGTTAAGAGAAATATTTAGGGAGACATTCACTGCTTTGATTTGAGCGCACAGGCACATCAAAAACAGTGCAGCTGGGTATCGTTGAGGTGAAATAAGGAACTGACAGAGCAGAATGGGGCAATCTTTCAAACTCATAAACCCCCTTTTTTGGGTCCTGTTTCTGGGAATAAAAGAAATATTTGTGCGACCACATAAACTGCTAAGCATTCTCTGATCGTTATGCTGTTAACTCCCTTCTGTACTAGATGGGAAGGGCCATTGGACCTTTTTCCAATCTGATTTTTGATAAGACTCTGTAAGACCCCTGTAAATCTTGTCAGAAAAGGTATTTGGCATTAAAAAAAAATGCTTAGGTGAGGGAGCTGGAATGCAGGGTGGTGTTTTACGGAAAGAGCCTGCCCTTGCTTCCTGGAGCATTCAGTCCATGTACTACTACATTTGCCAAGGCAATTCCAGAAGAGATCACCCTTTTGCCCAGTTTCCAGAGCAAATGTCAATTAAAAAAAAAACACCAAACAACAAACCCTAAAACCCAAACCACAACCTTTTCTTCTATTTTTCATTCCACTAACATATTGAGCTGGAATATTGTGAAGGGATGCATGGATTTTTCTCTGGTTATTTGCAGAGTTGTTTCACATCAGGATTGTTGTTTCATCGATGGAAGTGTAAATCACAGCCGAGCCAGTAGGAAAGGTGAGATGGCTAAGATGGCAGGAGTCCATTGTTTCAAGCCATTTTCTCAGAAAGCTTTTCCTATTTCTTTTTCCCAGCATCTCAGAAGCTGTCTTTTCTATTCTTTTTTTTTTTTCCCCAAAACATAATTAACTTAATCAGATTTGTGTTTTTTTTCCTTAAAGGAAGGAGCCCAGAGATAGGCTGCAGCCCCTCCCAAGCGCCTTTCTGTCTGGGAGGAATTTGAGTCCCAAATATTGAATGTTCCAGTCTTGCATGCTGAAGGACAATATCAGTTGTGGTACAAGTGAAATGTTTTGGTGAATCACTGGACAGTGCCTGAGGCTGCTAACAATTTGGTCGTATCCTATTGTTACATTAGCAGCCTGAAACTTGTCCAGTGTAGAAAAATGTAATAAACTAATGTAGCGCAGACCTCCTCAGAGTAACAGAACACACCCTGAGCCTCCTTTTTAAGACCAACTGCATTATTTTTATAAACAAGTGGTCATAACCGGACTTTATAAGGGTTCAGAATTTGCATCTGTGTAGAGAAACACTTAAAAAAGGAAAACTCACTGGGCTTTCCCTGTCCACACTTTATACCCAAGTCACTCAGCTGCCTAGGCTTTTCTGTGAGCAGGGGCATGCCCCATCAGATAACACCGCTTTCATCATTTCACTGCAAGGCTCTCCCCACTTCCCAGACGTGGATATTCCTGGGAAGGAGAAAGGCACCTTTGTGATTATTCAGGGGATCATGGCGGGATGTGGAGCTGTGCCTCCTGCTGAGCAGTGGGATCACAGCACCGGCTTCTCTAACATGAGAAAACAGCCACGCAGGCAATAGCCAGGTGGACTACACTCCCTCCACAAAGGGGTGCAGAGCAAGCACACTTGTTCGAAAACCCAAAACCAGTGTTTATCATGAACTACACATGAAAGAGAAGCAAGTTTCTGGTTCAGAGTTTGCTGATGAAATGACCCAATATTAAACGAAAGAAACTGCCCTTTTCAGAAAGGCAGTGTCAGTGCGTGACAAATTTTTGGATGTTAAAGCCAATGAGGGCTATGTAGTTCATAACACAGACCAAAACACCTCCCCACAAAGCCAGGGCTCAGTTATATCCATACTTTACAGAATGTTGTCCTGTGTTGCCAGGTAAAATTAATTTAAATAAGGGAGAGGCACGGTTCATGTCTGCTCGAGGCTTTGATGCAATGCTGAAACTTGCACATACATAAAAAAATATAAGCTTACAGCAGAAAATGTGAAGCTGACACAACAAGGTGCCTGCAGACTTGGCTCATGTGGCCAGTGGAAGCTGACCTTCAGTAATAAGGACATCTGCAAAGGAGTAGAGGATAACGAAAGGTTCAGTGGCACATGGGTGTCCTTTCATACATGGCTCATTCAGTCCATTTAGTCCATGTTGGCTGGTGTCACATCTCCCAAAGGCTTCAGGGCTCTTTCCTGCCCCAGGGTTTCAGAGTTGTTTCAGCTGCAGAGTCCACCTTCACCAGCCCACAATCAGCTGCAGTATCTGCGTCCCAATAAAACACTTCCAAAAGCATGGCCAACCTCCATCAAACAGCTTCCCCTCTGGACTGACACAATGTCAAGTTTCCTATGCCTGTCACTCCCTACACATCCAGGGACCAACCTGCTGCAGCCAGAACAGGGGCTGCCCTATCTGGGACCTGGGACAACCTCCACAGTGGGCATGAATGGGTGGTGGTTCAAGAGAAGGCAGTGAAAATACTGCGGTTCACACCACAGTGAGAGACCCTGCACTGTTACTGTTGAGCTCTGTCCCTCGCTTTACCTGCGTGCCTCCTCCTTTCTCATCTCACCATTTCTTCAACCTTCACCACAGCGCAGGCCTCCCCAGCAGGCCTGTGCCCTCTCAAACAGCTCACATCAACAGCATCCCAGCCACAGGCTGTGTCTTCTATTCTTTTACTTGTTCTATTAAAATACTCACAGTAACACATTCATTAAGAGGACAGAGCAAGTAGGAAACACAAGGTGGGGTGGAGTGAATTGACCAGCTATTAATAACAGGTAGAATAAACAGACAATTGTGAATTATGGGCTCCTGCTTGGTATGGAGGGAGCACTTGCTACTGGGAGACCAGTCTATTTGTTTGCTGTTAAAATAAAAACTGTTTATAACGATGAACTCCGGGCTGACAGATCTGCTGCTTTCTGGGAAAACATTACCACTTAATGGACACTCGCAGGTGTTTTTCCTACCTGCTGTGCAGTACTTGCCCCACTCCACATGCCAGAGGCAAGGTAGAACCTTCTGCACGCGGACTCCCCCTGCCACAAAGCCTTGGGATGTGCTGGCAGCCTGGGCAGCAGATTAGCAGGATGGGTCACAGCACATTAGCTGAGCTTAGGGGAGGTTTAGGGCTTTTCACAGAAATGAAGGATTTGGGAACAGAAGGTGTGGGTAGATGAGGGGAGCACAGGGAGTGCTCTGTCCTCAGGGGAGCACAATCAAGGCACAAGCCCAAAGGCCCATCAAGGGAAGCATGACCAGCACCATGGATGAGCTTTGCAAACATTTCTGAGTTGGGGGAAGAAAGGATGCCAAGACAGAGGCTTGTCCTGAGACGGCCACAGAGCCTTCATGGAAAGGTGTCCCGGGCAGCAGGGATGGTGCCTCTGAGCAGCCCTGCCAGAAGCTGCTGGAAGCTCTTCTAGGGCGCAGAGGCTCCAGTATTTCATTTTCCCAGGAGGGCAGGTTGTCGCAGGAAGGAGGGGTTGCCCGGTACGGCTCTCATAGCGGTTGGCACCAGGTCGATGTGGGTGAACAGCAGACATGTTCCTGCAGACGCAGCAATGACTTCTCCTGGCCACAGGCCACCACTCAAAGACCATTGCCTGTGGCTGCTTTCATACAGACTAAACCCTGCCTTCCCCCAGGCGATAAAATGATGCACGCTTCTTTGGGCCATGCAAACATCAAAGCCCGTTTTGAAGGTGACTGTGCTCACCACTGCCCTGGGACAGTCCCTGTGGGTGAGGTGTTTGGGCGAATGGTGTCTTTTTCTTCCCGAATGAAGAAACAGCAGGACTTCTCAGTCTGACTAATGCTCTGCTATACATCACCAGCAGCTGAATTTCAGCCATCGCTGCAGCTGAGCTCAGTACCTTGCTTTCATCTCCCAGAAAATCAGCCTGTCTGGACACAAAGCTGCTAAAAGATGGGGAGCCCCAGACCCCTCCCGCTCTGTTTCAATGTGTGCCAGCACCCCCCGAGCAATGTGCCTCATTTCTTATTTACATTTGCCTGGCTTTCAATTGCAATCCCTGCTGCTTGTTACACCTCTCTCTGCTAGATTAAAGAGCCCTAAAATGTCACCCTTTCAGTGTTATCATCTGCCCTCTGCTATTATTGCCTCGCAGTAAATAAAAGGGACTTCCCAGTCATTATTTTATACCCCACAATCACAGTGCTTTCTCAGATCAATTAGTTTTCACTCCTCTTATCTGCATTCAAGCCTCACCTCCCTTTCAGTGTTTCCATTGCCTACTCGGGGACCTTTCCTATGTCTCCTCTGACCTCTGGGAGAGGAGCCGAGCTGGCTCAAAAGGGGGGCCTGGTGAGAGGACATCCGATCTGCTTACACACCAGCCAACCTAATGCTGAACACAGCCAATGCTTTTGTGCATGTCTGAGCTCCTCACTGCACATCCTGGGAAGATAACATGATTGCTTGCTTGCCTGTAAAGTTACATCCCCTTTGGCACGATCAGCTTGTATAAGACATGTCAGTTTGCATGACTTGGTACTTATCTGTAAGGACTTTCATCTTCTACCTTGTGCTCGATTACCTTTCAATAGGATACTCTTAACTGAAACCATTTTATTTTGTACACTCTCCCTTTCCTTCCTGGAGTATATAGAAACATCAGGGCAAAACCCCATCTGGAAACAACTGCAAAAACTAACTTGACTAGGGATGCTCATTGGATTTTCTTCCTCTCTGTTCTAAATCAGTATCTTTTTCATTTTGACAAGAACCCATGCAATTCCCCAGTCACTGCTTCATTATACATGGGAACCAGAAATTAATCTTAAAAGGGTCAGACCACGTTCGTTGCCCAGCTTGAGAAAAGTTTAAAATCTAAACTATCAAGAATACACATTAAAAGCCCCTCGGAAGCCATTGAAGGCTCGTTTGGACTACGTGCCAGCAAAATGTCTTTTAAGGGCCGGTAGGAAACTGAGTTTAGCTTTAAATATAGCTTTTCAACCCCCTGGTATGGATTTACAAAGTAGAAGCAGCATCACTATTCCCCAAAATATCCTAACCACATCATGTCAGGAATGGAGCTTTACTACTTCACTTTGTTTCCTAGCTACCGACAATTTTTTTAGCTTAGTAGTAGAGATGAGCCGTGAAATTTGGCATCCAGGCTGTGACTCCATAAAAGCCTTTAAAAGATCTCATACATATATATACACATGTATAGATAGATCTGCAACAATTGCGGTTGCTGGCATACTCACTCTTTTCAGCAATGTTCCAATTACCAACCTGCATCCCGGATGCGCACTCTTTCCTGTCCTGCAGCCCCCTCCACCCCAACCCCCCGGCTCTACCCTACACTGCTTTCCCACCCAGTCCCATATGCTGTTGGAGCACTCTCTCGTCTCTCCTCTCACCCTTCCAACTCTACCAGTCCCTTTGCATTCATCACATTAAAGAAAACATTTCATGGTCATCTCTTTTATCTCCTTCAGTGAACAGTTAATCAGAAAAAATGCTTTCATGTTGCTAAATCAGGGCCAGTGGGCAAAGCCAGGCTGACAAGAGACATTTTCCTCTGCCACTAACCTGGGCTAAATAGTATTAATTACAGAGGCTGGGCTTTGATTGCTGGAGTGTGGTGGGGCTGGCGAGAGCTCCCTCCTCCCCTCCGCTCCCTCCCACCACAGACCCAACTGCGTCTCCCTACCTGCCTGCCCTTTGCCACCATCCCCATTCCATGTCGCAGCAAAACTGCAAGGCTGAGAGGTCCCCTTAAGTGTTCATCTGGGCTGCTCAGGCAGCACCTCTTGGAGGGTTGGGTCCCTGGGATGGAGGTCAGGGACGGACCTCCCACCCTGCTGGGGGTTGGGGTATTTCTGCCCTTGTCTCCCCCCAAGGTGAGGGCCTGTCTGACCAAGGTGATGCTTTTTCCAGGGTAGGGACTGCTTCTTCCTACATGTTTCAGAAAACCTGAGGGCTGGGAGGCAACTCAAGAGCCATCACCCTGTTCAGTGTTTTTCAGCCTGTGGTGTGTGGGCCACAAGTGGTCTGTCAGATGTCTAAAGGACCACAAAATGACTGCAGACAATTTTAGGGGACAACACATCCATCCTCACCCATGCCAGAAAAGGAGCAAAGACAACAGGCAGTGAGAGTAGACGGCAATTTGAGGGCACTGTGCTACAACTCAGCCCTCCATGGGGAGATCTAAAGGTGTTTATTGTTCTTTTCAAAGAAAGAAAGTTCAAAAAACACCACCAGGCCAACCTAGCCCTGCAGAGATGAGCTGTCCCGATCTCTGCACATCTCTGCGGACATTATGAAGGAAGTGATGGGAGCTGGACATGCCTGGAAGGCTTCACTTGAGCCTGATGCTGTGCCCCTCTCTGTGTGGGCATTAGCATGCCCCAGGTCTTCCCGGTGGAGAGGGCAATAACCTCTCATCACAACAGCAGCATCAGCAAACAGCGGGTTAGCAATTCTGCTGAACTGGCTTTCCACAAGTTACCAAAACATGCCAAATCCCGAAACACATGAATCACGGCTGAAACACGGCTGCAGAATGCCACTAACTGCTTTCCCCACTGCTCTCCGAGCTGAGCAGAAGCTTACGAAAGTGACCACAGGAGGGATGCGCGCAGCGGTCACTCTCTGTTTCAGACACCCTCCCTTGGGATGGGTGGCACAGCTGGGGGCCTGAGTCAAGCCGTGGTTTAAGCCAATTAAGGTGCCTGTTCCTGGTGACCCATGGGGATAAGTTTTGCTCTCTGCAGCTGCTGGGCAGCCTGGCAGGAGCACAGTGCCCAGGGCAACTGGTGCCTCCAGACTCACTACAAATCTCAGCTGGAGCAGCCAGGCAGGCCAGCTGTTTAAAATGCTTTTTTCTTTGTTTTGAGTGTTTGCTGCTGTATTTCAAGACCTGTTTCTCCAGCCAGCACACCGGTGTGGTTATAGCTGGTTATAGTTGCCTTTCCACCACATAAATACCCTTGGTGCAATTCCAGCTCCATGCCCTCTGCAAGTCAGGGTCCCGTTTCCATCCTATGATAACTGCAGACCCCAGGTCCTTCCTCCTCCAGTCTGCAGCTGGGTTCTACAAGCTCATCCTGCCTTCCAAGCCAATGTTTTGCTCTACCCTGCAAAAGCACACAGAGAAGCAGAAGGTAGATCTGCTCCATTTTGCCCCAATCCACACTTTGACCTTTTATGTGTTTTTCACCAGGACACATGGATACATTCCTCCCAGACAGCAACAACAGATTGGAGTCTGCACCCAGCTAGATCAGCACAGGGCCTTGGAGGTCTGCTGGCACATTCTAACTGCTCTAGCCCTGTTTGCTCTGAACACCAAAGAACTGAAGAATTGGGACAACACCTAAGGTGCTCAGGGTCCAGAAACCAAAGTCAGCTAAAACTTGACATACCAGTAGCTTGCATAGATCCAGCAGCTCAAGGCAGGTTAACTCCAAGTTCTTTGGGAACAGGCCCCTCTGGACTATCTGGATCTCTAGGGCAAAAGACCACAGACTTGTCAATAGCTTAATTCACAGCTTCACATTGAATTCCAGCACTTAACAGGCTGAAATATGCAAGTAACCCAACCAGGCCATTGTTCCCATGCTATTCTTTTTGATATTCAGATGTATTTTAAGCTGACAGAGCTGTGTTTACAGAATACAGCACAGCAGTTACATGCGACACCCTAAAAGAGTTGTTAAGGAGGCAGAAAGTGGGATTTTATGGCTAGGAGGGCACTAAAGAGTCTAGGGGATAAGCACATTCCCAACCAACGTGCAGTAGTGAAGAAAGCTAAGGCTTGAGTTGCCATTACTGAGCTGAGAGTAATCAGACTTTTGACACAAATGACACTTCAGAGCCCTTGTTGCAGCATACTTCAGACCACAAACAATGCAGTTACATTTTTCTGTATTAGCTTCAAATATTTAGGGTTCTCTTCATTGCCAGAAAGATGCAAAAGATCTCTTCTTTTTTTTCTTTTCTTTTTTTACAGTAAAAATGCAGACGATAAGAATGGGCAGCCTGGATCAAATTAAGCTTCCATCTAGACCAATGTTTTCTGGTGGGCTGGTTTTGGTGGCTTCTGAGAGAAAGGCAAGAAGCTTTGCAGCAGTGGGATACTGTGCTTTGCCAAAAGAGTTTCTCCTTTAGAAGTTGTCTCTCTTGCTTAGAAGTTGTCTTCTGCCCTGAGGCAGGACGGTTTATGTCCAAAGCTACTTGATTTGACTTTGTTCTTTGTTTGTTTTCAGCTCTTCAGGCTGTCACTGTGAATAATGGGTCTTTGGTGCTGGAACACAATTCTCAGACAAATATTGGCTTCCCTGGTAAGTTCCAGGGCTGCTGAATTGCAGAATAAATCCTACCTCCATTGAGTGGGTGGCTGGTGTCTTTGGGGAAGGTACAGGGTGCTGCTATGGCTCCTCCCTGTCAGTCCACAGGAGGACATAATTCCTTGCTGAAGATCTGCCTGTGGAGGGCCAGGCCATCCTCCAGCCTGAGCAATGAGCTGGGCCTGCACGAAGCTCTCCTGAGTTCCACACTTGGGTATCTGCTGCCACATGGTGGCATCCACTCTCTCTTCCTGGCTTTAGGAATCTCTCCTTGGCTTCCAAGAGGTAGCTCGTGTGGGAAGAGCACTTCTGAGCTCTGTATTGCAACTACCCACCAAGTTTCCAGGGACCAGCTCTGGAGCTGCTAGGGGCTTTCCCAAGAGCATTATTTCTTGCTCTGATCTACACAAAAGCATCAAGGATGTTGGCAAAAATCCTGAGAGGATCTTAGATGCTTTGGGGTCAGTGGGTAGAACCTATAAATGAAAGTCCTTTACCAAACCTGATGGCATTAGGGGTATTTTTACAAAGCAGACCAAAGTCTGCATCTGTCTGCTCTCATTTCTGCTCTGCAGCAGTTACAAGGGCAGCACCAGGCAGGAAAGGGAACTGCTGAGATCATTCCTGTTCCTGACAGAGACTGAAAAGCAGAAAGTCAATTGTCACAAGAGCTGGTGGAGAGCATCAGTCTCTGGCTGTGTGCAGTGCTGTGAGTTTTCAAGACTGTAGCTCACTTCTTGAGGCCACAGGTTGCTTTGTCCTGGGTAAGGCGGCCATGAGCTGCTCAGAGAGAAAGCATTTACAAGGCAGCAGCTCAAAACAAGGCTTGCTGCTCCCTTCCAGAAGGGTGGTGGCACCTGTGGGTGGAAAACCCATGGGAAGTGCCCTGGGGACACCTTTGAGACTGCGAGGCAGCATGCTCAGAGCCTGCTGTTCCCACCATGCTGCTGTGCACAGTGACGGAGGTGGCAGCTTTAGCCAGCAGGCTTGCGTGGCTGGGAAAGGCAAGGAGCCATTCAGCTGAACAGGGAGGGTGGCAGAGCAGTGAGTCACCGAGGTAGGGTCACTTGGTTTGCAGAGGAATGTGGGGAACCTGCCCCAAACCAACAATTCCCTGTCTGGAGTCGGGGGACTCCAGAGTGATGTCTGGAGTTGATGTCATTCCTGCTCTCCACAAAGTTAAAGTCCACCCAGGAGCAGCTCCTGGATGCAGGAAAAATGCAAGGGTGGAGACTTACCATGGACCTTCTTCTCATCACATCACAGCCCATGCCCAGGGGTAAAAGCTGCACCTCTTTCCTGTTCCAGCTTCACCTCCGCTGCAGTCCTCTGGCAGTGAGAATAATGTTGGGTCCAGCTAAGGTCCAGCTGTGGGGAGGAACACAGGATAGGCACTGGGAGCACTAAAGCCTGAGAATAAGGATGGGGCGGTGTGATCCCCCGGGAGGGAGAGTGACTGTCCAGGAAGCAGAATGGGGAGGGGGAAAGGAATAAGGGTGCTGTGGGCAACATATTAGGAAACTCTGTGCCATGGTGACATCTCTGTCTTGGTAGGACATTGCTGCCCAAAAGCATTTAGTACTGAGGCTTGCAGAGCAGGGATTGGAGAGAGCATCTCTCCAGTGGGCCAGAGGGACATCTTCATGACATGCCAGAGAGTTGCCCCATCTCCTGCCTCTGCTGAGCCTCAGCTGCCTGAGCTGTAAGGGAGGAAAGCGTGGCCAAAGAGGGCAATTTTGTAAATGTTGGGACAAAATAAGCAACAAAGCTGTTGCAGTCCCAGGCACTGTCATTCCCCATGGTTTGGTGTCCTGTGGCAGTATGTGCAGGCAGGAGGCAGGCTTTGAGATCATCAGTATCCAGCTGCTGAGCGTGCAAGCCTCCAGCCTGTGTGGCTGTGAGCAAGCCCACTCATTCATCTGTGCCTCTCTTCCTCTCCTAATGGAGACTGGCTAGCCCTCTGCCCCAGATCCTCTCTCCCTGCTGCTGCTCTCTGCCCTTGCTTGCTACATCTTGTTTCATGGAAAAAGATTCACGGTGTGGGGCAGAGGCCACATCTGTGCCCTGGAGGGTCCTGCTCTGCCTGGGAGACCTCAGATATCGGGGTACAATTAAGAGCAGTGGAAGGTATGGAGAAGTGCTAGGGTTGATTATACGGGCCGCAGCAGAGGCTCTGGGTGAACACATCAAAGGAGGTCTCCCTTTCATCTCAGTGCTCCAAGCGGACGTCTCTGAAGCATCTCTTCCAAGGACAATATGGGGGAGAACTCTAATAACCTTACAGTGTGGAGCCCTGCCAGCGCTCCCAGCGGCCGCTCTGGCGGCGGCTAAAGGGGCGCCTTCTCCGCTTCCACCCTAATTGCCCTTAATTGGCTCCTGCCTGCTGGCAGCAGAAAGGAGAGGGCTCTCCAAGGATCACTGCTCCGGAGAGACAACCTCTGGAGCAGGATTGCCCTGCCCCACCGCCCTCCCGCTTTCCCCCGCCCAAAAGAGCAATACAATAAAACCTTCTGAAGTACGAGGCTTTGCTGTCTGTGCATGACTTTTTCTTTCCGGACCCTACTCCCCGCTTCCTCGGAGGAGACTTTGCCACGCAGCTGGGGAAAGGGAGTGGTGCAGGGTCTTTGTCCTGAGCCTGGAGGGGTGTGTGTATGGTGGCGCTGGGCAGAGGGGGATATAAGTGTTGTCCCTTCACATAGCGCTGAGGCTGTCTTGCCCAAGAGTGTGTGTCAGTGCTGCTCTGCTGCTTGCCCAGACTGCCTGGGAAGGCGACCAGAGCTTTGAGAACCATGCAGAACCAGCATCCCAGGGGATTCAGCTCGCAAAATCACTTTTTCAAGGGAGAGGTGCTGCTATCCCAGGACAGCCAAGCGGGAATGGAGCTCTATCCCAGTGTGGTGTCCTGGCTATGGCTTGCAGGGAGAGCTTCTCTTTGCCCCAGCTGCTTGTCCCAGCACTAGGTGAGGTCACATGGAGCAGAGGGTCCCCACTGCCCCCCTTCCCTGGGCAGAGCTCTCCAGGACATGCTGGCTCTCGGTGCGTCTGGCTCCGGTTTCCTGGGGCAGACCTCCCTGTGCTTTCCCCTCTCTGCTTGACACCTGCACCAGCCGCTCCCTCGTGTCAATAGGAGGGTGGGAAACGGCAACGCAAAAAGCACCTTGTAGCCCATCCAGGCTGCCTCCCTGTAGCCCCTACCCCACTGCCTCCCTGCTCCAGGCCAGGACAAACCCTTGCTGCTGCAGCAAAACAGAGCCAAGCATCTTCCCAGTCCCTCGTGGTTACCCGCATCCCGGCCAGGGCCAGCCTCCACAGGCCGTGGGCATCCATGTGAGCAACACGCTGAGCGGCGAGCTGGCAGGGGCACGGCAAGGCAAACACAACACAAATCCAATTCTGATGGAGGGAGCTGCGATGTCTTTCCCACTGAGGTTATTTTTAAACTGTTTATCAAAGGCCTGCTGCTCTTGGCAGCGGGGTGGTGGGCTATTTTCGGACGCCTGCTTCACCTCTCCACGGATATGGGCTGGCATAGGCTCATCCCTTCTCTTGCCTGGCACCCTCAGACCTCCAGCGGTCTCTGAGGTTTGCCCCGCTAAGGTCACCGCTGTATGCTCACCCACATGCAGGGGGACTTCCTAAGCAGGAGCTACAGCCTCATAATTAGCACTTAATAGCAAAACTCCTCTCATTCTTTCCTGCTGTGGGTGGTGACACAGCTGCTTGGGTGTGGGTAAAATGCACACTTTTGCCTGCCATTGTACTTCATGATGGTGACATTTGTCCTGGCCTAAGCCTGGCACTCTGGAGCTTTGCATTCAGGTGATGTCTCTGTCACTGCTTTTCCATTTGCTGCTGTCATGTCACTTTGGTTGTCTGGAAGAGCAAGGCCATATTTCCATGCTCCACTGGGTTGCTGGGACAAGTAATTGGAGCAGGCTCACTGAAAACTCAGTGTTGTCCTCAGAGGGCCTCTTCTCTGTGTATGGGTGAAGGACGTGACAAGTTTCACTGAGGTGGGACGTTGGGAAAGGTGGTCTGATAAGGTGGGGCTCAAAGCAAGTGCAGGGAGATGATGGAGGTGCATGGCAGCACTGCAGCTGTGTGTTGGAGTCAGTGAATATGCAGACTAAAATGGCAACATGAAGCAAGCCATCAGGCTTTGAGGTTAATAATAAGCTGCCTCAGTCTTGACCATGTAGAAGAAAATCAGTCCTTAAAAGCTCACTGGCATAATACTTGGCCCTGACTTAGTTGTCCACAGGAGATCAGACAAATTACTGGCCTCATTACCAGCCCTCAGCCAGAAGCATGGTTTGAGATACTCTGGGCTCACATAAAGAAATCAGTATTGTCCACACTGTCCTTCCAGTACCAGGGGAACAGTCTTGGAGAAGTTTCCCGAGAACATCAACAAATCCAGGGATTTCCTTTTGCTGACAAAGCACAGATCTTCTGCTGAAGGAAGATTTCCTTCATTCAAATATGATTTCGGATAGCCAAACGTATGTGCAGGCCAGGAGCATCTCTGCAGGAATGAAGACAGAAGAAAGCCAGTGCTGGCATGTGCAAGAGGATGGACATGTCTTTGCTTACAGAAAGGGGCTGGATGAAAGGTAAAAAACACTTAACCTTCAATGTCAGGGGTGGTTAGGTACCCTACAATTGTACTCTCCAGCCCTGAGAGTTAAGGGGCTCTCCTAAATGAGAGACTGGTAGGAATTCAAAAGCCCCATTGGCACAGACACAGGAGAAAATGAGGGGGAGCCCATTGTCACTTGTGACAACAACCACCCAGTCACCCCTGTGGCCTCGGTGGTCACCATCTCTCTCCATGGACAAGACAGTCAGAGGGGACTGATAATGCTGGGGGCAGCAGATCAACAGCAGAGCTCAGGGGTGAAATCCTTGGGGTAAAGAACCGAGATAAACACCAACGGAGAAACAGGGGTGAGGGATGGGAAATGCACCTCCATGTTGTGGACACGCAGCTATACCCAGCAGCACCCACAAGTGCCGGTGCATGCCAGCACAAGGCAGCGTGCCTGGGGAAAGAGTCAGTCAGATTTCTAAGCAAGTTAGGAATAAAATGGGCAGGGTCACTAACCAGCTCCTGCAGACACACACCAGGGGAGGCGACCGCAGAGTGCTGCTGGCTGCAGGAGCCAGGGCCAGGGCAAACCTGCTGGGGAGGGCACGCTCGTGGTGTGAGTCCTTTGGGCACATGGACGCTGCTGGAACACGGGAGCGCTGCTGGCGTGAGGTCTCGCTGAGGCGAGTTGCCCCGTGACATCTGTGGGCATGTGGATATGAGCAGACATTCCCGTGGTGAGTAAAGTTAGTGCCATGTGGCACAGGCAGGAAGGCACGTTCACCATGAGAGGGTCCAGAGGAAAAACCATGCCCTTGGCCCTTCCTCTTACTAACTAGGGCAGTGACAATGAGAACCTGGAGCCTGCCTGGAATAGGGATGAGTTCAGTGTTCCCAGAGAACTCAAGAGGACAGACTTTTGGGAAGAGAAAAAAAAAAGAAGGGGGGTGGGGGTGGGTGGGGAAGTGAGAAAAAAAAAAAAAATACAGCATCAGAAGTGCTGTTGCTTTGAGCAGGATTCACAGGTTAATGAAAGCAAAATGCATCCTGTCACTCTACAGATCCCCCACATGTGGAGTCAGAGCCCACCTGGTTGCTTTCTGCCCTTGGTCACCTACCAAAGAGAGATGGAGAGAGATGTATTGAAGGGTTTTGCACAGCGCTATGGCCAAGAGTCTGCCAGAGGACCTTGGCCTTTCAGGAGGCTTGACAATACAGGGGTCGGTTTCCCAGGTATCAGTGCAAAGACTTCAGGATGGAAAAGCCCTGGGTTAGAAAGCTGTCAGAGAAAGGACTTGGTGCAAGCTAGAAAAGAGCCAAGGATCTGAAGGAACGGTGGGGACATGGCCATCATCTTGGGCATCACAGGGATGTTAACAAACATGAGAGCAAGCAACCCCTGTACGCTGCTAATGTCCAGAAGGGTCCTGGAGTCTCCCTGCTTACCCTCCACCATCCTTTCAGCTGTCACCAGCATACAACATATAGGCCCTGCAAGCATTGTCAACTGTTTCTGCCACTGTTCTGACAAAGGTCCTTGTCACCAGGCACTGCTGTGTTTTTTACCGCCTCTTTCAGGCTCACCACCTACCCCAAAGCCTGAGCCAGGCCACCCAGCCCTGCGTGTCACAGCAGCACCCTGAGGAGACACAGGTGAGGAGGGGAAGTGATGGTTTAGCCCATGCTGGGAGAGGTCCAGGGTCGCAGCCCCACCTGCCAGCAGTACCCCTCTGCTTTGGGCAGCGGAAGCAGGGACCAAGACACAATCCCAGGCACAGCAGCTGCTCAGAGAGCACTGCTTCCCCATGGAGGACATGCTTCCAGCTTGGCACCAGTACTGTCCGCTCCTCCTTTGTGGCATGAAACAAAGAGCAGAGAGAGGGAAGGAAGTGACTTCTCTGGAAGCAGTTGAGGCAGTGGGATGAGCACCCATCTCTTTCCGGACAGGCAGAGCAGTGATGCCCCCAGCCCTTCTCCATCCCCTCCTGCCTCACTGCTGGCATCCCCTCTCTCTCCCCCCACCTTGCCTTCTGCAACCGGGAGAGAGGAGAAAAAGAAGGGGGAAAAAAGGCAGCGAGAGAGAGAGGGAGGAAGCAGATCCAGGGCCCTGGCTGGCAGGAGGACAAGGAGCTCAGCAGGGGCGGCTGGCAGCCCGGGATGCGCGGCCGCTGCCAGGGCCTTCTGGGCTGCGGGCATGTACGTGCGGTCAGCAACGTGCGAGCCAGTGTGTGCCGGGGCCGGAGGCACGCGGAGCTGCCCAGGCTGGCAGCCGGCCTGCCCGTCAGCTGAGGCTCCCTGCACGCAGCCCCAGCAGCTGGCAGGCACGGGACGGGTGACGGGCGGCTGACGGCTCACCCCCCGAGCAGCACGTGGATGTGCCACCACGCACATCCACAGCGGCCCTGCCGGCTGGGGCCATGCGGCGGATCACAAGCTCCCAAGCAGGCGGGTGTGCTGCTCTGTCACACCGCCCTGCCTGCCGGGTTCGACCTGGGAAAGAGACATCGTGACCCGCTCCGTCCCAAGTCCCACCACCACACGCCTCCTCCGGCTGGCTCGCAGGCGATGCCACGCTGGGGAGCACGCTGCTGCTGCTGCTCCCTTCTGCCGCTGTCAGCAGTTTCTGAGCAGTTCCCAGGCCAGCACCACTCCGTGCCCTTGAGGAGCCTGCAGAGCACTGAGGCTCCCTCCCTCTGCTCAAACCCCTGCAGCCTCACTTGTGCTCCAGCACCGGGCTTTGGGAGCATCCTGCCCTGCTCCCCCTTCTCACCCACCAACTAAGGAGCAAAAACAAGTCACTCAAAAACGTCACCCCAAAAGCACCCAAAATTCATATTCCACACTCAGATACAATGTCCTCTGCATTCATAGCAAACTCACATGAAGGGAAGGGAAGGGAAGGGAAGCGAAAGATCAGACATAGCGCAGTATTCTTCAAGTGCACTTCTGTGCATTATGTCATGGGTCAGCTGGGAGTTAACCAAGTCTTAGTCGCCTTCTCCTCATCTCCTGGAAATGAATGAGGTTTCCAGCTGTTTTGGAGACCGGAGAGCAGTCTCCGGAGCCGGAGGTGTGCTGAACCCATGAGTCAGCAGCTGTCAGTAATGGTTACACACTCGTGGGTGACACGCTGGGATAGGAAAGTCCCTGTAACATCAGGCACCAGACAATTGGCACGTAGTAACTTGGCTACTCAAATCCAGCCTTGATGCAACTAGGAATATACTGGCACCACAACCAAGGTGTTCCTCCATCCCAGAGAGCACGTACTGCTTCAGCCCCGCAGGGATAGAGTCTGCAGCAGCCTCCATGGGTCATGGCTCTCAGTTGCATTCCCTTGAAATCTGCACCTGCGTTTGCTCACTTTTGGGATATCCAAACCATTCCAACTGCTCCTCACAGTAAAGCAGACTCACTGAAACCCTCTGAGAAAGATATACTCGCTCTGCAGCAAACAAACACTGGGGAAGTGGCAGCACATGGGGTTGTGAGGGGTGTCTGCTGCCTTTTCAGGGTACTGAGATGTCCCTGGGCAGCAGGTCACCTCCTTTGCTGGGTGTCACCTGCAGAACAGCCCAGCAGGGCACTGCCGCAGGGCCCCTGCTCTTTGCATGGGAAACATGGAAAAGGCTGTGTACAGGGAGAGGCGGATGTCACAGGGAGGCAGGAGCACCAGCTTCTGAACTCACACCAGTTGTGCTTGCAGATATTTTATTCATTTCTGTTATTCACTGTAGCAGGCCACCACCCAGCCTCTGGCTATGAGAGCAAAAGCGTTACAGAGCATTCAGTGTATAAGCAGGCCTGACATGCAACAACTGCTGCATGAAGGCAACACTTTTCATCTTCATGTCCTTACTGCAGGTTGCTAGCCCGGTCCCAGCCCCCCTGCTCTGCCTCTGCCCCTCACCGCTGCCCCGCAGCATGCCTGAAGGCCATTTAACACATAGCATACACAGCGGATTTGCTATCTATTCTCCCATTCCCAGAAAAATGTGAATTTTCGGGGGGGGTGGGAGTGGGGTGAGCCAAATAATAATGCAGGTTTCTTGAAGCAGATGAGTAATTACCCATCTATAAAATGGACAAAGCTAAGCTGGCAATGGGATGCCATCACATTCCCTTAAACAAAGGAGGCAAATGAGGCAGATCTAATCACATCCTTCATTCACCCCATCCTGCAAACTGCCTTTGCAGTGTTCAGCAAGGAAGGGTGAGCCTTTCATCCAGGTGGCCTGAGCTGAGCAGCTACGATGGGTAGAGACGAAAACAAAGTCCAAGCCTCTGGGTTCAAGCAACTCTAGAGAACTCTCCAAATGTGGGGCTGTTCACTGCTGTGCTTCTAGCGAAAAGGCATCTTTGCCTATTGGCCAAGGTATGGCAAAGTCCAACAAAAACGTGTTGGACTTCATTTCAGACCACTGCGCACAGCACTGGGGTGACGTGACAGTGTCTTTGCCATCATGGGGCTAAATAAAGGTCCTTCTCCCCTGAAGAGCTCTGCCTATGCCAGGTTCTGGCTGGCTGCAGATAGCTTTCCAGCCCCAAGCCCAGCGCATCCCCTCATTTCTTTGCTCAAGCTGCTGAAGATGGGCATCACCAACATTTTCTTCCTCAGATTCTTCATTGTGAAGGGCATGACCAGGTGAGCTCAGAGCCTGTGCCAGCAGCAGCAGAGGAAGCACAAAGTTCCTACTCCCATTTATGAGAGCCTGTGGCACACAGGCAAAGCTGGCCACTGCAGAGACTTGTTTCTGGTGTCTATGGAGCAAATTCAGCAGGGCACTGCTGGGACAAGGAAGTGGGACTGTGGAGAACCTGCCTTCCATGTTCTCCAGGGTCTCTTTGTTTGACAGGTTTGTGTTTTCTGCCATTTGCAGAAGGAAAGGTGTGTGCTTACACCAAGTGGATGTCAGAGGAGGTTCAGTTTTCCCTTTCTGCCTCTGGAAACCAGTCAGACACAGCTCTACTGGGAGCATTAAACCTGAAGGCAGGTGAGGGAACCTGGGTCTTGATGGCACAGAAAAGGAGATGCAAAGATGCCAAGCTTGTCAGTCCAGCCAGGTGACGAGGGCAGATCCCCATCTGCTGTCAGCTATGGTGGCTTCCCCTACACCAGCGGCCCTTTAGCAGGCACAGCCCGGCAGACCCAGTGCTGCTGGGACGCTGCTGTTTGCCATAGGAAATGGGAGCAGCAGCTTCTCTGACTGCATCTATGTGTAGAGCTCAGCCAGGGCATTGTGCTCTGGGCTTATCGCCTGCCCAGCCTTTTTCCTGCTCTCCGCAGGGGCCCGCAGCTCTGCCAAGGCATTCCACACCCCAGCCCCCTGGAACCCTCTGCCTGCACACCAGCAATGATGTCCTCTCAGTGCCTCACTCCAGGCAAAGGTGGGGACTGCTGAATCCCATAGCAGGGCAGCTGTGCTCCCACCCATGCTCCACCTACCCCTTGATTTCCTACTAACACTGATCCAAACAGCTAGGTGAGAGCTGCCTGTGGGAATAACAGAGGGTATTAGGCTGAGGCTACTTACTGGGGCTGTCTGTCCTAAAGTATTGAAAGCTTCTCCTGTGTCAGCCCATGCTTGTCCCTCTGCTGCCAGTGTCAGGATGCTACACCTCTGAATTTACTACTTCACCCCAGAGTCACAAGCACGGTGAGGATACCCACGTGTCTTCCCTGTCTCCTTCAGGGAAACAAGCAGCTCAGTGGTTGAGAGGAAGAAGAGGGGCCAGGAAATAGCAGAGGCAGCAGCTGGGATGAGTAGAAAGCAGGGATGAAAAGTTAAATGAGTGATGGGATCACACAGGGGAAGGGGCAGAAGGAAGGAGCCAAGGTAAGGGATAAACAGAAAGGACTGGAATTACAGGGGTCGTTTAAACCAAGAACTACCTGGGACAGAGACTCTCTCCATGGTTGCTCAGCCTCCAGGCCTGGATCCCAAATGAGCAACAAATTAATAGAAGTGAGAACTAAAACAGAGCTTAGAAGGGAGGTGAATGGGTGGGAATTACCAGCATCCGGAAAACAGAGACCTCCAGACCCAGAAAGGCAAGCATAGAAAGAAGCTGGAAATGCAGAAGCAGCCAGGTCTCTGCACCGAAATCCATAACACAGGGAGGGAGCATGAAGTAAATGATGGAGCCAAGCTGGCACACTGGGAAACAGCCTGGCCCTGCCGTGTATTGCCAGTGCTGCTTCAGGGGAGCTTAGCACCGGAGCACTCCATTTGGGAAATGCTTCTCTGGAAATAGCCCACTTGGTAGTGAGATCATTCATTCTTCTCAGCTGGAAACCTGACCCTGCTGCCAAACTTATTTTCCAGACTAGAAGCTGATGTTCATGGAAAACTTTGGCCCCAAGGTGCAGAGAGATCCTGAGCTTGTCGGTGCCGGGGTTCAACACCTCGGCAGGCTGCACAGTGATCTCGGAAGTCTCTCTGGCCTTGTTGCAGCCTGGCTGGTGCCTAGGTTGGGGAAGAAGAGCACAGCCAGTGTGACGCTCCACGCACCATGACCAGCTCCCAGGCAGCCCATGGGCTGGCTAACCTCGGGTGTGCGTGGAGTGCTCATTGGATGGCCTTCAAACAGGTTTTACAGGGGCTAAAACCGGGCAATAACTGTCAAGGGTATAAAAGGGCTCACATACCTGGTTTGATATTAGGCCTCCTGGCTGCTATTAGAGGGAGTTAATTCCTCCTGGCTCTCTGGCAGCAGGAGGGGACATGTTTCTGGAAGACTTTTCTGGCTCCAAGCATCACATGAATGAGTGGAGATGTCAAAAACTTTCAGTCATGGCTTTTGTCACGGAGTCATGACTCTGCCAAACCACCATCCGAATTCTGAGGTTTTGGGCGACTTCCACCGCGCCATGCCGGGGCTGTGAGCCATTGCGTCGGCAGGGTACACCCCCCCCCAGCTCTGCACTACCTGCCATCCACACTGCTTCGGCTGCTTTTCCATAACCAGCTGGCCCCAACCCAAAGAAAACAGCAGCAGCAAAGCCATGCCATTGCGAGCGTCTGCGGGAAAGCCAGGCCTGCCACGGGCAAGCAGCCTTCATGGAGCTCGAGGGGAGGCTGGGCACTCTCCAGGCCCTGTGCCTAATGTTTGCCGTGACACCCAGATAATATTTGTGTGCGGCTGGCAGGTGCTCACCTCGCCTCGGCCGGGTGGTATTTGGGTGTGTGGTGAAGGCGTGAATTATGCCCTGTTTCAGGCACGCTCCACTCAGGCAGAGTGCTTGAGGGACAGCCAGGGCTGCAGGCATCTCCCCTGCCTCCAGCCTTGGTTGCAGACACTTCTGCAAAGCTCTGCCCTCCCTGCCTTGCCCTCTCTGCAAAAAGTACTGGTCAGGAGGGATTACGGCAACACCGTAAGCCTCCAGCCACTTTGTTGTCAGGCACCCCAGGGGAAGCAAGGGATGATGCTCCTGAGGATCTGAATTTGGAGAGTCAGGAGCACACCACCTGGGAGGCTGGAGGGAACTGAAATCCCAGGTGTCCGGATGGAAGGGTGGCCCACGGGGGCGAGAGTCCGTGCTCTGGCCGGCAGTGAATAACCATTATCCAGGCTGCCTACAAAGGCCGATGCCTGTGGGCAGACGTGATTGCAGGCACAGCCTCAGCTCCCGCGCTTGTGGGAACCGGCGGAAACCCTCCCGGTTTCCCTTGGGTTCAGCTCAGCTACGCGGGGAGATTTGCATTGGCAGCGGGGCGCCCGCCCCTTGCCCATATGCTGCCAGCGTCCTCCAGTGCCGGCAGCCTTTCCCCTCTGTGAACTTTTTGTCTCTCGTGTGAAAGGGGAATGTTTTTCAAAGGGATCATTTAAACATTGGCATCTTAATTAGAAGTGGGCGAACGGCAGGAGGAGCGTACCTTTGGCTTGGAAGCACACCTTTGCCCATTGCTCCTCTCTTGCCTATAGGCACCCTAGCCTATAGGTCCAGTGTGTGCCTGTGCGTTGCCTGTGCAGGTGTCTAGCGAGCTCCTTGCTTTGTCGCAGAGCCGTGTCCTGCACTGAAGTGACTCTTTGTTACTACTGTAGCTCAGCACCAGGTCCCTGGGAACCTCAGCGGGCCAAGCCCCTTGATCCACCCTGGCAGCCTGGAGCATGCCCAGAGCATGCCCAAAGCCCCCCACTGCCCCCAGCCCAGCTGCGTGTTACGCACGGCTGGGTCAGTGCCCCCTTCATCCCCTATCCCAGCCTCCTGTGGCTCTCCCAGCCCTGGGACCCTGCCCCCTTCCTGCCCCCCTCGCCCCTGACCCTGCTGTCACCTATAGCTGTAGCAGCTATTCAGTCTATATCCATTTCTAAACGAAGAATCCTCTGTGAAGCAGCAGAAAAGCCCCGGTTGTACAATGCAAGGGGAGTGAAAAGGGAAGGCTGTTAACACCACTTGGAAAGGGGCCGGCATTTGACAACAAACACGGCCAAGTTTCAAGCTCCTCGCTAATTAGTCTATTAGCTATATGAGCAGAGAAAGCCTCTCACCATCCAGCGCCGCTCGGCTCTCGCTCTCCAGCCCTGTCACCTCAGGAATCCCCTGCCCCATCTCCGTGGCGCGGTGCTACGTAGGCATCACACCAGTGGCTGCCTGGCCATTCGCCTGCGCCTGGATGGGAGAGCCAGCCGGAGATGGTTCCTCGCCGCCGATTTTCTCTGAGGGACAAAAGCTGCTTAAAGAAAAGGGAGCCAAAGCCCCAGGTGCTGCTGGGATGCTGTGCTGCGGGAGGAGAGGGCACCCTGCAGTAACCCACAGACCCATGTGCCAGCGGGATGGATGTTCCCAGCCTGATGGGGATGGCAGAAGCCAAGGGAACAGCCCTATGGAAGAAGATGTTGGCAACAACCTGTCCCCCTGCAAAGCCCCACAGCTCCCAGCCGTGCCTAAATGCCAGCGGAGCTAAGAGGCCACTCTCTGATGCACCTTCTAGCAGGGAGCAAGCAAAACCATTGCTGTTCCCCCCAGTGCACGAACCCACATGCCTCTGTACCCCCAGCCTTGTAGCACCTTTCTGGCAACCTGGCCAGCCAACCCAGCAGAAAGAGGCTGCCAGTGCTTCAGCAGCAGCTGGGGAAGCATCTGTCTGTCAGTCCACCCATCCTTCCATCCGTGTGTCCATCTGTCCAACCTAGGGAACGGGTTAAACAGTCCGTGCCCCACCCCTCGAGGCCAGCCTGGGCTTCCAGGCATGGAAGGGAGAGGCTTACATCTGGGGCTCATTACGGGGCAGCCATAAAGAGGGTGGAGGCACTTCCTCCCACACTGATCAGAAGAGCTGTGCAACTGTGTGCCCTGGAGCCAAGGGATGAGGTCCAGGGCTTGTTTACCACCTTCTGTGAAACAGCGGAGTTCTGTCCACGCCAAGGAGAAAGACAGCTGGTCCCACCAAGAAGTGGTCTGTTGTGTGCTTCCCTGAAGTGAGGGGACCACTTGATGACTACCCAGTTTGGCTTTGGTTGACTTCTCCAAGTCAGGAGTGCCTGATCTGGCTGGCCTGGCTTGGGATATGTATTCATCTAATATTTCCCCCCACCAGGAGACAAGAGGAGATACTGCGTTCCCTAATCTTCTACTGAGGGTCTCCTGCTTACAGAGCTGTTGACAAGCCATGGGAATGACTCTGCTGCCTGAGAACATGGAGCTGCAACAGCAAAAGGTCCAATTCACTCCTGCCCTGTGCAGGACCCTCAGCAATCAAGGGAAAAGAAGACGCAGCCTTTCTCAGTTGGCCACAGTGCCCTGAGGGATTGACACCAAAATCTTCAGACGCTGAGCTCTTGCCACTCAGACTGTCCAAAAATCTTGGAGATCTTGGAGAAATTTAGCAAAATCCTGAGGGATGTACTAATAGCAGAGGAACTAAGCAACTGCCATTTTGTCGTGGGGATGGCATGTTGCCTAGCCAGCAACAGATGAATGGAAACCCATGCGCCAAGGGATGCCAGAAGCGCGGCCTTTTCCCTTGGAATGACAGGGATCTCCACATGAAGAATGGATGATTCGCTCTCCAGAGCACCACAGTCAGACATGGAGGGGAGGAGGTCATGTTACTCCTCCAAATTCAGCCCCTGGAACGAACTTGCCAGATACCAAAATGAGATGTTATGAGATGTTTGGCTGGTGTGGCTGGTCTCCCTGCTTTACACCCTTCAGCAACAAAGCAGTGCTGGCTGGTAGAAATCAATACTGTAGATGTAATCCCCAGCGAAAGCTGGGAATGTGTGTAGGGCCAGTTGTAGCCTGTGAGGGTTGCTGGGATGGTTGTGTACTTCTTCATCCGGCAGAATGGGACAAACTGCTGGGCAGTCTCATCTTGGCTGAGCGGGACAGCCAAAGAGGGTACTTTCCAATATGTGAGCTGTGTTATCCGTTGTGACCCCTTTCTCTTCACTTCCAAGCACAGGGGATTTTATACTCCCTGCAGGATGGCCTTATTAAATGGTCTTGAGCTACAATACAATGTCTTGGAGGAAGCTGTTCCCCTTGGTTTCATCCTGCACTGTTACACAGGGGCAATTCAGCCAAGGAGTTTGGAAGAACTGTTTATTAATGGGTCATGAGATCACTGAGGTCACTCCTCTGTGAAATCACCAAGGACCAGAAAACAGATCATTTGCCTCAGGTCCTTGAAAATCATATAAACCTGTGGGGAATGTCTCTGCTCCAACCCTCATCTGCTCTTGACAGATGTTTATACAACAGTGGCCTCTCTTGTCTCAGTGTTGTAATCCAGGCAACGGACAGCCCTTTCATTGCCAATGCCTCCTTCAGTGTGCGCGGTGGGTTGGCTTCTCAGTGTCAGTGAGGCTTAGGGTCTAATTTTTCCATGCAGCCTCCACCCAGCCTCTGTGAACAAGCTTACCCCCTGGCAGAGGCACTCATTTGCTTGTGCCAGCGTTTGCAGAGCATCTTGAGTTTGAAGGAGCAGTTTGTATGCCTCAGCACGGGGCTGACCCAGCACAGCCATGAGAGGATTTCCCATACAGGCTATGGCACCAGGCCTGCTCTGAACACCCTTCTGCAGAAGTTTGGTACACCTCTGATAGTCTCCTTTAGGTTTGCTTTCCCACTGAGCCCCTGGAGGACTCACCAGCTTCAGTGTGCTCTCCTCCTGAAGGACTGCTGCAAAGTCTAGTGAATAATAGGCCCTCTTTTTTTCTGTCATCAAGAAAGCTCATTCAAGGACTGATATTTACTCCACGCTTGCAGCTTGCCCTGCATTAGTGATTCAATTTCAGCCACAACAAAGGAAAGGCTTCATCCACCACTTATCTAAATCTTTACTTGTTAGCTAGCCAGTACCAGATGAGGGACCCATTCAGGAAGACTTCTCATCTGATTCTTGTAGATAGGAATGATGTAATGAGCCTTTCTGATTGATCCCCGGTTCTATGGAGTTAGGAGCCTCTGTGGTGTGACTAAACCACTGCGTTTACCAGTAAGCGGTGATAGCAGCCTGCTGTCCTCTGTCTGCTGAAGGGTAGGCTGTCTGAACAGTGGATTAAGCTTCATCTACACAACTGTTTTCTGGTGGTGTGCCATGTATCCTGCAAGGCTATCCCCTTTTTGGAACAGGGAATATAGTGTGGTGTCTGGACAACATGGCAATGTGAGGAGAATTGCTGTTTACCGATCTTCAGCAATGCCCCTACTGTCCCCCTGCAAAGACCAACTCACTCCTGTAACTGCACGGCTGCGCCTGACCGTGTAACAACGTAAGACCAAAAGCAGGGCACCTAAGACATTATCTAGATGTACCTCTGCCAAGGAGGGGTACTGCTGTCTAACCACAAGTATTGGTAATACCTTGGGTTTGGAGATTTCTAGAGAAGGAGATTGTGTGGTCTCTGCAAGGCACTCTGAACAGCACAGGAGCCCTTAAGGGCTTAAGGAGCTGTAAAGTTTTTCTGGATGCCTAACCTTACGTTTCCTGAAGATGGAGAATAATCCATGCTGTTCCTTTTACAGACACTTTTTACAAATCTGAAGGTTGTCATGTGTTTCCTTTCCTTCTCTCCTAAGCAGGCTAAACAAATGCAGTTCTTTCAACCTTGACTCATAAGCCATGGTTACTAGGCTGCTGATCATCTTCCATGGACTCCAGTGGGTATAAGCCTTTCCCGATCTGCATTGCCCCAGACTGGATCTATCCAGAAAGTATGAGGCTTTCCTAATGCTGAATGAAGTAGAACAACTGCAGCACACATGGTGCTGGTGGCACTCTTGTTTATATAGCCTAGTAGGGAGGTTTGTTTTTCTTCACATCTGTGTGTTGTCAAGTCACTCACTAACGACACCCATCACCACAATGACACCCACATCCTTTTCTGAAGGTCTTGTTGCCCCCTTGTATATTCATACAGCAAATTATCCTGCTGTGGCTTGCATTTGCCTTTATGAATTGCATCCTGTTTATATCCATTTCACCAATGTCACAATCTGCCTGAACTCCCCTCCTGATCTCCAAAGTGCCTACAACAACCATGTGGCAAATCATCATCAGCAAATGTAATATGCATCTTTGAAAACAACACCCAGGCTGATCATGCAAGTAGCTCACAGCATCAGAGCCAGGACACATCTTCTTCATCTTCTGCAGCCTTGCCCTCCAACCCTGTTGTAGAAGGAAACCAAGCTGTTACCAAAACCATGTTGGCTCTTACTTCTCTTACTTGCTATCCTGGTCAGTCTTACCAATAGGGCATCTGCTCCAGGGTCCTTGAAGGCAGACTGGTAGGGCTGCTGTCATGTGGCTACATTTCCTTTACTTCTTTAAGAACAGGTACCACCCCTCGGTCTTTTTTCCCCGAGCATCTGGAACCTCACCACTTCTCCTTAAGGTAATTGCTACCACATTTAAGACACTTCCAGCCAGGATTTCAGCAGCTAATCTGAAAGAAAGGGAGAGACTCATTTGAGGTCACCGGCAAAAGGATGCAGGAAGTGGTGACTGCCCTGGCCCAGGGGGGCACATGGCTCCAGTCTCTGTGCCTGCCTCAGGGGTACGCTGCAGGTGCGAGTCCAGCATCTCCTGCAACGCAAAGAGAGTACGTGAGCCTGCAGACAGCATCCCACAGCATCTGTCCTGTTTACATAGCAAGGAGCTTTAGTTAACATCAGGAGGTTGGCCAACGAAGGGAAATTTTACAATTGCACCACACAGCTCTGTTGACTCAAAAGGAAGAGTTAGCTTCAAAGCAACAGAGGCTCCACGTAGCCAGGCTCACGTAGTCCAGCCAGCTGCACAATGAGGCATTTCAGCAGAGGGCCGGGAGGCTGCTGGATGGATGCACAACATTCACACGGGGCAGATAGCCGCTCTCGCTAGGCAGCTGGCAAACGGGCAGCTCCTGGGAGCCAGAGAGCGCCCTGGGAAAGGGGCAGGCAGAGAGGGGAAACAAAGGCTGCCGGGAGGCTGCGGGTGCGATGCTGACATCCTCTCCATCAGGCAGGAGCTGGCAGCTGCCTCTGGGTACCCGGGAAGAGACGGGGGATGAACAGGCCGCCGAGTTCCCAGGCCCCTTGGGGGCTGTGACAGCAGCCACACAAAGTACAGTTCTGTGCATCAGTGAAGGGGGCTGCCCCAGCGTTGTCCCCACCACCTCACCCGCACTATTTTCCATTTCTTTTCCCAGATAGGAGTGGCCCAATTCTTCGATGAACGCTTTTGCCTTGTCCTTACCTTTAGCCATGAATGAATTTATTCTTTGCCCTTCTTTTTGGTCCAGCAGTTTTCCCAAACAGGCAGTGAGAAAGGCAGGCGGGGGGAATGCTACACCCAGCTCTCAATCCCTTCTCCCCTGCTCTCTGCAGAGCCAGGCAGCCCTGCACACCATTAATTACAGGGGACGGAAATGCCCCGTGCCCAATATCCGGTGAGGCTGAGTGATGACAGCCCACTAATCATTTCCAGAATTTGTGATTGGAATTAAAGGGCCGTGTTTTCTTTTGGTGAGTGTGGGCAGGGCAGCTGGGGGAAGGGAACGGCCCTTGTTCAGGTAAGGGAAGAGTCGAAGCTGTGCAGACTATTACTGTGCTGCTGGAGCAACTCAAGCACTCGCCAGCTGAGACGCGATGTATGAGCCTATGGGACAGCCATAGATGTCCTGTGGTACATCTCATGACAGCAAAAGATCACAGCTTTGTGGGACAGCAACTTTCCTCCCACCCATCACACCCAGAACCTCCACTTCCAGCATCCATGTGGTCCCTCTCCACCTTCCTTACACTCCTGGAAGAGTCCTGCCTCCACTCTGCCAGCCCTACCAGGCGATCAACACTGTCTGCATGCCTGCTTTCCCAACAGGCGCCTGCATGTTCCCTCCCTTCTCACCCACTTGTGCCTGGGAAAGGCTTCCAACACACCTCCTCCAAACCACTTTCTTCACCATGGTGCTTGAGAGCGTAGGAAGCCCAGCCACTTACTTTATCCCAGCTGTGGACTGGCCACTGGATTCCCTGGTCCCCAGTGGCCAGTGGTTGGGGCAGCTCCTTGGCTACTTGCTCTGGGAGATGTTCATCCTTGGAAAGCAGCCATCTTTCATAGTTTTGTGTCTCAGCAGTACACAGCAGCACCCCAGGGACTCTGCTTGCAGTAGGAGTGCTTGGTCAAAAATGGCCCCCTCAGCTCACCCACTCCAGACACAAGGTGTGAGCCAGGGTGCAGGACACCAAAGGCAACAAACCCCTTTATTATTATTTATGTCACCAAGAGACAAGCACTCCAGAAGAGAAACAAGCCTGTGCTTGCTGACCTGGCTCGTCGGCCTGAAGCCTCTTATCCAAAAAGCAGCCCTGGGAGGGCCTCTGAGATGCTTCCCTTTCTAAGCACAGGCAAGGGCTCTTTTCTCTTGGGAACAAGGCACTGGCCCATTTTCCTTCATGCCCCTTTTAGAGGCTTCTCACATCTTTGCCTGAAGCTAAGGGTCTGCGCTATCAGGCAAGGAAGCCGCACGTGGTCTTCCTGTACATCTCCACCCTGGGCCCCAGCTACAGCACTCTTCTGAAAGGAGACTCGGGGCAAAGTCCTGTAGAGATTGAGTTGGCAAAAGCTGTGGAGAGGGAAGCCAGCGAGAGGGTGGGATGCCTGCAGGGCTGCAAAGAAACTTTTAATTGTGTCAGAGGAAGAAGAGATTGGGCTGTGGAATGGAAATTAATAAGCTGTCTGCAGGGCATGTGCAGGACAGGCTGGGAGCCTCCTGGAGCTGGGCGGCCAGCTCCTGCAAGAGGGACATCATATGTAATACCCTTGCGTCGGTGCTATACAAGGAGCTTTGGCAGCAAGCCCAAAGCCAGCCTCATTTTGGGATGAGCCTCACTGCCTGACTTCCAGATAAGGATTTTACAGAGATTACTTGCTCCCAATTTCAAACCACTGCAGATGTGACGTTTCCAAGCTTCAGGTGGCCACTTTTTTCCAACTGCTGCAGGCAGGGGTGGGACGTCCTTTATCAGGGGTCATCAGTGTGGGAAACTTCCCTGCCTAGCCTGCCAAACGCAGGGCTTGACAGCCTTCTGCAGACCCCATCTGCCAAAGCAGGGCAAGGAAAATGCTTGCAGAGAGCTTGGGATGAAATCTCAGCCTGGGAGGTCCCTTACACCAATTTGCAGCCTCAGAGCTGAGCCCAGTGCCCGGCAAGGATCCACTTTATGAGCCGTTGCTTGATGTGAAATCTCCATCCTGAGCCCAGGGATTGAGATAGATACAATTAACAGATTTGATGAAATAACCGAGATAAAAGAATCTGTCTGATGGATGCCAGGCCAAGCCCTGCCCAGGATCATGCCAACACATATTTTGGAGCTCAAACATGCATCAGGAGTGGGAATTAATTACCCAGGCTTGCTTATCACCACTCTCCCTCCCTGCCTCTCACACCCCACCCCAGTGCCAGGCTGCACGTACGGTAGCAGGGCTCTGACTAAGGTTTGCCTGGGGATCACAGGCATCACGCTCCCATCAACACACCCCAGCTGTCTCAGGTCCTGCTGGGCTGGGTGCTCCCGCCCCAGCCTGGCAGGCAGGGCAGAGCCCTGGGGCAAGCTAGGCAACCATGCACCCATGAGACCTGAACCCAGCTCGTGCCAGCACCTTGCAGGCCACCATCGGGAATGCAGCTCTCTGGCTAATGGGGCTGAGCAAAGCTGGGGGGATGCCGGGGTCCTGGTGAGCTTCCAGGAGCAGGACAGTAGCTGCTGAAGACCTGGGTGACAGTGGGATCTCATGGGATGATGTGGGGGAGGTCAGACTTTCTCATATGGAGAGCAAAGCAAGGAGGGACTTCAAGGACAGAGCAGTGGCATCGGGGCAGGCCTGCAGTGCATACTGAGGGACAGGGATGCTTGGGTGTCAGGGTGGGTTTGCCCTGATCCGACTGCCAGGGCCATGCTGAGGGAAGCTTCCTCTCTCCAAACCTTTAGTCCCACTTCAGCACATCCCTGAACGCACAGCAGAGCTGGCATGTGGGTGCCTGAACAGGATGTGTGCCTGCAGCAGTGGAAGTGGTGAGGGGTGGGGGAAGCCAGACCTCCCAGTGCAGGGTGCCTCCCCCAGGCTAGCCCCATCTCCTGGGCCCTCCCCTGGCTCCTGATGGGCTGCATCTCCCATCACCCCACGGTCGCCTCTTCCACCATTGGCCACCAAGAGCTGGGTCCATCAATGTTGTTCAGATCAGACCATCCCAGGTTGTTCCATCCAGGGATGCTACTGAGGAGCTGGAAACAAAGAAAACACATACCACTGCCCAAAGATCCCACACACACTCTGAGAGCAAAATCCCCCTGGCTTGCAAGTGAGATGCAGCCACTTTTGCAGCTTGTTTGCAGACAGCACCCTGTGATCACCCTCCTAGCACCTCACTAAGGGGTCAGGGTAGTACAGAAACAATGAGAAGGTGGTATATCACTGATGCCTTCTGGCTAAAAAGACCCAGAACTTTCTGAAACACCTCACGCTGTGCATGCTGACATATTTCTGTGAGCACTGGCCATGCTGGGCCTGCAGCTTGCAGAAGAAGAAGGCTCAGATCTTCGAGAGAGCTTGGACATTGTTAAAATCTTGGGAGACAAAAGGCCAGGCTTGGATGTGGGATACTCCAAGGAAGAGAGAAAGCTTTTAACCAGCTCAGAGAGAGCAGCTCATGGGAGGACAGGAAGCATGCTCTGCGGGATGGCACGTCGCAAGGTCTGCACACACAGAGCAATTCCTGTGTGCAATGAGCTCTTGGAGCAGCAGCAGGGAAGGGATTCAAACGTGAGTCAGATGGGTGCTTACTTAGAGGAAGGAAATGGTCCAGCGGACAAACACCGGACAGTCAGGTGGAGAGAAAGGCCAACAGCTCCTCTCCCAAAACACTGCTCTGACCCTCACTTACCGCAAGTTCTGGCAAGAGGAACCAGTAGCAGCACCTGGGGGAAGGGTGAAGATCTCCCCAGCTCAGATCAACAGAAATGGGGAACTCCTTGACATGCTGGTTAATAAAGCATAGCAGCAGCCCAGGCACTCACCTTATGAACATGTCCTAAAACACCCTGCCCACCACGTGCCCCTTGCCCTCCAGCGATGTCTGAATATGTATTCAGCCTGGACAGTGTGTGATACAAGGTGTGGAGACAAGGCACAGGGACTGAGACAAGCTGGTGAACTGCCCGATGCAAAAATTCCCCCCTTCTCCCACTCCATGTAAGAATTTACAGCAAATTTCTTGACTCCACTGGTATCTCGCTCAGACACACAGCAGAGTACTTACTGATGGAGGGGACAGACTCTTGGGCTCATAGGATGCTTGTACCAGAGAGCATATGTGCTGTCCTTGCAAATAGCACAGCAGGCTGTGAAGGACTCTCTACCTGTCCCTAAGGATGTACCCAACCTGTCATTAAATCCAGCCGGCTTGAGTGCCAAGAGCAACGAAGCTCTTGTCCCACAGACTTCAATATGAATCATTTACCCCCTACACGGAACCTGGATCATGTCCTCGTGGTGACTAACTATTGGCACTGCTAGCTCAGAGGTGTCTGTATATGTTCTATACCTACCTAGCTGCTGTCCTTCCCTAAAGCAAAGTCATCCCACACACACAGTCAGCCCCTGGGCTCTACCAGCAGTACCTTGCACAGGTCCCACTCCTTCGCAGTGGCTTCTTCACAGTGCCCTTGCCTTGGCTGAGGGGCATCACAGCTGTGCTGTGTGTGCTCTCCCTTCCCTGGTGCTGCAGCCAGTCTGTGGGGACACTGACTCTGTCCTAAGACAACAATGATGGCAGAAATCCACAGCCCACAAGCACTGATGCTAACCTGGTTGCCACACTCATTCATGACCTATAAAGCCTGTCCTTTCTGAGTCCCTGGCATTCTGTTTTCCTTGTCAGGGCAGACTACACCGAATGTTGGGTATTTAAAGAGACCCCCTCTCACTAGAAGGTTTCCTTGACCGTCCAAGTCCCACCAGCTGATGTGCCTCTCACACACATCAATACACACAAGTGTATTTGTGTTCTGGCCCCAGGTCGTGAGGAGGCTC
This sequence comes from Pezoporus wallicus, assembly GCF_028554395.1. NCBI lineage: Eukaryota > Metazoa > Chordata > Aves > Psittaciformes > Psittacidae > Pezoporus > Pezoporus wallicus. The sequence goes on from NW_026639660.1 coordinate 3,481,140, forward strand.
AGCAAAGGGCTCTTCAGGGTTTGCCTGGTTGGTTACCGGGTCACCCTCCTTGGTTACCAGGAAATATTCCACTGGAAAAGAGAGGGAATAAGTACCCCTGCGCCCCTTCTGGGAGCAAACCAACCCCAAAGACACTGACCAGACCGCAGGGGAGAGACACAGAGGACCCCCACAGCTCTTCCCACTGGGAGAGAAGCAGCGCAAGAGATCTCAACCAAGCCATGGCTCCCAAAAACCTGCTTCTTCCCCTCTGCTTCCCAATACCCCACCAATGTCTCCGCTCCTTCCCTCCCTGCTGCTGCTGGGTCAGTCCGGCTGTGCTCGCTGTGTGATTCGGTCATTTCCTGACATTCAGCACTGCGCAGGATGACCAGGAGCAGATGTACACGAACAGGGAAGAGTGGGAGATCTAACGCTGCATCCAACAGCATGCTGACAGCATGTCGGGCAAGGGAAGGGAAAAAAAAAAAAAAGAAAAGAGAAGGAGAGGAGGGGAAAAAAACCCAAGCCAACCCACACACGGCTCAATACTTTCCATGTGCTGCGCTGAGAAGGAAATCGCCTCCATTCGCTACGTGCAAAGCCGGGTGTCTGCACAGCGGGTCGGGAAGAGAAGGGAGCCTGTTTCCCAGGTGGGGAGGAGGGGCTGCCGCAGCATGCACAGAAGGGAGGAAGGTGGCCCCCACACCCACGAGGGAGCGGGATGGCGGGACGGGGTGAGGTAGCGGGGGGAATGCCGCAGGTCGGAGGCTGTGTCGGAGGAGCACGCTGGGAGCAGCGCCAGGTTGGGTGCTGCCTGGATTTCCCCATCGCCAGCCTGCAGAACAGGGCGGGAAATCACTGCGGGAGACCAGCTCCTTGTCCAGCACCCCACCTGGCTTCTTGAGTGGGGTGCCCCCTCCCATGGGGTACAGCGGTGGCAGAGGATGCAGCACTGGAGGGCAACTGTAGCCCCCACTGGGATTCTGGGGGCTTATCCTGTGGAGACACCCAGCATCCCCCTCTGGAGCCAAGCACCTTATAGGATGGGGGTCCCCTCTTTCCAGCCACTCCTCCCCATGCCTACTATCCCCCCCAGCACAGCAGCTACCCCTGCTTCACCCACACTTGTTCCCAGGCTGATGCCACGAATTTCACACTCCTCACCCTACCCTACAGCACAGCAAGACATGATGCAAGCAGTCAAAACATACCTCTCCTTGCCTGCACCCAGGACTGGGGTGCAGACCACGCCATATACAAGCCCTGCCACAACGCTACCTCCTGGCACCCAAAGTCCATGATCTGCCCCAATCACCCTTGGTCTTTGCAAGCCAGGGAAATTCCATGGACCACAAGATGAGTAAGATTAGGGTGAGGATAGGGGTTTAGCCTGGACATAGGCTTGACATCTCATTGGGAGACTCTCACGTCCAAAGTGTTTCTCCAGCTGTGAGTGAGGACCACCAGAAAGACTGGGAAAATACTTTTCACTGTCTATAGCATGCACCTCTGCTGTAAACTGTGAAAGTCAGCCTGGTTCCTCTCCAGGCTGCTTAAACACCCGCCCAGAGCCCTGAGCACCTTCCCCATGGCATCTGCAGGCTCGCAGCTGATGAGGAAGTTACAGTCCTTCCAGACCCTGACTGGGAAGCCACTGCTCTGTCCCGATCTGACCCACATCCCATGGGCATTGTCTAACCTCATTTGCACAGGTGTCCCACAGGTGGGGAACCCTTGGAGCCCACAGATCTGCATCCATGTCAGTTAAAGCACAGTCAAGCTTTAGGCCACTGCTGTTCCCTGGGAAACAGGATTAACAGGGCCAAGCAACGGAAATTCAAATGGCCCCTTTCAGAAACTGGGCCTGCTACAGGAAAGGCTGGGGAGGGGAGACAGTATTTTGAAGGCTGTGGAGTCTTCATCAAATCCATTGACCATAAAACACAGGGAAGAAAGTGTGCAGCACAACCCATACAATTTTGGCTGGTCCACCCCTTTTCCCAGAAGACCCATTTCAGGTTTTTGTGGGGCACACTGGGGTACAGATCACTTGGCAAAGCCTTCTGTGATATACAAAGGAAAGCTTCAGACCGACACAGCCAAGTCTCCAACACACCAGTGAGCAGAGAATGGCATTCAAGCTCCCAAAAATGTCCCCTAGTTCACCTCCTGACCCAGAAGGCCCTCTGAGGGTTATGGTCTTTGCAGGATGACACAGGAATCAGGATCCTGGGCAGTCCACACTGAGGCCCTCCCCAACCTTTTGCAAAGAGCAGAACTTACCTCCAAACACCTCCTGACACGTGGGACTCTCCCCATTGGGATGTCTTATGGTTCCCTTGTAAGGTGCCATGGCTGGAGACCTCCTGTGCACCTACTGCAATGAAGAAGGCTGTTGGGCGCAGGGTGATGAGGCTGTGTGTCCTAGCTCTGCAGCTGGCAGCCAGCTCCTGCTCGCTGGAGGGGCTATCCAGCTCTGTATCCGCCACCTCTGTGCTCTGTGGCTGCACACTGTGGTCAAGAGCTGATGGTGCCTACTGAGGAAGCTGCAGTCCATCTACCTGTAGGATGGATGGCCCCCTCAAAATATGGAGAGAGTGGAAGCAGCCCCAGAAACGGAACTGGGTGCAAAGGCATAAGTCAGTGGCTTGTTTTTTCTTGGGAACCAGTGTGGTGCCCAGAGGAGCTAGCAGCCCCCAAGAAAAGCAGGAGGACTTCCAGCAGGGACCCCAGTTCATCTTCTAGGAAGGTGTTGGGTGGCAGCATCTTCTGCTTGCTGATGGTGAAGGCACAGTGGGGATGATAGCACACCACGCTGCCCGGGGGGGAAACAACTCTGAAAGTGGACATCCCCTTTTACTAGACATCTCCCCCTCTGTTGGTTTATGGATTTACTTTTCGTTTTCCCTCCCTCCTTCTCTTCCTCCTCCTTCTTTCCCCCTAATCCATGAACAAGACTCTCAGAGCTAGAAGACAGGCACAAAGCAGCACAGCTGCACACTCCATCAGCCGCGCGCTGGCAGGCAGGCACACACAGCTGGAGAGGGGAGCATGCTCTCACACACACAAAGCAGCACCAAATGGAGCGCATGGATGAAGGCCAGCTGAGGACAGTGACTCACATACCCCAGCCTCCATTAGCTCCACACTGAGGAACATCAGCAGATGACCGAGGCTGGCAGGAGGTTCTGCAATGCTGGAGCCATGCTGGGCACCCACTGACCACCCAAGTGAAGGGTGGATAAACTTTCCTGATCTCAGAGGCTGCTCAACACATCTTGGTGACAGACAGATGTATATTCATGTTATATACTATGGATCTGAGTCTAAATATTTATTCCTTCATCCAGGTCTTGACAAGTCCTTCCTCCCTCCTTCCTTTGTCAGGTGTGTCCATATCACCAGTGGCAAGAGGTGCCTAAACTGGAGAGAGTGCCTGGTGCCACAGACCTGGCAGAGGGGCAGAAGAGCACAGAGATGTGGAGAGCCCTTCACATGGCAGAGCTGGGACGCAAGGAGGCTGTTGTAAAACTGCAGCTGCCATACCAGAGCCCCTGCTCTTGGGGTATTCTCTCCTATCCCTACAACACAGCAGGGTATGCAATAGCTGCCAGATTCTCCTTGCTCAGAGGCTATTCAGTGTCCCAGAGAGAAAAAACATGCTTACGGGAGACTGGCAGCAGAGCAAAACTGGCACCTCTGAGGACATGTAACGCCTTTGCAAAGGGCGGTGCTGCTCCCCAGCCCTGCCTGCAACCACTGCAGCACCACTATGGCTGAGCAAGCTTCTCACCTTCTTCACCATTCCAGGTCACAGCAGCAGTGCAGGAGAGAGAAGAGGGAAAAGGGCACTGTGCTGGTGCAGCATCCATACCCACCTCTTTGTGCACAGTGCTGCAGTGAGTGGTGATAGCCAGGGCCTTCAGGCTTCTTCCATTCTTTTTAATGCCTCCACCACTGCAGTGTAGCTCTATGCCATTTGCTGTGGCCCAGCCATACATCCCAATGATGGTCTCCTTGCAGTACAAGTTCCTCTCAGTCCTGGGCAGCATCACTTTTATTTGGGATGCTGACTCCCCACCTTGACAGAACACAGACACACTACAGAGCACCAGAAGGGAGGCTGGTGAACAACCACTTCATCACACTGCAGAAAAACGGGAGGGGATACTGCACAGACCTGAGCAGTGGTACAGCCTCTCCCAGCCCTGCCTGCCCCTGGAGCGCTCATCTTCTGTGATTTCTTCTTGCACAGCCACACTTCCCACACATCAGTCAGTGATGCCTGACTCCCCTTTCTCCTCCCCTCCTCACTCTGCTGCGAGCCGCACAGCCGCTCCCCGATGCAGCATGTGTTGCAGAGTACACCACCAGTCAGATCCATCATGAGGTATAAGTCTGAGATAGCTGGAAAGCACTGGTATAAGCTGACCAACTCTCCTGTGCTTAAGCAACCATACCCTATCCGCCCCAAGCTTCATCTCCAGACCAAGGCTGGAGCCTGGGTATCACTCACAGGTTAAAGACTGCCATTCTAGCCTGGGGGGGGGGGGGGGGGGGAAGAAAGTGAAGGCAGGAAGGAAAAAAGGAAGTTTTAGGGCTTTCTTATACTTCCTTCACCCCAACCAAACATGATATGGCCACTTCAGCAGCTCTGTGAAAACAGAGAAACAAGAAAACAAGCATTGCAGGTAGGTGCACTCCTGCCAAGCGCTATGAACATGATGTCACCCTTCCAAACCAAGCACCAGTTTTCAGCTGGTTTTAACTTGGCCATGCTTAAACTGTTTGAGTTGAACTTTGTCTTGCTGGTTGGTTGCCTAATAGTGAACTATCTATACAAATATAGATATAAAATATATAATTTCAGCCAAAATGTTTTATCTGCTTCCAAGAAAATTGTAAGGGGAAATACTTCGGTTTCTCTTGCTTTTGTTACAGAGAAATCTGATGACCTTTTCTTTGAAGAGCTCTCAAAACTGCATGTTTTTGGCATGCAGGCTTGAAGTTTGGCAAAAGAAGGAGCAGGGAAGGCCTTTGGTTTAGTCCAGGTGCACCCTTTGCTGCTGCCAAACTTAGCCAAGCCTTTGAAATATTCCATTTCACATGTGCTCTCTTAAGACAGCCTTACAGTGCTCACTGGCTAAACTCACTGAAACTTTTCCTCTTTCAGGATGTGCTCCAGCCAGGGGCTGAGGAGGATTTCCAGATAAGCAAAGCTGTGGATCGCTGAAATCCAGACCACAAATCCAGGGCCTCCCTGAAATTAGGCAGCTTCTGCCTCCTCACACTCCCCATCCTGGCAATCCCAGCATGAGCAAGGTATGCATGGGAAGATGGGGAAAGGAGCTGACCTAATTGAGAGACATGACCACAAGAACTGCTGGGAGGAAAGAGGATTTAGGGTAGGGATTTGGCTGAAGGAAAACTGGACTGGATCCAGGAGGAAAATGAAAGGTGAACCTCTATGGGGACTCAGTATGAAGAACTGCATCCAACTGAGAGCACAGCACAAGGATGCAGAGGATCCTGCAAGGATGCAGCCGTGGAGAAAGCCAGGGTATCCCAGGAGCCAGGGGAAATGAGGAGTGATGCAGAAGGAGGGTGGCAGCCAGCTGCTGAGTATCACCAGCACTAAATGAGGCAAAGGCCCTGGCAAAAACAAAGAGGTCTTGAACAACATCGCAGGCAGAGGTGGCAGCCAAAAGGTGCACAGGGAGCGTAACAGCTGATGTTTGTGGGTGTCAGGACAAGATCACATCTGCAAAGAAGTTTCTTCAACATGAGGCATAGAAGGGAAGTTGCACATCATGGAAACATTGTGAGTGCTCCTCCTAGTAGGAGGTGACTCAGTCCTGCACCATGATATCAGGGTCCTGCCCTGCTAGTGGAAATCAGCAGAGCTCTGTAAGTGTGAGCTGAGGGTCTCACAGAGGAGTGCAGGACCCATGTCTGAAGACAGAGGAGGAATTCATCAGAAAGTAATAAACTGTGACTCTGGACATTGCTTCCAAGCAGGGAGAGACACATCCTGCTTGGTATGGTGCAAATGAAACCCTCCAATGTGGCTGAGGCTCAGAATAGCTCCATTTGTTTATTTATTTTCATTGTGATGCTCTGGTTTTGCTTGGAAGCAGCCACACTGAAATCTTCGCAGCTCCGAGGTCTCTGACCTCAGCCTCAGCCCAAAGGAGGGCAGAAGGTTTGGAGCCCATCCAGGCAAACATCTGAAGCTTGTGAGCCTCGCTTTACACTAGCATTAAGAGCCCCCTTCACAGTCATACTTCATTAGCTCCAAGCACCAACGCAAACCATCTCTCTATGGACATTAGCTGGCCTTTCATGGGACCGCTGCTCTCCACGGATGAGCAGTCAACACTACAGTCTCTGGTTTTGCTTTATTTTTCCTTTAAGGAGGAAAATGTTCTTACAACTTCCTTAAAAATAATAATTAAAAAAACAACACAGACAAAAAAAATGTACTTACACTCACAAAACAGTGACACCTTTTCATTTTAACCCCAGAAACCCACAGGAAGCCCAAGACAAACCTTATCACTTTTTCTGAGGAAACACATCTCCTCTTCCTCATCTCATACCTATGCAAGAGCAGAAAGTTTGCATTCAGGCTGTGTCAGCAGCACAGGGGTGACTTGTCCATCTTCCAGCTCGGGTGCCAGCCAGTGACTCATCGGTGATGGAAATCAGGGAGCATGAAGTAGGAGAAGAATGCAGAAAGCAGTGGTCCATGTCATTCCCAGTGCGTCACTCCGCCAGGAAACGTTCTCCTGTGCAGATGGGGTCACAGGCCCTGGCAGACACGGTGGACCTCAAGCTGTGGGGAAAGCTGGAGTGGAGAGTGTTTGAGCATGCAAGCATCTTTGAGAAAGGGAGCATCTCTGGGCAGCTCTCCACTTAAATGCTTCCTCTATGGAGCGGCTGGACATAATCTGTTGGAGCTATTTCTTTGTATTGAATCTTTTATTTTAGTTCAACAGCAGGTTCTTGATCCTGAAGGAAGCTTTTAGTTTTTAACACAAACCTGAACTCCTGGAGGCCAGGCAGTTTGGCCAAGCACTGTTCCTCCCTCAGGCCTTGAACCCCAGGTGCCCGAACCCTGCCTTGCCAAGCTCTGTCTTGCCATGCCATGCTCTACCCTACCCTGTCATGCTCTCCCCTGCTGTGCCAGTCTCCCATCCAGCACCGTGGTCATGCCACTACTTTTTGTTATCAGGGCACACAGTGGGATCAGCAGTCCAACCAGGGTGCTGGGCCTGCAAAAGGGCAAGAGGGGCACAAGCCCCAGGAGACAGCAACATCGAGAAGTTGTGAGTGTGACTTCTTTCTTGGCAGGAGCCGAGCATCTGGTGAAGGAGCAATTCTTGACCAGCTCTGCATTTTAACGTCCCTCTCCAGAGGAGGGTCAGGCAGACATCCGAACAGGGGTAGTTCTCGGAAACTGAACAGCAGGAATGGCTTCACAGGAGCATTTGGAATTGGAAGAAGAGCCAAATGAGATTTGGCTGCTGAAGTCCTTCTGCCCTCCACTTTTCCTCCCCAGGCTGGCTCCTGCCAGCTGTTCCTCTGCCGCAGCACTGCCAGCTTTGGCCAAGCTGAGAGATGAGCCTTTCCAACCTCAAAACTAGGAGCCTGCCGAGGGAAGCTAGACCTTAGCAGAGATCCTTAACCTCACAAACTGATCTGAGAGCTCCTCATCGACACCATGAAAGAACAGTGAGCCCACCATTTCTCTACCCCCTACCTCCACAGGTGTCTGCAGAGCCATCAGTCCTGCAGTGCTCAGTGACTCCAGGCATCTGCTCCACTTTCTCCAGGAGAGACAGCCAGGGTGCTTCCCTGGGCGCGAGCAGCTCCCACGCAGCAGGCCAGCGCTCAGTGCCAGGGGATGTGTGTGCAGAGCCAGCCGGAGGCAAAGTGTGAGCCTGCTTTCTCTGAGAAAGCTAGAGTCAGGGTTTACAACCAGCCATAAATGGCCTCAGTCCCTAAAGTTCCCATGGTGACAGTCCTGGTGGGAACCAAGCTGTCTCCTGTGCCCCCTTCCCACGTTGGGGGTGCAGCTGCCTGGCACAGCCCAGCTGAGTGCCCCCAGCTCCAGTACCCCCTGAGATGGGGAATGAAGTGCAGCCCCAGCTCCAGGGGAGCAGCAGCCAGGGCATCTTGTGAAGCATTCCTCCAGGGCCAGGCTGCAATTCAGCAGCTTTGGGGTTTGTTGCTTCTCATTTGGCCAAGTGCAGGGGTTGTATTTGCCTCCACTCAGGCTCCAAAAGGCAAAACATCAGTGATGATAGCAATGGATGTACCAGTTCTCCCTACGACACAGACACAGAACGCCTCCCACCAAAGCAAAGGCAAGCTTTCTGGAGAGAAAGACTGTTAGCAACCCATGATCTTTGCTATAAGCTTCTCTGGAATTCACTAGCTAGTTTGCTGGTGCCTGGCCAATTTGACTTACAACTCTCCCTAGCACATGCTTGTTTATCAACTTGCCTATTCAATGCACCCACATGGGGGAAGGCCCGTTGCAGAAGCATTGGCATGTGACGCAGATCTAGGTTTGCTCCAAAGAAAGGCTTCCCTTTGACCTCCTGTGAGACCATGGGCAAATTACTTTATCCTTTTGTACCAAAAATACCCATGCATTAAAAAAGACATAGCTTTCAAAAAAAAAAAAAGCCAAAAAGTTTAAAAAAAAAAGTTTAAAAAAAAAAGACAGAACTTTTGCTCATAGATGTATGTACTACCTCCCACTGTGGGAGCTACTCTAGACTTCCTCCAAGTGGGATTGGTCCCACCAGACTATCCCCAGTATGGTTGCTGCTGCCTGAGCTAATTACCCCAGGTTGCCTGTATAGCTGGATAGCTGGTGGGGAAAAAAAAGCATCTTTAGGACTTAATAGGGCTAACCTATTTCAATTGTCTACTTGAGGCTGAAAGAACTGATGCCCCCTGTAAGTACTGCTGGCTGCTCATGAAGCCCAGGACATCTTGGTCGCATTAGATGTCTCTGCTGCAGAGCCTGAGACACAGGCAGACAACTCATGTTGGCCACGGCAGCTGCAGTTTGGATGCACAGGTGGTGTGACCCTGGTGAGTGAAAAAGATGACTTTCCCCAGTCATCTTCCCGAGCGAAATTCCACTTAAGGCAGAAGGCCTTCCCTTGGCTGCTTACAGCATCACTGTGCAACGAACGTGAGTCACTGCTGTAACAGCCTGAATTACGACTCCTTGGTTGCTGGGTTTAGAACAGAGGAAGGCAGCTTAAGCAAACGGAAGGGCCTAAGCATGTGAAAAATGTTCCCTTTTCAAAACTGCCATTAGCCAATTGAAAATCTTTGTATTTGGGCTGCAAGTCTGTGCCAAGACTCTGTCTGAAGCTCAGTTCAAACACTCAGGCTATATAATCCCTTCCAGTCTGGGCTCATAATGGAAACACCAACAGACCGTTAAGCACAGTGGTATTGCCAGGTTCTGCTATAATTAAACACACACAGGAAAAGGTATAAATAACCAGGTTAAATTAAGGCAGGGGCCTGTGGTTGATGGGATCTCCGGGAAAGCCGGCAGCCTGATTGCGTCTGATGGGTTCAGGGGTGGTCGACTGGGGATGGAGGCTTTGTGGCTGGCCCAGGTGAGCCCTCTCCAGCAGATGCTGTGTGTTAGAGCAAAGTCAGCTGGCCGTGATCACCTACAGGGCATCATGTTCCAGCCCCCAGGTCTGTGCTCCTGCCCTTGAGGCAAGCTGCTTTCTTGCTTTCTTACAGAAAGCCAGGTGAGAAGGAACATGGGACCCTTGCTACCTTCTGAGCCAAGCGCAATCTTACTGGGTTATTTGCCTCACTGGGAGCCCATGTTTGTTGTTTGCCACTTTGTCCTCAGTTCCACAACAACCAGATGAAGTGCCCTAGGGAGATGATGAAGCAGAAGCCATAGATAGAAAAAGTTCAAAATACAGCAAAGAAAGAGTGTCGGGGGAGGCAGAGACCTCTTTCAGGGACATTGCTCCCTGGGGACCACTTCATCCACAACCTTGGGATCCTCCAAGGGAAGCACCTCCCAGCAGCACGCAGGGAGGAGCAAAGTGGCCAGCAGAGACGTGACAGGTCTTGCTCTCTCTTCTCTGCAGGTTGTTACGATTTCTATGTCCCAGCTGCCTGACCAAAAACCTTCCTCCATGTAGATGCTGGAGAGAGGTGGGGCACCCGCAAACAGGACACTGGTCTGGCTGTACCAGCAGACAAGTAAAGTGAGGAAAAAAAAGGCAGATTCACAAGAGAAAAAGTCCCACGTCAGCCTCTTTCCTTGTGCTGATGGGTGCAAGAAGTGACTCCAGGGGAATGCTGTAGAGCACTCAGGTAAGGCAGAGCAGGCGGCAAGATGCACCAATGTCACCACAGAGTCCCATGCTCGCTCAGGACAGTGGTACTGGCTCCCGACCTTTTCAGCAGGATTAGCTGTACATGCATGGCCCTCCTGGTTTTCCTCTTGTGACTCCGAGCTCAGTTTGAGTTTTCTGGGCCAACTTTTCTAAATGTGTACAAGTATCCAGGGAGCTTTAGTAAATAGTGCAGTAAATATTTGTTTTCAATATTTGTCTTTCAAAAAGACAATGAGGCAGCAGCCACGGAGCCACGCACGAGGACATGGCCACGCGCACGACCTTGTGCAATCACAAAGCATCAGAAAACCGAGCCGCGCTTTTCTATCTGAAGAAACAGCTCCAGCAGGATTTACATGTAAAAGACCCCCTCTGATGAAACCAGATACACGCATGCTGCAGCACATATGTATATTTGTGTGCACTCATATATATTTTTCTGACCGCAGTCATCAAGCATCAAATCTTGCACTTTCCAAAAAAAGAAAAAGCTCATTTCCAGCCTGCAAGACCAACTGTGACCTCAGCCTGTGCTTCCCCAGCTGAGCTAATAACACTCCCAACCCCCTGAATACGGAGGCAGCTCAGAATGGAAATGTTAAAGAGCTGTAATTCCAGAGGATGTGAATGGCTAATGCTGTACATTCAAATGAAACAGAGGGGAAATATACTGAATGGAGCCCATGTATAAGATCATATGAAATGTAAAAAGACTTGTTGTTCAGTGCACACACTGCCTCTTCAATCTAGTTCTGTTTAAATGCCCATTCTTTTCGTTTGGCATCTCCTTGTCCCTCGATGGCTGAATCAAAAGAGGAACGAAATAATGACACAAAGATTTTAAAAAACTCAGCCCCAGCTGCAGCAGGGAGAAGCCTGAAGCGAAATGTGAGAGCGTACGGCTCTTTGTTAAGGTTTCCGTGGCTATAGAATATGGTATATGAAACGCCTGGCGGATCCCGTTTGGTCCTATGGAGGGAGAGCTCTTAAGGTGGCTCCCTTGGGTTTGGGGAGGGCTGCAGGAAGGCTTCCCTGCATTTACAGGCAGCAAGCATCCCACCTGCGGAGACCCCTAGGCCCAGCAGGTTCCCCCTCCAAACACTGCAGGGCCTGGGTGCTCTCTCCCCAGACAGTGGGTGGTCCAACCTTTTTATTTGTCTTTTTCTTCATTGTAGCTGCCACTTTACATTGGGAAACCAAACTCGGTGCTTCTTGATGGGAGATGGTTCCAATTTACATACATTTCCAGGAAATAAATGGTTTTTTCCGTGCCTCTGAGGTACATTGTGCATTCCCATCCCCAGCCGGCAGAGCCATGCACACAAGCAGCTATGAGGTGCTGGTGCCAGTGGGGCACAGCCCACATTCTCTGGCCACAGCCCTTTCTAAACCCTGCATTTGGAAGCTGGTGGAAAAGCTGATGCCCTGAACACTGCAGGGACCCCAGTGTCTCCATCCCAGCAGAGCTAGGGCAGAGCTGGGGCAAGGCTGCCTGTCACCTCCTGGTCTCCAGTGCCCATGTCCATAGGAAAGACTGGAAGACCCTTGCACCAGATGACCCACCACAACCTCCTTGTAAATGCTGCAGGAGACAATGCTTTTTAGGAGAGGGCATCGCCCAAAGCATCCACTTCTGGGAAGGAAACACACCCTTTGCTCAGCTCTCTGGCTAAAAGGAGCAACTAGGGACAGAAGAGTGATGGGGAGGAGGAGGCTTAACAGGACAGAGCCAACTCTTCCCGCTGCCACCCAGCCACTTGGCCAGTGCCATGAACAGAACACCAAAAGACATCTAGTAAGTGCTATGGTGACCAGCTCCCCACAGCTGAGCAGCTTTGAGCCATATTGCTTAATCTAAACAAATGTTCTGTGAACATCAGCACTAATTCATTTTCTGTGGGCCGTACAGTTTTCCTCTCAGAGGCTCTTCCAGCAGTTGCAGCTGATGTCTGCTTCTGCCCAGCATGTCTTCCCCAGGACTCCCCACCTTCACAGGCACCAAGACGGTCCTCAACATATACACTCACAGACCCCACCCCTTGGGACATGCAGGAAGTGGGATCTTTCCCGGGATTCCCTGTGGGAAAACCCAGTGATGTTGGGATATCCTGAGCTGGCATCAGTACTGCAGGCCCAGTGCCCAACCTGTGCCACCAGAATAGGTACTAAAATTATCCTTGTCATTGAGGGATTCTCTGTATTGTGTGTTACCTGGCACAGACTCAGGCAGCAGAGTCCTTGTATGTTGTGCGCACCCATCTCATAGCTGCTGGGCACCCAGCACCAGCCAAGTGCCGTGCTGGGCCAGGAAGTAGGATCTTCCCCACTGCAAGGAGCACCAGTGTGCTCTGCTCAGCTCTTTGCCTGGCAGAAGGGCCTTTGCAAACCACAGGTGAGACATTTCCAAAGCATCAGGTCACCCCGACACCCGTGGCTATATTGGCTAAACCCCACAGAGGAGGGGTGCCATGACCACCGCTCCTTCCTGCCAGGGCTGCACCCCAGCCACGTGTGCTGCCAGCACATCAGGAGACTTGTCACCTGCCTGTCCCCAGAGCTAGTGAGGAGGAGCACGTTCCTCTGAGGCCACTGGAGCCACCTCATGACGCTCGCATGCATGGCTGCCAGGAGGATGGCACAGTGCAGACAAGGACAGCCAGAGCAGCCATGTGATCCCCTCGCTGCTATTCCTGGTCCTGGGAAGGCTGGAGGACTGTCACAAGGAGCGAGAATCACCCAGCTGCAGCATACAAGCCAGGTGAGTCCAGCTGTGGTGACAGCAAATTCCTAATTAGCTCATTGCATCAGACCGGCCAAACACTCACAGTCATTACCCAAGGACGGCCTACGTGCCGGGCAGGGTGTACTCCCCTGATCCCTGCTTCCCAAAATGGGACTGGGAGAGCCAGACTAGCTTGCCCTGGGAAAGGGACATGCTGTGTTGCTGTGCCCAGCAGGCCGACCAACTCCAGGTCCTGCAAACCACATGGGGAAAAAAACAGTGAGACCAAGTGCCAGGCACACAGCTAATGGCCCGAGTGTGTCTGTCCTACATGATGAGTTCTCATCCTGCCCCATGCATTGATGTGGAATGGGTCTCTCTTACCCATGGGTCTCTCTTACTCATGCCATGGCCACAGGGACCTGGGCACAGGATAGTAGGGTGCACACTGGCTCACCCAAACTGCTCCCCTGTACCTGGATCTGTAGGCAGGCATGGCCCACTCCTTTTGAACTGCTTCATGAGGTTGGGGAGCCGTGTGTGTGTGAGGAAGCCCCGCAACACAGTGGTGGCAGGGCGAGTTCTGTGCATGCTCAATGGCAGCTTTGGAGAGCTCTCCCTCAGACACTGCCCAAATGCTGGCTGGCAGGTCGGAGCCCTGCCATGCACCCGCTCCCGGCAGCATCAACAGGCAGCAGCACCGCTGCCTCGGAGGTAGCGCAGGCAGGTTTGGCAGGGAACTATGTATCTTGGAGCTGTTTTCCCTGTGGTGGTAGCTGGAGTTCATTCTGAATATTTAGCTGGTTTAATATGCAAACAAAAATCCCTGGATTGTCAGCTCCTCCAAGCTAGGGACCATCCAAGTGCTTGGCAAACACGCAGGGTGTGGTGGGAGCTGTGGAAGCCAAGTGGCAGTAGCCAGTGCTGATCACAGGGCAGAGGTAAGAAACTGCAGGCCCTCCGATGGGCTCTGTTTCATGCTTGCTCTGAAGTTCAGCTGCTTGCCCTCACTCAAGCCAGGCTTGCACAGGGTGGCAAAGTGTGACCCAATCCTCCCTGGGCTTGAGATCCATCGAGGCCTGTACTGCTGGTGACTTTGAGGTACATCAGGGCCAGGCAGGGACCTCCTGCCAAACATGAGGAAGCACTCACACCACTGCAGGCTCTCCTGTCCTCCTCCTGTATCACCTCCCAGCCCTGGGGACACTTCACCACATAGGCTGGAGAGTCCCCCACTTGCCTGCACTCTGGATCCTGCAGGATCCAGGATGCTGTTGAAGCATGGGCTCCTTTAGAGTGGCATGCAGTAATCACCTCCCAGCACACAGCAATCCTACCTAACTGGTTCGGACAAGGGGTGACAAAAAACCTAGTCCTGCTGAAACCCTTGTGGGATTTAGGTCAGGCAGGTGGGATCACCCAGGCTGGAGCAGGACCAGTGCGCAGGACACGATGCCCAAACAGTGCCAAAGGCACCACCAGATCTGCAGGATACCATGAGTGAGGCACAGCTGGCCACACTGAGGGTTCAGTGTTGCAGCACCAGCCTTGTCTATCCCACAAGTAATGTGGGCATTGCTGAGAAACGTGGCCCAGATGATGCAAGTGCTGGATTGGTGCTTTCTGCAGGGTCTCTTGCCCACACCCCGTGACAGCTCTGCTCCTCAACTGTGGCGCAGGGCTGGCACAAGGGTAGGCACCCCCAGCAGGGACCAGATCAATATGCTGTTTGGAAAAGCCATGCTAGAATGTGTCTCCTGGAGAAGCACTGCTCTCGGGCGTCTCTTCCACAGGCCCCCTCAGCATCTCTGCACTGCCCCAGAAGCAAACAAGCCTCACCAATTCAGGCAGGCAAAGCTACCGATGGAGGAAATTCTATTCCCCCTGTGGCAGCATGGGCAGGGTGGATGGGAAAGTACCAGTTCCCCCAGCCCACTGCCTCCTGGGAACTGCAAGAGCTGTCTGTGCTGTGCTGTAGGCACGACCCACACCAGCCAGGGTGTTAGAAGGAAGATTTGGGGGCTGTGCACAGTCACTTCGGCTGCTCAGTCATCCATCCCACAGATGTGCCAATGGTGCTAACGTCCAGGTCCCTACAGTGCGAAATCCCAGCTGCATCCAGAAGCCACACATGCAGTCCCAGGTGATGCCTCAGAGGCCCCACGGAAAAAAAAAAAAAAGGGCTTTTCCTCTCCTTATCTCAAGCACTCATCACCCCCAGCTACTCCACCAGCAAATGGCAGGGGGCTACTCAGCTTCTTCTCCAGCTTTCCCCACCAAAGGGGCCCTCTGATGCAAGTGGAAGGTCAAGGGGGGGGGGGGGGGGTGGGGGGGTGGTTGGTGTGAATGAACATCCCCCAGGGCACAAAGAAGCTGCAGGGGACGAGGATGGCCCACACTGCCTTGTGAGACCGGGCATAGGAATGGGCGGTGGGGAAAAGAGAGTTTGTGGCCCTCAAAGCCCAGCCTGCTCCCAGACCCCAGCACCCCCACACTGGGGCTGACAGCTCTCCAAGCGCACGCCAGGGCCCAAGGTCACGGTGGCAGCCCGGTGTAAAACCCATGGGGCCACGCTCACACCGACCCACGCTGCGCTCGGGGGTCGTCCTGGAACGCCGTTGCGGCGGGTGCCGGGTGCCAGGCGGGAAGCGGCAGCGCCGGCATCTCAGCGAGGACACCTTAAAGCCGGTGCCTGCGGGCTGCCTCCCCGCCGCTCCGCTCCGCTCCTCGCCGGGAAGCAGCTGACTCGGGGCGGCTGCCAGCGCTGTTGGCTGCTGGATCCGGCCTCTGCAACGTGCAGCCTGACATGTAAACCCGGGCAGGCCTATGCTAATGGCTGGGGGAGGGCGCCTGGCGCAGGGGCGAGGGGGAACGGAGGTGGAGGCCGGAGCCCAGCCAGCAAATTCCCCCCCCCCTTCTCCATCACCACCTCCCTTGATCCATCTGCCTCCCCTCCTCCTCCTCCTCCTCCTCCATTCATAAATCCGGGCGGCACTGCCACCTACCGTAGCGACCGCGGCCGGCACTGCTCGGCCCAGCGGCACCCCCCGACCTTCCGCCCTGCCAGCATCCCCCACCCGCGACCGTGGGTCCCAGCCCCACCGCGACCCCTCGGCCCAGCAGCGCTCCCAAAGCCCCCACGGGACTTTCCAAGTGGCAGAAAGGCGATCCTGCCCTCGCCCTTAGGGCCAAGTTGGGGTCTCTCGATTCAGCCCCTCACCCCAGCCTCAGGCCTGCCTCAGCTGTATTCAGGGGGTCTCCTCTCGTCACTCTCTGGGGCAGCATAGCCAAGATTGAGCAGTCAGCCCCACTGATGCCGACCAAGCAGCTAGAAATCCAGAGGCAGAGAGGCAGCAGTCCTCTGCTGTCTGGTCTCCCACCCTTAGGAAAACCCTCAGCTCGTGTTTAAAAGCACCCCCTTTCTCAGCACCAGGGGATTGGGGAGATAAAGCCCAGCTTCTCCTGAAAGAGCCATGGGCCCGAGGCTTAAAAAAAAAAAAAAGAAAAAGATGGAAGCAGCATGTGCTGCCAGGAGAAGGGTGAGTTAGCCTGAGCCATAGTCGGGAAGAAACCCTCCCAGGGCCAAGCAGCCCTCTCCAGGAGGCTTTCCTTCTGCAGTGCATTCCCAGTTCCCCACTGGGGATGGGGAGGGGGGTGGGCTCCCACTCTGCTTTGCTTAGAGTTCTATTCTTCCTCCACAGTGTACAATGAGGCAATCCCTGGTTGGAACTTATTCCACACCCCTTACTATCACCCACAGGAGAATGTTTGGCCCCCACCCAGCCACATCAGGGGACCCTCCCAATTCTCCATGCCCTCCCTTTTCTTCCTTCCTTCCCTCTCCTTGCTAGGGAAGGTTATCCCTGTCAGCCAAGATGGCAACCCCACATCCCAGGGAGAAGCAAGCAGCCCTGCAGGGCAGCCCAGGCCAGACCTCTGGGCTCACAAGTAGGAGAGCAGGAGCAGTGGGCTCCCTGGCTGAGTCTCCCCCCGGCAGCATCTCAGCTCACACCAGCCTCCCTCTTTGTTCACCAGAGCTCCCCCTGCCAGGAATAAAGCCCCAGGGAAGCAGGAGGAGGGCAAGGGTGTGAATTTGCACCATCCCAATAGAACAACCTGCAGGCAGGTCAGCGTGTGCAATGCAGGTGGGAGACTTCGTGCTCGAAGCTGAATGGGAAGCACTGTCTGAGCATCAATACAGGGAAGAGAGAGGGAGGGAGGGAGAGAAGGGAGAAAAAAACTCTAGTGAGTGCAGCGTTTGCAAAATGAGCTGGCGGTAAATAGCTGGAGGATAGACAGCGTCTCTGTACGTGAGGCACGGCACGGAGAGCTGCACCTGAGCGAGGCTGGGCCACTGCTCGCTCCGGCATCACATGTCACTCACTGGTGCATCCTCCCCAGCCTGCCCTCTCCCTGCACCAGCTCCCCCGCCTCCGCCATGAAAATGCAGTGGGAAAAATGGGTTCCCACACACACACCCAGAGCAGCCACAAAGCAGAGATCTGGGAGAGGCGCAGCTGAACTTGATTCAAGGTCCAGCTTGTGCCTGCCCTGGTTCCAAGGCACACTGAGCAGCAGGAACCTCCTGATCCCCTCATCCTGCTGGGGATCCCCACCCCGGTGAGCCCTGCCATACGCTTTCTTCCCCAAGCAATGGCAGCTGTGTCTGCCAACACCCCCTGCTTGCAAGCATCACTCCCACTACCTAAGTCCCTTTGTTCCCCTCGCAGGGCTGCTTTCCTCTGCATTCTGCAGCGAGAGGCTGAGTCTCAGCACAGCTCATCTCACGTGGGGTGCTCCAAGCAGGAGACCACCTCCTCTCCTGCCTCTCTGTGAAAGACCAGGCAAAATTCACACAGCACCTGAAAATCTTAGTTCCGTTCCTGCGTGCCGTGAGAAAAGGAGCAGAAGCCGCCTTTCCCCTATAGAAAGGAGCTCTCGGGGTACCGGTTACAGCAAACGCGGGCAGTGATTTCCCGTTTTCCAAGGCTTCTTGTCCAGGCCCACTGGGCTGGCGGGTCCCACGGGTGCGAGCAGGCGGTGCTCGGTGGGAATGCCGGCACCCGCCTGACACCGTGTGGCGGCCGCCCGCCTTGCAGGGACGCGGGCAGGGAGCGGGCCGGACGTCCTCGGGAAGGGAACCGAGCCCCCGGGAAGGCTGCGTGGCGCTGGGCATGCAGGGTATAGCCACGGCTGGCTCTCAGCAGAGCTGAAGGTTTCCCGCTCTTAGCTAGCCGGAGCGGGGAGAAGTCGGCAAGCAAGAGGATGCCTGACTCCTGCCACCCGCCATCCAGGGATAAAATGCTCCGTACTTTAATAAAGAAGCACATTTGTGTCCCTGCAGTTTCCATAAGTGCCCATGGATTCAGCACAGCATGTTCAGGAGGAAAAGAATTTCAATTTACTGCTAGCTGATGCCACAGCCTCATGTGAGGACACAAGACCCCTCAATCTATGGGCAGCACATGACAGCAGGAGGCTGCTTTTAGAATGCCTCAGCAGATGATAGGCCCCTACAAACAGTCATATGGGTTTCAAGCCCATCAGAGAGTCCTTCCCACTGCACAGCAGAGCCTTTCCACACCCAGCCCTTACAGGCCTTTGCTCACCTCCTGCTAGAAGGCTGAATTTCCACTTCCCAAAGCACAAAGGTTGGGGTCTATGCAGGAACTGCACAGGAGCAAAACCCAGTCATCTGCACCGCACCAACCCCACGGGGTGCCCATTTGCTGTGCCCATCTGTGAGGGTCAGAGCAGGCCTGTATGGCACATGTTGCACACAGGTCAGGGTGGGAGACACACTTCTGCAACAGTTGAAACACCCCAGCTGTTCCCATTGCTCAGAGCTGACCCTGCAGCAGGTCTGACAAACCACCAGCAACTACAACACTGCAGGACCGCAGCCCAGGGAAGCTCAAGCTGCAACTTGGGATGGGGATTTCACTCATCTTTCCCAGGGAAGCTGGAGAAATGTCTCCGCCTGGTGCACCAGGGGAATTACTGACCCTCAGCATCCCCTCCTGCAGAGACAGCTGAAGTCTGCTCTCACCTTTGGAAAAGCTGCTAAGACAATGGGGGCAAGGGGAGGTGTTTGCTGAGTGGACTTTGAGACCAAGCCACCCTGAAGCAGGCAGCCCTTGCTCCAAGTGCTTGCCCAGATACCCCAGTGAAGCCCTTGAACCTTCATGAAAAAGCTTGTCTCCATTCAAAAGGGGAGCCTTTGGATACCCTCACTTAGAATCATAGAATCATAGAGTAGTTATGGTTGGAAAGGACCTTAAGATCATCTAGTTCCAACCCCCTGCCATGGGCAGGGACACCTCACACTAAACCATGCCACCCAAGGCTTTGTCCAACCTGGTCTTGAACACTGCCAGGGATGGAGCATTCACAACCTCCATGGGCAACCCATTCCAGTGCCTCACCACCCTAATAGGAAAGAATTTCTTCCTTATATCCAATCTAAACTTCCCCTGTTTAAGTTTTAACCCATTACCCCTTGTCCTGTCACTACAGTCCCTAATGAAGAGTCCCTCCCCAACATCCCTATAGGCCCTCTTCAGATACTGGAAGGCTGCTATGAGGTTTCCACGCAGCTTCTCTTCTCCAGGCTGAACAGCCCCAACTTTCTCAGCCTGTCTTCATATGGGAGATGCTCCAGTCCCCTGATCATCCTCGTGGCCTCCTCTGGGCTTGCTCCAACAGTTCCATGTCCTTTTTATGTTGAGGACACCAGAACTGCACACAATACTCCAGGTGAGGTCTCATGAGAGCAGAGTAGAGGGGCAGGATCACCTCCTTCGACCTGCTGGTCACGCTCCTTTGGATGCAGCCCAGGATACGGTTGGCTTTCTGGGCTGGAAGTGCACACTGAAGCCCGCTCATGTTCATTTTCTCATTGACCAACACCCCCAAGTCCTCCTCCACAGGGCTGCTCTGAATCTCTTCTTTGTCCAACCTGTAGCTGTGCCTGGGATTGCTCTGACACAGGTGTAGGACCTTACCTGCTTCTCCTCTCCATTTTATAAACCCCAATGGATGTCCCACTCTAGCTCATGTGGGGACCTTGGAGAGAGACATCCAAATCCCACCAAGTGCTGAGCATGGCCTCCAGCTTAGTTCTCATGCAGGTATAATCACACAAGAGCACTTCTGCTAATTGAAGACATGCTGAGAGACTTGGGATTGTTCAGCCCGGAGAAGAGAAGGCTCTGGAGGGACCTTATAACAGTCTTCACATACCTAAAGAGCATTTACAAGAAATCTGGAGAGGGACTTTTTACAAGGGCATGTAGTGACAGGACAAGGGGGAATGGTTTTAAACTGGAAGAGGGGAGATTTAGATCAGACATTGGGAAGAAATTCTTCACTGTGAGGGTGGTGAGGCACTGGCACAGGTTGTCCAGAGAATCTGTGAATGCTACATCCCCGGCAGTGTTCAGGGCCGGGTTGAACGGGGCTTGGAGCAACCTGGTCTAGTGGAAGGTGTCCCTGTCCATGGCAGAGGGTTGGAACTGCATGATCATTAAGGTCCTTTCTAACCCAAACCATTCTATGATACATTCATAGCCTCCCCTGGGCATCCCCAGCTCTACACACCTCTGAAGGGAAAGAGACCATTTCTCATTCCTAGGCCTTCTTAGAGCAGAGCTCACCTTGCTGTAGAGACCATTGGCAGGAAGGCACTGTGGCTATGAGCTGCTTTCACTGCTCTGACTTCAGTTTCTCTAAACTGGCTGCAGTCAGAGAGATTTCGATGTGATACTCTGCCCCAGCACCTCCCTCTGGCTGGAGCCCAGCAGGGAGAACTGGAGACATTCAGACAGCACTTCACAGGAGAACCATTTTAATTAAAAGCAATGCTGTAGCCAGCGGGGCATAGGCTTCTTTGCGGATGCAGGGAGGAGGAGTAGGCTGGGTGAGTGACACCACCTGTCTGCTCAGGGTTAGCTCTGGGTTCAACAGCCTTGAAAAGAAAGTGGGAGGCAATAGGATGAGCTGGTGCTCACTTCTCACAGGCCTCACCATGGGGTAGTGCTTACAGTGCTCTGAAAATCCAGTGCAAACTGGGGCACTCCCCCAGAGCCAGAGCATTTGTTCCTTCCTAATACCAATCTATCTCCTGGCGGAGGAGGAGGATGTCTGTGCGCTGATTATGGATGTTTGGGGGTACAGGGACCTCATGTTGGCTCTTCATGTCAGACAGACATGAAAGCTAAAAGCTCAGGAGAGCCCTGCACCATGTGGCTTATTGCAGCTTGCTGGGCAGCCACCTCAGCCACAGCTGCCATCGGGAGGTGGGAACAACCATTAGGTCTGATGTTGCTCTTGTTGAGCTGTAAACCCTACCATGCTGTCAGCTCTGGTGGCCAAGGGGATCTGTCACTGCCAGGGATGTACTAGGAGGAACAGAAACAACTTGCAAGTGGGTGTGGAGTTTGAGAAGGAAGGAATTAGGTAAGGAGATGTGTCCTCACACTGAAGTGCAGGATCCACAGCAACTGGGAGGCTTGACAGAGGGCCAAGTCCTGGTGTCCATCAAAAGGAGTCTCTCTCAGGCTGGCCTCCCAGCTAGAGCCTATTCCAACCTGAGTAGCTGCAATCCTCCCACTTTCACCCAAGGTTTCCTTGATGCTCTGGAAAAAAGCTCCCAGACATCACACCATGTGGTTCCAAATCACCAGGAAAGTGTCTCCTTCCAAAAACCCGCCAGGTCTGTTTTCTGCTCCCAGGGCAGATGTGGAAAGAAACAGCCAGGCGCTACCCACAGCCATACCCCTGGAGGAGCAGCCTCCAGCCTGGCACAGGGGCAGGTGATAGGGAGCAGCACCATGCTCCTGTCACAGCAAGGACGTGTCCCACCTCCTCCCCACCTCAGCCAGAGGCAGCCATGTGAAGCCACAGCTGTATCTGAGGCGAAGTGGGGAGTATTTCTAGCCCACACCACCAGTCGCTCTGAAGAGCTCTACTTGCTGATCAGCACCAGCGAGATGAAGGGAGGATGGGTGGCACGGGATGGAGGTGGGGAACCTGTGCCAATGTCCTCGGCAATGCCTGGCGAGACAGCGAGGAAAGGGTGGAGAGCGACTACGTGATGCTTTGCAGGGAGAGCTGATCTTATTAATAAAAGCTGCTTCTTCCCAAGGCCTTGATAATCGCTCCTGCTGCAGATTATTTACAGCTGTGGAATTTAATACTCCAATGAACAAAGCTCCCTGAAGCAGAGAGGGAGTGAGCAGACTGTTAACCCTTCTGCATGGTACAGGGGCTTTTGGCTCAGGTTTGGTGTCTCAGTGCTGTGGGCATGCTGAGTGGAGATACCTGCAGTGAAGGGAGCCCAGGGAGCAAGGGAAGGATGGATCCTGCCTTGCAGAGTCCAGCAGGTGTTTAGATACCCTCTCCTGCAGGCAGGAGTTCGGCCTGGCTTCCCTCTCCCACTCACTGCACAAAACACATTTGTCTGTGCCAGCTCCGCGTGTGCTCTCAGCATCAGCAGCGTTTTGCTCGCACTCCTCTGAGGAGGCATCCAAGAGCAAGAGCTGGCACAAAGGAAGTGACGATGCCTCCTGTGCCCAACTTCGCAGCCCGCTCAGTCTGCGCAGAGGCCACAGGGGTCTCTGCCCTTGTCCCAGCCCTTGCCCTGCCCCAGGTCTCGAGTCTGCAGAGCAGGGCAAAGGGAAGCACGGGTGGGGCAAGCAGAGCACTGCCTGGGCAGACAGGGACTGCCTGGGCTTTCCGCTCTTGCTCTCAAGCAGCATGGTGTGGCCCTGGGTGGCTGGCGCCAGGGAACCCATTGCTGGGATGGCCCTAAGTGGCTGTGTCCCCATGTCCTGGAGGAGGTGGCTGTTTCGGGGCAGACAGCAGGGGACAGGGCCGTGCCTGTTTTCCTGGAGAGGCAGGCACAGCCCCGAGGGTGAGCAAGGACTGCTCTTGCTACTCACAGCCAAGTGCTCGATGCAGGCCTCCTCTGTGCTGGTGCTGCATGTCCTGCGCAGCCGCTGGTCCTGGAGCTTCCTGCCCAGCTCTGTCAAGGCCTTCTCCAAAGTGTGGGGCTGGGACAGCAGCACATCCTGCATGGCCAGAGCAGCACTGCAGGCCCAGAACACTCTGTCAGCAGGGGTGTCTCATCCACCACATGGTGCCCAGGCCAGTCCTGCAGCAGCCAGGCTCACAGTCATGGCACGTGGCAGCCAGGGAGCAGCCCTGAGGCCTTCTGGCAGCACCCCAGCACTTACCCTGAAGTAGAGAGTAGCATCAAGGCCCTCCATGTCTGCTTTGGCGGGAAGGAAGAAGATGCTCCTAAAGCAGACCTCTAAGAGGCTTTTCTTGTGGCCCTCCAGTGCCATCTCCACCTTGCTGAAAAGGGAGAGAGGGACCTGCCAGACCCTGGTGCTGGGAGCGCTGCCTCCTGCCTTGGGCAGCTGGGCACAGACCTCTGGAGCAGAGGTGCCCAGAAGGGACAGAGCCCTGGTGTGCAGGGAGCCCTGCCAGAAGGTGCCTCCTCCCTCCGTGACACGGCCCAGGCCAGAGGACAGTCCTGGCAGGCAAAGCCTCTCACCTCTTGTTTTCGGGAGCAGCCCAGACGTGGCGGGGGCCTGCAGGACCCCTCTGCTCTCCCCTGCATCTCTCCACAAACTGCAAGCAAGGCAAAGCACAGCCCCCCTGACAGCACCATCAGACTTATCCTGGATGGGGGATGCCCTCAGCCAGGCTCAGGGCCATGGGCTGTGCAGAAGTGCCAGCCAAGCCAGGGGCTGGGCACGTACCTCAATCAGGCGATGGCAAGTATGGCTTGCTGCCGCACCGCCACGTGCAGCTGGTCCGTGGCCTCCTCTTCCACCAGTGCCTGCAGAGCACAACCGGATGGTACCTGGCGGCTGCCAGCACCCACTGCCAACAGACCCCGCACCATTCAACAGGGATGGAGGAGACCCTCTGTCCCCAGCCAAGCATCAGCCCCCAGAGCGGCCCTGCTGCCAGGGCTGCTCAGCAGCACCCGCGGCCCCTCAGGCAGCTCAGTGTCTACACACCCTGGTCCTTGCCCTCCCCATGCATGGGTCCTGCATGTACTCACAGCGTGCTGGTGCCTGGTGACTTGCCCCCTTCACCAAAGCAGCCACGTGTCCCCTCACCTGGATCTTCTCTGCCACCTGGAACTGGTGGTAGAACTCCTTCAGCTCCTGTGAGAAGCCCTCATATCTGGCAGCTTTGCACAGGGTGCAGATGGTCTGCAGGAACTGCATCTTCTGGGCCTCCTCCTGGGCAGCCAGGGGCAGAGACACGAACAGGCAGCGTGAGCGGGGCACACGTGGCCAGCAGGACTGGAGCTCTGGGGCTGCAGTGCTGTGCAGGAGGCCTGGGGGAGCAGCTCTGCCCAGCCAGCAGCCTCCAGCAGCCTGGCAGCAAAGTCAGTGGCCCCGCAGGAGACGCAGGCACTGCTGCCCTGGAAATGGCTGCAGTTACCTTGACTGAGCTCTTCACAAAAGTCTGGATGAACTCCATGGATGCTTCCTCCTTTGTGCAGAGAGGCATCCAGCCAGGTGCAGCAGAGGAGGCACCTAGGAGAGGAGGAGAGCGGGGAGGTCTATAGAGAGGGGCCGAAGGCAAACGCAAGGAGAGGAGGGAGCTCTGCCCTCTGTCCAGCCCCATGCCTGCTCCCCTGTCTCAGTGTCCCTGTGCATGTCCAGGCTACAGGGTGCCCAACAGATGGGCTGTGATGCTGACCATGGCACAGCATTGAAAATCATAAGGGCACCAGCCCTATGACCTCACTTGCAGGCAAGCTGGAAAGGTCTCCATCCCCCACCAACACTGCCCAGCTCCAGGGCACAAGTCTCGTCTGGTCCTTATCTCAGAGCAGGAGCAGGGGCCCCTCTGCTCCCTCCCAACAGCACTGCAGCAGAGCCATGCTCCCTTCCCATGGGACCCCCATACCAGAGCCCTGCTAACAGGATCCTGAGCCCATCAGGCTGTGGTCACTGTCCCCAGCTCAGCAGGGCCCCTCACTTACTTGTCTGCTGTGTCTTGGGCACACGCAGCACATGGGCCTTTGGTGAAGAGCTGCTCTCGTGGGTGGCCCTGTCCTGACAAAGGGATAGGGTGGGGAACGGATTCAGGGAAGTGCCTCGGCACTGCAGGGCTGCTAGGGCAGTGGGGACAACGTGGGCTGTGCTCAGGGCTCTGCCCCAGCCTCGTGCTCCTGCTCTGTCCCGTCGCCATCCTGCCGGGCACGGGGGAGAGGGCTGCAACCATGCTGACTTACACACAGAACCCCGGGGTGTCACCAAAGGGCACGGCACAAAGGGCACCTTGGTAATCTGCCACCCAGGCCGTGAGGCACAGGGTGTCCTTGTGAGGGACACGAGGCCCTCTCCCGCCTGGACACTTGAGTCCCCTTGGGATGCCCTGAGCCACTCGTTTCCCTCATGTTATTTGGGGTCTTGTTACGGCAAGATAACCTGAATGTTTCATGATGTCCAGAGCCAGAGCAGTTGAGGGCTCAAAAAGACCATGAAAAGAACAACATGCTCACTGGAGATGGTATTAGGTGACCAGTGTTTTATTGCCCGAGTCCTGTGTTTAAGATTAGGGGCTTAGGGAGGGTGGGACGCAGGGAGGAAAAGCACCTGGGAGGGCTCAAGTGCAGGGCAGGCCCAGGCTGCTGCCCTGCTGAACCCCGCGAGCTGTAGGAGGTGGCAGAGTGGGACCAGCAGCTCCTGCCTGAACTGCTGCGCTCCAGCTGGGAGCAGAGGTAGGCAGGGGAGCCCCAGGGGCTGCGGGAGCTCAACCAGCGGCAGCAGCAGAAGCAGGACCAGATCTGCTGCCTGCTGTGCTCCAAGGAGGCTGAGCGGTGCGAGCTGCAGGAGAAGCAGCAGCAGCAGCAGCATGCCGCCGCCTGTCAGGCACGGAGCCTGCCGCAGCAGCTGGGCAAGGAGCTGGCGGGAGGAGCCTGGAGCAGCGGTGAGGCCCACGCTGAGCTCCAGGATGCCCTCAGCAAGCTGCGCTGGGAGAGCGGCGAGGAGCAGCCGCCCACAGCCGCCACTCCCCATGGACTGCTGCTGCTGCAGAGCCTCTTCTAACATGGATCTTGGAGCGGTTCGAGGGCAAACAGCCGGGTTCCTGCGGTGAGCCCAGGGCCAGGGCCCATGCCTGCACGCGGTGCTTGACCCATTTCTATTTCAGCAGCTTTGCAGTGACGAGGTGGGCTGAGAGGACTTCAGGGCTTCCTGAGAGGCCTGCAGAGGGGGACAGGCATTTGGGGAGGTTGCGGACAGGGCTTGGGACCCGAAGCCCTGGCCCCCAGCACCTGCAGAAACCTCTGGGGACTCTGGTGTTCAGGCCTCGGTGGCCATGGGCTGCTGCTGTGCCCTGCTGGACCACGTAGGGCAGTGAAACATCCCTGCCGGGTTCTCCGGCCTCCCTGATGCTCAGGCCACACCTGCAGGGTCAGCACGCCCTTCACAGCACCACTGCTCAAGTCTGGGATGTGTACCATGGCCACGCTCTCGGTCTCATCACTCGTGTGCAACACGAGTGGGATCAGCTACTCCACACCCGCATCTGCCGCTTGTGTTTCTAAACACCATGTGCGTTAAGTCTTTGAGGATGCAGATGGAGAACTTTCTCACCTGGCTTGACTCCAGGTAAGGGAGGAAGACAGGAGGACTTCAGCTATGCCACTCCCTGAGCACGGGTGTCAGCGTGGCTGAGGGGAGGGAGCTCAGGTCACCCAGAGCCATCACCCCCCCAGGGAGAAGCCGTGTTGGGCTGCACAGCCAAGAAGGCATCAGCATGAAAGTGCAAGGGCATGAGGAGGGCACAGCCCTGCCCAAGTGCTGTCCTCTGTCACAGAGGGAGGAGGCTCCCTGCACACCAGGGCTCTGTCCCTTCTGGGCACCTCTGCTCCAGAGGTCTGTGCCCAGCTGCCCAAGGCAGGAGGCAGCGCTCCCAGCACCTGGGTCTGGCAGGTCCCTCTCTCCCTTTTCAGCAAGGTGGAGATGGCACTGGAGGGCAACAAGAAAAACCTCTTAGAGGTCTGCTTTAGGAGCATCTTCTTCCTTCCCGCCAAAGCAGACATGGAGGGCCTTGATGCTACTCTCTACTTCAGGGTAAGTGCTGGGGTGCTGCCAGGAGGCCTCAGGGCTGCTCCCTGGCTGTCACATGCCAGGACTGTGAGCAGCACCATGCTCCTCTCACAGCAAGGATGTGTCCCACCACCTCCCCACGTCAGCCAGAGGCAGCCCGGCCATGTGAAGCCACAGCTGTATTTGAGGCGAAGTGGGGAGTATTTCTAGCCCACACCACCAGTCGCTCTGAAGAGCTCTACTTGCTGATCAGCACCAGCGAGATGAAGGGAGGATGGGTGGCACGGGATGGAGGTGGGGAACCTGTGCCAATGTCCTCGGCAATGCCTGGCGAGACAGCGAGGAAAGGGTGGAGAGCGACTACGTGATGCTTTGCAGGGAGAGCTGATCTTATTAATAAAAGCTGCTTCTTCCCAAGGCCTTGATAATCGCTCCTGCTGCAGATTATTTACAGCTGTGGAATTTAATACTCCAATGAACAAAGCTCCCTGAAGCAGAGAGGGAGTGAGCAGACTGTTAACCCTTCTGCATGGTACAGGGGCTTTTGGCTCAGGTTTGGTGTCTCAGTGCTGTGGGCATGCTGAGTGGAGATACCTGCAGTGAAGGGAGCCCAGGGAGCAAGGGAAGGATGGATCCTGCCTTGCAGAGTCCAGCAGGTGTTTAGATACCCTCTCCTGCAGGCAGGAGTTCGGCCTGGCTTCCCTCTCCCCCCTGCCCCAGTGCCTGGGCTGCCAAGCCTTCAGGAGAGAACTGCCTCTGCGGCTCTGTGTTTGATCCCCTGGATGCCCCTGTGTCCTCAGCTCACCCTGCTGCAGGTGTGGCCTCCCTGGGACCTGTCCCTCCTCAGCAAAACAGTGCCAAGTCTTATCAAGGGAAACCCCACAGACTTGTGAAGCCGGTTAAACCAACTATTTACTGCTGTTAGCGTCATGAAATGCAGATTCAAGGCTTTGTACAGCTTTCTAGGGCCTGATGGAGAACTGCCTAGAGCTGAGCATGAACCTCAGGAAACAAGGCCAAAGATAACATCGACCATCCTATCACCTCCTCTCCTCACTTCATCCACCCCTCTGAGGAATGAGTTTTGTGCCATCAGTGAACTTTAGCCTTTCACACCATTCTTCAGATGCACATAGGGGATCCTGGGCCTTCCTTTGAATTGGAACATAGACATGCTTAGGAGAAAAGCTCAAGTGGCTGGGCAGCATGCAACCATTTTCTCTGGTCCAGGCATGCATGAATGCAAAAGCCCAAAAGCTCATCATGCAGAAGTAACAGCCCCTCCTGTGCTGGAGACAAATACCACCTTCCCAAGCCTCCTGTGCATCCCACACAGCTCGGACCAGACCACGGGGCAAAGTGTGAAAGTCAGTACAAAACAGCCCGTGGGGGGTGGCAGGCTGTGCTCCCCTAGGGATGACCTCAAGCGCAGTAGTAAGAAGCACACTCTGGCCTGTTCAGCTTTTGACATCCCTGGTGAACCAGGAATGGTCTGCTGTCATCAGGGTGCTGCTGCTAGGTCAGCAGTATGGGTTAAGCATCACTGACCAGGTTTGGCAGGACAAGGATGTCAGGGAACACCCTGGGCTCTTCCTACCTCCTGGATGCAGGAGGTAGAACATGCTCTCCAGCAGTACATTCTGTCCTTAATGCTCAGCTGCTGCTCTCTAAACCTACAAAACGTTGCTCATTTCAGAGCTGAGAAGGGACTGCCATGATTTCCAATCCCTGTATTGTATAGACCCAGAAATGGGAGGAAGGTTTATTTTTACCTCCTCTGGGGTCAGACTCCAGTGTCACAAGCTACAGCAACAAATCCTGTAAGCCCAAGAGATGTATCTAATACAGAAACCACACTGGGATGCCATGGTCACAACTGGAGTCCATCGGAGGAGGAGGTCTGGTGCAGAGACTGGGACACATGGCCACAGTTATGAGCTCCATGATGACACTTTTGGAGCAGGGATGGATGTCGGTGATGTTACCCTACCTGGGAGGTTTCAGCTCTCAGGGGCTGAAGGTCAGCCACCATCCGCATTCATACTGGGGAGTTAGAGCAACAGTCAGGAAGCCCACCAAAGCATTGCCCTTGGTTTTGGTATGAGTGTAGCCCCAGCCAGGGGCTCTGCTAAACAAGGGGTGGAAGATGAGAATTGCCTTGGTGTGCCCCGACCATTCCTTTTCCTGCCCTGGGAGATTCTGGCAGAAAGAGCAACTAATGGGCTGTGAATGCAGCTTTACCTCCTCTCCCCACACACCATGAGCACACACCTCTCCCCACACACCTGCCTGGGGTGCAGGTACTGTGGATCACCACTGGAAGCACCTCAGTGCCCACAACAGGATGTCCACAGAGCTGCAGTCCTTCAGCAGACTGAGGTGTCAGCAGAGCTCACCCCACCATGTCATCAGGCAAGCAGAGGGATAGCCTCACTGCACAGGAGCCATGGGACCACCACATCCTGGCCTTGGCCTTAGGGAATACTCACGAGTGCCACCCCTTACTCCACACCCAAGTGCTATGAGGCCATAACTATGAAAAGCAGCCCATTTGAGCTAGAGTGAGAAAGGTACACTCTTGACCAAATGACCTTGGATTTGCTTCCCAAGCTCTGCCTTGGTCCGTGTTGTATCCTGGGGCTTGAGTGTTTATTTTAGAAGAACCACATTAGGTTCAGGGAGTTTATAGCCTTCAGATATTTTCAAAGCAACCTTGTATTTCAGGTGCCCAAGTGACAGCCTGTCATTGGTGTTTGCACCACAACTGAGCACATCACTTCCCAACCTTTTGGGGAGGGTGTGTGTGCTATTCACATTGAGCACGCTCACCCTTCCTGGCACGGAGGTGAGCGCCCAGGTTCATTTTGAGCTGTGTTAAGCAGTGAAGCTTGCTGGTGCCCTGGAGTAATGAATTCCATGGGGCAATTTATGCTTTGGGTGAAAGGAGAAATGAAAGAAGCCAATTTTATTTCCTCGCCAGACTGTTTGATCGAACTTCGCCTCTACTGCACATTCAGAGAGGGTGAATGGATGTGCCTCATGTGCTTTCTCCACATCCTTCTTTCTATCCTTCTGTCAGGAGCCCTCATTAATCTTCCTTCTCTCCAGGCTAGACACTCCTGAGCTTTCCAATTCTGTTTTCTTGTTACAGGTGTACCTGCTACCAGCCTAGGAAAAGTCCCGTCCACTACCCCTGACAGTTGCTGAGATAAGCTGACCAGCCCGGCACGCACTAGCTCACGTGAGGCGCTATCACTGATTTACACAACAGCATTAAGACTAGATTCAGTATCATTCACCACCCCATTCCTTATGCTGGAAGAGAAACTACTCAGAGAACAAGCTGACAAGGCTACCGTCAGTGCTAGCTCACTCACGGAAGACCCCTTTGGGCAGTGACCACACAAGCTTCTATCTGTGGGCTCTGCCCTGGCAGAGGTGCCAGCCCCAGAGTCCTCCCCTCACCTCCAGCTCTTAACCCCTCCAGCTTCTGAGAATCTGGGCTTTCCAGTACAAGTGTCCAGCCCATACAGTCTCCCTGATGGACACTCTTACCCTACCTTTGTCTATCTTGAACAGTAGTTGCAGTATATAAACAAGTGAGGCCCCAGATCCAGCTGTTTCCCAGTCCTCTTTGCTCTCCCTGGGTCATGCAGATCTTAAGCATCACAGCCACATGCAGAAGAGAAGCAGACAGCTAAAAAATGACAGCCCTCATTGTCTCACCAGAAGGGCTTTGCAGGGTCCTCCCACTGCCTCTCTGTGAGTGGCCGAGTGGAAAATGCTGCTCAGCCTGTGAACCCCGCTCACCACCTGAGGCTTGGCAAGCTTCAGGGAAGGGGGTTTGGCATCTGCCTCTAGGTAAATGGCCCCAGCAGGGGTCTCAATGCATTTTGAGGGGTTATTTTGCATCAAGAGATTGGGCCAGCTCCAGGCTTCCCAAGAGACCCAAGCTGTGCCTCCCCACTGCCCACCTCTGCCTCCTGCTTTGCAGCCCACTGCCATCCAAGAGCCAGCACCCAACTGCTGGGTAGGGCACTGTGTACCTCTTCTTCCTGCCACGAGCAGCTACAGCCCTGTGGGAATCACAGTGCTGCTACAGAGCCCTCTTTCCATTGATTTCCCCAGCCCAGCTTGCCCTCACCAAAACAGGACAGGGTTAGATGTGACCCTGCTGTGCCCGGCCACTCAACACTTCATGGAGACAGAGCTCAGCCCCAGTCAGACCTGCCTGGCTCTCACCAGCTCTTTCCTCAATGGACCTGGTCAGGTTGGGTCACTCCAAAGTCTTCATCTTCCTCCTCCTCACTGGCTATGGCTCCGCTGCCCTACTGTGGGCCAGCAGCTGGGGAGCATGCTGACGGAGCGAGATCTGGGCTCCGATACTTCAGTCAGTCAGGCTGAGGGGCCCACCAAGTGAGTGGCATGGGGGCTATGGGGGCAGGCTGCCAGACACACCACCATGCCCACATTGCCATCTAGCCTCCAGCTCTGGGATGTGCAGCTTGCCACCCTCACCCCTTGCTAACCGATCCAGACCGAAGTCCAGCCTCCAGCTGCATCGGCTCTGTTTCGGCAGGCATGTCAGCTGCCTTCCCCTCTCCCAGCCCCCAAAGTCACTAGCTGCCTCCCTCAGCTCTGTGGTCCATCCACCCTCTGGCATAGGGCCACAAGACAGGGCTGCCTGTCTCTCAGCCTCGGTCTCCAAGCAGATGGAAGACATCAGCTCCTCGCTGCCTCCCTCTGCGGTAATCTGTCTCGCCTGCTTCCTTTTGGGGACACCCCTTCTCACGGCCAGCTAATCCCCAGTGCTCTCCTGTCTCTTTCCAGACCCCAGCCCTCACTAGAAAGCCCCATCACATATCTTTTCTGGACAAGCATCTCCCCGAAGGCCATCTCTTCCTACCCATGCAGGATGACCTAGAAAAAGACCCCTTTCCCCCATCTCCCATGGAAGAATGTCTGAGCACAAAATCCCCACTGTCACTAGGGGAATAGGCACCCTCTTGGGAACTTCATTTGATGCAAACCCTGGATCCAAACACATGGGAACGGACACAGACCCAGGGACCCACTCAGAGCTGACCAGAGAGGTACATTTGTAATGGGGCAAGAAGACCCTGGGAGGACTCTGCCTTTGGCTTCTCCTTCCCTCTGCAGCGGGTGGCAGCTCCCCCAGAGGCTGCCCAGAATTCCTCTTAAGCACCGCCTCATGCTGGGAAATTTTCCCATTTACCATATAAAATCCTGTTAATCACAGAATAATAAACATAACAAGGAAGCAGGGGAAAGAATGACCCAGCAGCAACTGAGGTAGGTGGCATTTTGTTTTGATTCCCTCCTCTAAATAATCTCACCAGCCTGCAGCCATCCTTCAAGAAAAGGACCTGCAAGAACTGCTACCCATGGAGTAAATCTCATCTGGTTTCCTAGCAGGATGGAAATCACAAGGAAAAGCCTTCCATTTGAGGAGAGCTCAGTCTCAGGTGGATGCCAAAAGAGGATACTACATGCTGGAACCCAGGAAATCCAGCAGCTGCTCCTGGGACACCACTGCCTTGCTGCTCAGAAGGCTCTGGCATGTCTGGAGCAGAGCTGGGCCAGCTGGAAGTCGAGAACAAGCAGGTATTTACCCCTGTGCTGAAACAAAAGAAAAGACCTGGCAGTGTTCAAGGCCAGGCTGGACGGTGCTTGGAACAACCTGCTCTAGTGGAAGGTGTCCCTGGCCATGGCAGGGGGTTGGAAATGGATGAGCTTTTAAGGCCCCTTTCTGACCCAAACCACTGAGATTCTATGAATACAGGGTGTGCTCAAAGAAAAAGAGAGCCCTGAGAACCTACATCAGCCTAGGCCACTGGCAAGGCACTGTCCATCTGCTCCTGCCTGTGCAGCGCAGATGGATGGTGCCAGAGCAGTCAGGGGCTGACCATCCTGCAACCATGGTGGGGCCAAATTCAATGGGATGGCTGGGAGCAGGCTAAGGGCTCATCCACAAGCTTTTTCCTGGGCCTTTTCCCCTCAGAGAGATGCTGCTGCAGGCAGCACCTGGAATTTGCAGTGGGACAGGGATTGCTGCAGAGGCTGGGTTCCTCGTTAGGGAAAGACAGGTAAAAACTGCAGGACATGCTCTATGGAATATGCTTAGCTCAGCTGTCTGCATGTCTGCTTATTAAGCTCTAAGTTTAGGGATTTAGTTCCACATATCAGTTTACTTAGAAATAAAGCATCGCTTCACATTTTAATCTCAAGCATGCCACATTGTCTTGCCCGCTTCCTCTTGTGCCCTCTCCCCAGGACCTCTTCCCCAGAGAAATGCTGGAAAGTTATTAGCAAATATTCTGTGAAATATTTAATATCCAAACAGCAGGGGCTGTGCATCCCAGGAGACTCATAGCCCTTATGCTCAGGACAAGAAAAACAAGGATTGTTTGCAGGCCCTTAGGTCCTACTGGGAGACGCTTCAAGGCTGGAGTTGTCGCCAAGCAAAAACCTCACAGTAAAGCAGCCTTTTAGACGAGTTATAAGGTATTCCAGCTTGGGATGGACTCCTCTTTCACTGTGCCCACAGCCTTTACACAGAAACAAAGGATATTTTGAAAATGTATTTTCCAGCCCTATATTAGTGGAAGCCAGCTTCTTTTTCTGTTCTCCAAAGGATTTAATTGAGGATATCTGAGCTCCTTCTGTCTGCAGGAAGGCCATGGCAAACATGTCAACTGGCTTACGATTATTGAAAAACAAACAAACATATAAAAGTATTTGTTTATGTGTTTATTGGGGTTTGGGACTTTCAAAGGTTGTGGAAAGTTTTGTAAAGCAAGACCACGAAGCTGTTAAGTGGCAAAAACACCTTCCCTAAAATGCATAAAAGCATACACCCCTTTTCCACTCAAAATACTTAAGCCTGCTGGAGGGATGAGCTGTGAAAAAGCTAGAACATACCACAAGAGAGCTGTGTAGATTCATCTGCACGACGGCAGGGCACAGAGCTGACTTTCCCACCCCTTCCCCTAACTCACGTAGATCCAGCACTCTGCAGCCCTGCACAAAACTTCCCCGGTGCCAGGATGGGACCCGCGCTCCCAGCGCTCCCTAAGGCCCCTCGGACTTGAGCAAGGCCTGGCTTATTCCCATCCCTCCGTCCGGACTCCGCACCGCCGCCGCTAGAGGGCCCGGGCGGCTCGTTGCGGGCAGCTCGTTGCGGGCGGCTCGTTGCAGGCGGCCGGTGCCGGGCAGCCCCGCAGGACGGAAACCGAGCATCGCCAGAAGACTGAGGAAGCCGCTCATCCCCCCCGAAGCTGCCCCGCCATCAGCCCAGCATGATGCGGGAGCACATTGAAGCAGGGAGAAAAAAGCAGCAAGCGGTGCCCGAGCAGCTGGAGTGTGCCATGGAGGGAAGGAGGCCAGTCAACACCCACTGCACACACGGTTTGCTCACCATCCTGCTTAGCTAAATGGCATCAGCATCACCTTTGACCACAAGTTCCTCCTGGAAGGCGACTGCACTCAGATTCACTGGAAAGACTGACAGCAGACAGACGAGCGCATGCTCCACTGTTATGCCAGTGGGCAGACACCTACGAAGCAAGCACGCCAAAAGCTTAAAAGGCAATGCCTGCACGGTTCAGAGCAGCAGACCCAACATCCACTGGCCCATGGACAACAGCAATCAAGGAGGATACTGCCAGCAACAGCTGGTT
This sequence comes from Pezoporus wallicus, assembly GCF_028554395.1. Classification (NCBI taxonomy): domain Eukaryota; kingdom Metazoa; phylum Chordata; class Aves; order Psittaciformes; family Psittacidae; genus Pezoporus; species Pezoporus wallicus. The sequence goes on from NW_026639660.1 coordinate 3,516,025, forward strand.
CTGCTTTCCCACAGAACTGGGCAGCACAGTAGTTTTGATCCCCTCTAGTTCACAGGGTGGGACAGCGTCATTACTTAAAGGTCAAAACTGAATTTAAATTCAAAGTATCTCATCTGCATTACCTGGAATCATGGAGAACAAGGATTCAAGACTCAGTTTTTCCATGGGCAATATGGATTCCACAGCAGGGAGTGTGGGGCAGATATATCTGCCAGAAGTAACTATTTAAAATGTGGAATAGCTCAGCACTGAAGTCTTCAGATCTTCATATCGGGGCGATGCAGGGCCAAGGTAAGGAGCTTTCCCAGCTCAACAGGGAGGGTATGGGGAAGGACAAGACACTGCCAGCTGCCACTAGACATGTGAGGAATGGGCTGAGGGGCCCAAAGCTGGCCAAAGTCCTGTGGGCTGCAGCCCTCTTCCCCAGCACTGCTATTTCTAGGAGTGCTCTGCCCCCTGTATTCCTTTACCTGCCATGAGCACCGAGTTTCTGAATCCAGCCCTTGCATTACTCAGAGAACACAATTTCCTCAGGTTGGTCAGGTGGAGAGCACAGGCTGCATCTCAAACCTCCCCTATTCACCTCCCCTTCCTAACTTTGCTTCCCCATCTCTGGCATATCCTGTTCAATCACACACCACCGAAGTCTGTAGACCATCATGCCCTCCCAGTTCTGATTACTCCTGAAGACTTCTTTTAGGCAAAGACATAGAAACTTATCCTTTTATTGAATGCGGCCAAGGCACCAACAGTTCATTATGTAACTCTTCTACTCTTATATGTGAATCCATTTTGTAGACCCCATTGGAGCAGGGACTTTGTGCTGTGTTTCTGGGGAACTGGGAAAGGCAGAAATACAGAAAAGAGAGCATAAGCAGTACAAAACAGGACGGATTTTCATGATCTCATTTTAATGATTATAGACACACTGCAGATGTTCTGTGAAATAAATCAACCTTCTTTTCGAGCAAAACAAGGTATTCCAACATTTAAATTAGTTGCCTGCAATTCTTATACATGAAGAGACTCTTGATGACCCTCAACCTTTTCACTTTTTACCGTTTTCTTTCTTAGAAAAGGACCGAGGAAGAGCTACTGTATGAAAGCATATAAACACAATTGCCAGACACCCTTCTTATCTTTCATACAAAGTTGTGGGCAATGGCCAATATTTTGGAGAACTCTCCTTCTCTCTGTCGCAGGCTATAGGGTATTGGTGTTTTTATTCTAGTCCCTAATGGATTTCCATTGTCATCTATGAGTACCACATTGTTGGAATCAAATCTAGGCGTCATGGTGGGACCAGGCATCTTGTGCCCTACAATTAAAGCCTTCTTCTTTTCCCCTTTAATAGCCAGAAGGATCTTGTCTCCTACTTTGCCAACCCCAGTCTTGTTATACACATGGATACATTTTGGTGGCCGGTGGTACGGTGTGTTCCCCAAGGTGCTGTTGTCCACCACTCGCACACGGGTGAGCTTCTGTATTGCTTGGCATGCTCCAGTGATACTAGCAAAAGACAGGAAAGAATAAGACAGATCTCCTCAGTAATCCTTTGGGAGCAAGGGCAAACTCAGCACAGGATCTTGTCATTACACAAACCGCTCACAAGGCGCCAGCAACAAATTCATACCATATGGGTGACACACTGACTGCATTCAATGTACTCTTTGAAAGCCAGATGCTACTTCAGGCTTTGCACTCTCTTCACTAAATGTCAAACATAACAACCGCTCTACTTTGAAACACGACTAAAAGATGGCACGAAGAGTGGCTTGCATTTACTGGGCTTTTTAGTGACTGCACATGATTTCATTCAACTTCAATTACAAGCAAAAAAATGTGCTTGCTTCTGCTACAAACAGCCTACAGGAAGATCAGGCTCAAGTCAGACTCTTTCAATCTTGTACACAACCCCCAGAGATAAGGGTTTTTTTGACCAATCTTCTTTACAGTGAAGTCTGTAAGGGTCTCCCATCTTACTCTGCTCTCAGTAAGACACCTGAGGTCCTGCTGTTGCTGCTAAACTGCCACTAGCTAGAACCTAACAGATCGCCACTTTCCCCACATGGGAGGAACCCAGAGGCACATTCTCTTCTGTATCTGTTTGCTCTGTGAGGTTATCAGGAGTAAGAAACAACAGAAATAAACTGCACTAAGTTGTTAGATTTGACTCTGACTGTGCTTAGGAACAGCAGGAATAAACTGAGAAACAATTCAACCTCCTTTACAGGAACAGCTATTTGTTTATCCAGTAAGCTAAAATTCAAGTGATACGCTGTCTTCAAAGGAGGCCCAAACATCGACCATCAAAAAAGCAGGAAGATCCTTTCTACTGGTGAGCAACTGATTTGCAGGAAGGTACCAGAAACATGCTGGCCAGGCAGCTGCAGGAATGCCAAGCTGCTGTCAGCTGAACTAGTCAAATAAACAGCATATGGAATCAACGTAACCATTCACCTTGTTTTGAGGAGCAGAAGTACATACAGTATATAAAAATCAATGGAGATTATCATCCCTTCTAGAAGATAAAGGACATGGAATTGCAATGCTACCTAAAAGAAGACCAAGCCACCCCCTGTGTATCAAACACGGTGTTGATGTTCATCAGCTGAAGCAGGCACTTTTACATCCAGTAAAGGAGGGCCAGCTGGGTCAGTCTGTATTAGTCTAACTGCTGCAGAGGTCAAGTGCTGCCCTCAAGATTTGCATCCTACAGCAGAGGCCTACCCCAGCTTTCCCCTACAAGAGGACACCTCTCTTCTCTCTCAGAAGTCACTCGCCTCTGCAAGCAGCCACCCTCTTCCATCCCCTGGCAAGGATGTGGTATACCACACTCTAGCCCCTGCCTGTCAGCTGTGGCTGCACAGCAGGGAAAGCAAAAAAGAAGAGTCTGGAAAGGGACAAGAGTGTTGTCAGAGGAAGGAGATGAAGAAACCTAGATGGGCCAAATGCACAATGAAGCAGTAGGAAACAACTAGAAGTGTGATTGCCCAGGTACAACTGGACAAGATTAACTGCACAAGGAGGACTTTTTTCTTTCCTGTTTCTTCATTTCTATCACAGTCTTGAAGCAAAATCCCACCACAAAGGAAAGGTTTCCCCATTAAGACTGCTGACATTTTGCTCACCTTTGTGGACTGTCCCCCTCTGGCTGTCAGCATACATAGCTCCTTGAAACACCTACTGGCCAATGCTCTCATGCAACCCATTTACAGAGAAAGCCAGTATGACCCAGGTACCTCCTCAAGATAGCTCCTGGGACTATCACACAACCTAGCTCTGAGCATTGTCTTAATACCCTCTCCAGAGCATAGTCACAAGAATGACTAGTCTCATCCTTCAAACTAAAGCCCTGACCCTTTAAAGAGTTATACGCTAGAGACTCCCCACACCTCCACTGAACGCACTGTGCAATTAGGCTCTAAGCTTTGTGCAAGGCATTGTAAAATATGACGTCCATAAATTTAAGAAGTTTTAAATGCCTTGAGCTTGGAACAAGGACCTAAAGAAAAATAACAAAATGGGCACTGTTAAGGGACAAGGAAATAATTTTTTGCATTACTTTTGTTCTAAATACCTGAAATTATAAACTCTGGAATAATTTTAAACATGTAATTGGTGCTGCATTCAGCAGGGTCTGGCTATTGCTTATTTGCACTTGGCTGAAAACCACAGGCACTTCCAACTTCTGCTTGCAGGCCACTGCATTGCCCTCAGGGCCTTTAAGCCTCCGCACACCCATATGAAAATGCAGAGTACAGGCCACATTCAGGCTGCCAGGAACCTGTCTATGTTGTGTTTGGGCTCACTTTTCAACCTGGGAAAAGAAAAGTGTGAGATTTTTAATTATTATTACATTATCCTTTTTGAATCACAAATACTTTATCTTATGCTTGACCTACTTAACAGCACCTCCTTCAATCAGAAAACTCTCCCAAGAAAACAAAAGCAAGATTTGAAAATTACCTCAAGTGCCGCTGGATCACCGTACTGCTTAGATGGGTTAAGGATAAACCCAACCGCCTGTTCAAGAGAGCCATTTGGATTCTGGTAAGCCACCCTGCATAAGAAACAAGAGAACTATGAACTCTGGAAAATGGACAGAATTTGTTTTGTTTCCTTTCCCTTATGTGAATCACACACTAGAGCCTCAGCACCTCTTTAGACACTGCAATCCACAGCACAAGGAGTGGTAACAAAGCAGCATGCCACAAAGCAGATCAAAAATTCCTGCTTGAATTTAAGAGACAATATAATTCAGATGTGTATACTACAAAGCTGGATCCAGTATGACTGCATTGCAGTTGCTTGCACACGTAAGTAAGGACTCTTCTGTGTAAATTGTGAACCATGTAGCAAGCAGCAGGTTTGAGAATTTCAGATGTTTAGTTTAGAGGCTGCAGCGACCTACCATAGTTACTTGTAAGTTACCAGTGTTACCTATACAACAAGCTAAAAGCCAGAAATACCCTGCAGATTGGCACTAGAGCTTCAAGAAAGAATTTGCCAGACAAGAAACAAAACAAAGTTCCATAGGCGAGGGCATGCTCTCCCTTAGCATACACAAGGTGCTCAGCAGCCTATGGTTAGAGGCCAGGATCGTACCTTTGCCAATCCTGCCCTGTTAAGGCTGCACAGATCAACCAGCTCCCTCTAACTTCACAGTGCTCAATTAAGCCAAACCAAAACAGTTCCCAGACTGCAGCAGAGCTGGGCTACAGGGGCGACCCCTAATTGAGTGTTCCACACCCTCTTCCCTGACTACATCTATAGCTGTTCCCTAACCTCATTCTGTCAGGCTGTTGGCAACCAGCTTGCACACGCAACTGCAAAGTCTTATCTGGACACAGGTCACCTTGACAATGGGTAGCGAGTGATGACCCAGGCAGATCCAAGAGAAGGGAGAAAACAACACAGGCCAAGAGCCAGTCCTCTTTCAGGCCAGCTCAGGTACAGCTAAGACTGACTGCAACCACTGCTGTGTGACACTGCTTGCTTAGGCCTTGGCAGTGCAATCAACACATGCTCTGCTTCTCTCCTTTCTAAAGTAAACATTAAAAAGTCATTGACCTCTTGTCTCTCTTTGCCAGTTCTGATGAGCCAAACTGTAGCAGTACATTGTAAAGCCATTTTCTTAACTTTTAACTCTTAATTTTCTTAACTCTAAAGAGTTAATATTTTTAACTTTTAAACCTTTTTCTTACCATTTGCTTAACAAAGCTAACCTAATATCTCTATAGATAAAAAATACATCCACAGAGCCTTCTGACAAATGACACCACAGCTGGTTTTATTAAACTAAGTAAACCCCAGTCTAAATCTTCACTCTCCCTCTGCTGTTTTTATTTTTCCCCAGTGTGTTGTGTTTGCTTGCTTGGGGATGTATGTAACTTTCAGGGTTTGCAGCAGTCCTACAGAGCAAGCTAACGCTGACAACAAGATGAAAAGCACTGGAGATGTGCACCACAGCAGTCCTGTAGCAGTGCTCCCTGAACAAAGCACATGATTTGCAGCAAACTATCTCACCTGTCATATAGGCAGGTCTGGAACAGAACAGCAACAGCCAAAGATGTCCTAAACTCTTTGTTCTATCCCTCTTTTCAGTGGGATAGAAGACCTTCAAATGAGTCCAGAGCCTCCTCCCTTCAGAGCTTGCCTGCACTGTACCCTCTCTCAAATGAGACTCCAAGAAGGCTGTGCTTTTGCCACAGCTCCTTACCTCGCTGTGTAATCCTAATGAAAACAAGGCCCTGTGGTATTTACAGTGCTGCCGGCAAACAAGGTGCGATTACCTGGGCATTCCTGCTCCCAGGATTTCTATGCAAGTTCAACTACATTACCTTGCTATAAACCCACACTCTGTGTTAGCAGCCTGTGTCCTGCTCTGCACTTGGGTGTGCCATTTCCCTGCGTGAAACTCAAACTCGGTAATACTGCTCCTACTACCTCCAGAATCACACTGAGGCTTTGAATCCCCCTAGAAAACCCAAAGAGCAGCAGCAGGTTGGCCTGTCTGTTATCTTTGACAGACACTTCCTGGAGAATCCAGCCATCCCGGTCACCCCTGCCTCTATTTCCCTGGCAGGCATGGTGGCCTTGTTGGCAGGAAAGGATGGACCTCTTCATCCTCACCATTACGTAGGCTGATGGGAGAGGTCTGCTGGCTCATGGCAGGGCAGGCACTGGCACACACTATGCCTTTGTCACAGTGACAGCAAAGTCAGGCCCAGCATAGCAAGATGTGCTTAAGGCAGCATGTCAGAGTCCTAAAGCGCTGCCTAAGCTCTGAACTCATCCCCGCTCTGGGGAGGAGTCACCATCTGTTTCTACCCTGTGGCAACAGTGAAGGTTTGAAGTTTAAAAACTACCAGCAGGAGCATCAACAGCATTAAATGCCCAAGGACTGTTTATTTTACCAGATGACTCAGTACCCCCTTCTTTGCTAAGAATTATTCCTCAGCGCATTAAGATGCGTCACAGGCTAAGAACCTTCCTATGACTGATTATTTGGTATGAAGCATCCTGTTAGGAACTGAGTAAACAGGGGGGATGCTTCCAATTAGCATGAAGGGTGGAGGGAAGAGAATAATGCACCTGTGGCATGGAGTACAGCATTCAAGGGTGCAAGCAGTTTCACAGAGTGAATCACATCTTCAGCTATTGTAACATGCCAGCTTCACTTCTAGAAAGTTTGGGTCTGTCTCCAGGTGCTCCTCAACCAGACCCAGTCGTGACTTACTCCCTCAGCAGCTGCGAGCTTTATCTCTTTTGCCTTCAGTTTTCCCCTCTATGGAGCAGCTAATTACCAAACTAAACTCCAAAGGGCACAGAAGCCACTCAGTCACGCTGGGTGCTGCGACATGAATGATCCAACTTAGTGCCAAAGTTGAAGAGCTGCTATAAAGCGATGACAGCCATCGGCCCCAGCACACCTAGCGCCTCTCTCCTTCCCTGTGCTGCCTCACAACATTAGGCCTTAAATCGTTAGGTACTTTATCACTAATACACTCCTGCCAAGGAATTATCTTGAAAAGAACTCCTGGAGGTCATCTAGTCCAATCTCCTTCTCAAGCAGGATTAATTTCAGAGTTCTTAGTGCTAGGCAAGAACAGTGTTTAAACAGATGCTATCCTAAAATGAAAGGCCCAATACAAGGACAATTGATAGAAACATCAGCCACATGTAGCTGCATCAAAGCAGTGATAAAGAATTGTGCACAGAGACCTCTCCTGGTCCTACCCTGCTGCCCCTAAGTTCTAGCAGTGGCTCTGTCTCATGGTCAGAGAGACTAACTCTTTAAACCAGAATCCAAGATACTTTGCTTCTCTCCACTGCACATACCTGTTAAAAGTTAGCACAGACCCAAGACACAATTTGGAGTAAGATTCAGAAGAAGGGAGGAGTTTATTAATCAAATATCACTGAAATGACCCAATTTCTACTTTACTGAATAAATCTGAGCACGCAATAACATGCTGGAGCAAACACTCCCTTCTTGAGGGCCCTTCAGCGTCACCCCATTCAATCCAGCAGACCAACATCAACTTCCAGCACCGCACAAGAAGAAATTCTTCACCAGTTATAAACCCCTGGAAGTTAATTAACCACTGTGCCGTTTTCAAGTGCCATAATAAAGCTACCATCTTCACCCTTTTTCCTTGAGATGAAAGAAATAACTTACATTTACCACAATCCTGAGTGGCTTTTGAATGGAGGAATGCTGGAGAATTCCATTCCAGCTCACAGAAGCAGGCCACATACCATATTTTCGTCAAACATGCACAAATGCACAAGCTGACCACCTCAGGGAGCTGATACAAAGCAAGGACATCTTCCAGATAAGGGGAACAGGATTACATACTCACTTGGAAACTACATCAGGGCTCAAAGTACCAGGAAAGGAAGGTCTATGGCCCCCCAACACACATTTTCATCACCTCTCTTATGCTGGCTCTAGCATACATGTAAATCACAGTCTTCAGCTAAATCAGTTCCTTGATCCAACTCATCCCACAGCTGTGTGAATGCTGGTGCAAGGGAACACAGCAAAACATAAGACCAGAATTCCTTTCACTGCCAACCCAGATTTATATTATGACATTATCTCTGGAGAAACACCAGGAGATGTGGACAAGAAATGGATCTCTTTCATTCCAGAAAAATATTGATGCGCCTCACAAGAATAGTCTGTATGAATGTACACTATTAACACAACTATGGGAACTCATAAAAGGCCTCTGAACACTCAAGAGGCCAGTGCAATGGCTCTGACCAAGTCTTTATCAGTGGTATGTATTTTGAAAACCAGTCGAGGTACCATTTTTAGCCTGCCTGCATCATAGAGTAAGCATACTTTAAATAGTTATCTAACAATCCAGTATTAGTTCCCTTTTAAATCACAAATTTTGGAAATGACCCCTGCTCCCTCTATTCCCAAGATCTGTCATTTCACAACCATTCAACTATTTCTTTTCCTTCTTTCTTCTAGTAACTCATCCAAACAGGCTCCAGAGAAAACCAATAGATGCTACAAAGCAAATGCTGAAGAGTACTACTCAAAGCCTGCTGTCAAACATACAAAATAAAATAGGGAAAAATATTCTTCACTTTAATAGCAGTAACCTGATCTGCACAGTCAAACAGTGGGGGCCAACATCCCCTTTATTCTTCTAAGAGAGCAAAACAGACATGTTCCAGGCGCCACAAAGATTTTAACTGCATCTGTCATCCATCATTAGAATGCAGGAAATAAATCCAAGATAATATGTGCCATGCAAATACCTAAACCCCTACTCTGGCACTGTGGGTTTATTTATAGACCATCTGCCAGGGTGAGCTACCAGAGCCAAGTGTGAACTACAGGAACCAATCCATTCACAACTCTCCTCATAAAGGAAACGATGTGATTAAGGGCGCACGCGCACGTGTGTGTGTGTGTGTTAAAAATACACAAGATATTCATTAACAAGACATAACTGGTTTTACATTAATGACAGCCAGAAAGGCCAGGATTCACGACGAGGAATTAAGTCTTTTTGAATTCCATTTATAAATAAGATTAGCTGTTAAGTAGGATATTTATTAATCCAATTTACCAACAGAAACTCACTACAGGTACATCTGTGAACAATTTTAAAGCAAAGCACACTAACCTAATTTTCCAAATCACAATCAGGAAAGGCAGACGAAAAAGAAGAGCTGAATACCTTTACTAGAAAACTTACTTAAAATGTCAAAAGTATCCAGGCAACCCAACTCTAAGGTTCTTATGGCTCTTACATTCTATTATCCAAGCACCTTAAATCATTCTATATACTCATATTCACAGCACTGTACTAAAATAGGGAGGGATTACTCCCAGTGCACTGGCAGGAAATTAAGCTACAGAGAGGACAGCCTGTGTGAGGTAAAACGAAAGGAGCAGTAGAGCAGGTGCTTTACCCCAGAAGCTCTGCTCTGGTCTGCGGGGCTGCAGGTGAACCTTAGTGAGGATACTCCCTGTCTCTCTCTGCCTTCTGGAATTACATGTGAATTCAGAGAACTGCCCACACTCCTGTAACTCAATGCTGCTATCATCTCTCAAAGGTATCTTCACTACTTCTGAAAGCATTGAGGTCTCAAGAACAGGATAGGTGGCAAGCCACAAGGCTAGATTCTTCTCCCAGCCCTGACCTGGGCGACCACATCCCAGCCAGCAAGGTGCGATCGCAAACCAGATAGTGGCAAGCGCACTGGGGGGACCTGTGGCAGGGAGAAGGGCACAAACAAGAAGGGAAAAAAGGTGGAGAGCTGTGGCTCAACTATTAAAATAAAGCCAAGAACCACTAACCTGAGTTACTTGTTCACAGAACAAAAAATGATAATGGCTCCAGGCCTTCCTGATAGAGCCATACCAGAAAACGACGCCTAACAGACAGAATTCAGGGTTAAGAAAAACCTGCCCTGGAGACAAAGGCAAGCTCATGGTACAAGGCAACACAGAGCTATCTGCAGCTTTGCTAGAATAAGCCTTGCTTCTCACGCAAAAACTTCCCTTAACTCAGTCTCCTTCCTTCCAAACATGACCCTCCCAGGTAAGCTGGGAGAACTCTCAAACCAGAGAAGTGAACACAGCTCAGATGAGCATTTGTAACCTGCATTTACAAAGACTGTATGTCTGCTTTTACTACAAGGAGTAAGCTTTACACACAAGAAATCCGTCATGATGCCTTCTTCAACGAAATTGCCTCCCCTTACTCACTGGACCTCCAAAAGCATTTTTTGGAGAACCACCAGCAAAGCACAGACTAGCACCCACGCTTCCCGAGTCCCCATGACACACACAAGTAAATGCCACTCTTGTCAGGACACAGGAATTTTGGTTTAACTTTGCTGCATGACTACTCATACCTATCCACAAGCATAATCCCGGCAGCTCAGCTCCCCCTGGATTCTGAAACACTCTGAAGGACACACATTCAGTAATCACATAGGCCAAACTGCTAGGGCAGGGCAAGAGCACAGGGTGCCACCTCTCGGAGAGGCAGGATGCTAGCCGTGACCCCTTCTGCAAGCGACACAAAGGCTCCGGGCTCCACAGAGCTCAGGCTCCCAGCAGCCTCTGCAACATGCCACCGCTTAGCTGCCCAGCTGCCTGCCACTCAAACTCACCCCCGAGGAACCTTCGGGGCCAGCGTTCCTAGAGCAGCAAACAACCTACACTCAGGGCTTAGACGCCTGAGGCCTTCTGGACACAGCACCACCGAGGCCCGCAAACGGCTCCCTGTGAAGGGCAGCAGGGCCGGCATAGGAGCTAAGGGAGGACCTGGGCAACCAAGGCTCACCCGCCCTACCGCCAGTTCTCGCTCAGCCCCAGCGCCGAGGGGGCCGCCCAGGCCCCGTCCAGCTCGGCCACGAGGCTGAGTGCGGGCCCAGCTCCAGGTGAAAGCCGCACCCCAGGAGCGACATGACCCGGCAACAGGACACAGGCCGCGGTCAGCCCCATGTGGGAGTCCTAAAGGCCCGCTCCCCTCCCCGCCACCCCGACCCGCAGCCGCCGCTCCCCACTCCGGGCCCGCGCACCTCCGAACACCCAGGCCCCGCCGTCCTCCTCCCGCGCGCATGAGCAGTTTCGTCACCGCCCACGAGCCCGCCCATCGCTGTGCAGAGCCGGTGCCGCTGGGTGCCGCTGCGCCCCGCCGCGCCCCGCCCACCCGGGGCCCCGCCCCGCCCCGCGCCCAGCCGAACCGAGCCGAACCGAGCCGAACCCAGTCGGGCGGTTGCCGCTTGCTCGCGTGCGCGGCGCGGTACCGCAGCGCCCGGCCCGGCGGTGAGAACCGGGGTGGCGGCCCTGGGGAAGCCAGTACGTGCCTGACACCGGGTAAGTGAGTCGTCGGCGCGGCGGGCTGCGACACGGCGGCCGCGGCTACCTCCAGGCCAGGCGGGCCCGGGGCCGCAGCGAGCCACCGCCTCGGTGCTTGCCGAGGTGGGGGGGCTGAGGGAAGGGCAGCGGCCGCATCTCCGGGCGGTGCGGGCAGGGCCGGGCGGCGCTGCCGTTGCGTGGAGCCCCTCAGCGGGGGTGGCCGGGCGGGGGGCGCCGCTGCCATCTTTGGGGCGGAGTGGAGCGGGCGGGGGGCGCGCCCGGGTGCGGCGCCCGCGGAGAGGCCTGTGCTGCCAGCCGGGGCCTGCCGGCGCTGCGCGGAAGCGCGGCGGGGGGGGATGTTCGGGGATTCTCGCCCGTCCTGTGCCGTGGTCCTCGGTTCGGCCGCGGCTGGGTACCGTGGTTTCTGCGCCCCGGGGGTGGCACCGGCTACCATCTCACCCGCGATCGCGTCGGAGGTGCTGAGCCTGCTTTTGTGCGTGCTGGAGAGCTGCCTGTCCTCCCTGCCTGTCCTCCAAGCACCGCTGTGGCGGAGAGCAGCAGGGAGACAGGAGTGATGTTTCAAGGGTGGGAGCTGGAGGCTGGTACCGCCCTGCCTCTCATACCCTGGAGAACTTAGGAAGGAGCTATCAGATGGGGCTTTTGTCCATTGCTGTGTAGTCAGGCAGTCCCTTTCTGCTCTTGTCTCGGTCGCCATTCCCTCCAAATCAGCAAACCATGGTTTCTCCTCCTGTCCTAGAATGCGCGTGTGTGGAGCTACCTGCTGCAGGCATCATGCCAGAAATCTATGATGAGGTTGCAGTCAGCCCAGTGCTCGGAGCAGGTTTGATAGCTCTCAGCTGGATGGAGACCAAGTGTTTGGGGAGTTTGGGATTTTGGGCACCTCCCTTCTCTACTCTTCCCTTGATAGTAGGTAGGAGATGGAAGCAAAAGGCCAATCGGTGCATGCTCAAGGTGGCTAATTTAGTTGTTCATAGTCCCTGAGGAGCCCCCCCCCGGATTTGTCTGTTACAGTGGAAGTGTCCTCCTCTGGAGTAAGCACATGTGGAAAAACAGCGGCTGCAGGACAGGAGCATTCAATTAGCAGTGGTCACAAAGCCACCAGAGGGTTGTAGGGCACAGGCAGCTGCCTCTTGGATGGTCCTGCAGATGCCCCACCTGAGCGTGGGGCAATGCCTTCACAAGTGCAGGGACTGGTACCCTTCCCCTCCAAACACTCATGCCATATAGTCCCTAATAGCCTTTATTCTCTTAATGCTCTGAGAGTGGAAAACTGTCCACTCAGCTCAAAACCAAGTTCAGGAGAACTCTTCAAACCAAAAATAGCAAAGCATTAAGGACGTTGCTTCTAATGATGGCAATTAGCTGGTATCTACCTAGGAAAGGCCTTTTCATCTCAAGCCTTTTAGTGATAGGAACACACATTGCCTTTACAGGGAGAGAAGCCTTTTTGGCAGTCTTCACCTGGGTACCATAGGAGCAAGACAAACATGAAAGAAGATGCCTTTGAGGGGGTTGGGAAGACACTCTGCTTTGGCTCATAAGTATGTTTTGTTGCACTCTTAGCTCTATTTTTGTCTGTTCCTGTCTTCGGTAACCTTGGAAGGAACTGAAGCTACTGTATTTTCTGAGGGTGTCGGCCTTCTTATCAAGAAGGCATTGACGTGGGGCTTTGCAATGCTCCACGTTCTTCCCTTTGACCAGAGTGTGGTGCGACTATCCTGAAATGTCCTGAAGCTGCAAGTTGAGTCAGGAAAAGAAAAATACCGAGGGCTTTGCTTCTTGTTTGTTTATGTTGTGGGGTTTATTTTTTCCTTCAGGGCTTTTGAAATATCCTTGGTGATATTTTTTTGCTTTCTTCAGCAATGAAATGGGCTAGGAGCTTGCTTGGGGTTTTGGGTTTTGGGTGTTTTTGTTTTTGATAGATATCCCCATGAAGCTGCTTTGTTGTGGGAAGTAGGACTTTGGAAATCCCAGGTAGTGTGAGATTTGCAATGAAAGCCTGAGAGCTGGCAGTGCTGAGGGCCTGCTTTTTGTCTGCTGCTAATTATGCTTTCCATGAGCCCTGGAGTGACATAGGTCACGGGGTCCCCGCAGTGTCCTGCCAGCGGCTCCTCTAACACCCTCCCCGTGCGCACCGAGGTGAACGCAGCCCGTGTCTCTTTCTGTAAGAGCCCCATCTCTGTCCTAAAGGCCAGGGTGAGGCTGTGTGCCGGGGACCCCGGGGCTGCGCAGGCGGCACCTCCCACTCCCAGGAAGGACAGCGGGACTTGCGCTGTCTGACGTGAAGCCTGCGCAGCCGTGGGGCGCCTGCTTTGTGCCGGAGGAGGCCGTGGTGTAGGATATACCCCGCACGCTGTGAATTGCAGACGGTGCTGGTTATAGATCCTGTGCCTGATTTACATATCAAAGCATCTCGGAGCTACGCGATGGGTAAGGATGGGCAAGAATGATAAGGCTTGCTGGAGGCTGGGGATGGATCTTTGCTGGGGCTTTTTGTGGTGCATAGGTGAGACAAAATGATGGGGATGTTTGGCAAATGGAGATTGTTTCCGTGTCCTTGAATGACAGTACTGTAAAGGCTTTTTTAATCTAGCAGCTGCTTTCCAATGGGTGGGAACCAAGGAGAGGGGGAGCAATCCTTGGTGGCAGCCCCTCCAGATGCTTCTGCCCTACCTTCTTCCTGTTAGTGAGAACTTGCTTGGCATCGTCCTGTGTTGAGCCCAGCAGCCATCCTGACCTCCCACCCCCACCCGCCTGTGGCAAGCAGCTGGTGTGCCAGCCTGCTGCCTCTTCTCGTATCTGCCTCTTGAACAAGGAGTTGGAGGCCCTGCTTGGAGCCTGAAGCAAAAGGGTAGGTTTGCTGTTGCCTCAGCTGGCTCTGCAGGGTCCCAGGTGTTGCCTGATGTCTCGGGAGGGAGGCATTGTGAGGGGAACAGAAGAGCCTGGAATGGGCTGTGGCCCCTGGGATGCTGCCTGAGTCAGAGGAAGGTTCTCCTGTGTTTGGTCTAAGCACAGCTATCTGCTGTGCCTCCTGGCTCTGCAAATGAGCCTGGGGAGCTCAGAGCTTGCTTGCAGGGAGGGAGTCCCTGTATCCCTCCATCGCTTTGATTTTCACAAGTGTGTGGCTGGTCCTGATGCTCTAGCTTTGAGGGGTCATGGCTTGGGGCATGCTCATCTCTGTACTCATTGTGGAAGTGCCTGCTGCCTGGAAATGCAGCGTTCAGCCTCTCTCCTTTGCCCTGTGTAGCTCAGGCTCTTGTTGGAAGGACTTCTTGTCTCACCAGCCATATGGGGAGCTGTGTGCAGGAGCTGCCCTGAGCGTGGACTTCTCAGGAGGCATCTCTCTGCCTGCAGCCCTCAGCCTGTTGGCAGCTCTTTAGCTCAGGGGAGGTGGGGGGGAGGGCAGGCCCGGTGCATTGGCTAGAAAGCTGGTTAAAAGGAGAAAAACAAAAATCAGGAAATGAAGAAGAAATATGCATGTGTGTATGCACTCTGCAAGAGAAGGGGCAAGATTGGTGAAACCAGTGCCAGGCTTGTAGAGCAAAGGCTTGCAGTATGAAATGGCTTTTCTCTGAGCCTGCAGGCCTGCGGTTGGCACTGCCTTCTCCCTTCATGTCTGTCCAGCATGGAGCTGAGTGTCTGCCCTCTGCTCCAAATAGACATCAGCTGCAGGAAGCCCGAGACTCTTGCTAAGTGCGAGACGCAGAACATTTTCCTTTGTGTTTCTCTGTGCAGTGCTCGCTGCCCTTCCCAGGGCTGTCTCTGCATGCTCATTATGTGTTCCCTGCACATGATTGCTAAGCAGTGTTAGAAATACCCCTGTTCCCCCCATGGCCCTTGCATGTTGATATTGCATGACTGCTGTTCTTCCTCTTGTGCTTTCAAGTCCCTTCCTTCCTATCCCTCCTAAAAACAGATGGGAGAGTGGGAATGCTTTCCCAGTGTCTCTGCTCTGCTTAAGCCAAGCTCATATAGTGGCTACACAGCTTGTATAGGCAAGATAGGCATCCTGCCGGCATAGCCTACTGCATCTTTTGAGCAAGATCTCCTGTTCTTGATGTGCTTTGGTCTAATTGATGATGCCAGCAGCTTCTGCCCATGTGGTTATTGTGCTGGGAAGAGAGAGAGGTCTTGTTTTATGTGTGCTTCTTTTCCCCAGAGAAATTGGCAATTGGTAGTGCAGGTCTGGCTTAAAGCAAGGTTTTGAAGATTTCTATTTGTGTTGCCCAATCTGGGAAGATCTTTGTGCTATTGCATTAAAGAAAGGGGCTGGATCTCTTAAGGGACTGTGTATCTGAAAGGCAGTGTATTGCATCAGCACCAGGAGAAAGCAGTTGCAGACAGGATTCATGTATGCCTGTTTTCAGTATGTTCTGCAATTGCTTTCCTGAACCATCACTGCCTCTGAGCAGCAAGCTGAAAAAAAAACCCTGCTTTTCTCTGGCTGGAGGAGTGGCTGCTGTGGGCCTTTCCTGTCTGCACATTGTTTCCTAGAAGGAATGTATGTGCCCAGAGCTACTCCTGTGAGTCCCTGCATCCAGTGTGCTCATCCCCTCTGTAACCCTGTAATTCTGTGTGTGGAGCAGTTGCTTGCTTTGACACCCTGTTCCCTTTGACATCCCTTTCCGCTAGGGAGTTCCTGCTAGTTTCTGTGCTGGTGTCTGCTCCTGGCTCAGTGCAAAGCATTGCCCTGCAGAGAGACAGCTGCCCTGTTATACCAACAAGGAGGCCGTGTGATGTGGCTTGAGGGCAGATGCTGTGATCTCTCCTGTTGACCTGCAGCTCTGACAGGTTCCCTCAAAGCATCCAGCTGTCTCTTGGTGTGTTGCTGGCAGGGGTATTACCAGAGTGCATTTAGCAGGAGAGTTGTGTGTTGGCCTGGGCCCTGCTTTTGCTAGTTAAAAACGGTGTCCTGTAGTAGGCTCTGTCCCAGGTCCCTTCATCAAGCCAGGGGATGAGACAATCTTAGCATGGGGAAGACAGTCTTAGAGGAAGCTCAGCTGGAATCAAGCCTTGTCTTCTGCTTGAAATTATTATCAACATCTGATGTCATCTGCTTGGAGGTCAAAGATCGTGGCAGTGACTGACAAGGGTGTCTGCGCTGATCTGGGGATACTTGGGCTCTTGAGTCAAAGATTTAGGGGTTTTTGTTTCAAATGGCAATCTTAAAAGGGATTAATCCCTCAACTCCCTGTGCATATGGTATAGACTCCCTCTGTGTGAAACCATTGGACTCTGGAGGCTCTCGGGTGATGCTGGTAAAGCTGACATCTTCTCCAGGATGACTGCATATGCAAGTTGGTGATTTGGTTTTGCTGGGTTCTTGAGATCTCTATGCTTGAGACGTAGACCTGGAAGTGATCTATTGTGTGTCTGCTGAACTGCGGTAGCTGCCCAGGGTCTCACTATTAACCCACAACACAGAAAAGGCAGCTTGATTTGGCATGAGTTACAAAGTTAGAAATTTGAGAGAGAGAAACCAGATTTGTGCTGGATGTGAAACTCTCTGTGATCTCCCAGCTAGGGCAGAAGGAGCTGATGCAGCTATTGGATAGAAGAAAGAATTGGCTTCTGTCTACATGGAAAAGAGGAACAATAAAATGTGACAGTAAGAAATTTGTCCTCACCTTGCAAAGAAGGTCAGGGTACAAAGTTCTTAAAGGAATTAATGTTAAAAAGCAAATCCAAGCATAAATTGGAAGAAGTAGCAAGACTTTAGGTAAAGTAGATGTGGTCATGTGGGCAAAGTTTTGTAAAATTACTTAAAAGTACTCAAAAGGATAGACTTGAGGCAACTTTTGCATGGTGAGCAGCCACCTTGGAGAACATCTGGTATTTCAAGGCTTGATCCCTTGAAAGAATGGCAGTACAACGGCCTGTTTAAGCAATCTGGAATCAACAGTTAAGCAGTTAGTGTGTATCTTGTCAAGGAGGTGGGAGAATGTGCTGATTAAAAATCCACCAGTGTGCATTTATCTGGCACATACAGTGTCAAGCTGATCAACACCCTTACCTGAAAGGATGCCTCGCCCAGTGGCTGAGCAGGGATGATAGATGTAATACATCTTGACTTATGTCAATCTGTGCTACTGACCCAAGGGTCAGCCTCATAAACAAATGAGGAAGGGGCAGGAGATAAGAAGAGTCCCTCAGGTGGACCCACAACCAGTTAAAAAGCTGTACTTGGAAAGGTTGCTGTCTGGTAAGGAGACTGACTAGACAGGACAGGAGAAAATGTTGGTATTACCAGAGTTTGGGAGTAGGATGAGTGCTCAGAGAATCTCACCAGATGCTTTGGTTCAAGCCTGGCAGTTAGTGTGAAGTATTTGATGCTTGCAAGGGCACCAGTGAGTAGCCCTTGAATGAGACTTTACTGCTGTAGAAGGTTCTGGGAAGACTGGTACTAAAATACATTGTCTAAATCCAGTGTCAGTGCTCAGAAAAGGATGCTGAAAATTTGAAGAGAATGCAGAAAAGAGTTACAAGATAGTCTGAGGGCTGGAGAGAAAGCTTTATGGTAAGAAACATAAGGAGATCAATCTGTTTATCTAATCAAGAAAAGATTACAGTGAGACTTGCTTATCCTGCGTAAGCATAACATATCTTCTGACTGTGTATCATTATCTTGGTAGGATAGAAGTGCCAGGCCATGAAGAGTAGCAAGAAAAACCCATGGTGAGATGCTGGGGCTGTGGTCACCTTCTGGGCCATGCACCCTGTTCTGCCTTCTCTTGCACAGGTGGAGAGCTCTGTCTTTGCCTGTTGCTGCTTTCTTAGTTCTCTGGGGTTTCAAAGCTCTCCTTGTTTGTTGCTCCTGCCTTGGTATTCAGGCCCTTCCCTTGAGACTCCTCTAGTTTAAGAGGAGGCATCTCCAGTAAAAGAAAGCACTAGTCTGGACCCAGCTAATGTAGGGTGATGCCCTGGCAAACCCATGCCTGCTCTCTGAATGTGCCTCCAAAATTACTCTTTGCCTTTCCTTGCCCCAGCCCATCATCTGCCTCTGAGTGATTTCTGGCATCCCTTCCTCTTAGCACTTGGCTGCTTTGCCGAAGAAAGAAGATACCTGGGAGCAGCCAGCACCTACCACTGCTCCAGACTAAGTGCCGTGGCTGGTGAAAATATGAATGGAACCAAATGTCACCCTTGCCTCTGGTTCCTGCCAGCCTGCAGTTCAGTGCTCTGTCACTTAGAGCTGTCAGTTTATTTAGGGTCATTACACCCATTTTTCAGTCCATGAGGTGATGTTTCTGCCTTAGCCTGATGAGCAAACCTCGACTGGGTGAGATGCTGCAGCAGATGGCTTGTTAAAATCTTACTACATCCATGACTTCCCTTTCACCCACTAATACTGTGATGCTGTTAAAAATAAAGATGATCCAGTGTGCCTGACAGGATGTATCCCTTGTAAATCCCTGCTGCCCAGTGCTCCTGGAATCTCACACTCTCTTATCTCTTCATGTTTTAATATTGCCTGGGGTAGGAGGGGAATTTCAAAGCTAGTAGATAGCTCCTGACTATGGTTGTGAGTCAGGGGGGAAGCAAATGCTTTGATAAGCTATGAGAAAAGGGGGAGAAATCCCCATGTTTCACTCCTTTGGTTTGTTTTCTCTCAAGCTTTGTACTATTTGATGTGAGCAGAGCTTTGATTGTAGGGAATAACCCCAGTAAGCATTTGTCTCCTCCTCTGGGACAGCTGCTACAGGGTGGAACAGCCTGAGTAGCTTCAGAAGAGTGTTATGGAGCAGCAGCCATAGCTCAGCCCTCCTCTGGTGGGTATGAGGTGAGGGATGTGCCTTCACAAATCAAAGGCATAAAAACATGGTTTGGGCTGTGTCTGTAGGGTGCATTAGGTGCTTCCTTCAAAACACCTGCAGTTTCTGGCCTGCATGATGTGTAGGACTGCCTGTTTTGATTACTCTGCTCATACATTATTTTGGCAAAAATGCTCCTGCTTCCCAGCCTGGCTTTCTTCCACCACCTCAAAGCAGAAGCAGTTTTGCCTGTATAACTGCACTTCCATCGGTGCAGCAGACTTACACCTGTGCAGACATGTTGATGGCTTGGGTCTTTGCCTTGATGTCTGACCCAGCTGTGCTCACAGATGTCTCTGGAGTTGGCTTGGTGTGAAAGATCAAACAGGACCTCTAGCTGGAGCTCAGAAATCGGGTGAAGAAAAGAGATAGGGCAATCAAAGTAGAGGAAGTGTGCAGTTTTAATAAACCTGTATTCAGAATACATGGGAGTGACTGATGTCTGGGTAGGAAAGCAGTGCTGGAAGTGTGTGGCTGATAAATAGAAAACAAAGGAGTCAGTTTTGGAAGAGGGGGCTTTGCTATTTGGACTGCAGCGCATGTGCTGTCTCTTGTTTGCACTGCATTTCTTCAAGCAGTGAAAGCAATTTTTAAACCTAGAGTTGAGTGAAGATAGACTCTAAGGCATCCAAGCAGTAGTGGAAGTAAAGCTGGTGGTGCTGTGGCTGAATGGGTCTATGGACTGGAAGCTCCCAGCCTAGTCCTGAAAAGCTACTGCAGGGTAGTAAGCCTGTCTGGCCCCTGCCTGCTCTTCCCTTCCCCCTGGCTGTTTCCAGCCTGTCAGTCATTCTGATCAATGTTTAATTGCCTCCCAGCATTTCAGAGCACCCCTTGACTTGCAAGCTGTTAGTGATTGTGAAGCTCACCCTTCCCACCAACCTGTCCTTGCAGAGCTGGCTCTGGAGGCTCAAAGCAGAGACCGGGGGCAACACCCTCTCCTCCTACCCCAGCACGGGAGCGCAGCTGCCTTGTGATTCCTGTTCTGCCTCCCCACTTAGACCTATGTGCATTTTCATGCCCCATTTTGCCTGCAGGAACCTCATGCCAGGTGAATTTCAGGATCAGTGAGAGATTGAGATTCAAACATGGCTGGAGGGGAGTAGTTTGAGATTGGTTGGTTGTTTTACCTGCCCATACTTCTTAAGGCATGTGTGTTGGGGATGATGGGACAAGAACCAGGTTATCTCTTGTTAACCCAGCAGGTGAAGAGATCCAGAAGGAGACCCTCCTGCCTTCCATGCCAGGGGAGGAACCTTCTGCTCCTTCCCCAGCTCTGTGTTACTACTATCAGTACTACAGATCCCAAAGGGAATAGCAGAGGTGGTTTATACGTTCCTAATCCAGTGACTGGATGCTGGGTAAGAAGAGCAAACCACGCAAAGTGATCAGCATATATGCTGTTCCTGCTGGAATCCCCATGTAAGGCTGGGGATTGGCCTGGTCCTGATGTAAACCTGAAGTCCTCCCCAGGTAGAGAAGAAAGGGAAGGACTAAAGGAGAAAAGGTGACAGTGGAGACAAGCGGGTAGCAGGAGGTGACATGTAGGAGCCATGTGAGGCACAGAGTGAAATAAATGCTGTGGATGGGGAATGGCAGAGCATCCTGCAGCACCACTGGTCTCACAGGTACCCGAAGGCAGGCACAGCCCGTGGACAGGAGAGGTCATGCTGGGCCTGGCAGGGGTCCTGTGACTCGGGCCACGGGTGGATGGGGAACGTTTCATTCCTTCTTTCTTGCTTTTTGAGACAAAAGTGGAAGTGCCACTTCCCTCTCCCTCCAGGGCAGGGGGCAGACCTCATTCTGGAGAGCCTAAGTGCTGACCTTGGATGGAAGATTAAACCAGCAGTAGCAAAACTTCCTAAGGTGCACTGGAGTTGACCTGAGCTGGGAGAGGCAGTGTGAAGCTTGTGTACTTGCAGTTATCCCTCAAACAATGGGGAAAGCATTCAGAAACATCTTTGGTTTTATCCTGTAGTTGATGCTCTTGAGCAGGGACAGGACTGGTGTTCCTCACCCAGAAGAGGGGTAAATCCAAAAGGAATGGGCAACAGTGCCCTGCTGCTTCCCCAGAGCAGAGGACTGTAGCTTCAGGACATACCCTTCATTCCTAGTAACTCAATAGGGATTTTGGCTGACTGTAAGTGAGGGTGCAAGCAGCAAGAAATACTTGTGTGCTGCTGGTTATGTCTAATCTGGAAAGTGGACTGTCTTCCCAATGCTCATGAATTAATTCTGTGATCTCCCTGGGAGGGGTTTATATGATTCCAAAGGACAGAAGCAGAGACACTGGGCATATCAGCAGCATGCTGTCGGACATGCAGCCGGTCTGGGTGGGATGAAGAGCAGAGCCAGGATGTCCTGCATCATGGTTCCATGCTGCTTCACTGCTGTTCTCTGAAGCAGTGCTGACAGCTTGCCCTGTGACTGGAGATGCCGGAGGCAAGCTGGATGTGTGAGCAGCAGGGATTGAGTCAGTGCTGGGGGCGAGTGAGTTGGTGCTGGGAGGAGGGGGGTTGAGTTGGGACACGGGTGGGAATGGCCTGGAGCTGCCACATGGACTTGTGGGAAGCTGGCAAAGAGTGGGGGCCCAGCAGCAAACACCATGGTGAGTCAGGAGGTAAGGATCATCCTGGGCACAGACAGCACCACTGGCTGGTGCCTCAGCCTCTGGCAGTGCATTGAGTGCAGAAGTGTACCCTCACTGAGCCCATAGCTTGTGGGTGGGGAGAAACCATGTTGAAAGATGTCACGTGAGGTGAGCTGTGTGCATGGTTTATAGCTGTAACTCATGCAGTTAACCTGTCATGATGTCTCGTATTCCCTCAGCTAAAGCAGTGTGGTTTAGGCACAAAACTGGACTTCAAGCCTTGACTGAATACACACCCAGCTCCAGCTGAGGCTTTCTTGTAAAGCCCCTGAGCCTCCTTGAGCCCACTAGGAAATGTTAAAAACTCAGATATCAATCCAGCCTCTTAATGTACATCCTTGCTGGCCTGTTTGGGACTGGTAAGTGCAACAGCAAGGGAGACTGATCTGGGAAATGGGAGAAGAATGGAGCCAGGAGGTCCATTACCAGTTTGGTAGGTGGAAGAGGTGTTGGCTGTTTGAGGGCGGGAAAGCAATAACTTTCTTGAAGACAGAGAGGAAAATATGAGGCTGTAAAAATGAGCCTGGCATTGAGAGATGGCGGGATGCAGCCTGGAGGGAGGAACGGAAAATGTGGTGGTGTCTCTTGGAGGAGCCCCAGGGGCTGGCACTGTTTTTTTTGCCTGGATGGACTTCAAGACTCTGACTTGCCACCATATGGGTGTGCACCTCAATAACAGTACACAGGGTCTGTTTCCAGCCACCCGGGAGGGGGAATAGCTTGGGCATCAGGGAAAGTGCAAAATTGAAGGTGCCCTAGGAGGTACTCATTTCATGCCTTCTGTTGTTCAGGAGCATATTCATAGACAGTATGCCAAATATGAGACACTGCTATGGGGGCCTCGGGTTCTAATCCCTTTCCTCCCCCTACCCCACTTTAAGACCTGTAGCAAAATTTGTTGTGGTCACCTCTGCCCACTGCTGAAGGCAGGTATCGTTAGTGCCTCAGATGTCCTTGCTTTGTACAGCCCTCCACACTGAATTCTATCAAGAGATGCTGAACACGTGCAATGATGGAGCAACTATCACCAGAGCGGAGCCTGGGTGAGCAGCACAGAGCAGGCTGCAAGGGGATGCTGGTGCACTCCTGTGTGCTCAGTCTGATTTCACCCTTTCTCAGGAAGATCTTCCCAGACCTTAAGGGTCTGGTGTAAAAAGAATGCCGAGTGTGCATTTGAATCTGCTTGTGTTGGTGAGGGAGCTGCAGGTGGTCAGCCGTGCTGCAGCACCCAGCCCTAAGTAACTCTCCCCCAGTCCCCTCATCTTCCCATGACAGGAGAAAGGTCCCTTGTTCATGCTTCTTTGACTCATCCTCCGCTTCTAACAAGAGTGCTTGGTGTTGGTAAACAGCATGTTATAAATAGGCAACTGATGCTATATTGGGAGGAGTTTTGCCTGCTGGTAAGCACAGGCATAGTGGGACCTGGGCCTGGAAGCTGTGAGCTTGGCTGGCAAGCATGTGTAGACACTGGTGACCCCTTGTCAAGTGACTGTTATGGATGTGGGTGGGGGAAGCTTCCTGAGCACCAGGTCTGTCCCCCTGGCCCTGGGAAGCCCACCCGTACCAACATGTGAATGGGATCATTGGAGAGGAGGGTTGAAAGCAGCTGGGATTCAGGGGGAAGAAGTGAGATGCAGATGGCTGTGTTGGGCTACAGTTATCCCTGAAGGGCTGCAGGTGTTTCATGCAGGGACCGAGGTACTGAGCCAGTAGCAGTGAGGTAAAACTTGGGCTTGGTAGCTGTCAGCTTCCTCCTGTTGAGATGATCCCAGACTCAGGAGAAGGTATCTCAGATACCCAGGTATACTCATATACCCAGAAGCCAGCATCTGAGTGAGACTCTGAAGATGAGCAGATGACTGCCCCAGGCTGCTTTGCAGGGCCCACTGGGGTCCCAGGTAGAAGGCACCAAGTGAGGGATCTCATTTTTGTTGCTACCCGGTGTGTGACTGTGCCCCTTGGGGAGCAAGTGTTGGCCTCAAAGCACTGCTGGGCCTGTGGATTCCTGATGAGCTGCAGTAAAGCAGGCAGCCCTCAGTGTGGAGCCCAGCAGAGCTGTGTGTGGCAGGGTAGATCTCAGAAGTCCCAGCATTGACCCTGACAGGATGTGTCCTTCTGCCTCCAGACCCAGCAGTCAGTTCTCGGAAGCCATGACTGGTGGTTGGCACTGCCACCTCAGCAGAGGCCTGATTTCCTTACGCTAGGATTCCTTGCAGGCTCTGATCAGGATGCCGGTCGGGTGGCGTAAGAGGAGGGCAGGGTGACGGGTGAAATTCCAGCCTCCCTGCTGGATTATGGAGCTGTGGAAGGATTGCCATGGCAAGTGTTGGGCATAAACAGGCAGGTAGGATGGCAGCAGTGGGGCTGGCTGCCTAGGAAGAGAGGCTGGTGGAGATGCTGCCCTCCTGCATCCCTGTACTTTCCCATTCCGGGTGCTGGAGGAGCAGACCGTGGCTGCCAGGTTTGCTCTGAGGGCAGCCAGGCACCTTCCCCTCTGGAGGCTGGCCCTAGAGGTGTGCTCCCAGCCCTAGAGGCACAGGGTGGAGAGGGGATGTCCCACCACAGGTGGCTGTGATTCAGGAAGGAGCTGTGAGTTGGCATGCCTGTGATGTGCTCCTGCTAGGGTGGTGGGGGGCTGCTGGATTTGTGGCCTTCTCCCCTTTCAGATGGGAGGGTGACTGGGAGAAGGAGCAGCCGGGCTTGCCTGGGAGCTCTTGGGAGGGCGGTGGTGGCTTGCAAAGTGCAAACTGAACCTGGAAGCTCTCCAGTTTGAGGAGTGGAGACCTTGCTTGGTCCACTGCTCAAATAGGCAGCATTGTCCATCCTTACTTTGCATTGTCCAGGTTGTGTTTTAAGTCACGTAAACCTAATGCTGCCTAGTGCTTTGCTGTGAAGTATCAGGCTGGCTCCCCTGAGCTGACTGAGGTGCTGGAGGTGCCAGGCAAAAGGCACCCCAGGAACAGCCTGATTGGTGTATGAGATGAGGTGGTGTAGCTGCGCTTTCTCCATTGATAAAAAGCAAAATGCCCTGAAAGAGGTTCCTGCCTTATCTCCAAGGTATAGCACATGTCTTTCCACATCATGATCTGAAAAGCAAATGCTAGGAAGCTGCTCCTTCATCATGCATTAATGGAGTTCATCTCTGCCCTTGGTGTCTGTAGGTTGCCTGCCCTGGCAGGAGTGCAGGGGTCTCTGGATCATGCAACTGCCTGGACAGCTCTGAGGTACTCGAGTGCTTTAGCGCAAGAGGCATTATCCGAATCCCTCATAACGGTGATGGTGACACAAAGGCTGTGCCGATTGTGTGGTGGTGTTTGCCAAGAGCCAGGCAAGCCCTGATGCTGATTATTAAAAAGTCTGGCAACAAGGTTCACGTTTGTGTCCCAGAGTAAAAATGGGACAGCTAGGATGTTTGGATGCTTGTGGATATAAATGGGAAAACTGAAGATCACCATATAGCAGTTAACACTTGTCAAACTCCTGTGTTTATTTGGAAATGAATAAAAGCTTGGTTTGCCCTCCCGCTTTGAACAGTTTGGGCACCATGGGCAGCAGCTGTGCCGGAAAGAGGTGGAAAGTGAGAGGACAAGCTAGGATGACAGGATATAGGGGTTTAGATTTTTGGCTACAGTACGACTGAAAGAGAACTCTTTGGCCTCTTAGGCTGTGAAAGCAAAGGAGTCACGCTGCAGAGCAAGGAGACCACAGTACAGTTATCTCTCTGGCTCTGGCCATATCTGTGCTTGGGACTTTTGGGCACAACACAGCTAGAAAGATGCTGACCACACAGAGAGACATCAGCTGTAGAAACAGTCAGAGGCTAGAAAGGTGTGCTTGGAAAAATGCTTAATTTGAGGATAGCAGGGGCAGGTGAGATGTCTCCTCACAGCAAGGGATCTCTGGTCTCTTTGCTGAGAAGGGGCAGCAGTGTTTTTGGAGGAGCAGCAGTAATGAAGTTTGGAAATGGGTTCAGGAGGAGTGGCATACTTTTCATGCTTGCCAGAACCATTTCTCTGTGAAGAGAAGAAAGCTTTCTGATCTAGGACCATTTATTTAACCAGCTGCTATGAAGTGTACTGCAGGAACCTACTTCTCATCATCAAAGAAAAATTGTGGTTAAGCTACTTGGTCTTTGCTGCCTCTACCCTGAGACACTCAACTGGGGCTGGGTTGATAATCAGTGCACATGGAAAACATCTGGTTCTTGAAGCAGAGCACAGTGCTCAAGTCTGACCCTTTTTAGGTAAACACTTGAATTTAGCCATGTACTTAAGTTATGATGACTTCAGTGAGAGCGTTTGAAGTGTGTATTTAGGAGCTTTCCTGAGGAGGGGCGATTTCTTTCACATGAAGATACTTCAGGAAACATCTTAACAAGCTGAAACCCATACAGCTGCCAAAGCTAGATTTATGTTGGGAGAAATACTAAGCAGTAACCTCATCTGGGTTATTAATTAGTAATTATCTCAGGATGCCATAATCTACTAATTGTTTTAATAGTCCTGCTCTAGTGGTGTGTTTGGGAAGGCCAGGCAGACTTAATGCTTATAAGGAAAATTCTGGAGGAAACTGCTTGCTGTTGTGTCATTTTATATTAGAGGCCTCAGCCGCTGCTTTAGTGAGTCTTTTTGTGCTGTACATGCGGTGTGTTGTCCTCATCCAAAACAAAGTATGGAACGGCATCCACACCTTCTCCAGTATGTGAACCAGTTTTGTTGTCTGAAGGTACCGTGCTTGTCAAAGTATGGAACAAAGTATGGAACAGCATCCACACCTTCTCCAGTACGTGAACCAGTTTTGTTGTCTGAAGGTACCGTGCTTGTCTTTGGAGTCCACTGGCTTGTATATATTTATCCTGCTCACCTCTGTGATGCTGTACTTCACATTGGTCCATACAGTTGGATGCCCCTTCCATGGAAGGGGAACAGCCAGGACTGTGATTTCTTGGTGGAAACCTACGGCATGCTTTGGTGCATCCTGCCAGTGTTGTGCTGTGTGCTGGTACCCATGTCCAGGGGAAGGTTAGGGCTGTGGCTAGTCAAAATTGAAGACTTCATGCAAGGGTGGAGACACAAGATCAGAGATGAGATTCACCCCAGGCTTGGGGCACTTGGACCCCAGCCATCAGTGCTGTCATGCTGTTTTCTTTTGTCGTTAGAAGTCATCTGTGGAAGCACAGGATACATGGGAGTGCTTTGGGAAGGAGATGTGGTGTTGGGAAACATGGCCAGAATAAATGATGGGTCTTTGCTCCTGCTGTCACATAAGGATCAAGTCTGAAGGACTTAGCCTGGCAGCAAAGGTGGTCTGATGAGAGCAGTACCATTCTGAGCATGGTCACTCCTGGGGCTGCTGCTGCAGTTCCAATCAGACAGTTCCCCACTGATTCACACTGTTTAGGTGGTGCTTTCCATGGAAAGCAGCCTCCAGATGCACAGGTTGCCTTACAGCAGCTCCAGGCTATGATGCTTAGCTGCTCCTGGGAGTTCTCCAGGCTCAAGCCCATGGAAAGCACCCACTGCTGGTTTCCTTTCAACACCACAGCCTGAAGGAGCAGAGCCTGGGAGATGCTGTGGCTGCCTGACGGGCGTACCTGAGACGGCTGCCAGGAATTCAGTCTTAGTTCTGTGTGATGCTTGTCCATAGGAGGGCCCTTCCTGACTTCTCCTCCAGCAGCCCTTGGTGCACAGTATTTGGTGTGCTCCACATTTCTTCTGGGGGGAACCTCCAAGCTATCTCCTTCATGTCAGGTCAGGATTTCAGTGGTCTTAGTAAGTGTGAGCAGCCTGGCTTCAGCGGGAGCTGGGAGCAGGAGGAGTGCAGGTGACCAACTGCAAGTCATCAGTGGACTTTCCTAGGCTTGGTATTTGCTTTTGTGGAGCTGAGCTCCATGGATAAACAGTGAGTCAGAGCAGCTTTGCCCAGTTAAAGTACTGTTTCTTTGTTTGTCCTAACATTGAGATGGAGTCTGGATGACACAAGATTTGCATTGCCACGTCTTGCTGAAAATGCAGTGCCCTCCTCTAAGTCCAAGCAGCCACTTCATCTCACACACCTTTATCTGTGGTCTGGGAGCCAGGCTGCTTGCCTTGAAGTACCACTTTGGTGTTCCTGGTCTCAGCTAGGCGCCGTCGTCTCTGTGCCCAGCGCCTGTCTGGTGCTTTGTTCCATGTTTTCCCAAGCCAGGCCCAACTCCTTTTGCCAAGCCCGACGGGGTGAAGGGAGACCACTGAAAAGAAGAGCCCAGTCAGCATCTCTCAAGTGCTGGTGGCTGGCTGAGAGCCCAGCATCCCCAGCCTGGTGTGTGCAAGTGAGTCCTGCCTGCAGACCCCAGCCCCAGCTGAGCTGCTCTGCAACTCAGAAAGAAGTGTTCCACCCTCATTCTTCCCAGCAGATAAAGGTTCCTGGGTAGCTGCCTCTAGATTAGATCCCCCTGGCAGTATCAGAGCAAACATGCTGCAGAAGAGGAATTGGCACTGATACGCCATGTGAGGTCCAGCAGTTCTCTCTGTAGCATAGATGAGGGCTTGGGGGCAAGGACAGTCTCAAGGCTGTGTTTAATGTCCATCTCGCTCTATGACCTTTGTTACTTATTTTATGCCCAGCACAAGTCAGAATTGGTGTCTCACAGCCTCTGTCTCCCTTGTTGGAGTTCAGCAGCCACTGGGACAGAGTGTGTAAGGTGCCATAAAGCCCCAATTTTTTTCCAGCGTCAGTGTCCTAGTTTGGACATCATTGTGGCCAAGGTTTCCCAGCTGCTCTTGGTTGTACTGGGTGCTGTGCCTGTACTGGGTGTACTGTGCTGATGCTGTTCCCTGGGTTGGGCAGTACTGCTGTTGCTGGAGCTCTGACTCCTGTCATGATTTCCCCAGCAGATGAAGAGTGCTAGTTCCTAGATGTTCTCCTGTCCTATCCTGGCTTGCTGACTGCATCCAGATCTCTTGCTTTGAGAGCCCTTTGCTGATGTCTGCTGTTGTTGAAGAACAGTTGACTTCTTTCCTCTTCCCGCTGTGGCTGCTGAATCTCTTCTCAGCATGGAGTCATAAAGGGAGCTCAGTTCTGCCTGCTGCAGGGTTGTGATTACATTGACCTTTGTTGCTTGCCTGTGCTGTGGGTCCTTTGTAGGCCAACCCTGCAAGGCAGCTTCTATCCTAGGAGAGCTATAGGGAAGGTGAGGAAAAAGTGAGAAAATCCCCGGCCTGCAAACTGCAAACACTTGAAGCTGCAGTCTTCCTTACAGACCTTTGTGAAGAATCAACCTTTATTATAGGAAAGGTGCAGGTGTCAGGATTTGGAGTAGATGCTCCTGTTGTAGGAGCAACACTAAGAGGCTGCTTGTGCTGGAGGTCATGCAGCATCCTGGGTGCTTGTGCCTCAGTGCCCATAAGGGAAGAGGTTTCCCTAAGCATCCTAGTTTTACATCCTGCGTGTTTTCTGCTGGATGAGAGAGACAGGCTAGTGAGCCCTTCAGTGCTAGTTCCAGTCTTCCTCACCTCCTGATGTGAAGGGGGGTTTTCTGTGTGCTGCTAAGCACCATCTCCAGGAAGGCTGCTCTAAGCAGCCCATGCACCCACTTTGCATCAATTCAGGGATGGTGGCAGGGTTTCAATTTTCCTGGGTCTCAATGGAGTACTTGCTAAGAGAAGGACATGAAGCTCTTCTGAAGTACCATCCAAAAGAGAATGCCCCATCACTGTGCATGCTGAGTGTGGTGTGTTAAGTGCTCAGGGCAGGAGGACTGGGCATGAGAGCAATTTACCCCAAATAACATCTGAGTGAAAAGTTTGCATGCTGCAGAGTAAGGAGTAGGGATATTTCCAGGTCAGATGCAGTAGGTGTTCTACCAGACCCTGGTGAGGAATTGGCTGTGGAGCCCTTAGAGGCAGCTTGGACAACTGAGAGATGTTTCTTACTGCTGCTTGGTGATTTCCACGACCAGTGGTTTCTGTGGTGGGAAATGCTGATCATACTGTATAGGTAAGTGATTGCAGTCATGACCAGTGAACAAAATTCCTGTGTCTTTGAGCACTGTGCTGCAAAGAGGTAAAAGACTCCTGTCATGCAGAAGTGAGGAGGAGGAAACAGTCAATGTGACCTTGAGAAACTAGCTCAAAAACCTGGTTTTATTACACACATACATTTTGCTCAAGAGGAAAAGCTGGATGTGGGTGAAAATACCCAGTCTGTGACAAACAGATATGGGGTATGAGGGAAGGCAAATATGTTATGTTCCCCTGTGCACATAGAGAAACAAGAAGCTTTGAGATGAGCTTAAGATGAACAAACGAAAAAGGGAGAGGTGCAAAGCTGCTAAAAATGTGTACTTGTGCAAAATGGACACGATGGCATTTGGTCACTTCAGAAACTGAAGGGAGCATGGAAAATTTCAGAGTAAATAAAGGATTGGCAAGGACTCCTTGGTCCATGTTTCAGCCAAGCTAGATGTCATGCACCTAAACACTGTGAACACTAAGTAAGGGCTTAACTTGCACTGTTATGTTCTCCTTAACAGTGCTCGGAAGCCAAAGTGGTACTTGTACAGTAAAGATCCTATATGAATAGACACTCTCACCTAAAAAATGAAGTATGGAAGAGCCAACCAGGGTGGGGTGGTCCCACAGGTGTATTGTGAGGAAGGTGCAGACCATGTACAGGCAGCTTAAGCGCTGGTAATAGGCATGCAGGAGATAGCCAAGAAGGCAGTCCCTGAGGATCAGCCCATGTGCTCCTAGGTCCACAGACCAGAAAGTGGAAAACCACTGGTGTTAAGAAGTGGTGGAGTCTCCATCCTTGGGTTTAGTAAATGTCCATTGGGAATTGGTGGAGTTGCTGCTTCTGGGGTGTTGGGTAATAGGTGAGGAAGCCCTGTTTTCTGGGACTTACTCCCAGCCAGGGCTTGGTTGCCATATGGCCACTGCTCTGCAGAATATATAGCGTGAAGTCCAGCACCTCGTCAGTCTCACCACTCAATCTATTTATGTTGTGTTTGCCGTATCACTACCAGCATATGCCTACAGGAAACATGGGGAGCCAAACAGAAAGTGATATTTCTTTATAAAGTACAAGCTGGCAGGCAAACTTGATTTCTTTCCAGTAGATTTACAGCCCAGGATCTTGAAGGGAAAATGACAGATATATTTGGAACCAAGGTGTTTCATTCAGTGAGTCATGAAATCTAACACTCAAAATTTTAATGTGAATAGGGTTGGCTGTGATGCTGCCATGCAGACTGAGAGCTGATTGATATGGAGAGCTGTTGGATAGGTTTGGGCTGCTTCTTGATGGCAGAGGAGGAGATGGGCTCTTCTTGTGGGCTAGGGTGAGACACATGGATGGGACCCTGGGGATGTCCATGTGGCTTTGAGACTCCATAGTGTTTGTCAGGAGGCAAAGCAAATGGGGTTGGTGCTGGGTACTGTGGCTGTGTTTGTTCCTTATAGCCAGATGGAGGTGGTTGGACTGTCTTCTTGGCAGCAGAGCTGCAGCATAGCATGGTGCTGCACTGTTCCACCAAACCTCCCTGGAGGGGAAGGGGATGGAGACACCATCAGTCCTTCCCTGACAGCCAGAACAGGGATGGACACCACTTGCCCAGGAGCACCTAGTACAATGGGATGTGAAAATTGAGGCAGGAGGGCAACAAGGTGCGATGTGGGAGAAAAACACAGAGCCAGAGCAACCAAAAAGTCTTTGAGGCTGAAGGCAGATTAGCCAGGAGAGATGAACCAGGATGAACTGTAGCATACTAGGGTTTCAAGCTGTGGTACAGCCCTCTTGGCATGGAACATTATGTTCAGGGCACCATATGACTTGAAAGGACTACCCCCAGATTGGAGGGAATTGCTGTAGAAGAGGCATAATAAAGACTGAGCTGCCTGGAGCTAAATCCGTATCGCTTGGTAAGGCTGGCAGTTTCCAGTGGGTAAAGGCAGCATATGAAGGGTTTTGCTGATGTTCAAAGGGAAGGTTTTGTGATTGATTATCCTGGGGGATCTTGAAAGGGTCAGAGGCATGAAATGGACAGGTTCCCTGACCTTCATGGAAGATAGCCCCCAAAACCTTTTCCCCTTATTGAAAATCATGAATTGGAAAATAACCTTCAAGAAAGAAGTGAGATGTCAAGGGAAGATGGTCAAGGAAAAAATGCTGCAGTAAAATGGCTTGGTTTCCCCTCAAACTTGAAGACTTCCCTGATGCTGGGATTAGCCAGTTTGTGGAGTGGTTTTTCCCAGGGAAGGGCATCTTTCAAACAACCCCATTTCAAGTCTTTGAAACAAAGGAGCAGCCTGGTACTGAGCTCCAGGAAGTAACTAGGAGTCTCTAACTCTTCAGTGTCCCTTCAGGATCACCCTCTAGCAGGTTCAGGACAGAGTTCCTGGAGGAGTTCCACTCCTCCTTTCAGGTGGGGGAAAGCAAGCCATGCTTCCTTCCTGCTTGCTCATTCGGTTTTCTCTGTAGGCCTCAGTTGCCTTTAGGAGAAAATCTAATCCTGGTTTCTCATAGATCTGAAGGCTCCCTGCTGTTACAGTCTATCCCTGTAGTTACAGTTAGATTACAGTTCCATCTCTGCCAGGCACTTGTGTGGTTGGCTGTGCTTCCAGCTGCGCTGGGAGCAGGACCAGCAGAGGATGGACACAGCCAGCAGTACACAAGCTGCTGCAAAGCAGTGCTCTGAGCAGCGTGGGGCCAGGGGCTGGCTCTGACAGCGACAGTACCTGCCAACCCACGGGCTGGCAAAAAGGTGTGCTGCCCTTTGCTGGCACATATTTGAGGCTTGGTGCAAAGCCAGCTGGACCTAGGACCCAGGACAAGGGTGTACTTCATCTTTGCTTTGAAGAAGCCGAGCCTGCCAGATCAAAGCTTTGGAGGCCTGGTGTCTGCCTGGCTAGCTCATACAATGATGAAGCATGCAGGGAGCTTTGTAGAAGGAGATGGAGAGGAGGCAGAGGGATGCAGGGCTTTGGCAGGTCCTCCTCCTTTCTGGTGATACAGGACTGATCCCTGTTGTATGCTTGTCAGTGCTTTGCCCAGGCTTATTTGAAATGCATTGGTAGCACATTTACTTCTTGATGCTTTTCCCCTTGGCCTGCAGATCATGTTCCTCCTTGATGCACCCAGCATGTCAGCATTTCTCCAGCCCTCAGCTGCCTGAAGGCCCCATACCAGGTCTGAAGCATGGTGCAGGGCAGCTTTCCCACCACTCTGTCTGCAGCAAGAGTGGTTTTTACCTCTTTGTTTCGCTGCTGTACTCTGGGAAAGGCTTTCAACTAATTTGCTGACCCCTTCTTCCTGTCCCCCCTGAGGCTTTTCCCTGCTTTGTTCTCCAAGGGTCAGCCTGTTCTTCTTGTGATCTGTTCATGGCTGCAGGCGGTTGGCACAGAGCTCTCTCTGCTGGGCTTCACTGGCAAGGTGTAGGTAACGTAACGGGGTTATGTTTGGAGGGTGAACAGGTTTCCTCGGTTTTGAGCACTGGCTGCTGTATGAGGGTCCCCAGTGCCCAGTGCAGGCAGGTCTCTGCTGCACTGGCAGAGGGTGATACACCCTTCAGGCTCAAGTCCCTGGCATCATGGCACAGACCACCTATGGTGCTTGGGTGACCAAGAGCACCCCAGAGGAGCAGGTCTGCAAGGTACAGGCCATGTCCCCAGCACACTCTGGGGCCAGGAACCAAAATGCACCTCACCTCCCTGAACACTGAATCCTAGAGATTTAGCACATTTGGAGTTGGTTTTGTTTTGTTGGTTTCATTTAATCTGGAAATCTTTTGTGTTGTAATCCCAAGCCTGCTGGTATCCAGGCAGGTATCCTGCCTGTCTCTGTGCCTCCAGTCTGTTGTGAGGCTTTCACCTTTCCATAAAGGAATGTATGTGTACCAGAGCACAGTCTCGCTGTACTAATTACAGATGGGTTATTAACATTTACTGGTGAGAAAACAAACGAACATAGCTTGTGTGCTGACGTCACGCTTCCTGCAAGTGCAGGCCCATGCTTTATTGATTTACATTTTTCTGCAGGCATTTCTCAGGTCACCTCCTCATGACATCAGTGGCATGGCTGGAAGAATGCAGCTAGACACTTGCCAGTGTTAGCGCATCTGTCTGCCTGTAAGCCGGCTGTACAGCTTCTGCATCATTCCTGCATGAGTCCCAGCAGAATGCTTTCTCTTTCTTCTTTCCCTGGTGTCAGGGGTTTGGCAGAGGATGCAAACACTGGGCATGAGGGGCAAAGACTCCAGGATGAGCTGTTGAGAACAGGAAATGCTGCGTTTGGAGGGGCCTGCAGTGCTGTTTTTATTGTGTGCCTAAGCTATGCTGTGCCATGGCAGAGTTCAGAGTGGGGAAGGCAGCCTCCTCAATGGGTGCCTCCTGTTACCCTGCTCTGCAAGAGCCCCTCAGGCCTCTGCTAGACTGGAGGATGACTCTGTGAGCATCCTGATGCACACCCTGCAGGCTGACACACAGCCATGGAAGAGCCAAGGCATGTCCTCCTAGCCTTCTTAGCCTCATGCCGCTGCCTTCCCTCTTCCCCTTTGCAGCAGATGGATGAGAACTTGCAGGCTTACTTGGCTTCCACATGGGTGCTCATCCAAGAGGAAAAACCCAGCAAGATGTGGAGACCTGCAGACCAAGGACAAAGGCGAGGAGGAGGAGAGCCCCTGCCTTAGCAAGCCCTCTAGAGAAGCAGTTCCCAGCACTGCATTTACACAGGGCTTAGCGGGTGGGAGCTGGTGCCCTGCAGCACTCAGTGGGATGTGCTTTAGGGACTTCAACTAGGAAGCAGGATGCTTCTGCTCCTGACATGGAAACATGGGACACCATGGACATGCCATCCTACTGGGTGTGTGGGGTAGGGAGCAGGTTTCTCTGGGGGTGGGGAAGCAGGGGGACTGCCATTCCTCCCTCCCCCCTTCCCACTGCTCACAGAGAAGTGGATGGAGTCCGGAACTGCTGAATAAGAGCTGAAAATGCTTTTTGGCAGGTTCTTCTATGCTGTCTTTGCAGTTTTGAGGAAGTCAGCATTAAATGCACGTAGTGCAGGAGGGGAAGACTTTGGGGCTTGCATGGGACCTGGTTTGATGTCCTGCTCTTAGTGCCTCTGGCCCCACTGTGTGCTCTGGTGGAAAGCTGTGTTAATGGTCAGGAAAGGGCTTGGACACCACGGGCTGGTTCCCATAGCCCCATCCATTGCAACAGCCTCCAACCAATTGCCTGAGCCTTGGCTCTTGGTGCTTGTACTGATGTTAGCATCCCAGCCCAGGCAGAGCCATGCTCCCTCTGTCCTACAGCACACCAGGGGAAGGAGGGACCAGGAAAGGCACCTTTTAACCATATCCCTGCAAGCTTTCCCAGCCCTCCCACACCCCTGAAGCACTTCTGTCTCCATGGGGAGCCCCTTCTTGTGCTTACCAGCCTGGTGGGAGCTTGCATACCAGAGGATGGTGCTGACTGCCACTGTGCCACCTGGCTGGGCTGATGAAAAGGCAGTGTAAGCCTTGGGCATATGCCCCAGCTTTTCCATTACTGGGTGTTCTGGTTGGGTTGCTGGAGAAACTAAGAAAACTTATCTCAAGTCCCTTCTAGGCCATCATCTAGGCTTCAGGGAAAAAAACTACATCTCTGGAACCTGTCTCTGTGAAATGTGGCTTAAATTACCCATAGGCTTGCAAAGTTCATCTTGAACATATAATGGTTTATATGAATAATGATTATGGTAGGCTCATGGGCAATGTGAGCATGTGAGCCTCATTTTTGTAGAAAGACTGCCAGAAGATGGGTCTATAAAACATGCAGGAATGAGGTAAAATAGTTTGCTCTCTGCAGAGGAAAATCATACCTCCCTGATCTGTTGCAAGTCTTTCAGTACTTCTGTAAGATAGTAGGTAATATTCAGGCAGCTTGTATAACTGGCTTGGGTATTCAGAAAACCTCTGAAATCCTTCACAAAAGACTGTTAAGAAAACTGCCAACTGGAAGAGATGCATATTCATGGATCAAAAATTAGCTGAGGGTCCACCAACAAAGCCTAGGAATGAACAACTTCAGTGTGACAAGAGTGGAGGGATGAGGTTTGTGGTTAATGATCCAGAAAAGATAATGTGCAGCAAGGTGCCTAAAGTCTGCCAACACCCTGGAGTTGTTGAGGTCTGTTAGGATGAAGTGACACCTTGTGAAGTGGTGTGAGGCAGGGAGAAAGTGGGTCCTTAGAAGTGTGCAGCCAGGTGTATTGGAAGGAATGATTTGTTCTGGGACAATGCTGGCTTCTAAATTACTGTGGCTACTCAGGGCAGCAGCATTGCAGGCTGATTGGAGATACTCGTCCTCAATGTGCAGAGGTGCCATTGGAGAAGTAAATCATGCTCGACTGCACAAGGAGTAGTGTAAGGAGAGATGCTGAGAGCATCAGGATGCTGTTCTGGCAGCCAAGGTCATTTTCCTACTCAGGATATTGTATGCAGTTCTGGTCACCTTTCCATGGGGTCAAAAGAGAGGATATATTTGGGGTGTGTGGTGAGAGTGGTTAGAGCTGGAAGAGACTTTGTGTCATGGGAAAGAGAAGGCATTTAATAGTAGTGAGCTTAAGTCTAGGAAAAGCAAAGGCTTTTATTCTTTAGCTTCTCTCACTATGCAAGGAGAGCTGAAGGCTAGGCAGTTGCAGTAGGGTCATATTCTTTTATTCAATATCTGGAACTCGTTGCTGCAAGATACCATATATAACCTAAAAGTTTGCAAGATTCCCCAAAAGAGGAATGAGAGGTAATTTCTCTTTGCAGTGAGTCCATCTAGGCTGGCACTTGGGAATAAAACCAGAGGGATATAAGCATCCACACTCCAAAGCATGTGACTTCCCTTTGCTGAGTTTCATCCCATCATTTCTTCTCGTCTCTCCCCTGGAGCTTCCAAGTTTCTTGTTAATTCAGCCAGGGTGAATTATCCTGCCTGGCTTCCCAGTTGTTTCCCAACTGTGATCTCATGGCTTGGCTTTCTTTTATACTCCCATTTTCTGCTCCCAGGAGCCCCACTCCAGCTCTATACCTGTGACTATCTTTACAAGCTGATTGGTGGCTTTTCCAATTTGGCTGACCCCCCTCAGTGCCTGTACCCAGCTGGGCCTTTGCTTGTTGTGTTGCCCTTTATCACTGGTGCTTCAGCTGGTTTCCAGCTGTGCATCCATACCAGCTGAGCTGGGAGGCCTCACTTGGAAGCAGAGCTCTTCAAGACAGTGCAGTGAACGATTTGGTGCCCATTATTCAGCCAGCGCTGTGTTGCGATGCTGATAAATCTCTGCAGCCAGGCAGGAACTTGCCAGGATGTAGCCGTGAGCTGGAGGGAAGAGCCCTGTGCCCTCCCTGCCAATGTAACCATCCAACACAGAGCTGCAAGGGCTGGTGGCAGGGGGCATCTCTGGGACATGTGTGAAGTCAGCACAGGGCAGTGGGGGTGGTGGCTTTCTCATGCTTTGAGCAAGTGATGGCTCTTTTGCCCGTCCCACAAGGATGACATTTCTGGGCTTGGGTAAGCAGCACCTGAGCATTGCCCAGAAGTGATGTTATGCCATCTAGCCTTCCTATGTGTTACACATAGTAGTGAAGGATTTGGGATGGTTCGTCGATGCTGGATAAGAGGAGAGACTCAGAGATCAGCAGCCTGGGTAGGTGGTCTTATCTGTTATCAGTGCTTCCTTTTGCAGCTGATGAGAATTTTCTCTCCCTGTTACACAAAGTGGTTGTGTTTTTGCTGTCCGTTTATTATTTCTGTATCATCCCAGTGATGCTCAATTTTCATTTATCCATTGCTAGCATAGTCTTCTCTGTGTTTTCCATGGAGCTGCTCTGCACAGGAGAAAGCTCTCTCCATGTCCAAGCAGTGACATTGCAGTGGTGCTGACCCAGACCCACCTGCAGGTCTTGTAGCAATCTGAGGTGCACCAAAATAAGTATTTGACAGGCTAAGCCTCCTCTCCACCCTCTGTGTGGTGGCATCTCAATGCATCCAAGTCAGAGGAAAGAAAGAAAACAATCAGGAGGTGTAACTAGCCCCTGCTGGGTGCCCTGGGACCTGGGGGCTGAGGCCTGCAATGAGCAGAAGGTGGTGAGTCAGCCTAATAAAGTTAATGGCACGCAGACAGGCAAAGGAAATTGTGCGATCATGATGCAGCAACTGTCCCATAGCAGTTTGTTTCCATCATCCAGATGTGACTTCATCCCCCCACCACCCCACCCCTTTGTTCTTTCCTGTACGTGAACATTCTCTCTGCTGAGGTGGAGGGGATGACACACCATCTCCCAGGAAGGGTAGCAGTCTGTGAGAAGGAGATGCACCTAAAGGGCATGAAAGTGGGGGAGCAAGAAAGGGAGCTTAGGAACTGTGTGTGGTGGGACCACAGCTGCTGAAGAACCTGGGCTTTTCCAGCACCCTCACATTCGGTAGGTTTCTCCAGATGAACTGTCCCTGGACACTGGTGCCCATGGAAATCCTGTAGGGCAGAAGAGGCCTCAGGTAGCAGGCAAGGCAGGCCCCAAACTCCAGCAGTTGTTGTTCAGCTGCTATGCTTCTAACCATGCCTTTCTCTTCTTTCCCCAGGGAAGACGATGAAGCTGTAGAGATGCTTCCCTACGTGATTGCCACCCTTGGCTCAGCGGGGGCCACCTGCAAAACCTCCACATGCAACAACAGCACCAAGGACTACTGCTACAGTGCCCGGATCCGCAGCACTGTGCTGCAGGGGCTGCCCTTCGGAGGGGTGCCCACTGTCCTCGCCCTTGATTTTATGTGCTTTCTCGTAAGTACCTACTGTTGCTTCAGCACCTTCTTCCATGATTAGCCATGAAGGGAGGTCTTTAATGTTGAGGGCCCCAAATGCCATCCATTACTTTGCTGCTGGCTTACTTGGCTACTGGCTGACTTTGCGGCCCTGATCATGGCCCTGATTATGTCCCTTACCTACTGTGGGCTTAGCCACTATTGACTTAACTCAAATACTACCACACTGAGCCCATGGAAGGTGTTGCAAATTTTCCTAAGGACGTGGGTCAGATTAGGTGAGTCTTGCATCCCAAACCTCCTGCTTATGGTCCCAGGTCCCTGCAGCTTTACCCACCCAGAGGCTTTGCTTGTTCCTCCTTAGAAACTGCAGGACCACAGATACTGTAGGAATAATCTCGCTTTTCTGGGACCTGAGGGGCCTTTTGATCCTGTGGCTAACTTAGCTACTGTGTTGCACCCTGGACCTCTGCCTCCCACAGCCATCCAGATAGTTTGATTTTAACAGCCCTGGGGAAATGGTGCTGTCCCATGATCCCAGTGTGCTGTTAGCTGAGCAGTTCTGTCGCCTCCTACCCTGCCTGTTCCTGTGGTTCTGCACGGAGTTGGACAGTGCCTCATCTCACAGCTCTTCCTTTGCTCTCTTCTAGGCACTGTTGTTTGTCTTTTCAATTTTGCGTAAAGTTGCTTGGGACTATGGACGCCTGGCCCTGGTGACTGATGCTGACAGGTAAGCATGGGAGAAGGGCATGCATGGTACCCTTCTTTCTGTGGGGCAGAAAGGATAAATACCCCTGCATGTGCTGGGGGCAGCTGGGGAGGAGAGGCAAGCATCCCCTGAGCTCCAGGAACAGGAAGAATCCTCACTTACTGGCTTTTTTGCTACAGCATCCTTCTCCCAACACAGGGAGTGGCTACTGGCTCCATGTAACTTATGGTCCCTACAGTGACAGGTGCAAGAGCCCTTACAGAGGAACAGCAGGTGGAAGGCAGAGAGAGAGGAAAAAGGTCAAAGGAAGGGTGAGGGCTGCCACAGTAAAGGCTTTGTTAAGCCTCTGAAGGTATCTTTGGTTCTGCTGGGTGCCATTCTCGTTAAAAGCACTTTCAGGTGGTAGGCTGCATTTCCAGGTGCAGTACTGCTGTGCTAATGTGAGTTTAGCTTGCATCTTAAGTGCTGATGAATCGGTCTGGGTATGGATCCTTCCTACCCAATGCATTTTTGAGCTATAGTGTCTGTTGGCAAAAGCTAGGGACCATTAGGGATGGCAGCTCCACAGCAGAATGAAATGCTATGGTTGTTTTTGCTGGCAGCAGTAGGAAGGACAGTGATTATTTTCTTTCACTGCAGAACAAGGAACTCTCCTGGATTAAGCCAGAAGGGATGTGCAGGTAGTCTGCCCCTCTCCAAGGGTAGTTTGCTGTGCCTGTGGTGCTTTGTCACGTGCTAGAGGCAAAATGCAGCTTCTGAAGGCTGGCTGTGGTAGATGGTTCTTCCCTTTGAATCAGCTCCATGATCTCATTGCACCCGAAGGCTCAGATGGGGCTGAGCTCCAGCTTCTTTGGTTCCTTGGTAATACAGATTCAAGCAAGCTGCTCTTTAGGCACTCTGTGCACAACAGTGCAAAGAGTTGTTTTCTTCCAGCAGCAAACCAGGAGCTCTTCTAGTTTAAATAAGTGGTCCTGGATGGCATTAGATAAGCAGCTGTGTCCCTGTGGCTCCTCAGCCCCTCCTTTTCTGGCCTGGCTGGGGGAATCGGCAATGTAGGGACATCGGGGGAAAAAGAGGAGAAAGTAATAGCTGTATGAGGGCAGCAGCTCCTCAGGGTAAAGCTTTCTGGGCCTACATGAAAGCTTAGGTCATGTAAGTGCTTACTGTTGGTCACATGATGCACAGGTCTGGACTTAGGTGGTCTTTTTCTGATGCTTGAGGTGATGCTTGAGTACCTTTGGTACAAGGGAGTGGGAGCAGTGGCTGTAGACAGAAAGGCTGAGGGATGCCAACTCTCTGGTGAGAGACAGCTGGTAAGTGTATGGTGTGGTAAGAGTTGTGGATCACCAGGACCAAGATCCCAGGGAGGACCTCCTGCTGCTTGACCCATGTGTAGGGTGGGATGAGCATTTTGGGAGGGTAGCATGCAAGTGTGTTGGCTGCCTGGCTGGGGAGTAAAGGCATGGAAAGGGAGCTTAGACGACAGCTGAGCAGCCCTGGCAGGGTGTCCTGCCTGGCCTTGTCCCTCAGGGGCTCCCTGGGGCACCTATGGTGTGGAGCCAGGCTAGCTTCCCTTTAGCTGGCAGCAAAGCACTCTGCCCGCAAGCTGTTGGGGGCTCTGGGTTGTTGTGATTTGGGGTGATACTGGGCTCTGGAAGCAAGGTCTTCTCCAGTCTGACCATCAGCAGGTGTCTCTTCCCCAGGACAGTGTGGAGCCGTGCCGGGTGCATAGTTCCTTGTGACAGAGGAGACCCAGCACCTGCTCCCAGGGTTGTAACCTCTCCCTTTCTGTTTCTGTGCCCCCAGGCGCCGACGCTGGCAGACGGAGCGAGAGGAGCGGGAATAGTATGTTGTTTTCTCAGGGTCTCGTTTCTTCTCTCTTGCTTTCTCTCTTTCTCTCTCTTTCTCTCTCCTGTTCTCTTGCAGTTTTCTGTCTTGCTTCTGAACTAATCTAAGTGGCTGGGAGTTTGGGCTTGGATTTGTGCCTTTCAGTGGATTCACACTCTTTCCCTTCCCTTTGCGTCAGCCACTACCACAGCTGGATGCGCCCTGTTTTTTCCCTGTAGTCTTTAAACACTCCACAAGGGCAGCAGTGCCAAGGAGCTCCCTGTCCTGACCGAAGTGGAGGTTGCCACATCGTATGTCCTGCTCTACCACCTCCAGCTGTCCTGCCTTATGATGGAGAAAATAAACCCAATTGAGCCCACAGCACGCTTGGTCACATCCTTTGCCTGATCCTTCTTGTGCCAGGGTGCCACGAGGACTGCTCCCACACTGGCTGCAAGGGCAGATGGATGCACAGAGAGGATCTGGCAGGCAGTTGCAAGACTTACAGCTTTTTTTTCTTTACCTCATGAGGTTGCTGGGACCAGGGCAAGTGCTGGCCCTCGTCTCTTGCCACATGACCCCAACTGGCAGCACACCCAGCAGGGCAGCAGCACTTTTGTCCTTTCTCGCTCCCCCTGCAGGAGCAAACTTTTTGTCTCAGCACTGCTGAGAGCATCCTCCAGCACCGTGGCCTGGCATTGCCCATTAAACCTTGCCATGGACCCTCTCTCCCTGCTCTTCCCTCTTGCTGCTTTTATGACTAAGAAAAGAGCATCCCTTATGCCTCACCAATTGGCTGGGTGGTACACACCACAGAGGAGACAGTCAGCTGGTGTTGCAGAGCCTGCGAGGTCACTCCAGCCAGGCTGACGCAAGTCTAAGGCCAAGGCAGCAAGCTATAGCCTCACTTCTCATACTCCAACCACTTCCAAAGCAGGGGCC
The DNA here is from genome assembly GCF_028554395.1 of Pezoporus wallicus. Lineage (NCBI taxonomy): Eukaryota > Metazoa > Chordata > Aves > Psittaciformes > Psittacidae > Pezoporus > Pezoporus wallicus. The sequence goes on from NW_026639660.1 coordinate 3,558,086, forward strand.
TGCCACTGCTACTGCCTTGAGAGGGTACAGGGGTGCTCCTATTTTTGTAGCTGCTCCTTGCCCCCAAAGGAGCAGAGCAGTTGGAGTTACAAAAATAGAGATGGTGGTACCTGTGGTACATGGCATAGAGGGGACCCCTTGTTCATGCTTGAGTGCTTCACTAGTGTTTTGCTCTGCTTCAGGTGTGTCTGGCAACTTTTCCTTGCTAACACCTTGTAAGGGAAGTAAGGCAGAGTTAGCAGAACCATCATGCTATGAGGCTTTTGCAGGGGGGGCACCTCAGTTATCCTTGTGAGTGCTTGTCTCTCTCCAGGAGGCCACTTCTTCCTGCTCCTGTTCTTCATCTGAACTTGCTCTTGCTTCTCCCCTTCCCCCCAAAAGACCTACTGCTTGAGCTGGGACAGTGTTGGTAGCCAGAAACTTCCAAAAGCCTGTGGAGCTCAGAGAGGAAACCTTGTCCTGGCTGTGCTCCTCCAAGGCTGGTGGCACTTTCCCATCCCAGCCGTGCTCTTTGCTGGGGCTCAGGGACACATGTATGCCACCTTGTGCTCCCAGCCCTTGAATGTGCAACATCGCTCTTGGTGCAAAAGGGTATGTTTGTCTGGTGTGTCCACTTGCCAGTTCTCAAGCAAGGGCCCTTGTCCTGTCCGTTGCCAGGGCTTGTGGTAGCCATCAGCACTCAAATGGTGACTCGGTGTACCAGGAATTCGTGGCAACCTACCCACACCTCTGTGTAAAGGCAATGTTCACAGAGCCCTGTGGGGCTTGCCACCTGCACAGCCACCTCCTGCCTCATGCTGTAGCAAGCCCTTTCTATGGCATGCCTGGCCTCCCATCCTGGAGCCTGTGATTCCCTTGGCCTGAAGCTAGCCATGCCTGGACCCTGTCCTTCTCCTTCACTGGTGGGGCGGGCAGCAGGTAGGGTCCCACCTTAATCTTCTCATGGTTTAGGGCAGCCTTGCTGCCATCCACTTGCTTTGTTAAGTGCTTTGCTTTAAAAAGCCTGCAGCTACCATTGGAGCTCCCTCTTCAGCTTCTCATCTTTGGCAAGGCTTGGCATCTTCTGTCTTCTTAGCACTGCAGGTCATCCTCATTATTGTCTCTGCATCCCTGCAAATGGAGCTGAGTTAGCCTGGTCATCTCATAACATGGCACTCAGTTCTTCCCTCCAGTGCTGCTTCTGCTCTGCGCTTTGCTTTTCCAGTACTGAGGAGCCAAAAGCACACCATGTCATCATGCTGGGCTCTCCTCGGGGCTTCAGACAGCAGAAATTTGCCCTTCCTCCCTGCACCCAGCTGCAGGCCCTCTGGAGCTGAAGGTCCAAGAGCTTGGTTGAAACTTAGGCTGTCCCTCCAGCAGAGCAGGGCATTGGGCTGCACAGTTGCAAGGCTGCACACCACTGTTGAATCTGCACTGCTGTAGTCCCATGACCTTCAGCTGATTTCTTCTCCATTACTTCCAGCTAGGGACTCAGCAGGTGCTGCTGTGCTCTGATGGAGGCTGTGCGTCCCATGCTCTTTCCTTCAGCAAGGTTGTGAGGGTATTTTGCTCGTTCTCATTCCCATAGTGTCATCCACCTTGTCTCTAGCACTTGTCCTTCAGCTGCTTCTCTGGGTTCTTGTCCATCTGATCCTCCTTGAACCTTTACAGGGAGACCATGTTTTCGTCTGGTTTTATCCTTTGCTTCTAACCTTCAGATCAGCCATATCTCTTCTTGCACCTCCATGGTCCTAGCCTGCTGTTGTTATCTTGCAAGTGCTATTTAAATTAGGTCTGATCATTTTCCTGTCTCATTTGCCAGCTGCCTTCTGTTTCCATTCATAGCAGGGGCTGTTGTCTGCCTTGGTTGATTCTGCTGCAGGTTCTTCTTGTAGGACCCTGCCTGTGCGTGGAATAGAGCGGTCTGGGATATTCAGCTCTCTTGCTTTCCTGTCCTTTCACTTCTAGCTGTCTGCCCTGCTCATGCTGGAGGGATTTCCAGGCAGGAGGCTCAGCTGAGGCTGTAGAGCAGGTTGGGCTCCAGCCACCCACTGGGGCTCAGCTGCGTTCCTCTTCCTTCTGGGTTTCCCTGTGCTGAAGGTGTGGAGAGCTGGTCTAGCAGGATCGAGCTCACCAGACTCCCGACCTTTCTCTTCCCCAAGGCAAGTGTGGAGCTGCTGCCAGCACCTCTCCGGAGCTCTGGGGCTGCCGCCTTGTGGCCGCACTAGAGCTGGAGGAACTGCGGCTCCCTCTGGTTCCCCTTCCTCTCCTCGACAAACTCTGTGCTTAACAGACCTCGTCTGTCCTTCATGGCAGGCGCTGCCAGCCCCTCCTCACAAGTGCTGCTGCATAACGCAAGTGCCTCGCAGAAGGTGCTGATCGAGTAGCATCCGTGGCCAAGCCTGTGGGTCTGCAAGGCTCAGGGTGCTGTCTGAGGAGGGGTCTCTGTTTACTGCTATCTCTGATCTTGCATCTCTCATCTCAACCGGAGCAAACTGACCTGAATTAACCTCTGGGTCAGTCTTCTGGGTGCTCTTGGTTCCTGGCCAGGCTGCCTCCTCACGTCTCCTAACTTTCTCCCTCACCTCCCGCTTCTCATTTTAGCGTAGCCTCCGCCCTGCATTCTGACAACCATGACCGCTATGAGCGCCTCACCTCCGTCTCCAGCTCTGTGGACTTCGACCAGAGGGACAACGTGAGTAGCAGCAAGAGTCAAACACCTTGCCTTGATATGGCCAGGAGCCCAGAGCTTGTCTGAACCAAGGACTCTTCAGAAGAAACACAGTTTGCCTATCCCCAGGCATTAAGTCCTACACCTTGTAGTGTGTGAGTGTGGTGTAGACCTCAGGGTGACATAACTGTGGCTTCTAGACATGTGCTTAAATAAGTAGGCTGTACATAACTGTGGCTTTAACGGACATCTGTCCAACATGTTGTCTCAGCATGGCAAACAATACTTGCCAGCTTCTCTTCACACTGCTGGCTACTACTGTTTTCCTCTCTAAAGGGGAGGCAGAGTTCAGTAGAATAACAGGGTGTGATGGATGGGTGGTGAAGCACCCAGGAAATATTCCTCCCCCAGGTGTCCTTTGAGGAGCACTGGCTTGGCCCAGCTTTCCCAGTCCCCACAGAGCTCTTCTTGTTCAGAAAGATGGCTAAAGTAGTGCATTTTCTAGGTGCCCCCAGAGCCCGTGGGTTGCCTGGGAGGTTGGACAGCCACATGGCAGAGTCCAGCCTGTGTTGTGCCCCATGGAGTAGCACAGTCATCTTCATCTTGGCCTATCCATGGCTCTGCATGTCTGGGTGTTCATGGTCTGCCCTCCAAGTCCCTGGAGGTGCATGGACACCAGTGTGGTCCCAAGCCTTTGGAGGAGGGAGTGGGGATAAGGGAACACAGAATGATGTGAGCTCCTCCTGTATTCTTTCTGCACAGGGTTTCTGCTCCTGGCTGACAGCCATCTTCAGGATAAAGTAAGTGGCCCGGGACCTGCAAAGGGGACCCACATGGGGAAGAAGGAAAGGCATGGCAGGCCCTTGGAGCACCCAGCGCAGTACAGCTGTGTGAAGTGGCTGCCCTTGCTGCAGCCTCCTCTAGTGAAGAACACAAGCAAAGTGTGTCCTCTGGAGAGGACAAGCAAAGATGGGACTAGATAAAGAGTCCTGAAGCCGAAACTAAGGTCACATAGTGGGTCTGTGACAGAGAAGGGCACCAAGCCCAGGTCTCCCCTGCTCCTCTCCCTGGGACTCTTAGGGGCACTGCTATCCAAGGAATTGCTACGAAGGGGGAGCTGGGTGATGCAAGGAGACACCCCCAGCCTGATGATGCTCAGGCATAGTCTCCCAAGTACTTCTTAGCTTCAGAGCACTGTGGGACAGTATCTCAGCAGGGGAGGCAAGGTCCACCAGAAGGGTGTGTGCTGGGGTTTGCACGCGTCCAGCTGCCTGTCCTGGGGGGGCTGAAGGCCTGGCACATGGGGAGTGGGGCTGCAGTAATAGTTGAATGGACAGGTTTCTGCCCAGGCTGGTTCATGGGTGGGTGCTAGGCTCCCTACCACAGGGCCTGGTCACAGATGCGTATGGAAGGACCAGGGGTGCTGTGTGGGCTCACCAGGAGGGCAGCCATGCCCTTGTGCTTTTAACCATCCAGCACTTGAGGGAATGTGAAAGATTGAGGGTGTTTCTCTCCCTGGCAGGGATGACGAGATCCGGGACAAGTGTGGGGGTGATGCGGTCCACTACCTGTCCTTCCAGAGGCACATCATCGGGCTGCTGGTGGCTGTGGGTGTGCTCTCCGTGGGCATCGTGTTACCTGTCAACTTCTCAGGGGATCTGCTAGGTGAGAGCAGGGAGGCTTTGCTGGGCTTGGGGACCTGCTTTCAGCACCATGTCCCAGACCACTGGAGAGCAGTGGAGGGCAGGACAGGACTAACACAGACAATCCCTCACTGCTGTTTTGCTTTGAGTGTGGTGCATCCAGAGGGTCATCCTGGGCAGCCTGGGTTTTAGGGTGTTCTGCAAGTGACATTCCTGCAGTAGCCCACCCTAGTGGTGCTCTGTGCCACTCGGTGTAACTGAATGTGCTTGTGTCTGCCTCTTTCTCCCTAGAAAACAACGCCTACAGCTTTGGGAGGACAACTATTGCTAACCTGAATTCTGGGTATGTGTGGGCAGGGGTGGGATAGATAATTGAGGCCCTTGGGGGGCATTTTGTAAATGCTTATTTGTTGCAGAGCCTCACCTCTTTGAGGGTTGTATTTCTGCCCTCACTCTGAGGCTAGTGATTGTAGGGCATGTGGTTGTAGGGCATGTGGCCATGCTGGTTACACTGCTCATGGCCCCAGCACCTTCAGGGCCTGACCAGCCATACGTAGACCTGTAGTGGTAACCTTCCATTGACCTTTGTGGTCTCCCTTGTGACAGGAATAACCTGCTGTGGCTGCACACATCTTTTGCCTTCCTGTACCTGCTGCTGACAGTGTACAGCATGCGCCGGCACACCTCCAAGATGCGCTACAAAGAGGATGACTTGGTGAGCAGGATCTGGTCACTCTCCCAGCCATATTTTCCCATGCCCTTCTGTCAAGGTAGCCTTGACGAGAGTGCCGAGCACCCCGTTTCCCACAGCAATTTGGGACATTCTTGTTTTGACTGCTCTTTTATTCTGCCTGGCCAAAGGCAGATCTCCAGAGCAGCAGCCCTGACTGCCTGTGGGGAAACAGGAGACATCTGTGCTGGGTGAATGTGGGGGGGAACTCGTGTCTTCCTTGGGATTTTCTCTAGCTGCTTTTGCTGCCTTCTTAAGGGTACCCCTTGTTTCTGTTCAGGCAGCTGCAGTGTAAGACCTTAGCCTGTTGGTCTGCAGCACATCAGGATGCAGGATGCCAGCGGCTTGTGGAAGCATAGGGGAAGGGAGATCCCTGGGTGCTAAAAGTGATGGGGCTGCATTTTCCTGTCACTGACTCAGGCCTTGGAGGGTTTTGCTGCCATGTGGTCTTTCATGCCATCCACACCTGCATGCCCTCTCTTTTTTTTTTCGCTTCCTTTCTTCATTCCAGGTTAAGAGAACTCTTTTCATTAATGGGATCTCAAAATATGCTGAGCCAGAGAAGATCAAGAAGCATTTTGAGTGAGTCTCCCTGTATCCCTAATTAAAGGCTATTCTGTAACAGTGATGTTATTTGGGGTAATGCTACTGTGACCTAGAATGGCAGTAATACACTGAGAGCAGAAAGAGGTGAATACTTTTATTTTGGACATCTTGCTGTTATTTTTCTGCACATTTTATCTGAATGTGCAGTTTCCTTAGTATTATGCCTTGGGACATGCCCACCTATCTCTGGCAGAACCATACTGAGCAGTGTGCTAAGTAGTGGACAGGGCATATCCTGAGATACAGTCAAGTTCAGAGGTGAGATGCAGGCAGGAGATGCTCAAGCAGTGACTGTGGGATGTTGTGCTGCTGCTTCTGCCCTGATCACAGTCCTTGCAGAAAAGTATATTTTTAACAATAAAATTAAATTCCTCTCCGGTCAGGACCTCGGTGAACACAGTCAGGGCCATGTTTAGAAGGGACACATTTAGAAGTGCCATGGGGAGAGGAGAAATGTTTTGTACCTTTTGGGAACCCTTCTGCCTCTTCCCAATCCCAAACCCTGTGGTCCATGAAGGCAGAGAGGGTGTGGGGTTAGAGGGGTTCTTTGCTGCCAGAGGGTGAAAGTCCAAAGAGATATCTTGTGCTAGAGCCCAGAGGATGTAGTGTTTGTCCTAGGTGTTGCCTCCTCTGTAAGGGATAGAGCCTGCAGGCTCCCCTGCTGTCCCAGCAAACTCTTGCTATGCATCGTGATGCTCAGCCCCAGGGCAGGAGGGAAGCCGTGGGTGCATGGGGTTTGCTTGAGGATACAGCCTTTGGTGCCAGGTGATGAGCTGGTGCTTCCATCTGCAGGGAGGCCTACGCCAACTGCACTGTCCTGGAGGCCCGTCCCTGCTACGACGTGGCCCGGCTGATGTTCCTGGATGCAGAGAGGTAATGCCTGGTTTGGGAGAGGAGGCAGGGTGGGCCGGTGCCATGGGCTCCCTCTAGTCTGGTGCCACAGGAGCTTTTCTGAGCCACCCTGTTTCTTTCTCTCCTTCCTTCTCTTCCGCTTTCTGGTTTCAGGAAGAAAGCAGAGCGTGGCCGAATCTACTTCACCAACCTGCAGAGCAAGGAGAACACCCCATCCATGATCAACCCCAAGCCCTGTGGCCACCTGTGTTGCTGTGTCATCAGAGGCTGTGAGGAGGTGGGGGAAGAGCTGAGGTGTTGGGTGGGAGGGCACACGGGGGCTTGGGTCTCTGATCTGACCTTTGTTCCCCTGCCCAGGTGGAGGCCATCGAGTACTATACCAAGCTGGAGGAGAAACTCAAAGATGACTACAAGCGGGAGAAGGAGAAGGTGAATGAAAAGCCTCTGGGGATGGCCTTTGTCACCTTCCACAATGAGACCATCACAGCCATGTGAGTGCAGAGTCCTGTTCTCCACAGGAAGATGACCTGTCCCATCTCTCGCCTTAAATCAGGGGAATGCCAGCACTAAGGCATTCTCCTCGGTTTGTCCCTGCCAGCCCTTTGTTGTCAGCATCTCCCTCTTTCTCTTCTCCAGAATCCTCAAAGATTTCAATGCTTGTAAGTGCCAGGGCTGTGCATGCCGTGGGGAGCCCAGGGCCTCCTCCTGCAGCGAGTCCCTCCACGTCTCCAACTGGACCGTCAGCTATGCCCCTGACCCACAGAACATCTATTGGTGAGCAGTTCTGTGGGGCTCAGTGGGCCCTGCTAAGGGGGAAGGGGTGCACACTCTCTGTCTCCCTCCCCACCTGCTCCTCTGGTAACTGAATGAGTTGGTCTTGCTGAAGCCCAGCCTGGCTGAGCTAGCAATCTGATCTGACTTGGAAGGGGAAAGCCTTGGGCTGGTGCCTGAAGTGCTGTTCCTGCAGGCTGGGCTGTGGTGTGTATGTGGGGCTCTCGACCTGCCCTTCTCCCCCATGCAGCCATCCTGATGCCCTCCTTCCCCTTTCCCAGGGAACACCTCTCCATCCGGGGCTTCATCTGGTGGATCCGCTGCCTCGTGATCAATGTGGTCCTCTTCATCCTTCTCTTTTTCCTCACCACCCCTGCTATCATCATCACCACTATGGACAAGTTCAATGTCACCAAGCCTGTGGAGTACCTCAATGTAAGGCCTTCAGAGACATGTGCAGTATGGGTAGCATGAGAACCACCCCTATGACCTGCAAGGCTGGGGATAGGGAGAGAAATTGGCCAGGCTGCCGTGGCAGCTGCTGTGCTGGGCCATCAGTGTCAGCAAAGGCAGCAGTACCTACGGCTGGTGCAGAAGCTGACACACCATGTAACACATGGTCTCTTCTCTGCCATTGCAGAATCCTATCATCACCCAGTTCTTCCCCACCCTGTTGCTGTGGTGCTTCTCTGCTCTGCTGCCCACCATTGTGTATTACTCTGCATTCTTTGAAGCACACTGGACCAGGTAAGGACAGCCAGCGCCTGCTCTGACTCACACCAGCATGCTGCCCGGCCACTAGACATTATCACTGACGTAAAGCTCCTGCTGGATCCTTCTGCTTGACCTTCTGTTTTCCACTCCAGCCATGGTGTTACGTTGCACTTCTTCGACACCTGGGGTCTACCATAGACAGCTGTTCTGACAGTCTTTAGCTGCTGTTGTGCAGCATGGTTGTCTGAGCAGAGCTTAACATAGGTCTACAAGAAGACGAAAGCTGGCAGGAGTTGAGGCTAGTTACTGGTGGCAAATGCTAGTAGCAAGGGAAGTCTTGGCTCTGGTGGGCGGGCAGGAGTGGTGTGCCTGTGCCCATGTGTAAGTCATAGCTTTTCCAAGGGAAAGATCACCTTATTTGCTATGGCTTCTGGACATAGGGAAGGTATTTGAAGCAAAGAGTATTAAGAATGTGCTGGTTGTGATGCATGTTCCCCACAGGACATGCGATGTAAGCTTTGCTCTCTGCTCTGTGTTGCAAAAGCTGGTGGGGAGGATGTGACCACATCAAGAGAGATGACTCTGAAGAGTCATTATCAAGAGAGTCCTCTAAAGATAAGAGGGGTGGGAGGGCCTGTGAAACAAGGAAGGGAGGAACTGGGACTCAAGAACAGACTTTACACTCAGTGGAAGGACAGGGAGCAAGTCCACATACCGGCAGTGGACAGGGTAGGATTCAGATCAGACACTGGGAGGTGCCCTCTGATGGGAAAACCATGGGGATACTTCTGGTCGTGGCGGGGTAATGGTGAAAGATTAACGGCCTCCTCTCTGCCCTCAGATCTGGAGAGAACAGGACAACCATGCACAAGTGTTACACCTTCCTCATCTTCATGGTCTTGCTGCTGCCATCACTGGGCCTGAGCAGGTACAGGTGGTGGGGAGGGAAAGCAAGTGCAGAGACCAGGAGCATGGGGAGGGTTGAGATGCACCCCTGGTAGTTCTCCTACACGACATTCTTTTCCCACCGCACAAGTGCCCTGGTCACCACTCTCTCAGGAAGGTGACAGTTTAGTTCTGGCTGGGTCTAGGTTGGACCATACCTGTTTGTGTCTCTGAGAAGCTCACTGAATCAATGTGCAGATGCATTGACACGTGTCGTGGTGTTAGAAATAAGACAAAATTGGCATGGTTCGTGGATGCATGTGAAAAGCCTGCTCGAGATCTGCTGGTGAAGGAGGCACTCCCCACACCGGTGCCTTGCATGCTCCAAATTTTGCACAAAACTGGTGAACTTGCCGTTCGAGCCAGCTCAGTGTAGGTTACACCTCTTGACTGCATGGGCAAGTTATGTGTAGGCTGCAACAATGCTTGTCTGTTTGGATGTGAGCCTCAGATCTTCCTGCAGTTACAGAAATGCTCTGTGGCAAACACCAGCCTTAGGCACAGGCTCCCAGCATTGAACGGTGGCTGAGTAGGGAAACTAGGAGGTAGGAGTGGGACTGGGGGTCCTCACTGATGGGAATTGATTACATGTGATAGTGTGGGGGATCTTTACCTTCCTAAATTCAGGATTCAGGGTGCAGCCCCTCACTGGTGAAGTCAGGCAGCTCTTGAGAATAGACAAACTCTGAAAGAGGGAGAAGAATAGTCCTCCTTCCCAGGGCATGTAGTGATATAGGACAAGGGTAACAGTTTTAAACTGAAGGAGGGTACATTTAGATTGGATATAAGAAAGAAATTCTTTATTATGAGGGTTGTGAGGCACTGGCACAAGTTGCCCAGAGAAGCTGTGGCTGCCCCATCCCTGACAGTGTTCAAGGCCAGGCTGGACAGGGCTTGGAATAACCTCATCTAGTGGAAGGTGACCCTGCTCATGGATAACTAGATGAGCTTTAAAGTCCCTTCCAACCCAAACCACTCTGATTCTGTGATACAAGCTTACAAATGAGGCAGCTAAATGCATTTTGACTAGAATACTGTTAACAGACCACACTTCCTTCTTGAGCACTCAGTCCCCCTGCAGTGCCCAAGGTGCCAGAGGATTGGATAGTTTTATATCAGAAAATCAGAATTGAGGAAAATGGGATTTCTTGTTTGTTTGTTTTTAATCTCTGTTTTGGAGAGGACCTTGTACCTAATCAGTTTCTTCTATAGTCAGTCACCTGTTCCTTGCATGAGGGAAGAACAACAGAGGGAAGAAGAAAATACTTTACTGACAGGATCAGGTCAAAAGGAGAAGACTACACGAGAGCAGGAAGCTTTACACCCCTTTTTGGGTGCTGCACTGTTTTCTCCAGTGTTTGATTTACATAATTGCTAGTGACATATCCCAAGAGGGAACAAAGAAGTCTATGGTCAGAGCTTTGGGTCCTTCTAGCACAGCTTCCACGTCCTTGCACGTGCATGTCTGTGTGATCACTGTGTCTGACTGTTCCTCTTTTCTTCCTGCCTCCTCCCCCACAGCTTGGATGTGTTTTTCCGCTGGTTGTTTGACAAAAAGTTCCTTGCCGAAGCTGCTGTACGATTTGAGTAAGTAGAGCTGAGCAGAAGGCCCTTGTTTGCGATGTGGGGAGGTTCTTGTTGGTGTCCAAAGGTCCTGGGGGTTCCTGGCTACTGCCCTGCAAGGCAGGAGCACCTCCTGCAGCCTGCTCTTGCTGCATCTCCCTAGGTGTGTGTTCCTGCCAGACAATGGGGCCTTCTTTGTCAACTATGTCATCGCCTCTGCCTTCATCGGGAATGCCATGGACCTGCTGCGCATCCCCGGGTTGCTCATGTACATGATACGGCTCTGCCTGGCCCGCTCAGCTGCGGAGCGGAGGAATGTCAAACGAGTGCGTAGCGGGGCTGATGGGCATGGGTTGTGGCCTCCCCATGGGGATGGGAGTGCTGGAGTGGGGCCCTGGTGGGGTTGTGTGTGCTACCCCTGCTCAGCTCCCAGGGACATGCTGACATGTCTCTGTTCCCTCTTGCAGCACCAGGCCTACGAGTTCCAGTTTGGGGCTGCTTACGCGTGGATGATGTGCGTCTTCACTGTGGTCATGACATACAGCATCACCTGCCCCATCATCGTCCCTTTTGGTAAGTGATACCCCTCTGCCTCCTTGTGTCAAAGGCTGGGAAGAGCCTTTGAAGGTGGCAAGAAGGGTGGCTTGGGGGAGATAGAGGTCAGTTGTCAGTCAGAGGTGTTGGAAAAGGGGATGATTCTCTGTTGGCATACCTCCCTTTCTCCCAGGGCTCATGTACATGCTGCTTAAGCACCTGGTGGACCGATACAACTTGTATTATGCTTACCTGCCTGCCAAGCTGGACAAGAAGATCCATTCAGGGGCTGTGAACCAGGTGGTGGCAGCCCCCATCCTCTGCCTCTTCTGGCTTCTATTCTTCTCCACCATGCGCACAGGTGAGTGCTGAGCTGGGATGCCAGCCCCTGGCCTCCTACAGAGCCACTTCCTTTGCCAGGCTGTGGTCCTGGCAGCCTGTCAGTCCCTCTGACACCACCACTTCGGTTTTCCTTTGCCCCAGGGTTCCTGGCCCCCACTTCCATGTTCACCTTTGTGGTCCTTGTGATCACCATTGTGATCTGCCTGTGTCACGTCTGCTTCGGGCACTTCAAATACCTCAGCGCTCACAACTACAAGGTGAGGCAGAGTACTGGGTAGGGGTGTGGGACCTTCTGCTAGTGAGCACAGCTCAGCCACGGAACAGCCGGGGCTCCTGGGGAATCACAGCCTGCTCCCCAGAAGAGCCTCTCAACCCTGGGGTCTCTTCCCAGAGGGGACAGTCCCAAGGCTGTCCCTGCTGTCTGTATGCTGCTCTTGTGGTAGGACAGCAAACACATTGACCAGCAGTCTTAACTTCTCACTTCCTTTGCAGATTGACCACACGGAGGTGGACGCTGTAGAAAACAGGCAGAATGGGAGACCTGCCACCAGTCTGCCGGCTCCCAAATCAGCTGTGAGTCCCTGTCCCCACCTCCGTGTCCTACTGTGCTCCTTACCCAGGTTTGGGAAGGGGGTAACTCCCTGTCAGAGTAACTTACTCTTCACTGCTCTGAGGCAGCACCCAGAGTCTCCCAGTGAGGGTGGGAGGCAAGTGTTAGGTGCTGTGCCCCTCGCGGGGTGGTGAACTGTAACACCACACATACACATGCATGCACACTCAACCCTTTCCCACTGCTCCTCAGATGCTGTGTGTTTACTCTCTGCCTCTCTCAGCTGGGACAGTGAATCCAGCTGGGTCAGTCTCACTTCTCATTCTGCATCTTTGCATGTTGCCTGTCAGCAAAGGCTGTCGCATACCACAAAAGCAACACAAAGGGGTCTCTGTGGGCATTGCCTTGAAGGCCATGAAAGTGCTTTGGGGATTCTCCCCTCCCCTGCCCAACTCTTATGATCCCAGAGTCAGTTTTCTGTATTTCTCCTTGGTTCACTGTATCATTCAGCTGCTTCCTTTCACCATGACACTTTTCTATTTGGGTTATGTGCAGAGCAGTTCAGGGGGTACATGCAGAGATGGGGTACAGCAGTGCCTCCTGCTTTCTCAGGGGAGCTGCACTGGGGTGTGTGTTATGTAATGCAGGCTCCTTACTAGTCTCCATGTACCTAAGGGCAGTGGCATCTTGCCAAAAGGAGATTCACATAGGAAGCAGGCACAGCCCCAGAGGGACACATATACTGGCAAAAAGGGAGCACAACCTTCCAGTCCACATGGGCTCCACAGAGCTGAGAAGCTCCATGCTTTCCCAGCCCTGGCTCCTAGGGATGCTGTGCTTTGGCAGATCCACTGTTGCAGGGCCAAGCCATCCCCACTTTTAGCCCCTCTCCCAGAGTACATCGTGTGAATTCTGGACCTTTCCTCACCTTTCAAATGTATCCCCACTCTCAGCCTCTTGCATGGCTCTTTGTGTATTGTGCTGTGCTGCCAGGAGAAGCCCCTGGGCTCACGTGTGTTTCTGCTCTCTCCCATCCCTCACCTGCCCTGTGCCTGGCCTGGCAGAAGTACATCGCCCAAGTGCTGCAGGACTCCTCACCGGAGGGCGAAGCAACAGAGTCAGAGGAGCAGGGCTCACAGGATGAAGAGCTCATCAATGCAGATGGCATGAACGACACGGATTTCCAGTCCTGTGAGGACAGCCTCATAGAGAACGAGATCCACCAGTAGGGACCTCGGAGGGTGGGAGGGGAAGGAGGCCCAGGAGCAGGGCAGGCTGTGCACATGGAGACCTAGGGAGAGGCACCCAAGGGTGCTGGCTGCTGCCCTTGCCCACCTGCCCCCCGGGGGCTGCTGCCTTCAGTGGGGGCAGGAGCCCTGTCACAAGCTCTCCATTTCCCTGCCCTTCCACCCTGCGCTGGCCCGGCAGCTTGGCGGGCATGCTCTTTTACTAGCTACCTTCTTCAATGTGTCCCCAGACCCCAAAACCCCAGGGGCTGGGGAGAAGGGGGACTCTGACCTCCATGGTGCTGCTCTGGACCTGCAGGGAGGAGGAAGAAGGCTGGGTGAGCTGTGGGGAGGGGCACAAGGGGAACCTTTGGGGTCTTCTCAGCAGGCCCCTCTGTCCCCCTTCCTCCTGGCAGGAAACACTAATAATTTATTAGACTTGCAGGAAAATGATGAACTAAAAGCTTTAGTCAGTGTATGGGAAGCCCCACCTGGGGGGGGTGCCTTCTGTTGCACCTTCTCCCCTTGCTTGCACGTGCCCTTTCTGACCCCCTTGCAGCACCCACCCGTGGTGTGACATGCCAGGAGCTGGGCCAGGCACTGGGGTGGTGACAGACATCCCCCCCATGGGGAAGGGGCCAGCCTGGCCTCATGGTCAAGGGTGGCACTGCTGTGGGGAAGGAACGTGAGCCAGGCAGCCCCTTGCAGGGTGAGGGGTGCTGAGGGCAGGAGGAGGCGCAGGCAGCCTCTCCCCCAGGTCCTGTCCCCTCCTCCCCAGGGGTGCAGGCAGGTCATTTTAAGTGGCATTTTACTCCCCTTTCAAACAAATCAACCAGACCCCTGTTTGGTACTATGGCCCCCTTTGCTGCTCTGTGTCTCACAGCAGGGTCAGGTCTCAGGGGCAGGGGTACTGTGCTGGGGGGTCTCCTGGGTGCTAGGGAGAAGGGGTCCTGGACCACAGGCCCTCAGCACCCTGCGGGGCCACCTCTGCCTGGTTTCAATGGGGCCCCATGGGCTGCTTTCCCTGAGCTGTTGCAGGGTCTTGGCCCAGCTGAGGAGTTCAGAGAGGGAGGGAGCCCTGGGAGAGCAGCCCCTGGGAGCCCTCTCTGAGCAAGACCACAGCTTCAGGAGCACAGAAGCTTCCTGGGGCTGTGCTGGCTTCCTTCAGCTGCCCTGACTGGGTGTAGGCTCCCCTGCCCTCACCCAGCCTGAGAGGGGGGCTGTTCCTGCCCTACCTCTGCCCTTGACCCTTTCCTGGTTGTAGCTGTGTCCCAGAGGCAGGAAGGGGACAGGTTGGATGGGAGAGGTGGATTGGAGCCCCTCGCACCTGCAGGAAGGTCTGACCCTGTTTAAAGGCTCTTCGAGAGAAGGTTTCTGGACAGGATCAGTTACCCTCAATTGCTTACCCCTTCCCCTTGTGTAAAATGTAAAGGAAAATAATAAATCTCCCTGCTATTGAGCTATATTTATTTCCCTCAACCCCTGCCACCATCCTGTTTGGTGCTCATTGCAGACGCTACCACCCTCCCTTTGCCTGTCCCCTGTGGGTTGCTGCACTGGCCCAACTGGGGCCATACCCTCCAGGGTCTGACAGGCTGGGTGGAAGGGGACAGTCATTTACCTTTTCAGTCACCTGTGCTGGCCCTGGAGCTCCAGGCACTTTAATAGACCTGAACAAGTGACACATCAGCCCTGCCATTGCTCTGCTATGGGGCAGGGTGGTCCCATCCATGGCTTCTCTCCCCATCATCCCCCAGAGGAGAGGAACCAGGCACACAGAGCCAGGGGCCTGCTCTGGGAGGATGTAGCTGACTTTCCTGCACGCCTCTCTGTAGGAATCCTAGGCCTGGAGGAAAGGGGGATGAAGGGGAAAAGATGTGGGTCTTCAGTGCATGGGGAGGGCAGGCCACCCGCCTCCTGGGGCTTGGCTGGGGCTGGAGCATGTGTGAGTGCAGGGGCATGGTGAGTGTCACGCGTTCCCCCGGGGATGAGACAGAAATGACATGAGAGCTCCCAGGCTGAGGCAGGGAGGATGTTGATCCTGTTCCTGCACCCACTTACCTGCCCCACCCTGGTCCAGTGGCTGGGATGCTCCAGTCTCTAGGCACAGCCACAGGCTGGGGCTGCCCCTGTGGCTGTGGGGGCTCTGCCCACAGAGAGCTGTGTGTTCCGAGTGGCACTGTCTGTAGAGATGTGTATAATACCCTGTATATATTTGTGTACAAAAGAAAAGGAAAAAAGGAGCTGTTGTTCTTGCAGTCTTTTCTTTGTGGAGTGGGCTGGGGGCTGGGGCCTGGGAGGAGAGCACCCCAGCTGCAACAGGGATGCAGGAGCATGTGTGGTGCAAAGGAGGAGTGGAGGGTTGTGTGCTCTCCGTGTCAGTGCAAGCCCTTGCCCTCTTGCCAGGACCCCTGCCGTGGCTCACAGGCTCCCCAGCACAAGCAGGCTTTCCCTCTGGCTTGCAGAAGCATCAGAGGCTTTGCTGCTAAAAGCAGGTGGATGGGGGAGCTGCATGCATTTACGCTGGGGTGCAGGAAGAAGCTTTGGGAATGGTGTGGGAGGGGAGTGTTGCTGGTAGCCAGGTGGCAGATGTCAGCCCAACCCCAGAGTCTCAGTAGCCTTTTAAGTGGCTGCTCCTGCCACCTCCAGACAAAAACCTGTCTCAAAGGCTGCTCTGGGTGGACAGCTAAAGCCTTTGGGAAGGGATGAGGGGTGCTGGCCCCTGGCATGCAGCTTGGCTGAGTCTACTTTCCTGCTGTGTGATGCTCCTTGCAGCTCTGCTATCCCCTGAGCACGGGCAAGCAGCCAGCCCCCAGGACTGCTCCCTGCTGCTCTGGGATGCAGTCTGGAGCCGGGGTGCTCCCAGCAGCTGCTGCACACACAGGTTTGTGTACAGTGCCTGTTGCTTGGAGGATGGCACGAGGGAGAGGCGATGTGTGGGGCAGGCCTCAGAGATGGACGGGTGAGCGCAGCCTCCCAGCTCGGTTCCCACCTCCAAGCGTTCAGGCTCTGCAGCTTGACGTGCCAGCAGCACAGCATGAACCGAGGGCACAAAGCTCTCCTTCCCCGAGCAGCCCACAGCCGAAGGGACAACGCCTGGACCCAAACAAAGAGCGCTAAAGACCAGAACGGTGCCTGCTGCCAAGTTCCTGCAGACATTGCGGCAAAGGGAAACTTGAGGGAAGAAAACAAGGAAATTACACAGGTATTTGTGCAGGTATTTGACAGAAACTGCTCCCAAGCACAAGGGGCAGGACATGGGGAATCCTGCGTGATGGGATTATGCAGGAGGTGACTCCTACCCCAGGAGAGTCAGCTGTGAAAGCAGCTTTAAAGGCCATTGAGGGATAATGAGGCAAGAGATGAACAGGAGGTGAATGGGGTCACAAGGGTGGGCTCTGTCCTGGGTGGGTCTGAGCAGGCAAGGCAGGCAGTGGTGGTTGAGGCCAGTGACGAAGCTTCCAGATCCATTCAGGTGAAAACCAGGGCTTGTTCTGTCCTGGCACTGCAGGACTGCTTGCTCCTTGTCAAAGCATGCTGCTGCCTGCAGCTCGGTGCAGAGCTGTGATGCCAGCAGGGACCCTTCCAGCCTGCGGGCAGGGGGCACAGCTGCCTTTTGGTTGAGATTAAGAGGGAGTGGCTGCTGTGGCTGGGCTGCAGCCATAAAGGGCACCCCAAAACCTCCTCTGCATCAGGGTGGGCAGAACAAACTGCTTGTGGTGGCTTCTCTTAGGTGGGGATGGGAACAGGACAGATCCAGTGTGTCCTGGCCAGGACTTTCCCTTGTGGGTGCAGCAGCAGGACCATGTTACAACTGGCTTTGAATGTGCCGGTTGCCCTTCCCACAGGCAAAGGATGCAGCTCCTCACCCCAGGTGCAACCTGCTCTGTGCCTAGCAAGGATTTACCCCCCTGGGGCAAGGTGGTGTGGGTTAGAAAGCAGGCACTCTGGGGAGCACTCAGGAGCCATGCACGAGGGGAGGAGAAGGAACCCACAGTTGGTGACATCTGTTGGGCTGTGGGCCATGCTGGGCTAAGCTGCATCAGGGCAAGCTGTGCTGGGCTGTGCTGGGCCATGCCATGCCACACAAACCCATGTTGCTGTGGCCATGTCTGCTGGCGAGGGCACCACCCAGCATTGCTGCACCCTGAGTCACAGAGGGCACGCACGGGCATCCCCACTGCGAGAAGCCCCAGGGCAATGGGGCCTGCTGGGGTGGCCCCGCTGGCACCCAGCAGCAAGGGGCAGCTGGTGGGGGGGTGCTGGCCGTGACTGCTTGAGCTTGCAGGAGCAGGGTGGTGCCTCCCCAGGCAGCTGGGAAGGAGACCGCAGGACTGGGCAGACCTGGGTCGAGTCCATCCCTTGGCAGTCCTGGGTCCTTGATGATCTTAAAGGTCTTTCCCTACCTAGTTGATTCTATGAGAAGGAGCCACACAGCGGATGGCACCCACTGGAACCACCATGCTCAGCCCCGGCGCCAGAAGGTCAACAAGCCCTGGGCTGAGGTGCCAGCCGCCTGGGGCAGTGCCATGTCACCCCAAAACCCTTTCCTAGGGAAAGGTCTCTTCCTCTTCTCCTTTAAGCCCCGGTTTCAGGGTGCAGCTCGCCCTTAGCTCGGAGCAGAGGCAGAAGGAGCGCCCCAGCCCGGCGGTACCGCAGCTGGGAGAGGGCGCTGGCAGACGGGACAGCACCAGCAACCCCAATAAATCCCCTCCCCGTAGCTGCGAGCTGCCGCTACGCCTTTAATTCCCCCTCCCACCGCCCTCCCTGCATCCGCACATCCTGCCCGCTGAAACCCCACCTTCCGCGGGGCTGAACCGGGCCGGGCCGGGCTGGGCTGGGCTGAGCCGGGCAGGGCGGTGGCGGCAGCAGCTTCCGTAAGTCACCCTCATCCCCACATTTACCCGACCCCATCACGGGGTTAGCACCAGGGTGGGGGATTCCCCGGGCTCTGGGCTTCTCCAGGTTCGCGGGTCTATCCCACCATCCCCTTTCTGTCCGCGGCGATTTTTGCATTAGATAATGCAGCCACAGAGAGCCGGAGGCTTCCCGATCAGGGCGGAGAGTAAAATGGGTACCGCAGCCACCCCGGATGCAATGGTAACCCTGCATGTCATCGAGGGGATGCGGGAACATACAGGGGAGCTTGTGGGAAAGGAAGGTCTTTGTCCTTCGGAGGACTGGGGAGGGCCTGAGAGCTGTCTGCGCAAAGTGGGACCCTATGAGCAGCTGTGGCTCCTTGCCCCGCGATGAGTATGCGGCAGGATGCGGTGTCAGGGCTCGGCCTGGCTGGTTTTAAGGAAGGGAGCTCCCTATTCCTTCGATCTCTAAGAGCAGCTGGCTCTTAGAGACCTTTCTTAGAAGAGAGGTGTGCAGAGATTTTTTTTGTCTGGACTTCAGCAGTGATGCTGCCCAGGGGTTTTTAGTACGGGCTACGGTACCACGAGGTCAGGGATCCTGCGGGGACCAGCATGTCTTTCATTCCTACCCGGGGGGGAATCGGAGGTGCCTCCACACAGAGGAAAGCATCATCCTGTGGTTGGATGGTGCCAGGTGTGGAGAACCGCCCTGGGGGCTTGGCTTGTCTCTGCATGCACTTGCCTCCACTGTGTAGGACCTGCAGTGCCCAGCAGTATCAGCCTCGGGAGGTGTCAGCAACTGACCCTATTTCTTCGGGCCCCACGTGGTTCCTGTCCCATATCGGGGTCTCAAATGTTTTTCCTCACTCTGCGCTTGCGTGACCTCCGTCTGCCATGAGCACAACCTTCCCGAGTATTTACAGCCACGGAGCTAAGAATAACTCACATGCTGCCCGTGTCCAGGCAGCACAGAGCTCCCCATGGCCGCGGCCATGTCCAGCACTGGTAGGCAGCGTGGGAGCGGGTGCAGGGGGCTGTGGTGTGAGTGCTGGGGAATGGGAGCTGGAGGCTCTGTGTGTGACTGCGTTTGGGATTCCTCCTCCCACGGTGCCCCTGGCCTCTGGGCAGAGGCCTGGACCAGAGGAGCCATCCCACCAGCTCTGCAGGCAGCGAGTGCCTTGCTGCTGGGAGAGGCTGCCAGGGTGCTGGCTGCAGAGCAGGAGTGGGAGGGAGGAGATGGTGGAAAAGAGCCATTGTAGGGGATAGAAGGGTTGGTGCTGCCTTGGAGAAAAATAGTGAGTTTAGAGCATCCCAGGGCAGGCAGAGTGAGGGAGAGGAGTGGATTTTCCTCCTAAAAAGCTCCTGGTTAGGGCAGCCCCTTGGGTTAGCAGCCAAGTTTATGCTTTTTGCATAGGAGCTTGCACTTTCCATTGTTGCCTGCCTTCCCTTTGCTATCACAGCACTGCAGAACAAGGAGAGCCACCTCTCCAGTGCCAGGATGCACGCTGCTCCCTAGGATGGGGCACTGGGAAGGCAGCAGGCCAGCACTGGCACCCCAGCCCAGTGCTCTGCACAGGTCACTGGCTCCTGGGTTATTTACCCAAGGACTGTTCCACTGCTTTGTGTGGGGTAACCTCTGGCATATTCAGTACTGAGAGGGAGCTAAGATGGGGGGAGTGGGGCAGGGTAAGCGGCAAACACCAGCGGGCCCATGGTGTTGCCCCCTGGCTCTGCTGCGGGTGACCCTGCTTGCATGGACGGTTGAACCAGGCAGCACTGGAGCGACCGGTGCGGGGTGGGGGCTCTGCCCTACCCCGGTCTGCTGGTGCCGGGGTGCCCCGCTGCACCCCACAGCCCTTCCCCGGTGCCTCCCGCAGGCTGCTCCGCTGGTTTGAGTCACCCGGCCCGTGTGTGCGCCGGGAAGGTCCGTCCCCTCCCGCCCCTTCCTTCCCTCGTCCTTCGCCGGCCCCATAGATAGAGCTGTGCCTGCGCCCGCCGGGCTCCTCCCTTCCCGGCCCTATTGACTCAGTGCTCAGGCAGCCGCGGCGGCTTTCGAGGGAGACGGAATGGGAGAGGAGCCCAGGGGCTGGGACACACTGCGGGGCGGCCGGTGACGCCCTCCCGGCTGCGACGGACGAGGAGGAGCCGGGATGAGGGAAGGTACCGGGAAGCTGCGCCGGGAGGAGAGGCTGTGGGAAGGCGGAAAGCGGCAGAAATTCCTCCAGGCGCGGCCCTTCTGTGTATCAGGAACAGGACAGGACGGGAGAGCCGCGGTCTGGCCGCTGCTGGGCTGCCTCCTCCCAGCCAGCCCTCAAAGGGGCTCTGCTCCTGTGGTGTCCTCTAAAGAGAGCTGGGCTGCGGTGGCCGGGCTGGAGGCCGTGGCTCAGAACGGGGCCGGGCTGGGGCTGGGATTTGGGGTGATGCTCCTGGCACTTAAGGCACCCCGGAGATGTTCTGTGTGCCGGGACATTGCCCCAGGACAACGCTGATGGAGAAGGTCCCTGCTGTGGGAATGGTGGTGAATTGTGGGTGCAGCCGTGGATGTGAAATGGCTGATGTCCCCAGGGGTTGCTCGGGCAGCGGACCCTGCCTCAGCCCCACCATGCTTTTCCATTTTCATTGCAGGGAGCGGAGCTGAAGGTAGGGCTGCCGGTGCCCTGCCATGAATCCCTTTGGTGGGATGGCTGCCCGTCTGCAGAGAGACCGCCTGAAGGCCGAGGGGCTCGGCCAGCACCACAACGCCATCAAGTACCTCAACCAGGACTATGAGGCTCTCAAACAGGAGTGCATTGAGAGCGGCACCCTCTTTAGGGACCCCCAGTTCCCAGCTGGCCCTTCTGCCCTCGGATTCAAGGAGCTGGGGCCACACTCCAGCAAGACAAGGGGGGTGGAGTGGAAACGTCCGTCGGTAAGTGACAGGCTTGGTTCTCCTTGGGCTGGGCTGGGCTGGCATCCCTGCCCTGCAGTGTCTGCACTGATGTGGTTTGCCAGGCTGCAGCCTGTTGCTGGCCTTCTCCTCTCAGTGCTCAGTCCCTTCAGTGCTGCATAACCTCATTTCCCAAGGGCCTAGAGCAATGCCCCGTGAGTTTCTACTTGAAAAAGCATCATGTCTAGCAGGCCCTGCTTCCTCTGGGCAGCAGGCTGTGGGCTTTACAATGTGTGGGCTATGTCATTGCTTCTAGGTGTCGTGGCATGGATGTGTCACCCTTGGTAACTGGGGCTTTTGAGGGTCTGTATCTCCTGGTGCTACGAGTGCAAGGAGAATGCCATTAGTCTATTTAGCTGTGTCCTCCCATGGCTATAGCAGCCTTACCTTGATGGCCTTGGAGTTGCAGTCCCCAGGCAGAGATTTCCCTGGCAGAAGGCAGGTGGCATGCATCTCTCAGAGACCCTAGCCCCTTCTTCTCGAGTCAGAGCTGCAGTGGGTGCCAGTCTCCCAGAACCCCAGGCCCTGCCAAGATCCAGCATCTGACTCCCTTGTCTTCCTGCAGGAATTAGTGGATGACCCTCAGTTCATCGTTGGAGGTGCAACCCGGACAGACATCTGCCAAGGGGCCCTGGGTGAGTGCTGGAGCTCTGTCCCCGGATCTTGGTCTGGAGAGCAGTGGCTGGAGAGGGCTGGAGAAGAGGTTGAGAGTGGAGCAGTTTCACAGCACCTTTCTGCAGGCCCATGCAGCGCATTTTCATGCCAGCCTCTGCACAACCATCCCTGTACCAAAGCTCCCTTCCCATTTTCCTTTCCCAGTGGAAACTGGAAGGGGGGGGGACACCTGTTGATGGGTTGATGTGTGCACAGCCTGACCACGCTGTGATCAGTGGAGATGTGGGGTGGATCCATGCCTGACGCATGCTGACAACAGTGCCAGGAGCTGCTCCAAAGAGCTCCTTGCTTTGGTGAATGGTGAAGGATGGCAGCTGGATGGCAGTAACAAACTTAGGTGAGGTTGTGCTGGTCATGACAAAGTGCTTGCAAAGGAGTATGTGGCAGAAAGGAACTAAGAAGGGAGCTATAAAGTACAGATGGTGATTTCTTATTTCTCCAGGGGTGTCTCCCAAGGCAGAGGCACTGAAACAAGGAGAGCAGTGTTAATGGGCTGGGTACGCTGTCAGGGCTGGCAACTGAAACCAGATCCGGGTACCACCAAGAGCGTCATCCTGATCTGGATCAAGTTGGGTACCCAACTGGGAGTAGACACACAGCACTCTGTTTTCAGGGCTGACCACATTTAACACATCCAGTAATTAGAACAAACTCGAGGTGGTAACTGGAGCACCTAACAGCCCAGAGCACTGTGGTGATGTTCAGTTGGTCATTAAAAAGTGTGGATTGCCATTTTGTCAAGCCACAGCCCGGTACGGGTTTTCCAGCTCCAGGCTAAGGTGTGACACGCTTCAAAAGCAAAGGAGAATGGAGAACCAAGGCAAACAATTTAAAGTGCAGTGCTGGCCTGGAGCAGCACTTGTGGTTAAGAGCACTTGGAAGGAAATGTGCAGAGGTGCTGCTCCCAGTATAAGGAGCCAGGGAAAGAGTGTTAAACCACTCACTGGATAGAATGTTTTTTTAAATGCACGGTGTAATTCCACTGCAGAACTCGCTGTCTGCGATGTGGAGGGCAGTCAGGAATGAGCCCCAGGAGGGTCTAGGTAAATGGCTGCAGGAGGGGGTTATTAGTGGTCTGGACACAGGATCCTGGTCAGGGAGGATTGTTCCCTGTTGCTTTGAGCTAACACACCTCTCTGTAGCAGGCTGAGCAAGCCTGGCTCCCTGAGCTCTGTTTGTCTGCTGGACCTTCTCCATTCTCTCCACGTGCTTTTGGAGCTGGGGAGCCCCAAATGTTTGCAAGAAGAGCACACCACAGGCTCCTACACATCCACCACCTACCCCAGCTAGGGATGTGGTGGGTGCTCACACCAGCTTCTTCTTCCCCAGGTGACTGCTGGCTGCTGGCTGCCATCGGTTCCCTCACGCTCAACGAGGAACTCCTGCACCGCGTGGTGCCCCACGGGCAGAGCTTCCAGGAGGACTATGCAGGCATCTTCCACTTCCAGGTGCGCTGGGAGCTCCTGGCCCTCCACAGCTGGTTGGCTTCAGGGGTGGGACGGAGGGTGGTGGCTTGAGGGTAGGGACGAGCAAGTCTTGTGATGGTCCGAGCTCACTCCACTCTCTCCTGACCCTGCAGATCTGGCAGTTTGGTGAATGGGTGGACGTGGTGGTGGATGACCAGCTGCCCACCAAGGACGGGGAGCTCCTGTTTGTCCACTCGGCAGAGTGCACAGAGTTCTGGAGTGCTCTGCTGGAGAAGGCCTATGCCAAGTGAGTACTTTTGAGGCAGGCATATTGGGGACAGGGCACCTCACAGTGTGGGGTGGAGGGAGGGGGTCTCTTCTATCCCTGTCCCTGCTTGTGCTGGGTGCCAGGGGAGCAGCAGTGGCTGTGTCCTTGCCGCCTCACCCCTCCCTCTTGTGCAGGCTGAATGGCTGCTACGAGTCACTCTCGGGGGGCAGCACCACCGAGGGCTTCGAGGACTTCACTGGCGGCGTGGCAGAGATGTACGACCTCAAACGGCCGCCGCGCAACATGGGCCACATCATCCGCAAGGCGCTGGAGAGGGGCTCCCTGCTCGGCTGCTCCATCGACGTAAGTGGTGCGGTGGGATGGGCCAGGGGCTCTGCCAAAGCAAGGGCTCACAGCCTGAGATTGTGTCAGCAGGGCCCTCGCTGGGACACTGGGCAGGAGGTTACTTCTTTCCCCTCTTAGCAGAGCACCCTGTCAGAGCTAGCGTGGGGCTGCAACCCAGTTGCTTTGAATGGGCTTCTTTGGATGGAGCAGGAATATCCATCTTGAGTGCAGGCTGTTGAACGAGGGCCTGCCTACAGCTCTGGCCATGTCTTGTGACAGTGTCTGCAAATTACCTGGAGCAGGGGTTTCCAGCTGCTCCCTCTCATGCTTTCAGAAGTTTGGATGGTTCTCTGATGCATCTTCAGCATCCTCCAGCAGGGAAACTGTCTTTAAATTGTCCTCAGCCAGTAGCCTTTGAGCACAGGGAGCTGCTACCTGCTGGCTACAGCAGTGCAAAGGCAGGAGAGTTCTCCACATGGTGGAGGGAAAGGGTTAGGTGTTTTAATCATATTCACTTGAGTCTTCCACATTGTCTTCAGATCACAAGTGCCTTTGATATGGAAGCGGTGACCTTCAAGAAGCTGGTGAAGGGCCATGCCTATTCTGTCACAGCCTTCAGAGATGTGAGTTGGTTAGATGAGACTTTAATGGCAATAAAACAGCCCGGCCAGTGGCATGGGCTCAGCGTCCCATGTCTCATTATTGTCAGGTGAACTATCGGGGTCAGCAGGAACAGCTCATCCGCATCAGGAACCCCTGGGGTCAGGTGGAGTGGACAGGAGCCTGGAGCGATGGGTGAGTTGGACAGCCGGGACAGCAGGCAAGCGGGCACTGCACACACAGCATGGCACTGCAGGAGAGGTTCAGTGTGCAGTGCCCCTCACATCAGAGAGGGGAGCAGTTGAGGGCCAGCTCTGAAGTGCTCTCAGTTCACCTTGAGTAGTTCTCATCTAATTGTCTCTCTCCTGCTATTGCAGCTCCTCCGAGTGGGACAACATTGACCCTGATGACAGGGAAGAGCTGCAGCTGAAGATGGAGGATGGAGAGTTCTGGTGAGTGCCAATGCTGCTCTTTTACAACAGCCAGCCTGGAAAAGGAGCAGAGAAGCTGAGGAGAGGTCCTGAAACGCATGACCTGCGTTTATGAGCTGGCTTTCCAGCACTGGGGAACCTGCTAGCATTTTCTCATCTCATCTGGTTAATAATTTTCCTCTGTTCAAAGAAATTCAGCCCAACAAAATGCAAAGCATCTAGGAAGGGTAAACATCCCTTCTTCCCCAGACCCAGCAGTGGGCTTTAAATGAGCTACAGCTGCTCAGGGTAAAAGAAGCTCCTGCTGTCACTTAATTCTGCCAAAATCTTGGCTGGGCCCGGAGCTGCCTGCACTGCCCTTCCTAACGCAAGGAGTGCCCTGGCCTCAGCCCCTGCCTGCTCCCACAGGATGTCTTTCCGGGACTTCATGAGGGAGTTCTCCAGGCTGGAGATCTGCAACCTGACCCCTGATGCCCTCACCAAGGATGAGCTCAGCAGATGGCACACGCAAGTGTTCGAGGGCACGTGGCGCCGGGGAAGCACTGCCGGGGGCTGCAGGAATCACCCAGGTACCTCCCTCCTCCGCTGCTTCACTCCGCAGTGTGACGGAACCGGGTGTTTCATCTGCACACCCTCTGCCTTCCAGCCACGTTCTGGATCAACCCCCAGTTTAAGATCAAGCTGCTGGAAGAGGATGACGACCCCGGGGATGACGAGGTGGCCTGCAGCTTCCTGGTGGCTCTAATGCAGAAGCATCGGCGGCGGGAGCGGCGGGTCGGGGGTGACATGCACACCATCGGCTTCGCTGTCTACGAGGTAACCCCTGCCCGCCCCAGTGCTGCTTCCTGGGACGCTCATCCCTGCCAGTCTTGCCTCGATCTGGCACCCCAGTCCTCAAGGAAACCTTTCCCACCTGCTTTGCCAGTCTGTGGGTTCATGTGCCCTGTCCTGTGCTCCCTGCAGCTGTAAGGGATGGGGACAGGTACTGAGAGTCTGATGGGTTTTTCCACTCTTCTCTCCTCTCCGCAGGTTCCTGAGGAGGTATGTCCTGAGCTGCCAGAGCCTGCCCCTCCTGGATGGGAGCTCAAGAGTGGGCAGGAATGAGTTAACAGAAGTGCATGCATACATGTGCACCCAGTGATATGGTAGCTGTGCACCCAGTGAAGTGGAAGCTCCCATTGTGCTCTGCTAATGGGTGCTGGGTATCTCCCTGAGGGAGGACTGACTCCTTCTGGGATGGCTGCTGGGATGGGCAGGGTAGGAATGTGCTGCCTGATCAGGCTGGCTTTGGTCTCTCCACGTTGCGGGGCTGTGGTCCCCAAGCACATTCATTCCTCAGGCCCGGGGCAGCCAGAACGTTCACTTGAAGAAGGATTTCTTCCTGCGAAACCAGTCACGGGCACGGTCTGAGACCTTTATCAACCTGCGGGAGGTGAGCAACCAGATCCGGCTGCCCCCCGGTGAGTACATCGTGGTGCCCTCCACCTTCGAGCCACACAAGGAGGCCGACTTCGTCCTGCGAGTCTTCACCGAGAAGCAGTCGGACACGGAGTGAGTCTCTGCCTGGTCTGGGGACACCCTGTGTCTGTGGGTGATGGGACAGTTCCCCAGCGCAGGCAGGCTGCTGGCTGCTCATCGCTTTGTTTTCCTCTTTTCTGCCCATAGGGAGCTGGACGAGGAGATCTCAGCAGAACTGGCAGATGAAGTAGGAGCCACTGCTTTGGTTTTGTTTGGTGCTCATGCTCTGCGGCTTGGGAGGGGGAGCTGAAGGCTGGAGGTGGCTGCTTGGGCTTGGGATGTCACTGGGGCTGGAGAGAGGCTGGCAGGGTCAAGGTGATGGGGATATGGGAAGTAACAAGGATAAGAGGAAGAACTTCCCTTCCAGTTCAGGTTTGCTGAACCTGGGAGGCAGGGCAGAACCCAGCTTTGACCACTAACAAATTCTTTCTGGCCTGCATCACCCCAGGAGGAAATAACTGAGGATGACATAGAGGATGGCTTCAAGAACATGTTCCAGCAGCTGGCAGGGGAGGTGGGTACAGCTGTGCTGAGCTCTGGGAGACCCTGGAATGGGGAGGGGACAGGATGGGACCCCTGGCTGTGAGCTCCAACCCACTCCATGCTTGCCTCAGTTCCATCCTACAGACAAGTCCATCTCTGCTGCTGTTCGGCCCATCTGTCCCCAGGGGTGGTGAAGGGGCATCCAGCTGTGGCCCAAATTCTTGTGGGCATGCAGGAAATGCAGTAGCACCCTAATGTTTTGTGGCTGAGGCAGAGATGTTTAGGCAGGAGAGGGAGGAATGACCGCAAGTGGGGTGGAGAGCAGGGAAGGGGTTCTGCTAACTCTGCTCCTGCTGCAGGACATGGAAATCAGTGTCTTTGAGCTCCGCACTATCCTGAACAGAGTCCTCGCTAGACGTAAGCGCTGCCCTCCCTGCCCCTCACTCCCTGCAGCCTGCTCAGCAGGCTGGGTTCTGATGCATGTGCTCAACCTCCTTCTTCCTCCTCAGACAAAGATCTGAAGACGGATGGGTTCAGCCTGGACTCCTGCCGCAACATGGTCAACCTGATGGATGTATCCTCTTGGTGCTGTGAGCAGGAGCCAGCTTCCCTGGTGCTCAGCCTGCTGGCAAGACTTGTCAGGAGCTGGGGCTTGGCTCTCTGGCTGTGCCAAGGGTGTTCAACCAGAGGAGGGAGGGAGGAATCCTTGTGGCTTCAGGGCCACCTGCCTTACATCCCTGGGCTTTAGCAGCTCTTTGTGGCAAGGGCCATCAGTTCCCTGTTGCTTTGGGCCCTGGCTCTGCCACCAGAAGCCCAGCCCAGCCCCACTCTTGCCTTCAGCCTTCCCCTCCAGGACAAAGCTCCCTCTGCTTCCACTCCTCGTAGGCTCCCCAGCCTGATGTGCTGTGGTGCCACCCAGCCTTCATGGCACTCCCTGAAGGGAATAAGGGCTGATGGGCTCCTATCTCCCTAAACCATCCTGCCCAGCAGGTTGAGGACGAGAGGTATAAAGCGACAGGAGCCATGGTCTTTATTCTTGCCTGCAAAAGGACACGGAGCTGAGGGATCACGTAGAGGAGCACCTCCAAGCTCTTCTCCAGACTGGCCCTGCAGCATCCCATTTCACTGCAGGCCAGCCCAGTTTTCCCAAGGACACCACGGCAGTGTGCTTCCTACAGCAGCAGCACAGCTGCTCCCAGGGAGTGGATGCCAGATAGCTTAAGCATTGTACTTTCCCTGCTGGGTTGCAAGCTCTGATCTTGCTAATGTGGCAGGACAGAGAAAGGAACCTGGGAGGGAAAACTGGGCAGAGCAAGTGTGGCCAGGTTTATCTGGCTGGGATCTCATAGCTTTGCCTTTACACCACCCCCTTTGCTGGCTGCTTTCCCCTTGACCCGCTGCTCCCCAGAAAGATGGCAGCGCCCGCCTTGGGCTGGTGGAGTTCCAGATCCTGTGGAACAAAATCCGGAGCTGGCTGGTGAGGAGGAGCGGCGGGCATGGCACACTGCACAGGGGCAGCAGGGTGAGGGGATAGCCAGGCTGCACAGGCTGCTCTTCATGGCTCTGGGATGCTTTTGCAGACAATCTTCCGGCAGCATGACTTGGATAAGTCTGGCACCATGAGCTCCTACGAGATGCGCATGGCTCTAGAGTCAGCTGGTAAGTCTGGAGAAGGATGGTAACGGGGCTCCTGCTGTCAGCACAGTCCCAAGTAGCTGGAGAAGAGTGTAACCAGCCTATATTGCATGCTTCAAGCCAGCCTGTCGTGGCAGTGAGATGTGGTCCATGACTATACTGGGATCTCTCCATCCCCCCTGTGACAAGTGCTGGCGCCTCAGAGTTAGGCATGCACATAAGGTGGTCCCAAACTCTGTCCTCCTGTGAGCTGCAGGGTCCCTTCCTGGCAAAGCAGAGGCCCAGGGTGGATCAGTGATCTAACTAGTCACATGGCTCCAGGGGGAGCATTCTCTTCCTGCTGAGGCTGGACATAGATCCTTCATTGGGTGGGTTGATGGCCCCTTTGGGTAACGTGGACTGCCATAGTTACACCCTCCTCTCCTACCTCCCTGGCATGTTGACTGCTCTCTGCCTTGCAGGTTTCAAGCTGAACAACAAGCTGCATCAGGTGGTGGTGGCCCGCTATGCAGATGATGACATGGGAGTGGACTTCGACAACTTTGTCTGCTGCCTCGTGAAGCTGGAGGCCATGTTCAGTGAGTGTGGCTCTGGGGCAGGACAGGCAGGCACAGAGGGACATGTTGCTCACCTTGCTCTTGTGCCCCTGTAGGGTTTTTCCAGAGCATGGATACTGAAGGCACTGGCACGGCCGTCATGAACCTCACTGAGGTGAGAACTCAGTTATGTGGGAGGTAGGGTGGAAGACAAGGAGATCAGGCACTAGGGTGAATGGGGCACATGGAGTGGGGTGGTAGAAAGCCCTCCGGGTATGGAAGGAGACCAGAAAAGATCGATATGAGAAAACAGGATTGCTGCAGGCCACACATTTCTCATCCCTTCTCCCTCTCCTTCCCAGTGGCTGCTGCTGACGATGTGCGGCTAGGAACCATGACTGATACTCTACCACTGGGACACCCCAGCACCCAGGCCCCCTCCAAGTGCCTCCCTTTGGATCTATGGACACAGGATACTCTTCCCCCCTTGCTCCATCCCACGCTGACCTACCAGCCCTGCCTCTTGACAAGCCTCATGCCACCCTCTTCAGTGGACCAGGAGTCAAGGCAGCCAGGGGATGCCCTTCTCCTTTTCTTAGCTGGGCTTCTTTCCACTCCCGCTCCTCTCTCCCCAGCCCAGAACAGGAGGAGGGCATGCAGCACAGGATACCTGTGCATCCCTGCACTGAGCAGGGCAGGAGTGAAGGAGTGGGCTGGGGGACATCTGCAGAGCAGGGAGAAGCAGGAGCTGCAGGGGAAAAGGGGGGATAGGACTCTTATCGCTTGCTCTATGCTGCCCTGTCCCCACTAGCACATGTTGCCTGTCTCTGTGCCCATGCCTGGAAGCATCAGCAGGTACTGCCCTGCTCAGGCAGAGGCAGCAGGTTCCCAGTGAGCTGCACTGGCTTTCTGGGAGGAGGAAGGGCCATACTCCTTAATACCCTTGCACTGCATTCACCGCTAAGCACGACCAAAGCATAGAGCCCAGTGGCTCCTTCTGTGTGG
This sequence comes from Pezoporus wallicus, assembly GCF_028554395.1. Classification (NCBI taxonomy): domain Eukaryota; kingdom Metazoa; phylum Chordata; class Aves; order Psittaciformes; family Psittacidae; genus Pezoporus; species Pezoporus wallicus. The sequence goes on from NW_026639660.1 coordinate 3,587,899, forward strand.
CCTTCAACACGTCCATCCCACCTCCATGCCCATGACTTTGCCCCACCACTGGTCAAGCCCTGCAACTTCAGCACTGAATGTCTGTGGGCTCCTGCGCTGCATGAACATGCATGACCTGTAGTGCAGCAGAAGCCCCTCTCTTCCGCATGGACGCAGCAATGCCACCACCATCACACTGGCTTGGCCTCCCCTCCTGTCTCTGGTAGCTCCTAGGACATCCCTGCCCCCTGCTCACGGTCCCCAGCAGGACAGGGGGGGCAGAACCCAAGCGGCAGTGCCTTCCCCCAGAGAGGAGGGGTTGGTGGTTTGAATGGGGTGTTCTCCTGCACACATTTCTTCGTGCTTCCCTTCACCATCCCAAGCAGTTACACCCTCCTCTTCCCCTGGGCTCCTTGCCCTGTGCAGATGGACCCCAGTGCCAACATTCTTGCACTTGACTGTGCTCCTCCGTTACTCTCCCCTTCTCCTGGGTTAACAGGGTGGCTCCAGCTTGGCGGTGGGCAATGGCCAGTCCTTTACAGGCAGGCAGTTAGCTTCCCCCCCAGCCCTCCGTCATGGCTGGAGGATGCTCCTGCAGCAATAACCACTGCTGCCTGCCCAGCAGCTCCGCTTCCTCGTCCCGCTCACTGTGCGCTCCAGGAATAAACGTATCTGTTGGACATGTGGCCCCGGGCACTGACTTGGGGATCGTGTTCTCCCTCTGCTCACTGTGGCCTGGGTTTCAGGGAATGAGGTGCAGAGCCAAGCCCAGGACACACATCTCGCCCAGCCTGGGGCACAGACAGAGGAGCACCACAAGGCGCAGGTCTTGCCTTGGGAATGGGGATTCTATATCCCCTGGGATTTTATAACTCGCCTTTTCCTGTGCAGGGGAATCTTAATACTGACACATAGGGGAAGCACCATGTAAGGAAGCACTGCTCCTCAAAGTGAGAGCTAGCATTATGCTGTTAGCAGGGCTGTTTGGTTATCCCAAGGGATTTTTCAAGCGGAGGAAAAGCCAGTGCTTGCTCCTCAGTGTCAGTGGCAGCAAAGGTGCATCTGCTCTTAAAGAAAGGGGAGGAAATGTCTTGGGGAGGTTGGGTATGGGGAAAAGGTCTGCTTGGATAGCATGGATTTAACCATGGAGTGGATGGGAGTTGGGGCAGCCTGCAGCTCTGGACCCTGAAAAGGGACCACGCAAGGTATGTGACTCTTGATAGGGGCTGAGAGAGGTTGGTGTTTTCCCCTGATTCTTCTCAGATTACAGCTGGAGGCAAAAGCCTTCCACCAAAATGACGGTGGGGGGCTGCGTGGTGGGGCTTTCCACTGCATGGCAAAGAGCAGGACTTGCTGTCAGCGTGCACATCCTGCCCCTTGCTGACACCCCAGAAGGGCATCACAGCCCAGGTGGCCCTAGGGGGACTCAGCATTTGGAAAAGGAGTGCCCCTTGTGCCCCTCATTTCCCCCAACATCTCAGTGCCAGGCCAGCTCCCTGGGACCAGTATCCCTGCAGTGGGAGAGCACCCAGCTCTGGGACAAACCAACCTGATTCAGAGCATGGAGGCAAACTGAGGTGTGATGGCAGATGCTGCGCCCTCCTGGGGCTAGATGGAGGTGGGCTACTTGCATTTGGCTACTTGTGAGCTGAGCTGCCTCCCATGGGGTGGGGGTACCTTGCAGCTTGCCAGTCCAGAGTCCCTGCTCCTGCATTCAACCCAAAAGCCATTGCAAAACAAGGACTCAGGTGGGGTCGAGACACAGGAGCAAGCATGCAGAGCTGTGACTGCTGTCCCAGCTGTGGAGCCTTATCACACACACACACAAGCCAAATTGTAGGGTAGGGTGTACTGGCTGGCTTTGGGATGACAGGTGCCCCCATAGCCTAACCAGAAGCCCCCTCCTTCCCTCCCTCCCTCAGGGGCCAGCTGGCACATCCCCTCCCTCGCCGCCCAGCAGCTGGCAGACCAGTACTGGCGGGGGGCCAGCAGGCAAGGGGGCCCCAGCTAACGCCACCAGGAGTAGCCTGGATCATCCCTCTTGTACCCTGGGACAAGGAGGAGGCCCAGCAGAGTCCTTAAATGCCAGCGTAAGGTGAGGAACAAGGGGGACTGGGGGCCACATGTGGGCAAAACTGCTGCTAGCTTTGGGTTTGTCTTGTGATGGGTGCTCCCACCTTTTCCACACCTATCCCACGGGCAGGAGTGCACCAGGTGAGCAGTAGCACCCTGCTCCCCAGCACCCCATGCCCTGTGCTCCTGCCTCCCGCATCCAGAGCAGTCTGCCCATGCTGGGGTCCCCCCACACCCCAGCTGCTCATGTCCATCCTGCATGCACAGGATGGGGGGAAGGACCACAGCCCGACCCCACCTGGCCCCACCAGCTGCCCTGGCAGCTGGGCTCTGATCCCATCTGCGCTGCCCTGGACCCGTGGCTGCAGGAATGTCATTCCCGTGGGCACAAAGGGCCTTTGTGCGAGCGGAGCAGGCTGGCGGGGGGCCATGGCGCAGCCCAGTATCCCGAGCTGGGGCTGGGAGAGCTGCAGCCGAAGGCAAGCGTGTGGGAAGCAGCTGCCACCAGCCTTGCGTGGCCTCACGGCTCCTGGCCAGGCTCAGCAGTGTCGCCGATGCTGCCAGGGAGGAAAACCCCCTCCCATCCTCCTCATCTCTCTGGCTCCATCAGCAGAGATGGGAGCACCCTGCAGCCGCCGGCACAGGGAGCTGCACCAATGCTGAGATCTGGCACCTCCTTGGCATGCCTTGTCACCCGCACCATGGGATGCCGAGGGCTCAGCTGCCCCATGAGGGGAGTGGGAGGAATGGGGGCATGGAGTGGGGGCAGTGAGCACCGGCAGCAGCTGCTGGATTCAGCCTTTTTCAACAGCTGCCATCCCAGTGCCAGCAACAGGGAATTTGCCTGGGCTGGGGTGTTCCAGGGCCTGTCCATGGTGCGTTAAGCAGACTATTTATAGTGCTCATGTCCCTCCCCAGCAGGAATGGCCCATATTTCTCCTGTGTGGGGCCAGGCACCAGTGGTGTCCCCACCAACACTCCTTTGGGTCCCTGTTGGAAGGATGAGGTCTTCGCAAAGAAAGGACTGTTGGCCAGCTCTCATCTTCCTCCTACGCTATTCTGTCAGCTCCCAGTGCGATGCCAGAGGAAGATTTGCAGCAGATGTTGCACACCTTGTGAAGAGATGCCCAAGGACCATACCCTGCTTCCCAGCACCCCTGCTCCCTGCTAAATCCTCTGGAGCCTTCACCATGTAGCAGTTTAAGGATTGGTAGGTGCTAATGGTTGTCCTATCCCCTGTGGCATGAGGGTCTTGCTGTCCCATGAAGCAGAGATGCTGTCCTGGCAGCAGGCTGACCGGCAGGTCCTGAGACCCTGGGCCTGCCTTGCAATGCCTGGGGCATCTCCTGCCCCTTGTTCACTGATGTCCAGCTGCTAACTGACCACCTGAGAGAAATAAGCGCTAAAAGGGTACATGGTTCTTGTTTGGGCTCAGGAAGTGGATCCCTGCCCTCCCTGGCAATTGATATGATACAGAAAATGGGTGCCTGAAAGGGGAGGCCTCAATACATACCCAGCAAAAAAATATCTGGCCACCTGGTGAGGGATTTTGAGCCCCTTGGTGAAGAGGGATGAAAGATAGACAAGAAAAAGGATTGAGAGTCAGAGCAGCGACTGCAGGAGCAGAAAGTCCTCCATGGATCAGAAAGGTTAAAGCAAGGGTCTACATGCCTTGGTTCAGGAAACACACAGGTACAGGACTCCAGTGCCTTAAACCTTGTGTTTGGAAGTAGATACTGACAGAATCTTGATTTCTTTCAAGGTTGCACTCTCTTTCCAGCTCTTTGCCTGACTCACCAGAGGCACAGGATTAAGTCCCTTTGCTTCCCTGGGCTGTGCTTTTGCTCAACTGTGAAAGGAGGCTAAACCCCCTGACCCTCCAGATAGGGAAAGCAGCTCGGCAACGTCTGCATTTTTGGCAGAGACCAAGATCTGCCTCGCTATGAGACCCAAGAGCTTAGCAAACAAGCCCTGCCCCACTTTCTGCCCAGTGCTGGGATGTTGCAAACATCTGGCTTTCGCAGCAGGGTAACCCCTCCTGCAGTTACCTGTGCTCGCTCCCTGGGAAGGAACAGGTTTCTGCAGAAGCCGCACACTGAAGCCTCTTTGTTCCCAAGGTATTTGCCATTCTCTCCCTTGTGTATCTCTGCCACATAATGCTCAGATGCAATGTCCCCAGGAACGTGCTGCAACACCTCTGCACCTGTCCGGCACCTTCCTTTCCCTTTGGGACTGGAGGACAGGATTCCCCTGGCAGGCACGGTAGGATGGGCTGTTCCCTGGGCTCAGCAGGGCTTTTCCTAGGAGTAAGTAAGGCTCCATTCTCCATCACTGCGGTCACTACCACTGACCAGGGACACTTCACTTTTGATCCTAGTTGCGCCCAGCAGGCTCAGAGGCAGGGCGCTGCACAGGCCCTTTGCATGGGGAGGAGTATTTCCTCTAGGGCTGTACTGCTGGGGAAACAGAGGCACTGAGCGAGGCAGTAACTTTCCTGGGATCAGATGCAGCAAACCCAGGAGTCTCCAGAGCAGGCCAAACACTGCACCCGCTGCCTCCCCAGTAAAAGGGGAGAGGCTCCCTCCCAGGGAGATGTAAACCCTGACACAGCTGCACCAAAACTTTGGCTCCTGCTACCTTCACCCTTTCCTGTAACACCGCCGGCACAGGGCTGGCAGCAGCGCACAGCAGAGCAGTGTGCTGGAGCCAGAGCCCTCTGACCATGGCAGATCCAGTGCTAGAGAGCCTGCAGGAGGCCGGTCCCAAGGGGCTGACGTCAGGCACAGTCCTTGCCGCTCCTGGGCCTGGAGCTGAGCCCCTGGGGAGCTGTTTCTAGTTTCGGCACACAATGTCTCTGTGCTGAGGCGCAGCCAGCCTGCTTTCCTCATCCATGGCTGGCTCCTTGAGAAGAATCCACAAGGCTGGGAAAGGTCACCCTGGCTGAACTCACAGCCCTTGGATGGGACTCCCTGGGCAAGGGACAGCTTGCATCAGGCAGGCTGGGAGATGGAGCAGTAGCTTTTAGTTCCTTGTATCGGTTCATTTGCCTAAATTCTGCTTGAGTGGGAGCCAAGAATAGGGCTTTGGCAGGGTTTTTGAAGAGAACAACAAGGGGAGGAAATGAAGCCAGACAGCCACCAGGAACAAAACAAAGGTTAGGAGCAGGAGGGAAGCGGAAGGGCACGGACATGAGCCATGGACCTTCCTGCCTGCACCTTGGGTAGCTTGCACTCTCCTGGTCTGCAGGATCTTGGCTGCTTGCCCCAGGCTAGCTCAGCCTGGGAGCACAGCTGGAAAGCATGGGACATTGGTTACCAGCCTGCTCTGGAGCCCGACGTGGAGCCAGATCCCAGCTCTTCCCCAGGGTAGTGCCCATCTGCTCCTCAGCACTTCATGCCCTGGGCCACCTCTTGCCCTGCTCTCCTTGGCAGTCCAACTGCTCTGCATTCCCAGCCCTTGTGGGAGCAGGGTGGGAATCACTGGTGCTGGCAGAGAATGGCAGGCATATTTTGGATCTGGCTGCCTGCTCAGGGCTTCGGTGAAGTTTGCAGTGAAACAGGACCCCCTCCTGCCAGCCCGCATTTCTGTGGTAGGCAGATGTTGTTCCTTCCTCACCCCCCTTCTTCCCCCAGCACTGCCACCCCAACAATCGGGGTCCTGGGCTGAGGAGCAGTATCGCTTACAGGGAGCATGTGTCTGGCTTGGGAGGAGGGGGCATTTAAATGGGCAGCTGTTTTTGGGGTTGTTTTTTTTTTTTGTTGCTGTCCCTTGCTCTGGAGCTGTTCCTGCCATTTGGGCTGGTGGCAGGTCCTCGTGGGGGGAGCTGAACAGTGCAGGCTCCTCTGGGAGAAAGGGCTGAGAGGTGTCCCGGAGCAGGAACGATTCCAAGGAGGGTAAGAAAAGAGGGAACGAGGTGGGGAGGACAGCAGTCCCCTCCAGTGCTTCTCCTCCGAGCATCCCGCGAGCAGCCCCCTGCTCCCGGAGCGGTGCAGACGTCCCGGAGCCGCGCTCGGGGTCCCGCATGGCAGCGTGAGGAGTTCCCGGGCACCCCCCGGTCCGCCAAGGCACTTCGGGGGGTGCCGGGGTCTGACGGTGTCCCCGCAGGCTCAGGGGGCAGCATGCCCGCCCCGCCGCTGGCCGCCCCGCTGCTGCGCGCCCTGCTCGCCCGCCTGCTGCCGCTGGCCCGCAAGCGCCTCCTGCCGCCGCTCCGCCGCCTGGGCCGCCGGCTGCGCTCCCGGGAGAGCCGCCAGGCCGTGCTCACCTGCCTGCTCTGCCTCCTCAACCTGCGCAAGAAGGTGGACGACTGACGCCAGCCGGGCCAGGGCAGGGCCGGCCGCGGCGAGTCCCCCCCGCCAGCCCTGCCCGCCTCGGGAGGAGGGACTGGGTCAGGGGAAGGTCCGCCCAGCGCAACCCAGCCCAGGCAGCCGGGGCCGGACGGCTGCCCGCGCCTCGCCGCCAGACCATGGGAGCCGGGCCGCCCCCCGCTCCGCTGCCCCCCGCCGCGGGGCCGTCCCGCTGAGCGCCCCCGCGGGAAGGGGCGGCCCCGCCGCAGCCGCCCGCCCCGGGGAAGGAGCTGGCGCCGCCCGAGTTGTGTCCATCACCGGCGCTCCCCGGCGGCCGGGGCCCCGCGCTGCCGCTTCGCCCCGCGCTGCCCGGGCAGCGCCACCAGGCTGCCCCCTTGCCGGTGGGCAGCGGGGAGGATGTCGGGCAGCACGGCGAGGAAGGTGCAGCCCTTCACCATCAGCACCAAGCTCTCGCTGCCCAAGTGTGCCGCCGACTTCCCCGGGGACGCCTGCCCCGGCATCGCGCTCACCTCCGCTCTAGACAGCCACCGCGGGCTCCGCCGGAGCCTCAATGAGCGCATCTCCCTCTACCTGGCACACGCCCGGGCCGGCCCCGTCGCCCCCGAGGGTCAGCCCCGTAGCCCCAGCCCCGGCGAGGACGGGGGCACCGACGATGAGCGGCTGAACCGCAGCTCCCTCTCCCGCTCCATCAAGAAGATCACTCTGTCCAACTGGCATGGGGAGACCGGCGCAGGGGACACAGCAGGACCCGGGGACCCTGACCGGCCAGGCGGCGAGAGGAACCACAACAACAACAACAGTAGGCCAGGGAAAGCTCAGTTCAAGGTAAGTGATACCCATACCCTGTACCCTCCTCTCAGTGTCTTCCTTGCAGTACCCATTCCGGGCTGCCAAGGGAAGGGTAGATCCTGGGGAGGTCCAAGGGATCCGTGCTGTCTTGCCCCCATGCCCTCGAGGTAGCACCCACTCCAGGGCTCCTGAGGTAGTTGCTTTTCTTTCCATGTCCTCTCTCACATTCCCCTGTCCCCTCCTTCTGTGTGCTGCCAGGCTGGAGGGCAGAAGGTCTCTGCTGGAGATGAGCTTTTGGTAGGTCTAAGATGACCCAGAAAAGCTCTGCCTCAGAGCCCGGCTATGGAAGGCTTAGCTCTTGGGATGCCTGAGATGAGGCAATGGTGTGTGGGGAGCTGAGAACTCACTCTCCCATTTACCAGAGGGGAAACGGAGGCTGGGAGAAGGGAAGTGACTCATGGAGGGCCACACAGCCAGGCAGAGCTGGGACAAGGCTAAGAGCAGGACCCCGGCTCCCGTAACCCCACCCTCTGGGCCTGAGCCTTAGCAGGCACACAGGTCCGAATCCATCAGTTCCCGAGTCAGGGAGACCCCCTGTTGAGGCTGGGATGGGGCAGAAGGCAGCTCGGAGACCTCACTGCTGCTGGCAAGAGCAGGCAGGAACTCCTTGGGATTTAACCCTGAACCGCAACAGCTGGTTTTCCGGCGGGATAGCGCTAGGGAGAGCCGCACAGCCCACTGCCAAAACCCTCATCCTCATTGCCAATAAAGGCCAGACACAGCCTCGCAAGAGCTGCCGCTTCCTCCGGCACGCAGGCAGCTCCTCACTGGGCGGCCAGAGCCTGCGCAGCCCAAGGGGCATCGGCATGAGGGCTCCCCTCTTTCATATAAGGCAGGGACATGTGCTCGGCTCTGCAGTGTGGTGCGGGACTTTCGGGAAGCTGCCAGGATCGGCCCCTCCTTCCTGTCCGGCCTCGGGGGTGGAGCTGGAAGGGGGGGGGGGGGGGGGGGGCAGGCTGCAAGATGGGGCTTTGGGTGGCAGAGCGGCAGCCAGGGTGCAGGGGAAAACGTGTGTTTGGTGGGATGGCAGATGCAGTACAGAAGGGAACACAGAAGACACATTGGGTCTTTCCCAAGTGTACTCCCTGGCCTTTGGCTCTGCCCTGCAGGAATGCGGGACTCCTCTGGGATGAGCACAGTGCAGCCCAGGAGGGTCTGACCCTGGTCTTCCTACTCGTGGGACGTCGCTGGCACTTATTTCTCTATGGGAATGTGACGAGCATATGTGCCACGTTAATCTTGCCTGTATGAGGGAAAGAAGCGTTCACAGAAGAGGCAGCTGAGGCTGCTGCGCTTGTTTCATGTGTGGTTTTGCCAGTGTTGTGAAGCCTGGGGTCCTGCTGGGGAGCGGCTTGATGCCGAGGAGGGCACAGCTCCTTCTCCCAGCCTTTGGTTGCTGTTTGTTGTGAGGGACCGGGGGGGGGGGGGGGGGGGGGGGGGGCAGTCCCGGTAGAGCAGCTCTGCGGGAAGGATGAAGTCATCCTTGTGCTGGCAGCCCTGTTTTCCTGCGGCTGACGATCGTGAGACGGGGACTTTAAATAAAGCTCCATGTCACCTGCAGGCTTGTCTGCCACAGCTGAGCCCTGCTGCAGCCGGTGTGCGAAGCTGCTGCCTAAAGAGGGGCTTCCTAGGGTCTTATGCCCCGTAAGCATTTCATAATTAGCTCCCCGCCATTCCCTAAATGGCATCCAAATCATTCAGCCCTGCTGTCAGGCAGAGGGGTGCCTTCTCCTTCTGGCACCCTCCTGCCAGATGCACTGAGCGTGCTGGGCTGTGACTCAGCCTCACTCCCTGCCGGCTCTTCCTACTCAGGATGGGATGCTGTGGTGTGTGGTGGTGGTCTGTCCTCTGCAGCCACCAGCCAGGCTTTGGAGGCCCCTTGGTGGTGCTCATCTGCCAGGAATTACAGGGTTGTTAGACTGCCATCCATGCTGGGACTCTTCTGCAATCCTGCAGATGGTAGAAAGCCACTTTCTGTGCAGGGAAGGAGTCCTGCTTTGCCTGCGTTGGTTGCCCCTTGGACGCTGTCCCCAGGCTGTAGTGGTCCGAGTGTGGTGGGATGGGTCTGGCTCTGGCTGATCCACGACCCATTTGCTAAGAGGAAAGGATGTCGGGGCAGCACATGTTACTCACCACCTCATGTTGCCCTGTACACACTTGGATGGCTATTAGAGAGAGAGCAAGGTGGCCCTGGGGAGGGAGTGGAAGGAGGTCCCTACGCTGGCCTGCTACGTCTGACAGCTCAAGAAAAGATCCATCTGTAAGAGGATGAGAGTGACGGCCCCTGTGCATGATCCAGTCAATCCCACGCACCTCTCCCCTTGGGGCTGGGCTTCATTAAGTACAAGGTAACATGGAGTTCATCCTGGACCTCCTCTCTGTGCCTGGCTGCAGCTCCTGGACTTCCTTCCTCCTGCCTCTCCCTCCCTCACCCCCATCCCGAGGGAGCCAGCCCTTCCCTGCAAGCCAGCCACCCCCTTAATTCTTGCCTCCCAGCCATGCTGAGGTCAGGGATCAGCAGCTGAGAGGGTTCAGGTTTGTGCCGGTGGAGTTAATGTCCTCCTGTGCCCTCACACCTCTGCCCTGCTGTCCTTAGATGACCAGGGGCAGTAGTGACCAGTCAATGGGTTTCTGCTGCGTTTGGAGTCAGTTCAAGGGGGAACAGGGTGTCTGTGTGGGAGGGAAAATGGAGATGATGCTCACCTTGGGAGCTCTTGGAAATTGCTGAACACATGGCAGGAGCTGCGGATGCTGCACAGAGGAGCCTGGCCTGGATGTGTAAGGAGGGATGGGCAAGAACCCGGCCAAGTGGCTGGGTACTGCCAGCAGCCTTCTCTGGCCAAGGGCATGGGGAGGCAGATGCATGTTTCTCTGTCCCCCAGCTGATGGGATGGTTGAGCACTTCCAGGCTCATGACTGTGCCTTCCTGTCTCTAGGTCTTCCTCAGGAAGGACGTGGATGTGGACGATGAGCAGCAGGAGGTTGTGAGCCTCCGGGCTGGTGGTTTCTGCTCACCAGTGGACAGTGGTTCCCCCTTCTATGCGGTATGTCCCCCAGCCCTCGCTGTTTAGGAGGGCACAGCTTGGAGCTGAGCAACTGAGGGCAGCCACTGGTGGTGAGGTGCAGATGGAGCCTCGCTGCTTTAAAGGGGACAAGCTAGGCACAATGGGGCGAGGGGTCAGCCCCTCAGGCCAGTGCCCAGAGGGTTTATTGCTTCCAAGAGAGCAGGATTACAGGCTCCTCCAGCCCTGGCTGTATCAAGAGACTCAAGATCCCAGAGTCACAGGAGGGCCTGAGAATTCGTGTTGCTATTTAAAAGAAAAAAAAAAAAAGAAAAAAATAAGAGATTTCTGTAGTTCTTGTGGTTAAGCAGAAAGGCTTTGAAAAGCAACTCCCATGCCGTCGGCAGGGCAGCACATGCCAGAGTGCTTAGAGAGCCTTAGCGGCCCAAAGCCCACTGCTCTACATGCTTTTATGAAATCGCACCCTGGCAGGCTTGGGATCTGCTAGGACCCCATGGGGCAGCTTGCACGCAGCTCCCCGGGGAGGGAAGGCTGCCCTTGGGCTGCCCCAGGAGCAGTTTCTGCCTGGTGAGTAGAAGCAGTGAGCCCTGCATATTCAGGCTTCTCCTGGAGATGCCCAGGCTCCTGTTTGCCACCAGTTAGTGCAGGGTCAGGTCCCCATCCCTGGGCAGCAGGGTGGGAAGTGAGTGCCCGGGTGGCTGTGCTGTCCCCTGGGCTACATGCAGCTGGGCCCGGGGCTGAGCTTGGAAGAGGGCCAGTGCTTTCACTGGCTGACCTCTGCCGTCACCCCTGGCAGAGCTGAAGCCCTGACACAGGGTTTCGTCAGCATCGTCTGCCCGTGAGGCCGCGTCCCGTGGGAGGTGCTGTGCTTTCTGCCCACCACCACTGCTCACTTTGGATGGGAGCTCCGGGTACCCCTGAAGGGGCGACAGGCTGAGTTCATCAGGGACCTGCCCCATAGCTTCCCCATCCCATCCCCTGGCAGTGTCCCTTGGGGTGACACCAAATGGATGCCACAGAGGGGAATGCTCCCTGTAGGGACATGCAGCCTCAGGCTGGAGGGGCAGCAAGCACCACATCCATCTCCAAATTGGGTGCAGGGACCAGCAGAGGTGTTGGGTGCCGTCCCACTAGCCTGGAGTGACCCGGGGCTGAGGGACAGCCTGGCAACCCCCTGCCAGGGCTGTGAAAGCCACCGGTGCAGCCTTGGTAGAGGGGAGCTGTGCCTTGGAATGTTGGAAGAGAGCCCTATGTCAGTGAAGGAGTGGGATCAGGGATGAGGCAGGCTGACATACCTGAGTTGTGCACCTGAAATGCTCCTGGGAGGTGATGGGGAAGGCTCTCTGTGGCAGCACAATGAATTCCCCACCTCTGCCCACCCCAGCTGGCAGCATCCCTGGCATCATCACCCCAGAAAGAGAGCCCCAGGGGCAAGGAGCCCAGCATGGCACCAAGAGGCGATGGGCGAAGTGGTGCGGGAGCACCCCTCCTCCTTGACCCGAGCCCTCTGGTAGCCCAGTTCAACCGGGAGATGCTGCAGGTGAGGACAGATGGGTGCCCGCTCTAGGAATTGTGTCGGAGCGGAGTGGGGGGCTCCGGGGCCTTTCATGTGAGCAGCGGGGGAGGGCGCACGCTGGGGAGGCTGAACTCCCTGCCCTGAGCGAAGCCGTGGTTGTGGCATGAGATCATGTTTGGCTGCTTCTCCCTGGCTGTCGGCCCCAGGGAGAGGGGGTCAGCCCACACCAGGGCCCTGCTTCCTCCCCACGTGCGCACGCTCCTCCAGGCCCCCATCCTCCTCCTCCCAGTCCCTATCCCTGGGAACAGGGATGGTGCAGGGGGGCTGCTTCTGTGTCATACTGGGGAGGGTGCATGGGTGGTGAACTGTGGAGGAGGGTGCAGGGAGAAGAGATGCTTCCTGCAGGGCTGTCCTGTGCAGAGATGCCCAGTCTGGCCTGCTGGTGGGGGGGGCAGGTGCTGGAAAGAAGCCAGATGCTACTCACCTTCTCACCCCCATTGCCACTGATGCCATCTTGAGCCCCTTTGCTGGCTTGTTGGTGCTTGGAGCAGATGGGTTGTCAGCCCAGAGAGTACCCTTGAGTCCCTGTTGTGGCTTCGGAAGGGTTTGGGCTTGTGTCCCCAAAGCTGTATCCTTGAGTCTCTGGTGGAGGTCCCTGGCTACGGGGCTCTTCCCACATGGCAGGCAGAGGGCTGGGTGCGAGGCAAGCTGCGGGACCTGAAGGACGGCTGCGACCTCCAGGACTGGGAAGAGGTGGCTCAGACGCTGCAGCGGGACATGAAGGATTTTGAGAACACGCTGATAAAGCTCAACCAGGTGAGGGTGGATGGCGGCATGGCTCCCATTCCCTGCAGCACCCATGTCCCTGTGCTCTCCAAAGCAGAGGGTCCCTGGGAGCCCCTCACGCTGACTGGGTCCACAGATGGGTGAGCAGCTGATGTGGCGAGCCAGCCCCAGCGCCGAGGCAGTGCGCAGGCAGCTGCTGGCCCTGCGGGAGCAGTGGCAGCTCCTGAAGCAGACAGCCGCCAGCCAGAGCAAAGCCCTGGGTGGGCTGCGGAGCCTGCAGGACTTCAACAGGAAAGCCGAGCAGCTGGAGGCATGGATCAAGCACAAGGTGCGGGGTGCTCAGGGCATGGTCCGCGGGGGGGGGTGGGGGGACGCAACCATGCTGTCCCACTGCCTTCTCACACTCTCCCTGGCCCAGGAGGAGAAGCCATCCATGGAAGCCCTCCTGCAGGAAAGCCCGGACAAGATCCAGCTCACCCGCCGCATCCTTGACTTGAAGCAGGTGAGAGGCTGCTGGGTGACCTGAACCTGGAGCATGGTGCAGGTCCTTGAGGATGCTAATGTCTGCCTCTGTTCGGGCCAGGAGGAGCAGCAGTTCCAGAGCCTGCACAAGGAGCTGAACAGCCTGGCCCAGAAGCTGGAGAAACAAGGCAAAAGTGAGAGCAGGAGCATCTCAGCCCGACGCAAGCACCTCAACAAAACGTGAGTGGAGGATGCACAGTCTGAGCCAGGCACTGGGAGACAACAGGCTGGGAAGCAGGACCCCCAAACCTCCCTCGTGCCTCCCTTCACCCCAGCTCTGCACTGCTCCCTAGGAGGGCATAGGCTGCCCTTCACATCTCCCCTTCCACCGGCGCAGGTGGCTGCGGCTGCAGGGGACCCTGAAGGAGCACCATGAGGCTCTGCAGCTGGCCCTGGAGGTGGCTGCCTTCCTCCAGCAAGCGGATACCCTGCTTGGGGCCATCCACACCAAGGTACCAGCACCGGAGCCACGGTCAGCCTGGTGTGGGGCTGCTGTACGGTCAGAGCAAAACTGGGCAGGTCGCACCTTGCTCTCATCCCCTGCATGGGGACTGCTGTGGTCCCAGCACCCTCAGCCTGGGGCTTGGGGAGAGTGCTGGGAGACAGAGCCTGGTGTGAGAAGGGGAACCAAAGGGGCAAGCACAGCTTTGCAGCATCCCTTTCTGCCAGAGCTGAGGGAGGGCCCTGTCCTCCTCCTGCTGCTCACTGCAGCTTCTTCTTACAGCAAAAGAACATCTGTGGTGTAGGGAAGCCAGGGGAGGGCGAGCCATGCCGGGATCGGGATGTCAGAGACATAGCCAGCCAGGTGATGGTAAGTGCAAGAGACTGCCTCATTCTCTGAGCTCTGGGAAGCATCCCAATAGAGGGGAGATGTGTGTACCTTCCCAGGTCAGCACTGGCACCAGCCAGCAAGGCTGGGGACTAAGTGGGCACCCCAAAGCCACATGGGGTGGTGGGGCTGTGTGATAATGGGGAACCCTCCTGGGGGCAGGAGGGGACCAGTTTTGGCCCCACAGGGCTTGTGGTGGGTTGCCGTCATGCACTTGCACTGTGGCTATGGTGGCTCATCCCCTATCCTATCATTGCTCCCCGGCTGCTCTCTCTCCTCCAGATGCTGGATGTGACTGTGTCCCAGCTCCTCAGCCTGCAGCCCAGCCTGGCAGCCCGGGTGAACCCCAAGCACCGAGAGGTGAAGGAGAGCTGGGCACAGCTCCAGCAAGCACTGAGGTAGGGCATAGCCCGGATGAGCCCCAGAACCCTCTAGCACTAGAGGTGGAAGCTCAGGGAAAGATCTGTTAGCTCCTGACAGGCTGCCTCCGGGGCACCAGCTGCACTTAAGGTCTCTCTTCATCCTCTTCTCCCCTGAGCCTCTGTTGTTCCCCTTTCACAGGACAGGGAAGGCTCTGGTGCTGGTGAGCAGTTCTCCAGGGGGGAAAGCTGTGGCTCTGAGCGCTGAGTCCCAAGCTGCAGGGAAGGAAGCAGGAGACAAATGGACAAGAGACTCTGGGAGCATGGTGAGAACAGGCATCTACCTTCCTCCAGACATCTCCAGCACCTTTTCCTTGGAAAAATGAGCAACCTTGTGGGAAAGGGGAGGTGTTAGCAAAGCCCAGGCTGAGCACACCTGGCCCTGGCCCTGCTGCTTATGGGAGGTGATAAGTGCCAGGCCTTGGACAAAGGGAAGCACGCTTTGGGCTGGCAGGGGAGGAACAGGAGCCTTTGTGCTGTAGGTACCGAAGGATGTACCAGGGAAGATGGTGGAGCACAAGGGAGGAGAGGGGAGCAGCCTTGGCTCCCCGGTGGTGATGCAGCTTCTTCAGGGAGAGGACAGCAAAAGGTACTGGCTGCAGGGAGCGAGATGGAGTTGGAGGGGATGGGGATCTCCTGTGCAAGGGGGAACCTTCCAGTTCTGTCCCTCTCTGCAGGAGGAGGAGAGAGGCAGAGGCTGAGTGGGGGACGTGGCAGCAGGAGGCCCATGTGCGGGATGTCTGCCATGTGGTGAACACGGTAATGTCTCCCCGAAAACACACTTTGCTCCCTGTCCAGGCAGGCAAGCTAGTGCTGGGGGGCAGGACTCCCTTCCCTGACCCCCTCCTGCTGTTTGTGGGCATGCTGCTTGTGCACGCATGCTGTCCCTGGTCTGGGCACTAATGTACCACATCTCCCTGCTCCTCAGCAGACTGTGTCCTCGCACAAGGACAGCGTGGGTCCCAGAGTCCCTCCACGCCTGGGGGATGTGGAGAGCCTGGAGGGAGCACAGATGCAGGGGGAGCCCCTAGACCCCACCTCCAGGGCCGCATTCCTGGTGAGCCCCCTCAGGTGTGGGCTATAGGGTGACAGCAGCAGGGCCCATTCTAACCACCCTCCCTGCCTGCCTGTCAGGAGGGGCCGGTGCCTGGGAGGCCCCCCGGGAGCCCACAGGTGGAGGCCATGCTGCGGGAGCTGAGCGAGCTTTGGGAGGACCTGCAGAGGAAGCACCAGGAGAATGGCATCGTGCTGCAGGAGATTGATAAGGTACATGGAGGAAGGGCTGGGGTGGGCCCAGGGCATGCCCCTGCTGCAGCAGCTTGCTGGGGGTCAGCAAGCAAGGTGCTCATCAGGACAAGAGCTGCAGCATTGGCACTGACATCTCCGGATGGCATCACTGCTTCAACTGCACCACCCGAGTTGCCAGTGCCCTGGGTACCCACGGTGGGGTAGTAGCATGGCCTCTGCCTTTCCTGGATGGCTCAGAGCCAGGCTGATGGGCTCCCTATTCTCCTCCAGGCACTGAGGCTGGTGGGGGAGCTGGACCGGGCCGAGCGGTGGCTGCAAGCCGTGGCCGGGTCACTCTCAGAGCCGGCTGCCATGAAAAGCCCTGTGGAGCTACGCCAGGACCTGGAGGAGATGGGTCAGCTGGAGAGGCAGCTCGTGCTGTGTGGCACCAAGCTGCAGGCACTGCGGGAGGAGGCAGCAGGCGAGTCAGCCACCGAGCTCGAGGGAAGGAGGAAGATGCAGAGGAAGGTGGAGGTGGTGGAGGAGAAGTGAGTCCTTGGGGAAAGTGCCTCCTCTCTGATCTCCAGGTTGGGCAAGGAGGAGGATGCTTGCCCTGAGGAGGTGCGGGGAGGATGATGCTTGCCGCGAGGCAGTGTGGATGGTGCCAGCATGTGTGATGGGTGCCTGTCCCCACAGGTTGGCACGTGTGCAGGCAGCCCTGCGGCGCCGGGCGGCAGACCTGCGTGACTCCCTGGTGCTGTCTGAGTTCCTGCAGGACCTGCAAGAGGAGGAGGCACGGAGCCGACGGGGACCTGAAGCGGTGAGCAGTGGGACCAGGCATCTTTTGGGATCGTCCAGCATCTGGGACTGGAAGTAGGGTTGGTCTGTGGGTGGCACGGGGACCCCATGGGTGTCCCCCTCCAGCCCAGCTGCCTGGGGGTATGTTCCCCGCATCCCTCACTCCTGTTGTTTCTGTTGGCTTCAGCCAGGGAGTGGTCATTGCAGCTTGCAGGGGTCTTTTCCCCTGCTCTTGGCCCAGGCCGGGCAGCCGCTGAGCAGAGAGGACTTGAGCCATCCCTTGGGAGAGCTGCAGGAGGCTGTGGAGATGCTGAACGATGCAGCGAAGGAGCGGGAGCGGGTCATGGAGGTGGCAGCAGAGACGGAGAACCTGGAGCGCCTGGTAGGGGATGGAGGCAGGGGTCTGGGGAAGCAGCTGTGTAGTCCACCTGTAGCTGAACATGCTGGCTAGTTGGGATAGGGCATGCATCTCAGCCGGTCCCAGTGGGACGTACAGGCATTGGATACATGGGGTCTGCTCTGTGTGAAGTTATCCCCATCCCTTCTGTTGCTGCTGCTCCCTGCCCTTCTGCAGGCACATGGCAGGGTGCCCTCTGGGGTGGGCTGGGGCTGCTGGTGAGTGGTGGCACAGGTGGTCCCACGCCAGGACTCATCCCTTCTCCCCAATGCCCATCCAGGTGGCAGAGGTGTCCCCATGCCTGGAGGCCCTTCGATGCAGAGCTGAGGCACTAGCTCGTGACACTGCCCAAGCAGAGAGCAGCTTCACTGCGGTGAAGAGTGAGAAGGATCTCGAGGGGCTGCAGGGCTTGCTGAGCCAGCAGCAGGAGCTGGAGGTGAGACCCAGGGAGCACCGTGCCCATGGTAGGGAGGCATCCCAACTGGCTGGGGCCATCCCAGGGAGGCACTGGCCCGCAGGGGCCCAGGTGTTGTGAGCCTTGGCACACCATGGCAGGCTGGGCTGGAATTTTCCAGCAGAGCTGAGCCCTGCCCTGCTCCGCTCCCTCTGCTGGCGCGGGCCAGGCCAAGGGGAGAGCTTACGTCAGCTCCCGTGTGCCAGCGCCTGGCTGCCAGCACCTCACTCATCTTCCCAATGCAGGGAGGTGACTCACGCCAGCAGAGCAGGGAAACCAGGCAGCCCACTGCTCTGCCCATCCTCCTGCCAAGGGTGGCTCTGCCCGCTCCCTGTGCCAGCATCCTCTATCCCCACATACTCCCCTCCATCCCTGCATGCTCCCTTCCATCCCTGCATCCTCCCTTCCATCCTTCCATCTCCACTCAGGGGAGACCAGCCTGGGCACAGAGGGGTTGGATGCATCCTGAACCTTTTCTGCCTTGTGCTCTTTAGCGTGAGGTGTCAGAGACCCTGCAGGGGCAGCTGGAGGAGCTGGAGAGGGCAAGTGCACACCTGGAAGAGCTGTGCCCCACTCGTCTGTGCCCTGTCAGCCGGGAGGTGCAGGAGACGCTGTGTGCCTGGGCAAGGCTGCGGGAGCTGCTGCAGGAGACCCGGGCCAGTGTGCAGCAGGCCAGCCGGCTGCGGCTCTTCTTCAAGGATTACTTGGCCATGATGTGAGTGGTGATGAGCCATCAGGGCTGTCTCTGCAGTGGCTGGGGAGAGCTGGTGACAGCATGGTGTGGACTCATAGGCTTCCATGGTGGGTACATGGGCAATGCCAGAGCTGCAGCCAGGCAAGGCCATGGGGAGCTTGGAACCAAGGGCTGTGCCAGGGCTCCCTGCTGTGGGGCAGCCCCACAGCATCTTGCCCTGCCCCACCAGACTTGCTGCTACTCTAGCAAGCTGCTTCCAGCCATCCCTGAGCGTGGGAATGGCTTCTCTGGGGCCTGCAGGGCTGAAGAGGGAGTAAGTCGTTCCTCAGCCCATTTTTCACATGCCCACAGTTCCTGGACGGAGGACACGCGGGCTCAGATCTTCTCTGAAGGCTCAAGTGGCCACGGCCTCCCAGAGACTCCGTGTGAGGAGCTGGAGAGAAGGATCGAAGGGAAGCTCAAGGAGTTTGAGGCGCTGGCAGCGTCAGGGCAGCAGCTGGTGTCTGAGGAGCACTACCTGAGCGCAACAGTAAGGACAGGGCAGATGAGGTCGGGGAAACCCTCAGAACCCCCCAAAATCCTCTGTGGACAAGAGGGAACAATGTGTGGGTGCAGAGCCCCAGCAAGTGAACAGCCATGCATTCCTCAGCTGCTCAGGGCAGGAAGGAGTT
The DNA here is from genome assembly GCF_028554395.1 of Pezoporus wallicus. Classification (NCBI taxonomy): domain Eukaryota; kingdom Metazoa; phylum Chordata; class Aves; order Psittaciformes; family Psittacidae; genus Pezoporus; species Pezoporus wallicus. The sequence goes on from NW_026639660.1 coordinate 3,606,440, forward strand.
TCACTCAGCAGTAGATGCTGAGACCTGAGGTGATGTGACTGTCCTCAAAAAACCCTCCTAAACTGCTCTGTAGTGGAGTGTCCTGGTGGGGCCAGTGTCCGTGGGCCAGGAGTCCTTGCCTAGGCTGCCCAGCATCTCTTCTCCCTTCAGATAAAGGAGCGCTTGGAGGAGCTGCAGAGCATGCTGGGCTGGGTGCTGGTGCGCTGGCGAGCACAGAGGCACCAGCGGGACCCAGGAAGAAAGCAGGAGGACAGAAGAGACCCGGAGAGCCCCTCTGGCATGTCTCCCACCAGCCAAGTGAGTACCCAGCCATGCTGAGACTGTCAGGGAGCAGGATCAGCCTTGAGGCTGAGGGTAGCAGAGGCACCGGGTGGAGGGGGTGGTGTAGAAGTAAAGGAGGGATGTGTGCCAATGCCTCTGGGACTCTCAGGCCGGGCAAAGGGAACATTGTCCTGAGAAAATGCCTGCCTCTGGCAGACCTTCCTCCACATTCCCTCTCTTGTCTTGCTCCCCAGGAGCAGCATGCCCTGTGTGCTCAGCCCCAGCTGGAGAGCATCCACAACCCAGTGGAGTTCATGCCCTGTTCTGTCCTCAAGCCTATGCAAAGATCAGAGCCACGGCTGCCAGTGGGAATGGCCATCTCCCCTCCAGCATTGCCCCACTCGGATACCCCATCAGGAGTGGAGCAGAGCCGGGGGGAGCCCAGCAGCTCAGCATCCACCGGTGCAGGACCCCACGAGGAGGCTGTCATCTGGGATCCTGCTGAGACCTCCACGCTGCTGCTGCCACCGCGGGGCCCCGGCGGGCTGGGCGGGACGGTCAACCTCATCCTCAGCATCAGCAAGAAGGGCGAGAAGAAGAAGGCGCAGCCGGTGCCTGGAGGGGAGAGGCTGGGGGAGGAGGCGCTGGGGACGGTACGTGGGGATGGCAGACAGCTTCCGCAGAGCCATGGGTGAGCACGCAGTGCCCGTCCCAGGACCAGCCAGGGTGTCTTCCCAGGGCTGTGCACCCATGCAGACTGGGAGGCTTTGAGGGCTGCAGGGTAGCCCCCATGGGCTGTTTTCAAGCGAGCTGTTGGGGCTGTATCAGTCTCAGGAGAGGGACCTTTGGCTGTGCCGATGCCAAGCAATGCCCAAGGGCCAAGGACGAGCTTGCGCCACCCCCTTTGCCTGCGCTCTCCTGCTCTGGCTCCTTCACTCACTCTGCCCTCAACTCTCTCTGTGTCTCTCTCTCCCCCTGCTCAGCTCCCTGCCACTAAACGCTCAGGCTGTAAAAACTTTTGGAAGCGTTGCCAGGGGCTTTTAGGAAACACTTGGGGTAGTTTAAAGCGAAAGAGAAAGCCGCCTCACCAGCCAGTGGAAGAGGTAACATCCCCAGGGGAGGCTGCATGCTGGGCAGAGTGGCTGCATGGTGTGAACCTGCCTGCTACCAACCCTCCTTGCCATGCCGCTGTGCCCTGCCTGTGGTGGTCCTGCAGGAGAGCGAAACCCTCATGGTGACATGAGCTCCAGAGTGTGGTGGGTGCTGGGGCATGTGAGGAAGGAGTTTGGACAGGACTGGCCGCAGTTTGGCCCCCTGGGTAATTGGTTCTGGTAGCCATGGTAGGTGGGAGAGCCTCCCCCCTCCATTGCCAGCGTGCAGCAGCGGTCCCTTGTGCAGCTGACTGAGGGGAGCAAGGGTGAATGGGGCCATGTGAGGGTGCATGTCTGGGGAGGGCTGATTCCGGGTTGCATGGCTTGTAATCCTGGGGCTGGGAGCGCGGTATTTTGGTGGTGCTCCAGAGTGTGCACGAAGCATTTTGTGTCCCAAGGACAGCCATGGCTGAGCACCCCAGCACAGCCAGGGATGGGTAGCCCAAGGGAGAGGCCCCAGACTGGAGAGGCCAGAGGGCACTGGGGCAGGGCAAGGGGCTGCCAGGAGAGTTTTGGTAACAAACACCCTCCGGCCCAAGGGGTACAGGAGGACACTGCTCCAGCTGCTGCAGGTAGCTTTTATCCTTGCAGCTGTGGAAACCCAGGAGAGGGGCTGCGGCCGGGCTGGAGAGGGTCTCTATAAGGAATAGGGGGGCTCAGCCGCTGCCCAGTGCATTCACAGCTCTGTCACCTAGGGGCATGCAGGGGTGGGCAGCAGTGACTGCTGTCTCAGTACCCACCCCGAAGTCATGGCAGTGTGGCAGGAGAGCCACATGGCATAGGCAGCCCCCACCGCACCCCAGCAGGGGGACTCCATGCTGGTTAGAGGCGGGTTCCTTCGCCTCCACGGAGGTGGGAGCAGCCCTCAGGGTGCTGAGGTGAAGCCATGCTGCTCCCAGCTCGCTATGCGCTGCTGGTGAGCATTTTTGGCTGCCTGCCCCCTGGCTCCCCACTTGCCTAGGCACAGCACGGAGAGGGGCTGGTCGGTGCAGGGTAACGGAGGCTTCAGCCATGAGAGTCACACGTCTCTTATCTCTGTGTCCCCAGGCGCAGGCGGAGGCAGAGAAAACCTCAAGTGCTAAGCGGCCGCCCACCGTTGCCCGCCGGCCTCCAGCACCAAGCACTGGGACCTCATCCACCTCTCACACCCTGCCCATGGCTGGGGCCGGCTCCCTTTTCAACAGCCTGCAGCGGCGGGAGCAGGCAAGGGCCGAGCAGGCCCAGCTGCTGACCCTGCAGGGTATCATGGGCACCAGCTCCCTGCAGCCCGCGCCCGAGGAGCGGCACGGCCCCAGCAGCACATGGCCTCAGAAGTGCGGCCGGAGGAAGGGGGGCCCCGGAGCAGCCGCTGCTGGACCCCAGCTCAGGGAGCTGCTGCTCTATGTCAGGAACCCGCTGGTGCAGGACATTGATGCTGAGTGCGAGGCGGCCCCCCAGGACACCCACCCCCCCAACCAAAAAAACACGTGCCCCCACCTTTCCCTGGGCTCTGTGCTCAGCCTGGAGCTGCCCCGGGACCCAGTGGTCTTGGGGTGCCACCGAGGGGCCACGGTGCGGCCAGAGGAAGCAGAGGGGCAGGAGCAGAGGCAGGTCAGGGCAGTGAGGCCGCAGGAGCCCACAGGTACGCACGGGGCTGTATGGCAGAAGAAGGTAGATGCGGATGGGCACAGTCCCCAGGGGCCTGGTGAAGGGCTGGGCTCTTCCCCTAAGAGCGAGCGAGGAACATGGTTCGAGGAGGTGAGCTTCAACCCCAGCTACAGCCGGCAAAGGGCACATTGTGCTGGCGAGGAGCGCTGGAGCCCGAGGTGCCCTGGCAGCGCTGGTGAAGACCCCCTGGACTTCAGGCCGAGCCGGCTGCCCCGCATCGGCGTGCTGCACAAGCGGGTTGGACGGGAGGGGGACGAGCTGTCTGCCCGGCTGAGCCAGGATGGCAGCCCCGGTGCCAGTGGCAGGGCCAGGCATTGCGAAGCTGCTCGGCTGGAGCTGGGGCCATCCCCTGCTGGCACACCAGGCAGGGCAGGAGCGATGCCCAGCCCTGCCCGCACACAGCGGCCAGCCAGCAGTGGCCAGCCCCAAGTGTCCCCAGCTTCCCCCGCTGCCCCCACCCAGCTCTCTGTCCTGGAATGGGAGCTGGGGTCCCCTCAGCCCCAGAGCCCTGCGTCGGGCACCAGAGAGGTTTGCCACCCTGCTCATGGGCAGTTTGAGGAGGAGGAGGAGGAGCTGCAGGCCATCTGGAATGGGGCAGACGACCAGCAGGCACACAGCATACCAACAGGCAGCCGCGCCCGCCGCCTACCAGGGAGCAGGGCAGGCAGCGTACCCAGCCCTGACGCCGCTGCCGGTGGGCCCCTCATCCTCTCGTCAGCCAGCAATGTACTAGTTGCCAAGTTCACCCTTCCCACCACTGCCCGGCTCCTCCACAGCCCTTCCGGAGACAAGAGCCCTGGTGCAGGGCACAGCAGTGGTGGCAGTCCCAGCAGACACGGGGTGTCCCCCCGCTCAGAGGAGCTGGTGTCCACAGCCTCCTTGGATGGCCCCAGCGCCTGGGATCTGCGGAGATGTGGGGAAGAGAGGGAGGGCAGCAAGGTGAGAGCCATGGAGTGTCCCTCGGAGTCAAGCAGTGGGTTGGGGGACATTCCAGGCAGCAGCTGGGTTACCTGCTCCAGCAAACCTCACCCCAAAAGCCTACAAACAGCATAGAACATTGCTTCTGTTGTCCCTTTCCCACCTTGGCATTGCCTGCTGGGGATGGGTCAGGCAGACCCCATGTGCTCAGGGCTCACCCCTGTCTCTTCACAGGTCCCCTCCGGTAAAACAGAGTTTCAGATGATGGAGGGCACACTGGAAAGGAAGCACGTGTTGCAGACAGGAGGGAGGAAGGTACATGCATGGCTGCGGGGCTTCTTCAAGGCTGGAGTGCTGGGACATGGCAGGAGGCGTCCAGGTTTTGGGGCATGAGTGAAGCCAGGGGTGCTCCTGGCACTACCATGGCATTGCTGCTGGGAGGGCAGAGCCCACCGGGGCTGGGGTGCACTCTGGGTCGCATGGCCTTCTCCCAAAGCTGCTGGTGTCACAGCTGTCCCGTTTGTGTCCTACAGGCCAGCTGCCGGGCCTGGAGCCTCTTCCACGCCGTGCTGATGAGGCAGACACTGTGCTTCTACCAGGACCGCAGGGACAGCCTGAAGGTGTGGGGGGGGAGAGTGGAGTGACATGGGACAGAGCTGGCAGTGGGGTAGGAGGCTGGCAGCAGGGAAGGCAGAATCTGCTAACCCTGCTGTTACTCTTGCTGTTCCCTGTGCTGCAGAGTTCCGTGGTGGCCCTTCCCCTGAACCTCGCCGGGGCAGTCTGCACCCCGGATGCCGAGTACACAAAGAAGACCAACTGCTTCAGGCTTCAGTGAGTCACCCCAAGCCCGGGCACAGCCCTCCCTGATGTGCCCCGGCTGGGACAGACACCCACCAATACCAGCCATTGCTCAGTGGCTCAGTGTGGTGCTTATGATTTCCTTCTTTCTTTCCCACCTGTTTTCCCTCTTTCCCAGGCTGGCAAGGGCTGTGGTTTTTGCACCCCGTGTCTGTCTCATTGCTGACTTGTTCTCCCTCCCTGCAGGCTGCAGGATGGCTCCGAGTACCTCCTGAGGGCCCCCTCCCAGCCCCTCATGAACGAATGGGTCTCCAAGCTGCAGCAAAACTCAGGTGAGCAGCCCTCGCTTGTGAAAGGGGCCTGGCTGTATGTGCATACCATGGTGTGCAGCCCCACTGGTACATGGAGGGTCAGAAGAGAAGCAGTATAGTGTTGTCTCTGATTTATGCCTCCTAACTTGCCTTGGGAACAGCAGATCTCTGCCAGGCAGGATTTGGAGGCTTTGTTTTCACACCACATACACAGTTACAAATCAGGAATAGCACAACTGACGTCAGTGGAGCTGCAGCAGCGAAAAGCTAGTGTCAGGAAAATTGTAATTGCGCCTTGGTCTTCTTGCATCCTCTCTGTGGGGCCTGGAAAGACCTTGCCTGTCATCCAGGCAAGGAGACCTGTAATACTGAGGTCTTCCCACTGCTGTACCCATACCCAAGGGCCTTCAGGTCTCACCATGGCTGGCAGGACCGAGAGCAGGCATTGCAGCAGGAGGTCAGAGGGGCCCACCATGCAGCACGGGCACCCAGAGCTGGGGCTGGCTCTGCAGGATGGTCCTGCACGTTGCCTGCACCTAGCAGGATGTTTTCTATACCCCCAGGTTTCCCCGAAGTGGATTACTTCCAGGTGGCAGCACAGCATGTCGAGGGCACTGGCGGTGCTGGGGGGTGAGTAGCCAGGAGCCGGCTAGCCGGATCTCATTGTTATAGCTCTCTCCCATGCTTGCCCTTGTGTGCTACTCCAGCAGGATATCAGAGGGCCAGTCTGGTTAACTAAATCTCTGCTACTTCCCAGTTTCAGCAAGGTCCCCAGCCCTGGGAGCTCCCACCTCCAGGGGCAGCATCTGGTCACGACCACCAAGAGCCAGGAGATCGTGGTGCTACCCTGCTCCAACGCTTGGCTGCAGCGGGCTGTGGGCAGCCAGGATGGCACAGCCGATGGGACTGTGGCAGCAGCAGGTGACTTTTCTGACTGGCTGGGCTCCTGCTGTCCTCTCACCAGTGCAGAGAAGTGCAAGGTTGCTGACTGGGGGTGAACTGAAGGCTGTCAGTCAGTGTTGAGCTGGGTGTTGTCTGGGCCAGGAGGCCCAGAGCCCCATGCCCAGGAATTGGGTTGGGAAAAGCACCAGTTATCTCCTTTCACTTCCTGGAATACATTTTGCTGTCCTCTCTGGGGCTGACATGGGTGTCCTATGATGGCCCTGCCTTATGACCTGTCTCTGTTCTGCTCCAGAGGATGCTCACGTGTCCAGGCACAGGGAGCAGCAGTGGTCACCCAGAGGGTCCCCGGGGTTATGGGACAACAGCTGCCAAGATGACGACTCCGGGCTGGTGGCCAACAAGAGGAGGTCCTACTCCTTCACCTCAGGTAGGACGCTGGTTTCGCTGTCACTGCCAGAAGGTGGCACCAGTGCCCTTGTCCCCACCGACACACGAGGGCAGGTGTGATGCTGCTCCAGCATCCACCCGGTCCCACATCCCTGTGCCTGGGCTGCAGCTCCCTACTCAGGGTGAGCTCTGGGGGACTGGCAGCATCTGCTGGTACCCTGCCCTCCCTGCTGACTGCTCCCTCTTGCAGCCACCTACCAGAGGATCACTCCAGTGGCTGTGCCCAAGGAACCCATGGAGGCTGGGAGCAGCTACTCGGTCACGCTGTACATTGGGGAGCAAGCACCTGCTGTGCCCCGAGCACGCTGCCACTCCTTTGTGGCCCGGCCAGGGACCCCACAGGACACACTGGGGGAGAAGACCCCTGCCCCCCCTCGCCCCAAGAACAAATCCGTCTTCAAGAAGTTCTTTGGGAAGAAGGAGTGAGCCCCAGCCAATGGGGAGAAAAGCTCTAGCCTGCCCTTGGTCCTCCTGGGTGCCATCCCAGCATGGTCTCTGCTCCCAGCACCAGCTCACCGCCTCCCCGGGGGAGAGAGGCTGCAGTGAGCAGCTCTGCTCCAGCCACCGCAGCTCTGGCCTCAGCCCGGCGCTGAGCACCCCTCCTGCCGGGTGCTCTGCCTGGGTGCGATGGCTCCCCAGGCATCCTGCCGACACGCAGCACAAGCAGGGGGTCGAGGGGTGTTGTTTTTATTAAAAAATAAACAGACACATAGTGTGGGAGCTTCTTCCTCCAGCAGCACCCGTCGGGCTCAGCGTGGTGGTCCTCGCTGCGGGGAAGCCTCAGACGAGGGAGACCTCTGCAGCGGGGTTCAGCTCTACTTGTGGAAAAGCCTGAGCGTCTCACAAGGATGCTTTGTCCTGTGGTTCCTCTGTGCCTGTACCCAGCCCACCTAATCCCATGGGGCATCTGGGCCCCTTTTCTCTGCTGCAGGTGGTTGGTGGGGAAGCTACTGCCTGCAGAGCAAATCCTCCTGCCTGCCAGGCCTGCCCAGCTCTCAGATGGCCGCTGGCCCAGGTGACGGCGGGCAGTTACTGTGTGCCATGGAGGGGTCAGGGCAGTGTAGCCAGACCCCCAGGGCTTCCTGCATCCCAAATATTTTGCAGTAACTTTACCAGGCTACACCAGCTTCAGCTGCCCTGGTTCCTGCCTGCACTGGTAAAGGGGAAGCCCAACCTGCACTGAGCATTCACCAGCCCCACGGGGAGAAGGGGAAGCTTCCGGGGCTCTGGGTAGCAGGGCCTCTCCCTGGCAGGCTGCGAGGCTGGGCTGCGCACACTCCTCGCCTCCTTATACATGTTTGGGGCTGAAAATAGAAGTGCTGGCTGCAGCCCAGCTCTGCAGCAAGGGCTGGGAGAGAAGTGCTCCCGCCACCCCATTTTCCTCCTGCAGTGCCACTGGGACTGGAGGTGGGCACGCTGGAACCACCAGCAGAGGGGCTTTCTCCATGCTCCCACTGTGGGGTGGGAGGACACGCCGGCGGGGGGTGTTGCTGTGCTTTTAGTGCTCCCCCTGTGCGTTCCCACCTTCCACTTGGCTCCATCGCTCTTGGCTCCGGCACCTGTTTTCCTCCAGCACTGAAGCCCAGCTGCCTGCGCTGCCTTAATGGGAAGAGGCGAGGGGATAGTAGGACTGGGAGGGGGGAATGTCCTGGGAGAGGGCCAGCCTGGGATGGGCTAGGGAGGAGGCTCTGGCCGCACATACCAGGAGAGCAGCCGGTGGGCAGATGCCAGTTCATTCCTGAGCAGCTGAGGGGCCCGGTGGAGGGGCAGTGTGCGCAGGGGCCCCCACCCTCAGGCCCCAGGGGGCTGGTGCTGGCCCACAGTGGGGTGGAGGCTCAGCAAGCGTCCTGCCATAGCCAGAGTCCAGCACAGCAGCACGGGGTGACATGTGCCATCCCAGGGAGGACGCTGGCACCCGCAGCACTGCTCTCAGTGCCCGGGGCTGTCCTCCTCGCACAGGGTACATTTTTCCCCCGGGGTGGCTTCCTACCAGCGGCCGCCCATCTCTCCTTCCCCATGCTGGCGCTCGGCCCCGCTGCAATTCACTGACGAATCCCGGTTGCCGTTTCCTATGGCAGAAACAACTTCTCCTCCCCCTGCCCCGCTAATCTGCCCGTGCCTGCAGGCTGCACCTGCTGAGCCAGCGGAAGCCGTGCTCAGCCGGGCCCAGCCAGCACCAGGGCTTCCAAACCCTCCCTGGCTGCAGAGCAGGCGGGCAGTGAAGACTCTGCACCCTGGTCCTGCCTTCGCGGGAAGCCCCGACCCTACTTGGCACCGCGCAGCGAGGAGGCTGCAGGCAGCATCCTCTGGCACCGGAAGAACTGAGCCCGCAAGGTAATGGCAAGGTGCAGGCAGGGGGCTTATCATTGCAAGTGCTGTCTCTGCTGTGCCTTGTTCCCTCGGGTACAGCGTGTTCCCTGGGGGTCTGGTTCAAATCCCTCTTCGCCGAGCCAAGGACTTGCTCCCCATTTCGGCTGAGCGGCAGTGCTGCTGCAAGGTCACCCTGTAGCCTGTGCTGAGCTCCTGGAGCTATCACCTGCTGCCGTTCTCCCCCACCGCCGGGGGACAGAGGTCTGGGACTCCAACCAGAACCCGTGGCTTTCCAGTCCGGTGGCTGCAAGGAGGGTTTGGAGCCTGGCCCCGCTGCAGACGGGGAGTGGAAGCAGTACTGGAGGGGCTGGCTGCCGGCACCCTGCTCTCCTTGCCCGGTCTGCAAACTCGCAGCACAGAGGTGTCCTGCTCCCGGGGCAAGGTCCCCAGGAGCTCGAAAGGGCAGGAGGGCCAGCCGTCTGCTCCAGGAGGAGGGGAGGCGCTGGGGAAACCCAGAGCACGGAGCATCCCTGTGCCGGGGATGCGACAGCGGTGGACCCCAGAAGCATCCTTCTCGTAGACGCAGGCGCTGCAGCGGGGGGAGTCCCGGCTCAGAGCGGGGTGCGAGGCAGGGTCAGGCAGGGGTGGGAGCACCGGCTGCGGCCGCGGGCTGTGGTTGAGGGCTGTCCCGCGCACTTGTGCGCGTCGTCCTTGAGGCTGCAGGCAGCGCGCTAGGACCTGGCGAGCCGCAGGCAGGCACTGCAGGCAGTGCTGTGCCTGTGCCTGAGCCTGAGCCTGAGCCTGAGCCGAGCGGGATCCTGCACTGCCCGCCGGCAGCACCGCGGAGCGAGCCTGCCAGAAAGGAAAAAAGCCACGTAAGCCAGCATGGCCGAGCCCCGGGACACCCCGGCCCGGGCGGGAGCGGCGTACCACGGGCAGGGCTGGCCGGAGGGCGGGGGGCCGCGAACCGGCACAGACGCCGGTGCCTGCGGGAACGCAGGGTGCTGGGGCAGAGCGGGCATCCCGGCTGCGGTAGCGGCAGCGCTTCAGGGCAGCCCCGGCACCCGTCCCGGGCTTGGGGTACTGGGGAGTGGCAGGCAGTCCGATGGGTGGTTCACCCCAGCACACTCGGCCCTGCATTCCTAAGTGCTGGCACCTTACCCCCCCCAGCGGGACCTGTCCCTGTCCCAGGAGATACGGCTGGCACCAGGATAGTGTCATGGGGCAGCAAGTGCCTCCCTGCCACCCCCCAGCACCAGCCAGGTGGGTATGGTGTTTGGTTACCCTGCTCATCGGGATGTCACCCCAGGGCTGGCATGGCCTTCATACTGGCCCCTGCCATCTTTAGTGTCTCAGCCTTCCCTGAGCACTGCCTCCTTCTCTGCCCCACCAGTCCCACGTCTATCTGCATGGTCCCAGGGGTGCACACTGCTGAGGTGCCCTTCCTGTTCCTGGAGGCCCTGGGGCTGTGTCACCCCTCTCCTCCCTGACAGGGCTTCTTCAGCAGCCCCATTTGCCTCTTGCAGGCCCTTTGTGCCCACAGCTGGGCACTCCCCCATGAGAGCAGACTTTTTCTACTTGTAGGATGACTGCTGGCACCTGTGAGCCTGCCCTCTAGCCTTGCACCATTCCCCGTGCAGCTCCTTCCTCCCACAGGCGCCATTCCCTGGCTGCCCTCAGCATGCTTTGGCCTGGTGAGAGGTCCTGGCTGCCCCTGGGATCCGAGGCTTGTTTGCAGGAGCCTGACCTCTTGTGCAAAGGTACAGGCAGTGTAGGCTTCATGCAGTGGCCCTTACCCTGCATCTGTGGTGCCTCTTGAGGTCAGAGCACTGCCCTACTGACCCAGGAAAGGCATCATGCAAGAGGTGAGAAAAGAGGGTCCCTGCTGCTGCTCACTGTCCCTCTCTTTCCCATGCCTGATGCTGCTGCAGGCTCTGTAGGAGCTGCAGTGGATGGGGAAAGGTAAGGAGCAAGGGAAGCTGGCACAGCTGGGTGATAGGAAACCATGAAACCCTTTGTCATAGTCCCCAGGCTGTTTTCCATGCAGGAAAGACGATGGAGGATGCGGTGGAAGAGCACGGCCACATGCTGCTGCTGGCCTGCTTGTGATGTGCATATAAGGAACCCCTGCTCCATGCCAGGAGCAGCCAGAGCATCCCTGAAGGCATGCTGGGCAGCAGTGGGAGCAGTGGGATGGGGGATGAGGGCAGCAGTGGCAGAGCAACTTGTTCTGCATCACAGCAGGTAGCCCTGACCTTAGCTGCCAGCAGCAATGAGCCATTCCAGGGCTTACTAGGAAGCCAGGCTTTCATGGAATTCTTTTTCTTCTGAGAAGCCTGGCTTTTTGAAGGGATCCAAGCACCTCCATGACTACAGCTGCAAAGCAGGGCGAGAAGCAGCACAGCAGCAGCACTGCTGGGCACTGTGCAGCAGCTCAGCCCTGCTGGGAAGCTGCTGCCATTCCAAGTGGTGAAAGCCAAGTGAGGCTTTTCCACCTGCTTGCACCCACTGGAAATGGCAGGTCCTGTGGGGAGAATGGAGAAGGCAGGGAGAGGGAGCAGCTGATGCCTGCAACTCCCCCTCAGAAGGGGTGCTTTTCATGGGGAGCCAGCCATCGCTATTGTCAGGGCTGACTTCCGCCTTCTGGCTTGCCAGAAAGGAGATTACTGGGTCTATGTTCCAGCGTTAGCAAAGCAAGCTGTTTCCCCGCAGGTGGACTGTGAGCCCTGTCAACTGGAGATGGATGTGTGGAGTCAGCTTCAGGCCATGAACCCCTGGGGAGGTAATGCTGGGCACTTGGCACAAGGATGCTCCTGGCTGCCTTATAGCTCAGAGTTCTGGGGAGAGGCAGGCAAGCTGCATTCTGAGGTGTGCTACCTTGAGGAGCAACACCTTGTGCTTCTCCCTGTCCTGTCCCGTGTCATCCCATCCTGTCCCATCCCATTTCTGGGAGACTCAGGGCTCTTGGAGGACCAGCCAGGACCCCCTTCTCCATGGCCAGCAAGCACAGCCCCACAAGACAGGTATTGTGCTCAGGGTAACTGTCACTGTGTTGTGTCCTCAGGTGATCCATCCGGGGTGACAGCAGGACCCTGAAATCTGTTTTCTAACTCTATCGCTGCCCTTCTGCATGGCGTTACTGACAGGCAAACGCTACTCTGCTCCTTCACACCTCCTCCAGAGCAAGAGTTGGATGACTTCCTTGCTTATCCCCCACCCCAGATTTCCTGGCTCCCTCCCTCACTTCCCCAGTTCTGCTCTGCACACAGCCATGGGTTAGCACAGGGGACACACCACAAGCCCTCCGAATCACTGCCTGTGCTTTGGGGTGCCCGGTCCCACTTGGCGCACACTGCTCCCAATGCCAGTGCTGCCTCCATCTCCCTGGTCTAGTCTGCTGCCTCCTCATCCTCAGTGAGCCCTTGCCTGCTCTTCCCTATCCCAGTGCCTGAGGGACAGCTTGGGATGATGATTCCCGGTTCAGAAAATCCGGACCTTCTCCCACCAGCCACTGCTGCTGCCCCTTCTCTGCCTTCCCACCTTCCTTCCCACATGCCGCGGGGCCACTTAATCCTGTCGGCTGGCTAAGCCCTTCCCCGTGGGCTCCCGGTCACGGGTTGGGTGGGGGGGGCCGGGTTGGGGTCCCCCAACAGCTACCGGTCTCTCATGGGGGCCGCCGCAAGGGGAGGGCTGCGCCGGACCGCGCCAGCAGGGGGCAGCACCGGCATGCGTGAGCTTGTGTGTACTCGGGGGGGGGGGGGCTGGGTGTCGCAGCACAGCACCCAGTAGAGACCCAGCACAACCACAGCACAACCCCGCTGCAACCTGTCTGGGGTCACGGCGCTTTACAAGGAGGATGGGCAGCGCCTAGAGGCAGGTGGCTCCCCTCTAGGGACAACCAAAACTCTGCCAGCCCCCCCCAGCAGCATGAGTGCAGGGCACCCAGGGAGGTTACACCCAGCCCCATGCATGAGTGGTGCAGGGCACCCAGGGAGGTTACACCCAGCCCCATTCGTGAGGGGTGCAGGACACCACTCCTGAGAGCTCCCTTCTCCCTGGGCCGTGTGAACACATCCTCTGCCCATGGGTGGATGCTGGGCTTTGCAGAGGGTCCAAGGAGGGAGGGCAGGCCAGGTGATACCGGATGGCTAGGCTGCCAGCCATGAGTTCTGCCTGCCCCTTCTTTTGATGACTCCTGGCTCTGCTTCACCAGGTGGCCTGGGGGCCTCATTTCCACTGGGGAAACCATGGAAGCGTGACTGGCAAGGAGGGAAAATGATGAATGGCTGGTACTGTTGGAAGGTGTGGGAAAGGGCCCTCCTGGAGACTTCCCTAGGGGATGTTTGGGAGCATTCAGCCACAGCTCCGCTGCCGATTCGCCCAAGGGGGAAAGCATGACGGGACGGGCTGAGTCTCCAAACAGGATTTAGTGAGCCGTGCCAGACGTTTGCACAGGGCTGAATTCTGCCACACCAGCCAGCAACTGTTGGGTTGGGCACAGACCAGGGCCAACACGGCCGTGAGAGCTCAGGGGCCTGTATTTGGAGCCCTTGTCTCTGCAGATGGCCATGTGCCATGGTCCCAGGGATGCCAGTGGCCACAGAGCCTGCCCAGGAGCAGGCTGGCTGCAGGAGCAGGGGGTGCCTTGCCCTGCCCTGCCGTGCAGGGTGAGCAGCCTATGGCCACTGAGAGCCAGAGGTGCCTCAGGAAGGCTGATGGGCAGCCACGGCTTCAGGCATCCGCTCAGGGCTTGGATTCAGCCGTGCTCTGCAAAGGCTTTGCAGGGAGCGGGATCACACAGCGGCTGCCACCCTCTTCCTCCTGCCAGGTTCCCCGGTTCCCAGCTGCCCACAGCTCCCCTGTGGTGTTTTACGAGGGTGGCCGGGTGCCAGCAGGCTCCTTCCTCAATGGCTCTGCTCCATCGCGGGAGGTTGGTGCTGCCGGCCAAGGAGCGGGATGTGCCCCCCGGTGCAGCTTCAATGGGCCGGATGACCTTGACTATAGTGCAGTTGTCCCTGCCCATGCCAGCTCCCTCCTCCGCCAAGGACACCCAGCGTGAGACCATGACATGGTGAGGCTGGGTGCTCAGAGTGGCCGTGCCCTGGGGCTGCCGTGTCTGAATGCTGCAGGGCATTGCTGGCTGCCGCTGTGCCAGGGGTTAACCCTGGCTGGTGGGAGCCCGCGCTGTGTGTCTTGAGTTTGCCCAGGTCTCATCAGGGGTTAACCCTTGGCCGGTGGCTGTGCAGCTGTCACTCAGTAACCAGTCACCCAGCAACTCAGTGCCTAATTGGTGTCATTAGGCAGTAAATACTTGTAAGAGTAAGCAAATGGGCAGCTGGAGCAAAGGAGAAGGCAGCAGCAGTGCAAGAAGGGAGGCAGTGATGGGGATGGAGTGGGGAGAGATTGCTGTGGGAAGGATCATGCCAGGAGGTGACAGGGATGAGAGGCCCTCAGGAGTAGTTTAGGCAGAGGGATTTGTGTCCCCCCACAACCTTTCAGCTGGGAGATGCTCGCATCCCAAAGATGCTGCTGTCCCACAGGGTACCAAGCCCTTGGCCCTCCCCTCCAGTTAGCTGAGAGGGGCTGAAGCTTGGCTGGACCCACTGTCCATGTCAGCCCCTGGGAGCCCTGTGGGCACTGCCAAGCCACTTACCGAGCTGTGCCCACCCAGTGCACAATGGGGTTTGTTTCTGCTTGCCCAGCTGGGAAATACCCACAGCCCCACCGCTGGGCTGGAGGTGCTCAGGGTCAAAGCCCTTCCCTGCTGCTCACTGGAGCTGTGAGTGCTTTGGGCGTAGCAGTGCACACGCGTTGCACCTTGGTGTTACCAGCGAGGGGGGACGCTGGGCATGGGCAGGCAGTGGGGCCAATTGGCAGCATGCGCCTTCCTCTCCCTGGCCTCTCCTTGCAGGTTTTCACCCAGTGCTCCTCCTCGGCTGCCCTCAGTGCCCTGGTGAAGAAATCCCAGGCAGCTGCCTGACTCTATCTTGGCAGGTTGAGTCGTGTGAGGAAGCAGAAGGATGGCGGGATGATGAAGATCCTCATGGCTCCCTGCAAGCGGTGACGTGCCCGTCTGGATCGCCGTGCCACAGGCAGAGCTCAGGAGGGGATCACAGACTGCTCCTTTCCCACTTCATTCCAGCCAGGCTCAGGCCATCAGGTGAGCATCACCTCCATCCTGCCACCTCTCTTCCCAAAATGCGGGGCAGGGCACCAAGGTCTCAGGGGGGTCACCATGAGGAGCCCTGCAAATAATGACCAGAGAACTTCCACCCCAGAAGGTTCTGCCAGCAGCTCTGGAGCCAGGGCCCTGCTCCGGGGTCAGCCAGGGCCACCAAGGAAACAGGAAGACTCAAACCGTCCCCAAGCCATTCACTGATCTCAGCAACAGGCTGAGATGCTTTGACTATCAAAGCATCCAGCAGTCTCACTATAACTGGATTCCCAGGACCCTGTAGTGGTCACCCCTCCCAAACCCCCCCATTGGCTAATAGGTTAATAACCTGCTGGCACTTGACAGAGGTCCAGCATCTTCTGTGTTTCCCTCCACGTGACTGATTAAAATGCCCCTTCTCCCCCTTTCCGAACCCGGCTGTGCTTCGCTGCCTTGTCACACAGGCAGAGAATCGGATACGGCTGCTAATCTGCTTGCTACCCCACTCCTGCCTGCCTGCTCTGCCTTTTAAACACACTGGCTCTCTGTTTCTCTGCTCTGTGACACTGAGAGCCAGTGCAGAGGCTTTTTGAGGTGAGCTACAGGGAGGGCAGAGCCTGATGGAGGGAAATGCCGTTGCTGTGTGTCACGCTTGCAAAGGGAAGGGCAGTTTTGCACTTGGAAGGAGAGCTTTATGTGTGCATCCTGCCCTGCTGGACGGTGACGGCCTCGCCGTGCCTCAGTTTCCCCTGCCCCAAGCACAGGAGAGGAAATCTCATTGCAGAGGAGGGCTGGCGGGTTGATTAATGGTTGCAAAGTGCTTGCAAATCTCCAAGGATAACGGTTGACGTGAGTGCCAAGTGTAAAGGCTCCTGGAAACACTGAGTGCCTGCAAATGCTGCCTCCTCAGGCCCTAAAACTTAAATATTACCAAAGAGGAATGGAAAATATTCCTTCATCTCATATGATGCATTACCCACTGCCTGGAATAAATCTCCCTTTTCACTCTTGCTTTCCAAACCAGCTGTTTGTTTGCTTCCCACTTTTGGATTTCATGGCGCTAGTTGAAGCAGGGAATTGCTACAAGAAGGGAGGGGAAAAAATAAGCCCAACTAAAAAAAAACCAGCTTTTGTAAAGGTTTGGCAGCTGATGCCTCTGAAGGGAGCGCACTTTGCCTGTTTGTTCTGCCTGTTACAGACTAGCTTAGAGCAGAGCGTACAAATTGGGGTTCAGGTCCCTGTGGTGCGCGTTTGAGGACCTCGAAGGTGTGGCAGCTCGAGCCCCGTCAGTGTGTCCTGAAGAGCATGTCAATGGGATTCCCAGCCTTATGTAAGGGAGAGGCTCTGCTGGCTGACTTCCTCCGGGAAAGCAGGGCTCTGCCTTCCCCCTTTGCTCAGGGAATAGCAGCGATCTGCCAACAGCAGCAGCGTACTTTGGCACCATGCTGCTGCTTTGGGGATGGGGAGGGTGGAACAGCAACAAGCCCCCAGGCTCCACTCGAGGCTGCCTTTTCTCCTTGCCTATGTTTCATAGGGGAGAAATCTAGCTCTGTGTGTTGTGCTGGTGGTGTACAGCGGTGGGCCCAGTACCAGTACTGGGCAAAGCAGCGGCTGTTCCCAGATTGGAGCAGAAACCATTTTGGTAGCTGTTTGCTTCTTCTGAGAGGCTTGTACTCACAAAGGTGAAGCCGATAACATGAGAGTCACTTGGGAGCAGAGGGCTCTGCAGAGGCAACACATCCCCCATCAAAAGGAAGCAAGGCAGCTTGTCTCTCCAGCAAAGGCTCATGGTGTTTGTGGGGCAGTGAGTTGTCACCAGCTGTGTCATTTGTCACCTCCCCTCACAGAGGAGGTGCTGTTCCCCTGAGACCACACACCGGCGCTGGCGTCAAGCACTGTACATTGCTCTTGAGGTCTGTGCAGAGCCACTGCAGACAGCCCGTCCTGTGTTTAGGAGCTGGAAGCTGCCTTTCTCCTCTCCTCCCCTTGGGTGTATGTGCTGGCCTCCTGTCTGCCTGCAGTCACCCGTGGCTGTGGTGCTGCTCAGCGCTAATGGATTTCAACCCCCCTGTCTCCACCGAGAGACTTATCTTTTGAGATATGTTGATTCCCGTGCTTGGGATCGGCTGTGTGGTCAGGAACAGAGCTGTGAATTACAGAATACTTAATCCTGTCCTTTGGTGATGGTAAGTGCTATGCACCTCGTTGCTGAAAGCTTGAGGCGAGGCAGTGGCTGCACTCACCCTGCCCTGAAGCAGACACTTCCCAGAATATCCACTCAAAGGTAAATTTTGTGGTGTTTCTCCTCCTGACGGGGCCTGAGGCTCTTAATGATGCTGAGAGCCCTGTAATGGCTACTGGAAGCATGGTGGTGGCTCGGCTGGGCACCGCCAGTCTGGACCCTGTGCTCAGGCATCAGTTCCCACAGCTTTTAGTCTGTGCTGAAGTCAGAGCTTATATAGAAGAATAAAACTGTAGTGCTGACACATTTTAGCTCACGCTGCTGAGCATGTGGACATGACAAGGGGAAACGTGGGCCCTGAGGAGCCACAGCATCCATGTCCCAGGGACTGCCACGGGGTCTCATGGGACTCTGACAGCAAGGAACACCTGAAAGTTAGAGAGGAGGTGACATGAGACATCCCACAGCAGGCAGCCTTGCTCTTCTATTTTCCTTTTTCTGGAGAGAGGAGGAGAGGAGAAAAAGAAGAGAGGATGGAGGTTTTTCCTGTGTTGAAGCCTAATCCAGAAGACCTTCCAGATTGGAAAGGCTTAGGGAAAGCGGGCTGAAGAAAGGCAGGCCCAGGGCTTGGATCCATCACTGCCTGGGAGACACAGCAGGAACTTAATTGGAGCAGAGATGGGAGCTTTTAAATTGAATTTGATCTGATACGAATCTTACATTTAAGACCGGAGCCTCCTGTCTTCCTGTCTTAGTATATGACAACATTGTCTGCTGCTCATTTGATGTTGTCAGTGCACCCTGCTATCTGGCCTCAGAACCCCATAACCACAACAAGAATCTATCATCAGCAAGAGGGAGAGATCCAGCGGCAGAGGCTGCTGCAGAGCAGGACAGCGAAGGAGCTGCTTCCCGGGGGGTGACATTCCGCAGTGGCATCATTGTGTCTCAGAGAGCACGGAGCTGTCTCACCCCTGTCCCCATTGCCTCTTTCTTGAGCTTTGGGGACTCCTTGCTTATAGAATCATAGAATCAGCTGGGTTGGAAAAGACCTTTAAGATCATCAACCGTTCCCCAGCACTGCCAAAGCCACCACTAAGCCATGTCACTGCAGGCCTCACCTACACAGTTTGTGAACACTTACAGGGATGGTGATTCCTGGGAAGGAATGTTTATACACATTCCCTGGGAAGCCTGTATATGTGTGTGTGTATATATATATATATATATGTATGCATTTTCTGCATAGATTTACGGGCCATTTGTGTCTCTCAGGTGCCCTTTTGGATGTGCTCGTATTCTCATGGCAAAGGAGATAGGAAAATTAATTCAGAACATAGAAAATAGACAATAAAGGAAAACAAAGACAACTCCAAGAGGCCAAAGGGGTAAAAAGGGAGAAAAAGTGAAAATCAGTGAAGACAGAAATATTGTAAAATATGTATGTTAGATTTTAAAATAACATGTCCTTCCTCTAAGGCTTAGTTATGTGGTGGTGTTTTGCACATCTCTTAAAATACAAGCTTGGTGCTTGGATTCTGCACGAAGAGGTGTGTTAAGAGATCATAGCACTGAGAGATCGTGAGGATGGGAATCTGCCAGAGCGTTCGGGGGTGTTTTAACTTCTGATTTTAATTTCCAGCCCAAACTGCATCACTGTCTGCAGAGAATTTTCTGGGGCTGTTTGTTAATGGATCAAACGCTTTTGCATTCAAAGCAGCTGCAGGGACTTCCTGGTGCCAGCATAGAGGAGCAGAGAGTGAGGAGGGGCCTGTGCTCCAGCAGAAGCACCTGGAGACACCAAGATACATAAACCAGATTTCTGCAGAACATTTAACCACCGGGATATGAGGATGGAGTCAGGTGCACTCCCCTTTGCCGCGGGATGAAGCACCCCCAGTCCTGCTGCACCTTGGCACCTAAGCAAACCAACGAGCTTTTAACTCAGTGAAGTAGATACCTGCTCTGGAGAGATAGGAGCCTGGACATGGGCAGCCAGAAAAAACCCTGGCTTTGAGCCCCTGTGTCCAGTATCCCCTTTGGATACTGGACACACATGACACATGCTTTGGATAGAGGGGCATGGCTAAATTTCAGAGGGGTCTGCACATTGGCTGCCATCCTGGGTAGCACTACCATAAATGCACAGTGCAAAAGCTGTCTTTGAGCCTCTCTGCAACCCAAGATAATGATAATTACATATATATGCACACATACACTCATATATATATATATAAAAGATGATCGAGGCAGGAACATCTCTTCTATGGGGACAGGCTGAAAGAGCTGGGCTCGTTCAGCCTGGAGAAAAGAAGGCTCTGGGGAGACCTTAGAGTGGCTTTCAGTGCATAAATGAGGGCTACAAGAAATCTGGAGAGGGACCTTTTACACGGGCATGTAGTGACAGGACAAGGGGGAATGGTTTTAAACGAAGATACAGATTTAGATTAGATATATGGAAGAAATTCTTTACTGTGAGAGTGTTGAGGCCCTGGCACAGGTTGCCCAGAGAAGCTGCGGCTGCCCCATCCCTGGCAGTGTTCAAGGCCAGGTTAGATGGGGCTTTGAGCAACCTGGCCTAGTGGAAGGTGTCCCTGCCTGTGGCAGGGAGGTTGAAACTGGGTGAGCTTCAAGGTCCCTTCCAACTCTAACCATTCTATGATTCTATATACACCTGTATATATATATATATATATATATATATATATATTTACACCCACCAGTGCTAACTGCCAGCAGAGGGAACCCCCTCTGCCTTCTTCCCCTGCCGCCTTCTGTTCCTTCTTCCTCTGCCTGCATTAGGGCACATTGCAGGGGACAAGCGATGGACACAGCAAACAGAACCAGTTCGCCCTCCATTTAGCGCCGTTAATATAACGTACAGCTCCTTTTGGAGCTGTAACGTTTAGTAACGCATGGGCACGGCCGCAAGAGCGGAGCTGGGTGCCGCTCAGGATGGGGTGGCGGTGCGTCTGCTCTGCTTCCCCGAAGGAGACGTCGGAGCGCGGCGCAGGTGGAACGGCTGCCCCGGAGGGTCCCGCCGCCTCGGACCCAGTCCCTCCCCGCGGGGGGAGGCGGGGAAACCCGAGCGAGAACCGCGTGGCGCTGAAGGCGGCAAAAGAGGAAGGAGGAGTTTGCGGAGCGGGCAGGGAGGAGGCGGCTTCCCATCCACGCCGGGGTCGGAAGGCGCAGGAGTCGGCAAGGAGTGGGGCGCAGCGGTGGGCAGCCGGGTCCAAGGTATTGGCTTAAAGTCGGGGAGATTGTAACCTGGTCTCCGAGCGCCCCCCCCCCCCCCCCCCCGCTCCCTACATGGCTCCCAGCAGCGTTTCAAAGCTGTCGGGTACGTGGTTCCCCCCACCCCGGGAGCCCTGGGAAGGAGCCAGCGGCGCCGCAAGCTCCGCTGCGAGGTGGGGATGCGGTGTGTGAGTGGCGGCTAAGGGGGTTTGTGTGCATACATGCTGCCTTTTGGGATGGGGGGGCTTTTCTTCTGTGGCTTTTCTTCTTTGCTGCCTCGCACGGTAACTCCAAATCTCCTTCCGTAGTTACTGCTGTGGGGAGAACGTTGTTTTGGGGAGGCAAAGCAGAGCAGCTAGCATGTGTTTTTGGGAAGCGCAGTGATGCAGGATGCAGGACTTCCCCGAGGGGGTAGTGCCGCGGTCCTCCAGCTGCAGGGATGCACATCTCTGCGAGCAGCCGTGTTTGTGTCTGTTTGCGTGCAGTGCCGCAGCTGGGCGCTCATTGCGAGGACCCACGGGAAGGCACATGGGCTGGGCGCCATGTGCTGCAGTGCGAGCAGTGGGGCACAACCCCCTGCCTGGCAGCAAAGCCGCGGGGACGGGGTCGCTCCGGGTCCGGCTTGAGAAAATGCTCCCAGTTTTGGCTGTGGGATGCTGGGGAAGATTTCTTTCCTCCCCTTCCTGAGCAAACCAGTTGTGTTAACGGAGAGCCTGGCCCAGGCAGGAGCACCAGGAGCTGCTGTGGAGCCCTTTTACGCTGTCCTCCCCACCCCTGTAGTAAAATCTGAGCCTGTAGTTAAATCTGAGCTCACACCCCTGCTAGGTGCTAATTCTGCCAGACCAACACAGTCCCTGCCTGTACTCACCAGCGCTCTCGGGAGCAGGCTGTGGAGCTGCGGGCTGTGTGGGAAGGCAGCAGCAGCCAAGCCCTGGTGCTGTGGAATTGCAGACAAGTGAGCCTGTATTCTTGAGCCCACTAGATTCCCCAGGGCTAGGGGCTGCAGGAGGAATTTGTGCAGCTGTTGGCCACAGCTGGGTGCACTTCCCGGCTGCTCCGAAGCAGGAAGCAGCCCAACCAACAGCCCCTCAGTTGCCTGTTGTGAGCCGAAACAATTGAGGGCCATCAGTGAGTGCCGACATGGGAAATCCCACTCCCCTTCTGCACCCCATCCCGGCATCATTCCTGCTTGTCAGCCCCTGCAGGCTGCCAGACGCCTTGGGTTCCCTCCAGCCCTGCCTTCATAAATTCATAGAATGGTTTTGCTGGAAAGGGCCTTCAGATCATCCAGTTCCACCCCCACTGCCATGGGCAGGGACACCTTCCACTAGACCAGGTTGCTCCAAGCCCCATTCAGCCTGGCCTTGAGCACCGCCAGGGATGGGGCATTCACAGTTTCCTTGGGCAGCCTGTGCTAGTGCCTCACCACTCTCACAGTAAAGACTTTCTTTCTATGTAACCTGAATATCCCCTGTTTAAGTCTGAACCCATTTCCCCTTGTCTTATTGTTACAGTCCCCGATGAAGAATCCCTCTCCAGCATCCTTATAGGTCCCTTCCAATACTGGAAGCTGCTATGAGGTCTCCATGCAGCCTTCTCTTCTCCAGGCTGAACAGCCCCAACTTTCTCAGCCTGTCTTCATACGGGAGGTGCTCCAGCCTCTGATCATCTTTGTGGCCCTCCTCTGGACTTGTTCCAACAGTTCCATGTCCTTTCTATGTTGAGGACATCAGAACTGTACACAATACTCCAGGTGAGGTCTCACCAGAGCACTACAAAGCAATCTCAGGATGTGACTATGCAGGGATGCTTTTCTCTCAGGTTCACTGGTTGTCTGAGTGTGGCTCATGGGCTATTGCTACAGTGTCAGTGCAGTGCCAGCACCACACGTGCTCTCCAGGGCACTCCTGCTCTCACCATCGCCTTTTGCTCCTGGAAAAGACAGGTAGGCTTTCTCTTGGCTCACTGAGATGTTCTTCACAGGACGCTTTCTGCACAGCGCTGAGGGCTGTAACACAGCCCCCAGGAGGTGGTTTGCCCCTAGCTAGTGCAGACAAGGGGCCTCGCGCTGTGCCATGTACCTGCAGTGAAGATGCTGAAGAAACTCACTTTGGCCTGAACCAGTGCCATCACACAGAGCAGTAGGAAACCTCCATCCTGCAGTTGTCCCTCTTCACCTTTCCTCCCCAAGCTGCATAATTAACTGCTGGCATAATTTCCCTGTCATGTCATCTTTGCTCGTATTATCTTGGGCTGGTAGGTATTAATGAGCCTCTTCCTCTTTGAAGATGAGCCATGGGCTTTGTTTTTGCCCTGTCCTGACCTGTCCCCCTCCTTGTTGTGATCTGGAGGGAAGAGAGGGCACAGAGAACAAAGGCACTGGTTGACCCATTCATTCCTATGGTGCACCTTCCTCATTCTGCCTGGCTCTATTCCCAGCTGCCCTGGCAGAAGCAGGACTTGGTGACCACCCCGCTGGGTCAGAGGGAGCCCAGGAGCACCCACTTGCCCTGCCCAGATAGGAATGCATGAGCTATCAGCTTCAGGAAGGCAGAGAGCAGCCTGTGGTGCTTTCTCTGGGGCACATGTAGGTCAATGTTGTTTTCATCCAGCCTAACATTCAGGTCCTTGGCAAGTGTTAAAGAAGCTGCAGCACCCGCTCTTATCAGCAGCGTGCTATTGCTTGTGGTCCTTGCTACGTCATACAGAGCCCCCACGGTGCAAACTCCACTCTCCTTCCTGCACCTTCCTGACCCTCCCTAGCACCTCGCTCTGCCCTGTGACCCCTACCAGCCCGGCACTGCTCCTGGGGGGCTGCAGGACAGCAAGCTCGTGGCATCACATCTCTATCTATGCTAACTAGGACCCAGCTCAGGTGCAGAGCACTGTACGGAGTGAGATACATGCATTTACACATGGGCAGGAGCCCGGGTTTTAACAGCCACCTACCTATTAGGATTTAATTAAGCAGTGCTTCCAGTGTGCAACATGTGGGATGGGGAAAGATGTGTATGGAGTAGGGGCAGACGGCAGGTGAGTTTGGTCATATCAGGATCTCTTGCTTTAGTAGTTCAGGTCTGGAGGGACCTGAGTGCCCCAGCTGAAGTTGCACTCCATCTCCCACTCCAGACTTTGCAGACCTGGTCAGGGTTTGGCCCTACATGGGCTCTGAGGTCCCCACATGGGACGGGAGCCATGGTGCTGCGTGAGGACCATGCATGAGGACCATGCGTGAGGGTTGTTGCTCCCATGAGACAAGGGAAGCTGTTGCATAGGGATAGTGTGTAACTTCATTGCTGGGGCTGGAGGTGTGAGTAACATCACTGTTGTGACATTTTGGTCCTGCTCTGGCTTGGAGCATGCTTTTCTCTGGTCTCACCCATCCTGAGAAAGGGGAGGCTCAAAGCACTGGGTATGCATGGCTGTTACGGCTGGCATTCTGAGTGCAGTGCTCAAGGCTCTCGTTCAGCCTCTTGGTTGAGCCATTGTAAGCACACTCAGATTTCAGCTCCAGGGGAACAGCTGTTTTTTTCTTTCAGGCCAAAGGGGAGCTGAGACCTATTGCCTGCTGCTGGCTCAAGCAGAAGGAGCCAGCAGGAAATCAGGCAGATTTCCGCAGAGCCTTATTGCCTTCTTCCCACCACTGCCAGTGAGATTTGCTTTAGTTCATTTCCTTTAGGACTTGTCTGATGGGAAAGCACCTCACTGTGAGATTTCCAGCTGGAAATTCGTGGAGTGAGCAGACTGGGGAAACTACAAAGGGAGGAGGCTGGAAGTGAAGAGCAAGGCTGGGTTGGGAGCAGCCTGCTCCAGCCGTGTGCCAAGGCTGAGTCAGGGCAGCAGGACCGGGCCATCAGCCTTGCTTAGCTGAGTGGAATCCATCAACCTGAATGCCTGCCAGTGCCCCTGGACTATCACTGAAATGGCCCCAGCCTCCTGCAAGGGGTGTCCCACCTGGGCCATCCTGCTTGTCTTCCCTCACTGCTGCCCATGCTGCAGCTCCAAGTGTGGTCCTCACCCTTGCCTGGTTCCTCACACTTAGCACAGCCTCTCACCAACGCCATTCAAGGGACAGGGAGATGATTTACAACTCCAGAGCGGGGCTGGCTCAAAGACAGCGAGGGACTTTGGGTAGGCAGTCCTGTTAGAGTTTTTCTACAGGTATCCTTGTGGGAAACCCTTGCGAGGATCTCCCTCCTTTTAGGCTTGGGGATTACTTCTGGAGAACAGCTCAGGAAGGTGGGAGGTACTACGGGCACAGCTCTCTTCTTGGTCCTGGCCAGGGGCTCCGGGCTGAAAGAGCTGCCTGCCCTTCCTTCAACAGCCTTTGTCTTCTCTTGACCTCTGCACCAAGTTTGAGGCAATTCTATTTTCTTGGGAAATACCATCAGTGTTTGTAGGTGTAGGGGTTGGATAGATCTGTTCCATCCTGATGAGACCAGGAGTGTTATCCATTAACCACGGGAGGAGGCAAACCAACAGCAACACAACTGAGCTATTAAAAAGCAATCCACCCTTCTCTGCAGCTTCTCCTTCCCATCCTCACATTCACTCCTCGTGGCAATACAAGGCTGGTGTGTCTCTGTGGTGAACCACATCAGGGCATTGATCTGCCAGTGTGTTCCCTGACAGGGCTGTTATCCCAGGGGCAGTGGGTGCGGGCTTCCCAGGTGATGTGGAGCTGGAGCTGTGCCTTGCGGAGGGTGAAGGGAGCTGTTGTGCTCCCCTGCCTGGGCTCTGCAGCTAGGCTTGATCCAAAAGTGGGGCCTTTGTCCAGAAACAAAACCCAACAGCAGTAAAAATCCTTGCCATCAATAAACAAATACAGGTTGTCTGGCACAGGCTGTCCCTTCCTT
The DNA here is from genome assembly GCF_028554395.1 of Pezoporus wallicus. Taxonomy (NCBI): domain Eukaryota; kingdom Metazoa; phylum Chordata; class Aves; order Psittaciformes; family Psittacidae; genus Pezoporus; species Pezoporus wallicus. The sequence continues at coordinate 3,631,612 of NW_026639660.1, forward strand.
CCTTCCCCTGTGTCTGCGAGGGGTGATGCAGTGTTCCAGAAAGGGATCCCTTCAGCATGACTCGGCTCCTGGGCTCCCTATTGCCCAGCATCACTGTGGGAATGCATCAGTGTCCAAGCGTGCTCAGGTGCCTGGGCAAGCTCCAGCAGGATGCCTTGCCAGATGGCCAGCACATCTTGATGAAGGTTATAGTATCATGAGGGTGCCTCAGTGCCGCCCTCATCTCCTTTACTCCCCAAATCGACATGGGGGAGGTTCGCAGAGCCTGCAAGCCAATGCCAACACCTGCAAAGCGCTGTTTTCACATGAGCAGAGCACTCAGTGGCTCTCCTGCAGGGTTCTGCATGCTTTCCTGAGGCATCCCTGAGGATGCTCATGGTTCCAGGCAGTGCAGGACCTCGTGGCTGTAGCACACTGGGTGGTGGCTGGTTGCATGGATGTGGCAGTGCCTCCAGGTTGAGATTTGGAGGGGATGTGACTTGCCCTGTCTCTGCTTGCAGCAGGCTTGTTATTGTCAGGTGTGCGGGAGACTGTTTTGCCGGGGATGGGCAGATGCAGGGATGAGCTCCTCGCCTCCTGATGGCTCTCCCTGCCTGATCCTACTCTGGTAAAGCTTTTCTTTGCCGTGGGTTTGCCATGGCCAGTGCAAAGAGTGGGAGGTTTGGGCTCTACCTTACTTCCTCTGGAGGAGGTGTCCGCCTAGAGCCCTGCTCTGGCTCCACATGTGAGACCCGAGTCCTGGCAGACTGTCTGGGGAAGCTGAGCTGTTCAGGGAGGAGGGAAGAGGGTGCCAGCGGTGGTATTTCCGCTCTGGGTGTTTACTCCAAGTCCTTTGCTTGCTCCACACCACTGATGGCCCGCTGCCACCTTGGCTTCCCATGTCCCGGCCCACAGACCGTGCACTGCCCAGACAGCTCTTCTGTAGCTGCCACAAAGCAGGGATGTGGCAAGCCCGGCTCTCAGCAGGCAGCGTTTTCCTCTCAGTCTAGTTTAAAATCCACTGGGAAACACGCAGGCCTGTGTGGCTCCTCGAGGAGCAGACCCAGCAAGGCTCTACCCACTGTTTCTCCCTCTTTTTCTTTCTGAGGGTATTGGGGTACCCCTTGGCTAGGGGTGACAGATTATGAACCACTTCCTGGGGCAGAGCTGCCATAACCCCATCCATTGTAAGATGACTACATTTAGCAGCTGAAGCCTTAGGGCTTTGAGAGATACTGTGGCTGTCCAGACAACGAGCAGGATCTTGGCAGGACAAGGCAGCTGGCAGAGTAGGACAACGGCAGGTGCCAAATCCTGCTTCTCTGCTCGCCATCCCCTTTCCCAGTCAGGCTGCGGACATTCCATGCGGAAAGCAGCAGTCAGCCCGGGCCCCTGTTCCTGAGTTGACCTACAGCAAAGGTCACTTTGGTCTGCAGGGACCCAAAATAGCCCTTGTATTTCTGTCCTTGCTGCCGGGCACAGCTGACATGTGGAGGATGGAGCCAACCTCAACCTGCCACAGGCCCGGCTATGGTTGTCCCCAGCGTCTCGGTCCCAGCCTCTGCAGGGGTCAGCAGGGAGGAATCACCTCCAAAGCTTGGGAGCTGGGGAGATGGTGGTGTGGGGCGAAGACGGTGTTGTTCTGGCTCTGGTTTTACTCCTGCACCCCACCACTAATCTGGAAGCAGCTGTGCAGCCTGGACCAGCCCCAGAAAACTGCCGGTGGGGGCAAAATGAGCTCTGCCTGGCCGGGCTGCAGCCCCTCTGCTGAGCGTCCGCGTGTCCAGCTCCAGGGATGCTCTCCCACGTGGGGAGAGGTGGGACCCGGGTGAGGAGAAGGGACAGCAGAGCCCAGGTCCATGTGGATCAGCAGCTCCCACAGGGTGTGGGAAGCTCTTGTGCCTAGGAGGCCCTGCCTGCCTGGTGCCAGCTTTGCACATTTGCATCCAGCACTGACTCCGTATGGAAAGCAGCTAGAGCTGTTAGGACAGTGCAAGTTTGGGGTTGAGTTATACTCTCCAGGCCTCCTGTGCCAGGGACTCTATGCATAGAGGGGGCTCCATGTATAGCTTGGGGAAGGATTTAAAAGGACTTTCCAATGATTTCACAGCCCCCCCTTCCTTGCCCCTCACTGCAGGGCTGTTTTGAGGAGCTCCTGGCTGCAACGTAAGCTGTCCCCATCCTCCCCCAGCCCTCACCACAGGTTGCTCTGGCTCCTTCCTGGGTCTGCAGGGTCTGAGTTCAGTCCTGCAGCCAGGAAGAGGAATGCTCTCCACTCACTATTCCAGCACCCTGGGGCCACCAATGGTGGGTGGCCTCCTGCAGGGCTGCTCTTCCTTTCCCGTACGGCTCCTGGGTGGTGACCTTGGAATAGCTACGTGTTGCAGGTAGTTAAGGTCCTTCCAAGCCCTGGAGAAGGCAGGGTATGGAGAAACTCATCATTCCCCTCTTCCATTCCTCAGCCATGGGACTTTTCCCATCAGTTTCTTCCCATGCATTCATTGAGTCCTTGTCTTCAGGGTTGTCTGGCCATGAGCTGTTTTGTTCTCATCCTGTCTTGCTGTGTGCTCCCTCTTATGGGTCGTCTCACCTTCATTCCTTTCAGCTGCAGACGTGAGGAGGGAAACTGGGGACACTGTCCTAGAGGCTCAGCCCATCCCTCCGACGTGCTTTAGCTGCTGCCCAAGGTGCGGCCAGCGAGATACCATCTGCACAAATGGGGATTCCTCTTGAGCAAGCCCAAGCATGACTCAGGGGGAGCTACTAAAGCAAGAGATCCATCCGCAGCCAGGCCCTAGGGGGTCTTACCTAAGTGCTGCCCCAGCCCACCAGGGGCTGGGTGGAAATAAGGAGTGTCACTGCCTGCGGGGGAGCTGGGAGCCAGCACTGTGCCTTGGGCTGTGTCATGGTTGGGATTGCCTCTGTCCCTGCATGGCTACCCGGGTACGTGGTGACCTGCCATCGCTGCACCAAGCCCAGGTATGGAGATGCGAGAAGGACCTGTTCCTGCCTCTGGGCTTCCTCTGGCCACTTCACCTGATTTTTACATTAATGGTGTCCGGTTGCTCTCCCCAGAGTCCTGTAAGGTTTTCTCCATTGGGAAGCGGAAACCTGGTTTCCTCCCATTGTGTCTCTTCCCGCCACAGCCCCCAGGCCAGCCCTAGGGAGCACCCCTTCCCTCAGCATCCCCCTCTTCCCATGGCCCCTGGCAGAGCTGGGCAGCACCTCCACCAGCCATGCCAGCACCCCTGGGGCACTTGGACCAGCCCTGCAGACATGAATGGTCCAGCTGGCTGCAGAGGATGCCAGGCGAGGATGAAGGTCTGGGATAAGGAGGCATTCCCTGGCACTCCCTAAACCCATGGGAAGCCATGGGCAGGTGACATGAGCACGGTGTGAGCCTCTGTGTCTGCCCGTAGCGGGTCACCCCACCACAGCTCCCCGGAGGTGCTGGGGCTGCTTGGAGGCACCATTCAGGTCCTGGAGGTGGTTTCTGCAGCTGCATTGAATGGAGCCCTGAGCAAATCGTTCCCTCCACCCTTGGGAGAAAGGGTCTTTATTCTTCTGAATTTCCAACAAATGGAGCCCCAGCCCAGCCCTGGAAAAACATGCCTCTTTCCCCAGCCTGCCGAGAAGCAGGTCAAGGTTGTGGCTTGGAGGGAATGCTCTTTTGCCCCTGGGGACAACAGCCTAGCGGGTGCCATTAAGGAAACCAGCTCCTTGGAAGAGCCCCTGCAAATCCTGTCTCTGCAAACAAGCTTCCAGGAGCAGCTTATCTCTCCCTGTCTGACGCTGCCTCAGAAATGACGTCCCTCCTCAGCTCCTGCCCCCCTGGGCGCTGTATCTCCTTTTGCACCCCTAAACCACCGGCCTTGCAGCAGGCAACTGCTCCAATGTTTGTGGGGCTTTTCCTGCCTCTTCCAAGTCTACACTGTCCCTGCAGTCCTGTGGCTTGAAGTGACCAGGAGCAAAGGTCTGGGACCAAGCTGCCTTGCTGGTAAGCTCCTTGCTGTGACATTAAAATCCCACCCCCCCTCCCCGCAGCATTTGATGGGATGCTGAGCAGGAGCACCCATCTGGGTGGCCAGGGGCTTGTCTGGGTGCCTGGGAGGGGCTTTCTCTGGCCAAGGGTTTGCCTGGGCTTGGGCACTCAGTGGGTGCTGAGGAGAGAGGTGTGTGCATTCGCTGTGGGGCTGCCACCCCTAGGACCTCTTTGCTGGTATGGGATGTCCCTTTAGGGACTTGGTGGTGGGTGGGAAAGCTGTGTTACCTGGGGTAGTTTTAGGGCCCCATCACTGCCAACCCTCCTCTGGCTGGTGGGAAGCCCTACAGGGACAGCGTCCCGCTGGGCCCTGGGGAACGTCTCTTACAGACAGTTTGCTTTACCTGCTGTGCCTGGGGAGCCTCTCGGGGCTCCTTGGGCTCTCCAGATAAGGGCCTCGGCAGCTGTCTGGTGTGCGTGGTTCAAGACATACCGTGGGGCTGAACGCTCCCCCAGCGCCACCCGGCAGCAGAGATAACAGCGGGTGCTGGGAGCCTCCTGTAGCTCCGGCTCTGCCGGGAGCACCGCAAGCCTGAAGGCAGAGTGGGTCTAGCACTGACTCTGCTCTTGCCCATGGGGGAGTGGAGGGAACAAGGTGAAACAGGTCAGAAACGTTGCCCAGGGACCCTCGACTCATTAAGGGTCCTCATGGGCTGCCCTGCAGGAGGTTTTACTCTGCCTGCCAGACCCTGGCAACGCAGGGAGGTTTGTGTGCAGGCAGCAAGGCAGGGGAGGAGGCAGAAATGTCCTCATCCTGCACCCCCAGTAAATTCGCTCCTTGGGATGGAGCCGTGAGCAGCGCTGGGGGAGCAGATGGCGCAGGCTGTTGCAGAGAGGCAGGGCTCAGAAAGGAGAACAAGAACAGGAAGTGCTATCAGCTCTCTGATGGAAACTGTTCACAAGGCACACCAGGAGGAGGAAGCCTGCTGCAGTCCACTGACGGGATGCGGCATTAGTGGAGGAGAGGCTGTAGCAGGAAAGCCGGATGAAGCTTTTGCCTCTCTGCTCCAGAAGAGTTTCTTCCACCTTCTTTTGGGGGGCTCCTTAGAGCATCTGCAGAGGAAGGGTTAGAAAGCAAAGCCCGAACAGCAACAGGTTGCTAGGGCAAGGCGATGTTTACCAGAAGGAAAGGGAGGGCGAACCGACTGGCTGTCACATGTGGCCTCTGGTCATTCATTCACAACTGCCCTGGCCCCCGGGGACTGGGAGGGGGGGAAAGATGTGACGTTCGTTTCTAAGAAAGGCTTGAAGGAAGGAACTTCATGGAAAAGCTGAGCGGTGAATCTGCTGTGTCCTGTCTGTGCAGGGATGGGGTCCATGGGCAGCCGGGGAGGTTCCTGCTGAGGGGCCCCGGAGCTGGGGCAGCATTTAGTAGGGACTTGGCTCTGGGTGCCCACACTGCTTCCCAAAAAACATTCAGTCAGGGCTTTCAGCCCAGAGTTTAAGGGAACTGGCTGGTCAAGAGGGAAGGTCCCAGTATGGCTCTGTAATTGGTACCAAAACAGGAAGGAGGGTGTAGGAGTCAGTGGTCAGTTGCTGCAGTGGAAATAGATCGCTGCATTGGGTCCCATGGTTTTTCAGCACTTTCGTGAGTGACCTGGAAAAGGGAATGAGCAATGAGATGACGGGGTTTGCTGAGGCGATTGGATTACTCAGGTTCATGAGGACAAGTGCCAGCTAGGAAGAGTGCAGAAGGCCATTACAACACTGGGTGGTAGGCAGATGAAATTCAGTTTAGATAAATATCAACCGATATTTATCAACCGAGGAGGCAGGGGAAACAAAAAGCCCCAAATGCACAAACAAGATTACGTGCTGAGCTGGTCACTCGCCGCAAGGCCTGTGGCAGTTTTGGGTAGCTTGGTGTGCATGGAAACACATCATAGAATCATCCTCTCGAGAAACAAGGCAGGAAAGCCATGTGCTGCTCTTCAAATTGGCATCTCACCCCCTCGCAGTCCCTGTGTGCCCCCATCCCAATGCCTCTGGAAGGGTCGAGGAGAAGGTTGGGAGGAAAGCAGCCAGGAGGACTGAAGGCAGCAAGGAGGAGCTGTGCTGGATGACTAAGTGAGTTAGAATTCCTCTGTTTGGAAAATGTGCTGTAGGGTGGATACAATCCAGGCCTGTAAAGCCTCGGGTGGCATGGAGAAGCCACTCTGGTGTTCATCCTCCCTTTGATGGTGAGTGTAAGGGAGCCCCAGCTGAGGACCTGTGCATAGGGAGAGATGCTCAGAGACTCCTGGGTTAGAGGGATATGCATCAATTCACAGAAATGAAACCCACTGTGGCTACAAAACACACCAACAGCGTGTCCCTCTCAGCTCAGAGGCTGGGGGAGCCATCAGGGAGTTAGTCTATGCCTGTGCCAGTCTTGTCCTTTGATGGAGACAAGCTGTTGAGTCAGACTGGCCTCTGATTTGACCCAGGGAGCACTTGCAATTTGGGAGCACTTGCATTTGTGCCAACGCTGCAGTAATGGTGCACAATTGTGCACACTCATATATCTTGTGCAATACCAGCACGTGTGCGCGCAGCTGGTGGCTGAAGGTGGAGGCAGGCAGGACGCTGCCCAGCAGGCTGGTTCCCCAGACCCCAGCACAAGGTAGGAGGACCTAAGACTGGTATGGTCAGAGTTCAGGCATGCACATGAAACCTCATGAAACGGGTGGTCTCAGAGTGTTTCACATCCTCCAGCTGAGTCATGGCCACCAGCACTTCATGCCAGCTTGTTCCCTGCCCACAGTAAACCTGGATGACCCCCATCCTGGTGTCACCCAGGGGTGAGCGGATGTAGGGATGGGGTGAAGCCTGGTGAGGCACCTGGCCCAGTTCCATCTTGGCCACGCTCAGAGGAAGCAATGACCTTATCCCTGCAAAGTGATCCCCTGCAGGTGATGGCAAGAGGACATGGGGTGCTTGCTTCAGGTCTGATGGCAGCCCCTTGTGTAGAGGCTGGAAGGACAGTGCTACGCTGGTGTGGTGTAAAGGGCTTTTCTTCAACGAGGTGGTGGCTCTATGTAAAGCATGCCTACCCAGCACCTTGAGATTGCTCCGGAGTGGAAAGCCAAGCGTGTGCTGTGCTCACCTTAGGTGAAAGCAGAAACCGGGAGAGTAGGCAGCGCATGGGAAGGGGAGGCAGGGAGATCTCAGAAGCCTGGTGACAAATGGCTGCGTGCAGGTGTGGCTGTCCTGCAGTGCAAGTTCTGCAGAGGTTGGGCGGCTTTGGTGATGGCTGGTGCTGCCCTGGGCTCCCAGGGCTTGGCTGGCGATGGGATTGAGTGTGGCCCAATACACAGGTGTCACTTAGCATCTGTCAAGGCCTTTGTGCGGCGTGAATAGGCAATTAAAATTGTGCCATCTCTTGTTTGTACCTGCTTAGAGGCGCTAGCCTGAGATTTGTTAAGCCCATTGCTTGTTATCTTGCTCCTTCTGCTTACACATCAGTTCCGAGGGGATAAGACAGACTGTTCTACACCCAGAATAAAATGGATGGCCTCACGTCAAGGCCCATCGTTGCTGCTCCTTTTCCTTGTCCCAGGGCTGTGCAGCCACAGGGCTGGTGGCTGGGTTAAACGTCAGGGGGCTCCTCCAGGAGGTGGTTAGAGCTGTGCTGTGCCAGCCCGGCGGCTGCAGGGTGGCCTCCATCCCTTGGTCCCTTATGTCCCCGTGTCCCTTATGGTAGGGCTGCTCTCAGTGAGTTGGGAGCGAGCTTTGCCACCTGCTGCTGGCGTTGGTTTGTGTTTGCTGTAGGGTTGTTTGTACGCGCGGTGGCTGGACGCGCTTCCTGCTGTAATGAGTGCTGACCCAGGCACCCCTTGGCACGAAGGCACCAGCTCTTTGTGGAAAAAATTAGGAGGCACTTAGCGAAGTGAGACAGAAAACAAACAGAGCGGGTCGGAGGCTGCGGCCGGCAGCGCCTGCGGGGAGGTTGGGCTCCTGACACAAGGATGCGGGCGCTTTCCGGACAGAAGCAGGAGGTGGCTGGGAAGCGGCATGATGGAGTGCCCTGCCCAGCACCCCCAGCCATGCTCCCTGCTCCACGGCTCCTTCCCTTCCTCCCTTGGCCAGGCAGTGGGACTCGGCCCTGTGCCAGCTCTGGTACCCGACACCTCTCCTCCTCCTCTGCGGATGCCACCAGGCTCGCATGGCCTCAGCCCCCGTGACTTGAGCCGGGGCCTGACGCTCACCCCAAGAGCAGGGGGTGTGGAAGGGACGCACGCCCCTTCAAACACACTGAACACGGGGCTTGCCCTGGCTCTGTCCTACTCCCCAGGTATGTCTGCAGGGGCCTGCCCCTGTTTGTTGGGACACTGGTGTGATCAGCTGGGGGCTGGGAGGGGAGCTGGGGGCTTGGCTGTGCAAGGGCCAGTGTGTTGAAGGAGAGTTGGAGCTCTCCCGCCTGTTTTGGGGTGAGATCTGTTTGCTCGGGGACAAGCCGTGGCCCCAGTGGGGCAGCAGGGTGTCAGCTGTGTTTGCAGATCCCCCTGCTAATCCAGGGCTAGGGCTCAGGGCACCTCCTGCCCACAGAGGCACTGGCAGGCTCCTGGGAGGAAGTTCTGGGATGTTTTCTCTGGAAGCCCAGGTGGCTCCCAAGGGCAAGGCAGGAGCTGTCTGCACGGGCAGGCAGGGGAGTTGTGCTACAGATGGCTCTGGCATCAACAGGATGGTGCATGACAGGTTGGTGGGGCTCTGGGTGCCAAGCAGACATACCTGTCATCCTGCTCTGGCTTTTCCAAGGAGCCAGCAGGCTTCCCAAATCCCTCTCCACATCCTGCCAGCTGTGTTTTGGCTCCATCGCAGCTGTAGGCTCCCCCCCCCCGCAGCAACACACCAAGGGAGGAGGCGAGCTGTGCCCAGAACCACGCGAGCACAATGGACGGGCTCCGCTGCCTTTAACACATACTGGGGCTGGCAGGGACTACAGATCCCAGAATGCTGCTTCCTGCCTGCCTCCTCCCATACCTGGCAGGGAGCAGGCAGGGATGCTGTAGCCGGCAGCAGCGGTGCAGCCGGCTGAGGGACATGCCCTGGGTGGGCCAGGGGCTCAGCACCGAGAGCCTCACTGCAGATGACGGCCTGGGAGAGGTGCTGGAACACCCCATGCTGCGCTGCCGGGACTGGAAAAGAACGAGGCAGGCCTGTGGCTTCTCTGGGCGGCTAATCCCACAGTGCCCCAGGAAGAGGAGGGGGGAACCGGGGAGGGAAGGTCCCTTTCTGGGACTCCGAGGGCTACAGGGTAGTGGCAGGCGCTGGGCAGGTGGTGATGGGGGAAAAAGAGCAGTGGGTGCTGGGGGAGAGGGAGCAGCAGTGCCAGGGATGCCCTTGGCTTTCCAAGGTGACCCAGGAAAGGGCTGTGAGCACCCCAGGGAAGTGGGAATTAGAAGCAGGGTTTTGCGTTGGTGGTTCTGGCCGCAGAGGCTGCAGAATTAAATGTGTCTTTTGTGCTGCTGTGCCCCAGGCATTGGAGGGAGGTGGGGAGGGCAGAGGGTGGACACAGCCTGCTGCGCATATGCTTTGCTCACAGCCCCGGGATTGGGGGCAGAGAGCTGCAGGCTCACAAATCCCTTAAGAGCCTGCTGCGGAGCAGCTGGGCAGCCAGGGCACCTCAGGAAAGCAGTGTCCCTCGTGGAGAGAAGGCTTCCTGTGCCCCGGCTGAAGGACTGGGCCACAGCTTTCCAAAGCTGTTGTGCTGCGCTCTCGCCCTTTGTTGGCTCTGTGTGGCTCCCTGTGGAGCACTTACCTGGTGGCATGGCCGGGGGGGTTGAACCCAGCACTGCCCCTGCCTGGCCTGTGTCCCTCACTCCATGTAAAATTCTCTGTTTGCTTTCCAGACGGAGAGTGGCCACGAGACTCACTGGGACCTGTGCTGAATCTTGCTGCACAAGATGACAGCAAGAGACGGGCCCCAAGATAGGTAATGCCAGGTTGTGGTGTAGGTGTGGGGGCACGTCCAGGATACCAGGAGGTGAGGGAGAGGACAGGGGCACCCAGCATCTGTGGGACCCCCTCTCCTGCATGCTCACTGGGATACTGAGCTGTCCCTTCCCTGAGGTGCTCAGCTTTTCCATTACAAGTGGGCTGTGACCAGGACTCTGACTCCCTCCCAGCTCTGCTGACAGCTGCTGTGTCTCTGGGTACCATGTGCCAGCCTCCCTCTGCCTTCATACCTTCCTGGGGAGGGTCTCCCGTGGCCCTCCTGCATTCCAGACTAGCAGGGGCTGTGGGGCAGGACAGCAAATTCCACCTTCCCTCCTCCTCCTCCTGGTGCCTCCCACTGCTGTAGATAGTCAGAAGCGATGCCTGTTGCCTCCCTGCCCACTGTCCCACTCCAAACCGCTCTGTCCCCTCTGCAGGTACAAAGCTGTCTGGCTGATCTTCTTCATTCTTGGCCTGGGAACACTGCTGCCATGGAATTTCTTCATGACCGCCAGGGAGGTGAGGGCTTCCTTCCTGCTGTTGCCCATGACACTAATCATCCCCTGTCACAAGTAGGGACCATGGTGTAGGTGTGGCAGCACAGCACATAAGAGCCCCCAGTTTACTGAGCTCCCTACAGGAGACAGAAGCATGGGTGACTTGGGTGGGACGAGTTGTGCTGAGCAGCAGGAGGGCTGGGCATGGGGCTGGAGAGGGACAAGGGTTGCCTGAGTGTGCTATGGGGAGACCTCGCAGCACCTGGGCCTCACCAGGCTCCTTCCCTCTCAGTATTTCATCAGCCGCCTCGCAGACCCAGAAGAGAATAGCCGTGGCTGGAACCAGACCGGTGAGGCTCCTGCGTCCCCATCCTACCTGCAGTCCATGTTTGACAACTTCATGACTCTCTGCGCCATGGTGCCCCTCCTCATCTTCACCTGCCTCAACTCCTTCATCCACCAGCGGTGAGCCTTGCCCCGTCCTTGCCATCGCCAGCCCCCATCGGGCTGCCCAGCCCTGGCCCATTCTGCCCCAGTTCTGAGCCAAGCTGCAGCGTGCTCAGTCAAGTCAAAGGCAAAACACCAGTCTCCGGTTCCCATGGGAGAGCTTGGCCCCAGCCTCACCGGCTTTTGGTGGGTGGGTTTTCCTCACTGAGACCCTCTCTTGCAGGATTCCCCAGCAGATCCGCATCTCGGGCAGCCTGGTGGCCATTGGGCTGGTGTTTTTAGTCACCGCAATCATGGTGAAGGTTGCCATGGAGCCTCTTCCCTTCTTCGTCTTTACCATGATCAGCATTGTCTTCATCAACTGTGAGTAAGGCAGTGGGGGGAAGCAAAGGGGCACAACCCTGTGGGTAGGGAGAAAAGCATGAAACTCACTGAGGGAGAGCCAAGGAGGAGGGGTACCTGCAGGGCAAGGACCTTGGCTCCCTGCAGAGGTGCAGTCCATCCTTGCTTTTGGTTTCTCATTTCTGCTCATCTTTTCCCTTTGCAGCCTTTGGAGCCATCCTCCAGAGCAGCCTCTTTGGGCTGGCAGGGCTCCTGCCTGCCAGCTACACAGCTCCCATCATGAGTGGGCAGGGCTTGGCAGGCACCTTTGCGGCTTTGGCGATGATCTTCAGTATTGCCAGTGAGTAATCCCAGCCCTGTGGGTGACTGGGTCTTTCCAGAGCACTGCTGTTGACAGGATCTGTTGGGATCATGCTGTAGGGTTGGGTGGAAGATGGCAGCAGAGCCTTGTCCTACCAGCCCTCATCATCTTTGTGCTTTTTCCCCCCTGTCTCCTCCCTTCCTGTGCTCCAGTTGGTGCCCAGCAACCCGAGAGCTTCATCGGTTACTTCACCACGGCCTGTGTGGCGATCGTGCTGGCAATCTTCTCCTACATCCTTCTGCCTCGCATGGTGAGACTTTGTCACCTTGGTGGGGAAGGCAGTGGGGACGTGGGACCTTTGTGCCCCATGGCAGGAGGACTGTAGCCCACCAGCACCCCAGCATTGGCTTCTACCAGCCTTCACCTCCTGGGTCAGGGCAAGCTCTACCCTGTTCTGAGGGACCTTTCTGGGATACTGGTACTGTGGGAATGAGCCCCTGGGCAAGCAGGAAAGCATCGGTACCATACACAAGTGGAGGGAACTCTTTGCCCATATTGCCCATTGCTGCTGTCACCATGCAGCCCCTGACAGCCTACTTTCCTCAGGTGTGAGTGAGTTCTCTGTGGCTGTCTCTCTGCAGGATTTCTTCCGATACTACTCCATGAAGGACAAGACAGAGTACAGTGTGTACAATGCAGAGCTGGAGACGAAGAGAGACCTGATTAAAAAAGGTGAGGGACTGAGAAGAGGAAAAGGAAAAAGAGGAAGAGCAGAAAGGAAGAATGAGACAGAAGGGCCAAATCAGATCTCAGCTTTCTGGGGTCTGCTATGCCCTATTTGTGTCTCTCCCTGCAGATGAGCCCAATGGGATGGAGCAGAGTAACTCAAAGGTCATCCCTATCCACAACCCTGATGAGAAGCCCTCGGTCATTGCTATTTTTAAGAAGGTCTGTGGTTGTCAGCCACCGCTGCGCTGCCCCTCATTATCAGGGGATGAGGAGACCAGCCCTGCACTGGTCTCTTGCTTTGTGTTTGGTACCATCCTCTTCCTTTCATCTGTCTAGCTCTGGGTCATGGCTGTGTCTGTCTGCTTCGTCTTCACTGTCACCATCGGCGTCTTTCCTGCCATCACAGCTAAGGTGTCCACTGTCCTCGGAGAGGGAAACAAATGGGGTAAGTGTGGCCAGAGATGGGGTGGGGTAGGAGGAAACTGGGAACAAAGTAAAGGGCTGAGAAAGAAAGTGGGGCTTGAAGTAGTAGGTATGCGTGGTGGTTTGAGCCTGTCTGGATGCCAGGTGCCCACCGAAGCCACCTCCTAAATGGACAGGGGAGAGAAAATATAACAAAAGGCTTGTTGGTTGAGATAGAGACAGGGAGAGATCATTCACCAATTACCATCACGGGCAAAGCAGATTTGCCTTGGGGAAATGAGTTTAATTTGGGGAAATTAATTTATTAAATCAGAGTAGGGTAATGAGAAATAAAAACTAAGCCATAAACCAACTTTCCCCTACCTTTCTCTTCTTCCCAGGCTTAACTTTACTTAGAATTTATTTACCTCCTCCCCCCCAGCAGTGCAGGGGGATGAGGAATGGAGGTTGTGGCCAGTTCATCACGTTTCTGCTGCTCCTTCCTCCTCCAGGGAGGACTCTTCACACTTTTCCCCTGATCCACTGTGGGGTCCCTCTCACAGGAGACAGCCCTCCGTGAACTTCTCCAACATGAATCCACCTCATGGGGTGCAGTTCTTCACAGACTGCTTCACCATGGGTCTCCTGTGGGATCACAGGTCCTTCAGCAAACCTGCTCCAATGCAGGCTCCTCTCACCACAAGGTCACAGGTCCTGCCAGGAGCCTGCTGCAGCATGGGCTTCCCACCAGGCCACAGCCTCCTTTGGGCAACCCTCTGCTGTGGCGTGTGGTCCTCCTTGGGCTGCAGGTGGAGATCTGCTCCACCATGGACCTCCATGGGCTGGAGGTGCACAGCTGCCTCACCATGGTCTGCAACACGGGCTGCAGGGGAATCTGCTTCATCTCTCTTGTCCCAGAGCTGCTACCACTGTTGCTGATGAGCTCAGCCTCAGCCAGTGGTGGGTCTGTCTTGGAGCTGGCTGGCATTGGCTCTGCTGGGCACAGGGGAAGCTTCTGGCAGTTTCTCTCAGCAGCCACCCCGGTAGCTCTCCTACTAAAATCTTGCCACACAAACCCAATCGAGTATGCCTGAGGGGAAGAAAAAACAGCTGTGTATGGTGGTTTGGCTGGGAGACCATTCCAGTGCTTAATGGGAAACCAGGATGACCTAGACCCTAAATACAGTCTCCATGTTAGTGGCAGAAGGCCTTGGGGCACCCTGGGCTGATCAGTTACCTTCTCCCCTCTTCTGCAGGTTTATACTTCATCCCTGTCTCCTGTTTCCTGCTCTTTAATGTCTTTGACTGGACAGGACGGAGTCTCACTGCCCTCTTCACATGGGTAAGCATGGCGCAGGGAGCAAAGGCAGATCAGTGCCCAGGCAGAACCCAGCCCCAGCCATGGCTCTGACTGAGGCTACCATCCATGGTTTGGAACAGGAAGGAGGTGCAGAGCAACTCCTGCCTGCGTTTTAAGTGCTAAGCAGAGATTTATGGGTCAGAGCCGAGAACCACAGTGTTGTCCTGTCCTCCCACCCCTCCTTTGGCATGGCTTGGATGAAGCTGCCTCCTCCACTTCAGCCTCTTTGTAAACAAACCTTCACTCCAGCTATGTACACAGCGAGACAGGATGGCGGCAGGGAAAGAGGGTGAAAGACAGGGCAGCCCAAAATAAAACCTCTGGACAGCACAGGACACAGCTGCTTTAGAGCTTTGTCCTGGGAGCAGGGCAGAGCCATGCCATGTGGGTCACAGAGCTGCCCCTGACCTGACCCCTTGCTCCTTTCTCCCCTGCCTGGCACAGAGTTGCTGGGGCTGAGTGATGGGGGCTGTAATGGGGGTGGCTGGGGAAGGGGCCTGTCCTGTCTGTGTCTCTTCCTGCCCCCTCACCCACCCCCCAAGCGCTGTTTCCCCCTGTATTGTTCAGGCTGTTTGTTTAGAGAAGCTCCTCAGCACCACACATGTTGTGGGTCTGTCCAGGACTGGCTTCCCCACAGCCTGAAGCTGCTTCTGCCCTGGCCACCACTGCTGGCTGCCCTTGGCCTTGGCTATGAGCCGCATTGCCTGGTGTCCAGGCCACAGCCTCTCCGGTGGGATGACCCAGCAGGAGACATTTCCAAAACAAGGCTGTGTGGAAAGTCTGACTGTGTGTGGTTTGGGCCTCATTTCCCTGGTTGGGGCCCCACTTGCTCCTTTTCTCCTCCTCAAGCAGAAGAGGCTGCTGCTCTTGCTAGTTTGCCCAGGGATGCAGCAGCTGTCCTAATCTCAGCTTTCCCCATGTTCACGCAGTGTCCCTTGGCTATGCCAGCTCAGGAGCTCCTGAGGCAACTGGGGGTCCCTCCTGACCTCAGACTAATGAGCCCCATCACCTGCAACCCTGGCACCTCGTTGAGGGGACCCCAGCTGGAGCCAGGAATGTCTGGTACCAGGGCCTGCCTCGGTCCCAGCTGCAGGAACAACACGGGGATGGTGCCTCCTCTTCATCCCAGCCTCACATGTCCAGGGACTCTGCTAGGATCCAGGAAGACTATAACTCAGTCTGTGCTTTTCCCAGCACTGTCCGGAACAGCCCCAGCGTAATCCCTTTCCCAGATTGCTGGATCTTACCCCGCTTGGCTGGGGGATGGTGTAGGAGGCTGAGGAGCTGGTTAAGGCCCAGTTTGCAGGCCCTGAGGTGCCAGAGGGGATTTACCTCAGCCAGCCTTGTCTTTGAGGCTGCAGGAGGAGATTGTATGAGCATGAACAAGGCTCTCCTGCCTGCCTGTTTTTTCCAGCAAGAGTTTAGCAATAGCCCACAAGCCCAGCTCAGTGTTTTGGCTCTAATGCTCCTGCTCTCCAAGCTGGCTGGGACAGGACTTTCAGACCTAGCAGGACCTCTGTACCATAGGTGGTGATGCTCAGATTTGTTGCAGCAGAGAAAGTCAGCAGCTGTGCCATCTCTGTGGCTCCTCCACAGCCCCAGTGTAGTAGGGACAGCCTCTGTATAGCCCCAGCCAGCATCCCATGGGATAGAGAATATCCCCTTCTCAGCTGCTCAATGACCTGTATTTTTCACTCAGCCCGGGAAGGACAGCTGCCTCCTGCCAGTGATGGTGGCCCTCCGTGTCATCTTTATCCCTCTTTTCATGCTGTGCAACGTGCAACCCCGTGACTACCTGCCTGTTGTGTTCTCTCACGATGCCTGGTACATCGTCTTCATGATCTTCTTCTCTGTCTCCAACGGCTACCTGGCCAGCCTCTGCATGTGCTTTGGGCCCAAGTGAGTAAGAGCTTTGGATGTGGAAGGGCTGTTTCCACCCCAGATGCCAGCCCCAGCACGACTGCTGGAGCCTGCCTCTGCTCAGCTCTCGCATCTTGAGAAGGGGGTGCAGGCGCAGAGGGGAACCTCAGGGAATCTCGCTACCTCAGAGCAGACAACCCCAATGTCCCATCTGCCTTGTGCCTCCACATCTTAGAGATGAGGAGGCTGTTGTTTGGGCTCCCCATTTCCCCCACCTGCCATGCTGGGGAGCACAGCACCCAAAGCAGGGTGAGCAGCCTTGCTGGGATTCAGCCAGGCAGGCTGCAGTGCATGGGGCAGGAGCCAGGGAGGGGTGTCCCTGGCTCTGGAAGCTTGAGGGAAACCTGCCTGATGCACTCTGCTCTTACGAGCCCCTGCTTTGGAGGCAGGCTCTTGGAGCCAAGGCGGATTTGCTCTTGCTATTCCTCTGCGCAGAGGAACACAGCTTCTGGCTCCTTTGTGGCCTCCTCCCAGCTCTCCGTTGAACTTAGCAGGGCACGGGACACACATCCCCTAGAACACATCTGATAACCTGTTTTTCCACCTAGGAAAGTGCTCGCCCATGAAGCAGAGACAGCTGGAGCTGTCATGGCCTTTTTCCTCTCACTGGGCTTGGCCCTAGGAGCTGCCGTCTCCTTTCTGTTCCGAATTCTTATCTAGCAGAGGTACCTGGAGGGTGTAGGGACACCGAGAGACGGCTCTGCATCCTCCTCCAAGACCCTGGACACCTTGGCGCCGTGGGGAGATAACCCCTCACACCTGCCCCTGCCAAACCGCACTGCCACGGCAGATGTTAGACCCAGGGACGGTTCCACTCCTGCAGGACTGGCCTGGCTCCTGCCATGCTTGGCTGTGTGATGCCTTCAGGCCTCCGTGCCTTCTTCCCCATGCTGTGTGTGTGTAAGACCCCCGGGATCTCGCAGAGGTCCAGTTGCCTCCCACGCTGTGTAATTTCCCCAGCTCAAGGCCAAAAGCCATTCCCAGCCTCCTTCTCCTCTTGACAGAGTTGAGGGCTGGTATCCAGTGTTATTCTTCACTTGCCCTGGTCCCTGAGGCACCGAGGGACTTGCTCTCCTCTCCTTGCAGGGGCCTGGGAACATCCCACTTCTGCTGCTGAGATTGCAAGCAGGCAGGAGAGCCCCAGCCAGCCTCCCATCCCTGCTGTCTGCTCGGCACACATCCCACTGCCCAGCAGTATCCCTGAGCATAGACGTGTCCTACCCACATAAAGAGCCCACACCGTGGCTAGGCTGAGGGAGGAGGGGGTCTCCACACCCCGCCTTCTCGCCCTCTCCTTGCCTTTGTCCCCCTACTTTGTGTGTGTGTGATTGTTACTGTGTTTCTGCTTCCTGGTTGTGTGACGGGATGTCTCACTGCGGGCTGCAAGAGAAAAGGCAGCAGCTCCCTTCCCACCCAGGCTGCCCTCCCTGTGCCCGCTTGAGCTGCAGGGGGAGGCCTCACCTTCCCCTTGCCTTCCCCATCCCTCGTCGGTGTAAACGCGTCTGTACAGTTGCCGTTTTCTATAAAAACACTGAAACACCCTTTGGGTATGTGTGTGTCTCCATCGCCACAGGGCAGAGGGCTGTGGAGGGGTTAAGGGATGGAGGCAGCAGGCGCTGCCATAGCCAGCACCAGCCGGTGAAGCGGCTTGTGTTCCCCCAGCAGGCTGGCTCAGTGGAGCGCCAGCATGGGGACGGGTTGCGGCCCTCAGGGCTCACCAGGGGAACACCGGCACTTACAAGGGAATGGGCCTGCGTATTTTGGGGTGCACTGACCCGCAGCACACACACCCGAGACCCTTCCTTTTGCCTGGGAACAGCCGGAGTGCCACCTCCTGCTCCCGGGGGTGAACTGCACCCCCTGCCAGCGGCTGCCAACCCACGGCAGCCACAGCCACCCCTTCCTCAGCCAAAGGCTTGCGGGACAGGGTCCTCTCATCCCACCTCCGGCTTCCCCGCACCCACAGCCCCGACAGGGAGAATAAAACATGAGATTTATTTTAGCCTTGAACGCTAAAAATATAGCGCACCCAAACGCTGTTTTCCGATGGGATACACTTTACTCTCAGACCCTGACGTGCTCCCCACAGCCCGGCCCTTCCCGCCATCTCGCCCCCCTCCTCATGCACAGGGTCTGCTTACACCCCACCTCGGGCCGGCAAAGCTGCGCGGCTCTCAGCCTCGGGAATGCCGCTGGGACAGCAGAAACCTCCCGGGCCCGCGGCCGTAGGGAGCCCAGAACCAGCCGCTACCTCCAGCATCACCCACGAACCCTATAGAAGCCTCTGGAAGCAGATCGCTACTTCTGCCCGCCGCGATGGTATTCTTCCGCTGCCGGAAGCGGCATGAAGCTGAAGACTGCGGCCCCCCTCCACCATGGCCGCCGCCGTTAAAACGGCAACGCTGATTGCCACTTACTGTGAGCTGCCAGAACCAGGGACGTTTTAAGGCGGAAGGAGACAGTGTGTGGTGAGTCTCGGCCGTGCCTAGAAAAGGCGGCCGGTGGAAGGCGCTTGTCTTTCGGCGGTCGGAGGCGCCTGACACGGTGGGGCGTGTGCGGTCTGTGGAGCAGGGCCGGGCCGGGCCTGGTAGGGTTCTC
Organism: Pezoporus wallicus; assembly: GCF_028554395.1. Taxonomy (NCBI): domain Eukaryota; kingdom Metazoa; phylum Chordata; class Aves; order Psittaciformes; family Psittacidae; genus Pezoporus; species Pezoporus wallicus. Next base: position 3,650,145 of record NW_026639660.1, read on the forward strand.
CTCGGTCCTAATGGGCTGTGCTTGCCTTGCAGATGCCTGAGCAAGTGCAGCGCGATGAGGAGGATGCGGAGACCTTCGCCTTCCAGGCGGAGATCGCCCAGCTCATGTCGCTCATCATCAACACCTTCTACTCCAACAAGGAGATCTTCCTGCGGGAGCTCATCTCCAACGCCTCTGACGTGAGCACGGACCCCTTCCTCGGCGCGGGGGGGAGGCTGATGTCCCGTGGGGGTGCCCAGGGAGAGGCGGGTGTCTGCAGCGGGAGGGAGGTGTGCGCTGAGGGGGAAGGCGGCGGTGAACATCACTCTCTCCCCTAGGCATTGGATAAGATCCGCTATGAGAGCCTGACTGACCCCTCAAAGCTAGACAGTGGTAAGGATCTCAAGATTGACATAGTGCCCAACCCCCGGGAGCGCACACTCACCTTGGTGGACACTGGCATTGGGATGACAAAAGCAGACCTCATCAATAACCTGGGCACCATTGCCAAATCTGGAACCAAAGCCTTCATGGAAGCCCTGCAGGTGGGTTGTCTTTAGCTGCATGAGGTTCCTAGGGCCTGGGCCACAGGCTTGCACTGGAATAAAACCATACCCATGCTGCCTTTTTGGCTGTGGTAGCTGTTGGTGTGCCCAGCTGTGCTTCCGCGCCTTCCTAGCAGCAAGGAAAAGCCGAGGGTAGGGCTGGCTGCCTGTTGGCACTCGCGTTTTTCTCTGCATGCTTGACCCAGTTCTTTGCTGCTGTGAATCATCTGTAGACATCTCTTGTTTCTTCACTGATCTGTCAATCTTTCTCTACTTTCACAGGCTGGTGCAGACATTTCCATGATCGGACAGTTTGGTGTGGGTTTCTATTCTGCCTATCTAGTGGCTGAGAAAGTGGTTGTCATTACCAAGCATAATGATGATGAGCAGTATGCTTGGGAGTCATCAGCTGGGGGCTCCTTCACTGTCCGAACTGACCACGGTATGTATTGTACAGGAAATCCACAAATATGTTTACCTGCTAGAAGCATTCCTTTTTTTGGTGCTTTCTAGAGCTATGCTGCAATGCCAGTCACACTTGTTAGGTATCAAGTAGTGTTTAGAATCAAGAAGCTGGTGCTGCTTGTACTCAGCCCTTTAACGCTATGCCCTGAAACACTGTTTCTCTCAATGCACTGTAGGTGAGCCCATTGGTCGGGGCACCAAAGTGATCCTGTATTTGAAGGAGGACCAGACAGAGTACTTGGAGGAGCGGCGTGTCAAAGAGGTGGTGAAGAAGCACTCTCAGTTCATTGGCTACCCCATCACACTCTATGTATGTAAGGGAAGGACTGTGGGGACCCATTGGGAAGCTTGGAAGCAGGGGTGGGTGGTTTTGCGAGCAACAGCCCAGAAAAGGGGAGAGTAACTTCTGTTCCCTTCCATAGCTTCAGGCTACTGGGTATTGAGCAGTGGTGCTTCCAGCTTCTGTGGCCAGAGATGATTTGAGGATGGGGCTTACTGGAAGGTGAAGGTGGTGGGTAGCCAGACACACTATGGGCCTTTGATCTGTGCAGCTGGAGGTCGTCTAAACCAGCTGAGGAGGCTTGGTGGTTTTGTGCCCCTTGTCTCATCTTCTCAGACACAGCTTTTGGTTGCGTGTGCTGTGGAGGGACTCTGAGGGCTGGCTTTAGGAGAAGCCCTGCTTTTAGATGTTGCATTTGTTGGGCCTTGGAGGATACTCACTTCTCTCACCTGGAGCAAAAGGTTTCCTGGTAACAGTTGCCAGGGGATAAACCTGACTCTTGCTTGTCCCTTTCTCCAGACTGAGAAGGAGCGTGAGAAAGAGATCAGTGATGATGAGGCAGAGGAGGAGAAAGATGAGAAGGAAGAGTCAGCATCCAAAGATGAGGAGAAACCCAAAATTGAGGATGTGGGCTCTGATGAGGAGGAAGAGGAAGGAGGTAAAGGCAAGAAGAAGACTACCAAGAAAATCAAAGAAAAATATATTGACCAGGAGGAGCTGAACAAGACCAAGCCTATTTGGACACGCAATCCTGATGACATCACCCAGGAGGAGTATGGCGAGTTCTATAAGAGCCTTACCAATGACTGGGAGGACCATCTGGCTGTCAAGGTGGGTGCCGGACCGCCCTGGCTTACAGGGTGAGGCAGAGGGCCCCTTTCCAGCCCATATGCAGAGCTACCACATGGTTGGGCCTCAGTTTGACTGAGGGCTCCAGGCCACTTGGTGCCTCAGCCTGCACTGCAACTCCGATTCAGGTGGAGGGGTTGGTAGTGCTAGCATAGAATTGGGATGGGAGCATGTTTGGCCCCAAAGAGACATAACTTCTCTGTGCAGGACTGCTGGATGGCAGAGATCCTTGGCATGTAGGAAGAAGTGAGGCTGAGGAGAACAAATGCGAGCTGCTTGGATGTGCCAGGCCTGCCAGCCCAAGTGCTGATGAGCAGTAGTTCAGCCTGGCCACAGTGGGCCCTGGGGCACAAGAGAAGCAAACTGGCAGCTTTTTTTCCTTCCTGTCTGTGCAGCACTTCTCTGTGGAAGGGCAGCTGGAGTTCAGGGCCCTGCTTTTCATCCCACGCCGTGCCCCTTTTGACCTCTTTGAGAACAAGAAAAAGAAGAATAACATTAAGCTGTACGTGAGGCGTGTCTTCATCATGGACAGCTGTGATGAGCTCATCCCTGAGTACCTAAGTAAGAGCCCCTTACCTCTGTCTCCCATTATGGAGCTAGGACTACCACAGCCTGTGGTACTGTTCCCAGTACAGAGTGGCACGGCTGGCACGGGCACACAGCAGTCAGTGTCTTAATGCTTTTCCTCCTGTGATGAAGCTCAGAGCTCTTAACCTGATGCCTGTTTTCATTTCCCCTACTCAGACTTTATCCGGGGTGTTGTGGACTCTGAGGACCTGCCTCTGAACATCTCCCGTGAGATGCTCCAGCAGAGCAAGATCCTCAAGGTGATCCGCAAAAACATTGTGAAAAAGTGTTTGGAGCTCTTCTCCGAGCTGGCAGAGGACAAGGAGAACTACAAGAAATTTTATGAGGCTTTTTCCAAGAATCTGAAGGTGAGTTGGCACCCTGCACCTGCAGGAGGGGGTGGCCCATGACCTGTCTCTCTTAAAGAGCAGCCTTGTCCCCATGCTATGTCTTCTCTGCATGGGTGTTGGGATAGTGGGTTTTGCAAGTGCCCCAGAGACTTTGTGGGCATCTGGTGGCTCTGGCTGCCCTAAGCCCAACACTCAAATGACTGGGGGTGGGAAGAGGTGGCTGTGCCTCAGGTGGCCAAGTGCATGCACTTCCCATGCTGGAGGCTTCATGCATCTCCTCTGCTCCCAGCTGGGCATCCATGAGGACTCAACCAACCGAAAGCGCCTTTCAGAGCTGCTGCGTTACCACACATCCCAGTCAGGTGATGAGATGACTTCGCTTTCAGAGTACGTGTCCCGTATGAAGGACAACCAGAAGAGTATCTACTACATCACAGGTGAGCCAGAGCTTGTCCTAGTGAGGTGGAGGCAGGTTACCTGCCAGCCAGCCTGTGACTTAGAGCAGGCTTTTCCAGGTAGGTGCTGATGCCCTCAGCAGACCTTCCTGGCTGAATCGCAGCCTGTTGCTGCGCGCTTGTGGAAGACCACCAGGCTTAGAGCCCTGGCTGCATCCAGTTTCATGCTAGGGGTTCTGAGTGACTGGTGCTGTTTGTCCTGCTGAAACCAGCTCATGTCTTGGTGACATCTCATTTCTACACCTCACAAACACAGGGGAGAGTAAGGAGCAAGTTGCCAACTCAGCCTTTGTGGAATGCGTGCGGAAGCGTAGCTTTGAAGTGGTGTACATGACGGAGCCCATTGATGAGTACTGCGTGCAGCAGCTCAAGGAGTTTGATGGCAAGACCGTGGTATCAGTCACCAAAGAGGGGCTGGAGCTGCCTGAGGATGAGGAGGAGAAAAAGAAGATGGAGGAGAGCAAGGCCAAGTTCGAGACCCTCTGCAAACTCATGAAGGAGATCCTAGACAAGAAGGTGGAGAAGGTGAGATGGGCAGGGTGCTCAGCTCTGGGCTGGAGGGAGCAGGGCTGGCTCTCCTCTGTGATACAGGCAAGGGCCCCAGCTCAACACATGCCTCTCATCTCCTGCAGAGGAGCCGCTAAAGGAGACTGGAGATCCCAGCATGCACCATCTTGCTCTAAGCAGCCAGGCTGCAGGTGAGGGGCACTGACCCAAAAACGTGCATTGATGGGAGAAGGTAAGTGTCAGAAATATCAGCGGGTGCTGAAGGTGCTGGCTGAGCTGTCCAAACCAATCTCTGCAGCAGTCATAGAATCATAGAATAGTTAGGGTTGGAAAGGACCTTAAGATCATGTAGTTCCAACCCCCTGCCATGGGCAGGGACACCTCACACTAAACCATGTCACCCCAAGGCTCTGTCCAACCTGGCGTTGAACACCACCAGGGATGGAGCATTCACAGCTTCCCTGGGCAACCCATTCCAGTGCCTCACCACCCTTAAAGAACTTCCTCCTTATATCCAATCTAAACTTCCCCTGTTTAAGTCCTGGAGCTGCTTGAAGGATCTGTACTTGCTTTGGAGTGTCCTCAGGTGACCCTGGGGCAAATACCTCTGTGGTATCCTGTGTCTTGTGGCTGGGCCCAGTCCAGGATGTATGGACCTTGCTCAGCTAACCCTTGGCTACATTGGCAGGTAACTGTCTCAAACCGGCTGGTCTCATCTCCCTGCTGCATCGTCACCAGCGCCTATGGTTGGACAGCCAACATGGAGCGCATCATGAAGGCTCAGGCACTGCGAGACAACTCTACCATGGGCTATATGATGGCCAAGAAGCACCTGGAGATCAACCCTGACCACCCAATTGTGGAAACCCTCCGCCAGAAGGCTGATGCTGACAAGAATGACAAAGCTGTCAAAGATCTGGTGGTGCTACTCTTTGAGACTGCTCTGCTTTCCTCTGGCTTCTCCCTGGAGGATCCACAAACCCACTCCAACCGCATCTACAGAATGATCAAACTGGGGCTTGGTAGGTGTCCATGCAGCTTCTCGGGGCTGGAGTAGGTCTTGAAAGCAACTAAGCTGGTCAGGCTAGCGTGTACTGTCTTGGGGCAGGGGAGGCCAGTAACCATGGTGCTGGTGTGCTGTGCAGAACTGGCTCCCTACAGAAGGTGGCTAGGGGCAAGTGGAAACGTGGAATTAAGGTACTTTGGGTGGGTCTCAGGGCTCCAAGTGGACTGTCCTGTCCTCCCCAGGGCAAGGAGCCACTGCCAAGCTGCTCAGATCACAAGTCAAGACTTTTTGCTACTTGAGTGGATGCCAGAAATCTGTTGTGGGAGATACGACCCTTTTGATAAAACAGCTTGTGCTTGTACCCAAGTTTTTCCTCCAAATTTGCTATTTAACTAAAAATGTAAATCAGGAGATGTGGCTTGGCATTAACTACTGGATGCTAATAGTCCTGTCCCTCAGACTGGGAGCAGAAAATGCCTTTGCGATCAGGTGTCACTTGGAGGTCTCATCCTTCCCTTTTCTCCCTTCTCCCAGGCATTGATGAAGATGAGGTGATTGCAGAGGTACCCAGTGCAGCTGCCCCTGATGAAATTCCCCCTCTGGAGGGAGATGAAGATACATCCCGCATGGAAGAGGTAGACTAAAGCAGGAGGAAGCCTCTTCCCTCACCTGCCAGGCCTCTGCCCCTTATCATGTCTGCTTAGGGGGGGCATCTGCTGCTACCAGCTGCCACTGACTCCTTGCTGGTGTCTGTTTTGGGTTTGCTTGTCTGGGGTTGTTTTTGGCAGGGTGCAGGAGGTCATCATTCACTGTTTCTCAGTAGTGAGTGATTCAGACAGCCTGAGGCATGTCTGTTCTGTGTCTTTCTGCTTGTGTAGGAACAGTTCCCATCAGCTGATGGGGAGTGGAGGTGAGGAGGCATCAGACTTCTCCTCTGTCCCCACCATGGGGTCTTCCATGTTCCCAGTAGGCATCAAACTTTGTTCTACTGGGGTGGGAGAACCCTTCCTCTGAGCTGCTGCTTCCCTGAACCCCAGGGTAGGATATTGTATTTCAGTTATGTTTTGTTTATTTTCCTGGGGCTTTTATGTTCTTCTGAAATTAAAGTATTGAAGAATGTGATTTACCTACCAGGGTCCCTTGTATTTCATGCTTACCTTACAGAGGAAAGGGTCTCAGCCTGTGCCTGAGGGTAATGGGCTATTGGTCTCTCCCCTTACCCTGTGACTGGTTTTCATACTGCTTTAGGTGATCTCTACCCTATCCTATGCCCGCCCAGGCACCAAGAAGGGGGTAGGAGAAACGCAAGGCCTGCTGTGGAGGCAGGGACATCTCCAGTGGGCAGCTCTCCAGCTGGACTGTTGCATACCCACAGCCTGGGAACAAACATGTTCCAAACTGCACATGGAGCTTCTGCCAGTGCCTGAGCCTGGATTGCTGCTGGCTGGTGTGATCCCTGGGGCAGGAGCTGTGGCAGGAGCCATCTGCTTGCTCTGCTATGGTGCAGGGCAGGGGGGAAGTGACAGCTCAGCACTGTACTCCAGCTGTGTCTCTTCAGTTCTTAGGCCAAAAGGCTTCATTCTCTGGACTCCTCCTTTCCTCCCACCTCTAGCCTGCTCTTTCTGGGCTTCTGCAGCCTGTGGCGGGGGGGAGGTTGGCAGTATCTGGCCACCAGTATCTGGGGTCTTTTGCCTGCATCCCCTGAGAAGCCTGGAGCATCTGATTAATCTACTGCTTGCACTGAACTCCCATGAGTGGGGTTTTGTCACCCTCAGCCACAGTGCCTGGGGTTTGTCAGGGAAGAGTGACACCAATCCAGTTCTCTGTCTGCCTGTCAGCCACCACAGGCACAAAATGGAGTGGGCTTTAGCCAGTGTCCATCTTCAGCAGGGAGGGAAGGAGGCAGCAGAGCCTGCTGGAGTCTCTCGCTGCACATCAAGGTGCTGTGCTGGCTGTATGGGCAGCTGTCAGGGTGCTGGGGCAGTGCTGGAGTTGAGCTGGCAAATGCCTCCAGCATGGGTTTATCGCCCTCAGGACAGGAGGGGGTAAAAGTGTTTAAAAGAGGTTTCTGCCTGGAGAGGAAGGTTTTGCCAAATATCAAATCAGTAAAATCATGCCCCATCCCTGGCAGTGTTCAAGGCCAGGCTGGACAGGGCTCTGATCAACCTGGTCTAGCAGATGTCCCTGTTTGTGGCAGGGAACAGGATGAGCTTTAAGGTGCCTTCCAACCCCAACCATTCTATGGAAGTCCAGTATTTTTAACTCTCTTTTGGGGTTTTGTTTCATACTGTTTTCAACTCTGCACTTACATTAGAGAGATCCCATTCCAACCTGGCACACAACGTTTTTATTTTTTTTTCTCCCCTCTTCTTTTGACTGAAGTAAAAATTCCATTTTCAGTCTGTCAGCAGGTAGTGGGGGCAGATGTTTGGGGTGGCATTTGCAGAGGCAGGATGAAGGGCTATGAGGCTGCACACACACTTTCAAGAGCTTAGAGGTAGGAAAGGAGTACAGGTGAAACCTCTGGTACCCCTGCTGGCACAGCACTGTGGTAAGCACCTCCTGGCCCTAGTCTCCTCCTCTTGTAGCCTTCACCTAGGTCTCCTCTTTCTCCAGTTGTTAGGCCAGGGCCTGTTTCTGACCCAAGATCTCACTGTGACTGGATTGCATAGGCCTACAGCAAAGGTTTTCCACCAGGTCTCCACATACACCAGCAGAGGCCTTCACTGGCTCTGGTGGGGAGCCTGTGGAGCTTGTCCTGGTGCAGATGCACCTTGTAAATGATAGGTTCTTCCAGGCCTTGCCCTAGAACTGGTGACGCAGGCCTCTGCACCACCCCTCTGTAGGTACACAGGCTGTAGCTACACCCTCTGGGGCTGCCCAAGCTGCACCATGAAGGAAATCCTGGAGCTGAACCAGAGCCAGGCTAAAAGCTCCTCCACCTCCCCACTGGCATAAGCAGTGGTCCAAACTTGGATATGCTCCCCAGTCATGTGTGCAAAGATCTCATGTCAGGCTTTGTAGGTTTAGGTCCAACCTGCCTGGGTAGAGGCACCTGTGTTTGGAAAGAAAAGACAGATCTGCTGTCCTGAGGAGACTATTGAGGAGGGACACATGAAGGGCTGGGAAGTCTCTCCCCTCCTTTGAGGTAGCTAGAAAAAAAATATAAAAAGAACATGTACCCCCAGGGCACTATATGCAGCATATTTTTAATTTAATAAAATAAAAAGAAAAAAGTTGCCTTTCAAAAGTACCAAAACCTGCTGGCTTTTCAGTCAGGTTGTGTTGAGGAGAAAAGGGTTAACCAGTGAAACCCAGGCTCCTGGGGAAGAGCAGCTTCCATTGCTCCCTCCCTTGCTGCCTGGGGAAGCAGGTGCCCAACTTGCTCATCCCCTGCTGCCTGTGGAGCAGGAGCAAGGCACCACAAGCAAGTTCTGCCCCACTGCTCAGCCCCCCCAGGCACAGTGGGGCTCTGGCCAGCCCCAAGAAAGCTGGGCCTGGTGCCTCCAGTTGGCAGGAAGAAGAGGGGCTGTTTGTGCTTCTCTGAATGGCAACTGCAAAGCCCAGAACCTGTGGCACTAAGGCACCCCAAGGTGATGCTGGGGCTTCTGGGCAGCGCAGCCTTTGGCCTGTGACAGCAGCGGATGTAACCAAAAAGCAAACTAGAACAACTCAGCAAGCCTGGAGAACCGTACTGGCCAGCCTGGGCTAAAGGGTGCGGAGAAAAGTGGCTCAAAGCAGGGGTAAGGAACTGAGAAAACCAACCACGGAGGTACCGGCCTGCACTGCAGAGTGCTCTCAGAGCAGAGCCCAGGCCTGGGGTAGGACAGGCTGGGAGTCCTTCCCTTAACTATGCTTGTCCTACCTGGAGCACCTCACCTGCTTTGGGACAGGCTCAGGCTGGGATTTGTCTCACATGGAGTTGTTTGAAAAAGAAAGCTAGTGTTCTGCTTGCCCTTTCCTCCAGTTGAACTCTGTAGCAGTGACAGAAATGGAGGAGCGTTAGCCAGAGGCAAGATGGTGCCAGGGAAAAGAGCTCCCTTATTCATCAGTGACTTTGGAGAAGCCACAAGACAGAGGTGGAGCAAGAGTACCAGCAGCCTCATGCTGGCTCTCCCCCAGGATGTGAGCCCCCAGGCCCATGCCTTGCCTGAAAGTCTTTGACCTATTAAGGCAAACGGAAAGGTTTGGAGCTGTGGCAGCCCACAGCATTCCCTGGGCTTGTTTCAGCCCCTTCCCCAGGAAAAGCAAGTGGAAATGTAAGTCACTGGTCCAGCCTATCCGTACCCCACCCTGCTCCTCAGTGGGTTCTCAGAAATCAAGCAAGTATCCCAAGGCAGAGGCAGGACAGCAGGCACGGCTTAAACACCATGACGCCAGCTCCTTAGACCTTTTGCACAGGGGTTTCGCCTGGCGGGAGCTTCTTACTGCGCTTCTTCATGCGGCTGCGGGCATAGACACGGAGGAAGAGGGCCATGAAGACAACAGCTACACCCAGCCCACCCACAACAGTGACAGTGTGCCCGTAGATGAGGCAGGAGAGGAGGATGGCAAAGGCCTGGCGTAGTGTCATGATGATGGTGAAGACAGCAGCCCCAAACTGGTTGATGGTGTAGAAGATGAAGAGCTGGCCGCAGGCAGAGCACACAGAGAGCAGCACGGCATGGGCCGTGAACTCCGAGTGCCGGGACATGAAGCGAACCGACTCCAGCAAGGCACCCTGCTCCAAGAGCGAGCCCACCGTGAAGAGGCAGGAGAAGACGTTCACACCAAACATCATCTGCACAGGAGACATCTTGTAGGCAAAGAGGGCATCCTGCCAGTTGGAGGTGAAGCTGTCAAAGATAATGTAGCCAGCCAGGAGGATTATGCCTGAGAAAGTGGTAACAGTGGACACGTGTCTGTTGGGAGCACTGGAGAGCAGGAACATGCTGACTCCCACAGAGATGAGTGCAGCAGTCAGGTACTCCCAGTACTCATAACTCTTGCGTGACACCAGTTTGCCCATCATCATCACTGGGATCACTTTGGAGGCCTTGGCCAGCACTTGGGTGGGGAAACTGATGTATTTGAGTGCCTCATACTGACACCAGCTGCTGAGGATGTTGGAGAGGGAGGCAAAGGAGTATTTGTACATGGGAGCCCCATGGCGCGGCTGCTTGGTCAGGGCACAGTACAGACCAGCCACCGTAAAGGCCAGGATGCGGTTCATGAACACAAGGAACTGGGAGTCCTTGAACTTCTCACCGGCTTCTGTTTCAGTGGCACCATAAGTTCTCGTCATCACACGCTCCTGCAGGACGCCCCATGTGAGGTAGGAGGCCTGCAAAGCAGGAGCAGCACAGGAACAGTCAGGACCCACAAAGGGCAGCTGCAAGCAGTTGCAGGAAGAACAGACCCCCGGAGATCCTTGCTTGCACCAGCGTTGCCTCACCCTCTGTGTGGCAATGTGACCCTGGGAGATGGGGCCACCTCCCACTCCACCCCTCTGAGGGAACCCAGTGTCCTGTCTGGTTACAACCAGGAACATCCTGCCCCACACAAAACCTGCTCAGTTTACAGCCTCTTCAAGGGGAGAGAAGCCCTCAAAACAAACATCCGGGTGTACTGTGAGCCGTTACACTGTAAGCTCCCTGTTGAACCAGACCAAGAATCAGGAATAGTTAGCAGTGCATTGCTGCAGGTTCGGTGCCAGCTCCCTGCGGCAGGTCCTGCCAGTTTTCCCAGTGGCCTCTGCATTGTTTTTTGTTTTACTTCCAGTTCCCTAGGCTCAGTTCTTCCACCCAAATCTAGTCTTAAACCCAGCAGACAAAACTGTTCTCGAGGGACTATGGCTGTTCTGGCTGCCACCTCTGCTATGCCTGGTGTGAAAGCACCAAGCCCCTCGCAAAAGTAACACAGAGTTCCTCTCATCACACATCCCCTCCAGAGAAACAGGCACAGAGAGATTGAAGGACTTGCTGGTGAGCTGCAAGTCTGAATGGATGGGGTAGTCTGCCAGCAGGTGGATGTCTTCTGCTGGCTGCATGGGGTTTTCTCTCATAATGCCCATGTTTCTATTTTTAGTCCTCAGAGACCCCAAAAGCTGCCCTTCCTAATGACACTCGGGCTGTAGCTGAGACTTAGGGAAACTCACATTAAAAATTCCTGTTTATCTGTAGCTGAATTCAGTAATTCTCCCCAGTATTTGAATCTAATCCATCAAGGTAGGATATACATCAGCCCCAGAAGATTACCCAGAGCTAAGAGGGAAATGAAGGCTAAAACTAACTGCTACTCTGACACGAGGGCTAGAACAAAAGCAGCCCTAACAATGTGCTGAATCACAGGATTTTCCCTATCCATGGCTGCAGAGGACTGCAATCAGATGGCCAGTAGTCACAGCCCAAATTACACCAGTTTAAACGGACCTCCACAGCCCTTAGAGGTGACACAGCACCTCTGGTGGACTACCCTGGTTGAGAGGCTGTCCCCCAGCCTCCAACCCTGCCCCAATCAAGGACAGCACTTGCATCCTTGCTTTTCAAAGAACTGATGGCCACAAACCCACTGCCCACGCCCTCCTCCCAGAGAGGCATGGCCACTCATGGGGCCCCTACCTGTAGACCAGCAGCGCAGAAGAGCAGCTTGAAGACCTGTCGCGCTGTAGAGGACTCTGTGGGCTCTGCTCGGGGTGGCAGGGAGCCATCCTCCTGGTGTACAGACTTCACCTCAGAGCCAAACACACACGATTTGATGACAGGGAAGCAAATGCCTCGGCCTGAACGGGGTAGGGAAACACAGAGACAAGTGTTAACCAGAGCCTTGGGCACCACAAGCTGCATCAGCTTGAGAGGTGAAGCCTCTCTCTTTACTGAGGCAGCTCTGGGATGCATCTCTGTTCAAGCCTGGTCTGACAAAGGAGGTTGGGGAAACAGCCTGTCAGCACTGAACAGTGTTGACCAAGGGGGTGCAGAGAACTCAGAGGCAGGATGTGGAAGGGAAGCTCCTGCCATTACCTGTCTCCAGGTAATTCCTTCTCTTGAAGTACTGGATGAGGAGGAATCCCGGCACCACAATACTCGCGTAGCCAGCAGCATTAACAAAGAAACGGAAGAGCCAGAAGTCACCCCATGAGTCCTGCAGGGCAGGGACGATCTCTTCACCAGTAGCCATCGTAGGGAGGGAAGCCAGTACAAGGGGAAGGCAAAATCTGTGCAGAGAAAGAGGCAGCTGATGGGCTGCTAGTACCTGGTCAGCTCAGCTCTGCATGCCCACACCTCCTGCTGCCCAGCCTGCTCCCCACCAGCACCCAAACACTACCCCAGCGACAGCAGTGATGAAGGCAGCACATGGAGTAGCAAATGCTCTCTGGAGTTGAAGAGCATATGCCACACATTTATAAGTGCTTCTGTTAAGGGTGTTTGCTCTGGGTTAGGAACACGTGGACTTGGAAACTTCAGTTTCCAGCACTGGAGAGATTGTTTGAACACTGTTGTAACCATCAGATTCTGACAACGCCCTTCCTCCAAATGCTGGAAGCACCTTGCACCTCGCCGTTTTAGGTTAAACTTTAGCACAGCTCCCAGCTGGAAAAAAAGTAAAGGTCATTGAATGGAAAAAGTGACTCCTACCTACAGCTCGTGTTTCAAGCCTGTGGCCAGAGCCGCCTTCCTCTGAGAGCAATCAGCTCAGAGCTTTCCCCTCCGGCTGTGCAGGTGAGTGGAGGAGAGCAGGGAGGGCTCAGGCTGTCAGCCTCCCCCACCACCCCATGCAGCCCTGGCAGAGATCGTGCCAAGGTATTCCCCACAGCCCAGAGGAAACTACCAGGGTCACCCACGCAGCAGGACACAGCCAGAGAGCAAGGCTGGGAAGAAGCTTTCCTGCCAGCTGCCTGGTTGGGATTTTACCAGGACTATCTGATAAGGCATGGCTGATATTATTCAGCTACAGCCCTAGCAAGTGACCTAGCCAGCTTTAAAACAGCTTTAAAACTCCCTGAAGGAGTTCCTCCCTCTGCTGTACCCTCCCTCACAGAGACAAACCTGTGATATTCAGGGGCCACACAAAGAACAAGAACACCAAGTACACAACAGAATGAGCAAGCAGGCAAGAAGTTCCTACACCCAAGGCCACATGTGCATCCCCCCACCTTGCAAAGCAATCGGCTGCTTCCTGCATCAGGGTGTGAGGTTTCCTTGGTCCATGCTCCATCCCTGCCCCAATTTTCTCAGTAGAGAAAGCCTCCAGATCACCTTGAGGGCCAGGTGAGGGTGCTGTGGAGCTGGCTACATAAACACACACCAGAAGACACTGAGCTCCTGTGACAGAAAAGGGCCAGAGATGTTAATCCCCTCTCCCCCGAAAACAAGCAAGTCAAGAATTTAGGCCCAGTTTAGGGGTGTACCTGGCCCCAGTACAATAGTGTTGTGACATATGCTAGCCCCCACATGAAACTCACAGACGAAGAAACTCAGAACTTTAAAGGCAAGAAAGTCCCACATCATTTCATGTACAAGTCCTCCCCATAAACCCCCCGTCACCTTAGGAAAGGCCTCAGGGGCTTTTCTTATCCTCAGTTGCTGTGGCCAGGCTCCCAGAGCCCAACAACCTGACCTAAGCTGAGGCTCGTGTTTCACCCTGAAATCTCCCTTCTCTGACTTAAGGACCCAGAAATTCCCAGCCTGTGGAGAAGTACAAACAGCTGTGGGTGGGTTTTTGTGCCTGCTTCCAATCCCTCCCCCTGCTCTCCCCCGCAGAAAAGGCAGATTGACACCTCCACCCATCATCTCTCCTGCTGCAGGGGCATCACTGCAGAATGCAACAACAGGGTTGGGTGCAGACACCTGGGGCTGAGGCTGCCCACATGCTGCTGGGTTTGCCTGTATTAAGTAACGCTGGTTGATGGCAGCAGCCCTCTTATTGTGCAGAGGGTGCAGAAACGCCGTTTGCTTTTGCAGAAGTCAGACATAATGACAGGATCGGTTGCTACCATGTGCCACGACTCCCTTCAACCTGACAGGGACTGAAAGCCAGCCAGCTTTGCTCAGCACGACTGCGCCTGCTGTTACCCCGCCGGCCCCCTCAGCGTGGCCATGGGAGGAGAACCAGCTCTGCTCTCCCACAGCGACAGTGAGGCTATGAGGGACAATGGCTCTCTCTATGCCTGCGCTAGCAATTCCCAGGCCCCGAGAGATGACTCAGTGCAGCAGGGCTGCCCTCCCCACCGAGGCTGGGAAGGAACAGGGACGCCAGTGTTACAGGTAGAAAGCGGGGGGAGTGGGCCGCGCACGGCAAGCAGGCGGCACTCTGAGGCATGAAAGGAGCCTCAGTCTGCAGCCAGGGAGCCGAGACAACAGACTCGGGTACTGTTCCCCTCGGCACAGGAGGGGCAGTGCTCGAACGCACCGCTTCGGCGCCGGCCTGGGCCACAGCCCTCTGCCTGCGGTGCAGTCTGGGTCCCGGGCCAGAGGTCTGAATGCACTCCCTGCCTGCAGCCCCGCTCCTCAGGAGCTCAACTCCAGCGCCTCGAAGGGCTCAGTCCAAACGCAAGCCTAGAGCGTGGAAGCCCACGGCCCCCACTCACAGCGCCGGGCAGCAGGGGTACCCTGCCGCGGCTGCCGGGCTGCCGATCCCCGCCGGCAGCTCCCAGGGGCTCCCCAGCTGCGGGCCGGGCCCCGGGAGTGCCCGGCAAGGAAGAGGCGTACGGGATTCCGGCCCCGTGAGCCCGTGCAGAGACAACCTCTGGGCGCGGGACGAGCGGAGCCCCGGGGACACCTCCCGGCTCGGCGGCCACGTCCTCAGCGAACGGGCCGGCAGCCCTCTCCCACCCTTGCCCCCTTGCCGAGCGGGGCACTGCTGCCACCCGCCGCCCGCCCCGCCCTAAGCGCCCACCCCAGCCTCGCTACCCACCTTGCGCCCGGCCCCGGCCCCGGCCCCGGCCCCGGCCCCGGCCCCGCTCCCGGCCGGCTCCCCTGGGCTCCGCTCCCGGCGACGGCGGCAGCGGTGGCGGAACACCCGCCCTGTGGGTACGCAGAGTCGGCTCACAGCGCCCCCTGCCGCTCCGGAGGAGCGCCGCCGTGCCGCGGCAGAGTCCGGCCGCGCTGGGTCTTGCCGGCAGGAGCGGCCCGTGAACAGCGGAGCAGGGGGAGTAGAGGCCAGAGGGGCCCGGGAGGCCCCGGCTTCAGGCCGGCCATCAGAACGGTGAGAGCCGAGAGCCGGCCCCAGCCCTGCCCCGGGCACACACCGCTGCCTCCTGCAGCGCCCGGGGAGGCTGCAGGGCCGGCTGCCGCCCTCAGGCGGACACCAGTAACGTTTTATAAGACATCTTCAAAAAAACCCCACCCTCATTTTGCTTGAAAACAATGACAAAACCAGTGCAGATCGCTGGCTTCTGCCCTTTCCCTCCCCTTCCCACCAGCTGCAACCCCAGCCCCACCATGCCACTGCCCAGCAGTACCCATCGCTCCCAGGAGTGCCCCACATTCCCTGTGAAGGTGGCACCAGGGTTGCCCCATGGGGCACCAGCTCCTGGTAGGCACTGGCTGAGGCCCAGGAGCAGAACATGGCTCATTGGCAGAAGGGCTGAGAGGCAGAGTCAAAAGAAACAGAGCAATCCAGCCCAGGGTTGCTGAGGAGACTGGGCCAGATACAGCGAGGTCTGCAGGGAGCCTGTGCTGCCTCCCTGACAGCATTCCCTTACTATTTGTCTTTGCAAGAAGGGAGGAAGGCAACAACAGCACAGTTTACTGCAGAGCATCTTGTGCGATTGCGCCACCCAGGATTTGCCCCAACCAATAGCCCCTGCTCCCAGGCATCAAGTGGGGAATTCTGCTGGCTGAGGTAGGGTCAGAAACACTCAGTGTCTTCATTCCCCCAGCACTTTTGGCTGCTGGTTCCTTAATGCCTCACATGTGCTTCTCCGGCTTGGAGAGGAGGCAGGGAAGGGAAGCGAGCTGAACATCAGCAGGGATGTGGAAATAACCCTGCCATCTCCTCCTCTCTCAGCCTGAGAGAAGCTAAAACCTAGGGAAGACCCATGCCCCAAGTTTTTTAACACCCTCCCAAGCCAGGAGATGGGGCAGGATCTTTGTATCCTCCTCACAAGAGGAAACCACAGCACAAGAAGGCAGCAAGATGTCATACACAACAGCAGAAGCAGGATCCACAACCTGGTCTTCCAGCATCTCCTATGCTCTTTCTTCAGCCCTGATGCTCGGCAGGACATACAGGAACAGAGCTCCAGGCTGGGATCCCCCAGCCTCAGCCTTGAGCACTGGAAAGGCTTTGCAAGAGGGGAAGCCCCTGTGTTCCCACTCACCTTCTGCTATGCAAAGGCCCAGAGGGAGCAGGCAGGCTGGGGAAGCCCCTGCAGCCCTGTGCCTGGCCCCCAGGGTGATGCTCAGCCTCCTGATGCTGCGGGGGAGCAGCGTGGGTTTGATCACACGAGACCTCGGGTGCCCACAGCAAGAACAAATGTTTATTAGAGAGTGTTCATTCGCCTCACCCCACACTTACTCTGATGGCGTTTGGGGGGATGCTAGAGGATGCTCTGTCCACCATGCAGCGTGAAAAGGAGTCATCTCCTGCTCCTTCCCTGTGTAAGCTAGAGACCCTTGTTCAGTCCTGCTGCTGGCCACAAATACTCGAGGAAATGCCTCCCCTGTGTAGTGCTCATAGTGCTGCCTTCTTCCCTCTGGGAAGGCAGCCTGAGGACAACAAAACTTTTCCAAAGAGGAGAGGGGGTGATAGGTGTCCCACAGTGGTGCTGCTCCCACTGAACTGCAGGCAGGCAAGGTCCCAGCAGGCAGCAGTGCAGAGCAAGGAGGCAGCCCAACAGACCAGAGGAGTCCAGCCGCTCATTCAGAGCACACCACAGGCTTCCCTGAGATCTTCAGGTCATCGAAGGGCAGCAAGGCGAGGAGCTGCAAAGGCCAAGGTGTGGATGTATAAAGATCTAAGGTGGTGTGTCCATAGAGCTGGGGTAGGGGCCCAGACCTAAGTCCCCCCCTCAAGTCCTAAAGCCTCCCACCTCACTGGGGAAGTGCCAGGAAACCCTTTATGGACATTCCCCAGGGCTTGAGGCAACAGGCAGCCACCCCAGGCACCCCCGAGCCATTGCCTGCAGCCTATAAGGGAGGACAGGCACAACTAGAAACTCCTCTGAGGAGCTTCCCCCCTAACACACTTGCAGAGCCACAGGCCTCCCCACACACGGACTCACATCATCGTTGCCATCAGCGAGGTCCTGGGCTGTCTCATTCTCCATGTTCCTCAGCAGGGTGTCAGCCCCACAGTGCGAGAGCATGGCAGCGATGGCGGCATCCTTACGGCCCACAGCGAGGTGGAGCGGGGTGCACCCATTGTACATCTGCGCGTCCACGTACGCCCCATTGTGCAGCAGGAACTGCACAGCCCTGTGGTTGTGGCACTCCACGGCCAAGTGCAATGGGGTCTTCCCGCTTGTGCCCTCCTGCAACCCACAGACCACAAAGGTGTGAGTACAGGGTCCCCTCGGAGGGGTCCCATAGCACCCCCTTCACAGGGTGCAGAGGAGGCAGTCCTCACCCTGACTGCTGTCACAGCACCCAAACAGCCCCTCAAGGACCTTTTCTTTCTGCTCCCCCAGAATCCAGTGCCTCCCATTCTCACAGCAGCGCCTGCCCTGAAGCTGGAGGGAGTGCTCAAGGGAGCCATGAACCATGCTCAGCCTTGCCCAAACATCGCATCATGCCCAGCCTTACCCGAACATCAATGTTAGCACCGCTCTCCAGCAGCAAAGACATCATCGGGATGTTCCCCTTCAAGGTGCTGATGTGCAGACAGGCCAAGCCTGGGTGGGGAGGCAGGAGAGAGAACCAGTCAGCCCAATCCACCCTGAGGCATACCAGTCCCATCCACATGCCCACTCTGTTGCACTCGCAGATCCCTGTGTACACAGCTCATGGTCTGTGCCCCAACCCGGCCACTGGTTCCACACCGGGCAGCCTGCAGGTCTCACCTTGCCAGTTCTGGAGCTGCAGGATGTGGTGGTGCCCATGGGGCTGTGGGGTGCCCTGCGGTGGGGCCGTGCCCTGCAGCAGCTGCTGGGCGCACTGCATGTGCTGCTGCTCGCAGGCTAGGTGCAGCGGCGTGTTGCCGTTGCGGTCCTGCAGCCCGGGGTTCACTCCCTTGTGGATCAGTGCCTGGATCACACAGGGCTGCTCCAGGTACACGGCGAGGTGCAGCGGGGTCTAGAGAGGAGGTGGGGACAGAAATCAGGGAAGGGGGGAATGCCCTGCAGGACACCAGGCAGGATGAGACACACCAGCCTACAGGAGCCAGCCTGGTGGCACGGACAGCCTGCCAAGCAGGAGCCCATCCCTGTCCCGGCACTAAGCGTGGCTAACACCGGGGCAGTGCAAACAGCTTGCTGCCCTCCCAGGCTTCAGCTCAGGGATCACCCATGGGGGCAGATCTCACTCTCCCAGGTTATCTACCCTGCCATGTTCAAGCCATGCCTGCTCCACCCTCCAGGGCAGTCTGAAATGTCCTAGGCCTTGTAAAGGACCCCTTCACCCTGTGCTTCTGGGAGCTGTCACACCTCTTTCTCAGGGTATCTCTCATACCCTTCTTCCCCTCCCTGCTGCTCACATGGGATGTTCACCATGCTCTGGAGGAAGCAGGTTTGGGGGCCTGGAGACAGACTGGGCATCTATCGAGGGAGGACCCACCTTCCTCCCATCTTCTGCCTATCACATCCTCATACCTGGAAAAGATCATTTTGTATCTCCAGCACCTCCCTGGGCAGATGAGCGATACAGCAGAGTGCCACAGCTGGGACACAGTGGATAATGGCCAGGTGAACCAACCTATGGAGGGAACAGGAAGCGGTGGGGGGGAGGGAAGAAAAATAAGTCCCAAGCGCTGTGCTCAGAAGCAGATATCCTCCACTGCTGCATGGAGGAGTGATCTACCCACCTTCCCCAGTCCCCTTCCCTTGTCACCAGCTTGGAGCTCCTCCATCCTGCCCTCTCCCTGGGGAAGCTCAGCAGCAGGTCAAGACAGGAATGTGGCCTGAGGCTCCCCAGGGCAGTCCTTCACTCTGATCCACATGGGGAACAGATCCTCTTGTTCATGCTGAGTCCTCCCTCACACCTCACAGCATGCATAGGGCTTAGACTGCACTGGGCAAAGCCAGGCCTCCAACTGGTGCAGGTCTGAAAAGCCTAGGATGTGTTTCCCAGAGCCTAAGGGTTTGGCAGCTGGGTTTGGCAGCTGCAGAGGGAGATACGGGCTCTGGCTGCTGCCTGGGGAATTCCAGTAACCTGCTGCCAGCTGCGAGCTGCGCTTCCGCTTTCCCCTCGTGCAGGCACACAGCCAACGCTGGGCAGGAGCCCGGCACCCATCCAAGATCACCTGCAGGGTACAGTCCCCATGCCAGCCCACACCGATTTCCTCTTCTCTACCCCATATCCTTCCCTTCCAGCCCTACCGCGGCAGTGCTAGCATGGAGGCGGAGAGTGCACAGGGACACTGGGGCCATCAGAGCTGGGTGGCCAGCACGCAGTCCTGCTCCTCAGGACCATGGTCCCCACAGCCATGGGGTGGCCAGGCAGCCTGGAGTCCCCCAGCCCAAGGAAAGGCTTTGTTTCCAGCCGGGCCTGATGCCAGCCGCTGTGCACTCAGAAGCGAGACTGTAACAGAAGCAGAGCCAAGAGGGAATTTCCAGTCCCCTCCGATGACCTGCTGCACTCCCAGGCCTCCTTGGAAGGAGGGACCAGTCCCAGCCACTGTCGCCA
This sequence comes from Pezoporus wallicus, assembly GCF_028554395.1. Classification (NCBI taxonomy): domain Eukaryota; kingdom Metazoa; phylum Chordata; class Aves; order Psittaciformes; family Psittacidae; genus Pezoporus; species Pezoporus wallicus. Next base: position 3,669,907 of record NW_026639660.1, read on the forward strand.
CTGCGCTGGGTGGCTTTTATCTCTGTCAGATGTCAGCTCCAAAGTGAAACCCAGGCTCTAAGCAGGCTCCTGCCACTCATGCTGCTTAGTGAAGGCAAACAGGGCTGACGGACAGAGGGCAAGAGCTGTGCCAGCCCCAGCAAAACACCCTGCTCACCATACAGCCCAGCTCTGCAATGGCACCTGCAGTGAGAGACGGACAGCATCCCTCACAGGCAGGAGGGCAAGACCGGGCCCCAAGGTGTTGCAGTGAAGAAGTGGGGCTGCCTTCTCGCCAGCTGCCAGGGGACATGAGTGTGCTGAGAAACCCAGAGGCCAGTCCACAAGAGTTAAGCCCCATTTTTGGTGATAAAACAATGCTGGTTCCTCTTCACTCTGCCATCATGGGGAAAAGCTGTGGCCAGCAGGAGAGGCTTTGTCCCTGGGGAAGCCCCAGGTCATGCTGCAGCAGGGAACTCCCCAATGGAAGGAGAGGCCACTCACATTTGCCACTGTACCACCACAGGGTGCATCCCCACTGTCAGTGCTCCCGGGGCAGGGGAGGGGGCTGTGAGCCGGGGCAGAGCAGCTCCATGGGCAGGGGCAGAGGCACAGCCAAGGGGCCCAGGCCAGGGTAGCACAGGGCAAGAGCAAGGGGCAGAGCTGCAGAAACAGCTCTAAGAACACCCCTCCCGTTGCCAGGCTGTTGCCTGGGTATGATCCAGGCAGGGAGATTCTCTGTGGGCTTTGCATCAGGTCTCTGGTCCCCATGGTGGCACCTGCACCAAGGTGTCCTTTGCCCGCTTGAAGGGACAGCCCCTGTTTCTCCACACTCATTCCCAGGCACCACATGCAGAAGGCCACAGGATCTGTCTTTTTCAGGTACAGAAGAGATACAACCGCTCAGTCAGGGGACTTCACAAGGCAACTGGACTTGAACTTTAAACCTCCACTGCTTTCAATTCCCAGAGCAGTGCTGGGCTCCTGGGGGAAAGAGCAGAGCCTGGGGTCCCCCCCACCACAGCCAGCCCCAACCTGCCCAGGAATCCCCCAGCCCCTCTGTCACTACCCACAGCACACGACGCCATCACATGGGGAGAAGTGAGGCAGTCAACCAGGGGACATGGAAACCCCAGGCAGCTCTTCCTGGCTTGGGTGCCTTTCCCGCTCAACAAGGCGGCAGACACTCAGGGCTGAGCAAGTCTGGGATCTGTGCTGTGGAGGCAATGGGGTTGAGCATCCCCAGCCACCCAGACCTCAGGCTTTCACCCCAAAGCTGGGATGTGCCTGCTTCAAAGGATTGCTTTCACCCTTCCTTCTTCATTCTCTGCCCGGGTGCAGCCTCCTCCTGTGCTTTCATTTCTGCATTCGTTCCCCCCTCTTAATTGACAGCCCTCAACTTCCTGAAATGGCTGCAAGAGCCGTGAACTACTTGGAATCATGGTGAGGACACCTGGAATGAGCGCACCAAGAGCACATGTGCACTCTGTGCCACAGGCTGTTGATGTCAACCCGGAATCAGGATTGCCTCCAGCTAACCCAGGAAACCTCCTGCTCCTGGGAGACCTGAGGTGCAGGCATCATGCCAATCTCCACTTTCTTCCGGCCAAGGCTACATGCACACATCTCTCTGCCATGGCAGCGTGCGGTCCAGCTGCTGACAGGCTGCTGCACGCAGGCACACAGTGCTCACAGCTGAGCCTCAGAGCCAGGGCACGGTGATGGAGAGATGCCTGCTCACTGCCAGGCACTGCTCCTCACCCAGCCACGTGCCTTTGCCAGAATAAACCCTCCACCCCTCCATCTCAGACCCTCTCTCAGCTGCCTGCACACCTCTGCCTTCTCTGCTTGCCAGCTCCCCATGCTCCTGCCTGCAGCTGTGGGGTGGGTGCCCGGCGGCGACTTTTGGAAAGGGCAAACATGAGTTTGGAAAGGGCTGTGGATGGAGGAGCTGTGGGCAAGGGAAATGTGATCAGCCTAAGAGCACAGACTGCTGGGCTTGCTCTCAGCTTTGCCACTTGCTCACCAGCTCCGTCCTGGCACAAGCAGTCTCATTAGTGCTCTGAATTGCAAAGGCACAGGGCATCCCTGGCACAAGGCGATCTGCCCATCATCAGAGAGATAATGATGCTGGAGCAGAGGGGATGTCGCCAGGTCTGAGCATGCCGTGCCCAAGGCAGTCCTAGTTCATCCATTTCCATAGTGCTGTCCATCTCCCAAGCTTCTGAGTGACCTTAAGTGCCTGGTAGGAAAACTGTCCACACCTGAGGACTGGAGGCAGGAGAATGGGGTAAGGGTGCCACCAGCTTGGACACACAGGCAGAACTGAGGAAGTCCCAGCAGATCTCCAGCTATCCTCTCCTCTCCCTCCAGAAAAGGGGCAGACCATGCAGATCCGATCATGCAGATCCCAGCCATGTGCAGAACAAGACAGCTTGCCCTCAGAAGTCTCTCCCTTCACTAACCCCAGAATCACCTAGGACAAGGGCTCCAGCATTCAGTAGAATTACCTTTTTTTCTAGTATTTTCTCTTTCTACATTTTTCTCCTTTTCTAGATAAGATCCCTGTCTGCAGCAGGAATAGTTCACTCCCAGCTCCTCATTTTGGCTGAGTGGAGCAGTGGGAAATCATGCAAACAAAACACATGAAAAACTTGTTCGGGAGAGGAAATGGCCCCAGCAGCAACATTACGGAGAGCAAGGGAGGAGGAAAACAGCAGGGGAATTCCACACTTACCCTGCTCTCCTGTTGCAGCCCTGTAACCTGCACTGCTAACCGCTTCCTCAGCCATCAGGATGAACCTCTGCCAGCAGGCTCAGCCAGCACAGCCCCATCCTGCCCTGCAGCCCTCTGCCAGCCCAGCCTGGCTCCCTTCCTCCCTGCATACCGATGCAATGCTGCCCTGCTCCAAAAAGCTGTTCCAGCTGCCCTCCGGCAGCTCCAAGGGAGCAGCGAATCCCAGCCAGCTGTAGGCTCATCCCCATATCCTCTGCTCCAGCCCTGGGTCTCCTCTGGTGCAGGTTTTCCTTTCCCTTTCCCTGGGGGAGGGGGGAGGAAGGCTGCTGCTATTGGGACCAAAGAGAGAGCTGGGAACTGATGGAGCAGGGGAGACAGACTCCAGCTTTCCTGTGGTGCTCTGCGGAGGGTCTGGTGTGGCTGCTGGCGATGAGGGGTGCTGGAGGCTGCCTGGTAGGGGAGGCACTGCAAGAGGGCTGCGGGCGTCTTGTTTTCCAGTGAGGTGGGGAGATGAAGGTGCCCCTGTTCACCCACGTACGGCACCCCTGGCCTCATATGCTCTAGCCTCTGCACCCACACATATGAGCATTCTTCTCAGTTTCTGAGCAGATGGTGTGTCCGGGATTGCACAAGCACTAAACATCAGATGCATGAGGACTGCTCCCTGCAATACAGGGGTCTGTCCCACACTACCATCACTGCAGGGATGGGCCCAGCCAGAAAGCAGGCCAGCACACCCCAGAGGGTCATGGCTGAGAAGCAAGATGAGCAACTGCAATAAAAGCAGCAAACATCCCAAAATGCCACAGCCAATGGACCTTTTAAATGGAGCAAATTCCCATTCTCGCTCATCAGGAGGCAAATACATTCTCCTACAGTTTCTGTACACACAGAGATCTTGAAGTCAGAACAGCCTCTTGGAAGAGGACAGTGCCTGGACTTTGCCAGGGCCTGTACAACACAGCCCAGGAATCATCTACAGCCTCTCAAGTATCCTCACTGCCTCAGGATTTTCTTCTAATGAGACCAGCAGTGGGTCTAGGATACCTCAGGGCCTCCTCAGCCCTGCATCTGCCCCATCAAAGGGGCTTCCCACCTCCCAGATGCACAGGGTATCACATGGAGCTCATTGAGAGGTGCCCAGTAACCACTTCCACAGCTCAGACCCCATGGCCTCTCTTCCTGCACAGTCACATCTGACTCCTTTTATCCACATTGTATTAAAAAAACCCACAAGCCAACAAAAATCAAACTCTGTGTTAATTTAGCTGAGCTCAACCCTTTCCCAGCAGCAGCTAAGCCTGCCTGCGGAGCGCAAGGACCTGAAGCCCTTCCCCCCTCAACTGATCTGTTACAGCCAGGCAGCAGGCTTCTGCATCCCAGGACATGGAAATTTCCAGTCATTCCTTCCCTTCCTCTGTGTTGAAGTTCCCTGTGCCTCTCCCCAGCTCCAAGGCAAACCGAGGCAGGTGGAAAGTGTGAAGAAACTTCCTCCAGGCCACGCTGAAGTCACCCAAAATGGGGGAAAAAACCTCTGTGCCTGCATGCTCTCAGAAGGCTGTGCCAGAACTTACCCACCTTACACCAAGGCTGTATTTGTGATCCCTGCAGCAGCCAGCAGCTTCTGGGGCATCCTGAAGGAGCCTGTACCCTCTCCTGCTCCCCAAACTCCGGAGCATGTACAGAGGAAGAGCTGAGAGTTCAGGAAGAGGGAGCTGGACACAGGAGGTTCCCCTGTCCCTCTGGCCCGCCCCACATTAGGACTCATTCTCTTTTCTGCCCTACAACAGCAGTGTGCTAGGGAGCAATGCGTGACAGACTTGAATTTCCCTGGCAACTGGGCAAAGGAGATTTCCAAAGGCCCTCTGGAAAAAACAAGAGCATCCCTGCTTCCCACTAACCACAGCCATCTGACTGCTGGGCAGCCAGCAACAGCTCAAGGGACTCTCAGCCCAAACAGCAACCAGGTTTGTTCTCTGCATCCATCTTTTCTTACTCGTTCCTGAAACTGTGTCTCTCCAGCTCTCTGCTTCTTTCACAGGGGTTTTCCTTCACTGTCACACACACTGGGATCCAGGGGCTCAGCAACACCAGTGTTCAGCAGGGCAAGCATCGAGCGGGCAGCCTGGATGGGTCAACCTCTGTTCCTCTGCACAAGGAAGACCTCTAGCACAGAGCTACATGAGGTGGGAGGATTATGACTGGCGCACGCTGGTGAATGCTGAGAAGCAGCTCCTGGCCCCACAAGGTGCCTACCCATGCAGGGAAGGGCTCAGTGGGGAAGACCACTTCCCTACCATCATGGTGGAGGAGAGCTCAGAACATCAGCTCCCAGGGGGCCCCAATTTTACTCGATTAACTGTCCCCTAAGCCCTTGTTAAGGCATCTCAGCCCACGAGTCACTGGCACGTGATTTCTTAACAGCAGACAGGCCAGCACTTGTCTCTGGTGGAAGGAGGAAGTCAGGCTTCCTCTGCTCCCCTCCCTCCCCAAAACATGTACCCAACCAAAACCGCTCGGTCCCATTTTCCATCTGAAAGAGGCCAAGGTCTCTCTCTCATGACTGAGCTGGGGTCCCCCGACCTTCATCCCCACAGAGGAACCTTGGCCCTTTGCATATGGATCCCCATGCAGAAGATAGCCACCCTCCTGCAGAGGCATAGCCTTCAGCCTTCTGCAGCATGGCACAGTCAGATAGCTCAGAGCAAGACTACATACGCTACCAGCTGCCAAGGGGGCCATCACCATGCATCAGGTACCGATGGCATAAACTAGCACATGGCCCAAGGACCAAACTGGGCAGAAAGGAAAACATGTTTTGAAGTTTAAGACAGAATATGTAGTCCTAGAGAGTGGAAAGCTCTGCCTAATTTCCCACACTGGTGAATCAACTGCCTCTCCAGAGCTGGCAGAACTGCCATAAGCCCAAGTGAAAGGTTGTTTTCCCATGTGCTGGAATGCAATAGGTGATCTATCTCATTTCAGAGGAGCTGGTCCCATACTCACCCCTTTCCCAGGACACTGGACTCATGCATCTGCCTGGCAAGGCTGGGAAAGAGAGTTTCCTCAGTGAAGCCTAGCAAAGGCTGATCTTGTTCAGAGGCTGGGGCACAGCAGTATAGCTGCCTGCAGCCTGGTCAGAACTAGCCACGACTGCATGCTGGAAAGCCTCTCCCTTCATTTCCACATGGAGCAGTCCCACTGGGACTCCATTCAGCAGAAAAGGAGCTGGTTTACACGGAAGAGATGGCTGCTTGGAGGAGGCCACTTGCTTCTCAAGGAAAAGATGGATGCTTGGAGGAAACTGCTTGTGCCTGAGCTCACAGGCCTTGTTCTCTACCCAGTCACAGAATAAGCAGGATACGTATCACCTCCGTAAGTGCGCCTACCATCTTCTGCCTCTCACCCCATTCCTCATCCCTGATCTCTCCTGCCACGCCAGCTCTACTGCTCTCTCTTGGGGTGCTGGTGCCCAACTACTGCAGCTCTGACTTCCCCGAGGCAGAGGGACTGCCAGCAGCACTGGGCAGGCAGGAGGTGAGCTGACACTTGGGCAGATGATTGTTGGAAGATGGCATCCACACGTTTCACTGGCCATCACCCCCATCATCTCCCTTGTTAGCCAATTTCCTTCCTGCAGAAACAGGACCCCTTCTAATTTTGAGCACAGGAAGAGCCCGTTTTAGCCCCATTACTTCACCCTGCCTGGGTTAACACTCCTCTCCCACAGAGGCAGGCAGGAAGGTTTCCAAGGAGGATCCCGCTGATGCTCCAACCACCTGAGCACATGCTCCTCCGCCTCCCATACTTCCCCAACAAGCACTGGGCTGACAAACACAGCCCGCTCACAGGCACACCGCAAAGCAGCACGGGTGGGCAAGCCTGGGGCAGCTATGGACAGCAAAGATTTTTGTCAGATGGAGAGCCAAGAATTCTGCCAGCTCCCTTTGTGCAGACTCCTCTCTGCTCGGTATCAGCAGGGGCATCTGGGGAAACAGGAACTACTTGGCCAAAACCCCTGAACTTTTTGTGTTTTCAGAATTACAGTTACAGGAAAGCGTTGTTGCCCAAGTCTCCTGAAATACAATGATATTTTCTCAGCCTGGAGCTGTTTTGTGGCAGATATTAAAGCAAGGCACACAAGGAAATGCACCACTGGCAAGAGATGAAAAGAAGCTGATGGGTTTGTCTGGGTGGATGTAAGGGATGCAGCCTGAAGCCATTTGATCCCTTTTCTCTGGGGACTTTCTGTCACCGGATGAGCAACTGCTCCACAGACTTCAGCATTACTAGCAGCCCCAACTTGGTTTTGCATATAGAACCGGAGGCAGCTCAATGAGTTGCTGGGTGTTCTCAGTCCCCTTTGCATCAACCCAGTGGTGGATGTTCAGCATTTCTAAATATAAAAGCCGCCTACCTCTGCCACAGGGTCAGGAAGAGAGACCGGAATAGCAGAGACAGAAATCCACAGCCACTCTAACCACAAGAATAGGGTTTTTTTCACAGTGCTCGGAGCAGATCCCAAGAAAGCCAGCTCTGACACAGACACGGCCTGCCTAGAGCTCTATGAGCTGCATCACCAGCTGACTTTTCACTCCTTCCCTCACTCTTTACTGATTTCCTGTTCTGAACTGTGAGTGAGAGAAAACAGAAGAGCAACTGCAACCATTTGGAGAGTTCTCCAAGAGCCTCTCCTGCCTACAGTAACCAAGGCACCACTGATTAATGTTTTCCTAGTTGAGATGCTTGTGTTAGGTCTCTCCAAGCATATCTGACAAGCAAAGGGCTCAGCCACCTTACAGAACAGCCCCAAGCACCCAAAGCATCTCCAAGCAGCCAGATATATCAGGTTCACCAAAGAACAACAAGCAGGGAGCCCTGGACACTGTGTGACAGATGAGCCCGGGGAGCTGGTCTTCCACAGTTTAAATGACTCCTGGGTCTCCCTGTGGGCACCTTGGCTCTAGTATTACAGTTGGGAAAGGTAGTCAAGCTCCTCCACTCAGAGGAGCCCCAGAGCCAGCCTGCAAACAGGCCAGGACTAGGAAGCACCATCCAGGCGCCTGACTGGGGAGTGTGGGAGGCTGGTTTAGGACAACCTTGCTTGCTGCGAGACTTCCAGCCAATCCTGGGAGCAGATCCCCCAGCGAGCATTAATGAACTAATTAGCAGATGCTCCTTCCTAACCGGGAAGTAAACACTCCAGCTGGCTCCCAGCTCACCTTCAGCCTCAGAACCAATGTGCTCTGCCAGGCAAGGACAGAGCTTCCTTGCTGCTCCCTCTACTGAGGACATTTGCTTGCTTGTGCCAGTGCCTCTCAGTTTCAATTCCTCTTGCGCCACTACTTGGTATTAAAGTCCAACCTGGGTCTGGAGCAAAGCTTTTGCCCTTCTTAGCTGTGAGCACACTTTGCTCATGCTCTGTATGTGAACCCATGCACTCATTCTGAAAACCTTCTGGTGAGGGAACGCATGACAGGGAAGAGCTGTGATTAGCTGAACACAGTTACCAGAAGCCAAACCAAGTAACTCTGGTGTGGTGCCTCTGCCCTCGAGAGGGCATCACAGATGCGGGAAGCCCCCCCTCGTGCTCATCTCCGTCACAGAGGCTCAGGAGGGCAGCCCTGTAGCAGGACATGCGTCACAACTGTGCTGAAAGCTGCACTGTGCGGGCGGGTTGGTAAGGCAAGGCGATTTCCACCTGAGAACAAATAGTTCTCGGGTTGCTCGGTTGAGCAGCATCTCTGGCCCTAACACAACCATCTCAAGGTCTTGCCCTGCATAGCCAATCTCTTGCTTATGTGCTATCTCATACAACCAAGCCTTCTTCCTTGGGGAGGAAACACTGCATCGTCTGGGGAAGAGACAGAGTGGGGACTTGATTTGCCCCTCCAGTTGCTAGCAGCCCCATAGCAAGTAAAACTTTACTTCCCAAAGTGGGCCCAGCATCCATGCTCAGCACTAGGACAGGGGCTTATGAAGTCCCTCACAGCCCGGCAGAACGGGTGCTCCTCGGGAGAGGGCTGGGGACCACTGCAGATAAACCCGGCTTATCTCTAGGCACGGGCTCCCTGCTGGTTGGCTGAGAGGAGCCAAGCCCAGGGCTGGGGGGTCCGGGCTGGCAAGCCGCCCCGGCAGGGATGGATGGATGAAGGAAGGATGGATGGATGGCCGGGGGCAGGGTCCGCGGTAACTCACGTGTCTCCATCCTCCGAAAGGTAGGTGAGAGCTTCCAGCTGCTGCCGGCTGAGCCCCTCGGGCGGCGGCTCCTCGGCGCGGCAGGCGGCCGGCAGCGCGGGCAGGGGCTCGGGAAGGGCTCCGGAGCCGTAGCTGGAGTCGAGCCGCTCCTCAGCAGCGGCGGCCTCTGCAAAGGTGTCCCCGGGAGGGATCTCCGCGGGCGGGGTCTCGGCGGCGGCGGGGGTCTCCCTCCCGCCCGGCAGCGAGCGCAGCGACTCGATGCCCGAGTCGCACTGCCCGTCCTCGCCCTCCCAGCCCGCAGCCTCCTTGCGGCACTCGCCGCCCGCCGATCGCGACATCGCTCAGCGCCCGCGGCCCGCCGATCGCGACATCGCTCAGCGCCCGCCGCCCGCCCGCCGCGGCCCCGGCCCCGATACGGCCGGGGGGCTCATGGCCGGAAAGGCAGCGAGCGGCGGGCGGCGCTGAGGCTGAGCCCCACGGCTCCTCCTTCTCCTGACTCAGCCGCGCCCGGCCCCGCCTGCCCGGGATTTCCCCTCTGCCGCCCCGCCCCGGCCTGGCCTGGCCCCCCCAGACGGGGGCTGCCTCTCACCTCTCCCACTTTGGAGCACCGGGAGGGAGAGAACCCGCCCAGGTGCGCGAGGGAGGATGCTGCACTGAGCCGCCGGTGTGCTCCAGACCTGCCTCCTCCCCTGACCGGTTTGCCGGGGTTCTTTAAACAGCAGACGGGCCTGCTAGGCGTTGGGAGAGGAGCTTCGTCAAGCCGGCGGGGAGCTGGAGGGGATGGTGTTACGTGAGCGGGTGCTGATTGAAGCCGCAGGCTCTGTGGGCAACGACACGGTGGATGCCACTTGGCAGGCAGCAGAGATAGGTGCGAGGGGGCGCCTGCTTTTCCCACGTGCATGGTTTAACCCGTTTCAACCAGGGAGACGCTTCTTGTCTGTCCTGCCTCTACAGGCAAAGGGAGAAGCCAGGCAGTTTCTACAGTTGGCTGAACGGGTCGGTTGGTCCAGCCACTTCCCACTGCCTTTCTGTGTGGCAAATAGCCCACAGTGGACTGCTGGGGCTCACACAAGAACAGCCAGAACACAGAGATCAAAGCTGAAAACAGAAGCTCAAACAATAGTCCCTGCCTGTGAATGATTGATGAGGCTGCCTTTCAGTGCCCCTTCAAACATCAAAAGTATTCAGTTGTGTTCTTCATGGATCTGCATAGACTTCATCTAGTTACTTTAAAGTGTTGCAAGCAGTGGGGTTTCCTCAGAATATACCTAAATAGCTCTGAATGCAGGTGACACTTCAGTTTGACTTATCACTCCTATTGCTTTACATGCCTTTCTGCCTCTACAGGGTGCCCATCTTTTCAGCTCAGCCCAGCAGGAGGGGAAGGATCCCCTGCAAGGGAGCTCACCTGGGAAGAGCTTGGTGTCGGGAAGGGGATCCACTTCACACAAATCGAATGCAAAGCGCCAGTGACTTCCCCCTCCCATGCTGCAGCTGCCACCTCGGATTTGTGTCACTCTCCCCACACAGGCCTTTAACCTCAGCCTTGCTGCAGGCGAGCTACCCATGAAAAGTGGCTCTGGCCAGGCAGGAAGAAAGGTTTTGGGGTGCGAGGGTAGCAGGAGGCAGGCAGGGGAAGTTTCTGTTGGCATCAGTAGCTTCCAGTCACAAGCTTTCCTCCCACGCTGAGAATCTGCTTCAGTATTCCAGCTGTGTCCCTGGCACTGCCTTGGCTGTGAGACTACAATTACTAAGAGAAAGGAGCTTCTCCCACATCTTATCAGCTGTGTCCAATGCAGGGCAGCGACATAGGCCACTCCTGTCACTCCCTCTCACACCCTGGTGATGGTTGCACCCCAGCTGTATGTGCATCTGAAGTTCTGACCTCCACCCAGAATTTCTTCTCATTCAGCTTTCTGTACCCAGCTGCTACTTGGTTACCCATCAAATACCTTACAAAAAATTCTCTGCCATTTTCTCTAGTAACATGCTAGATGTTACTGAAGATGCGGCCCCATCATGGAATGGTTCCTTATACACTTCTGCATGGATAAAATCAAATATTGGGAGAAACCCCATTTGGACAAATCAGCACAAACCTGTGTGGTGATGCACAAAGGCTTAACTTCACTGTGAACTAATTGCTGCTTGCTTTGCAGAAAGTGGCAGTCACCCCTTGAGTATCTTGTCCTGTTTTGGTTGGGGTATAGGTGTGGAGCCTGCTCCCAGGGTAGTACAGGTTCAGGAGTGGCTCAGCCAAAGCACAGAGCCTGAGCTAATAAGCTCCGGACCGGCTCTTCACGGAGGCAACTCGAGAGCCGTCACTTGGGACTCACAGTGTGCTGCAAGCCACTGACACCTCTGGCTGCCCAGCAGCCCCTGGAGGTGTCCTTCCTCGGCTGATGATGTGAGCTTAGCTGGAGCTAGCAATCTTGCAGTATCCCTAAGGTGAGCCTTGAACTTTGAGCTCATGCTTGTGCTTGGCTAGTGCTCTCCCAGGGCTGTGTTGCAGTGGTCTGCTGCTGCTCAGCTCAGGAGACCAGGCATTCCCCATTAAAATCAGCTATGCCACCCAGGCATCCAGGTCCAGCCACTCTCTGCTCTGACCTTACAACTGCACCCGCTAATACCCAGCTCAGGCACCATCCGCTTGACACCCCTCTTCTGTCTTGGCGTGCTTCTGTTAACCCTTTGGGCAGTTTGACCAGGAAGTCTGAAAGATGAACTTGGCCACTCTGCCCTGTTATTTGCCTTCTGTCATTCAGCAAGGCTTGGGCTTTGTTTCAGGCTGTCTTCCTAACAGAGAGCTTTTCTGCCTGGACATGAGGGTTTGAGACTTTCATTCTTTTCAGAGGCTTTAAATAGATATAGATCTATAGGTATCTAGATTTAGATATATACACATACACATGCATACACATACATATACATATACATACATATGCACATGCACCTATATAAAATATATACAGCATACTGGCAAGTAGTGGTAGAAGAAATAAAAAAATAAATATAATACGAGGCCAATCTTGATGTTATGATTTACTCTTAAGGATTTTAGAACTGAATCTGTAATTCTGAGCTCTCTCCAGTCTCCCTTAAGATGTGTCACTTAAAATGGCTAAAATTGCAGGGAAATACCGAGGAGGGAGGGATCTGTTCCCACTAGAGGTCAGTGTAAACACACGCTGCTCGAAGGTACCCAGCGCTACTCAGCCTCTCCGGCAAGAAACCGGGCCCAGAAAGTCTCCCCCCTCATTGCACTGCCAGGAGCATCATGACAGAGCCTGGGCATGGGAATGACTCCTCCGGCGACCTGCGACCCCCAGCACTGTCGGTAATAACGTCCTCTCCCCAATTCCATCCTCTGATTTCCTAAGTGAAGCCCAGGTCTCTGACTTCTCAAACCCAAGTTCTGCACACTTCAGTTGCACCTTGCTTGGCACCAGCATCTTCTCCACACTTCCTTGAGCTGTTAACTGGGTGAGATAAGTGAGGTGTGGCTGGGTGATGGGGAAAATGAGTTTATGTTCAGTATGCATCTGGTCTGAGGAAAAATAATGGCACTGTAATTCCCACCTGTGGTCCTCTGCCATGTTTAAGCAACATTAAATTGTTGTAAGTAGTTGTTGCCACAGTAATCCACATCAGGCAATGTGACTGGTGCTACATTCCCCCACATAGACTGCCAACTGCACAGCTTCCATTCCATGCGAGCACTGGTTTGTCTCATTCCCTGGGAATGCAGCCCTTTTCTTCAATCCCCAGCATTAGAAGCACTGAACCCATCAGAAAGGTGCTGAGGAAGCTCCCACTGCCTTTTTTCACACCAGAGATGTCTCTGGGCACCCTAAGAACCAAAGCAGTCCTCCGCCTGGGCCTCCAGCTATGGGATCTCAGCCCAGAAGCCATGTGCACGGGGCTCGACTGGGAGCAGATGCCCTGGGAGAGTGAAGAAAGCTGCAGGAAAGGCAACAGGCTCTCTCTGACTGCTGTTCCATATATCTGACAGCAAATACCTCTGTAATGCACCAAACTGGGTCAGTCTGCTTTCTGGCCTAACAGAGTAAAGCAGGAACATGGCTCTTAAAGATTCAATTCCCAGAAGTGAGACTGAGCTTTCTAACAGATCAGTGCAAAGCAGGTCCTCCTCAGGTACCCATTTTCTGGGTTAATCAGCCTAGAAAACACTGGCTGCTCTTTTGTGGCAAGTCTGGCTGAAACCAGGGGGTCACTTTGAATGTCTCCAAGGATGCCGCTCCAGGTACCTGCTTGGTTTTTCCAGTAAGGGATTATTTCTAGTCAGAGTTCTCCTCCCTGGGGTCCATACTGGTTGACTCTAGTCCTTCTGCTGTGCACTCCCATAATGTTATGGGATCCATCACGCCAATATGATGACATAATCTGAAGCAGATTAGGTTTGTCTACATATGGTAGGTGGTCAGCATGTTGCCCATGTAGTTCCTCCCTGAGAAGGAGACATGATTCCCATTGTTGCCCACGGTCTCTCAGTGGACAGGGCAGTTTCTAGTTCCTTCTGTTGTTCACTATACGTATATATGTGTGTGATGAGTAGGAAGTCAGACAAGGAGGATTAGTTAATACTTTGAATGGGAATCACACCTAACTCACCCCATCCTCAGCCACAGCACTCACTTCCACAAGCAGAATGTGATCTGTAAAAGATGCACTAAAAATCCTCGAGCTTACAAAGCGAATGAACAAAACCTGCAGATATTTTAACCAAATGTCATTCTAAATTAGATCCTCCTTGTGTAACTGCTGTCAGGTCAGTGGCTGCAGCAGCAGCACTGCTCACATCTGAGCAAATGCATGGCTGATAAGGTCTCTGTATGCATTTATTTATGTGTGTGTGTGTGTGTGTGTGCAGCTGTATGTGCTCAGAGCTCTCCCAAAGGAGATGGCAGATGTGGTTACGAATGGGGAAGGGATGGCAGATGGTCTTGGAGAACTGATAATAAAACCGTGCTTAAATAGATGGTGAAACTGCGCCCTAGGTGAGAAATCTTGGCACCTGGGGCTCCCTTTATAGCTAGTGGAGAGACAGACTCACTTCCAGAGGGTGGCTCTGATAACCTCTGTCAGGCCACACTGCTTTAATGAAGAGAGCTCCTCCCTCCCTGTAGAATAGCTGTGGAAGGCAGTGCTCCATCACCAGGATATCACTTATTCATGACTGTCTAAGCACAGTTTATCCAGCAGGGACTACCAAAGACAGAACAAAAATCTCAACTCCCCTAACCATCCCTCAGCTCACCTTGCCTGAGAGCACAGATGGATGCTATGTCCCAGGCTTCAGCATCACCACACTGGAGCTGATGGTTGTTAGAAAGGAGGATGGGTTAACTTTAATTTTTGAGTTCATTCGGCTTGAGTTGCTTTCTGCTTCATCTCAGCACCTCACTGCAGCCCCCCACTAGCCCAGTCCTTGCCTCCTAACAGTGCTCCAAGTGGCTATTCACTCTGCTGGTCCCTAACAAGCTGTGCGGTGCTGACAGAGGTATTACTCACGCAAGCTCAGCTCTGCTCTCAGTAGGGTTAAACCACCCAGCTGCCAGACTGAATTAGAGCTTGTGACTCTCCACACTTGCATCAGAGTAATTTGGGAACAGGTCTGGTGGAGCCACTCTACTGTAAGCAAGCAAGGAGCCAAAGCCCAGGCAGTGGTTAGGAGGGAAGAGTGAGCAGGACGGCTAGCTCGGGGCAGTGGAGAGGTGGGGTGAGCAAGCTGAAATATTAAGGTGCTGAGCAGGAGCACAGGGCACACAGAGGGCAGGTGGCCATCCCCTGGGATGGAGGAGCCCCAGCACCATGAATAAGTGATGAACAAGTCCATGTTGCCCAGATAATGGGTGCTCCTGGCACACTGAAGGTGGGATTGCAGCCATTCCCCAAGGTAGGATCAGAGCCATACCCCAGGACATTGGCCTCACTGCCAGCCCCAGCCTGTGTGATAGCTGCTAAGTAATGCAGCCAGTCATACAGTGGGCTTTTAGAACCTTCCTTGGAAGGGCCTCATCTCCTCTGCCTGCTTAGGTCCATGGGGAGAGTCGGGTGAAGAAGGGATGCCTCCCCAGACCAGGATGCATCAGCTCCAACTGTTCAGTGCAGGGTAGGCAAATTGCAACAATCCTATTTTCTGCTTTTAGAGAGGTGACTCCCAGGACCATAACTAGTGATAGGCTAAATTCTCTGAGGCATTAGTTTCCATGGCTTGTTTATTTTGGGGGGTGATGGGCAAAAAAGCTCAGGCAGAACAAGGCATTTGCCAGAGGATGATTTGGCTCATTTTCCAGGCACTTGGGGTGGTAGCTTCTGCTCCATAGTTACATCAGATGAAATGTCCTGAGGACTGCCAAGCAGCACCTGGGCAGCTCTGAATCTGCTTTTCATTTGGGGGGGGGGGGGGGGGGGGGGGGGGTATGGTCTGAGAGAGGACTCTGGGTATCCTCCTGGGCTGCTGCTGAGAGGAAACTAATTTAACCTGAGCCAGAAACCTCTGTGGAGCTTCACAAATAATTGTGGTGATAATGAAATGGACTCTTGTGGGGCTGGATGGAAAACAAGCAAACAGGTGGCCTGTTGGAAAGGGAAGGATCAGAGTAGGGATCAAAGAATTTCCAATGACAGCAATTCTCATCTGTGAAAGCACCCCAGAGCCGGAGCCACTGACTTCATGAAGTTTAAAACTTTGTGTGTTTGTGGGCTGCTGGCATCTTGCCCATGAAGATGCAGGCCCCTGTCTAGTGATGATAAACAGAAACTAGTTCCCCAGTCACAAATTAGTGACCCCATGGGTTTCCTTCCCACAGCACCAAAGGGCATACCTGGATCTCCTCCCAGCAAACACAAACTGAGTGTAGCAAAGCAAAATGTAACTAATGGCATAGATTTCCTTGAAGAGAATGATTGCAGAGGTAGATGGCACCCATGCTATCCCCCCCATCGATCAGCAGTGGCAAAGGGATCTTGTTTAACCGGGTCAGGACGCATGTTCCTTCACCCACGCTCCTTAACATAAGGAGTAATTTAATTGGAGTGACACACTCTGGAAGGCTCAGCACAAAATACCCTTGAAATCCTTAAATTAAACAGGCATCAGTTTCTGAATTAGAAAATCCTGCATCCTACCACGAGGGGATTCTCTGCTACACAGCTTCTTGAGAGACAAAAAGCAGCAGATAGCAAGGAATCATTGATTACTTCAGAACAAAAGACTAAGTTTTGATCACACTTGGCCTATTGGATAAAATAAAGCTAAACCCAATATATGATGCTGCAAATCCCAGCTTTATAGTTAGACTACAAATATCAGGACAAGAGTAGGTATCTATGGTCATCTGGTTTAAAATGCAGCCTCTGTCAAAATTGTCCAGAATTAAATGCAAATTTACTGCATGGGTAACTAAACCCATATTTAACCAGGAGCAAAAGTGCCATTTTCTGTAACTAGCAGAGGCAGAAGTGTGAGAATTTTTCTGTTTTGATGCCTTATGGGAAGTGAATGAATACTGCTAATGTGACCTTGTGCTTTATGTCTGCTTGGAACATAAGCTTGGAGATATGAATGTCTCTGCAGGGTGGCAGACACAGGGTATATGGAGAACAAACCTACTGATATTCCAGTAAGGGTACCACCTCTACTTCAGTCACCACATTTTCTTAAAAGCCTCCCTGCTTCTTTCAGCCATTTGGTCATATCAGAATGCCCCCCCCATACCAGAAATGTCCTGCTGTCCAATGCAATCTTCCAATAGAACATCCTGAAACCTACAGGAATAACAGGGAGGGTGAGGTAGGGGGTGGGTGAGGAGGAGATTCTCACATATTAGAGAAAAGATATTTTCATCTCTTGCCCTCAAGAAAAGGAGGGTTGAGTGGTCAGGGCAGGGTGTTATAACTAGGACTGCTGGGTTCTCCCTCTGACGGTAACACAACTCAATCTTGGACGTTTGGCCGTCTTGCTTCAGTTTCCAAAAGGCCTATGCCTCATACAGCATTGTTTCTCCCATTCTCCCATGCTTTTTGTAGCATGTAATCTGCCATGCCCTCGGGTTCCTATCTGGGGGGTTGAAACCTGCCACATGCCTGTTTCCAACAGGCTGAGAACTTGTACGACGTCAGTTTGGACACATCAGGGCACAGGACTTCTTTGTGACACCTCAGCTCAGAAACAGCACAGGTGGTGATGTGCTTGGCAGTGTCATCTCCAAGACACAGAACACATGCTGCCAGGACTAGTATCACAGATGCCTAATACAGAAACCCTACTACTGTTTACAGTAGTAGTTTCCAGCTACTGAATCCACTGGTGGAGGGTAAATTGCAGGGCCCTGTGCGGATGGCTCCATAGGGGTGGCATCAGCCTGCTTCCCAAGGGTTAGCCCTAGCAGATAACAAGCCCAAAATGGGCACACTGAAGGAAGGTGCTCCTTGGGCCTGTGCTGTGGAACTCCCTGCCACGGAATACATGCAGCATCTAGAAGTCCATAGTTAACATGCATTCAAAAGTGAATGAACAAATTCCCTGGAGCAAGAGCCACCTTGGGCTATTAATGCAAGGACAAACTCATATCACCTTTTTCCCTTCCACCTTCTGCTTTGCTCTTTTTGGGTGACATTCCCATCTGCGAGTGAAAACCAGAGCTGTTCCTGAAGGGTGACCATCCCATCAGAGCCTTTGGGTCTAGCTGAAGTCACTTCCTCCAGGAGACCCTAGCCCTATAAAAAGCAGACATTGTGCATAAACATGCAAATTCTTTGCAACTATTAGTGTGCATGCAACAGCACAGAGTGCTGCTACAGAAATCCTGGCAGCGCTGGGCTTGTGCCTCTTTGCCTTGCTCTGCCATGGTATACACACACACACAGTGGTGAGCTCTCCTTGGAGGCATGGGATCTATCATGTGAGGATGGGTCTGAAACCCTCAAGAGCCAAAGTCTGCCTAGAGGATTGGGCAGGGGTGCCTGAGCGGTAGGCAACAAAATTCAGAGCAGGCTGCTCCTGCTTGTTGCTGTTCCCATGGAAACAGGGAAAAAAAGGCAAGAGGAAATGCATTCCCAGCCTTTTTTGAAGATGAGCTCCTTCAGCAGCACCCTGGCTGTCACACCTATTCCCACAAGAAGCAGTGGCTGGCAATTCTCCTCAGATGCATCTCCTTTAGTGAGACCGTAATGCCTACGGACTGTTCCTTGCTCATCCCAGGGAACAGAGTGAACAATAGCAAGCCACTCATCCCAACACCAAGGCTGAGCCTCAGAGCTCAGAAAAAGTGAAGCGATTTCCAGCAAATTCTGCAGCTTATGCTTTTCCCCAGTTTGGATCTGGGGAAGTACCTGCAGAGACACCTGATTTCTCAAGACTGTCAAGGAAGCTGGGCTCTACCTGCAATATGTGGACCTAAATGAGTTCTTGAGCTCTGTGTGTGTTTTCCCTGTTCTCCCCTGTGAATTTAGATCGAGGGTCAAGAGATTTTCTCACTTGTCCCTGCAACCAGGCAGGTTAGATCTGTGGGTGAAATATGCTGCAGTCAGCTCTGTGATAGCTAGCTAAGCATCCTTGGGCCCAGGGGAGATCACAGCAGTGAAGACACTTCTCAACCGAAGGTTTCCCCGTGAGTGCCAGCATTACTGCTGACGGTCAGCCTTTACCCAAACACTCCTCTTGACGAGCTGGGGCTGCCCACGGATTAGGAAAACCGCTAGAGCTCAAGCAAAGTGCTCCGGGTCCTCCGAGCTCCCTCACTTCATCCCACGGGACTCCTCACCTCTCCCCATCAGCAGTCCGGCCAGCCTGACGCACCGCCGGCGAGCCTGGGAGGGGGAGCCTTCCCCGGTAGTGCCAGGCTCCGCTCCCGGTGGGTCTCCCGAGGGGCGGGCTCGTCGGGCTCCTTGCCTGCTTCCCTGCCTGCCGCCGGCGCCTCAAGGTCATCCGCCGTCTCGCTCGGGCGGGCGCGATCCCGCCGCGCCCCCACCCCATCTCCTCCCCATCCTCATCCCCGTCCCCGTCCCCGTCCCCATCCCGTCCCCCCCACTCCGCCGCGGCCCTCCCACCGCGGCTCTGCCCGCCCTCCGCCTCGCTGGGCGCGGGCGCGGGAGCGGCGCTGCGCTGCGGCGGGGCCGTGGACCGGGGTCCGGGGTCCGGCGGGCGGCGAGCGCTGCCGCCGTGCCGCGGCTGGAGGTCATGCCGCCGCGCCGCCCGCCCGCCGCGCCGCCCCGCCGCCCGCCCGGAGATCGGCGAGGCAGCGCCCGGCGGCGGGCGGGATAATGCGGCTGCCCAGCCCGCAGGCACCGCCAGCGGGGCGCCCCCGCCGCCATGTCCCCCCCGGCCTCGGCCGCCGCCACCAGCGAGGGAGGCAGCAGCACGCCGGTGCCTCCGGAGGAGGAGGCGGAGGGGGCCCGAGAGGAGGTGAGGAAGGAGAGCGGCCGCCCCCCTCCCGGGGCTGCTCCCCACCACCCTCCCTCCTTCCCTCTCCGCCCGCTTTGCATGGCGCGTTCATTGACTGCCCCGCCGCGGGCCGGGCTTTGCCCGCACAGGTATGGAGCCCCTCCTTGGGAGGCCCTGTCCGGCCCCGGGGCCGCGGTGCGGGCCGGCGCGGGGCTGGGAGGGGGGCGAGGAAACCCTCCCGTCGGTCCCCGCCGCTGCAGGCTGTCCGGCACCCGGCTGTCCGCGGTGCTGCGGGGCTGGGAGGGACGCATCAGCCAGCGCCGCTCTGGTGGAGGTGGGGTCGGAGGTGACCGGGGTGTAGGGAGAAACCGCGAAAGAGGAGCGCGGGGCGCTGCTTGGGCTTACTGCAGTTGGGAGAGGGTTTTATGCCTGGGAGAAATGGGGAGCCCCCCTTGCTGCGCTCCGGCTTTGGGGTGCCAGGAGGTAGTACAGCTGCCCGGGTCACTGCAGGGGAAGATGCAGTGAGCAGCAGGGGGGACGTGGAGAAGCCTGGGGTTGTCGCTGGTGGTTGCTCCCAGCTGGAAGATGGCTGGGGAAAGCAGGAGGTGCAGACTCGGGCAGGCCAGGTACCAGCACAGCCTTGCCTCTAGGTATGCTGCAGTCCTTCCCCTCCTGATGGCTTCTGTGGCGTCCAGGCAGCAGATGCCCAAAAGGGTGAGGAGCAGGGTACTATGTGTATGGGGAGCAGCATGGGGACGCAGGTGTGGGAACCCCTTTGTCTGCCTCCACACATCATGCTCGCAGCTTGGGCTTCCCAAGAGGAGAGAAAGCAGCTGCACTGACTAGGAAGACCCATCTTACGGCATGGGGCGGGGGACCCATGGAGGGCAGCTAAGCAGTGTAGGGGATGCAGCATTCTCCTGGTGCAGTGGCTTGTCCTCACCAATGAGACCACAGCTCAAAGGGCAGCAGCTTGGGGGGGGGGGGGTGTGTGCTCAAAAGCTGGTGCATCAGTGGTCCTCTGCTGTTGAGCTGCGGTTAGCAAGTGCTGCATAATCCTGGTATTCTCTGCTTCTTTGGTTTAGGAGGAATGTGCATGCCCATGCACGGTTATTCCATATACACAGACTTATATTTAGCTATAAATAATTGCGGGAGAGGAATGCTGAAGTTCAAGGACTGTGAAGCTGTACAAATACCGTGTTACTCTGCTCTGCGGCTGCTCCTCTCTCCCTGCTTCCATTCAACAAACCCTGGTGTCCTGAGCCCAGGCTCTCCAAACGGATCCTGACCAGGGTAGCTAAACTGTGAGGTGCCTTTTTAGCATGAGGACAAGCTTGTGCCATGCTGGGATGTGGTCCGTTGCCCCCAGTGCCCTGGCAGCACTGCTGCTATGTACAAGAGAGCACAGCGGCTCTTGAGAGATGCCAGAGCTGGTTTGAATGAAAGAAGTGTAGCGGGGGCAGTGCCCGGGTGAGTTTCTCTTGCCTGCAGTGTCCCCTGTCTTGAGGGATTCCGAGAAGATTGTCTGTGCTTTGATTGCTCCATGGTGGCTGCCAACCAGGGTGCCAGTGTAATTGTACCCTGTGGGAGCAGGCAGAAGGCTGCAGTCCATGACATCTTTAGGCTAAGGGCACACTTCCTGCAGCCAGAAGCTATCACAGACTTGCATGAAGCAGCTGGTGGAATGGATGGAAGCTGCAGCCTCTCCTGACAGTGCCATGCTTGGTGGTGTCTCAGCTGGTGCAATGAGGAGAGATCTTAGTGGGGAGCCTGGATTGGTGGACTGACCTAGGGCAATCCTCTTGTCCTCAGAAATACTGGGAAGGGAGAGTGTTCCTGCTCCCCTGTAGGGCCTGTGTAAGGCTGTCCTAGCAGTGTGATGTCCTCATTTCGATCAGAGCCAACTGCCTGTGCCAGCATTGCTGAGCATCCCGTGAATGTGGCTGAACCCCAACTATAGGGGTCCTTTGCCCAGGGAACCAGGTGAGATATGTGGGGACTGGAAAATGGGAAACACGCTCTGTGCTGTTTTAAGGTGCCTCATGCTGACATCTTTCAGGTCTTTGTGTCTAGGGGCCAGGCAGGCTTCAGGTTGTTCCAGCAAGACAAGTAGCAAGAGCTACTGACCAGAGTGGGCTGACCCCTTGCTCCCTGTTGGCATCACATGCATACACCTACACTTGATGGTGGTGAGCTGAATCTCACTCAGCAATGAATTTCCACCTTGGAGGGTAGGAAATGCTGAGCTTTTCAGCCTGGGAGCAAGCAAAAAAAGTCCTTGTCCTGCTGCTTGGGTAAGATCTGATGGAAGGAATCAATCGTCCTCCAAGCTGCTGTGTAAAATGGAGACCTTGGTTCTAGTGCAGGAGATGACTGCTGGCAGGGTTCCCTGGCTCTGAGATGCTCAGCCTTTCTGTTTCCTCTGCAGTTGGTGATGCTGCCAGCCCGGGGCTGAGCCGCCTCTTTCTTCTAGACAGGTAGTTCCTGAATCTGGGCTGTAGGCACGTGGATTGTGACTGGGGAGGGGTTGCTGGGACCATCCTGACCAGGAGTTGCCAGTGTCTGTCCGGGGCCTTGGAAGATGGTGGCAATTTTTAGTAGTGACTGGATGCTCCCCACCTGCCTTGTTCTGGAGATTTGAGGTCAAAGGGAGCAGGGCTTATTCATTTGTTGCATGATGTAAGCAAATGGGCAGGGCAGAGCCATGGAAACTGATGCTGAGGAGTCCCACTGGAGTCCCCTGCAAGCTGCTGCCACAGCCTGGCACTCAGGAGCTACCTGGGCATCCACGCTGCTGCTCTGGGGCTGTTTTGAAGTGTTTCTTCAGTCCAACCCTGTGAATCCAGGATGTCTCATAAAGTGAAGGCTGAGCATTCTGGAGGTGAACTGGAGATATCAGGCAGGTCTCTGCAAGGCACAGGAGGTGAGGACACAGAACACTTATTAAATGGGGGTGGTAGATGGAGCCAAGGACAGGCTGCTTCAGAAGAAGCTTGAAAAGCTTAAAGGGTTTCTGGAGTTGTTTAGTGTTCAAAGTGGCACGGTAAAGGTTGTGGGGGCAATGAAGGTATTTTGCCCCTGTGCTTGGCCACTGGGGTGCTGGGCAGGTTTGAACCCTCGAGGCTTTTCTGAGGAGTCCCCAGATCTCAAAGGAGTTTAGTGCATTATGGCCATCTCCATTCTCTTTGTGGCTGCTCATAAGTCATCCTTTCCATCCCTTCCTGTGCACCCCAGAGCCACAGCTTCAGGAGTGGAACTCCATTTCCTTTCACCTCAGGGGCAATATCAGAGGCAAATGCTATGTATGAGGGAGGGAAGGCTGTAGCTGGAGTCTAGCTCTTGCCTTCCCAGCACCCAGGCACCTGGTAAGGGTTGTCCCATGGGTTCTACATGGTGAGCTGAAGCACAGAGGTCGCACAAAGGGGTTGGCCAGGCCCTGGCTGGACCAGTTCTGCCTTCTAGCACTGCAGAGATGTTTAGGTGCACCTGCAATAGTGGATTTGCTTACCCCTCTCCAGTGCACAAGCCTGAGCAATGGGGGAGGCTCCCAGCGATGGAGGGAAACCCTGTTTGCAGTGAAGTAGGGCAAGCATTTTGCCTTGTTCCATCAGACTGCAGTGGGCATATGATGATGGGATTTATGTCAGAGCCTGCTCTCCTCCCAGTGACACTGTTCTGGGACAGAAAGGATTTCCCTTTCCCTGGCTTTTTCATCTACATGTTTGCTGTGCTGGACTTCTCCAGGGTTGGTTAAGAGCTCAAGCAGGCGACCTTATTCAGCCTCTTCTGCAGGGGGAAGCTGTGGAGCCGGTTGCTTGCTCCTGTGAGCCCTTTGCAGCCCAGGAGAGGAGCAGGGATGCTGCAGTTCCTACTGGGATGAGACTCTGCAGCTGGCTCCTCCTCCATCTCTGCTGTGGTTGTATCCCGTCATTGCCACTTGATCAGCGCTCAGAAACCCCACCAGCGTGGCCAATGTGTATGTTTTTTACCTCAAAATCCTAGAACAAAACTGGGTTGTAAACAGTTTACAGCAGGGGTTAGTGTAACCCTGTAAAAGTGCTGCAGTGTCTCAATACTGCGTAGTCCGAGGAAGAGGCTAATGCATGGACTAGAGCCCTGCTAACACAGTTCCTGGAACCCAGCCTGGGCTGCATCGCGCTCCCTGCCCCAGGTGGGTAACCACAGCAGGGCTTGCCTGCATCTCTGCAGGGGGACAGCCAGTATCTCCTCCTGAGCAGGAGCATGTAAAATGTGAGGGGCTGGAGCAACTGGGAGGTGGAGTTTGCTTTCTGGGACCAGCCTGGCCAGAGATCTGTCTTCCTGATCCCCCATCCCCAGCGTGGCAGATGAGCGAGCTGAATCTTTGCTATATTCCTTGTGCTCCATTTGCAATTCCCTGTTATCCCCCACCCCGAACAAAGCACTGTTTCTGAGCCAGCCCTCTCACGCAGACACCCCAGAGTTAGCATGTACTTTGCATCTCCTTGAGGCCCCCCTTCACACCCTCCCTCTGCTCCTTCTTTGGCCAAGCAGCTCCCGTAGAGCCTCCTAGCCAGGATTGCCACTGAGGGGGAAGATTTGCAATGCAGAAAGCAGCTGGGGAAGAGGAAACCTTCGGCTGCCTGGGTAATAGCTGTCAAGTGCAGAGAGTTGTGCTGCAGCCAAGCAAAGCCAGAGGGATCTGGGCAGGCTCTTGGAACCGCAACATGGACCTGAGAGCACAGCTCAGGCATCTCTGCCTGTGGGTATCCCCATTTCCTCTCCTTGCCCCCTTTTGTTTTATCCAGGGTTCCCTTCTCGTCCCATGACTGTGAGGCTGCTGAAGTGATGGGCCACACTGGGAAGACAGGGGCACACAGGAGTTTGTGCTGGAGGTGATGAGCAGAGCCACCACACACCTCTCCCTGTTGCCTGCAGAGCAGCGTTACCCAACCTGCCTTCCCTGGGCTCTGTGTCTCTGTCACCTGTTCTTGCTCTCAGATGTGGTTCCAAAGAGGGGGACTCAGCGCTGCTAATGCTTGGGACCCACAGTGGGATGTGCCACCGTTCCTGCTGCCACCGGTGGTCCCTCTGGATATGCTGCCTGTTCCGCTCATCGCAGGCTGGCTGCTGGGAAGGGAAGCTCCCTGCCTCCTGGAGAGACACCTCTGTGGGAGATTTGTGCTGTGTCGCAGTGGCAGAAGTCTCAAACCAGCCTTGGCAAGGTGTAGGGAGGAATGGTTGGCATGTGGGACTCCAGATTGGGTGAGGAGAGAGCAAGGGGATTTCTTAAAAGAGACGAGGCCAGATCTGTCCCTAGACCTGCCAGTGGCCTTGTGAACTCTGGTTCTTGCTTTAATTTCCCTTTTAATGCAAAAGTGAAAGTGCCCCCTCCCTGCTTTCTAGCAGCAGCAGCCCACTCAGCTCTTTGGGATCCCTGGATGAGCGACCTCTCCAGCCCAGCCTGTTCAGGAATGAAGAGGTGGGGCCAGGCTTGGACTTCATTGCTGTGAGGAGTGTCATTACAGCTGGCACTAGCCCCTTCAGCAGCAGAGGTGAGCTCAGGAGTGGTGCTGCGTGCAGTTAGGAAGGCAGAACAGACCTGAAAGCCTCAGTGAGTTTAGCAGCATCTGCACAACGCTGGGGGTCTTGCGCCCCTCTCTTAGGTCTCTTCATTGGAGATTCTTTTGTATAGGAAGGGAAATAGTCTCTTTGCATGTTCTCCCTTTGGGTGTGGTAAGGTCAGGTCTCACCAACCAAGCTGGATCAATACTTGAGACTGCAGGGTGTTGCAGAGTGACAGAGGTTTCTTTAAGTAGGGTTTTTCCCCAGGTCTTTGTGAAGCCCTGCGTGGTTCCTGTGGTGAAGGCACCAGTTTAATCCCTTTAAATCCATATTGCTGAAGTTCCGCCCTTTCCTCACTGCGCGACCTGTGGGCAGTTTCTCCAGAGGTGTGGGCTTTCACAGCTGAATCCCAGTGCAAGCAGCGACATTTGCTGGGAGCCGTGACTGGCCGCTCGCCCTCCCTGCTGCCGTACATTGGCAGAGTGCTCTTTTCTGCCAGCTTGCACACCTTTTAGGATGTTATTCCGTATTTGCTTTCTCTCCCACCAGAGGTGGCTGCATTTCACTCGTGGAAAACAGCTTTCCCATTCTCAAGGTTGTAAAGCACTTGGGAGGCACTTGGAGCCCCTTGTGCTGCCATATGTTGTGGTGGGAATTGCCATTACCGAACAGAGACTGTCCCAGCTGCAGAAGGTCTGTTTCTCCATCTCACAGGCACCCCAGGCTGCTTGTGCTGCCCTGGTAGGAGAAACCTGCATGTTGCTATGGGTCATTACTGGGAAAGGGGGAGAGACCTGTGTGTGAGCGGGGAGAGGCGCGATGGGATGAGCTGTGTGAGGTGTTCAGGTGGGACAACCCATCGGTTAGAGCATGGGTGGGATGGCTGCACGAGCCAAGGTATGTTGGGGAGATCCCCTGCCTCCATCTCGCTGTGCATCGAGGGGACATGTCAGTGCTGGGGTCACTCCCCATTGAAGAAGGGTGATGCTCAGGTGCAGGCTGGCAGAGTTGCCCTCTGTTGCTCTCCTCTGTGTCCAGGTGGGCTCTGGCTGCCTCCCGTAGAGGGGCAGAGCACCACAAAGGGAAGGGGGTCACAGTTGCCTGCCCTGTGGGACTGTCATTCTGGGATCAGTCCCAGCCTCTGGCCTGCCCGTTAAGCGTAGGAGCCCCACAGCATCTGTGTTGTCCCTGTTTGAGGGGCTACAGGTGCCACCATGGCACCCTGCTGCCTGCTCCCCTTCCTCCTGCTGCTGCTGTAGCCAACTGACTCCTCTCTTGTTTTCTCTTCCCTTCTCCATGCCCCCCGGAGCAGCAGCGGCCGGTGAAGCAGTCTCTCAGCAAGTCCCTGTGCCGAGAGTCCCACTGGAAATGCCTGCTGCTGTCCCTCCTCATGTACGGCTGCATGGGAGCCATGACCTGGTGCCACGTCACCAAGGTGACCCGTCTGACGTTTGACAGCGCCTACAAGGGCAAGTCCATGATGTACCACGACAGCCCCTGTTCCAACGGCTACGTCTACATCCCCTTGGCCTTCCTGGTGATGCTCTACGTGGTGTACCTGGTGGAGTGTTGGCACTGCTACACCCGCAATGAGCTGCAGTACAAAGTGGACGTGGAGAGCGTGCACGAACGCGTGCAGCGGATGCAGCAGGCGACCCCCTGCATCTGGTGGAAGGCCATCAGCTACCACTATGTTCGCAGGACTCGGCAGGTTACCCGCTACCGCAACGGGGATGCCTACACCACCACCCAGGTGTATCACGAGAGGGTCAACACCCACGTGGCAGAGGCTGAATTCGATTATTCCAACTGTGGAGTTAAGGACATCTCCAAGGACCTCATTGACTTGGAGAGCTACCCGGCCACACGGCTCCGCTTCACCAAGTGTTTCAGCTTTGCCAACGTGGAGTCAGAGAACTCCTACCTGACCCAGCGGGCCCGCTTCTTCACGGAGAACGAGGGCTTGGATGACTACATGGAGGCCAGGGAGGGCATGCACCTCAAAAACGTGGACTTCAAGGAATACATGGTGGCCTTTTCCGACCCAGACAACCTGCCTTGGTATGTATCCCACTATGTCTTCTGGGTGGCGGCTCTGCTGACCCTATCCTGGCCCCTGCGGGTGCTAAATGAGTACCGCACCTCCTATGTCCATTACCATGTAGAGAAACTCTTTGGGTTCGACTACGTGGCGGTGACACCGGCCGAGGAGCGCTCCTTCTGCCGGAGGATGCCCCGTGTCAACACGGTGGACAGCACTGAGCTGGAGTGGCACATCCGATCCAACCAGCAGCTGGTGCCCAGCTACTCGGAAGCGGTCCTGATGGACTTGGTGGGGCTCTCTGGCTGCACCAACTACTCTGCTTGCCGGTATGGGGGCTACCGGCAGAACTGTGAGCGGTGCCACAGGACTATAAGCAGCTCCTCCATCTTCTCCCGCAGTGCCCTGAGCATCTGCAACGGCAGCCCCAGGATCCCCTTCAGCAGCAGCCGCTTCTCCCTGGGCCGCCTCTACGGGTCACGGCGCAGCTGCCTCTGGCAGAGCCGGAGCGGGAGCCTCAATGAGCAGAGCTGCCCCACGGAGCAGACCCGCCTCTCCAGCCAGGTGACTGTGGAGGAGGAAGACCCCCCTCCTTACCAGGACGCCCTCTACTTCCCCATCCTCATCGTGCACCGCAATGAAGGCTGCCTGAACCACGACCACCGTCACCTCCACCGCAATGGGTCCTGTGTGGAGACCTCACTGTGAAAGCCGAGGCCGGTGAGATCTCATTGTCCACTGCCTGGCTCGAGCCAGTGCAGGATTTGGGGAGAGGAGCGCAGTGGAGGCAGATGGTCTAGGAGGACATCAGGATGGAGCGGACGGAGCTTCTCGCTCCTGCAGCCAGCAAAGCTCCTCACACCGTAGCCCTGACCTCTCAGGGGGGTGAGTGCTGATGCTCCCCCTGACATGGCACAGAACTCTAGACCGACCATCACATGCAAAAAACGGAAGAACCCAAACCAACCCCAACACCGTAATTCATGGCATCAAGATCCAAAGGGGGGAATAAAAAGACAGGCCTGATGCAGGGAGGAGGGTGCTTTGGCTCCCAGCCCTGGTTCCAGGCTCGCTCGTGCTCCGAGGAACCGGCAGCCACCAGGAAGTGCCCTGCTGCACCTCTGCCCACCCCGCTGCCCATGCTGGAGTGACACCCCTCGCAGGGTGCAAGGGAATGGGTCCCTTGGGAGCGGCGTGTCACTGCCTGTGCCTACTGGTCTGGGGCATCCAGGCACGTGGAGCTGAGCGACAAGGTTAGAACAAAGTCTGAAAGCCACAGATCCAGCTCTTCCCCTTCCCCCCGTTCCCACCCTCCCCATTGTTTTTAGACCATGCTCCGACTGTTACTCTGTTCTCACTGCTGGGAATGGCACCACCTCCAGAGGATCCCAGGCTCAGCTCCTTAGGAAGCTTCAGCACGCCAGCGCTGAGAGTCAGCATCCCCGAGGTAAAGGGCTTTCTCTTTGGGATTACAGCAGGCAGGCAGCGCCGGGGAAGGGGTGAATGTGCGAACCCAGATGAAGTGGAGATCTGCGGCACTTCTGATCTGTTTGCTGGAGGAGAGCTCAGCTGGAAAGAGAAAATGGGAGGCCCCCGCTGAGCTGGGGAATGGGGAGAGGATGGCACTGGGACAGGCATCGTGGTAATAAGTGGCACATCAAGTGGCCGAGGTCCCTTCCTGGCTTTGAAGTGAGTCCTAATTGGTTCCGACAAGCATCGAGGAAGGTTCTGGTAGGTTCAGCTGCAATTCATCTATTGATAATAGAGCAGCAGGTTGGTGCATGTCTGTGAGAGTGAATTTTGCATGAGATCAGGCCAGGCTCTGCCTGCAGACTCCGAGCTGCAGGCTCCTGGCTGCCTGGTTTTGGCAGGGAGCTATGAGGAGCTGGAAAGGGGAAACACATGCTGGAGCATTGGGAACCTGGGCTGGGGAATTGAGAAGCAAAGATTCTCTTTCTGTGGGGCCCCACTTGCTGGTGCAGGACCCACAGGTGGGAGACGGGGAGGCATCTGCTGTAAGGGATGCTCTGCAGAACAGAGGCTGGGGACACGTTACAGGGGAACCTGCTTAAAGCCAAGTGGTTTACACTATAGAGGTGTTTGCAGAGAGATGTCAGGCTGTCACAAGTGAGGTAGCCCATTATCCACTGGGTTCCTCTACCTTGCTCCTGTCAGGGCAGGCTGGCCTGCTCTGAGCTTTGTGCTGCCACTTCTATCCTGCTGGAAAGGATCTTGGTGACATTGAGGAGGAACCCTTCATGTCACTGAAGCTGCATGAGTGGTGGCAGCATGCAAGCACCCAGCTTTTCCTTCTCCATCAACACATCCCCAGTTCCCTTGTGTCCCTGTTCGCAGAAAAGCTGTCTCCTTTTCAGTCAGCTCTTTGTGGGAGTGCATGCCAAATCAGTCAGCACTGCTCCTCAGCCTCACCACGCTTCCCTCATTGGCTGGGGCACACAAGGGCTGAGAGCAGCAGGTCTTGGATGACAACCACAAGTCCATCAGCACGTGAGCATTCAAGCTTGGTATCTGTCTCTGCAGCCATTGCAGAAGGGTAAGATGCAACTGCAAACAGTGAGGCATTGTATTTAGTCCTGCCTGTCTTCCTCTTGCTAACTGTTAATGAAGGGTCTCTTTCTCTAGTCATGCTGCTGTACCTCCTATATCCTGGGGAGGCTGCAAACACTCTGCCACCACAGTCCTCTTTTGAAGATCATGTCTTGCTGGTAAGCCTGGAGCAGTCAGTGCCTGCAGGTGTTGTAAGGCTCTGCTTGACTTTGCCCCCAGAGCAGTCTATTCTGCTCTTTGTGCCTTGCGTGCCCTGGTGTCTCTTGCCTTTCAAGTCAGCTTGTCCTCCTGGATCTCAAGTGCTAGACTCCAAATGACGATGGTTTGAACAGAAAGTCCTTTAAAATCTCACCCTGGTATGATTCAGTCTTATCGTCTGCCCTTAATCTCACTACCAGACTTGGATCATGTTGTTTTAAATAAGAGGGTCTCTTTGGGAACGGAGAAGCACAAGTTCTCTGGTGTGGGCACATCCATCTTTGTATTTTGTTCTCATTATTTGCACAGATCCAGACTGGATGAAAGTGGCTGCGGCCCCTTTGGCTGCCCTAGGGGTTTTCTTGTTTAGTGGTGACATTGGGCTGGCTGTTCACTCGCACTTCTCTCTCCAAGGGCTTAATGTAAGCCAGGGCCAATGCCGAGGATCCTCGTGACTCTGGGGAGATAATTGTGTGTGCTTGTATGTCCCAGTGAATCAGGAAAGGTTCAGTCAGTGGAGCTGCAACGGGTCATTAGTGAGGAATGTGGTTCGCTTGCCTTTCCCAACATGTTCTCTTTGAAATCTCCTACACATTGCTTAAATTAGGCTATGGTGGCTCATCTTTCAATCTCCAGCCTCCAAGGTGCCTTGGACAGATGGATATAACTAAGATTTGGCAGGCCTTTTAGCTCCCTGGGGCAAAGACAGTCCTCTGAATACTAACAGATTAGTAGGGTCTCTGTGCCCCTGTCCTTTAGCACCTGTGGCAGAGTTCTGCTTGCAGGCACCTTGTCCTTGGCTCGCTCTGGGCCTTTTCATGAGTTTTCTTCAACTTGTTCCTCTAGCCCCATTTTCTCTCAGGAAATCTTATTCTGGAGGTGGTCTATCCAGGTGGACACAGGTATCTTTAAGGCACAGCTGCTGCTCTGGCCAGCAGGACCCATGCAGAGCCTTCCCGTTGCTGAACACCTTCCCCATGCACACAGTGCCAGCCACATCCGGGTGTCAGACATAGTCCCAGTGCCATGGTCTGTGGCCGTCCCTGACCCACAGCATCCTGAGAAGTGGGACCTCTCTAGTCAGTGCTCCCCACTGCACACCAGGATTTCTTAGAGATCCCCTTCCTCATATTCTTGGCCCTACCACCCTACTGAGCATGGTGGAACTACACATCCCGGTCCAGCCTGCTGCATTCCTGCCAGGCTCAGGAAAGGGCATGGCATGCTTGGGAGCAGAACTGGGAAGCAGGGGTGGGAATTGTATGGTGGCTTGGCAAAGAAGTGGTGGAGCTGGAGAGAACAGAATGAAGCTGGGGTTGTGCTCTCTCTCCTTCTCCCTGCCTGCAATGGCAGGGCAGCATGTCTAGCCAGACAGAGAAGCTCATGGCAGACAGCTGATAGAGCCACCAGAAAGAGTGTGCTTGTAGAGGTTTCCCCCGAAGTGCTGGTGAGGGACCACTGTGCCCTGGGCAAAGGGCAGCTGACTGAATTCTCCTTGCAGCTCAGGTTATTAGCACAGATAACCCGAGATGGTCTGTCTGTTCTGGTGCACAGCCTCTCTGTGGTGGATTGGTCCCATCTCCTCAGCACAGAGACTTCCACCCTCCACAGCTCCAGCTGAGCAGCACTCAGGCATCTGCTCTTCTTGCAGACTTGCGTCTGCTCTTCACCGTGTCTGTGCGGTGATGACGACTCCTTTGGCAGCTCATTTGATGGCCCAGTCTGCTCCTCTCATGATAGCCTGCTCCCTTACATCTAACCTGAGTTCTCCCTGCTGTATCTTAATCCCATTACTTATCCTCCATTGACTGGCAAGTCTAATTGGCTCTGCTCCTTTTCCCCATGGCCTTCCCATCACAAGCAGGCGTTATCTGTGGTTTCCACAGCCTTCTCTTCGCCAATCCCAGGGTCTTCTTTCCCCCAGGATCAAACTGGCTTGCACGGTGGTGCGGAAGTTTTCCTTGTGTAGCAAGTCTATCCTTCCTGCTCTGAGCCTGGCCTGGGCAAGAGGAGAGGCCCAAGGGTGCAAGCCATGCCTTGGTCTGTCAGCGTGGCTGTGTCCTCATTTCTGGGCAGAAGATCCCTTCAAAGTTAGAGAAGTACACAGAACTGCTGACCTCTTCTGCAAGGAAGGCAGCACAGCCTGCATCACCCTCTGGGAAGGTGAAAGCTGGGTCATTCACCCACTGCAGCTTTCCATGGGCTGAGAGTCAGGCTCAGCGTTGCACTTGTCAGCGGGCTTTCCTCATACTTTTCCAGAGGCGACTTGTCTTCTTGGCCTCTCTCTTCTTGGTGCTAAAAAGGAGATAGTCCCTACTGCTGCACGGCTGGACAGAAAATTCGTGCTATGCTGTTGCTCATTGCTCCCAGTATACTTGTCAGGTACTCTCCAGCTTTTCTGAACAGGAGAAAGAGAACGAGTGTGCAAGAAGCTCTGGATTAGCTGATGTTCAAGACACATCACCACCCATTTATCCATCTTTCAGCACACAATGGAAGCTGCCCAGATAGTGCCTAGCGCTTTGCCTGTGAGGAACCAGGTGGTGACATCAACCAGGCTGGTGGTACCTCTTGATCCCCCATCATGCAAACCACACCAAAGAGAGAGATTTCGGAGAGGGCTTTTGGATTGAGCCAATTGTAGGGGCATTTGTTAGGACAGGGAGGGGGAATCTCAGTTTATGGCTAAGGCCAGGCATTTCAGAGTCATACACTAGGCAAAAACTCAGGATTAGTGCTAAGGCTGATGTTTTTCTGATCTCAGACAAGCACATCCCCCCTTCCTTTCTGCTCCCTATAAAATGCACACATTGGAGACCCAGCCCAAACCTGTCACCTTTGTTGTGTCTCCACTCAAGAGGCCGCAGAGCTCTTCAGTACCTCTGATGGGTGCCCATGGGGAGGGGACTGCAGGAAGGGGTTTATTAAGGGAAGTTTAAGAAAATTAGGTAGCATCCAATGTTGTTAAATCAGTGCCTGCTGATTAGCCTGAGGGAAGAATAATACCTTTTAAACTCTCCTTCCAGACTTTCCAACCATGGCTTCAGTACTGCTGTCTGGTATCACCAGAGTGCTGCCTTACTTTCAGCAGGGTACAGCCCTGCTGCAAGGTGCTTCTACTCTGCTGCAGTAGCTGTAGGGCATGGGTCTAAAATACTACACCACCACTAAGAAGCTGTGTTGCCAAAGAGCTGTAAGTCTCAATTTGTGATACGTGCTTCTAATCATGTTTCGTTCATATTTGGTGGTTAGAATAAGGTCTGTATGAACATGATCTGGATTCAGATCATCTCTGAAATGAAACATGGTTTAAGTGTTAGCTCTATTTGGTAATGCTGCCTCCTCTGATGCACATGGGCCTAGAGTCTCCACTGAGCCAGCTATGTGTGGGGACCAAAGGCTGGTTCGTAGCCCAGTGGGGACTTGGGATGGCACCTGCTTTAGGATCTTCTCCCTGTGGGCATTCTGGAAAGAGGGGAAAGGTGCTTAGTCACATTTCAGGTAGAAATGAATGGGTTATGTTCATTACCAGTGCAGTTTTATTGAAGCTGGTGGTACTGTACCAATGTGAGCTTGGCTTAGCAACTCCTCATAGTGGTCTGTCCTTGAATCCAGGTAAATTGATCTGTCACAGTGTTGCTTTAATGCACTGAGTTCATGTTGGGACTTGGCCAACATGGATGAATGTTGAATATATACTGTATCTGCAAGCAGTAGGTTGAATTGTTCTGCTCTACTGCCTCCATCACAGCTGCTCTGCCAAGGGAAACGTTATGCCCATGGATGCGATCTCATCAACTCCCTCAAAAGCAAGACAACAAGCAGATTGACCTCCACCACACTGGGAGAGGAGCCTTGTCCCACAGGACTACAGCCTTTCCACATAGGAGGGAAAAGAGGTCCCAGGGACAGAACTGAACCTGCAAGATCCGTGGTCTCCCCTTCCTCCTTCCCTCCTCACCTCTGTCTGTCCTGGGGGAGGGACAGTTTCTTGTGGAGGTCAGCAAGCTCCTCTTCCTGCAGCTCGTAAACAGGCTCTACTAAGAGGTACATCATCCACCTATGCAACACTTCCAGAAGCTGCCAAGTTTTCAGGAGCCCATTGCAATGTGCAGCATGGCCATCCAGCACTGAGAATAAGCGCAGTGGCTGCTGGAAAGCTAAGTGGGTTTTATTCCTCCCCCCCCACCAAGGAAGACTGTTTTTGTTGGGCCTTTTTGTTCGTTTGTTTCGGTTTTGCTAACTTCATTTGGGAAAACTAAGCTTGTGAGAAATTGGTGCCCATCCTGAACTCTCCCTGGTCCTTCGAACTTCGGGAATGGATGGATCCCCTACTGTGATTATAATCTAGCAGATTTTGTAGAGCAAAGTAACTTCACACGCAGACACATGAGGTTCTTTCACTCTCCATCAGCACAAGCTGCTTCTGTGGTCTTAGCTACTCACATTAGTGAAAGAAAAAGCCTAGCTAGAATGTGGTGAGATGACTTAGTATTTTGTATCAGTCCCATGGTCCCAATGTCCATTAGCAGCGCCGTCAGCAGCTGTGCCGTGAATTCAGGCTTTGAATGGCAGTCCATGAACCAGTCAGGGTGAAAACATTTGGAAAAGCCCAAGCCTGAGTCTGTGTTTGTCTCCAGAGGCAGCTGCAGAGAGAGGATCAGCTGAAAGCAGACATCACCTCCTGCTCAGCCATGCTAGAGGCTGTTGGGCTGTTTGTGTTGCACCTTTCCTCCCAGGATGAGCCTGTCCCCAGGGGCTGAGCAGAGGGGAAGGAAAGTAATTGTATGTCTGACCAAGCAGCATGCAAGCACCATTCAGCAGGCTGGGGGAAAAGTGGTGACAGCTAGAGCCCAAAATAACAGGATTTCAAGTTTGAAATGCCAATGGCTTTTTCACACTGACGTGAGACCAAAAGGCCTTAACAGTGGCGAGAAGTGTTCCAGGTTGCTGTTCTTCCTTGCTGGAAAAAACAGATTTTTGATGATGAGGTGTGGTTAAACACTCCAGCCAGCTCTGTTAGACGTGTGCAGTGCTTGTGGGGAAGAATTGCTCAAGGAAGACTGGGATGGTGGCCCTGTTGCTCCACAATGGGGTAGGGTGATCAGAAACAAAAGCTGGAGTTTCAGGGCTTCTTCTGCCCCTGGAGCTGTGACCTGGCTGTCCACCCAAGCATGCACATATGGCAGGGTGGGCTTCTGCATGCCTGTGTGCACACCCGGGACCCACAGCCCTGCAGAGGGTTGATGTGTTTGTGGCTGTGGTCTGGTGTCACCCGTCTGTCCTTGCAGCAAGGGCTTTGCAGGGTAACAGAGCATTGCTTGTTCCTCGTGAGAGGAAACTCCTGACCTGGTTTTTGTGAGGAGATGGTGTGAAGTGTCACATTTGCTGCAGCGAGTGGCAGGGAGCAGGGATAAAAGCATGGTGCAAGCTGTGTTTGAGAACGAGCTAATCCCTTGCTGCCTGAAATGGGAGAGCTGCTAGATCTGCTCCCTGGCCAGCACTGTTCAGCTCTTCTCACCCTCCCAAACCTGATGTGCAAACTGTTATTCCTCTGGGGTAGCCAAAGGACTTTGTTCCCTAACTCCTCCAAGGCTGTGCATTTACATCGTTTTGGTCCTCTCCATGCTAGCACTGTGGGCAGCCGTGAAATGCCAGTGGATGTGTGATGACCTCAGGCGTGCTGGTGGCCAGAGCCTGCCATAACCTGCTGGTTTGCCTGCATACAGCCTCCCAGCAATGCTCCTGCCCTGGCGTGCCTTGGGCTTGCTTGGTGGAGAGGCAGCACAGCCGGGCCTCACTTGTGCATCACTTTATGTTCTCTCAGAGAATTCCACAGCGCTTCTCGGAGCCTTTGTAGACAGGGTAGATCCAACAGACCAAAAGTAGAAGACAGAAGGCCTTGACATTTTGGTGGTCTCTGGGTTCCTAGTGCTGTCTCTTGGCAGAAGAGGCACATCAGCTGTTGTGGCAGTGTGGGACCAGGGGACAGGGTGTCTTCTGGGTGAGTTTCCAAACAAAGGCTCTGTGCTTCTTTGCTGGGACCAAGGGCAGCTTTGCTGTGGGCTGAACAAGACACAGCTGATGGAGGAGCTCGATGAGGAGGGCAGAATAGTGTGTGAATGCACAGCAAGATATGTGCAGAGGAGGGGATGTTGAAGAACAGCTGTAAAAGGCTTTGCAGATGTGATGGGTTTTACCAGGACACGAGGCGAGACAGGGCTGAGGGCTGCTGTGCTGGACCAGTGCTGCTGTGAGGCACGGAGGGTGTGGGAAATAGACCAGGGCATTTGATGGAGAAGCCCAGGAATAAAGCAGGCTTTCCTTGCAGGCTGAGCATGCTCCAGGCCAGGGAGACAGGCAGGAGGCATTTCGAAGCTGAGGTGCCCAGACCAAGCCTTGCTGTATTGTCAGAGCAGCGATGCTGCCTCCGAGCCCAGCACTGACAGCTCGAGCACGTGTCACCAAACAGCAATGGCTAATGCAGCCACAAGGTGTAAATGTCACTAATGAATAAATTGCCTTGTGCCTTGGAGAGGCCAATCCATCACAGCTGGGGACAGGGATCTGACAGGCATGGCTATTTCAGGCGTAGCCTGTAGGGAGGAGGCACAATTCATTTCTGAGCCATCCCCTCTACCTAGGGAAGCCGATGCAGGGCTTGGCTCTGTGCTGCTCAGCTTCATCCCTCTTCACTGCATTGGAAGGAAGAAGCAGGAGGGTCTAGCTTAGCCAGAAGTGCCCTGTCTGCAGGGAAGTGCGTGAGCCCCAGCCAGGGCTAGCTGGAGAGGGAGGCTGCTGCACATAGGGCACATGCTGTAGGTGATTGTGGGATAAAGTGGTGTGTCCCCAGTGATCAGGAGAGCTTGTGTCAGTTGTCTTTTCCTCCCCTGCTGTTGAGCCCCAGCCGCCAGCACCTCAGCTGGCTGTGCAGAGGGCCAGCAGGTATAGGGCAGGCAGGGACAGAAGCTCAGAGTGGACAAATGCAGCTCTGTGGGAACAAAGGGAGGCTGAACAGAGCAACCGTTTCCATGCACAGCCTCTGCCCATCCCCACGGCAGCCTGCTCCTCCACCCCCAATTGGTGCTTGAAGTCAACCTGCCATCCTCTTTACAGCATATGCCAGTGTGACACCTTGCAAATCGATGCCTGGGTCGCTGTGAGCAGAAGCCGCCAGGCTTGGGAAGCCAGCCACTGGCTCCTGCTGCTGCGTGAGCTGTGCTCAGAGCAAAAGCAGGGCTTGCCATCTGCTGTGGGAAGGAGCCAGCCAGACACCCCTGCTCCGGGCCAGTGGGCACCCACTGGCATAGTCCAAGTGCAAGCCCTTGTGTCTTTCCCCCTGCTTTACTTCCCAGCCACCCTCTGTCTCTCCCCATGTCTGTGGCACATGGACAAGGGGATGCTCCCAGCTTGGATGGGTTCCTCTGCTGCCAAATGCTGCTCACGCTGCATCGGTGCAAGGGAGAGAAGACCAGCTCCCAGGCAAGGTGCCAGGGGTTGTTCTTTCCTCAGATGGAGGCCCACGGCTGACCCCCTCCTCAAAGCCCTGCAGCACTCCTTGGGGATGGATCTCATGGAAGAGCTAAAGGGTTCATACTGGCCCTTCCCAGCACAGAGTGACCTACTGGTTACTGCTCTGCATGGTGGGCCCACAGCACGGTAACCAGACCTGGAGCTGACAAGTGACCCAGCAATGACAGGAGTGTTCACACTCACACAAGCTGCTGTTGCTGTCAGGGCTTTCATTTTTTTACCAACATGTATGGCATTTGAAGTCGTTTCGACCCTTGCAGGCTGCCAGATAGCAGGCTGTTGGTCTTGGTGTGGGCAAGTGGTGCAGCCTGCTTGGTTTGGGCTTTTCTCTTTGGCTAAGAGATAGGTGGGAGGGAAGGCAAAGGGTTGTCCAAGCATTCCTACACGTGGCAGCCAAGGAGTGTGCTCAGGTGGCATTAACAGCCTTGGCCATTTGCAGGAAAAGGAGATGTGAGTATCCTTGGAAAGCAAGTCAACAGTTGTTGTGGTGATGATATGTTTCCCCAAGCCCTTTTCTTTCCATCCCTGTTCCTCACTGGCTCTGGCAGCCAGTTCCTCCTTCTGTGTCTGCTAGCATGGCTGAGGGATCTCATCGCTGCCCTCCCAGCACGAGCTTTCATTGCACAGCTGGCTGACCAGACGCAGCCCTGTACTTGGAGCTACAGGCAGGCTTGCCTAGGACCAGGCCTCCTCCATTAAACCCCCACCCTTGCTGCTGGAGCTGTTCCTTCATCAGCCTGATGCTGACCTGGGTCTTTTCTGCTGTTTCTGAACACAAGTTCTCATCTCATTCAGGTGTGTCATTCAGTGGAAATACTTTGTAAGTGCAAATAAAAAGAAACAAATCTATTCAATACCTCGGTCTCGAGGATGGAAAGCGAGTTGTGAGAGACACCCAGGTAGGGAGGTTTCTCAGCTGCTGCTGCTGGTTAGGGTTTCTTGTGGACCGAGCCCCTGGAGCATCCATGATCTGTGAGGGCTTGGGACTGAGCCCCGTCAGCATGGTGGCCCTGCCACGGCCATGACTGCTGGGGTCAGCCTCGCACTCCATCCTTTCTGATCTGTAAGGGCATGACATGACACGGTAAAGGTCCTGTCGGCCGGGGGCCAGTGGCACCACAGGCATCTGTATCCATCAGGCAGAGCAAGGCAGAAGCGGGTACGTGGCGAACAAATTCTTTTGTGAATACTGGGAAACAGTTTTTACTTTTCAACTCTGTCAATATGATCTAGCTCTGTCTGTCTCTCTATATATGTACGAACAGTATATCACAATGTTGCCTTTTTTGTTGGAAATATCAAAGTACAAAGATTGTAAACCAAATCGGTGTAATAAAAGTTTCGGATGATTCACTGAGGTGGCTGCCAGCGGTGGGTCTGTCAGTGCTGGTGCTGGTGTAAAGCCCCTGAGTTGCTCAGAGTGCGGGAGGCGATGGAGATCAGCCTTAATTCCCTGCTGACCTCTCCTGAGTGGGTTGGCCGAAGGACCAAGGCAGTCACGTATGTGCCCTGTCCTGTCCCCAGGTGGCCACAGCCATGCATGGAGCAGAAGGAAGCTGCTCCGTTTTCCTCCAAGGCAGAAGAAGCTGCTCTGTTTTCAACCCTGTGGGCTGTGTGGGTTAGCAGTCCTGCAGGGACCCCTCTAGCTTGAAGTTACTCAAAACGCTGATTCTTTTGACAGGCTTGCGCAGAAGAGCACTACGAGTTAGGATAAACATCTAGTTGCAAAGAATTCCCCTGTTTGCAAAGCAGGCTGGCACTGATCAAAGGCATAGCAACCTGAAGCAGGAAACCATGGTGGAGAGACTGATCATTTATTGGATTTATTTTTATTTCTTTTTTACTTTTCACCACCCATATCTGAGACTGCAGACAGATTTTGAAATAAAATACAAATAAATCCAGTGATCAGAAAAATTTGCTGAGGGACAAGGAACAACGTTCTTACATCCTCTGTTCATCTCACATCCTCCTCAGGAAAAAGCCTAAAAGAGCAGCCTGCTGTGAAGGTTAGCTCTGGATTAGACCATTTAGATCGTGGAGACTTCACCTTACCTGCTTTGCAGGTGGAACAACATCCAGTTGCTGATGGAGCATGTAAGAAATGCCACAGGAGGTGGGATTTAGTCTTGGGTGCAGTGGGAGAGAGGACTCTGGAGGCAGATTGCTTCTGTAATGCCGCTGCAGTCCCACGGCATGTAATGTCTGTCTTGTATTAAAATGGTGGATGTATTAAAGTGGTTGGATGGTGGGGATCTGGGTAAGACTGCGGCAGCAGCCACAGGTTGAACGTTTCTCACAAATACAAATGAAAACAAGCCTCTGAGGTAAAGCGTCTCCAACAGTGCACCTGCAACGCTCACTGCTCTCTGGACTGCTGCAGGGACTCCGGCCATGCTGCTTCCCGGTTGGCCCACAGGACCTGGTGAACAAGGTACTCGGTCTCCTGGCCCACCCCTGCCATGCGGAGGTCGAACTCGATCAGAACCTTGTTACCTGCCAGCCCTTCCAGCATCTGCTTCCCACCATCCTGCAAGTGGGCGAGAAGGGAGGGTTGAAGGAGGTCAAACAGTGAAATGTATTGCTTTCCTGCCCTCCTCCCCAGAGCACTCTCAGCTGCCGGCAGTGGGAAGTGAGTGGGAAGATGGTGCCAAAAGGGATGAAGGCCTTCACCCAAGCCCGAAATGTTGCTCACAGGAGAAGTACAGGGAAAGAGTATAACCTTATGCGGCACTCAGTGATATGGCATATGCTAATGACTCCCTCTGGGTACAATGTCAGGAGTCTTCAAGCTCAGGCTGGTTAATAGCACGGCTGGTGATGATAACCATGAGAGGAGTCTCTGCTCTCCCCTGTCCCCCAGCTCCCTGCACACTGCTGGCTGGGGATAAATGGCAGTGTTATTAGAGTGCTGCTCCTCATCTTGGCAGTGCCAAGAGCCGCAGTGCTGGCAGTGTCCTATCTGGATGCCATTTTCCATTTGGTGAGATGAGGGGAACATCGCACGCAACTGAAATCCAGCCTGCATGGAACAGAAAATGCAGTGTAGATAGCCTTAGGGAGGCCACTCCCTTTGGGGGATTGCTCTCCTTTACCTAAAGCACTGTCTTCAGGGATGTGACAATTTGACTTTTTTCCCCCACAGCTATTCTTTTCCAGCTAACAAATACACCT
This sequence comes from Pezoporus wallicus, assembly GCF_028554395.1. Taxonomy (NCBI): domain Eukaryota; kingdom Metazoa; phylum Chordata; class Aves; order Psittaciformes; family Psittacidae; genus Pezoporus; species Pezoporus wallicus. The sequence continues at coordinate 3,710,290 of NW_026639660.1, forward strand.
CCTGTCCCCATCTCCTTCATGCAGGTGGTCCCTTCATCCCAGCATCTTGCCTGTTAGACCTTTTGCCAAGTAAGTTGGAACAAAAAGGGAAGGAGTCTCTTTTTAATGGGGTACAGAGGTCAGGATTTGATGCATCTCTAGCAAACCCCCCCATTTCCCCAAAGATAATACTACAAACCCTTTTGTTGGGCTGCTGTGGAGCTTCACAAATGGGTAACAGGAGAGCTCATGAGAAGGAAGATGCTAAGTACAGACATTATTATTTACTAAGCAAAAATCCTTCTTTCCAACCTTTGCCCCCTTGTATCATTAAACTCAAATGGTTTTCCACATCCAGGATCATAAAACTCAGAACTCACAAAAGGTTTTCTGCCATCAAATCCTTTTAAAACCGTTGTCAAACACATTGATGCCAATATTCCTGCTAGCAGGGACAGCTGGTCTTGCTGTCTCTTTATTGTGACAGCGAGAAAAATTGAGGCAGTGCAGAAAGTTTAAAAGCCAGCATGATTGCATTTGGCTGTCTAGTTTCAGATTTCTAAAGCTCTTTTTAATCAGCAGAAGAGAAGCAGTCTGGTTTGTGGGCATGTTGCATACTGCAGCTTTTAGGGATGTAGTAAGATTTGTGGATGTTCTTCTGTCTTGAAAATGTAAGCCTGTGTTTTAGGAGCCATTTACAAGCACCCAGATGTGGCACTTTTGACCTACCACAGCATTCCAGAGCTGCAGGGTGAGTTAAAGGAGCTCGACAACCGAGCCAATTTTCTAACAGTCTCCTCTGAGTGCATGATGGACGGGAGAGGTTCTGGGAAGGGTGATACTATCTATGTGCTACTGAGTGACAGATGGCACAGCAGATCCAAAGCACAGAGGCTATGCATTAGGCCCTCATCTCATACCACCTATCATTATTATCTACTCCCACATGTGTGAAGCGGCTGTGATTTTTTGCGGGCATACTCCCTGGTTTTCAGTTTCCTGGGGGAAAAGCCTTCTCTGCCCAAAAGCCCGAAGCCTGGAAGCCAGATTCAACCCTGTGAACAAGCTGACTGAGATAAATGGATATGTGTGCATGGAAGATATCCTTCTTCCTGCCGTCTGCTAGTCTCTTGTCTGCTCTCAAGTAATATTTATCGCAGCAAGACTGCAAAGTGAGAGATGCATTTGCCCCTGTGGCTTCAAGGCAGGGCAGGCTGAGCCTCTGCTTTGCAAGGCCACCACACAGGCTCAGAAACTGCGGGGAGAAGGGTTTTCTCTTACCAGCCCCAGGTGGTTGCATGAGAAGTTGATGCTCGTCAGGGTGGTGTTCTGAGCCAGGACCTGGGAGAAAAGTGCAGCAGTTGGCTCTGACAGCTTATTGCTTCCCAGGTGAAGAGACTGCAGGGTGGCGTTGGTCAGCAGGGCACGGCCGATGGCCTCCCCACCTTTGTCCTCCACACAGTTGAGGCGCAGATTCAGAGAGGTCAGGGTGGAGCTCTCTGCCAGGGCTTGAGCAAGAGCCTGAGCCCCCAGGTCATGGATCTGGTTGTTACACAGGTCGAGGGTTTCTAATTTGCTGTGTTTGATCAACTTGGCAATAGCTCGTGCTCCCTTGTCCCTGATGAGATTGTGGGACAAGTTCAGCTCCACCAGGCAGGGGTGATCCAGCAAGCTGTGGACCAGCAGCGTGGTCTTGTCATCATCCACTTTGCTTCGCGTCAGCTCGAAAACCTGTGGGGATAAAGGACAGTGACACTAAAACATTCAGTGCTTTGGATTGAGCTTTGTACAAGACCTCAAAGGAGTTAAGCCTATGGTCCACCAGACAGGATTCATCTCCCTTCACGACAGAAACCTTTAGCCAGTAGGCTCAAGTAGTTGCTTTTAGAGTGGCCAGATACTTCCAGCAGACAGGGTATGCCATTGATGTCCCATGCTTATCCTAGGGAGAAATGGTTCATCTCTTGGTAGTGCCTGTTCCTTTCTTCTGGCTCTGTGCGATCTCTAACAAGGGGCAAAATTAAAACAAGATAAGGCCACCAAAATGCCTGCAGAGAACAACAGCAAAACTCATCAGTTGAACAGTCACTGAATGAGCACATGCACCCGTGGTAACCACATCACTCTCTGTGAAGGGCAATGGCCTGCATGGCCAGGGCACCTCACCACAGGAGAGGTAATTTCTTTTCTGGAAGCCAAGCAGACAACTGTTTCCCAAAGCATGCCAATCCATGGGGAGAGCACCCAGCCAGCTCACCCTGGCTGCACTCCAGCCAGCAGTGACTGCTGGTGGCTTGGAGGGGCTGAGTATCGGCGCTGCAGTTGCCACAGAACTGAAGATGCTGTTACTGCCCAGAAGGAAAACCCCTCATCACCCTAAGGCAAATGTGAGTATTACCCCTTGTTGTTCTTAGGCATCTCTGCTCCACTGGGGCATGTTGACACGTATTTACTGAGCATAACTACCAAAAACTCCCTATGAAAAACTCTCCTGGCTTTTTCTCTCCTCCTTCACAGAACTGTGTGAGGACTCAGAGCAGGAGTGTTGCTTTCTCTTGTGCTATAGGGAACATGTTTTGTGGGAGTATTTTTCTCACCGACCCTCTGACAACCTGTTCTAACAAGGACATATGCAGAACAAGGTACTCGGCACAAGGCCAGCAAGTTAACATCTCTGCACTCTGCCAGACTGCAACTTGCAAAAGGAAGGGTGCTGCCAGCAAGTAAAAATGGTCCCCGGTTTTCTATCCCCAAGCAATTTGAAGGTTGGGCTGAGGGAGGAAGGTTTGGTTTGGGGTGCGTTACTTTCAAGTTCTGGCACATCTTCACAGCGACAGCCAGGTTGCAGCAGTCCTGGTAGGTGAAGTTAAAGAGGTTCCACTCGAAGTTCATGCCACAGTCCTTCACACCGTAAGTGAGATGAAGCTCTTCAAGGTGAGGGAGAGCAGTAACGAGGACTCTCAGGTCGTAGTGATGCACGGAGGCCTCACTGAATTCCATATCACTCTCTGACTTAGAGAGGTCATCCCTCTTCTCATTTTGATCCACTTCCAATGGTGGCAGGAACTGGTCAACCTCCAGTTTCCGCACATAGTTTTTGCAGAGCGGGATGAGCTCTAGGACCTGGTTGGGGTCCGTGGTGTTGGGGATGAAACATTTCAGGGTGTTCTCCAGGTGACGTTCAAGGAACATCCTTTTCCAGCTGCCTCCGTAGCTGGAGATGTCACACACTTGCCAGCGCTTGGTGCAGCACCTCTTCCAGTAGTCCTCATCGCTTATTAGGTTGGCAGTGATAGCGAGTGGAAGGCCAGTGGGGAGCCTGTCTAGTACTTTCCTTTGGTGTTCAGGCAACAGACGATCCAAAATAGGGTTCTCTGTAGGGGATGAATAGAAGGAGAGGTTGGTCTGGGCTGTAGGAACGATGGCTGGCGCTGTGGTTCTGCCCTCTCCCCACCTGCATGCCCATGCCCTCCCTTCTGCTGGTACTGGCTCTCTGCTCAGTTGCCAGCGACTGGTGTGAGGAGCAAAGCTGGCAGGAACATACAGGATTCACCTCCAGTTCTGTGCAGGATTTCTAACTTTTACAATGAAACATGAGCTCAATTGGGTTTACTCTGTAATATTTGGGAACTGCATCAGAAACATCTCCCAGTTTAAATTCAGTTTGAATGCAGTTTATGCTCAGAGCAGGACTTCTGCTCCCAAGAGAGCTAGTTCAGCCTTACAGCAATGGGAGCGCTTGGCTTGCCATTTGCTGAACTTGCTCCCTTTGGTTTCTGGGCATATTGAAGGATGATATTTGAGAACAACTGTGTGCTCCTCATGGAAGTCCTTGTGCCTTTTCATCTTAACTCAGGTGTCTGTCTTACCCCACATTGATTCCTGTTTCCTTCCACTGAGATACACTCAGCCTTTAGGCTCATCTTGTTTAACTAAAAGTTCTCTTTTCCCAGGAGCTTTCTCCCCTCAGCCTCTTTCCGAATGCTCACCCTAAGCCTCAGCTGGCTTCTGTCTGGGGGAAGTTTTCTGTGGTAAGAAACGCCACAGAAAAGCTGTACGTACTCACACCGTGAACGCTTGGTGACATGTACACGGCAGTGCTGAGTAACAGAAGTCATCAGGGGATGATTTCTATTTGCACATGGGAAATCAGATTTTGAGACACAAAGTGGGGGTGGCTTTGTATTTCCTTTGTCTCTCTGGCATTTCCTCCAGAAGAAAAACCCATAGTTTTACCTCAGCCTCTTCCTGGAGCCCAGTGTGCTACCGCTGGCACTGCAATGACTTCTCTGCAAAGTCCCACGACAGATGCAGAGGTGGGAGACTTATGGGCAGAACTGGGCTGGCTTCACTTGGGCTCACTCAGGCCACAGCAGGTCACGTAATGGTGTGAGGGACACCAAGCACACTGCCTTCATGTGCAGCGTAGTCCAATCCATTTGGCATCAGACTGACTGACCAGACTGAGGACTGCAAGGGTGTCCCAGCTCACCCCCCCAGGTATCATCAGCTCCTGGTGTAAGGCTGCACTGAGATCCTCTGTACTGTCTTATCATCCCAATGTGGACACAGCCTTAGACCTATCTTTGGTCTTTGCTGCCATGTCACCATCAGCCAAAAAGACATACAGGCCCTTCCTCCTCCCCTCCCAGTCAATTCCCAGATAAGACATCCTTTTTCTGTTTTGCCATGTTTCATCAGTCCACCTGCTTCACAAGCACATTCCCTGCCTGAGGATATAACTTGTCACATCACCACCAAAAGCCATGGAGAAGGCCTGAGACTGTGAGTACAGTATGTATTCTGAGATGGTAACTCCCATCTACCAAGCTTGCTACTTGATGATAGCAAGGAGCAATTCTCTACCTCTTGGTACATCACTCAGCACAATGGGGCTCCATCCTCAAGTACTACCATAACACCTGCATGAATCAAGAGGAGGAAACTGTGACTCCACAGCCCTGGCTATGGTTGAGATAAGTGAGTCCAGCAGAGCGCAGAATGAAGAAGAAATGACAGGACAAGGTTAGGGCAGATTCCCATCCTGGACGGCAGCCCAGAGGACTACAGCCATCCCTGGAGTGTACAAGTATATACTTAGCAACTAAACAGTTTGTTTAACTAGCTGCCCGAGGGGATATTTCTCCCCATCTGTTCCTTTGGCAGGGCTGGGTACCACACTCTTCCCTTCAGATGCATCTGCCTGCATTGCTGACTCTCTGCTCCCCAGGACTGATGCTCTCACTCTGTGTGTCCCAGGCGAAACACGCTCCCACTTACTTTCGAAATTGTGAGCGATGTGCTGGAGGCAGAGCTCGGTGAGGCAGGGGACAGTGGTGAGGGACCACTCGGGATCCTCGATGAGACGGTGTGCACAGTGTAAGTCAGCAGCGAGGCTGGGCTTCAGTGAATGCTGCGAGGGAACCACCGTGCTCCTGTCACCAGCCACTGGCTGCTGCATCCTGCTCAGGACCCACTTCTCCTTCAGGAGAAGCAAAAGGAAAATTGCTTGAGAGTCACTGCCACATTTTCCAGCTGCAACACGAAAAGGCAACTTTAGAAAGAGGCCAGTGATGAGAATGGCCTGCTCACACTGCTCCCCTGTAATACACTTGGCTCCTGCCCTTTACTTGCCCCCTCTGCTTGCACTGGAAGCACTGAAGCAAAACGATTTTTCAGCCATATATTTACACACTGCCCTGCATAGAAAGGTCTCTAGGTACCATATGTAATAAGCAGATAATAATGTGGTGTTAATTCAGAGTGCTGTTGAAGAGGATGGGCAGGGATTGCTTGTTTACTGTCTTTTCCAGTAAAAGAAATAGGTGAAGAGAGCAAGAGCTGGGTTTTAAGAAAAGGAAAATGGTGGTTCTTCACACAGCCTGCAGTTGAACTGGGGAATTCCTTGCCATGGGAAGTTGTGGATGCTGAGAGTCTGTGCAGGTTCCAGGATGAGTCCATGGAAGAGAAACTCCTTGAGACTGACTCAATGCACAGAAAGAACATCTGGCTGAGTATGAGTTGGACATGGATGGAGGGAGAAAGAGTGCTTCTGTTTCTAGCCACTGTCAGAGATGGGATACTGGGCCAGACTCCTCCCTGGTTTGATCCAGTATGCCTGTTCTTATGATTCTTTAAAGACAGATGCTTTACAGATGAATACACTATAACTGTATTATTTTTTCTGCATTTCCCAATGCACTGTCCAGCTGATCTCTTTCCAAACATCCATTAACTGATGAGATGAGTGAGACCTGTTCAAACCACACTGAGCCTAAGCAGATACGAGCTAAAAGAACCAGACTGGAGCAGAAGGAAGGATGCCCACTCCTACTATCTCTGCAGAGCTTTCCCAGACCAAAGTTTCCCATTTCCTGTTTCCTACCCCAACCTGAGGACCTATGGTCTCAGCTCACAGGTTCCCACATGTATAGATACTGCCTGGAAGTCCTAATGGTTCCCTTACCAGCCCTACCAGGCTGAAAGAGGCAGAGGAGACACTAGGGAGGAATCTGCCCTTGAGTTCTGGGTTCAACAAAAGTACCCAGGCTTGGTGAGCATCTCCCAAGGCATACAGACCCATGCAGATCCTTACTGGGGCTAACTGGACATAACAGGGCTGCAGTGCATGGCTGGGGGGTTAGAGACTGCAGGACACTTAAAAGAAGCATGAGGCAGATGGCTGGATGGCAATGTCAGAGGAGAGGACAGTGTCCTGCAAGACCAAGAGGAGGCCTCAGGGCAAAGGTGGCCTTGCACCCCAGTAGAGTCAAAAGGACCCTGCAGTGACATCCTGCACAGAAAGTAACTGCCATGTAGCATCTTGTGCCACAGCATCCCTCAGCTGAACATCACTTTGATCCCAAACAGCTCCTGTTTTGTGAAGGGCATGAGCCAGGCAGCACTCCCCAGATGAAACACCTTAGGTCCTTCCCCCGCACAAGGCTGCTTCCTTCTCCTCTTCCCTCCCAGTCTGTGTTGCCTCAGTCAGCACAGGTCCCTCTCTGAAAGCTTTGTAACTGGCCTTTCTAGAGCTACTCCCTCTGCTCCTTCCCCCTCCAAAAGACATTTGTGGAACGGCCTGCAGACAACCTGCAAAAGCAGGAAGGAAGGGACTAGAAGAGAGAAGCAAAATGATTCATGCTGTACTGCAGCAAATATGCCAGCAAAGGCTTCTTCAAATGCACTTGAAGCAGGTCCCAGAAGACAGTAACCGCTTCAGAATGAGAATAAGGAAAGGGTGGAGATGGCAGTGGCAGGACATCCTCCTGCACAAAGCGGTTGGACGAAGGGCACAGAGGGAAGCTATGTTTCCTGCAAAGCACTGGTGTACAGATGACAAAGCAAAGGCTGTAGGAAAAGGGAGCCTGGTTTGTCTGTAAAAGGGTGGGTGTGGAAGGACAAGGCAGATGTGGGGACCATGAGTCCTTTCTTTGCAAACCTCCCTGCTCTCAAAGGAAGGTTCTGTGCCACCACTGAGGGGAAGAGAAGAGACCTGATTCTCCCCAGCACACTGACCGAGCTGAAACCCAGCTTTTGGTGCTTGATGGACTTCAGCAGAAGGGCACAGCTGGATGGCAGTGAGTTGGCATTAATAGAGTAGAAGTGACTGGGAAAAACGTTTTCTCCTTGCTCAGTCCTTCATCCTATTCAAAAAGCATCTGTGTCACTCTGCCCCCAGGCCAGTCACAGCTAATTGGAGTTCCTGATGGCTTTCCTGACCTTTTGGAAGCAATTGTTAAAAGCTCTCGTGGAAAGCCAGTGCAGCAGTGCAGTGTCGGTGGCCTAGGATTCATGGCTGGAATGCATGGCTGCATTCCAGCAAATGATCTGATTGCCAGTTTACCTATGGCAGATTGATTTTTAGAGGGTACTTAAGCTATGGCACATACAGGATGATGGGAAGGACTCCTGAGCACCAGCCGGGAGACAGAGCTGCCCTCAGGCAGAGCCAAAACCTGGCTGTGGAAACAGCGCAGCCCCTCCATGCATTGCATGAAGCTCACTGGGCAAAGCTCTCTCGCAGCAGGAGGTCAGGCTGTGTGCGCTACCCAGGGGCGGTCCAGCCCCTACTTATGATGGCCTCAAAGGACACACAGACATCTTCGGGTGTCTGTGTCCTGGCTGCTGGGGAGCCCCCCTCGACCTGAGCTCCATGGGTCAGCTCAGCTGGCTCTGCCACCCCACTCATCATTGGTGTGAAGCAAGAGCAAGGCTGTTGTTGGGACAGCCAGCCCGCAGGGTGTCTGAATCAACCCCACACCTGTGGTGCCAGGGAACGGGGGCTGAGTCTGGTGCTGAGTCAGTGCTCTTACGGTGCCCGTTCCCATCCCATCACCCCAGCACAGTAAGCTCCCTGCTTATCACCAGGGAATGGGCCTCTTTCAGCACTGCATCCCCTCCACCCTGGCTGCAGGAGTCTCACCCAGCCAGAGCACACACGCCAAGTCAGTTTCTACAGCGGGGCTTGCTAAACATGTATTTAAACACCAGAGAAGCATTGTAATTCGTTATCAATAAGCCAAGTCAAGAGCGTTAATGTATGCTCCTTCCCACCCACTACATACACATCAGTCACCTATGCTAAAAGGCTTTATGAAATTATATACAATGAATGTGGTCATGTAGTAAATTCCCAGTTTATGTCATTTAACCCTCAGATTAGGCTGAAAGGTAAATTATACTAAAACTTCTATATACGTAAAAAAATTAGAAATCACACTTCCCTATCCGGGAAGAAAGCCACTCACACAGCCAACTTATGCTGCTACCTGGCATGCCTAACAAACCTTCTTCAGCTGAACCTGTTCTGACCTGGGAATAAAAGATTTCTGCTCTTTTGATTCACACCAAAGCCCAGAGAGACCTAAAGAGGAGTTGCATAGAAACTAGTGACCCTTGGCTGATACCTCCTACCAGCAGTACAGTGATCCAAGAACCGGAGCAACTTCACTGAAGAGTTTGCAAGTGCAGGAGGAATTCCTTTGGAGCTTGGTTATGCCCCAGCAGAGATCACGTCTGCACTGAAGCTCAGCCTACCCGGAAACAGAGGGAGCCCTCGCGTCAGTGCAGCAGCACCCTGGCCTTTGTGCTGTTACCTCTACACCGGGCCGGCTAGCGGGGGACATTGGCAAGCGGCTGACTGGCTAACACACCCCTGATCCCGCTGCCACATGCAGGGACTCGCCACACCTCCTCACGCTCAGAAAAGCTGATGCTAAGTGTGCATTATGGCAGCGTATCGCAGGGTTATCAAGGGGCTGAGGCTCTGCAATGGGCTTTTAAGGAAGTTTAAACAAAAGGGTGCCAAAGGAGGTATCCATTTAGCTTCAGATATAACGGGATTTGTCTGCAATGGGAAGCTGGGCAGAATAAGGCCAGCCAGCCCTTTGAGGGTATGGTTAACGCCCTCACCATAATGCAGGCGGTGCGAGGGGCCGGAGCTGTGGTTCCAGGTCACCATGTCCAGGTGAGGGTCACTGCCCCACGGGGGGGGTCAGAAACACGAAAGCCCTCCGAGACCTGCTGCCCACTGCAGCCCGCAGCCAGGCTCCCCTCCGGAGTCCCCGAGGGGGCAGAACGCTCGTTAGCCCGGCCAACCGGTTAACAACCAGAGCTGCAAGCGGCCGGGGGTGGCGGTGGTGTGCAACGGGTGTCCCAGGGGAGGGGGACAGCGATGCCGGGGGTGAAACACGGGGGCCCCTCCTCTCCCCTCGGGGTTTCGGCCGCCCATGGCAGCGGGGTACGAGCAGCCCGGCCCCCCCCGGCCCCCCCGGTTCTCACCCGCCGCCGCTGCCGCCGGTCGCTGCGGACGCGGCCGTTGCCGGGGCGGGGCGGTGGCGCTGGGCCGTGCGGGGGGGCCCGGGCTCTGCGCTCGGTATCGGGTGTGTTTGGAGCGTCCCCAGCCTGTGCCCTGTGGGAGCACACATCACACCGCTGACAGCTCCCACGGCAGTCCCGCCAGCCCACAGGGGCTGGGAAATCTGGGAAGCTTCGCTGAGTCCCATACAAACCGGAGCTGGTGGTCGTGGCGAGGATGTTACAAATGCGATCCAAGATTACCCGAAAGGCTGAGCAACAAAATAATGCGTGCGAAGAGGCACAGATTAAACAGAAAGATCGAGTGTTTGAGGCTTCCTTTGTGAGTGTCGGAGATCGGGAGTTAGGCTTTGGCAGCAATGTGCCTCTTCTCTAGGTGTGGCCTGATTCTGCCACTCAGCTCCGGAGAGGACAGTGACACCGCCTGTGTGCCAAGCCGGTGTTTAACACAGCGGGGGTGTCAGCAGCCTTGCAAAGCCGGCCACAAACACTGGCCTCACACTGACCGTATTCTTCCCGGGAACATATCTTCAGGGCTTTTGAGATCTTGAAAAGCAGAAGTGAGAGCAATATAAAGCTAGAAATACTTTCTCTTGCACCGATTTCCATGCACATATTCAGTTCGACTTGAGAGAACCAAACTGCACCCACAGAAATAGCCCTGCTTAGTTGCCTCCACAATTTTGAGCTGAGCCTTCAACGAGCTATCACCACCGAGGTCTTTAGCCTACCTCACGCCTAATGTAATACAAATGTCATGTTTTGAAGACTTCACAGTCCAGTGGAGTCCAGCGGTGTCTGCCCAGAGTCATTGATTCCCAGAGACAGCGTTGCCCAAGTATTGCAGTCAGTTGTTGAACCGGATGCAATCATACACTGAAAACAAGTAATGTCGGCTGATAAAAATAGCTGTATTAACTCTTTATCTACCTTAGCATTTACTTCCACGAGTGTAGACATTAGCATGTGTTTCCATGGGGTGTGCAGTTGCAGTTGTGCCTCAAATGCCATGGAGTAGCTGACTGCATGGAGGGTAAAACACCTATATCCAATCCCATACCCGTTCCCACTCCCCTTCTTCACATCTGAGGGAGGGGATGGCAGAAGGCACAGCTTCCTGCCCTTAGTGACTAGAGCATCATCCTACCAGCAAATCCCAGCTGCCCTCTATATCCCTCTAGCTGCCAGGTCTCAGATTTCCCCCAGACAGCGTGATGGTGGTGTGCATTATCAGCTCTTCTGTCTTTGCCTGGAGTTTGAGGACAATGTAACAGCAGTTGAACTTGGTATCACAACAAATAAATAGGAGAGGATCCAGGTCCTTCAGTGTCTTCTGTGGGAGGAACATACCCCACATGGCATCTTCTGTGGCTAAGGTGAGGTTTCAAGTGCTGTTCTGGAGACAGAGCTACGGCTGTAGGGTGACAATGCATTTTAATGTCCTAGGCATGAAGGACAAGAAACGTGTTATCCTACCTGGCTTCTCCCACTTTAATATCTTAGTCTCTTTGAGGGTGTTTGTAAAGACTTGCTGGGAGAAGAGCCATGTGGGGGTGAAGGCAGCACCATGACATCCTGGGAAGGGAAGAGAAGGGAAAATCCTTGCTTTTTTTGGCTATGTCTTAAAGCTCACTCAGCTGGGTGTGATTTCTGGAGCTGTGGCACCAGAAGCTCAGGCTTTGTCAGAAAGCTCCAAACTCCTCCATCCACAAATGGTCTTTCATAGCATGTCCAGGGAGAGAGACTGTTGGCCTGTATGCAGTCTGTGTGCTTCAGGGACCTGCAGAAATTAAGGACCAAGCTGCCCATCCATGGCTGACCTGGGGAGCTCCCTCTTTTGACCCAAATATCCAGTCTTACATTTCCCTTCTCAGCTGTTGCCCTGGTTTCTTTCAGTAACAGGCTCCAGCAAGGAGCAGAGCTTGGCTTCTCTCAAAGAAGATGCTGGATGAGGCCCCTCTCAATCTAGGAATCTTCCACTTCAAGGTGAGCAGCTGAGAGAAGGAGATTCAAGGGGAAACCTCACCCCAGCAGCTCTGGGGCAAGGAGCACAGCACCAACAGTGACTGTGCTGGTTGTTTCTGGGACAGGGACTATTGCCAGGCATTGCCTAGTGCCAGAGTAGGAGAGGACAGTGCGTGGACACAGAAAGGTGCCTTTTTCTCCTCTGGCCTGCTTTGCCCAGCCACCAACACAGCCCACAGCCAAGCAGCTCTCCTCTAATCTGCTTCCTGGTTCCTCCCTGGTGGGGTGGCACCAGCACCAGCTGTCTCCTCAGGGACTGCACAAACACATCTGGTGAGGTTTTGCCCATGGCAGGCAGCGGCCTGTTTGCTCTCAGCAGCAGCTGGAGGTAGCAGGAAGGGAAGGGGATGGAAAACCACCCTCTTTGCACATGTCCCCCTGTTAGTACATCTCCTGCAGCCCACTTTGTCCTCAGATCATGCTGTGACAGCCAGAAGTCACTGTACCCGTTCAGGATATCATTCTATTTAAGTTCTTTACACCATGTGAGGCAGCTTCTCTAGCTGATGCCTTCAGCGAGGCAGCCCCCATCTGTCAGATGCAGTTCATCTCTCTGAGGGGAAGAGCTGCGGGTACAGCTGAAGGTCAGGTTTGAGAGAAGGCAGTTGGTGTTTGATATCTGCCTGACACCAAAGGGATTCACTGGGGCAGCAGCCAGCAAGGTCTGTCCTTGGCACTGGGGGAGTCCTCTTGCACAGGTGGCTTCTACCCTTTTTCAGTGAGGAGCACAGAAAGTTGCCCAAACGGGGAGTGGTCAGCTGATTGAGGATGCTAAGGAACAGGAACTGGCTCCAAAGCCCTGTGTCCAGGCTCTCCGATGGCTGGCCCTCTGCAGCTCTTGCTGGGAAACTGCTTAAAAGCACCTAGTGTCTGCTGGAATCATGGGGGAAGCAGCAAAAGAAACAGCATCCTGGAAGGAGGAAAAAGCCCCCTGCACGGCTGGCACTGGAGGATGGCGAGCAGGATGCTCTTTGTGCTGCCACTCCTCCCAAAGCTGTCTGCTCTCCTTGGGTCCCCGCAGGAGCTGTGCAGCTGCTGACAGCTATTAATAGGTAGGGAGAACGTGGGCTCTGTCTCCTACAGCTTCCTGGGATGAATGGTAATTACCCTTAATTGGACTGGATTTGGTTCCACCACCTACCTTCCAGCCCCCTTGCCTGCGCTGGCAGGGGGAGACCAGCCCATCTGCTGCCTGTGCCGGCTCTGTGGGGAGCAGGGATCAGCACTGGGAACAGAGTCCCATCTCCCCAGGACATCTCACAGGCCTTGCCCGTGGATGGTGGGCATGGGGAGGAGCAGAGCTAGCAGCTGGCAGGCTGCAGGCATTTGGCTCACCCTGGTCTTTCCAATGGCGCACAGGAGCCCTGCAGGGAGTGAGATAAACAATCCCACCAAAGCCTGATGGTGCAGATGGGTTGGATGCTCTCTCTTTGAGTTTAATTAAAGAAACAAGACAGAAGAAATAATGAGGGGCTCTGACCTGTCATTATGGTTGGCATCCCCACTGCCATGCATCACACGGTTCTGTGAAAAGGGCATCCTTTGCTGCCAGTGCAGGATACAGCAGGGCTTGTCCCCCATTTCCCACAGGGCACAGCCCAGCTTCAGTGGGGTTAGTCAGGATACAACCTGCCCAAGGGCGTGTTATTTCCCTTATTATGCCACTACACCTCTGGCCTGAGCTCTGAAACAGGAAGTTTTCTTTCATCCAGGTTATTTTAGGCAGATGCAGGAATAGCGCAGGAGGTTTTCTTCATCCACTGAGGCTGCACCTCCCAGGAATCACATCCCAAGAAGACGGAGGCAGAACTGGATGCCATTAGATCTTTCTTGTACATCTCAGACCCTGGCTCTGGAGCAGAACACCCTCTACCTGAGATGCTCGGTAAGGCTGCACTTCACTAACCCCACCTCTGTGCCATCCTGCCCGTCTGAACAGCCACAGTGTCTCAACAAACCCTTGCTGCTCCTCCAGAACTTGGATTTATCCCTGCCTGGTTCAGCTCAGCAGCTGGTAACACTTTCCACTGTGGGAACCCCCTTCTTTCACTGACCCTTGCTGCTTGTGGCAGGGAGAGAGGGAAGGGGCAGTCGCACTGCCTCATCCTGCCAAGCTGAAGCTCCCCAGACAAGGCAGTTTCATTTACCTCTTCTTAGGTTTTAATTTCTTTTCCCACATTGTGTGTTTGCTCTTGACTGAATCACGAAAACCCTCCTGCAGGCGGGATCCGTGCCTAGGGACCTACTGGCTCCCGTTAGCAAACGCCTCCCTCCTTGCTGCTGGAGCCCTCTCTCTGAGATCCCTCCAACGTCAGGCCAGAAGATTCAGGTCCCTCTGCTGACTCCCACTCAGCCCAGCGTGTTGCATCCAAATGCCAGATGGCACACTAGGCTCAGGCAGGAGCGGTGCCAGGCTCTCCTCCCTTTCTCTCCACCCTTGGGTCCACAGAAAAGAGGCGGAGAACCAGCACAGCCAGGTTCCAGACTGCCGTGTTTGCTACAGCTTCCCTGGTCTTCAGCCCCACTCACTGGGGGATTGACACGGGAGGTGCTGGTAGAGCCCCAGCGTGCCAGGGAGGAGAGGACCTGCTCCAAGGCTGTGTCCCCTGTGCCCAGTTTCCTGTGCTAAGATTAACAAGCAATGCCCAGGACTGGAACACAGCCGCTGCTTCCTCTGTGCTCTCACACCCCTGTTCCTTTCCTTCCTTGTTGGAAAATACCTTGTTTGGCCAGGGTTGCTCACCACCACTGGGTAACTGTCTGCAGAGTTCTGAAGGTTCAGCAAGCTTCTCTCAGCCCCTAACCCCCCCTTAATGAAATGAAGAGGAGGAGAGGAAAAGCAAAGCAACTGTCCTGCCTGAAAGCGTGATTTCGAAGCTGTGGGCAGCAGAAACATCCTATTTTCAGTCTTTGGGCAGCAAAACAGACTCAGGGAGGATTTGCTCAGATTTTCCCAGCCTTTCTGCTTCAGATGGCTGCGTTAGCAGAATATCTGCTGCTTTTGGCTCAGAACTGGGTGGCCCCTAGAGCAACCCCCCCTTTTTGGTAGGGACTCAGACACTTTCTGCTGGCTCTTCTTGATACCCTGAGATGGGCATCTCCATTAACACTGCCTGAGCGCTAGGATCTCCACTTTCACTACTGTGTCACAGTAACCCCCACAGATCCTATCCCTGGAGCATGTGTCCCCTCTCTGCCAGGCTGCTGCCACTCAGCTCCTTGGAGGGCAGGGGAAGACACCTCCCTGAGGTGTCCAGGAGGAGAGATGCACAGAAACATTGCTACCTGCAGCAGGTCGCACCACTGAGGATGTAATCAGTATAGAAACGCTGGCCACTGGATGCTTTTCCTTGCCCTTCTCCTCTGCTCCTTTATTCCTATGAAATGGGGTGCCGGCTGTGCCCAGTTCCCCTCAGATGTGCTGGTCATGTGCCTCCCTGCCCTGGCATGCGGTTGCTGGCTGCAGGGCTCTCTGGCATGGATGGCATCCCCTCGCTCCATAAACCTGGCAGTGGGTGCGTGAGCCAGGCTGGGGCACCATGTGGGAGAGCAGAGCTGGCTGCGTTCTCCCTCGGAGGAGGGAAAGCATCTAGTCAGTGACTTCTATTCCTGGCTGGGCTTGTTGCAGCCTTCACGACATTCAGAGCAGGTGTGAAGCTTTTCCCTTCCCAGGCTGGGGATGGGAGCTAGTGGGAGGTTGTTTTCCAGCACTTTCATGGAGATAGTCTGTTGGTTTTGCATGGTGTCTTTTTTTCCCCACAGTGATCCGTGCTCTGACTTTTAGCTTGTGACTCTGCGTCATTCCATTCCCTGCCCCAATTTCCACCTCTCCCTGTTGTGCTGTTTTGATAAACCCAAGGTGCTCGGTGCTTGCAGTCAGGGGTAAGAGGTCTTGAGGGATGCAGTGGGGGATCAGATCCTACAGCACAGGCTGCGCACAGGGAGATTTTTCAAGAAGGCCAGGGCAGGCAGTGCAGCATCTTTCCCTCGTGGCCACCAGAAAGCAGCTCAGAGGTTCAGGAGCTTTGTTAGATTTGAAATGAGGGCATTGTCCCTTCTTGCCTTTTTTACTCTCAAGCCCAGCTTGGCTGTGACACCTGTTGCAGAGGTACACCTGGTATTCCTTGCAGGGGCCACCCCTTCCCTTGAAGGCTGGGAATGCTCCTCAGGGCCTGGTCCACGGAAGAGAAAGCCCTGCGGGTAGGGGTGTGAGCTCTTCCAGCACCCCTGGGGCTGCTGGGCTGCATGGAGGTGGGGGTACCTGGGGAAGAAGGTGCTATTTCCACCTCTCAGTGTTCCCCAGCAGCAGCTCCATACATCCTGCATCAGCATTTCCAGAGCGTGGAATGGGTGGGCAGAAGGGGAGCCCCATCCACAGCGTCGCAGCAAGGGCAATGTCGGGGCGGACGCTGATGGAAGAGGACAGCCCGGGCGCTTGCACGCCACGGGCTGCTGAGTTGCTGCTGTCCTTTAGTGCCCTTTTCCCACCCCAGCAGATCCCGGCACCGGCAGGGCTAGGAGCTGCCATCTGCCATCACCGTCCTCCAGAGCCACGCTCCATGACAGATCCGCTTCCCCCTGCTGCTGCGCCCGGCTCCTGGGCGCTCCCAAGCCCCGCAGCGGGGTGCTGGGGCCATGGCACAGCCCCGGCTTCCTCCGTGCTCCCATTCAGGGCTTGGCTGCTGGAGCAGTGCAGCCCGAGGCATTACACTCGTGCTGGGAGGGCTGGGTGAGCGCCGCCGAACGCCTCCTGCTGCAGCTCTCTGCCACCGCTTTGTCTGAACGTCTCTGCCGTGCCTGGCAGCACCGCACCCAGCTCCAGGAGAGCCATCGGGCTTCCCCCTTGTGCCCTGTCACCGCATCGTGATTGCACTGACAAAGGGCCCTGGGTTCAGTCCCAGCACGCTGCAGGCTCTGCTTGCTGAGCTGGGCTACCTGCAAACTGCAGCTTGAGGGCTTGTTCAAGGGCCCTTGAAACCCACAAGAAACGACCTGGAGTCCTCCCAAGGACAGCGATGTACCAAGTCCAGCTGCTGCCTCTGTACCTGGCCTGTCCCCAGGTTATGCCCTGTGTTGCTTCCACCAGGCCAGTATGAAGCCTTCCATCCCTGATTTCTAAGTCCAGCTGTGCCCCTCTGTTACAAGGCCTCTGGGGCCAACAGGTTCTTCTCAGTAGTACTGCAGCTTGGTGGGACTTTCCTTCTTCTACTTCTCTGGCTGGACTGATGCTCACCCAGGTGAACTGGAGACACCAGCCACAGAGACCTCGCTTGCTGTTTTCTCAGCAAGAAACTGCCAGCTTTGGTAACTCCCCAGTCCTCAGATGTGGACAAGGGGTCTCTTCTCCTGGAGCCTGACTCTGGCAGGGAATGGTGGTGCCCGTAGCAGGGACACTGCAGCCATCACATCCCGTGCTGCTGCTCTGGGGCTGTGAGAGTCAGCAGCTCTTGGGTTGCTCTCAGGCAGACCAGCCCTCTGCAGAGAGCAATCCTGGCTCTCTGGGCCTTTGGTCTGTTCCAGGTGGGTGATTCCTGTGTTTTGAACAAGGCAGGGGAAGAAAACTGAAAGTCCAAGTGAGCAAAGCAGCCAGACTGAGCCAGGACACGTCAGAGCTGCCTCTGTCAACACCGTTGCTGAGGCAAGCAGGCAGGCAGGTCCTTAATTATTGATGGTACTTATAAATAAATGCTGGGGCAGGGAGAGGAAGGTTACAGAGGAGCAGCTGCTGGGAGGGGGAGGGAACCTGAGAGCTCACTTGCTTTAAAGGTCATTCAGTTTGGCATCTCTTGCCCCTTTCTCTGTAAAACTCGGTGATATTGGATTCAATGGATTATCTTCCTTGTGTGTCTTCTTGCTTCTGCCTAACCCAGCCAGATGAGAGGACGAGGAGGAAGAAGAGGGAGGAAAGACATCTGCAAGAGGGGGCAGTGAGGGAAAGAAAGGGGAGGGAAGGAAATGCCATCAGAAATGTGGGACAAACAGACAAACGAGGAGACAACAAAATTAGTAGAGCAGCAAATCCCAACCCAAGTGTAAATAATTCTTCACCATGTGAAAAGAAGGTCTATGTAGGCTCAGATTCATCTTCCCCTTCCTGGGGCTTAAGCCCAGGAAGCGCATGAAATGAGGCTGGACAAGGACTAGAAGGAGACATAACGATCTTGAGTGGGGACTGGAATAGTAACCCAGTGTCTGTGTAGCCTCAGGCACTTGGGGTGGAGCATCCCAGGAAGACCGGACTATCTGATGGCAATAGCTCTGGGATAGGGATCCCACAGCCAGCTGAAAACACAGGAAGGACTTTGGACTGGAATCACAGAAGGACTTAGAGGTTGACAGCCTCCATGGGAGTCTTAAGTGACTGTGGATGATGGGGCTTCACAACTTAGTCTGAAGCTCCCAAGCTTGCAGAAGTGACACACAGGCGTTGGGTGCAATATGGGCTCAAGCAAGATGGAGCTCCTTTCAGCCTCTCCAAGAGCACACTGCAGGACATGGTCTCCTTCCATCCCCTCTCCAGTCTCAAGGGAACCATTGCACGTGGTGGGCAGCAGCACCCCAATGTCCGGGGCTGGACATGGGTGTAGCTTTGCTCACCTTCCGCTGGGAGCCTGATCTGGTTGCATGAGGGCAGCCTGTAGTGAATGCCGCAGTGCGCAGTTGTCTGGATGGTGGATCTGGATGCAAGCCGGGTGATATGCTGATGTCCTGGGACTCCTCCAGTAGGCTAAACCCCAGAATGACATAAATCAATCAAAATTCATCCCTTGATTTCCCTCCAGTGGGCTGTGTGCAGCTCCGGAGGGTGGGCTGAGCAGCAGGGTGCTCCTGACAGCTGTAGGGCTAGCGGTGGAGCTGGTGGTGGGGAGGATGGAGAGGCAGTCCCCTTCTCCCAGCGCTGCTGCTCTCTGGAGTAGAGGTGTCTGTGCTGCAGCTGAGCAAATCGCGCCTCCCGGCAAGCGGCAGAAAACACAGCTGCAATCCAGGCTGACTGCAGGGAGCCGGCTGGTTGTGAAGGGCACGCAGCAGAGGAGAGCGAGCTGCGGGATCCCTCCTGAATTGCCTCTGCTGCCTCCTTGGGCTGTCGGCTCCCCGCTGCGGACAGCGTTCTGCTGTGATGGAAACGTGGTCCAGCTCCAGCAACGCTTCCCCGGAGCCGGGAACCCAGGGACAGAGGGGGGATTTCAGCCATGGGCAGCTCCTGCCCTGCCCACATGCCCTAACGCTCCTCCTGTCCCTCAGCTGAACACCTCTAGTGCAGAGCCATCCCCTCCTTTCCCAGACAGCTGCGGTGCAGAAGGTGAGGCACCACCAGCTCCAGGTGGCCCTGAGCTGCCCCCGCGGGATGGGATGTCCCAATCTCACCAGGGGTGCTCTGGGTCTGCGGTTCGCTACTGCAGCCTTGTGTGTGCCGTGCATGGGTGCTGCATGGCCTGAGTGCCTGGCTGCTGTGGGAGAAGAGAGCAGTGTGTGGCTCAGCTCTGCTACCACCGCTAAGATCCCAGCACCTCTGCGGAATGAGTCCCGGGATGCAGCAGCCTGCCCCAGGCCTGGGTGGCAGGGGTGCCCAGGGAGAGCTGGGCTTCCCTGTGTGGCACCCTCTCACTCTGCAGCTCAGGCTATTGAGAGTGATGCTCCTGCAGCAAAGTGGGGTGAAGAAAGGCAAGGAAGTACTTGCTGCTCTCCTTTTGCTGAAGTCAGGTAGTTATTTGCGATTGGGGCTGGCAAGCCCTCGCGTTGCACGTGCCCTTAAGGGACCTCGGGGTCCATCTGGACTTACGGAGGTGTTGCCAACCTGACAGCACCTGCTCACAGCAAAAATACCATTGTCTCTTAATGAGTTTCCCGCTTCCTGCCGTCCCTTCTGCGGGCGTGTGTTTGGAGTTGCCAATGTGGGCCCAGGGTACTACTCGCCCCTTGGGTCCTTGATGACTGTAAGAGAATGTAGGCTACTATTCTGGCCAGAGAACTATATTTAAACCCTGTGTTTCAGTCCCCAGAGCCCTCCCAGCTGAGCGCTGCTTGACCTGCCTCTAAATACAGAGCATCCTGGGCAGAAACGTGGCAGCTACTGTGCTATGGCACAGGGTGCTAATGCACTGTCCTTGTGTGGCAGGGAAAGGGGCGGACAGGATGTAAGTCTGTGCAATGGGGGGTTCATCAGAAGACCAGCAGGAAATGCTCTCTTCCAGGACCAGTGATAACCTGGTATGGCCACAGCCCAAAACCCAGAATTGCTACTGCAATGACCCATTTACCAGGCTGGGGGGATATGGGCACCACGGGTGCCTCCACAGAACTACTCTTTTGTAGGACAGCATCCTTTTCCACCTCCAATTACAGAGCAGGTTTAGTGCTGCTGAGCTCATGAGATGGAGTCAGATCATGATTTGGTTATGCAGTGACCTCGTAAATCCTTGCAGGCTCAGAAAGAGGAAGGGAAATTCTGAATTCCGTGCCCAGAAAGGTCAAGAGCAGCAAATGAGAAGAAAGAAAATGAGCTCCAAGCTGAAGGCTCCCTCCAAGAATGCCCTGGCTGAGGCAGGAAATGAATAGCACCATCACAGCAGGCTGCAGCCCCTTAAGGGGCTGAGCAGAAGTCTAAAAGGGGTCAGTAGTTTTTCAACTAAAAATCAGGCCAGAGGGGGTTAATTTTGTGAGGCTACTGCTGGAGAGCTCACGCTCTGCTTTTGTAGCATGGTGCAGGAGCTGCTTAACCCAGTATTCCTCTCCTCCTCCTCACACCTACTCTCCAATACCGAAATGAGACATCATCTCCTGTAGCAGCTATTAATATAGCAACACAAAAAGCACCCTGGGAAGGTGCTTTCCCAGTAAGCTAGAGCACCCCTGCACCTCCTCACACCTGGTACCACTGTGGCCCAAGTGAAACACAGGAGCTGTGCAACACCAGGAACTAATGCTGCTTTCAGGTGACAGCATGAACCATCCCCTGGGACTCCACAAACCCTACACGAGCCTTGTTCCAAGGCCGTGAAACACTGAGCTGGATGTTCCAACTCTCTCCTGTGTTCAGGTGCCTTGCAGGCATGTTATGAGGACCTCTGCCTCCAGAAACAAACTTGAAAAAGCACTCAGCTGGCTCTGCTACAGCATACAGGAACAGGGGCAGATCTGGGGTGAGCAGGGGGATGGCTGAATTCTTGGCAGCAGAACCTTGGCTCACAGTCCCCTTTGCAGCAAGCCCTGCTTTAAGCTCCCTAGCTGGAAGCAGCATTTACTGAACGAAAGGCTGAAGGCCTATGCTCTTGCTGCAGCTGTCAGTGCTTTGGGGGAGCAGAGGAGGGCAGTGGGGAGCACCACCGGCCCTTAAGGCCTCCCCATTCCTTCTGCCTCCGAGTGCTCACATTTATGTCTGACACTTATCCAAGTGCAAAATCAGCTCCTGGCACTTTGCAAAGATGAGTAGGAGCCACATGAAGCGTTAGGGACAACATACGAGACTGTGGGATGGACAGCCACTGACATAGGGAAGAAATCCCCTTGTTCTCTAATGATACCATCAAGTCCACGTATCTTTTTCCCCAGGCACACTGTTCACTTGAAGAGGAAGGGGAGAGGAGGCTTTGCTCACAGCAGCTATCCACCCTCTCCCCCTCAAAGAGACAGCTGAAAGTTGTAAGTCTCTCATTAGGAGACTGAGCCATTCTCCACTACATCCTCACTAATCCATATTTATGTGACAGCCATTTCCTGCTCCCCATCCATCAGCATCACTGTGCTTCCACCTCTCCTCCCCCTCTCCCCAAAAGCTTGCAGCTACTGCCGCCTCCACCTCCCTCCACAGTGCCAGGCAACCCTACCTGCTGGTGAAATCTATCCCTCTGGGGCTGCTGCTGCTGCTGCTGCTGCTGCTCACGGGATGAAACCTGCTTGTATCACTATCCTGTTGCACTTTTGCCTCAGCTACAGTTTGTGATCTCTCTTCATTTAGGTCAATACTGCATGTAAAATAACGGTGCTTTGGCCAGGAGCTCAACATATCACTAACAATGAGTTGAGTTTGCTGGGTCTGCTGATGCTTGTGACAAACAACCATTTAGGAGAGAGACCTGCTCACCTCAAGACTAAGGAGCTAAGTGCTGCAGGGAGTTCCATGCTGCAACACAGCAATCCCATTCACACAGCTCACCACATCCGTGGTGGTTTTTAGGTAGGTGCTAGTAAGGAAGAAGCCAGAAGGCAGTGTGAGAAGGAGTTACAAGGGAATGGCAGGAAGAAACAAGGGTAAGAACATTCATCCAAAGCAAAGAGGTGGAGGCAGGGACGATTAGAAGGTGCAGCTAACAAGAAACATCAGGGGACTGGACACTCTCTACCCTTTAATGGCTTTAGGATAACACTGTGCCATCTGCCTATGCTCTCACAGAACATTTGTGCCGGTCTTGTGGCAAGAACCGCACTCTTCCAGGAGAAGCAGGACCTGCTGTTGCAACCCATGCTTTCTCAGGCTCAATCCCCATACGCTCATGCTGACAACAGGCAGCATTGTTCTGTCAGTGGGATCAGGAGTGGGGTCTCTGCTGATCCTGGATGGTCAGAAATCTAGTTCTCCAATGCACTGGTTGCAGCAATGCTCAGCGTGGGAGCTGTTAAACCTTTCAGATCAGCAGGATATGTGTTCTGCATCAAGTGTCCACGTAGCTTGCAGCTGGGGTGCATACAGCTGTCCTGCCACCAAAGCATCACAGTTTACTCTGAGCAAACTTCAGTGCAGTAGTGAGGGCTCCCTGCATGCCCTTGGCATTTCCACTGCCCTTAGCGACAACGGGAGAGCCTCCTGCCTTCCCTTCCATCTGTGCACAGACAGCCACAGCCCAGTCAGCAGCAGAGAACACAGGGAGGCAATTCTGGGGAAAAGACACAGAACAAAGTCATTTAGACTGGTGAGCACTCTGCAATCTGGATAAAACAAGGTAACAACATCCTCTCCTCACCCAGCCTGGGCCCTCCCTAACTGAGGCAGTCATGACTGTGAGGACAGAAAAGGCTGAACTTATACGTTAATACTGTTTGCCCCTGGGGAATACATGTTTACCCCTGGGCAAACATGGCCTGGAACATCTAGAGATATCTGTGCCCAGCAGAGACTGAAAGCTTATCTGGTCCCAGTACAGTCATCTCATGTCCTCTCACTGTGTGATTACCCTCCAACACTGTGCAGAATCCCAAGAAAAGCCTCAATGGGGACCTGCTGAGTAGCAGGTCCAATCGCTCTTTGTGGGCAGGGTTATGCTTACCTTGGACACCTGACAGGCACAGAGCACCTCACCAGAAGCCTGAGGACTCAGCAGCAGGACTGATGAGCCAGGAGACTTGTCACACAGCTGGTTCACAACCTTCATGAGGATCTAGGAAAGGCAGGGAGTAGAGGGGTCAGGCTACAGCAAAGGTAACTGGCATGCAGCAGAAAATGTGCCCAGCAGGTCCCTCTTACTGCATGCAGCACCTGAGGCCAACAAGAATTACCCTTGCAAGAATTACAAGCGGATTACTCACAGAGAGGGAATCAGCTGGGACAGTATCAACGATGACAGGTTGGCTGCAATGTTTTGCTAGCAGGTTTTGTGCCTTCTCTTCCGCCTAGAAGAGGAAACAAACAGCACTTGAGGGGCTACAGGTGGCAGAGTGGGCTGGATGGGGATCTATGCATGCAACATATATATAAAGGGAATGGAAGTGCTGCTCTGTGGGATAGAGGGGATATGTATGTCAACACCAGTCAAAATAGGACTGGCAGACTGAAATCTCCACATGGAGACCTGTACAACCCTCCTTCCTCAAAATCAAGCAGATATGAACCCCTGTCAAAAGTGGAATAGAGAGTGACTCGTTCACTCCCCAGCCTCTCTCCTGGACACACATTTCCATGTACCTCAGGAGGGCTTCTGTGGCAAGATGCTCCTTCTTTAAGAAAAAGATGTTTTTTGCTGAGAACACTAAGTGACCAATAAGCACTTCCAAAGGGCTTTTAATAATGCAATATCCATATGGCTGGGAGAAATGCTTTGTCCTGCCACACTCTTACTGTATAACTTCATAAATCCCACTGTCAGGGCCATCTCATCTTCTTCATGTATAAACAAGGAGACAACGCCTATCTGCCTGTTGGTGTTTGCTGAAAGTGCTGGTATGGGGCTCTCCATCCTCACAGGCAGACACACAGAGGGATTCTGCAGTGTCAAAAGCCCAGTCAGTCACTCACTGCATTTTAAATTATGACCCTGGTTAACGCTAGTGAAATCAGCCTAACACAGGGCTTGTGTTGCACTTTGTGTGATTGTACCTGCTTTCTAATGGGATCCTAGTGACCAAGTGGCTGTGAAGTGTGACAGAGACACCAGCTCTGCTATCAGCAGGCTGCAGGTTAGTGTGCTGCTGCCACGGTACCTGCTTCATCTCCAATTTCTTGACAGCTGTGTTAGCTGTTCGCTGCAGCACTTTAAGGATGGTCTCTAGTTCTTTTCTTTGCCACTGGGGCATTGCAGTCTCAGTCACCACCTGCAAGACAATTTGCTGTGTAAGGACACTAAACTGTACCTAGACATTATTTGCTAGTTCTCTGGGAAGTCAGGCTGGAGCCTGGCCTCTTCACAGACGCTCCTACACCCCTATGTGATCAGGCCCAGCAGTCACTGTGGTGTGTAGCTTTCTTTTCAGCTGGGCACCTAAAGCCCAGGAGCCCTCTTTCACTGCTTTACCCTCCCCACCATTGTCTTCTCTCACATTCCCTCTGGCAGCATGTCACCTGCAACAGAGACATCTAGACACTGGCAGAAATTTTTGTGATCAAAGAGGCAACAGCAGATAGCAACTTGCCCTTGCTATTGACCATGGTAAGATCTGAACCTGGAAGGAAAGAAGTCATGTGCCTCAAGTCTGTGCTGGCATCTTTCTGTAAAGAAATGTAATCCTTACTTTGGTCAACTGGCCCACTTCTTTGGAGAGGTTCTGCATCTCAGGAATAGAGGTGCTCCTCTGCTTCATTCGGAGAGAGAGAGAGTCCACTTCCATAGCCAAGCACTGGCCTACTTCCCGAGCCTGAGAGATGGAAAGAAAGAATGCGTCAAATGCAGCAACAGAAAGAATGAGCAGGGATGGAGAACGTGGGGAGGCAGCAGGGTCATAAGCACTGGAGTGCTCTCAGGATGTAGTGGGAAGACACCTACAGAGGCTTTAAGAACAAACGTCCTAAAAAGACTCTATTCAAAAGCTTCCCTCTAGACTTGCAACTGACACTAGACAGTCACACCTTGGGGGACAAGCTGTCGTGCATTCCTGCTTCCTCAGTATCTCACACCAAGTCATCAGGATTGCAATGAGAAAAACTTGGCAGCCCTGTTTACTTCTCAGAGCTCATTTTTCATTATCAAAATTATTCATTATCATATTTCATTATCAAGAGCAATCTTGAAACTACTGACTAAAGAAACAAAAGAAACACTAAAACTAAAGTGTTTTAAGTGTCATCAGCTGTTCAAGCGTATTTCCTGAGTTCAGCTGATCTTGGTGTATGTTTCTTATTGCTTTCCCCAACACCAATGCTACAATTAGTAATAACCTTCCTCCTCACACACACAAAAAAAACCTCAAAAACTTAATACAAGCTTTTTTCACCAGTGACAATCCTTATGCTTTGGAGCATTTCCTCCCTTCCAGATTTCTGTGCCCATGATGGTCCTGTGAGACTTTAGACCAGGACAGCAGAAAGTATATAAGACAAGCTGTGGACAGCGAGAATTGCTGTGTCCAGCTTGGACACACGTCCCTTGTTTCAAATCACTCACTCTCTCTGATTACTCTCCCCTGTCTAACACATGCACTCAGCTTGTCTTGGGGTCTCTCCAGGTCAGCACATCCAGCAAAGCATGCAGATGTGCCCTGCAGCTTTTCATTCCTCTGCACTAAGAAAAGCCTTCCAAGGGTCACAGATGCAGAGGGGACAATCAGCCAAAAAGCAACAGATTTGCAGGGGTGGGCTTTGCCTTTAGTCTTCCCAGTTCCACCGACAGTGAGTCACTCTTCCCTTCTGATTGTAGCCTTAAAGGAAGCAGGCAAACTCGTGGGGCCCCCTGACACTTCCAGATATTTAAAGGACAGTGTGATCTCAGAGACACAACAGCAGGTTTCTTACTTTTTTATAGAGACCAGAACATTTTGGAAAAAAAAAAGACTGAAGAAAAGAAGCAAAAGGGCTGTATGAATGAGGTCAGAGCCCTGTAATCATGAAGTACAAATCCAACTGTGATAGGCAGGAGGTGAAACCAAAGCACAAAGGATCACACCTTTGCGCACCTACCCAGGGATTGAAATTTGTAGTCCAGAGGAGATATGGCTAGGTGATATAAATATATATATCAAACAGCTTCCTGGTATTTTTGTGCCAAGTGCTTATCTTGGAAAAGGGGTCTGAGGCACAGAATGAAGGCCAAGGAGACAGGAGACTAGGATGGGGGGGATGGAGGTGAAGAGTGAGGTATGGCAACACAGCTGAGTTCAGGGGGGAAGAAGGAAGCCAGATCAGGTGCAGCAGGGACACTCCAGCCAAAGCATAGGGAAGCTAATTGTCTATGCAGGAACCTACAAAATTGATTCCTTTTGGCATTATCTCAACACGTCAGAAATCTCAGTTCCCCCTTTCTTACCTGTTTGGCTTGTCTCCCTGTCACTGCAATGACACGGCTAATCCCTTTAACAAGCTGACGCTCATTGATGATAGACAGATCTTCCACAGCTCCTGTTCGTAGAAGGTGCCTGCAAAGTCAGCAGAGAACAGAAAACAAGCTGCTCTCTGTGAACAGAAATCAGGAAGCCAGCTTTCCTTTTAGACAAGGCTCAAGTCCAGCAGCCCCTCACCAATCCAAATAGCTGCAACCTGTTCCCATCCCTAAAATCCTGATGGTACCCTGTCATGCAACAGACAGAAACTTGAGGCTACTCTAGAGGAACCTATGTGCTACCCACTCAGCAGGCTGCTGTCAAATGGTGCATAACAGCCAAGTTCTGCCTTACTTTCCTTCAGCAGTGGGATGAATTGGGATTTTTCTCTTCTACTTGGCTGCTACTAGATCTTGTAAAAAGCACTTTTTTCCTCCAACTCCACCATTCTCTTGTCAGGCCAGCTCACAGAGTGGCCAGTAGACTCCAGTCATAATGTATTTGTGCAGACACAGGGCACTGACAACCTCTCCTTTCTTTCTTGGCTCTTAAACACTGGGTATGAAAACAAGTACAGTGTCTTAGATTCTGTTACCACAAGTAATCATTTCAGCTTCACAACAATCAATCATCTCTGCTCCCATACAGTTTCTTATCCCAGTACTCCCACAAGAATGATCTCATGACTAGAAAATTGTTCATCTCCAGCTGTATCTACTCAAAGGCCAATTTGCTCTTGTTTGGGTTTTTTGTGTGTGTGTCAGCATTGTATTGAGATTAATTAACTCTCCTTTGACTCTCATTACTGCTAAAAGCAGAAGAGGGCAAAGACGATTAATTAAAATAATCAGAGTGGTCTGAAGGTCTGACAACCCTCCCAGATCTTCTGCTGGGTTCCCAGCTCTCCTGCAACCCCAAAGCTTTGTAATGCTGGTGTAACTGGCCACACACTCCTTTTCCACACTTTGCTGGTCCCTTGCTGCTTCCAGATTGGTTTCAGACTATGAAGCAAGGAAAAATGCTTTGCATTTCACTGGGGTTTTCTCAGCCTGGGATTTCCAAAGCTTCATAACTAGCGCATCCTGTCCTCACAAGATCTTTCTGGTGAGGAAACTTAGCTGCACAGGGACAGAGACGGGAGCTTGCAAGAATGTCTCTACCTCAGCCACTGGTGCCCACAAACATAACTTCTGACTGCAAGCAAAAGCCACTTACGTCCCACAGCAGAGCTCCACAGAGGTCTGCAATGCAGCCTCAGAGTCGCGGGTCAGCACACTCTCCACAGGGACCCCCAGGGACACTATCCTCACTGGATCTGGATACCCCTGACAGAGGAGACAGGCATCAGCAGCTAACAACATGGTCCTTCAGGAGCACTTAAACACTTAACTGCTTGCTTCAGGTGTCTGCCTCATTTTTCCCCTGTTCTAGAGTAGCCCCAGAGTCAGGGGAGCACTGCTTTTTCCCCACTACCAAACAGTAAAGGGAGAAAGAACAACTGGGTGACACACAAGCTTTTGGTCAAGAAAAATGAGCAGAAAGCCTGTGCATCACCAGCCTCCACAGTTTACAACACAGTGTCCCAAGATCTCATCTCTGTCCTATTTTCCTTCCTGAGTTTTGGGAGTCGTTTCCCTTGCAGAAACCCATTGCATCAACATCTCTTGTGACCCAGATGATCGCTGCTGAAGGAGAACGCTCATGAAGATGCATGCTGCCATCCTGGCATACCTCATTCACTGCACGGAGTCCCT
Organism: Pezoporus wallicus; assembly: GCF_028554395.1. NCBI lineage: Eukaryota > Metazoa > Chordata > Aves > Psittaciformes > Psittacidae > Pezoporus > Pezoporus wallicus. Next base: position 3,738,546 of record NW_026639660.1, read on the forward strand.
GAACTCTTCTTGCCAATGTGAGGGGGACCTCAGCCATATGCACAACCTCGTTTTGTTTGATCACATCCTGGACCACTTGCTCTACTTGCTGCAGCTGCTCCACAGTCACAGGGCCCTGAGGAAGTAAATCAGACACTTTCAAGGGAAGCCTCCTGCGAAGTATAGAACAAAGGAGGGAGAAGTGGGACAGCCCCCTCCAAGGAACAGCAAGGAACCATTTCCCCTTGCATCTCATCTTCCCTACTTTTAAAAGGGAATTGAGAGCATCATGACCCTCCCACCAACTCCTCCCATGAGGGATAAGGATTTTTGATACAAGAGAATCAATCAAACTCTTCAAGAGAGATGCTGCAGTGAGTGACAGGTTACCAGGGCCAGTGCTCAGTCTGATCCAACAGCTTTCAGCTCCTGACTGCTCTCACCTGGATGACATCAGGAATGTGCCACAGCCAAGATGGTGAATCTTTCAGACACCTCTACACTACTCAAGTAGGTCTCATGACTGGTTTTGCTAAGTCCTTTCCCTTCTGACCCTCATTAATCTGCTCAGCAAGCCCTGCTCAGAGTCAGGTCAATGCAAAGCAGAGCAGTCATGTCCAGAGAACCAAGTTTCCTTGCTCAGATAAACCACGACCTGTCTCTGAAAGAGTGATTATGGCAAGAGGAGAAAAAGCCCTGGGGAGAAGGCCAGCACTAGGATGTTGGTAGTGCTGAGAACAAGCAAACACAAGTCCAGAGTCACCTTGGTGTCAAAGTCGAAGCGCAGCTGCTCTGCTGTCACATGGGACCCTCGCTGCTCTGTGTGCTCACCCAGGACATGGCGGAGCGCGAAGTTCAGCACGTGGGTCGCGGTGTGGTTTGTCATGCACGCCAGCCGCCGGGCCTGAGAGCACAGACAGGTTGGCAGGGAGTGCTGGTTCTCCACAGCTCAGGGGAGCAGGGGTGGCAGGAAGACAGGGGAAAGGCTGCACATGAGGGAATGGGAAGAAAAACAATGGGTAGTACAGCTGTCAGATTAATTTATGTCACAGGGCAGATCTAACTTCTTTTGCCATGGGATCACCTCTGTAAAACAGCAAAGGGTAGGCTGGATACCTCTGGACAGACCAGTGGCTGATAGAAGATTAGAGTCACTTGTGAGGTCTCCTTCCCACTGCACAACATGGTGAAGAGCAGTCTCAGGAATACATGGGACAAGGCTCTGACATGCCCAGGTTACTCAGGATTCTCAAAGTAAGGCTGGGAAAAGGTTAAAAGCAGTGAGTTATCACCTCATCCACAAAGAGCTGCACTTGATCACCAGCACGCAGGGTTTCCACAGCAATGACCTCATGGACCACGTAACCACCACAGAGACGAACTGACTCTACAGGGAAGAGTATGTCCTAAGCAAAAAGACAGAAAGATGAGCTTTAGGACACAGGGAAAATCCAAATAGGTGCCTGCTTGATCTGACTGGGAAACACAACCCCCACTGATCCCTAAGACAGGGACAGGGTGGCAAAAGCAGGGAGAAACTTACTGTGCATGCAACCATAGAGTCTCAGACCTTCCCTGCATCCAGCTACTCACTGCACAACATGCTGAGGTTGTCAGCTTGCAGTGGATGGGCAGAAACATCACCAATGCTGATGAATCCTAACAAGGATGCTTGTCCATGAGAAAATGGACAGCAGATTCCAAGGCACTTGTCTCAGGCAGCCAAGGTGCCATTTCTACCTCACTGGGCTGGCAACAGAAACTTGATCCCCACTTCAGCTTGAGAAGTGCTGAGCAAGCCACTATCACATTCTGCAAGGCTAAAAAGGTGGCATCAGGGCCCAGGGGTGATTCTCAAGAGCTGGAATGTGGAAGGAAAAAAAGCTGCACCCCATGTAACTTCCCAGGAGAGGGTCAAAGTTTTCCCTCTGGCAAGGTTGAAGGAATATGCTGGGGAAGTGGAGGTCCTCCCTGATGCTTTTTGGAGGCATAAGAGTTTTTGCACAGGGTCTCGGGTGGGGCACTGCTTGCAGTTGTCCAGGACTGGCCAGAGATGTTACTCAGCTCACAGACTCTCTGGTCACTGATTGCCTTCTCTCTGCATTGCAACCTCAAGAATGCAGCACACTGAAGGGAGACCCAAGAAGACTTTACAGTCTTCCTCTGCAAGACAGAATTTCAAAGGGCTGACAGAGACAACCAGAGCAGCAGGTACACCTCTGTGAAGATACTGCTGCTTCTCATTCACCCTACCAACCCTGATGCAAAGCCAAGGGAACTCTCACAAGGCAACAGCTAGGAGATTAACCCAGCAAACCAGCCTATCATTTGGGGTATTCTGCCTGGCCTCAGGACTCACAGTGGCCTTGGGTTCAGGAAGCAAAGGGTCTTACCTGCTGCCCTAACCGTATCATGTAGCCTTTGTCACAGTCCTGCCCACCCTGCTCTGCATAGAAGTTAGTCCTGTCCAAGATGACACCACAGTGTTGCCCTGCCCCAACCTCCTTCTGGAGAGACTGATCTCTGTACAGCATCAGGACAGTGGCCTGGCATGGGCTGAACTCTGTCAGGAGAAAGAAGATGACAGCAATTAGTGCATACACCCTGTCAGATTGCAGCAGGAAAGGAGGGACCACTTCCCTGTGCCAACCCTGTCAATACCCAGTCTATTCTGAAAGCTGGCACTTTCCTTTGCCTTGGTAGGAGTGGAACTGCTGTTGGCAGAAAGCACAAAGGAGCTGTTGTTTGAAACTACATCACCCTCCACCTACTTAGTGACAGACCTGCTAAGTAGTAGGTGAGCTGGCAGGGACACCCAATCTAGCGCTACATGAGCCTGACAGAACAAGATGTGGCACAGACACATCTGCAACTCTCTACACTGCAAGCTTGTTACACCTGCCTGCCTTCTATGAAGGGATGAGAGACCTGGTGGACAAGAGATAACAGCGATATTGCCTTCCTCGATGCAGCAAGCTTCTAACATGCTCTTCTGTAGGCTCCTTGAAGCCAAATTTAGGCAATATGGGCTGGGTGGGTAGACCATAAGGTGGGTACTGGCTGGGCGGCTGACCTCACATAGAATTGCTTAATAGTTCAATATTCCTTTACTAGTAAAGCTACTTGGTGGCTGGTATTAGGGCATATACCATTTGAGACCGTTCTCTAATGACTACACACTACAAGATGGGATGTACCCATATCCTGCTTCTGTATGGCAATGAACTGCTGGGGACTGGTTGACACACTGAAGAGCAGGGCTGCTTTTCAGAAGCATCACAGCAGGCCAAACAAATGGACCGACAGAAACCTTGGGGTCCTCAGGAGCAAGCTGAACACAAGTCAGCAGGGTGCCCCTGCAGCAAGGAAGACTGACTGCCTGCCTGCTGGGCTGTATGAACGGAAACACAGCCAGCAGGTCAAAGAAAGTGGTTATTCACCCCTCTTTAGCATTTGTGAGACTGCATCTAGAGTGTAGGAAATTCCGGTTGTAAAGAAATAGACTTTTTCACACTGAGTGATAAAGAACGGGGAACAGAGAGATCTCTGTCACTAAAGACACTGAAAACATAAATAGAAAAGGCTCTGAGCAACTTGAGCTGACTGCAGCTAATGTTCCTTAGATCAAGATATCCAGAGATCCCCTCCAACCTGAATTATTCCACAATTCAGCGACTGAGGAGGTGAGACAGCTCTAGCTTGGAGATTTCAGCCAACGTCACTGCTGGGCTTTTTTCCTCCGTTATGCTCTTGCATGGATATATAGCTTGATTTGCCTCACTTTCTGCTTAGTGTGGTTGCCACCAGCACCCTGGGTGTGACGGAGCTGGCTGTACTCAGCTATCTCTAATGGTTTGTGACAGCCACACCACCACTTACTCTGTGGTTTAGCTTTATGCTTTCCCTAGAGCACCAGCAACCTCAGCTACCCTCAATGATAAAAAGCCTGCACTGGCATCTAGTGGTCTGCCAAAGAAATAGTAAGTGTGAGGCTTTAAACTGCCACCTAAACCCTTTGCATAATTCTTCATTCTTCCTAGCGCTCAGACCCAGAAGCCTAATTGCTGGGGACAGAGTCATGGCTAGAAGAAATAAACAGTCTCTTTTTCACCACTGCACAGTAATACCAGACCACAGCTCACAACCTTGTCACTAGCTCTTGTCACTGGGGACATACCAGCAGCCATAACAAAAGCACCTACTTTGGGATGAGGTACGGGGGCAGGGAAAAGATGTGGCAGCAAGGTGGACAGGTTTGAATCACAAAGTGCATGCTCTGCACGCATGAGGTTAGGCAGTAGAAGTAGTCTTGTGAGTGATTCTAGTGCCCTCAGGCAGAACTTGCCTTACAGACAGGACCTGGTCACTTACCATACTGCCCGTGCAGCCCAAGTGTGTAGGAGTACTTTGGAGAGTCATCAGTAGCAGGCACGTTGCTGCTCTGCAGCTGAGCCAGCGAGTGCACATCAAGGTGTGTGTTTGTGTCTTCCTCCTGTCCTGCCTGGGGGCCACGAGCCTTCCGCTACAGCAGAGAATCACAGAATCAACTAACTTGGTAAAGACCTCTAAAGTCATCAAATCCAACCATTACCCCAGGACTGCCAAGACCACAAATAAAGTGTAACACTGAGGGGTATGAGCAAATGATGGGAGATACCTGGGAGCACTCAAACTGATAACTGGAGCTATAAGGCTAGGAACAACTTCTTTACCTTCCTGGAAAAGGCTTGTTGAGATCCAAGCTGATGGAGCCTACTGCTAAACCAACCCCATTCCTTCAAACCCCACAAGGACTCAATACCACCCTGTACTAGTCTTGAGGCAGGCCATAAGCAACAGCTAACACAACCCTCCTGGCACAGCTTGCTGTGTAGTTGTGCAACATCTAGACCATTAAAACTCAGAAGACCGAGACCTTGAACGAATTACTACATGGGGGCGTGTGTGTGCATGTGTGTGTGTGTGGTGGGCAATGCAAGTCTTCCAGCACTACAGAGACCAAGGACATTTTGTAAACTCTTCATAAATCACTTATTGTTTGGGCTGTCTAAGCTGGCTCTGCTCTGGGTGAGGAGTTGGACTAAATGATTGACAGGACACTCCTGAACTATATAATGCTACGATAACCTTCACTCCAGCAACAGTCAGCATCATAAAACACTTCTACTGATCTGAAGAGAATCACCAGCCAACACCTCTCAATCCCACACCCAAAAGCAAAGGCATTGTGACCCCATTGAGGTTTCAGACCTACTTCCCCTTCAGGGAAAAGGCACATGGCCCTGTGGCGCATTCAAAGAGCCTCAGCAGTGACAGGAATTCTGCATCCGTGCTCACAGGCGAGAGGGAAGGCTCTGAATTATTTTGACAGAGTGAGTCTCCCTCTTACCTTCGCATCTTCCAGAGCAAGTTCACTAAAAGCAGCTGAATCCAAACTGATTCCCTTTTCTTCAAGCATCAAGTCAATCAGATCCAGAGGAAATCCCAGATTCCCATAGAGAGACCAGGCTACTTCAGCTGTAGGACAAAAGTAGGACATGAATTCTGTGTAAACACAGAAAGCAAAGGTATCTCAAGATTTGCTTCAACGGGACCAGTCTAATGTGTGCCTTGGTAACTGTATTCATATAAGAACTGTATTCATATATGTTGTGTTCAACCAGTAATGGGGAAGAAAAGCCATGCAGTTGCTCTTGCATGAGACTGAGTATTCATGATGCCCCACAGCCCTATTCCTGCTAAAATTTAGTGCAGCACATCTCAACAGGCAGCTGTGCTGGTTGGGTCCCCAGTTCCTTCTTTCAGCTGTGACTTGTAAGGACCTAGTTAACTGGCCAGTAAAGCAGCAAGGGAATATTTCTAATTTGCCTGGTGCCTAGTTTGTTGTGAGAACAAAGTGCCAGGAAACAACTGCAGTCTGGAGAAAGGAGCAACATCTGCTCCTCTGCCAGGGCTACTGAAAACAAGTGGGAGACGCAGATGTCCACCAGTTTTGACTGCAGTGCTTTGTGAGGGCCTGGATCAAACCATCTTTTAGTTCAGCTTGTCACAGGAGAGAGACTCACCTGGGAAGTTTGTGGAGGGCTCCATCTGCTGCACTGTCCGCTCAATGATGCGCCTCCCACGCTCAAGGGAGGACAGAAAAGCGGCTTCGTTCTCATTGATGATATCCATGATCTGCTCAAGGATCAGAAGGGTTAGCCACAACACCTTGGGAAGTTTCACAGCTCAGCTCAGCCCTGCTACAGTCAGCTCAAAGCAAATCAAGCAGGTGTCTAACACAGTGTCTGCTTGAACCAGACTTTTTGTTCTCTAAGTGTCCATCACAACATCGCTTTGATGCATTACTGAACAGTGCCAAAGTCACTGGGGCTCCTATCACTGTTCCTGTCAAGGAAATACTAAGCATCTGCCTGGGGAAAGTTTTAAGCTGACAAACGCTCCCTGTCAGACATTCATGTCTGTGATCCAATTAAAAACTGCATGGCTGGAACAGCCAGCAAAATTGCTCATCACAGTTGCTGTCAGCAGAAGCAAGCCAGGACTAGTCTGAAATCACCAATCCACTTTGGACAAAGAGTACCCAGGCTAGGACAGGCTGTACATGCACTCAACAAAAGTAGCTTTTTTAGAGCAACAGCTGCATTATGCCAGGACAAGCAGTCCCTGGTAAGCATCTAGTAGAACTCCTGCAAGAAAATCTGCCACAGATACCTCTCGTACCCCTGTGCTCCCAGCATGTCTCAGCCCACCATGCAAACATGGTTAGGGAGGAGTCTATACAAACTCTTTCAGCTAAGTCCCAAGGAAGGACTGACTTTGCCCAACAGCAGTGCCTCACAAAGATAATGAGAGATGGGGTTTCTCTCCAGGAGAGTCCGTATCACTTACCTGGTCTGTATTCTTTGTCAGCTCTGGATAAGCATCTCCCTGTGGAGTGAGCTTCAGTTAGTGATAACATCCTCAGCATCTTCCTCAGGGGATCTAACAGTGTGCTAAAAGCATTACAGAGGCTTCTCAAGGATGTGAGCGTTAAGGGAGCCCTAGCACACAGCTCCAGGGCCAGCAGCACAGGGGAAGAATCACACTTAGGACTTTCAGCTGCTATCTCTTGGCTCTCTCCCTGTGACCTGCCTCTGCTAGCCTCTGCATAGCATCTCTTGGCAAACACATCCATTCACCATAGGAAGAAAGCATCTTCTTTTAGGATGCTGTTAGTACTCACAGGGACCAATTTCAGATGGTTTAAACAAGATGTAACAGCTTGGAAGCCACTGCATTTAAGGAACAGTGTGTGCTTGCATACACTTACACACATACTTGTGCTGACAGTACCACTGGTCAAACAAGGGGCCTTCCCATCACAAATGATCAAGAGACAAGAGATTTTTACTGCTGTGATGCACAGCACCAGATACACCCTTTTGGCGCTTCAAGGTTCACATCCAAGATCATCTCCTGACAGCATACAGTAAAGGGACATGGGGCAGAACAGGCCAGGTATGATACTCTTTTCCCCCAGGGCAGCAGTTTTTACTCACCAGAACTTCCACTACAGTAGGCACCAGGGAGGCCAGGAGCCCAGGTGGAGCATGAAGGACTTCAGAGCAAAAGCGGACAGCCCTGCGCAGGATCCGACGTAGCACCAGCCTGAAAACAGGGCAGGATTTGCTGGACAGCCATGTAAGCATCTCTGCCCAGCTCCCACATCCAGCGTGCCACAGCTCCTCTGGCCTCATCTACTGCCACAGGCCAGCTGCTCTGAGCACTCTACATGCACCCAAGGATAAGCCTGCATATCAGAACCTCTCCCAGACTCACCTTCCTGCCTCCCCAAAGCTCATGCACTCCCTATATTGGGCCCACACCAGAACCTCTCCCCTGGCTATCCATATTCCTTTCTGGAGCAAACTCACTACACCCGATGCCATTTCCTTATGTTCTTACTCTGCTCCTGAGAAGCCGGGGTAGACGCCGTCAGTGATGCACACACACAAGGTGCGCACATGATCTGCCACCACACGGTAAGCCATATTCACATGGCCAACATCACCATCCCCAACCAGACCTTGGTATCTAGGCCCCCTGCAGCCCTAAAAAAAACCAGCAAGGAGACAGATCAGCAGAAATTAATGGCAGCAGAAAGAAAAGTTTCAATACATGAGGCAGCCAGCTACACTTGAGATCATGCTTCTCAACTACCTCTGAACCATGTGCAGTTGAGGTGCACTCATTAAATTCTTCCAGAGCATTACAGACCAAGACTTCCAGGTCAGCCAATGCCATGGCACCGAGGAATTTAAGAAACTGGAGGAAAAATGCATCATCACTGCTAATAGCCTAGCACATTTCCAGCCTAGAATTCTCCCCAGTTTCCCCAGAATGCTGCTCTGGACATACTTCCTTCTCAAACTACTACACAGTGACATATGTAGAGAAGGCTCTGCCATGGCACCAGGCAAGAAGTCTGCACTCAAGCAGCTTCTGCTTAGCTATGACTCTAAATAGAAGCACTGTTACCTTGTGAATGGCATCCAAGATGGGAGTGAAGAGATCTGTATCATAGTTGGAGCGTTTGTTCTGCAGAACTGTCACCAGCCTTTCCAGGCCCATTCCTGTATCCACGTGATGCTGTGGCAAGGGAAGCAGATTCCCCTCCACCTCTCTGTCAGCCAGCCGGAGAAAAAAAAATGCAAAAGAAAAGCAAGGGTCAATTCAGGGGTGAAGAAAAGGAGCACGTGAATAACAGAAAATGGGAGAGTGATGGGGGACAGAAACAGCAGGTGACCCAACAAAAGGATGTTCAGGGACAAGACTTAACAGCAGCCTGCCTTGTCAGACAGCAAGGATCTGAACATCAGATAGTCGGGATAGACAGCAACATAGGGAAAAAGGCCTTCTAGACAGCAGCCAAAGGTGTCTCATTTGCAGACACATTTGCAGGTGTCTCCAGGCTGCTGCAGACCTCAAGAGACCTCTGGGATGCAGCAGTGAAGGAAAATAAGCAACTGAGGTTGAAGAAAGACAGGACAAATAAAACAAAGGGGATCAAAAACCACACTGGACATCTATCCAGAGCTTCCCTTCTTGCTCCTGTACTGTAACCTCCTGGAAAGCAGCGAGATGTCTGAAAATACAGACATACAATTTTGGAGTCAGACAAGGGGGAAAGACTCTGGAGTTCAGACTAGATGCCTGGTACCTGTTGTACTGCATGAAGACCAGGTTCCAGATCTCCACTACATCGGGGTTGCCCTGGTTCACCAGCGCTGCAGCATTTCTGCCACCACCCACGTGGTCATAGTGGATCTCTGTGCAGGGACCACAGGGACCTGTGTCCCCCATCTCCCAGAAATTGTCCTTCAATGGAAAAGGAAGCACATGGCTGGCAGGCACCCTGGAAAGGAAAATAACATGTGGGGCATGCACACAAAGCACACAGTAGCCTAGATCATAGAGAAAGTTGGAAGGAAGGAATCCTTTGTGACTACTACAAACTCAATAACCAAACACATTAGGATTCCTTTGCTTCTGTTCACACAGAATTATTCTCCTTAGTAGGAAGAAGCTGGACCAAACCAGACAGGATCATATTCACTGCCCAGAATGGCTGGCAAACATAATCTGGCTCCTGCTGACAGAGTCAGGCCCTCCACTAATGAGCTGTCTTCCTCCTTGGAGTGAATACCAGCACAGCTAAAACCTGATCACAGCGGACAAGGGTGAACACCAACAGCAGCACAGAGCTGGCTGCCTTGGGTTCAAAACCCACATACAGCCCTGGACAAGATCCCAAAGCAGAGCAGCACTCCCTTCAATGGCTTCACACTGAAGCTAGCTTTCAAATACACTTTCTGCAGCTCATGACAGAGAGGAAGCAAAAGATCAGAGATCCTTCACACACTTCATCCAGGCCAGCCAGACTCAGGTACACATCTCCCCAGACTGATGACATCTGAGTAACAGCTTAAAGGTCAAGTGCCCCAGACCACCCAGAGCCCAGCTGACTTTTTTAACAGCCCAAACAAAACAGAAACAAAATGAGTTTAAAAGACAACTTTTGGCCCCTACATCTCATTCACGTCAACTAAAGAGCAAATGGGGGACTATGGAGACCAAAGTGTCAGCCCTACTTCTCAGAACCTCTTCTCTAACATGCTTACCCCAGGCGAAGCCATATGTCCCTGCACTCCTCATCTGCGCTCAGCCCCAGCGAGGAGTCTCCACCAAAATAGGTGACGTAGAGACGATCTCTGGGGATCCCGTAGACCTCTGTCAAGAGCTCCCAGGCCATGCTACATGCCTCCTCCTGAGCAAGCAGGGAACACAAATGAAGCACAGTAATCCGGGATGCACAACGATGCAGAAAGGCTCTTTAGGATGAGAGTCAAGCACCAAAGAAGTTAATTTCTGCTGCTCCCTCCCTTCCCAATTTTAAGGCATATTGCAAAGAGCAGGATGAGGGTCAGGCAAGTGAGACAGCTCACTGCTGCCTGGGTGAAACTGACATCACTACATTGTTGGGAGACCTTCAGGATCACAGCACTGTCTACAACCATGTACTTACTAGCAGAGTTACTGCCAAAAAAAAAATAGCATCTTTTATCATTCTCCCCTTTTCAAACTTTGTAGTAAGAAGCACCAAATGAACTGGTAATCTTTTTGCAACATACCGAATGGTCAACATTGGCATTCACATACAGAACTGTGGTTTGTACGTGCTGTTCGCAGCTTTGACAGGCTGACCTTTTCCAGAGCCTGCAGGGCACGTTTAGTGGTTCAGAACACCAGCTGAGTACCTGTACTCCAGGCCACAGAGCTCCCAAGACATCATCTGGAGCTTACCAAAATGCTTTCTGCACAGTCTTACGTCACTACAGCACAGCTCTGAAAGAAAGGCTGTCTTTCCCCCCCAGAGAAGGCTCTCTCCTATTGCCTCACCTTAAAGTAATCCCCAAAGGACCAGTTCCCCAGCATCTCGAAGAACGTGTGATGGTAAGTGTCACGGCCCACATCCTCCAAGTCATTGTGCTTCCCTCCCGCTCGCACACACTTCTGGCTGTTCACCACCCGCCGGTGCTGCACCAGTTCGCTCCGGGGGTGCACCGTGCCTAGGAAGATGGGCTTGAACTGGAAATCAGGGCAGAGAAACACATGCTATTGCTGGACACCACTGGCACTGCGGGCTGTGCCTTTCCAGCCAGAGGTGAATGGGAGGGCAGCAGTGTGATAAGCCCATGTAGGAGCCTGCCCTGCCACAGTTCTACGCCCCTCACTACAAGTGAGATGTTGAGTTACTGGAACGGGTCCAGAGATGGGGAATGAAGCTGGTGAAGGGTCTGGAGAATAAGTCTGATGACAAACAGCTTTGAAAACTGGGGGTTTTTAGTCTGGAGAAGAGAAGGCTCAGGAGGGACCTTATAATTCTCTACAACTACCAGAAAGGAGAGTGTAGTGAGGTCAGGATTGGTCTCTTCTCCCAAGTAACAAGCATCAGGACAAGAGGAAATGACCTCAAGCTGTGCCAAAGGAGGGTTAGATTGGATACTTGAAAAATTTCTTCACAGAGAGGGTGCTCAGGCATTGGTGCAGGCTGCCCAGGGGAATGGTGGAATCACCATCCCTTGAAGTGTTCACAAACCATGTAGATGAGGCCCTCAGTGACATGGTTTAGTGGTGGCCTTGGCAGTCCTTGGGTAGAGGTTGGATTTGATGATCTTAGAGGTCTTTTCCAACCTAGTTGATTCTATGATTCTACCCCGAGATGCGCCGCGCTCCTCGGGAGCCAGCGGAAGGACCTGCGTGGGCCGGAGCCCCGGGGCGGACGGAGGGAAGAGGGGACTGGGGGGGAGCACCTGGTTCATGCCCGCGTTGACGAACAGGAGGCGCGGGTCGCCGCGGGGCCGCACGGGAGCTGAGGGCAGGAGGCGGTGGCCGTGGCGGTCCTGGAAGAAGCGGAGGAAGGCGGCGCGGACGTGGCCGGCCGGCGGGCCGTCAGCTGCCCCGCGGCGGGGGCTGCAGCACCAGCGCCACGGCACCGCCAGCAGCACCCTCCGCCGCAGCCGGACGGCCGCCGCCATGGCAGCGGAAGGCGGCGCTGCGAGGCCCGGAAAGGGCGGTGGCGGAGGGGCCGCCGGGATAGCAGAGGAGCACCGCCTCTCAGGTTGTATGCGCAGCCGTTGCTGGCGGTTCGGGTTGGATTAGCTAGCGAGAGCGCCGCCGCAGCAGCGATTGCTCCCGCCTGTTCCGGCGGGCGGCCATGGCGACGCGGGGGCCCTCTCGCTTGGCATGGTGCCTCCGCCGAGTCGGGGCCAGCGGTGACTGGCTGCTGCTGGAGGCCGGCACGCAGGTGAGCCGGGCAGCGACGAGGGGCCGGGGGCGGGGTCCGTTACCGGCGCCGCTTGGCCTGAGTCCTGCTGCGGCCGGCCCCTCCGTGGGGCTCACCCCGGGGTGGCGGGAGGCAGCGGCCAGAATAGGCTTGTTTCAGCGCAGGTAATGTGAGAGGGAGCGGAGGGCGGGTGTTCGGCTCTGGCTTGCCAAGCTGGGGACTGTTAGAGCCTTTGAACGCGGTCTCGTATTTGTATGGGAGCCGAGTGTGTGGCAGTAATCAAAGTGGCGGGGGGTGCTTAGCCTGGTTAACAAGTTGATCATAGAATCATAGAATGGTTTGGGTTGGAATGTCCCTTAAGATCGTCCAGTTCCAGCACCCCTGCCATGGGCAGAAACACCTTCCACTCGATAGGTTGCTTCAAGCCCCATGCCAGCCTGGCCTTGCACACTGCCAGGGATAGGGCAGCCACAGCTTCTGTGGGCAACCTGTGGCAGTGTCTCACCACCCTCATAGCAAAGAATTTCTTCCTAATGTCTAACCTGAAATTCCCCTGTTTAAATTTAAACCCATTGCCCCTTGCCCTGTCTGTACAGTCTCTGATGAAGTGTCCCTTTCCAGCATCCTTGTAGTCCCCATCAGATACTGGAAGCTGCTATGAGGTTTCTATGTAGCTTCTCTTCAGGTCGAACAGCCCTAATTTTGTCTTCCTGTGGGAGGTGCTCCAGTGCCCTTATCATCCTTGTGGCCCTTCTGTGGACTTGCTTTGACAAGGTTAACAGTACATAACATATTTGAGTTTTGTGACTTAAGGTATTGAGGTGTATATTTTAAGTCTGTTTCAGTTACTTTTCAGTATGGTCCAGGAATGACCCCTTTTTAGTGATCGGTTTGTTAATTGAAAAGCCTACATGGGCCTTTGTCCTCTTTCCCTTACACCCAGCAGGCCAAGCCCTATGCTGTGGGCTGTAAGAGGGTTCCTGCTCTAGTGGTGGAAGTCAGGCATAGAATTCAGGTAGTTGGGTGTCGTGGATTAGTGCTGCTCCTAATTCCTTTTATGCATTTCAAAAGGTACCCGTCTTCACAGCTCTTTAAGCAAACATAGTTTTCTTACTCTCCCATCATGGATTTGAAGCCATGAGGTGTACAGGTGCGCTCAGTGAACGACTTGAGTTAATATGTCTGCAAAACTTGCAGCCTGGGCTCTGATAATTGTGCAGATTCTCTTCACAAGATGTTATTACTCTGATTTTCTGCACAGTGCTACAGTGCCACAGGCAACAGCAGAACTGCTGGCATCCTGGTACTGCAGGCAGGCAAGGCCACAGGCTGGTGTTTCAGCTGAAGCCTCTTTGGGATTTAAGTGCCAGTGCCAAACTGCCTTGCCACGGCAGTGACCTGCCAGGACTGCTGTGGGCAGCAGCAGCCAGCTCATGGGTGAGCAGTAATGCCTGAGACCCTTGCTACAGTTTGCATGACGAACTTGATCAATGGGAAGTTTTGTGACCAGCCGTATTTGGTCTTGATTGTACTGGTGCTAAGGAGGCCACAATGTGTGTGTGGCTGGGTGCTAAGGATTGCTCACATGGATTAAGCATTTCTGCTGCAACTGCACGGACAAGTGCAGAGTTCATAACTGAGTCCACCTGAAGTGTGGAGTCTTTACCCACCTGAGTCTCTGTGCTTTTTACATATGCGGTCCATGTTGACAGAACACCAATAGGTATGAAGCATTAAAGAAGCAGGGACCAACATGGTTAAGTTTGCTTGCATGATCATGGAATGATAGAATGGCTTGGGTTGAATGGACCTTAAAGATCATTCAGTTCCAACACCCCTACTGTGAGTAGGGACACCTTCCACTAGACCAGGTTGCTCAAAGCCCCATTCAACCTGGCTTTCTTAGTTTGTCTCCTTACATTTAGTTATAAGGTGGGAGTCCATGTTCTTGCTTTGAATTCAAGGTGAGGCCTGTTCAGGTAATGTGTAGTGAATGAACTTTTCTTGACTGTAGGATCTTGTAGGAATTGGGAGATATGTGGGAGAAAAGGAGGGCAGCTTTTGTCTAAAGTATAAAAAGCAGAGAGCACTTTTGTAATAGTCTTCCTCAGATTTAACTATGGGCTTCTGCTAAAAGGTGTTCGTGCTGCTTTGTCTGGCTGCGTGTTCCTGCTGTGTTGTGTTGGATCCATGCAGTTGTCTAATGACATGATAAGCTGAGAACTTGTGCAGTGGACAGGTGAATAAGAAGAGTGTGTATGATTATCAGATCTTGCAAAGGAGGCAGTGAAGGGAAGGAGAGCAAAGCTGTGCCTTAAATGGCAGCCTGAAGTTAAATCAGATTTAATAAGATACTGTGAAATGGTACAATTAAATTATGTCCCTTTTCCCAGAAGAAGCTATTAGAGTCTAATTTGATTATTCAGATCACTTTCATTACTGGTTATGAACTGCATGTAGCTTAGACTCTGAGCCGTGTGGTTGATGGTGTGATTTACAACAGTATTGTGTGTTTAGGGCATGGCTGTATGTGCACATTTTTGATGGCAATTTTCTGGGTTATTTTTTCCTGAATTTTTCCTGTTCACAAACAGTTGAACAGATGCAAGTAGCAAAAGAAGAGGGTAAGAAGTAATCTTGAGACCCACAAATAATTGCACTGGTTTGAAGAAGTTAGGTGATGACTAAGGTGGGACACAGCTGGATTGAGAGGGGCTTAGAGCAGTTCTGCTGCCAGGGAAGATTTCCATAAAATCAAGGCTGTAATCTGCCTTAGGGCAATCAAATTTTCCTCAGTGGGAGAAAAAGAGAATACTTCAAACTTTGTAGGTTTCCATTTTCTTCCTACTCTTGAATTTAAATGCTCTTCAGAAATAGCTATAAGATGCTGATTTAGATTGATTGCTGCAGTTTAAATTTAAATGACATAAACTGAATTTACTATGTTGTTGCTGATTGCACTTACTAAACTACTTTATTTTTAGGTAACTATAGGCCGAGGATTAGATCTCACGTATCAGCTGGTGTCAAAAACCTGCCCCTTGATGATCTCTCGTAAGCACTGTGTTTTCCAGCAAAATGCAGAAGGGCAGTGGACTGTCAAGGATAACAAGGTACAGAGACTGATTAAAGACCTTATACTTTGAGATTTGCTGGAGAGAATGCCTTGTTTGGGCTCAAGCAATGCATTAGTTATGATATACTATGGTATAAGTGTGATAGAAGGTCCATGGGAATGTGCGCTGCCTGTTGTGCACTTCCAACAGGAAGCCTCAGTCTGCTGCAATTGTGATGCAAACTGTATTGCTTTCTGAATATAGATTTCTGTCTTGGGTTAGCATTTTTCAGACAATTGTAGTCTTGCCAAGGACACTTTGCAGCCTGTGAACCTGTTTTGTTAAAAAAAAAAAGAATAAAAATCCCATGAATTTTTGGCAGTATTCAAAAGGATAATGTTCTTGTACTGCTAATGAAAGGAGAAACTGATACTCATTATTGTTACTCCTTATTGTAGTGATGCAGTCGCTTTAGTTATAATCAACTACAAGATTTTATTTTTAGAAAGACTATGCTTTATGTTATGTCCCAGTAAGTTTCTTCTGAATGTCCTCCTTAGCTGAGCAGAAATAAGTGTGAACATCGGAGTCCTCAGCTAGGTTTCACTGTAATTTCACTAGCCTGTTTTTTATATCATGATCTCCCCTTTCTCATTCAGGCTGAAAGCTGTAAAATGAGTAACTTGCCTTAAAACAGCACTGATAGAATGAAATTATTCGACATGTTATGGGGATTTGAAGGCTGTTTAGGTCAACACCAGGTTAGTCAGAAAGGAGCTACTGTTAGTAGCCACTAATAGTGGCTACTATGAAAGTTACACAGCTCTTAAAGAAAACTGTTGGAGTAGTTGTAGAAACTTACAGTAATTGCATGATTGGAAACAACTGTGGTAGATCAACAATTAACTCTTCCTCTGTTCTCATTGCTACCAGTTTAAGTTTTGGAGGTGTGTCAGTTGTTAATGATTCTGCAGTTCATCTTAAGTGCAGATCAGTTTATTGTTTTTCAAAACCATTTCCTGAGCTAGTCTTGTATCTCATTTAAAACCCCTTTTCTGTTTTGAACATTATCTCTAACATTTTCCTTCTTGTTTGTATTCTCACTGTATTTATGGAGAACTGTTTTTTTTCCTTTAGGCAGTGTAAGCTATGCTCCTTTTTCTTGTTTCTTCTTGGATTTCAGGTAACATTAGCTGTCAAGAATAATCGCTGCAGTATTCTATGTTCTTGACAATGAACAATGTTCTTGACAATTCTGGAGTCTTTTTATTGGTTAATTTTTATTTCTGAAGGTTTTGGGCAGTTTTTTTCCCCTTGGAGTTCATTCTTTTCCTTCTGCACAAGTGCATCTATTAATGTTGTTCTTAGTGCTTGTACAGAAAATCTGTAATGCAGGAATAATTCATGGTAAGTAATATAATGCAATAACTAATAAATGGGACACTAAGCCAATAAATTGGATATTGCAAAGTTTATTTAAAGAGGTGGCTTGTTCTGACTGCAGCGCTGAAGAGATTGGATATGTTTACGGCTGCCAGAAATAACCTGTAGAGGACTGTGTAACTGCATATTAAATTTTGCTGATTCTCTTTTCAATGGCAGAGTCTAAATGGAGTCTGGCTTAACAAACAGCGTCTGGATCCCTCAAAAGCCTATCCTATTGCTGAAGGAGACCGTATCCAATTGGGAGTGCCTTTGGAAAACAAAGAGAGTGCTGAATATGAGTATGAAGTAATTAAAGATGAATGGGAGAAAATCAGACCCTTTTTAGCCCAGAGAAATGACCTGGGGAAAGCTAAGAGTTCAAGAACTAAACGTAAAATTAGTCTGGAGGAATTGGAGACATCTGGATCAGAAGGCCCCTCAAATTCCAGATCCAAGAGAGACAGAGTGTCCTTTGACAGTGAACTTTTGGGTCAATCATGGGGAAGGGTAGAAGAGGTCAAACAGTTCACAGCGAAGATGGATGTCAAGCTGCCTTCTCCTGGACCAAGTGAGGAGGATAGGGGTCCAGTGTGTAGCAGCCCTGTGCATGCTGAGAAAGCCGTGTCTGTCCTGCATAAGGACCAGAAGGGCTCTGGTCTTGCAGAGTCATGGACTGGCTTGGAAAAGCTGAGAAAAACTTTAGTAGATATAACAGAGTTAAAGGTCAAAGTGCAAGAGAAGCAGGCAGCAGTTCTGAATGTGAAGCAGAAGCGCAGGAAGTGTGCTCAGAAGGATATCCTGGCAATGGAGCAAGAGCTGCGGGAGTTGCAGAACCAGCTGTGCATGGAGCAAGAGCATCACCAGCAACAAGTGGAAGAGCTGAAAAGGACGTTCTGTAAAGAGCAGCAGAATCTAGAGGTATAATGATGGTAATCTTTTTGGCCTGTGTCTTTTATATTAATTTCTAATATAAGACATTGATCCAAAATAACATCTTGACCCATACACTAACAAATAACATAGCATGAATTACTCCTGTTAAAATTGTCATGGAAGTATTTCACTTCCAGGCATGTGTGCCAAAAGGAAGTGCAGAGACAGAAAAGATTGGGCTGCATGGGGAATTAGGAAAAAGGTGCAAAATGATATTTTTTAAATTTGTTCACAAACAGGTAAATTACAGCAAGATAGTAAAGCTTTTCAGTTGGTAAAAAAGTGTGTCTTTAAATAAATCAAAAGCCTTGGCCTGATCTCCTGTGGTTAGAGAGGACAAGTTGAAAAGAATTCACCCTAACTGTGAATTTCTTTTGGTACGTGGCTGTATTAATGCTCAGTTTGCATGGCAAATCCATTGCCTTTCCAAGCAAGTGAATTACTGTGTTTTTTAATCCCTGGAGGGAGGGAAAATTTGTTTTCAAAAAACCCTTTCTTGAAATCTGTGTCTTCAAGCAGCATGAGTATGTTGATAAGTAGCTTTTTTAGATAACACACTGAAGTTTTTTCTATCCTTGTTTGCTCAAAATCTGATTTAAAGGAAGTAAGGATTCATCTTGGAGTGAATTTCATAATTTACCAGTTACTTCCTTTAAAGTCTGCTGCAAAAAGAAAGATACCTATATCAGAAAAGGTACAGAAAGCCTGGAGTTGGGTGCTTAGGCACAAGGGGAAGTTCCACTGGAACTGTAGGTATGTCTGAGTGCGATCAAAGGTAGAATTGCAGCTTTTTCTCATGTTTAAGCTGTTGCTGACCTCTTTGCTTCTATGAATATGTTAGTGCCTTTAGAGCTAGAGCAATGTGGAGGTGTTCCAAGTATGTAACTGTAAATGATGCATCTGCTTTAACCCTTCATAGTAAATGATTGCTCTAATTTGTTGTACACATGTGTGACACACTAGAGCGGGACATCTCGGGGTTTGCTGAAAACCAGGGTTGTTTCTTTCAACATAACCTCTAGAGAGAGTGTGCAAAATAGTTGTTTCCTGTCGCTTGCTTTCTTCAAGTACTTTTTTTTTTTTTTTAATTTCCTCTTCTCCTTCCCTACGCAGGGAGTAAAGGGGCAACATGGAGAAGAAAATCTGAAGGAACAGCTGGCCCAGGTCCTGCAAGAGGCAAGTAGTTATGCATCTAGGTTTGGTCTAACTGTATAACTGATACTTAAATCTTACTGCTGTGTGGCCTCTTGGTAGAAATCTGTTTAGGGAATTTTAACCAGATGGAATTAAAAGAAAAATCACTCTTGGTCAGGAATGTTTTTGAAAGAGGTTACCACAACTTTGGCTTTCTAGTCTTTTTCCAAAAGGTCTTTCCTTTTTGAAAACTAATCTGAAAGCAGCTTCATACAGGGACAGTGTTTTTGTGATCTTTATGTGTCAAATACCCCTGGATACTGTACATTCAAAATGGTGATTGTAAAGTCTAACTGAAGTGAAAGCGTAACCTGGGAGAGGGAATGAGCAGTGCTATCACACTGGGAAGGACATAAGTAACGGGCAGTACATTCCAGTTTTAAGTTAAGTCTAAACTGCCTAACACCTCAACTCATACAGACATGTGTTGCTCTATTAAGAGGAGATTAGGAGAAATGAGTGTGCTGAGCGTCATGATTATGGCCATGTATTTTAATAGGATAGCTTATAATGGCCCTTTTATAATTTTTGGAATTGTATTGTTACAGCATCATGCTTTGATGGAAGAACTGAGCCGTAGTAAAAAAGATTTTGAGGAGATAATCCAAGCCAAAAATAAAGAACTGGAGGAAACCAAGGTAAGGAATAACATTCTTAGTTCTATTCATAAGTGAAACATGGTATGCTGCAGCAGAGGAAATGGTTTATTCACCGTTGGTCTTGACTGTACTTTGCCTGTTAAGGTGAAAACCTCCTGTACTTTGAGGTGGCAGCTGACTCTAGTTTCCAGGATTGAGGAGGATACACCTTGCCCTGTTCTTATATTAGTGTTGAACAGTGATTACTCCATCTTTTGCAATCGTAAAGAAAGCCCAGAGCACCTGAACTGTGTGTTGTGCATAAGCGAGCTCATTCCACCTGTTCTTAAAAAAAATAAAAATAAAAAAAAAGTGTGCTTGAAAAGTGAGGTACTTCATTTTTAGTTACTGTGTTCAAGTAAAACTGTAGTGTTCCAGCTGAAACAACATGTAATTTGAATAATGAATGAGATAAGCCACATTTCTCTCTGTCCTCGACACAAGGTGATGAGTGGAAAATAATGAGGAGATCCTTTCCTGTGTCTTACCCTTGGAAATGATCACCAATGAAAGTGATCAAAATGGAAACACCTCTGGCTGTTTGCTTTAGGTTTTTTTGTAACTCTTCCTGTTTCAAGTATAGCTTCAATTTGAAGAATTTCTGTGTTATTTTTAGAAGCTAGAGCAGCTACCTGGGAGCCTAATTTAACTCCAAACAACAACAAAATTATTGGACAGTTAAATGCAAGTAAATGTTTTAAATTCTTATGCTTCCTCATTTTAATATTTGAGGCATTTTGTTAGTTGGGTGTTCTGCTCTTTACATCAGACATAAAAGAACTGTTCTGTTGACTTAAGAAAACACATGCCAGGAAGAGGTTGGAATAGATTCTGAAAAGATTTATCCTGCCAGTAGTTTCTTTAGACTGAGGGGAATTTTGGAAACAGCTGCTGTTCTTGCTTGTAAGTTCTCTACAGGGGATGGGAATATTCTCATTATTGCCATGACTACAAAGAGGAAAGAGGTTACAGATCTGGGTATATAATAGACTTGACATGTGGAGACTTGGATTTTTCTGCTTGTACTATCTTCCTCTGCATGCACACTTCCTGCCAATATTATGTTGAGTAAAACCTTGTTCTTTGTTGGTATGTGACCATATGTACTTTTCCACTAGGAGGAGAAGGAAAAGGTGAGAGCCCAAAAAGAAGAGGTGTTGAATCAGATGAATGACGTTTTGGAGAATGAGTTGCAGTGCACAATCTGTTCTGAGTACTTCATTGAGGTATGCTGAAACTGGTACAGGTTTGCAAGTAGACACTTGAGAAGCTTTCCCTATCTTTATTAAAGAAACAGTCAAGCTTATTTCTTTACTTGGCTAGTTTAACAGTCTCAACAGACACACAGTGAGTTCTGGGTAAGGGTGGGAGCAGAAATTCAGTCTGTCTACCCTAACTCTGAGGAGCAATGTCAGCTTTAATGTTGCTACCTGCACAGAGATGAGTACTTAATCCTGGGATGCATATAGGCTTGCAGCAGATTTGGGGGGCTTTAACCTGCTGTTGGCAGCCTACTTGAGGAAGAATAATTTTGTAGTAGACCTTGCTTTAAGTTGACTAGGGTTGGACAGCTTCAGGTCTAGGTGTGGGAGGAGCTTAGTAAAGGAAGGGAGGTGCAGTGTTCAGTCAAGTCCTGAATCTTTTACATAGTTTATCTGAACAATTTCTTTGAGAAACCGTCTTACTTTAGTTTGTAGAAGTGTGATAGGCTGTGTCTGAAACATAGACTGTTATTTCTGTTTTCCTAGATCTTCAGTTTTATTATCAATTTCTACTACAGGCACCCTGATGTGTTAGTCGTCTAATAATTACTGAAGAGTTAGCTGAAATTTTAATTTCTGGTTTCTCAGTAACATAAGATGCTATTCTGCTATCTGTATTTTTCCATAATTTATCCTTTTCAAGTTGGGGAAATTTATACTGGAATTAATGCTTTTTCTCTGTGTTTCTGACTTGCTATGCTCTACGATGAATTCATTAACCAACTCTTAGAACTTGTCTGCACTCTGGCATGAGGGAGTTTTTGTGTGTAATCCCTATGAAGGCTGAAGTAAAGGTGCTTCAGGCTTCTCCCCCTGCTTCCCTTACAGGAAGTGTTCATCTACTGGTTTTCTAACTTCATTATTTTTTTTCTTGACAATGCTTGTGTGATCATGCTCTGATAAGTATCCTTCTGTTGAATTCCATAGGCAGTCACTCTGAACTGTGCACACAGCTTCTGCTCCTACTGTATCAATGAGTGGACAAAACGTAAAGTGGAGTGCCCTATCTGCAGGCAGGAGATCAAATCAAAGACACGCTCTCTGGTGCTGGATAACTGCATTGACAGGATGGTAGAAAAACTGGATGTGGAAATGAAAGAGCACCGCCTGACCCTTATCAGAGAGCGGAAAGGTGAGAGGTGGGTGGATGTGGCATGATGAGTACAATCTCTCATTCCATCTATTTTGTACAGCTTTCTTTGGCACCTATATACCAAGGGGATGCTCAGGAAATGCAGCAGAAACACCAGAAAATTAATTTTAAGATATGTTGCATAACTAGCTTTACTACACAGCAAAATAAAAATAAATTTGGAGAAAGACTTCAGTATGAATTCCACAGTTGAGCAGAACAACTTAACCATGTTAAAGCTTATGCTGTTTCAAAGAGATCACTAAATAAATACAAAACTATATGGAACCAGGCACCTTTTGATTAAACTGCTGACTGTATGATTGCAAAAACATCAGCAAAGCAGTGATGAGAAACTGAATTCTCTTCTGTGTGCTAGGTTTGTGTAGGGAATCTGAAGGGAACATTGATGTGTCACATAAGCATAAGGCTGAACTGGCAGTTCTTCTGCCATGTTATTTTTGTGAAATTGAAGCCGTTGTGGCTTAAATGCATAACCTCTTGCCTAGTTGTAGCTAAAAGACTGCATGATAGCGATGGCTTTAAGTAAAACTCCAGTATGGGGTATTCCTATTCTGCTTTTCTATTCCAGATTTGTTTCTAGAGTGCTTGATGCTGGTATTTAGGTGCTGGAAAATGTAGAAATGTCTTCCTGCTACCCCTGAAAACATTTCTTTTGCTGTATTCTCTTAAGTAATTGTTCTGTTTCTCTCTCATAGAGGCGACTGCATGATCCTTCATTTTGCAGTGTGTCAAGCCTTTTACCTAATAAAAGGTGCTTTTGAAACATTTCTGATTCTCTGTGGTGACACAGATTGACATTCCTAAGCAATGTTAGTTCAGACTTGAAATTATAACCTATTTAAGCAACTTGGCTGATTGCCTCAGGAAATGAAACACTGCTGAGAGGCTTCCCAGCTCAGCTTCCTGAATTGCTTTCACCTCTGCAGACCTGACACTGCTCTTATGTAATATGCACATCTGCAGTGTGTCATAAGTGCTACTGACGTGTCTCATCCAGTAGCTAATGGTGATAGGCGAAGCAGTACGTTCATGGGATCCTGCTTCACTTCAGTCTGATGAACCAGTGGTCTTCATGCTTGTTTGAACTAAAAAGAAATAAGCTGATAGCCTACCTTCATATGCGATGCTCTAATTATTTAAATGACTGTTAATAGGAAATCATTTAGCTTCACCAATGCACTTCAGGAGGAAGGATGACTTGTTTCCATTAATCTTTTTATTCAGTGATGGAAACATTTTGATTGCGATGTGGATAACTGTATGTTTAGGAAACAGGATTTCCTAAAGAGAAACCAGCTGAAAGAGGAATAGTCATGCAGATGGCACTTCAGAAGCTCAGAGCTTCTTAAGAAGCCTTTCCAAGAGCGTTAGTAGAACAGGCACCAATAGGACAGCTTATGCTCTTAACTTTATGGAGGTTTTGATGGGGCCGTAAGTGTCCTGAACAACCATTGCTGGTTTGAGAGCTACTTACTACATTTCTCTCTTCCTTACCTAGCAAGGCACTGTTAGCCACTTCCATTGACAATTGT